>NC_057852.1:51439424-52689424 GCF_015237465.2 Chelonia mydas
GATTTACTAATTAATTAATTTACTAATTAGTCACCAGCATGAATGTGAGAAATACAACATGTGGCCACTCCCTTGCCTGGTGTCATGTTCTTACTCCTTGGCTATATCTATGCTACCAACTAGTGGTGTGATTCCCCTGATTGTGTACATATACTCACGTTAGCTCTCATCAAGCTAGCGTGAGTGTAAATAGCAGTATAGCCATGGTAGCATGGATAATGGTAGCAGAGGCACAGCTGAACCATGCCAAGTACAAAATGGCCTCAAACTGGTGGGTAGGTATTCAGCACAGCTCAGCCATGCCTCCAATGCCACTATAGTGACACCACTTTTATACTTGATACTTTTATACTTATACTAGCACAAGAATATGTACACGAGCAGGGGAGTCACAGCCCTAGCTCATAGTGTAGACGTAGCCAAGTGATAAGAATGTGACATCAGACACAGAAGTAACCCCATGTATTTTTCTGAGCTATCACAGGGGGGTTTTTCTCTGATTTTGTTAGTGGATTGTGTGTTCATGAAAGGTGCTGGAACAGCAGCCCTGGAGATTAAAGCTCTCAGTCTATGGAACAGAATGATATAGCACAGAAAGCAGCAGTACTTCTCTATGCTGTGCTTCCAACGTGCTTTCGCTCCAAATGTGTATGGACTATATCAAGAGATGAAGGGGTCCTGCCCTCTGCGTGCCCAGTCAGCCCTTGGCCTCTCTGGAAAGACTGACAGAAAATGTGCCAATAATCACAAATAGTAGTGGTGGTTTTCTGTGACGTGGACACTTGGTTGCTGGAACTGAACTTGGGGCTTGTGTACACAGTCGGTGCGCAGCAAGCCAGGGTAGGGATGTACAGCACTCTAGCCTGCCATGCACTAACTGGTTATGTGGACACCGCTTCTGTGCTCTGCAAGTTATATAGTTTACTTTGACATACTGTTGTAACTTGTAGTGCGCAGCGGCATGGTCCACACAGCCAGTTAGTGCGTGATAAGCTAGCGAGCTGTACATTCACACCCTTGCTTGCTGCACACTAAGTGTCTGTGTGGACAAGCCCTAAGACAAAACTCCTATTACAAGGACATTCAAAAAAAAAAAAACCCCCATCAGATAGTAACAACACCTCTCAGATGTGTCATGAGAATAAAAATATTACAGTCAAATTTTTCGAACGTAGATGCCTGGAATTTGGAGATGAAAGCAACATTTCACAGATGCTAGCACCTATCATGCCTTGAGGGATTTGTGAGTGAAAGTGGAGGCATTGTAGGTTACAAAAGACAATAAATTGGAACATTTAAAAATGGGTCCACTCCCACACACTTTTGCAGATCTTATATACATACAAAAATTCAGATAGATACAAACCCGTGATCAAATAACCCCGCGAGGAAATGGACTTGTGCCCCAGATCCCTAACACACAAGCTAGCACAGAGCTCTGACCACACCCTTCACTGCTCTGACCAAATAAGCACACACGCACACTTGATTAAATTGTTTCTTACAAGTAATTGGTGGATTGTAACAGGTGTAACAGAAGATGAAGAGCAGGACCTTTAGGGTGACCAGATAGCAAGTGTGAAAAATCAGGAAAGGAGGTAGGGGGCAATAGTTGCCTATATAAGACAAAGCCCTGAATATTGGGACTGTTCCTATAAAATCAGGACATCTGTTCACCCTAAGTACTTTCTAAAAATGCACTTGATGGATGTATTGAGTACTTCCATATGCAAAGCAGGAGACTTAACAACGTATTTCCCATTCCTCTGGCTAGAGGCAGCGCACTGACGTTATTAATCAAATGAAACACGCAAAGATATGTAACTGCTGCAACTATCCAGCATACGTGGTTATGAAATTGTTTCTATAGCAGAATGATTGTAGGGAAAGAAGTGGAAAACGGAAACCACTAAATTCAAGTTCAGGTAGCTATGCTGATATTGGGCAAAAAATTTCAGTCAATAGTAAATTCACCAAAAAAATGCAGGCTGACAAACTCTGCAAATTTGGGTCGAATTTGGTGAATGCTTTCAGCTAAATAAAAACTCAAAAAAATTGCAGCTGTTCATGTCGAAATATCGTTTTTGAAGTGACCCATCTCATTTTGAACATGTTTTTGAAATGACATTTGCAATACTTCATTTGACCCAAAACACAATTTTTCAGTTTTTCTTGTTGGCAAGAAATTGTTTGTTTGTTTGTTTGGCAACTGAACCAAAAAAATAAGTCAGTTATTAGCTCAGCTCTAATTTACAGTATAGAATGGGGTAAGGACATTAAATGATACATTGCCGGGCCCAAAATGAGAAAGGTGATGGCACCCTTCACAAACTGACTGCATCTGCACATGCAATTACTGTGATGATGATACAGAATGAAAGACAATTAATTCAGCCCATGCACTTGTTCAATGTACTATATGAAATATCATTCTTTTTGAGATGAGGAATAGATAACAGTTCCCCCAACCACCTTGGCTGGGGTTCGGACACTGAGGCAATTCATTGAACATAGAAACAAGGGCCCATGACTGCACCCCTTGTAAATAAGACTTTACGTCCATATTAACTTACTTGTTTTTGTGTCTGTGATAGAGCAAATTGGATGTTCAGTTTGCTAAATAGATGGTGATAATTATCTTAAAATTCCCCAGGCCTGTTCCCTGCCAAGCTTTCCCTAAATACTCCTAACTATCACACTGAAAAAAATAAAAACCAAATGGTCATCCAATCAGAGAGCAGACATACCTGTATGTGACTTAGGTGATCCACACAGCTCAAAGAGTAAATTCCAAGTATCAAATTCACAATCAGTGTTCATTTGAGGGTAATAATCCACCAGCTAAAGATGGTCAAGCAGAAGATTTGAATAATTACAAAGACAGTGATCAAATCTGTAAAAATCATTATCTGTTTTTGGATAATTCAAGAACAGGAAAATGGACTGAATCTAAAGAATACATTTTTTCAGGATGAAATGTTTCACCAAGCCTATGTATAAATATTTTTCCCCCTGAGATAGTTCATGTCCAGACAAAGCATGTTACAAATAAAGAAAGTATAAAAATACAGGAAGGAAAGGAGGGGACACACAACTTTGTTGTGTTATACTTGGGAAATAATTTGTGTTTATCCTGATTTTAAAGGTGTCTTCTACCGAAAGCATCAAAAGTCCCTTTTTCTGTGGGAACTGCCCTTTTAGGGAAGGTGTGGCAAAGCCATCTGCTGCTTTATTGTAACTGTTTTCAGGCTCGTTTTGTGGTAAAGCAATTAAACCATACTAATCACAGAAACAGACTGTTCAGCCAGCAAACAGAGGATGCCAGATTCCACAGAATCCTAACCCGCATGTATTGAAATTACAGGCTTAGCTTGCAATTTTATGGGCGAGTGTTTTTGTGTTTATTGATCTGGACCAAGTTCAGGTCCTATAGGAGGAATATGACAGATTTCATCTGTTTGACAGCCAAATCTAATTGTATTTTCAGTATGAAATGACCGAAGACAAAAGTGCACATGTCTAGGTACTTCGCTGGAGTGCCATATGGAGGTTTAGATAATGGCTGTGTTGGTTGTTAGAGCTCCCTATAATAACTGGACATGGCCTGCATCCTGAACAACTAAAGCAAGGAAGTATACATCTGAGCTTCCTTTTAAAGGGAGGATTAAAAGGGATCTGATTTTAATGCAAGATGTGGGTGTATGCGTGCTTGACTTTTCAAGAGAATTAGTACTCAAATACTTATATTTATCCCATTTATTGCTAGATAACATCACATAACCCTATATGGCACATAGCAATCCCATCTGTACAATGTTTCATACTAAAAGCAAAAAATGTGAAAGCAAAATAGCTTCCCCCACATTTGATCTATTTCTTCATATAAGATATTAAAACAAAAAGGGATATTCCCCAAAAAAGACATCACTCGAACTAATTTATAAACAGTGGATCAACTTCATGCTTTTTGTAGTTACATTCATTTTGGTGATTTTTCCTTTTTTTTTTGTTCCAAATGTTTTCTACGTTGTTTTATGATTCTTGTGGTGACACTTTATCTCCCATTTTCTTCTCCTCTCCCAAATCTTAAACCCCCCTACACACACTCATTTTTCAATCAGTAGAACCTAATTTACTTGAAAAACAAAAACCAATTTAAATCTTTTTTCTCAGATACTTGTCCTCCCCTCCAAAAAAAAACCCTAACCAATTAACATATAGAAATATTCATATTATATATTGATTATCACAAGGAAATGCAACATCAGTAAGTTATTTCAAGACCTATACCAACTACCTCCTTCATGGCGATCAAATGTAAAGTCTGCAGAACTCCAGCTGAACATTGATTTAAGTTGTTCTTCCCATATTTTTAATTAGCACATTAAACTGGAAGTTAAACATAATCTTTGTGTCACAGTTGCCTGCTACTGGTATAATAGATATTAAAAGAGGTTAAAAACTTTTAATATTGGCATTGTTAGAAGAACCAGCTAAGGTTTTCAATATATCACGTTCATTGTTAAAAGAAAGGACTAATTTTGTGTAATAACTATATTATTAGTACAATCTTTGCAATGAAAACAAGTATCAGGACTTTTTTGCCTAATATATTTTGTGAACAGTAATGTATTCTAATACAATGACCTTTTTGATATTCTCTATTCTGATTAGCTGGCCTTTCACCCCTTTCCCTTGGGGTGGTGAGAGTGTAAACTGGTGTGAGGGGAGGATATAATGGAAGAATATTGAAGTGGTCAGGTTCTAAACAACACACATATATAATTCAAAGAATAAGTGAGGGATTAAAATATAGTTACCGTGTTAGTAGGAATGGCAACATAACATGGCATAACTGTAATCCACTGACATAATACTGTACCAAGTAGCCTCTGAGTCAGGTGGTGGATTCAAGTCCCATTGCATGACTTAGTGCTGACTCTAGACAGGCCACTAATATTAAAGGGACCATCCTTCAAGAGAGACACAGAACTAAGTTCCATTCAGCCAGTCTCTGGTGGCCTGTCCAGGTGAAAGTTAAAGATACCATTGCAGTTTTCAAAAAGAACAGTAGATAACCCAGTGTTTGTGTCCAAAGTTATATGAGCTACTGCTCAGTACACAGTGATTGCTCTATTTGCCTACACAATCAGTGCACTACTAGTATCCAAGTCATTATCCTAAAGTGCTTTTTGGATAGTTTGATTACAAAAGGCATTACTTAAATTTAAAAGCCACGTAATAGTAGTGTATTATAATTCTAGCCCATTATAATTATAGGCTTTGGAGTGTAAATTTGGAGTTTTCATTAGCTGCTGTTTAACTGAGGGCAGAATTTGGTCCACTGTACAGCATTCATACACGCACACATCCATACGCGAGCGCACTGCATTGCCGAATACAGGGGGCTGCCACGTGAGCACCAAAATCATTTTGCTTTGTTGTTCCGTATAAATTATGGAATATAACAAGTTACTCTTTTCTCAGACACTCAACAAATAGCGAGGCTGGTGATTGTTCTTTAGGGGGCCACTCAAAGAACCAAATACCTCAGCACACCAACTGGATATTACTGGAGGTGGGGAAGAGAACAAGGAAAGAGAGGGGCAAAGAACAGACAGAACAGTCAGGTGTTAAGAGAGATGGGGTATCTTTGAGCAAAGGAAGCAAGAAATGTGGGGAACGGAAGAGAGAATTCCAAGAGGAGGAAAAGGGAAGTGAGGGGGACAGAATATCAGAGCAGGTGAGTGAGTGGAAAGATGCCACTCACATATGCCAGGGAAGGCCTGCCCGATATCCACTCCCTTGAAGATGTCAGAAGGGAGGTGAAAACTTCTACTCTTGCTTCCAAAAATGCCAGACATGGGAAAACATGTCAAGATTTCTCCAAACATGACAGTAAGGGGAGCCAGGGACTGTTAGGCATGTTAACAACATAGGTATGTGCTGCTACGTTGGGCAGGCAAAAGGAAGTCAACAGCAGTCTGAAAAAAGATTCTCCATTTCAACCATATTTCAAAATTCTGCAGAAACAGTGTACAAATGGCCCTCACATACCCTTCCTGGGGCCTAGTGGCCAACAAGTCTCCTTCACACTCCAGCTTTCTTGCCTCTTGTTAAATATTGGTAACTCTGGGGAACGTTTACTTCCTTGTGCTCAAATGGAAGCTACACACACCACTTGCCATTTGTCTGCAAATCACAGGGGCACACTGCAGTCCATGTCCATGTATTTGCAGAGAGGACATTTTAGTGTCACTGTCAGGTCTTGTTTACGTTGGGAATTTGCACCAATTTTAGCCATTGTAGCTGCACTGGTGCAAACCCTTTGCATAGACAAGGCAAAGATGCAAGGGGCAAGCTTCACAGGTGCAAATACCTTTGTTTTGTTTGTAGTAGGGGTTTGCACCAGTGCAGTAACACTGGTGGCTGAAATCAGGGCAAATCCCCAATGAAGACAAATGGCCCACGTGCTCATAGCACTTTGAACTCCCCTACAATCGCTTTAGCTAAAGATCCAAAGGCGGCCCTAGTTGAAATCTTCAAGAACTTCAAATTGGGTCACCAGAACAGAGAGAGAAAAGGAACGCCTCCGTCAATCCGTATCCATTTGCTGTCTGTTGTCCTATAATTAGATTGTAAGTTTCTTGGGATAGGAACCATTTTTTGTTCTGTGCTTGTACAGCGCCTAGCATAATGGGGATCTGATCCATGACTAGGGTTCCCAGGCACAACAGTAACATAAATAAAGAGAGTTTTTTTTATTTTTGAAACGTATTTTTAGCTTTTAAGTGAGAAAAGTTTTATTTTAAAGAAGAGAAAAACAAGATTTAACAAACTTTAAAAAAAATTAGTGTGTTCCAAATATCTTCTTGGTAAACATTGTCTTGTTTGGTTAAATGCACCATGGTTTCTCCTTCAGCATTCATATTTGATGTTTAAATAATACAAACATTAATAAATAATAGTTTTGCAAATCACATGCAGACAACCCAAATCCTTCCCTACCTTGCGGGGGGTGGGTGGGGTGGGAATCTTGGTTCCACTAATTCTCAGCTAACACAGGGTCTGAATCTGCTCTCACGTGTATAGTATAAGTCACAAGCATCTCCTCTGAGGAAAGTGGGAGGAGATTTTGGTCTGATAGTCACAAAGAAATCTACCTATCACATGTCACAATGAGCATCTAGTGAATGACTCAGTCTAATTGAAGTCTGACCCTTGGGAAACACTGCCAGTAACTGGTTTATTTCTTATCTTTGCTTCTCAGCAGAGGACCAAGTTCTTCTGTTTTTTTACAAATAGCCATAAATTTTTCAATCAGTGAACAGACACTCTCATTCCATTTGGTTTCTATTCCTTTTTGTTTGGTATTTGGACGGAAAGGCAGGGGGATGTATCTCTATCAACAGTATACACTGTGTTTCTCACAAACGGTGCTGAAGCCCTATGGGATGGCACTAAAAAGAAGTTCATGACTGTAAATAACTTGGATGAGTTTTCAAATTAAGTGCAGCATTTTAGCCACATCGTTCCCATCTACATTAACTGCTTCGCTGCTGCCTCAAACATGTACACCACACATAATGTGCTTTCAGTTCTACTCTACATAACCACCATATGCTCACATGCCACCATATTTAAAAAGCTGAAGCTGCAATCAAGGCACTCCTGTATTCTGCCACAGCACAGCAGCTGGTGTGGAAGACCAGCAAACACATTGGTATAAGGCATGGCTAGGATAATAACTCACAACCTTATTCTGTTACCCTTCCTCATACTGTGTGGTACTTCAGTGGAACTGAACACCAACACCAGAGAAAGAACACCAAAATCAGGTCCAAAATCTTTACTATAAACATTATCAAACGTGTAACAGCTGGACTTCTTTTCACAAAGGGAGGGTTAATGGGAAGAATGCAACATTTCTGCACCTTATTTCTGAAATGCTCTGTTAAATTACAACTGAATAGGAATTTTTTTAAAATCTATTTACCTACAGAATGGTGAACCACCATCTATACCATTCCACAAAATAGGCCAAATCTCACATTTATAAAATACCGTAATGGTGGGGGTGGAGGTGAAAGTACATGTGTACAGACAGCACAGCTGGTAACTGGATAGAATCAAAACTTTTCAAGCATTTGTCATAGGACCTACACTGCTTGCAGCTAACACAAGATATGTCTACGCTTTGACCTGGAGATATAAATTCCAGCTTACAGAGACATATCTGCACTAGCTCTAATCTATCTAGCTCACTAAAAATAGAGCATAGCCATGGGGGCACAAGGGGATAGTTTCCCCGAGTACATACCTTTGAACGGGTACGTACTTGGGGTGGCCTACCACTTGCGCTGCCAGGGGTACACTATTTTTAATGCACTAGCTTGATCAGACCTAGCGCAGGCATGTCTCCTCAAGCTGGAATTTACACGTCCAGCTCAAAGTGCAGACATACCCATAGAATCTTCTTTCGATCAAGTGGCAGGGGCCTGCTGTATAGGAGCATGATAATCCAAGCTCTATCACACTGTGCCACATAGCTAAAGCCCATGACTCCTAGGTGGCCAAGGATTGGTTGCAGCAACTGTAACACTAATGAAAAAAGAGCATGCTAGGAAACAGTAATGTGCTTGTAAGCCAGGGGCGGGCAAACTTTTGGCCCGAGGGCCACATCAGGGTTGTGAAACGGTATGGAGGGCTGGGTAGGGAAGGCTGTGCCTCCGCAAACAGCCTGGCCCCTGCCCCCATCCGCCCCCTCCCACTTCCTGCCCCCTGACTGCCCCTCTCAGAACCCCCAACTCATCCAACCCACCCGCTCCTTGTCCCCTGACCGACCCCCCAGGACCCAACCCCCATCCAACCCCTCCCTGCTCCCTGTCCTCTGACCGCTATCCACACCCCCGCCCCCTGGGACTCCCAACCCATCCAACCCCCCCCACACTCCTTGTCCCCTGACTGCCCCCTCCCGGGATCCCCGTCCCTAACTGCCCCAGGACCCCACCCCCTATGCAACCCTCCCTGCTCCCTGTCTTCTGACCGCCCCACCCCCGCGAACCTCCAACTGTCCCCCAACTGACCCAGGGGACCTCTTGTCCCTTATCCAACCCTCCCTCCCCCCGCCCCCTTACCATGCCGCTCAGAGCGGCAGGACAGGCTTATTGGAAAGCCTGGAAGGTGAACAGGCACAAACTGTGCTACCCACACGGCGGCATCACTGCGGCGGAGAGGGGACAGCGGGGGAGGGGCTGGGGGCTAACCTCCCCAACCAGGAGCTCAGGGGCTGGGCAGGACGGTCCCGCGGGCCGTAGTTTGCCCCCCTCTGTTGTAAGCCCTATGTCACAAAGCCTTAGAAAGGAGGGAGCTCAATACTGCCTGCTATTGGTGAAATCGGAGAAGAGCAGCCCACAGGTTCTTAAGAACTGCAGTTGGCAAGAACTGCATTGGAGAGAGCTCTCTGCTGGCATCTGTTGGAGAACTGACTAATAGGGCAGGCCTCTCTTGCATTGCTACGTGACAGTCTGGGACATTTTCATTAACATATAATTATATTTGACATTTGGGGACAATAAAATATAATTGACCTTTTTGGGAGATACCAGGACAAGACATCAACATTGAATGTGCCTGACCTAGACTGCTGTTAGGAACAGTTGGGACCAGCTATTTTACTTGATTCTAACCACCAAGCAGAAATTGGTTCCAAATCTGAAGGTGGAAGGCAATTTGGGAGAAAGTGATCATGAAATACATTTTGTGATTCTAAGGAAAGAAAAGAGTGAGAGCAGCAGAATAAGGACAACAGACTTCAAAAAAGCAAACTCAGAGAACTGATAGGTAAGGTCCCAAGGAAAGAAAATCTAAGGGGAAAAGGAGTTCAGGAGAACAGGCAATTTTTCAGCACAACAGCAAACTATCCCAGTGCAAAGGAAAGACGGGAAGAATAGTAAGAAGCCAATATGGCTCCATCGGGAGCTATTTAATGACTTGGAAATCAAAAAAGAATCCTATAAAAAGTGGAAACATGGATAAATTGCTAAGGAGAGATAACAAAAGAATAGCACATGCACATAGGAACAAAATCAGAAAGGCTAAGGCACACAGTGAGTCACACCTAGCAAGGGACATAAAAGGCAATAAGAGGAGGTTTTTTAAAGACCATAGTGGCCAGAACCTTCAGCCACTCATAACAGCCAAAGAAGGACTGAGGTTGGGACTACAGTTAAGACAGCTGGGGGGAGTCTTAGGTCATAGAATGGAATTTCTGGGTTTCCTAGATTCATTCTCTTCCTTTTAACTCCTCCCCAATACAATTTTCTTTGTTCTAACCCCTGCTCATAGTGCTTATGAGCGGGGAAGAATTGCCCAACAGGGTCATCCAGGATGGTATATATAGTTTCCCAGTTTTCGTATGGGGGCTTGAGTCAGTGTTAGTTATGTCTTTAAGGACACCCCTAGAAAACTGAGCCTGGCCCCTTTTTGCTGCTGGCAGGAGGGTACTGTAAGACACAGACCTTAAATGGGCTAATTTTAGTTCACGAATCTTAGGAGTGAGTGTAAAAGGGGTTCAAACCAAATCCATGAAGGGGACTTTCTAGCCACTATATTTAAACAAAGTTTGAAGTTGCCACATGTACAGGAGGATGTTATGCAGTACAACACTTCCTGTTGACTCTCCCCCCTCTCTCTCACACACAGACACAGACACATACACGAACAAGTAACAGAGACCAAGCCTGGCAGTAGTAGATTGGCATAGTCAGACTCAAGCCTGTACTCTACTGAGTTTACTTGATTTCAAGCCAAAAACTCACCCTTGAAATAGTACTCCCATTCTTTCCCCACATTAGTCTTCCCTTGAGGACCCACATCAAAGCCACATCTTTTGGGCAAAAAAATGATACGATTCTACTCAGAGTCCCTTCACAGCGTTCTTTGAACAGCCAGAAGAGTCACTGATGAACAATACCAGGCTCTCCCCCCTCTCGGTCCTGTATACACCAAGTTGTAAGGAACTGTATGGTAAAGTTGCTTTTAATGCCGACCTTCGCTTTTATATGCAGAAAAACAGTTATTGTGACCCAGGTGGGCCGTGCAACTTTTATAGCATGTTGTGGGGGGCCTCAGAAAGAAAAAGGTTGAGAATGCCTGTCCTACCAGACAGTTGTCCACATCAGTTGAAACCACCATCACAACTGGCATTCCCAGTGGCAGTCTCAGCAAGTGCCAAGGATTCAGTGGACACAGAGACTGGTTTATCACCCAGATCTGATGTCGCCCCAGGTCAGATTTAAGGCACACAGACATGTTAACATGGGGATGATTGTAGTAGTGCTGACTATGTCACATGTGCCCCAAAAAAACTTCAATCTCCAGTGTTGTCAGCCTTGCAGCTTTCACAAGCCTTAAATTCACTGACATGAAAAAAAATAACCCAAGCAACATTTTCAAGCAATAAACAGATCATTTCTCTGAAAGGAAATGTAATTTCCTGGTAACTGTTGGAAATATTTAAAAAACCCACACATCTTTACAGCCAACTAGCTCATTTGAATATGGAAATTTCTCATCTTTTGTTTACAAAAGTTTCCAATTCACTTCTTGAAGCAGCTTTACCTCTCATCTTAAAAATCAACATCCCCAGTCAATAAAACTGAATGTGGACCAATTTTCTGGTCCTGTTGTATCCTGATTTCCTAATCACTGATTTGATATGTACAGGAAATTCATCTGCACTAGAATGTACAGACTTCTTCCCTCCAGAGGTCAGAGTGCTATGGGAACAACCCACAGAACTACATTCATTGCCTGGAGGCAGAGTTTTATTTCTGTCTAATTTAAAATAAATCAACAGCTATTCTTTCCATTCAGTCCAGCATGGATAATTCCCTGAGGCAAAGGAAAATTGCCTTCATCATTGCATTGCCTGGTCCTGCTACAAGAATGCAATATTTTAAAGGGCTTGTTCTCATGAGAAAAATGCCATGAGCTATATTTATTTCTAGCTAATCCATTTCTATCTCTGCTCTAAGATTAAAGAATTAGGGATTGCTACAGATGCTGCCCTTATCATATTAATTACTGTAAACTGGCAGTAGTCTCAAAAAAAAAAAAAAAAAAAACACTTCCAGAGCGTGGGAGTGCCAGGTTCTATGCTTCAGGCATCAGAAAGAACATATTGAATGAATCCGTGTTATGCAATGCTAAACAAATGAAATATGCGTTACATAGGAATGATTGGCATGATCCATCAGTCCTTACTGTGTCAAAATTCCCATTGACTAAAGACTGTAGGACCTAACCTTGTGTGTGCTAAAGTTTCTTTGTAGTCAAATGATTTCCAGTTCTGCTTTTTCCTTTTTCAAAAGAACACTTTGGGCTACACGTTTAAAAAGTGGTATATACTAGGGGCCTAATCCAAAATCCAAAGACTCCCTTTGACGTCAATAGACATTGGATTATGTCGTAGGTGATATTAGCCTTTTGCTTTCACTCTATGTAGGCCTGGTTGATTTTCATACAGTTCAGAGAGGTAAGAGATCAATTGATACCATTCTGTATTGTTAGATAATGCATGTAGGACTAGGCAAAGTTTTTTCAGTGAATAATAAATTTGCCCAAAAATGCATTTTTGGAGTACCCAAGTGTTCGTAAACTAGAATCAAATTCAGTGAATAATTTCAGCCAAAAAATGGATTTCTTTCCAAAACAGTCAAAACAGTTCATTTCAGCCATTTCTAAATAAAATATTTTAACTTGGTTAAAACACTTTGTTCCAACTGTGATAGATTGGGCAACTTCCTGAAATGTTTTTGGGAGATCTTACTGCACGAAGTTTTTGCATCATTGTGGGCCAGAGACTGTCTGTAATTCCATGGGAGAGGGTGACCCCCGCTTGTCCAGGAACTAAGAAGAGCAAGGAATGATCAGGAAAATTCATTCAGGTTTTAATACCTCTAGAGCAACGGTTCACAGCTCAATTAGCATACAGCTGGGGCCCAGCTCAGTTGGGTTCTAAAGGCCAGCTTGCGGTCCAGGGTCCTGCCCAGTTCCCAGCTGCCCGGCGTGGAGGGGTCTGGGCTGCCATGCTGCCCAGCACACTGGAGGCAGGGCTGCCACACAGTGGGAGTCCAGGGCAGGCAGCCGGATAGCCCCACATAGTGGGGGTCCAGGGTCGGCTTCCAGGCTGTCGCTGTCCTGCCACCTGGACCCTGCAGCTAGGGTTGCCAACTTTCTACTCGCACAAAACCAAATACCCTTGCCCCGCCCCTTGCCTTGCCCCCTTCCCACCCCTTCCCTTAGGCCCAATCCCCATTCACTCCATCCCCCCTGCCCCCAGTCTCTTGCTCTCCCCACCCTCACTCACTCGCTCATTTTCACTGGGCTGTCTCAGGGGTTTGGGATGTGGGAGGGATTGAGGGCTCCTGCTGGGAGTGCGGGCTCCGGGGTAGGACCAGAAAGACGAGTTCAGGGTGTGGGAGGGGGCTCCGGGCTCAGGCAGTGGGTTGGGATGCGGGAGTGGGTGAGGGCTTTGGCTGGGGGTGAGGGCTTTGGGGTAGGGCCTGGCCTGAGAGGTTTGGGGTGCAGAAGGGGGCTCCCAGCTGAGGAGTGGAGCTGAGGGGTTTGGAGTGTGGGAGCGGGCTCCAGGCTGAGGCAGCGTGTTGGGGTGTGGGAGGGGGTACAGGCTCTGGGCAGGGGTGCGGTAGAGGGCTCCGGGCTGGGGGATTTGGAGTGCAGGAGTGTGCTCCAGGCTGCAGAGTTCAGAGAGTAGGAGGGAGATCAGGGCTGGGGTAGGGGGTTGGGGCATGGGAGGCGGTCGGGGTGCAGACTCTGAGCAGTGCTTACCTCAGGCAGCTTCCAGAAGCAGCAGCATGTTCCTTCTCCAGCTCCTATGCAGTGGCGCGGCCAGACAGCTCTGTGCGCTGCCCCGTTTGCAGGTGCCGCCCCAACAGCTCCCATTGGCCGTGGTTCCTGGCCAATGGGAGCTGAGGAACTGGCCCTTGAGGCGGGAGCAGTGCATGGAGCCCCTTGGCTGCCCCTACGTGTAGGAGCCAGAGGGGCGACATGCCGCTGTTTCCAGGAGCTGTGCAGCAGGGAGCCTGCCTTAGCCCCGCTGCACCTCTGACCATACTTTTAATGGCCTGGTCAGCAGTGCTGACCAGAGCCACCAGGGTCCCTTTTCGACTGGGCATTCCAGTTGGCAACCGGACACCTGGCAACCACTGTTCTAGAGAGGTTCTGGGGAGAAGCTCTCATATACTAGTTCAGACTGAATTCTCTAGGGACCAACCACCAAAGACAGGACTTTTAGATAAATAGCCTGAATTTAAGCTGACTCAGGCTCTTCTTTCTGATCCATCAAATGGACAGGACCTGGGAACGGTTGGAACGACTTCAGTCTACTGGGGCCTCATAAGACTGTTGAGACTGACCTCCAGTAAGCTCTTAACATAAATAATAAAAGTTCCTATGTGTGTCTTCTCAGTACTGCTTTCACCTTGTCATGGGGTCCACTCACCCCACTTGTCATGGGGTGCCTCCTACTGGCCATCCTGAGGATTAGCTCTGCCAGGTGCTGTGCCCCCCTACAGCAGTGTCTTTCCCTTTGTTCTCTTGTCCTGTGGACCCCTCTCACTCCAGGAACTGCAGCCTGCTCTTCATGACTCATCCCTTCGGCCAGGTCACTACGTGTTTCCCTTCCAGGACTCCCAGGCAGTCTACTATCTTCTGCCTGGCCTGTGCCACATCCCCAGTGGCTGGTAGGGAAGCCTGGGCCCACCATCTACTCCAGGTTCTAGCTCAGGGGCCTTCTGGTCAGCAGCCAAGGCCTGCACTGTCCTACCTGCTGCTTTTCCCAGAGACCTTTCCTACCTTCCTGGCTTTATCAGCCTCCCTGCTCTCAGAGAGTGACTGCAGCCTGTCTTTCTGCAGTGCCAGACACCCCTCGCTTCACCCAGGAGTCACTGAAGGCTCCTTCCCTCCAGTCCCTTCTGTTGCCAACTTCTTGACTTATATAGGCCCTGCCTCTTCCGGCTCAGCTAAACCTCTTCTAATTAAATCCCTGCTCCCTGTCTCCTTGTCCAGGTGCAGCCTGGGAAGTTAATTGGCCATCTTAACCCTTCCAGGCCTTCTGTAGGGCAAACCTCAAGAATAAATGTGCTTCCTTAGAAAGGGCCATGTGGTAATTTACAACAGCTGGCAATTACACTGTTCACAGCCTTTGAAGAAAAATTCAAGAGCAGACACTGACCTGTTCAGGCTGTCTGGCTTGCTGGGGATATCACAGTGTAGGCAGGGAACTGGGCAGTCTGGAAGAAAACTCGGTCAGGAGGGAGAGAGACATGGGTCTCTGCCCAAGAGAGGTGACAGCTAGGGAGCCAGAGGACTAAGAGTGGTTGATCATTGGCCATATGACAGAATCTTAGATCATCATCTGGACTCAGGTCAGAACTACGAAGTAGAAAGACTACATCAGAAGCAATAATCTGTACTTCAATGTCATGGTGAAGCACCAAGTGATTCTCTTGGATTCCAATATCATTTTTCGGATTTTGTCCCCAAACCGAGAAAGAATGCACCATCCTCATATAGCCTACTTACCTACCCACCGTCCACCTAGAGGCTTGTTTAGAATACAGTAAACTCAACTGGCATTTCATATGCAAAGATCTAAATCTACCCAGAATTTCTTAATTAAAGAACATATTAGCTCTTGCTGCTAGAAAAGAATATTGTCCATCCAGTGACCTTTTGCCTTCCCATGCCTACAAAATGAAAAGAAAAAGAAAAAAATCACAGAAGGAATGTTCTCAGTCTGAACTAACTCAGATGCTTTTGACACTCCAAAAATTGTCAGCTTTCATTTCTGAATCTGAAAATCAAGAAATATTACTTCTTTTTTTTATGAGAGATGTCATTCTATTAAACTTGCATTTATTTTTTGAGATGTCATAAACTGACTGAGGGAAATGTTAACTACATTAACTTTTTAATATTCTTTCAAATCCACTGTATTTCATAAAACAGCTACAAAACCCAGACCTAGTGTTCATATATCAACTCTTAAAAAATAAATCCACTCTGACATGTTTTATTGAATATCACCCAGTAATAAATCTAGACTCTCTCAAGCCCATATTCTTGTATCAGATGCATGGCATGCATCACTGTACAGCTCAAAATATTTCCTGTTCCACTGCCAATCAGATTAGAATCTGGCACAACAGATTCAACTGCCTTAGTTAAGTGAAAGGTGCTCATTGAGATTATAGAACTTTTAGTCTCACTTTTGCAAAACTATTAAATACGTAGAATCATAGAAATGTAGGGGGAGAAGTCTAGCCCCCGGTGCTGTGGCAGGACCAAGGAAACCTAGACCATCCTTGTTTCAGAGAAGGAAAGATTGAGGAAAATAAGGGGAAATTAAAAATAGAGGGGAAAAAAACTAACTTCTTATTAGCCAAGGCAATATTACAGGAACATCCCACTTGGAAGAGTGATTGAGCAAAGAACATATTCTGAAAAGTACTATTTATACTAAAAAGCTAACCAGTTAAAACAGTGAAATAAAGTATTTTATTATTTATGATAACATCTGTGAATTCCAAAATTCTTCTATATGATTCATCATTTAAATGCAATTTGAAAATCCATTTATCAATATAAAAATATGCCCCTAATTAAAAGTATGACACTAACAATTAAGCTATAAAAATCACTGAAGGGACTAATAGATGTGAATAAATATTCCAGTATTTTAAGAACTTTTCTTAATTAGAATTTATTGCAAAGTGAATGGATGAATGAAAGTTATACAGTGAGTCATTCAATGTATGTGCAATCCTTAACTGATCTTATTTTAAATTTTGTTCAGTTTCCTTTCTGTCTACTTGTGCAAAAGTAAAGGCTCATTCTGCTCCTTTGAAGACTATGGTAACTGTCAGGAACAGGCCTTTAAACAATAGAGGGGGAGAGATTGAAAATCAATATTATATTTCTGTATTTTATTATCACAAAATCTTATTGTAATAATTTTTAAAGCATTTCATGGGAAAATAAGTCAATTAGCAGGAGAGAAAATACTTTGCACCTCCATAAAATGGATATAATTATACCCATTTACAGCTAGGGAAACATAAGCACAGAGATGTCAAGTGACTTAAGCATGGACAGTCACATAGTGAATCAATGGCAGACTTGGTTAAGAGAATCCAGTTCTCTTGATTTTCTGACCCCTGCTCTAGCTACAAAACCATACTATTACTATTATAATATGCATCTCCATAGTATCTTAGCACTCATTACATAGATTCAAATGGGCACCAGTGAGCCTTCAGGAGGAGCCAGATTTCCTCATCAAGCCCCTTGTATTTAAGGGTCAGAGTCCAGATGAATGCTGGGCTGCTTCATAACATGGCTGTTAAGGAAATCCTGTCAGAACAGAAGGGTCTGTATTACAGTCTAAAGGTTCTAAGAGACTTGATCCCACAACAACAGCTTCCACCAGCAACGCCTTGTCACTGGCTCACAGCCTTCACTTTGCATCTGAGGTCTATTAACCATACTGTTTCTTTGGAATGCTGCTGTATGGAGAAGGGCAGAGACAAGCCATCTTTCATATATTTGCTCCTAGCCCATTCAGGACTTTCAAAGAAAGGTCAGGGAGAGATCCTTAGCTAGTGTAAACCGACATTGCTTCATTGAAATCAAAGTAGCATTGATTTATACCAGCTGAGGATCTGTCCACAAGATTGTAAACTTTATCCTGGCAGCCAACCAACGTAAGACACAGAACAATAGCTACGTGCTATTGTCACTTTGTTCCACTTAGCAGACAGGCAGGAGGCTGACCCCATCCGTCCGTAAGAGGAAGATAACCCTGCCTCAGTGTGGGCTGTGGGTTGAAATAGTTGATTCACTAGAGCAAACAGGGCAAAACTATTTTCAACATCTTGTCTACACAGAGAGTATACACACCACGTGGAATACACACTATTTGTTTTTAATGCAGTGGCTTCTGCATATTTTCTTCATGTTTTTCTCTTTCTAAATAAACATGTGAATAGGCCACTTAAGGTTTGCTGCAGACAGAGTGTTCTACTATTCCACTCTCAAAGCCCATTGACGTTGCAATAAATGTGGTTAAACACAAATTGTGAAACATTTTGCTCTGATATAATTGTTTTCCCCTGGCTTGTGTGGACATTCCCACACTGCCACATCTGCAATCAGCATAGGTGCTTGAGCTGGATCCCTCTCAATTTGAGAGAGAGGAATTTGGGGATATAATGTATTCTGTAAAAGACCTTCAGCTCCAGAACAAGATCCTCCCCATGACTGAAACAGCCTGGGCCTGTGGGCCTTTAGAGCATGCTGCAAAGTATATCTATTTTCATGGACTGCTGTAGGGAACGAGGTTTGATAGGAGTAAGAGCTACATGGAGGAGGAGAGTTTCGTCTTAATGTTTTGTCAGAGGTTCAGCTCTGCGGGAGAGGGATAAGCCACTGTTTAATTGTATTTGTTTCTGTAACACTTAGCGCTCTGGATAGGCATCACTTTATAATTGTAGAAATCCAAATAAATAAAAATTAAATGTTGCAAATATGGTAGAGAACAGTGTTTAAACCCTGTCGATATCCTGGTCAAAATATTGGGTAGGATCTCAACCCCCTTGAAATCAATGGCAAAACTCCCATTCACTTCAGCTGGGCCAGGATTTCAACCTTGCTCCTTAACATTGCACTCTCTCCCCATCTGGGCAAGGAGAAGTCATGTTATAACACAGCTGGGCTGCTGCTGTAGATAGTGACTAAATAGGACATTACTGATTCCATCATTCATTTGGTAGTAAGGCTACAGTTAATTTTGCGGGACAGTTTCAAATGTAATCCATATTTTTATTTGCTCAGAACTTTAAAAAAAAATTTCTCTTTTGGGGGCTAAAGTTTTCCATGGTTGGCTTCAGCTGTAAGGTAAACTTTTCTGGAATATTCCTGACACCCAGATATCAGAGATGTGAACAACAGAAATAGACAAAGAGAGTCTCCTTAACGATACAGATACAAGTGTATAAAGATGTTTTGTGAATGAGATGAATCTACTTATACAGTATAGTGCAACTGAAGGATAGCATTTATTTTTCCAGTCCTCATACAAGTAAGCCATCATACCTCATCGTAAGTCTAACCTCTAGCAAATAAATGCACCTTCTCTAAATACATGTGTTGCTCTATGTTATCTATAAAGTGACCATTTTAACTATAATATATGAAGTTGGATGCCCTGGTGCATAAACTACAGGGAATTGATCATGCTCTTGCTGAAGTCAATGGAAATTTTACCATTGGCTTCAATGGGAAAGAGGCCCAGTCCCTGAATTCCTTATATTTTGCCACCAAGGCCCATTATAAACTACACGCAAGATTTTTCAGAACTGCTCATCTCCCATTTAGGCACCTAAATCTGGCTCTACAGCTTCAGTAGCATAAAGGGACCTGATTTCAGTTAGTTCCATTCTGTACTGCAAACGGGCCCAAATGATGTTTTGACCATGCCCATAAACCACACAAAAGCCGCTGGTCACATCCAAGGCTTTAGCGCAGTTAGGGGACACAATTACTATCCCAGGCATGCTACAAAATGAAATTACATTATGATGGTTAAAGTTATTGTGTAGCTGGAACCTAAAAGTTTTAACTGCTTCTACACAAGCACAGCATGCTTTATAAATTAAAAGAGTTAACCACTGATATTTGTGTTATTTTCTGCCCCTTAAAGTAGAACAGGAAGCTACCTGTTCACATCAGTATGCTTATCTGACACCCAGTCCATTAAGAGTTTTGCAGCACCACACACCATCTGGTGTTCAGGCACAAGGGAAGTGACAATTCAATAGAGGCACAGCACACATGCTTCTTTGTCAAGGCTTCAGGATGCACCGTAATCTCCTGCCTCTCCTTTTGTATCTCTGCTTCATCTCTGGAGACGTGCAAGAAGGAACGGAAGCCAAAAAACAAAATAACTTTAGAACTCTCCATTTTAAGCTCTTTAACCGGCATTGAAGCTTCCCCATCTAATCAAGATAAATATTTCATACAGTAAATAAACTATAGCTCATCTTCAAGGGGAGAAAAACAAACATTGAGACAATTAGCTGACTAAGCCAAACAGCAGATTTCTACCTCCCCACCCCCCACCAAAAAAAGCAAACTTCCAAGTATTCCTGCAAGAGAGAACACTTCATCAAAGCTATAAGATAGAAAACAGAGTAGACTCTTAAATTAGAAATTATTTAAATTGAATTTTATATGAAAAATGCTCAGGAGTTGGCCTGCTTAAGACAAACTTCAGGTTCTCTGCATGGCTGGAATCACATTAGCAGAGAAAAGATAGGCTCATGTATTCACTAATCTATTACAGTCAGGTTAGAAATAGACTATTGCATTAGCATGCAAAAGAACGCAAGCCAGCACAACAGGGGAAGGTAGCATTTCTGGAGTAAGCACTGCAGAATGGCCATGTAGATTTCTATAAGTAATGAGTCCTAAGGAAAAAAGTGAACTTGCACAGTTGTAATGCTTATGTGCCTTGATTATAGTATTAATATTGCATTCATTTTCATGTGTTAACTGTTTGGAATAGCCTACAGAAGGCTGGTGTTTTACTTTGCACCACTGGGCCCCTCCTTTCCTTCTCTTTCATTTGCCTAAAAAAATAAAAAGAATTAAAGCTCAGATGTCCTGAAATCTTTCAGCCACTGATGACTGCCAACATTCAAATTAAATTCAAAGCATTTACTACAACCCTCAGTTTTAGCTGTATAATTTACGAAGCCTACCCAGAGCAGTTGCAATCTAATTCGCAGTTCAGCCGTGAATACCATTTACTAACTGAGCCTACCTGAGGTTTTTCTTTTGAAGATCAGAAAAAAAATTAAACTTTTGACACTGGTGTCTTTCCTCTGGGTAATGCTTGAAGGGACATTGCCAATAGGTAGCCTGGCACAAAGTTTCATACTGAGCTAGAGATGAAGGAAAGCATTTTGGAAACTGATGCTTGGTCATCCACGTTTGGAGAGGAGTCAGACAGGACCCCAAGATTTCACACTAATTTGAAGAATAGTAACTGCATGCCTTCGATGGAAGTTGGAGACATCTTGACCAGTTCTTCTAAGTATTTTCCCCTTTCCAACTAGCATCACTTTGGTCTTGCCTGGGTTCAGCCTGAGCCAGCTGCTCTTCATCAAAGAGCTGATTTCTTGTAGGCATGCTGACATTTTAGTAGCAGTGGTGGCTGCATTAGTTGAGAATGAGATATGTAGCTGAATGTCATTGGCATGCTGTGGGCAGTTAAACCCATGGCATCTCATGTAGATATTGAAGAGAAGCAGGAATAGTATGGATCTTTGTGTGATACCACAGGTGAGGACCTACAGAGAGGAGGAGCTGTTACCCATCACCACTCTGAGTTCTGCTGGTGAGGGATGATTGGAACCACTGTGGTGGCTGGATTATCTACTCCTGCTGGGTCATATAACAGTAGTAATACCTTGTGGTCCGCTGGGTCAAAGGCTGTAGAGAAGTCCAGTAGTACAAGCATCAGCTCTTTCCTCTGTGAATGGCCATGAGGAGATGCTAATCTTTGAGTGTCACTAGAGCTGTCTGTGTTGTGTCCTGGTCTGAAGCCTGATTGTGAGGCATCCAGGATGTTGGCGGATATCACATGTTGTTGCATGCAGACCTGAAGATGAGCTCTGTGTAGCTTGAAAGCTTCTCTCTCTCACCAACAGAAGTTTGTCCAAGAAAAAGGTTTTACCTCTCCACCTTGTCTATCACATGTTGTTGTAGTTTGGTGGTTATTACTTTTCTCAAGTATTTTGCCCGGAAACAGGAGATTGGAGATGTGACAGTAGCTGGAAAGATCTTCAGGGTAGAGGGTTGGCTTTTTGACATTAAGTGAACTATTGCATATTTCAAGGAGTTTGATAAGTGTCAGAGTAACAGCCGTGTTAGTCTGTATTCGCAAAAAGAAAAGGAGTACTTGTGGCACCTTAGAGACTAACCAATTTATTTGAGCATAAGCTTTTGTGAGCTACAGCTCACTTCATCGGATGCATATTGTGGAAACTGCAGAAGACATTATATACACAGAGACCATGAAACAATACCTCCTCCTACCCCACTCTCCTGCTGGTGGGAGGAGGTATTGTTTCATGGTCTCTGTGTATATAATGTCTTCTGCAGTTTCCACAGTATGCATCCGATGAAGTGAGCTGTAGCTCACGATAGCTTAAGTTCAAATAAATTGGTTAGTCTCTAAAGGTGCCACAAGTACTCCTTTTCTTTTTGATAAGTGTGCTTCTCTGAAGAAAGCATTGACTATTTCCATTAATAGTGGGCACAGTTGTTCTTCGCTAAATCTTTTTCACAGGGAATGGCTGTATCATTTTCCAGGGTTTTTTGAGCTTCAACAGGTGTGAAAAGGCCAAACTCAGTCAGGGGTAATGGAGCAGATAATACAATCTGGCTATGGCGGAATTTTCTTTCCCTGTTGGTTCCATAGATATTTGGTTGGTCTTACCAGAGAAGTATGCTGAATGCTCTTCCCAAAGGTCAATATTGGGTCGGGTGGATTAGTTAATTACCCAGTGTGAAATATGGGAAATAGTTCTGCTGGCTGCGATTCTGCCACATTGGTGGAGGAATAAGAGGTGGCTCGTTTTGCCTCCTTAACTGCAGTGGCATAGTGTCAGAAGTGTTGTTTATGCAGGTGGTGGAGAGATTCATGATGTTTGTTGCACCACTGGCATTCTAACTTTTTGTCTGTGAACTTTATCTGCTGTAGCTCATCTGTGAAATCCAGACCTTATGTCAACAGAGCTGCACCCATTTATCACCAGGGCTGAATTTAGCCTTGTCAAGGTTCCTTCCCCACTCTGAACTCTAGGGTACAGATGTGGGGACCTGCATGAAAACCTCCTAAGCTTACTTTTACCAGCTTAGGTTAAAACTTCCCCACGGTTCAAAGTATTTTCCTTTTTCCCTTGGACTTTACTGCTGCCACCACCAAGCGTCTAACAGATATATAACCAGGAAAGAGCCCGCTTGGAAATGTCTTTTCCCCCCAAAATCCTCCCCAAACCCTACACCCCCTTTTCTGGGGAAGGCTTGATAAAAATCCTCACCAATTGGTACAGGTGAACACAGACCCAAACCCTTAGATCTTAAGAACAATGAAAAATCAATCAGGTTCTTAAAAGAAGAATTTTAATAGAAGAAAAGGTAAAAGAATCACCTCTGTAAAATCAGGATGGTAAACACCTTACAGGGTAATTAGATTCAAAACATAGAGAATCCCTCTATGCAAAACCGTAAGTTACAAAAAAGACACAAAAACAGAAATATCCATTCCGTTCAGCACAGCTTATTTTCTCAGCCATTTAAACAAACAGAATCTAACGCATATCTAGCTAGATTATTTACTAAGTTCTAAGACTCCATTCCTTTCTGTTCCCGGCAAAAGCATCACACAGACAGAGAGAGCCTTTGTTTTCTCCCCCCCTCCAACTTTTGAAAGCATCTTGTCTCCTCATTGGTCATTTTGGTCAGGGGCCAGCGAGGTCATCCTAGCTTCTTAACCCTTTACAGGTGAAAGGGTTTTTCCTCTGGCCAGGAGGGATTTTAAAAGTGTTTACCTTTCCCTTTATATTTATGACAAGCCTTATCCTATTAGAACATGTGAAAATGTTACAGGGTGACTGGCCCTTTAAGGGGACTTGGGCCTAGACCCACTTGTGACCAGTCAGCTCCCTCACAGATGATGCTGTACGGCCAAGGACCAGGTGATAGCTTGCAGATCACCTGGTCCACCTAAAAACAGCAAGTAGCTCTGTTGGGTTGGAGAATTCTGCAAGGAATAGGTAGGCTCCTGTAGGAGTCCCTGGATGAAAGAGGCCTGTTTATATGTGAGTTTTCAGGCAGATGGTCTGTAGAGTGTAACTGTGCAAGCAGGAGGCTGTGAAGGAGAAGGGAGCAAAGATACTCACCGTGACTACCAAGCAAATGGCCTCTAAATATAATCCTATAGGGAGTAGGTAGGCCCTTGCAGAAGACCCCAGCCCAGGGGGAAGGGACAAGACTGACATATTGAGCATATGTTATTTTGAAGAAATTAAACTGAAGCCCTGAAGAAAGGGGGACTGGAATCCTGTGGCTGAAGACTGTTCTTTGTAAGCCAGCAGGCTAACTCACTGGCCCATGCACCAGATCATCATCCATTTGACTTCACTCTAAGGTAGATCACTCATCTTCCAGTTTCTAGGGCTGAGAAGATAACACTGGGCTAGACTCACGAAAAATAGCAACTTATTCTACAGGTAAAACACTGTCAGCACTGAAGATCAACATCATTATCATCATCACTTCTCCCATAACTGCATTGGTCATTGGGGCACCATCGCTGATGAGCAATCAACCAATTGTCTCCACCCCAGATGATTGTGTCAGTGCTTGAGTCTCCGCGAAGTCCATTCCTGTCCACTCTTTTATGTTGTCAATCCATCTCTTCTTCTGTCTACCTCTCCTTCTCTTCCCCTGTACTGTTCCTTGGATGATGATCTTGGATAGGCCAGACGATCTTGTTACATGGCTGTACCACTCCAGCTTGCGCTTCTTCACGGTCGTCAGCAGCTCTTCATATGACCCAGCGCATCGGGTGATGTTGCTGCAGACCTCTTTATTAGTGACGTTGTAGAAGTAGGAGTTTTACTTCCGTAAAACTCTGGGCATCTCATCTCTACTACCTGTATTCTCCATTCAAGTTCTGCCAAATGGAAAAATGGAGATGGCCAACGTATGCAGCAGTTTCAGTTTGGATTCCAAGGAGATGTTCTTATTCCTCCAAATTGGCTTTAGATTTGCCACGGCTGCTGTTTGCGCAGTTCTTGCCAGAATTTCTGCCTTTGATCCTTCATCAGTGATGATTGCCCCCAAATACTTGAACTGTTTCACTGTCTCCTGCTCTTGTTCACTGACAGTGATATGTGAGCTGATCCCGTCATGTTTGTTTGTCATCAGCTTGGTTTTCTCTGCACTGATTTCCATGCTGCATTTTGCAGAGGTTTCATCCAATCGTTTCACAAGATTAGCAAGTTCATCTTCGCTGCCTGCCAGGCCATCAATGTCATCAGCGAACTGAAGATTTGAAATTGTTTGCCCCCCAATGCTGACTGTGCATATGTGATCTTCTAGGGCATCAATCATTATGCACTCCAAGTAGATGTTAAACAGTGTGGGCGACAGAAGGCAGCCTTGCTGGACTCCAGTAGTTGTGCGAAACCATTCTCCTATTGTGCCACTGACGAGAACTGCACTGCTGGCTTTGGCATACAGTTGTTCAATGGTAAGAATAAGCTTATGACCAACGTTGTACTTCTTCATGGTTGCCCAGAGAGCTTCATGCCATACTCTGTCAAACGTCTTCTTGAAGTCAACTAAGACCTGGTAGATGTCCTGCTGGTGTTGTAAGTACTTCTCACATAGAACACGAAGGTTGAAAATCTGTTCTGTGGTCCTTCTTCCAGCGTGAAAGCCAGCCTGTTCTTCAGCGACGATATTCTCTGCTCGTGGCTTCAGTCTGTTCAATATGACTTTCAACATCACTTTGCTGGGATGGCTAATTAAGCTTATGGTTCGGTAAGTTTGACACAGTTGTGAGGGCCACTCACCAGTCTGCCAGATCTTGGAGAGTATATCTATTACTATTTCTCCTCTGTATTTCATCAGTTCGGCTGGGATGTTGCCAATACTTGTAGCCTTTCCGTTCTTGAATGATTTCACAGCTGTCTCCACTTCAAGCAGTATTGGAAAGTCATCCTCCTCTGTTGAATCTGGGCTGTCTAGGACACTAGGATCCACATTTGTCTGGTGGTTGTATAGATCAGAGCAGTAGTTTGTCCACCTTTTTGATGAGGACCCTTTCTTCGGTAAAACTGTTCCCTTCTTTGTCTTGAATTGCATTAGCTTTGGTCCATCTTTCCTTCGTCAGATCTTTTACAACCTGGAAGGCTCATTTGCTATTTTTATTATTGATACACTCTTCAGTTTTAGAGCATTGTTTTAGATATTCAATTCATATCTCCTTGGCCACCTTCATTCCTTTCTTGATCTCTCTGCCAATCACTCTGTATTTATCAGCTCCCTCGGTGCTGTACTTGTCTCTCCTGAGTTCTCTTCTAATGTCACATATTTGTAGTATTTCATAATGAAGTTCAAAAAAAAAAAAAAAAAAGAGAGGAAAATTCCACTCAGCTGAGTTTTGAAAGTATAAAATTACATTCATTAGTAGTAGTAGTGGTGACATTAGTGCTTATGACATTTGCCTACAAGGATTAAGGCCTGCTCTATACTACATGGTTAGGTCAGTGTAAGCTGCCTGCATCGACCTAGCCATGGAAGTGTCTTCACTTAAATTTGGCTCCCACCAACTTAACTGCCCGTCTATGCCAATTTAGTAACACCAATTCCCTGAGCGGCATAGAATTACGGTCAATGTAATCAAGTCAACACAATATCAGTGTCGACACTGCATTGCTTATGTAGATGGTTACTGGATTTCAGGAGCTGTCCCACAATGCCCTACACTGACAATACAATTGATACAAGAGCTGGTGAGTACATGCACCACCGACACAAGGAGCCAAGTGTGTGCATACACAAGTGATTTAATAACTGCAGTGGCCATATACCGATGTAAGTTAGGTCAACATAGTTTGGTGGTGTAGACATGGCCTCAGATGAGGTAGAATCAAATTCTATAGCCACAAGATACTTATTGCCATCCAAATTATTTAAAGTGTGTCGGACAGGATTAAAAATGTCAGGAGACAGTGTGGTTATCCTTGGCTGGGAAGCTGACTAGGAGTGAAAAGACCTGGGTTCTATTCCTTGCTGTGCCACTGTCTCCCTTGGTGACCTTGGGCAAGTCATGTCTCCTCTCTGTGCCTCAGTTTCCTCATCTGCAAAATGGAGATGATACTTATTATACTTACCATAGATCCACAAAACTAAGATCTATGGATGAAAAGTGCTACATTAAGTATTACATTACTATTATATGGATACTGAGGATCCCAAGTCACTTCCAGTCTAAAAATATATAAGATTTCTTGGACAAAGAATATAAGCAGCCAACATCTGCTAGTGTTCTGTTGCTTAGGGTGCCCTGATTATTCACCATCTCAAAAAAACCCCATGGTCTCTCACATGACCTATAGCTACTTGACCATCAAGCCTGTGCTTGTTAAACTTGGTTTCAACAAGGAAAGTAGTCACACTGTTCTCTGTGCTGTATGCAGCAAGTGCTTTGCTTTTTGGTTTATGCACATTACAAGTTTCTATTTATACTTCAATAGAACAGTAGCACATTCAAAGAAAATGCTCCACATGCACTTAATTAGCATGTTGCACATTGCTTGATTAAATACAATTAGACAAAATTAAGCGTCAGAAAGGTAACTGAAACTTGCATTGCTCTTGAAATATTACACAGAACTACCCATCTTCACACTGAGAACGGCAGTGAAAACAGTATTATTAATGGCTTTCTGCAACTGTCGGAGCCCTCTCCAAAGTGCATTGAAGTCAGTTGAAGATTCCCATTGACGTCAATGGCCTTTGGATCAGGCCCTTCTGCCCCAGTCCTCCAATTGATCCAAATGGACAGATTTCTGCACCCTCTAAGTATTCCAGTGAAATCAATGGGCTCCACCCATGCAATCATTAGCAGTAAATAGGCAAATAAAAGGCAAACTTCTGCCTTTCCAGTAATGAACAAGAGATGGGGTCTTAAAAAAAGAAGAGTCTGTGACTTATATCCTTTAACGGGACAGTTTTTCCTTTATGTAACAATAGCTATAATCACAGAGAACTCTCGCTACAGAGGCCCTAATCATCGTTTTGCTGATTTCCATGCAGATTATGCATCCATGCAGATTATGCAATCTTCATTGTAACCACTTTCGACTAAATATTCAAAAATATTTTCCCCATTCTGGGAACGGGCCAACCAGAGGATTAGGATTTAAAATAAAAAACAGGCATAGCTCAAGTACACAGTCATTAATTTCAACTTTAACATAAGAAATCCATTTGTAGCTGTGGGGCCAGTGTAGCCGTTAGGTCCCAGTTCTCAAACACAAGTGGTTTCTGCCTGGATTGATTATTAAAGGGTTACTCAGTATCTTTAAAAGACAGATCTTCTATTAGGGTTAGGAGGGTAGAAAGAGACTGGATACACCACGTATGTCCTCCTTCTTGGAATCAACATAATCTATACAGAAAAAATCACATTTTCTGGAATACAGTATCCAAATGGGGTATTATACCAGCATATAGACCATTATAGTTGTGTAGAAGATTCAGGCACTAGCTGGAGGCCCCATCATGGCAGCCTTTCTCTGCCTCTGTTGCCCCCCTACTGGCAGTGGTCTGTTCCTTCTTGTGACTCAGCCCTCCAGCTAGGCCACTTAGGGTATGTCTACACTGCAATTAAAAATCCATGGCTGGTTTGCACCAGCTGACTCACGGTAAGGGGATATTTAATTGCAGCATAGACATTGGAGGCTTGAGCCTGGGTGCTAGGACTCTGTGAGGTGGGAGGGTCGCAGTGCTCAGGCTGCAGCCTGAGCCCAGACATCTACCCTGCAATTAAACAGCCTCTTAGCCTGAGTCAGCTGGAATGGGCCAGCCACAGGGTTTTAATTGCAGTATTGACATACCCTTAGAACCTCACTCCTTCTGGAGTAACAAAAAAGTCCAATCTACAAACCTAAAGTTAATGAGCTTGTCTACAGAACAAGTTATTGTGCAGCAAGCAACGGTGTGAATCTATAGCGCACCAACTTGCCATGCAGCAATTCCCCATGTGAACACAGCTACAGCACACCTGAAAGTTTAGTAAACCAAGCTACACTCCTAGACTGTCACTAGACTGCAGCAGTTCCTACACAGGACATTTCTGTGCGACAAGCTGGTGCAATGTAGATTCACACCCAGGATTGCCAAGCAATAACATACCATGTATGCAACCCCTTACTGTCCACCTACCTGATCTGGGCTAAGTAGTCCTTGCTCTTTTTTTCCTGACGCTTACAGTGCCCCTCCTTTAGGGGGAAGGTAGGGAATCCAGACCAGCCTTCTCCTCTGTGTTCCAGCCCAGGGTTAGAGTAATAAGCATCTAGGTCTGTTTATGTTCCCTTGTTAGCTCCTTGGGCTGCTTTGTATCTTTACCTGCTTGCGAGCCTGTCAAGGTTCCTTCCCCACTCTGAACGCTAGGGTACAGATGTGGGGACCTGCATGAAAACCTCCTAAGCTTATCTTTACCAGCTTAGGTCAAAACTTCCCCAAGGTACAAAATATTCCACCCTTTGTCCTTGGATTGGCCGCTACCACCACCAAACAAATACTGGTTACTGGGGAAGAGCTGTTTGGAAACGTCTTTCCCCCCAAATACTTCCCAAAACCTTGCACCCCACTTCCTGGACAAGGTTTGGTAAAAAGCCTCACCAATTTGCATAGGTGACCACAGACCCAAACCCTTGGATCTGAGAACAATGAAAAAGCATTCAGTTTTCTTACAAGAAGACTTTTAATAGAAATAGGAGTAAATAGAAGTAAAGAAATCCCCTCTGTAAAATCAGGATGGTAGATACCTTACAGGGTAATTAGATTCAAAACATAGAGAATCCCTCTAGGCAAAACCTTAAGTTACAAAAAAGATACACAGACAGAAATAGTTATTCTATTCAGCACAATTCTTTTCTCAGCCATTTAAAGAAATCATAATCTAACGCATACCTAGCTAGATTACTTACTAAAAGTTCTAAGACTCCATTCCTGTTCTATCCCCGACAAAAGCAGCATATAGACAGACAGAGACCCTTTGTTTCTCTCCCTCCTCCCAGCTTTTGAAAGTATCTTGTCTCCTCATTGGTCATTTTGGTCAGGTGCCAGCGAGGTTACCTTTAGCTTCTTAACCATTTACAGGTGAGAGGAGTTTTCCTCTGGCCAGGAGGGATTTTAAAGGGGTTTACCCTTCCCTTTATATTTATGACAGAGCCCTTGTCTTGGAGCTGCATTCTCCAAGCCTCTCTCCCTGGAGCTTCCTCTTTCCATATGGCTTTTCCCAGTTTTTTGCTGAGAAGCTTTCCTTGGGGTGGCTCCTAGCCTCTCTGGCAGCCACCTGGAACCCCTTCCCCCTGCTGCCCTCCCCCTTTCAGGGTCAGTCCCAAAGTGTAAGCTCCCCGCTGCACCTCTCCTCTCTTAGTCCTCCCCTCTAGGCCCTGCATCCTTTCCCTTCTAGGAACCACAGAGTCTAGTTCTCTCTAGCTGGGTCTAATCCTTAATTACCTGTCTTCTCCCCAGGTGCCAGAGCATGGGCTAATTGGACTCTCCGGTGCCCCTTAACCCTGTCACTGCCAGTGAGTGTGAGTTTATACATATACACATGCCCCACATTTTACCAGTTAGTTTCCCCATGTAGAAAAATACACAGGCTACCTCTGGTAGAAATTGTACCACTTCCAATGCCACCAGCAAGGAGGGATCAACTAATATTTCAAAAAGGTCTTAGGGCAGAAGAACAGAAGTGAAAATCATGTGCAGGGATAAGCACTGGTGGAGTTACCTTTTTCCAGTTTATTTCTTCACTTAGGGCCAATTTTTCAAAAGTTGAATGGAAATCAAAACCCATCCCTGAAAAGAAAAGCCAGGAAAAAGCCAGCACCAATTCTGAAGACAGCCCTGCTCCTTCTCCTCAGCCCCTTCATCATATATTGCTTGGGTCCAAAAGAAATCACCACCTACAATGAAAAACTCTGCTGAATGAGGCAGGAACAGGGACTAGAACTTGGCTCTTCCAAATTTCATAATAGAACCCTAATGACTAGGCTATAAAGTGCTTGTGAAAACACACACACACACGTATATTTTGTGAAAATGCTCAAAAGGTTTTGTTCTGTTTTTTTCAAATGAGGAATGAAACCAAGTTTCAAAATCTCAAAAATTGCCACCAAATGGAATAGTTTTTCCTCCAGTCAGCTTTAGTTTTAAAACATTAATTCATTTCCACCTTTCTTCAAGGAGTACAGATTTCGGTATATAACGTCTGATCAGTGCTTACTAGATACCGCAGTGATAGGTGCATTGAAGTTTTCCCACTAAATTTAGCTCAACAGCAAAACTTGAAACCAAAATTTCCTTAACTTCTTTTACCCACTGAAACCAAGCTACAGTCATGCAAGTCACTATCTTGGTGTGTTAAAGACCTAATTGGTGGCAAAGACCTTTCGACGAAGAGGTTTTCTTTTTCTTTTTATTATTTATACTGCAGTAGCAGCTAGGAGCCCTAGTCATAGACTGGTTCCACTCTGTGCTAGGCTAAGTACAGAACAAAAAGATGGCTCCTGTCCCAAAAAGCTTACAATCCAAGCCAATCTAATTCTAATGAAGTGTGCTAGAGTGAAAGCCATAGTCCTCCGGACAGGGAACAGATCCAGGAGTAACAACAGTCAAACTCACCCTGCCATTCAGCCCTAGGACTCCCCACTAAGACCGCTAACAGCCAAAATGGCAATTAGCAGCAGCTGACTTGGTTTTGTAATATGAACAACTGCATTAACCCTTGACCACAAGCTCAAGGCATATTTCTTTTCATATACCAATTTTATAGTAGTGTAACTCAACGGACTTTAATGGAGTCACTGTTGATTTACATGGGTGTGAGGGGAGGCTCAGTTCTAAAACCACTTCGCAGCTGTCTGATGGTAACAGATTTCACTATCTCAGTGAGATTCATACCACTGATCTAGTGGTAAAAATCTAGAGACACAATTTGAGCAATTAACTTACTAGAGTTTTTGGAGAAGTTTTGTTCCTTGAAAATTTCAAACAACCCCACTCTGAGGCTTGGGAGCATGACTACATTTAAAATATATATATAGCTTTTCATATGCTGGCTGGTTTCTCATATTCATAGTGCCACTCCTTGTTCACATAATAGCAGCCTACAATGAATATTAGCTATATTAAAACCAATGAAATTGGAAGTTTGTGACCACCACAAACCTAGCATGCCACTCTCCTTACATCCTTATTTGTGAATTGAAAATGTAATCATCTACCTTCAGCCTTGTCTACTCAAGAAAGTTTTTTCAGTATAACCTAAGCCATGAATTTACACCAGAATAAGGGTATGTCTTCACTGGCAAGTTTTTGCGCCAAAAGTTATACCACTTTCATTAAAACACATTAATTAAAAGCGCTGTTGTGTGTCTACACTGTCTTCCATGGTGCCATAGAGGGTCTACACTTGCAGTGCTTGCATCACCAATGAGAGCAGTGCACTGTGGGTAGCTATCCCACATTGCAGCTTTCCCCCTTCTACCACTAGGTCTTGTGGGAAGGTGGAGGGGATCGTGGCGCATCATGGGTCACGGGCACTGCAGCATGTCCTGGTCATATCCCTTTTCCTGTAAGCTGTGTGCTATCTGGCCGTAGGCATCAAAATTCCTCCAGCTTGTGCACAGCTGGGACTGGACAGCCACCTCTCCCAAGTACTTATCAGACCAAGTAGCTCTGCAGTGGACCAAGCAGGAGATCGTTTACTGCGTGGAGTCGCCATGGTCAGCTGGGAAGATGCAATGTGAGCTCTGCACACCGAGGAAAAAGGAAGGGGACTTTCAAAATTCCCGGGGCTTTAAAGGGGGAGGATGGTTGTTTACCTGGCGTCAGGGCAACAGAGTTGAAAGTGCTGACCAGAGTGGCCAGGATGAGCATTGTGGGACAGCGTCCGGAGACCAATAACAGCGCAAAATTCAAGAATGGTGTCCACACTACCACTGCGGTGCTAAACCCTCAGCACAAAAACCTTTATGACTCTCATTAGAGTTGTTTTATTGTAGCGCTAAAACTCAGGAGTTTTGGCACAAAAAGTTACTTGTCAGTGTAGACACCATTGTTGTTTCAGCGAAAAAAGCTGACTTTTAACAAAAAAACTTGCAAGTGTAGACCAGACCTAAGAGTGTCCACACAGGGGTATACCGGTATAACTATACCTTTATAACTGTTAAAACTTTCCCATGTAGACAAGCCCTTAAGAATCTGTTCACTAGAGAGATAATTGTTACACTGCATATCAGATTGAATTGGGCAGGGAGGAAAGGAAATAGAATAAGGCACTTTAGACATTAATTGTCTGATATACTCCCATATTCCCCCCTTATGACTCTTCAAGAAGTACAGCAACAGGGTTATATATCTGTTCGTTATTCAGCTTTGCAAATTACCATCTCCATGTGGACATTGCTGGTTACTAAGAACTGTGTACCCTACAGAGGTGTAATTAAGGAGGCTCTAAAATGTTTTCACCAAAAAGACAGTTCATTCATTGCAGCTGCTTTCTTTTTCTACAGGTTAACTACTTGGCAGTCCTTGCATGTCCTGGAGTCAATCTGTAACTAAAGAATGAAGGAGAGCAGGCAGTTCATCTTCTGTGTTCTCATTTATTACCACATTGCTCAGTAGCATAGCTGACCCTCATCGCATCAGAACCAGGGATCACACACCAGTGGGGCTGGCGGAATGAGAGGAAAACAAATTGTTTCCAAAAATCTACCTAATAAGTAATAGTAATAATGAAACAAAAATATCGGATTGTTTGAACGCCTTAATAGCAGCAGGCGCTGGGTTTATTTATTCCCTTTATTAGATCACCAGTGTGGATAAAACTATCTTTATTACATAAATACTGGTAATTATGCAATCCGCCCTATACTCACACACAGTACATTTTTTATATTCTGCCTACAGCTGAGGTATCGGATTCTGGTTTTGTTTTTTAAATAGGAAATGCCTGCTTATCAGCAATAGATGTCAGGCTCTGTCCCAGTCCTGACATAAGGTCTATCACACTTCGAAACCTTTCTGCATGATGATATATGACTAGAATGGCAAAGTCATCATGGACTGCACATGCTGTGTCACATGATTTATATCGCTACTATGTTCCCATCAAAAGCAGAGAGAGGTTGTGAGGAGGAAAGGATACTGGAGGATATTTTCAGTGTGTTTAAATAGAACTGCTGTCAAGAAGTTTAAATTGAAATAACCTATTTATAATATAGTAATTTTTTCTGCTTAAATGTGCACATAAGAAACGCAAGAACCATCCCCCTATCCTGATCAAATCACTCTCTTCTCCAAATAGAAATAAAAATGCTCCCTATTACAAGAAGCCATCACCATATTCCTCTACCTCCACCCAAAAACTCATGGACCCTGCAAAATTCCAAAACCTACTTATGGAATAGTCTACCCAGCCAAGGAGTAGTAAAATTAGTGAAGTACTGCAACTACTCTCTGACCACTACTATAGACAGTATAACACTGAACTATCCTTTCCCACCCCACCGCCCATATAGATCACTAAGGTATTCAGACAACCTGTGACAGAAAAGCAGAAGGGAAGAAAACTATCCTCAACTGGCAGAGGAAACAGTTTAATACAGACAGACTCAGACACAGAGTCCTACAAACCTATGCCACTGCTGTGAAGGAGGCAGAGACAACCAATTTCTCCTCCACCATAAAGGCATCTAAGGCACATCCTTCAGAGCTTTTCTACACCATAAAGGGTTGTGTAAAACCAGACTGCCTTCACTCAACCCCTAAACACAGAAACTTCTGCTGCAAGGAACTATCTTATTTTACGGAGATCATCCAAATCTGGGATGACCTCAGATGTCACTAAGAGCAAGCTGAGAGCAGGACAAGAAGCACATCATCCTCCTTCCAAGTTATTCAGTCCATTCACCAGTGTAATGGTAATGGAATCACTGACAGCAATTAGTCCCAGCATCTATGACAGGACTCTTGCCCTGGGTGGCAAGAAAGGAAAGAATACCTGGGTTCTCTTCTGATAATTGGGCCAACAAATGTATCCTGGTTGTGAGTTTAACTGAAGTTAAGAAGTATATTGAAATTTGTAAAATGTCACAATAACCGATAACAACAAATGCTGATGGGGAAAGGTACAAAAGCAAGACAGACCGAATTAGTCCGAACACAAAGGCCTATTGATACAACTCAGGGATTGTATTAAGATCATGTCAGGTAAATGAGAGAAGTGTGGGATGAAAAATCAGTGAACCAAAATTGGTGTGTTAGAAATTAGGCCTAATTGGTCGCAAAATAATGAGGGGAGGGACTATTCCAACTATCACTCCCTTTTGGGGTCCTTAAAGAAAGAAACTTTGAGGAGAAAAATTAGCTACTAGAGCAAGCATCACAGCTGCCACCCCCACCATCTAGGGGGTCCTCAGGCCTTAGTCATCCTGATCCTGAGAGATGTCCTGACCAGACTCACCCAGAAAGAGGGACCCAGATGACTTTGCCACCTCTACCAGCTCCAGCTGAATCCCAAATGCCATCTGAGATAAGAGACTTTGCCAAACCACCTCCCACTTGTATGTTCTTTTCCTTCCCCACTTTTTTCTTCCCTCTCCTTTTTCCTTCTGTCTAATAAGAGTATGGCTTAGCTGGCCAAGACTGCATATTTTGCAACACAGCTATAAGCCTGTGAACAGAAAGAGCCAGCTAAAAGCAATGCCCTAAATAGCCTGATGTTGGTACAAGCTTGCCACGTCTCCGAGTGGCTGAACGTGTTGTGCTTGTGTTTCTCCAGCAGGGCGGTTGCATGTGAGAGTCAACGTTAGAGACAGAAGTTGCATTGCCTATCTTTGCTGTTCTTTTCCCTCCCCTTTTGGATGTGTGTGTGTCTTGTTTTGTCTTCTAGGAAACAGGACTGGACTTTAACAGCAGCAGCAGTTCCAGCCCATCTCAGCTAACTTCTTCTCTTTGCCTCAAAAGGACAGTTATTACCATCTTCGATATCATCTAAATACTGTCAAACAAGGAGGTTTTTCTTTCTAAAAAACTCTCTCCAGTTAAAGGGAAAGAGAATAAAGGATGTTGTTAAAATTAAAGCCTTACTTAGCACATTTCAAATCCTTTTACTGTTTTTCCTTCTTTTCTGTATCTTTAATAAAAAAAAAGTGAAGACTTTTAAATGGTGCATTTGTCAGGATACTAAGCAGGCTGAGGTCTCTGTATATCAAACCCTGAACCTTGTTTAAAATTGTTTAATGTTGGACAATGACTGGATTATGTTAACACCTTTGACTCTTTGGGTCTATTTATTCCATCTAAATTAATACAACAGTTCCCTACGAAAGAAGGTGTTGACAATCTCTGTTAAGGCGAGCCTACCACTCACTCTAAAACTATGCAATAGTCTAATCAGTACTAAAGAAATCATCACTCAGTGCTTGAGACCTCAGGAACGTGGTAATGTCTAGCCTCCTTTTTCTAAGCCAGCTCCTCAAGCAAGGAACAGTCTCCAGTGCCAGCGGTCAGTTTCCAATGTTCTTTGATCACTCTCACTCAGGTGTCAGGCCATGGTACAAACACAGTACTTGTTCCTCTGGTGGAGGAGCTCCTCTTTTTCACAGCCAACAGAAGTACACCCATACTCATCCTATTAGACCTCTCCATGACATTTGATACCAGTTTGAGCAAATACTCCGGTCCCACCTCCAAACAAGCGCAGGAGTGAATGTAAACAATCTGAATGGCTTGGGGCCTTCCTCACAGACTGAGCCCCTCCATAGTGCGTCCTCTTCTGAGATTGCCACAACACCACTATAGGAGTGTGAAAAGATTAATCAGATGCAGGCTGTGAATCTATATACCATTTGAGATTTAAAGTGCCTCTGTATTAAGAATCAGATAAATCTTGAGCAGGGGAATGAACTTGTCCCTTCTTGAGCAAGTTTAAACATGCTTAGATCTGTGATTGATAGATGTGAGTGACAGCTGCATACTCCAGGGTGACCCTGTTCATGCTGTCTCCTATGACAATGATTTCAGAATAAATTGCCCTGACTGACAAAGAAGAATAAAAATAAATGATTCTGAAAATCCGCTCACTTAACTTGTACCAACATGATTTTGCTCCAGTTAAATTTACCAGAATGCAGCCAAATTAATCTAGCAGGGCTGAATTTTGGTGACTTAATCAATTTCACTTTAATGAGGCAACAGTTGTGATAGATGGGGGTAAAGTCAGAAAGGACCATGTTGATTTTGAAGTGCAGTTATAATCTGAAAAATGACATGAAAATGGGGTCCTAGATTTATTGTCTCTGACTCCTGATCAAATATGCTTAGAAAGATTTTTTTCCTGAGGGGAGGGGGCTATGGAGACAGAGTTTTAGTTTGGATTTTTTGGGAATACTGGTTGTTTGTTTTGACTATGTGATAATGCCTAGAGGTCAGCCAGATCTGGCCCTGTTGCATTAGGCATGGTATTAACACATAGTAAATGACAATCCCTGCCCCCAGACAGCTTACAATCTAAAAGACAAGACACAATTGGTGGATGAGACAAGCAAGCGGACCAGTGTGAGGGAGACAGGTGACAAAAAACAAGAGGATGTGTGCTATTCTTAGCAATCAAGAGCAGTAATCATGAGTCGAAACAGAGGCGGGGGTTGGTTCTGACTTCAACAAGAATAAAGATTCTGTAAATGGAACTTAGACCTAGATCATCAGAGGTACTTAGACACCTAACTCCCATTGAAATCAGTTTAGGTGCCTAGCTCCCATCGATTTCCTTGGGAGTTAGGTGCCTAAATACCTCTGAGGATCTGGGCCTTAGTTAACAATTCTGTTAATGATCTGTGAACCAGAACACAGTCCAGTACTCATTTAACTGTGCTGTTTCTTCTGGACTAACGTCTTACTTTTTGTCCCTAAAGTAAACAGATATGAGTCAGAATCCAACCAGTGAGCAGATCTATTGAGGAAGAAGGTGCCATATTTACATTGTCACTTTCATTACCCTAACAGCATTTTCAAGGAAATGGGCAATCCAAATTTAATATGTAGTGGGGAGTGCTGTTAAAACAGTTAACAGAGATGGTGATTACTCTTTGCTACTGTGAGAAAGCCAAGAGAGAAGCAAGAAACTAAGGGAAAATGCAATACTCATAAAGCAGCCAAACAGGGAATGCAGAATTAAGATTCTCTTTCCTACCCGGTAATTTTGATTATTTCCATTAAATTATCTAGAACTGAAATGTCATGACCATTGCACAAATTAGAACAGTGAGGTGTGATTCAATATACTTTGGAAAATGTTTAGTATCAAGCTAAATTACTCAGATAAGTATCAGAGGGGTAGCCGTGTTAGTCTGGATCTGTAAAAGCGGCAAAGAGTCCTGTGGCACCTTATAGACAATTTGTTCAGAAAGGAACTAAATGTGGGAAAAGTACATAACACTTATAATTGGTTGTTGACAAAGAAAAGTTTGTTGGATAGACTAAATAATAAAGGGAAAGAAATCTTAGTATTTTAATTAAAATTAAGGCGAATAGGTTCAGGGATGAGATCTGACCTATAAGGTGTTGCATGAAAAAAGGCACAGAGAGCCAGATCCTCAGCTGGTAACAATCAGCATAGCCATTGACTTCACCAGAGCTGCAATGACTTACTCCTGCTGAGGATCCTGCCTATAGTCTCAAGTGGGAGAAGACAAACAGTATGTTTACACTTTATACTGGCACAGCTATATTGGGGGTTCTACGCTAGGGGTTAGCTATGTCAGTCAGGGTGTAGGTTTTTCAGACCTCTGAATTGCATAGCTACTTTGACCTAACTTTTATGTGTAGACCAAGCCAAAGGAGGTGAGTGGGCAGAGTTAGGGTTAGCAGGAGATCAGAACTGCAATGTAAACAGTGGCAGAGTTGGTTAGACCTTTGAAAGTGATGATCAGGACTTTGAATTAGGCTCGTTCTACACTTGAAGTTAGGTTGACATACCTACATCATTCAGCTACCATCATTCTGGGAAGCATGTTCCTACACAGATGGAAAAATCTCTTCCATCAGTGTAGGTTGCAGCTACACTACACGGTTATGTCAGCATAGCTACGGCAATATAGATAGGGCGGTATAGTCCCCATAGTGTAGACATACCCTTTAGTTACAGAAAGAAGAGCCAGTGAAGGGACTTGTGGAGAGGGAAGGGGAGATGCGATCAGAGTGTCATCTCATGCCGTAGCTCTATAAAAAAAATTTCTGATAATTTCTTCTACCCACTTAACAATTTACAAAGGTACATAGTAAAGATACTACACTATCTGTTCACAGTATGCCTGTCTCTATCTATTCCTCTCACTCCCTTTTATCAGTACAAAAATCAATTGTAAATAATAACTGATTTCGCTATTTTTAGATATATTCAGAAATTTAAACTATTAAAAGCTGACACTAGTAGTAATATGCCAGTTCTACTCACTCTTTAAGCAAGCTGGTATCCCTGGTTCAAATTATGCCTGGATTTATTCTCTATGCTCCCGTAATACGGTTGAACAGGAAGGGAATTCAAGGAAGAATTTAGTCTCTTATATTTCAATATACCCAAATTACAGCACTAATAGATGGTACAATTTGAAAAATCTGTGGAAAAATTCTCCTGTTGGTGAACTCAGTTTACTTCAATTATCAGGCACACATTCTAAATAAATATTTATAAAGTTCTCATACTTTATTTGACTGCCAGACTAGCCTGCAATGATACAGCCATCAATAGATACAGAAAGCACATAATCACCAGGTTGTTGCATGTTTTCTTCACTTCAAAAGCCTGTCTTCTGGCCAAGAATTTCTGTAGCACATTCCAGCTGTATTTGTCTGCCTTACAATTAAGGTGTGTAAAATCAATTAAATTACCCTTCACTCAAGAATAGACCCAGACAGGAACCTAGTTTTATGACCCTGTCTACGAACAAACCAAATTAAGTTAAACTGATATTAGTCACTCCTAAATCATTTTAAGAGTGTCCACACAAGAGGGTTGTATCACTAACTAAATCAATTTAGAAACCAATGTATTATTATTTATATTATTGTAGTGCCTGAGACTAGTTTGATTGGTGCCTTTTCTGTGAGAAAACAAGCTCTATGAGTTATCACCATTTACTATTTATATTCCTATTGAGTTCTTCACCCAGTGTCCCCTTTCCTCCCCGACAAAAATAATGAATTGCTAAAGAGTAAATGCAAATAATGCTTGGACGGCACTTAGGGGAATCGTCCTGAGCCTCTTCTAATCCCAAAGTCAGTGGGAGCTGAGGGGACTCAGAACCAGTCTCTATATTTGTGGTGCTGGATGCTGGACAAGTCAAGATTCTGATCTCACTTCTTTTGTTCTAATAGCAGATTTTGGTCAGGTTTCCTGTTCAACAATAAAGACTGAGACACTTCAGGGACATAGCAGATGTCATGAAAAATAAGCAGTCTCTATAATTGTCCTTTAGATATTCAGAAAGGGCCAGTGTAATAGGTAAACACTATGTGCATTTAATTCAGGGGTGCAGTAGATATGTTCAAAGCAAAATGGCCCTATTGCATATACCAAAGTTAATAAAGTTCAAAACATTGTACCTTATGGACTGACTATATTAGAGATCAAGGAAGGAAAGAATTGTGTTGAGAGTCATAAATAATAAATGCACCATACTGAATACTGTAATCTCACTTAAACTATTTGTTTTCCATATTACCAATGGAAATACCTGAAACAAAATTGTAGGATTTAATAAGCGCATATTTTGTTTCACATGGAGGAATCCAAGGCCAAAGGTACAGTTAAAATGTTAACCAAGCTTGTACCTTCTGGATGCTGTAACTACAGGTTTAAAAGGTTAGGAATTACTGCCTGGGGGCGGAGGGGGGGGCACAGTTTCGGGACCTCTGGCTTAGAATGTCTTCACCAGAAGCACTACAGCGGCACAGCTGCATCAGTGCAGCTTGGCCAATGCAAGTTTGTAATGTAGACCTGCCCTTAGTTTTACCAGGAGGAAAATTACGTGAAGTCAGCCTTATAGTCCACCTATTTGACCTCTCAGTAAAACTAAAGTGCCTTGTCTTCATTGTGTTTTTACCTCAGGATAGCTGAAACATTATTTACCCCCAAGATTAAAAAAACCAAAAAAACAAAAACAATTTTTTTTTTATAAGCAGTGAAGACAAACCCCACCATGACAGCACTTTATGGGAGTTAAAATGGACAGCACAAGTGAAGAAAATTAAAGGGTTGAGGAAAACTTGCTGACCGCATATTGATCAAACCAATATTTTGAGTCCCTAATTTTGAGAGGACCCTGTGTATGTGCGCCCCTTCTGCTGTGTTGTTTAAACTCTCAGAAAGCATGGAAATCAAAGTTCAGAAAACATACTTAGTCAAATGTTGAACTTCAGGCTGCACAAGATTAAGAAGTGGGATTTTGGTATAAATCCTTCTTATGTTCAAGATCACTAATGACAGCAGAGGGTTTGCTCTTAGAATTAACAAAGGCAGAATTACTACACAAATACGGTGCAGTGAAATCATTTTTAATTATTAGTTAAGAAGAACAGCCTTCTGAAGAGCAAAATTCTTTATTTCCTGCCAGTCCGACGCAGCAGGAAAAACCAGGTGATACTTTTTTATTCATAGGCCTTGTCTGTGCCAGAAAATTTTGCACCTATTTTCCAGCAACAGGGCGAGTGCACCAGTGCTAGGGCTGAGGGGAAACAAAGAAAGAGCAAAGTCTTCATGAGAGAAAGAGAGAGAACAGAGAGACTCCCCTTTGAACATTCTGTATCTGAACAGAAACATACACCTTCTTGGACCAGTGGGCACTGTCTGGGTTTTCTACTCAGTGGCCCCTCCTGGTTCCATTTTACCATCCCTTTAGCCCTGCTTCCATCCTACACTCTCTCATTTGCCTGTGCATTTAGTAGACTTCTATGTTTTCGTGGACCCTCCGCATTGTTGGCATTTGTGTGGAACGGGGGCCTCACCTCCCTCCCAGAGGTCAAATAGACTGCACTGAAACACACATTGGCAGCTGCTCCTGCATCAGGCAGGGAGACTCCTGTCCATTTAAAGGTACCATATGCAGAAAAAACAAAACCAACCTTTCCTTCTATACATAGTGATACCACTGTAATAAATTAACATTTTCAAGGTAGGTTACTGCCATCCTTGGCAGTGCCCCTTTAAAAGGGGAGTAATAAACTAGGTCAGACATTATAACACTATACAAACCCAGAAATTAATTCAAATGGAAAGATGTGACATACCCAGGAAAGGGCCTAATCCAAAGACCACTGAAGTCAATAGAAAGACTCCCATTAACATCAGTGAGCTTTGGATCAGGCTCTGAATCATCACGCGGAAAAATGAACATTAATGTCACTAATAATTATTTGAAAGTTACGTTACAATCAGATGTAGCTTCACAGAGCACCCCCCAAGACAGGCAGTTTATTACCGTACTGAAATGCTTGTTTTGGGGATCACTGGAGAGGCAATCACAGGATGGAAAGCCTTAAGCATTTCATAACCACAGAACTCAATTACAATTGAGGAATAATGTTAAACAAATGCTATTCTGGAGCCTATTCCCCTCCTGGCTCTTGCAAGTGAAACTGCCATGTACGGTTTCAAGTTACACTGCTCAGATTATATGATGAGGAGCTGCAAGCGTGACCTTGAGAGAGCAATAATTCTTCCACACACTGCTGGTTGCATCGAATCAACCAACATTCCTCTTTCCCCCTACCCTTGCCAGAGTACTCAGATTCATTAAAGATATTAATATAAGGTTCAGTGCAAAGGAAGGCAAGTCAAATTAGGGTATGTGGCAGGAAATGGAGTAATTATTAAATGTTAGCATTCAACTCAAAATGGAATTGCCAAGAAATAAAAACAATCACTCAAAAAAGCATCTTCTTGCCAAATATAAATGACTCGTTCAGCTGATTATAATCTGTGGATTGCAAGGGCCATAAATACTTCCCAGGGTTCTGGAAGTATCATAATAAACCACAAGAGCAAAAATTCATGTGGTTTATGATGTCATCATTACCATGAGATGTATTGATAGCCCTGCTCACTCTGTTCCCATCTATTACCTTAATACATGGATCCAACTACAAATTGTAATAGGAAAACGGTTTTATTTAGCAGAGAAATATAACCTGGAATTTGAGGGCTCTTTCCCAACACGACATACCTCAACTTTTACATTACTCAGAAAAGGGCTGGCTGTAAGACAATACATTTAGGACAAGGTCTGGTTGCGGGTATATAAAGCCCTTAATAATCTAGCCCTGAGGTAGCTGAGTTACGTTCTCTTGTCCTGTGTCAACATAACTGAGATTGGCTGGGTTGTCCTTGTTCTCTTTCCCAATGTTCCATCTGAATCTGTCTGGGTCCTTACTCCCCTCCTGTCTCTCTATAGCTGTCTCCATGACTTGATGTAGGGCCTTTCTATTCACAGCAGCATATCTAGAGCCCATTTGGGCTCTTCCACCAGAAAGTTATTTTTTGGCCAATTTTCCTTCTTTTTTGTCAGAGGTTGATTTTCTGGGCCATAAGGTCCAGTTTTATATTAATTATTCCTTCACATGTTTACAATATCCCAGATCCTTAACAATGGGCACTGCTAGAAAACAAACACCATGAAATAAGAGAGCTGCACTAACTTTATTTAGGTGATAACTCAAGGGGAGTCCCTGTTTATGATGTACTAAGAACATTCTTGGCTGAATAAACTCTGAGGCCAAGATGTTAGTAGTCAAGGATACAGTTAACAGCTCACAAATAGGGAGTACCCTCAAGTTGTTATCCCAAAACATGCTCTCTCCCTAGGCAGGCCTACACTACAAATTTACATCAGCACAGCTGCATCAATGCAGCTGCACCACTGTAGCGCTTCTGGGGAAGATGCTCTAAGCCAATAGGAGAGAGCTCTCCCGTCAGCTTAATAACTCCATCTCTGGGAGAGGCGATAGCTATGTCAGTGGGAGAAGTTCTCCTGCTGACCTAGCGCTGTCTACATGGGGGGTTAAGGTCAGTATAACTATGTTGCTCAAGTCGCTCAGGGGTATGGATTTTTTTCAGGGGTATGGATTTTTCACAGCCCTGAGCGACGTAGTTAGACCGAAGTAAGTATGTAGTGTAGACCCTGTCTCACCCGTTCCCTCTCAACTTCCCTGCTACTTAGGAAGCCCTCCCCTCTAACCAATGACTATGTTATTCTTAAAACTAACTGATATTTATTGTTAAAGCTCTCTCCTCCCCACTACCCTGCACCTCTTTCCCACCCCTCTTCACCATCTCTGCAAGAACTCTTTTTGTTTTTTCTTCATTCAGCTCCATTCCAAAGCTGACCCATGGGGAGCACAAGACGCTGCATGAGCTCTGTTGGTCAGAAGCGGATGAAGGCGATGTCCAGGCCAGGTCTGTACCACTGCTCCAAGGTAGAGTAGGGAGACAGCACAAAAGCCTTGATTGGAGGTGATGGGAGCTTCGCCTTAGCAATGGCTATGATCAATGGCTTCACACTCAAGCTACCCTGTTTCATTATTCAGTAACAGCTCTGATATTTGAGAGTCCATGTCTCCCTTTGCACCCTCACCCAGTCTCTCTTTTAAACTCTGATTAAGCAGTTCACTTTTTGTGGACAGGCGGAGAAGAAAAGGTAGATGGGAGTCCATGAGAGGGTGGGAAAGGGGGTAAGCTGTTCCTAGGAACTGGAAAGGGAAATTACTGAGAGGATCAGATTGGATGAGGTGATGAAAAAGGGAGGTTGTAAGAAGTTGGAGGGACTACATTTGCTGTGGGCATACAGATGGGGGTTTCTATGGACAATAGCAATTAATCCCAACACCGCCACTTCTAGAGGATATATACGTATCATTTATCCACCGGTATTACAAATGAATAAACAGACATAAACAGAGGTGAGGTGACCTGACCAGAAGATCGGGGCAAATCTGGAAACAGAACTCAAAAAGTCCTGACTCACAGTTACTTGCATGCCCCACTTTTAGTGGAAGAAGTGCAATCAGAGGAAGTTCAATATACTGCCTAACTCTCCCACTGGTACAACTCTCTTGGGAATGGTAATAGCAGGTGCACTCAGACCATCTGCTGGTGTTTTTACCACTATGTTGTCTAACTCATTTCTGAGCATCTCTAGAAACCACAGTAGCTAAAACGTGTCTAGCTGGCTGCATTACTGCTCCCACTGTTGCTACCATTGGTACAGTCGCACAGGTAGTAGATTTCACACATAGGCTAGTATAGACAACACCAAATACCCAACGTCACTGCTCCTCAACCTTCTGATCTTCATAATCTCTGAGTCACGCAAGTTTTGTAGTGCAAGACAACTTCCAAACAATAGGGCAGATATAGCAACATACCCAGCAAAATGAATTACAGAAATATAGAAATGTAATATTTATAGCTATTGTTCATGTTCTTCAGGAGTTGGTTTAGTTTCAACAAATAGAGTTTAACATTTCATTAAGTCAGGATTATCTCCCCATTCTCCCTTTGATAAAGCCAGACATGTCTCTATTTATACCTTAGTTGTTGTTACTGTAGTTAATTTACACAGTACAGACCATTAGTGTACTATGCTTATCCAATGGAAGTGCTTCTAATCATTTATATTTTATAAGGCTACTTTGTAGTGATTATTTTTGTCTAGCTGAACCTCAGTAGACTGTTATCTGGCTCTTTCTTCTGCTTTCACTGCCATAGCAGATCTACTTTTCATTGGTATATGCGTATACAGTAATTTTAAAAAAGTAAAATCTAATGTAGAAAGACTTTGTGCTTGCTCAGTTATCACCCACTCTAAAAGACAGGCTATAATGTTTCCTGACCTTCAGTACCACGAGCTCTACTTTCAGTAAGAAAGAAAAGGGTCTGCCTACATTTCCCCTTCCTCTGCATCCGAAACGGCAAAGATTGACCTAGCTCAGCAGCAGATTATAGGGAAACAGCAACATACCTTTTAGCACCCTTCTGTATCTGCCTAAGTGCAGCTCTAGACTCACTCGACATGGGGACCAGATTAAATACAGCAAAGGTTTTGTTTCTTTTCCTTTTTCTCTCCTCTTTACTTTGTAATATGAGAATGGGTTCATCCTCTCTCAACATTTGCTATCTCCATTCTTCCATTGCTTATTCTTTCTTCCCGTGTTCCCTTTCTCTTAGTTTAAACCTCACCTACTTCTGACTATTCTTTGCACTTCAGAATATGTTTGCTTGATCAATCCAAAATGAAGGTCTGGTTCCTTACAGGAACAGCCGCTCCCACAAATGGGATTATGTCAATTAAAGGGACAGAGATAGTGCCTAAGCACATTAATACACACACATGAATTGTTGCATAGCAGCTACAGTTACTACAAAAGCACACTTGATTCAAATCCACAAAAATAAGGAAAGGAAAAGTCACCTACCACTATTTGCCCTGCACTTCTCCACCCACAAACACACATCTTGCCACTACGACATACTACAACCACACAACACAATCCGTAACTCTGGCTCACCTTCCAAAGGACTCAAGCTTTCCCCCCTTAACTACCCTTCACCAGATTATTTTCTCCAACACTAATAACACCTAGCACTTTTCATCAGGAGATCTCAACATGCATTACACAAGAGGTATCATTAGCAATTGTGGATTTTTAGTGTAGTTGTTAATTACGTTTGTAGAGATAGTTTGGTAAAGGATTATGTGCAGAAGGGCAGTTAAAGGGGGTGATGGAAGGTTAGGGACTTGTCCAGCACATTATTACAAATAGAGGCCCTATGGGGATTTGAACTCAGGTCATCTGGATATAAAAGCATTGTTAACCTTCAGGAGCAGAGAACACCTGTAGTGTTGAAGCCTAAAATAGGCACAAAGTTCTCTAAACTATAATTAACTCTTTCATTGCCTTTCATCTTAACACCAGCATTCCAAAGGCTTCTGACTTGCTTCCTGGTGCAATTTACAGCAATAATCAGTTTATGAAATCCTACATTTTGTGGGTACCATGTACCTGAGAAATTGGCTCCCCCCTGTATATCATTGCAGCAGATAACATCAGCTGATACGCTCTTGCTTACGTTTTCTATATGGATTTGAATAATCAAGGCAGATTTTCTGTGGAGATCTCTTAACTCTAAAGTTTGCTTTTCAGTTGTAGTGGCAGAGGAAGAGTCTGGTTGACCTTCAGCTCATGGGGCAAAGCTCATATGTTCACCCAGGATTTTGTCTGAGGGGATGATAACTTGGTTTGTTTACAGGCATATTCTGATATTTGGTTCTATCATAGGTAGTTTGCCTTTGGTCGACTAGTTTTGTATTGTTTGAGAAATTCTGTGTATATGCCCCAAGGCCAAGCATATGTGGAGAAATTTTTGTATTTTTTTAAATTCTGTATAATTGAATGACTATAATCCAAAGAGTTTTGAACATGGCCAGTGAAACAGATAATACGCACTGTAATTGGATGTCACACCCCTGAATTAAAAGATTTTTTATAACATCATAATCACAAATTATTATTTTTTCCCCTGGTGCCAATCAGTTTATTGAATGGGAGAGCTATATATTATAGCAATATATCATGACTATGTCATTTGTCTTGATTACTTCAGTGTCCTTGTTTAAAGCTCCATCACTGTAGCAGCTGGTAGAAATAGAACTATTCATTTAACAAAGTGATTGCAGGAGCCCCAAAGTAGGAATCTGTCTCCTTCGCCATCATACCCAATATTGTTTTTCAATGTTCTTTGTGGCTCTACCCATCACTTTTTCCTCTCAGATCCTCATTTGTCTCCAGCTTTCTCTGATCCTCATTTTTCTCCCTTTAACTCATGACCTTTCACAATGACTCTCATTGACACACTTTCATTGTGCCACATAAAACTCCTGAAGTAATTTTTAATTCTATTTAGCACTAGTTGCATACCTATAAACAAGGGCTGGTCCTAAACCAAAACACGGGATTGGCACACTCCCAAACTTAGGCATTGTTCAAAATCTGGATCTGCATCTGAATTTGACACTTTTTTTTCTTTCTTTATAATGGGTCAAAACTCCAATTCCACCCCCTCCCCAAATGGAATGTTCTATTCATCTGAATTGTGATACTTAAATCCATCTATGCTATCAATTAGTACAAGTTTTGACTGTGAAAACCTTTACCTCCCCGGAAAACCCAAATACTATAGGAAGTGTACGGTTAGTGGCATTCTTGTCTCTGCATCAGCATTGAACCAATTAACCCAACGTGATAGTGGGAGACACTGAGCTGTTGGAAGTGCCACCTTTCAGAAGGAATATAAAAAGAGAGGTTCTGACCAATTGCAATGAATAAAAACCCATGGTGCTTTTCTCATGAATAAAGGTCTTACCCGTCATGTGCTGACAAAATTCCAGTTTGGGTAATTGCATTCTGCCTCCTAAAAGTTTCCCTGTATTTTTACTTATATAAATTATTCTTGCTCCCTTTGTCCCAGAGTGATTACCCAATATTCAGGGCTTTGCCAGGTTGTTCCAATTTTAGGAGGAGAAATTGATTATGAGAGTTATGCATATCTTTGGTAAATCCTGTTTACTTACAAAGAATGATCAAAAACTCCTTCTTTCTCTGAACATAGTAGAGGAAACAACTGGAGCAGTTTCCTTGTTCACAATTACCAAGTCTGCCCAGGAGCTCCATCTTTGCTCTCTCTCAGGGTCGCTCTCTTCATTCTTCTCTTGCTGTCTGCTAATTTTCTATTCCTCAGACGCACAGAGCTGCAACCAAGCAATTCCCTTGCCCTGCATTTGCAACTACAGGGAAACTCTTTAACCCACATATCTTAGTCTGGTCTACACTTGAAAATTAGGTCAACATAGCTATCGTGCTGAGGGGTGTGAAAAATTCACACCCCTGTGAGCCATAGTTAAGATGACCTAACCCCCAGTATAGATGCAGCTAGGTTGATGGGGAATTCATCTGTTGGCCTAGCTACTACCGCTTAGAGAGGTGAATTACCTACATCAAATGGAAAAACCCCTGCCCTTGCTGTAGGAAGCATCTATACCAAGGCACTATGGCAGCATAGCTGCAGCACTGTAGCTGTGCCTCTATAGCACCCATAGTGTACACATGCCCTTAGCATCTGATCAGCCTTGACATGAGGCCCATTGCCTTGGGTGGTGACTTCTTATTGTTTCCAGTTGTCAGTGCATAAAGGGATATTTAATTGCTCCTCCCATCTAGCCTGAAAGAAAAGGTATTTAGCACACCCATCATCTTTAACAAGATCTTTGATTGTCTATAGATCAAAGACTCACACAGTGGCCGCCATTAATACCTTCCAGCATAACACTATGAATTAGTTCTTATACTAGTGACTAGTGATACTGGGTGCTATTAGTAGTTGCTGTGTTTCACCCTTGAGGGGGCTATTTTTCAGTGGTGCATTAGCTGATTCCTGCATAGAGCTTGTAAAAATCACTTTATAATGCACTTGGGATTCTCCTGGATGAAAGGTGTATACTAATGTAAGGTTTCAGAGTAGCAGCCGTGTTAGTCTGTATCCGCAAAAAGAACAGGAGTACTTGTGGCACCTTAGAGACTAACAAATTTATTAGAGCATAAGCTTTTGTGGGCTACAGCTCACTTCATTGGCTCTAATAAATTTGTTAGTCTCTAAGGTGCCACAAGTACTCCTGTTCTTTATACTAATGTAAGATCATTATCTTGTTCATTTCTTTTCAATCTTTAGCAAACACTTTGCCATGGGATTTCCTTTGCATACTGTTAGGGGAGGAAACATTTGATTGTAGTCTGGGCAAACACAATTTTTTATTGCCAAGCACCGTCAGTCTGTTTTATTCAGTCACCTCTGGCTGCACTAAGGTGGTGCTACTTCCAGGATTTACAAAGATTTTGCTACTTCAAGAGAGTTTAGGACTGGAAAGCTTCAAAGCAGCAAGTTGAAAGAAAAACTCAGTGTATTGTATAATGCTATTCTTAACCCATACTTCTAACCATAAGAAGTGTATATTACTACTAATATTACATATTTTAAAATATTTGAAGAAGAAACTGATAGGAAGTTGCTGACCTGACAGTCTGATGCAGTGCTGGATTGAGTTTATGCTAAAATTATGCTCTTCTGCACTGGGAACCTCTCCTTATCTGCTGATGTCTTCAGGGGATGGAAAGTATGTCTACACGGCCAATGAAAGAATGATTGCAGCACGGTAGGAATACATACCCACACTAGCTTTAATCTAGCTAGCACAGGAAACAACAGGAGTGAAGACATGGCCACATAGACTTCAGCATACATTAGCCACCCAAGTACAAGCCCGGTGGGGACCTTGGGGACCTCAGATTGCTAGCCCATACTGAGATCATTACCACCACATCTACACTGCTATTGTTACCCATGCTAGGTAGTCTTAAACTAACATGGATATGGCTAGCCAGGCTACAATCACACTTTATTTTGAAAAAATAACTAGCCTATCCCACAGTCCTCTTGCTCAGCTCCTGGACCCAGGTGGCCCCATATACAGTCCACCAGGTCTTCAGAGAGCACTGGATTAAAGCCATCCTCAGCACGGTTTTCTGCAACAGTCCAGTTGCAGGGCTTCTGCCTTCCCAGTTGATAAGGGATCACTAGGGCATTATTCCAACCCATGATATGGCAGCAGAAATACATATGTAGTGGACGGCTCTATATTGAATCAGTTGTAGAGCTGCCTTGTAAATGGTAAATAGGACACACCCTACTGTACTGTAGTAAGGAGTATTGTCCAGATCAGGAGAAAGCCAGCTGGCACTGGGAGCAAGAGTAAAAACTGCTGAAGAGACAGGTATTCTTCAGTATCTACAGAGGAAGCTGTGACTTGGATAAGTCAAGCCCATATGCATATAACAGTCAATTGGCAATTAGAGGAGAGTCAAACTTGGTCAGTACATTTTGACCCTAATAAAACCAGTAGCCCTGGTTGAGTCCTGTTTTCTGACTTATAAAGCAGTGCTCTCTGACATCAATCTGTCTCACCTCAGGCTGAAAAGACTCCTTATGTATTCCTACTCTAAAAGTTAATGCTATTGACTTCTGTCTTCACATCTGAGGGTTATCACCATCAGCCTGGCTCTTGTGGCCAGAAAGAATTCATTCTCCCATGGCACTTTGATTCCATATAAGCAGGATGTCTTTATCTCACAGGCAGACTCATCTACTGTGATGCAGCTCACAGAGCCAGTGGCAAATTGATCCCATGTGTACAGACTGCAAAAGGCTAGGCATCATACTTACCGGCACAATTGCACAAAGAGGAATGGAGTTCAAATGCATGGAGCAGAACTGAAGAGAAAACAAGAGGCTACTTGTCAAATGAAGGGTCAAGAATGAACCATTTTTTAAAGTGTACATTTTTTGTAATGTCTCCTTATAATTGCAATATTTATTGTGAGACTGGAAAGAAAAGGTTCATAGCCAAAGCTGCCACGGTAGTAGTATATTAGAGGGAGTATACCTAGGATGACAGTTATAAACACACTGTCTCCAGAAAAACACTTCATTTACAAAATAGATTTGACAGCTCAGGTTTGTTTGCAATGCAGAGCAGCCCTCCTCAACCCCCACATGGCCCTGTGAGCTTCGATTACTTCTTTGACGCTGGCTCTTCCGCAGAGACCCCTAGAAGGGAAGTGATGAATGAGGTCCTGTCAGGTTCCATTCCCTAGGTGGCCTTGAATCTATCCTGTTATCTGTTACACTGCCAGGGCTGACAGTGATGAACACAAGCCAGGCAGTTGGTGACACCCCTATTCATTACCCAAAAAAGAGAGAAAAGGCAAGAGGTATGTCTGCCACCCTTCAAAGCTTCACTCACCTCTGTCCAGGCTCCCTCTAGAGGACCTGCCTGGGCAGGAGATGAGGTGGTCTGTTTATACAATTGTACGGAACAAGAAATCCAACATCCCTTAGACCTGCTAAAACTGGGAGGGAAATGGCCCAGATGCAGCACTTTTTTTAAATTAAGTTGCTAATAAATATGTAATACAGATTTACAATAGATGGACATGCTGATGAATCTGTCATATACTGTATGTATATTGTATACTATAGAACACATTACTACATCTATATTTTACAAACCTAGGTTTTTAATTAATCAGTGAAGTGATTCAATAAGGGATTAAAGCTGGGAAGGAGATTATTCTTGCAGCAAAGATCTTTTTACCAGTGAAATGACTAACTATACTTGCTGTAATTATGACACTTCAATGTAGAAATTTTGATTTCTGGAGAGCCCTGTAATTTGTGAGCAAAGATTCTTACAGCTGACTTGTTCCTCTTGCTTTCTTTTGGTGCTTTAGCATGTTTAGTTCAGTCACTCATCTGTACCAGTTGGTACACCAGTGTTGGCTGCAATTCTTGTGACCTCCAGATTGACCCATATGAGCTAAAGCATAAGCTCTTTTACAGCTGAGGCTGTATGGGGTATCTTGGCTTGTATAACCCTTGCCCTCTTCTGAAGCTACAGACCCACAAAAGGATTAACAAGCATCAAATAAAAACATAATATTCAGAACCTGAGAAAGACAGAGAACTCACAAAGCTCGCCGCCCTTGTCTAGCTGCTGCCCATTGCCTTCCCTCTGTGGCTGTCTCTTTTCTTCTGATCTTTCAGTTAAACTGAGTTGGATGCTTAAGTATCTCTGCAGTTTACCAGTTAAAACAAAATGCATACATTCCTAAGCAGAGCTCCTTGGGCTTCATATTGTAGGGACACAAACTTGTTATCACTAGGGCTGGTTGACAATTTTGTCGAGACTGTCTTTCAACAGAAAATTAAGTTTTTAAACTTGATCATTTTTCTCAAAAGTGTCTGTTTAATGCAGAATTTATATATATATTTCATCAAAAAACAAATGGCCAAAACCAAAACATTTTATTTTGACATGCTGCCACAGTGCCTCACAGGAATTGTAGCTTGGTTGTCTAATGTCCCCATTTTCCTGTATGGGCCACAATTCCCAACCAGGTTTCAGAGTAGCAGCCGTGTTAGTCTGTATCCACAAAAAGAACAGGAGTACTTGTGGCACTGTAGAGACTAACAAATTTATCTGAGCATAAGCTTTTGTGGGCTACAGCCCACTTCCTCAATGCATAGAATGGAACATATAGTAAGAATATATACACACACACACACACACACACACACACACACACACAGAGAACATGAAAAGGTGGAGTAAGAGGCTAATTAATTAAGATGAGCTATTATCAGCAGGAGAAAAAAACTTTTGTAGTGATAATCAAGATGGCCCATTTAGACAGTTGACAAAAGGGTGTGAGGATACTTAACATGGGGAAATAGATTCAATATGTGTAATGACCCCGCCACTCCCAGTCTCTATTCAAACCCAAGTTAATGGTATCTAGTTTGCATATTAATTCAAGCTCAGCAGTTTCTCGTTGGAGACTGGTTTTGAAGCTTTTCTGTTGCAAAACTGCCACCTTTAAATCTGTTACTGAGTGGCCAGAGAGGTTGAAGTGTTCTCCTACAGGTTTTTGAATGTTATGATTCCTGATGTCAGATTTGTGTCCATTTATTCTTTTGCACAGAGACTGTCCGGTTTGGCCAATGTACATGGCAGAGGGGCATTGCTGGCACATGATGGCATATATCACATTGGTAGATGTGCAGGTGAATGAGCCCTTGATGGCGTGGCTAATGTGATTAGGTCCTATGATGGTGTCACTTGAATAAATATGTGGACAGAGTTGGCATCGCGCTTTGTTGCAAAGATAGGTTCCTGGGTTAGTGTTTTTGTTGTGTGGTTGCTGGAGAGTATTTGCTTCAGGTTGGGGGCTGTCTGTAAGTGAGGACTGGTCTGTCTCCCAAGATCTGTAAGAGTGAGGGATCATTTTTCAGGATAGGTTGTAGATCTTTGATGATGCCCTAGAGAGGTTTTAGTTGGGGGCTGAAGGTGACAGCAACCAGACTACATCTCTCATGATTCACCAAGAGAGTCCATGGATGTGGTGTATCACCTACCCTGTCCAAGAGGGGCTATTGTGCTGCATTATTTGAGACTTAGTCTGACAAAGGAGCCTGGCCTATAGAAAAGAGACTACAACATATCCAGCAGCAACATTTCTGAAATGAAATCACTTGGATTTTAGCCAAAATATTTCAATTTTTGAATTTTCACTGAGAAATCAAAAATTTCCTGTGGAAAGTTTAGATGAAAAATATTGTTTGTTTTCATCAACATTTTCTGAGTGGGAAAAAAACTATTTTCTGACCAGCTCAAGTTATCACAATCTCCAGTGCCTTCTTTACATTAAGTGTTCAGCCTTAGCTAAGATATAAAAGTAAATCAGTAATATATTCAAAACTACTCCTTATTCCCCCACACAGGCACACACACACACAAAAAGATCTAGAGCTGATTGAAAAAATAACACCTTTTTGTGAAAGTTCTCATGAAAAATTTGCCCCTTAATTATTTTTAAAAATGAAAAATTTTGACAAGCCCTATTTAAAAAATAAATAAAAGCAAGCCCTGAAGAACAGTCCTTACTTGGAAAACAACCTCTCTTCCACTCATCTTATTGTTCAAGAATAAGTCCCTACACAAGCAGCTGAAAAAAGCAAAAATAAGGTATCATAAAAGGGACTAAATGCAAAAAGTACAATTTACACTGGGACGTTATGAACACAACAAAAAAGCATAGGTGTTGGAACTATGGGTGCTGGGGTGCTGCTGCACCCCCTGGCTTGAAGTGGTTTCCATTATATCCAGGGTTTACCATTTGGTTCAATGGCTGTCAGCAGCCCCACTATACAAATTGTTCCAGCATCCCTGCATAAGAGCGTAACTTTTAATTCTAGCTCTATGCGTTCCAATTTAAATCTATTTATTTGTTTTTATTTCTCTTTAACACATAAAATGACACACCATGGCTCTGGTCACCCTGACAAGTAACTGGAGAAACAACCCACCCAAAGCAGCATTCACAAACTAGTGGCCAATGCTGTACAAAACATTCATCCTGATCTCTCCCCCTCCCACTACTTCCCCAAAGCACTAAATCCCATCAAATAACCCAAGTTCTGAATATATCAGTCCTTCCCAAACTCCTGTTCAAATCAATGGATTTCAAGACACATCCTAAAAGACAAAGTTGAAGACCCTTCATGGAGATCTGCCTCCCAGCAGCCCCCTCTTCCATAAACAAAGGAGGCTTCAACTCAAGCATGTCTGCTTATCACAGCTTCAGCAGTATTATATAGAAAGGTACCTAGGCCTTCAGGTAGACAGGTCCCAAGCTATTTAGGACTTTCACAGCCTGATTAGATTCTGCAATGCTGGTGTCGTGCCCACAACTACATGTCCTATTTAATATGTATCTACATTTTGCACCAGCTTCAGTTTTCACATGGATTTAAGGTGAAGCCCTATGTAGAGCCCACTGTATCAGTTTAAAATGGGAATGACAAAGTCTTGGATTACAGGGGTGAAGTCCACATGATTTGTATCAGGTCTATGCTACAGACTGAATTCATCCTGGGGTTAAACAGATGCTGCTCCACTGAAGACTGGAATGTATTTGCTTGTGCCAGTAGTGATTTTGTCCCTTAGACTAGAAGCATAAGAAGTATGAAAGGAAGGAAAGTCTGACTTTTATGTTGAGCCAGAATCTAAGAAAGATGTCCTAATCTGCTGTGAGATATTTTACCAGGCTTTGGCAGGATTAGCAGAACCAATCCGATTCAAAGTCATTCTGTTTTCTCATTTTAAAGATACAAATGGTTAATAAATATTTATGTCTGAGTTTCCTGGAGATATTATTAAAGAAGAGAAAGTGTATTAACTGAATTACAACAACAGCTCTTCATCTACTGAAGCAAGCATGCTACAGACTATCAGTAGTCTGGCCAGAAAAAGGCAGCAAATGAACAAAAGCACAAGGGACAGTGAAGGGTGGGTGGGGAAATGGACTATAAACATCAGAATCACAAAAATATTTTAAGGTGCAAAATTAATTATCTTAAAAAACAAATCCAGTTTGGCCATAGGTCTTCCTGAAAATTTCTAATGGCTCTTTTCAGGGGAATTGGCCTCATGCAGACCCATCAAGCCACTTGGATTCCCCATGGAGTAGCATGGCTAAATGTACATCTTTCTCACAATCTCTGCAACCAACTTTCCATCAAAAAGTATTTGCTTTGTTGATTTTGGCACAGGCATAGACAGTGTTAGAATTGGACTCGGACTGGAAAGTTGGTAGCAGAGATTGTGAGATTTTGGCACAGGCATAGATGGTGTTAGAATTGGACTCGGGCTGAGCCCCAGAACCTCCACAGTGGTTGATTAGAATGAACACTAGACTTCCCTTGTTATGGCATCTGAAATCCAAACCATGGGCATGGGAGAGGCAGATAAGGACTAGAATAGCGGCACAGCAGCAGCTTGAAGTGGTTACCAAAGTCAAATCATCTTCCTCCCCACTAGCCCCGTTTTTTATACTCGATGGAATTCATCCTCAGCCTACAGGACAGCTTGTGGGGTTGTTGTGGAACTGCATCTCCCCAAAAGGAGCTGTGGGTATGACTGACTCAGAGCATAGCCACTTCAACAAATCACCAATGCCTTTGAGGAGTGTGCATGCTGCATCAGCTCCAATGAAGCCGGCTCCCACCAGTTTCTTCTACCCCAACCTCCTTTGAAGAGTTTTTGTGCCCTGAGAATAGTAGAAGGAAGCTATTCCTGTGCTCTTCTAAATACAGGGACTACATTTGTGCCTATCTGGGGAGCACATATGAGACAGGCGGCTCCTTTCACCCTCCTTCCCCTTCCTGCACCACCACGTTCCTGAGCGGGGTCAGTGCACAATCTAGTCCTCTTTGTCCAACCATACTGGTGAGCCCCATTCTTCTCTTGGCCAATTTCTATTTTGGATGTGACCAAATTGTTAGGAAGAACATCAAAATCTTGATAGTCTAACCTATTTTATGGGCTAAGATCAAGATCATTTCTTCACAAGAGCACAGGGCAACCAAGGTGTTATTTTAGGGATGATGGACCCAAAACTGTATTAACATTATTTAAAAAAAAAAAAAATCACATAAAACATTGTCTGTACAATGAAACGCCCCATCACCTCTGATAAAACCTCGGGTATTCCTACAATTTAAAAAGTTCCATCTTGACAGCACCTGAGACTGGAGTCCTCGTTTAGACACAGAAGAGGCAGCACCTTCTGGAATATGTGTGGAATATTGCAGAGCAGCATGAACATGGATATGTGGTATACGGGATGCAATATGAGAAGAATACCAGCTTACCGCAACCAATGCTGGCAAGAAAAACATGCCTCTGCACAGTTTAGAGAAAAACTCTTTACCCAAACACGTAAGACAGCCAACAAGTTCTCATCATACCAACCTGGATGTGGACCAAGGCCTACATCCACCCCTTCTACTCCATATGTAAGCCACTCTGGGGGCTTAACAAAAAAGAAAGAAAAAATACACAAACACAGTTTGTCCCCTGACTTTCCCTTACCTCAGCTATAATTGAGGCACTAGGCGAGAGAGAGAGAGACGGAGCTCACTTTACACACCCCTTCTTGTCCAGCTCAAAAGAACCTACACTGCAGATTCCCAACCAAAAGAAGAATATGGTACAGTTCCAACCAAAGAAGTCACTGAGTTCTGGGCTCCCTATCTCAGCCACCTACATGGACCAAACAGTTGGATTTAATATACGGTACATTCAGCATTATCATTTAATATTTCTCAAGATCCTCCTAAAAAAGCAGTGGATCAAAAATGCATACATTTTCAGTTATTTGCATAAATTCAGGCACAAACAATTAGAAGTATGTGACTTCTTATTTAAAAATGAGAAAATGGGAGAGATAATTACATGCAGTTATGCAGAACCTAGAGTGATCGCATCATATACTGTACATAGATAAATGAATGCATTTCCATGACATATTTCCAATGTTGTTCTTTTTAATGATTTAGAGTATTTAGTATCTAAGTATTTAGAAAGTGGGAAATGGATGCCTGTGAAAACTATTCTATTGTAAATTATCAATAATTAACCCCCAAAATGTCAGAAGGAAATGCAAAAGTGTCAAACAATTTTTCGAGAACTCTGCTGCAATGCTTAGGAAAACTGGCAACAACGTCATCTTTTATTTGTATACTAAAAAGTCATGGCTACAAACTCTTCATTCGCATTTTTTTCCCCACAAGGGTGTTAGTTCTTAGATCCCAGGGAACAACCTGAACAATTCCAAAGTAGCAGCAAGAAGTTTTCATAACAAATTTCAAACTTGAATGGGATGAAATGGGAATTCTAAGTAAAGTGAATATTAAAATAAAAAAGAACACAAAGAATAGTTATTTAGTTTTCCCTCTTGTGAAAGAGCACTGGGGATCTGGATTTGGATAATCTAAGATCTAGGATCTGTATGATACCAGTGAGCATTTTAGCATCAGGACTATTTAACACAGTATCTGATTTTATATTTGTAATCACCCCTGCACTGAACCCATATACTAACACCCGGAAAAGCAGTAGACTGCAACATCTGCCAATATTCTGCTTACTTCATAAACGGGCTTCCACCTGGGAAGTGATGCAGAGACAGCCATTATGCCCCTCATGCGAATATATAGAGGTTTAATGGGGTATACAAACCCAACACTGAGCCTGGAAATAAAGATGTTAGATGGTGACTTAAATCAGTCCTTCCTCCAAACTCAGCAATTGCAGTTCACAAGGGTTCATGAGAATCAGTCCAGTTTGAGTTCTGATGAGTTCACAAACCCGTTTTGAATTTCAAGTTTGATCAAATCCAGAATCTCAATAAAAAGTACTCTGTTTTACCTAGTTTGATTGCAAAATCATAATTCGTGCTTAAAACTGGGCTGGCTTAGCCTGAAATATTTGTGGACCTTCACCTGACCTATTTTAGTATTTTCTCCAGCTGCCCTTCACCATGGTATCTGTATCCTCTCAGATACCATGGTGATGGGTGCAGTTTAAGCAGCTAAATAAATATGGCTATTTTGAATTTGTAAAAAAATAAACCTGGCAAGTTCTGCATTTATAGCTACTTTGGGTATTGTATAAAAGTTTTGCACAGCTTTAGTGCTGATACATCAAGAGCCAGGTGTCTTATATTATAGGCTAAATTAATCCCTGATGTAACTCCACAATGGAGTTACACCAGAGATTAATTTAACCCTATGAGTTAACTGTGGATGATTGGATTCTCCACCATCTGAAAATCAAATTCCTTACTCTCAATTTCTAAGAGTCAACTGTTGCACCTCCTGCTTTTTCCTACCTACTACTACTCAAGTCTAACTAATCTGGGCCCATTTCCATTCCCTTTCTATCCACTAGTGACAAATACACTTTTTTATTTGCAACTTATCTATAGAGTTTAGGATTGACGGACAAGACTGAACTGTCAGTGCTACTATTGGAGCAAAAGAATCCGTCAATCCTGTTAACACTCTCTTATTCAAGAGAATCAAAAGAGCAGTAACATATTAAACTCCAAGAGACTAACTCAGAAGTTTCCAGAGCTTCTCAAGAAATGATTCTGATCAATGGACCAGACTAATCAAAAAAAGGGGAAAGTTTCACAGCCTGCAGCTCAATTACAAGGGTGAGTCACTCCTGAGGGTAAGAGGCCTTGAAATGGAAATAATCCAAGCAAAGGAAAGAAGGAGCAAATCAAAGCTTTGGGGGGAAGAATTTTATTAGTGCAGCAGTGAGAAGAGAGTTATTTTCACTTGCTCTTATCTCCCACCCTCTAAAAATTAAACTCTAATTGATACGCTAATAAATAGGGGGGCAAAGTGTTTAACAAATGCCATATTGTATTACCTGCTAATAGAAGTGTTAAGCAGCTCAATTAAATAGCTGCTTTGCACTGAGAAAAATGCCCTGCCCAACTATAACGATATGTAACAGTGAGGAGACCCAGGGCACTCGCACTCTGCACACAGTGAAGCTATGCTCCTAGAAAATGTACTGATTGAAGCTCCTTAACCTTTTTTGCCTCTTAAAGGCTCTGGGCCTGTTTCATCAGCAAGGCAATGAACTGCCTTTGTTACTGGACTCGCTGGGGGCTTTCAACGTTGAAATGTGTTTGGTTTTTTTTAAAATCTCAGTAAAGTAAGTTTTGGAGACTAATCGGAAATGCTAAACTAGCATCCTGCTTTGCTCCCCTCCAATTTCCTGGAGTTCTTCTGTATGAGAGTGTGTTCATCTCCACTCGTCTTCAAACCTCGCTCTCTTCTGGTTCTGACTGCCACTTTGCTTGAGAGAGATCTCTCTTGTGTGCTTAACTGGTGGGGCCCTGCTGAGGAAGTTCCCCCATACCCAAATAAAAAGGAAAGCTAGAGCCAGAGCAAAGCATTTGTTTAACTTGAAGCCAAAAGTACCTTTTTTTTCTCATATACTGTGCTATTGTTACCTTTTATCAGAGGAACAAATATTCCAGGAATGACTTGAAAGTTACCAACGTGATGATTGATGGCCAGTCAAAAGAAACATCCAGAAAGCAATAAGCTGTAAAAAGGGGAATGTGCTGAGCCTGGTTCAAGATTGCCTAGCTGTGCCTTTCAAATTTCTTCCATCACATCTGTGACTGTAAGCACTATAGGGTGAGAACAAGCCAGGACTTTGTGGAGTATTTGGAGCTGCTGATATGTAAGCCGTATTGCCACTGGTAGCAACCTGAGGATAAAAGATTTAAAGAAATGAAAACAAAGAACTGGTTTTGTGAAAGAAAGAGAGAGAGAGAACAGTGAGATTTATGGAAACCCATTGGGAGTGCACTGGTAATCTCTTTGATGAAAGATTGAGATTGCTTTGAAATAGACTTTACTGAAGCAAAAAGTAAGTGTTGTGCACAGGGACTGAGGTTGGCTAGGTCACTTATCAGTCTTGCCTGACTTTCCCTTTCCTTTTTTCTTCTACATTTTTCACATGCTAAGTGAGTCCCTGGCACCTCAAATATTTCTCTGAGTTAAAACATCACATGGAAGAGGGAAGTTTTTGGAAAGTTAATGATTTGTGCTGCAGTTAGCGTTAAAACCCACAGCGGCACTTGTGAGCGGGGGGGGGGGGGGGGGGGGGCAGGGAGAGAATAATATAACAAATCTGAATGAACCTATCTGGGGAATACACTCACAAACATCACTTACAACAAAGATCTTGTGCTGAGGTGCTGAGGATGATTCCACTGATCTGGTTAGGTGACTGGGATGTTAGACGTGATCAAATTCCACTTGGATAACGTTTGGACTATAAAGTGCCCACGCCCCCGTCCATTTCGATTAAATACAGTATTCTTCATTTTCTATTCCGAACTCTTGTGCGATATTGCAGGGCTCTATTATACAGCGGTCTTATTCCGCCCAACAGGTGGCTGCATTTCAGTGGAAGTAATTTCTGATTTAATAGGGCTCTGCAGCTCAGACACACTAGGAGGAAATCTACCTCCCCCGTTGCTTTCCCGCACACCATGACCCATGGGCAGCAATAATCCAACCCCAAGGACGGCATGATTGGAAACAAGAAGGCTAAATCAATATAAGCCATTAGTATTATTTCTTTGTGAGCTATTCCACATAATAGATTTGGTCTCATGGGAAGAGACAGAAAATGTTCTCTACCACAGGTAATAGTGATTTTAAAATATGGTGCATAGGCCAAATTTTTTTAAAACAGCCTCTAATTTTGTGCACGGCATTTTTCAGTCTCAATCCGTTAGGAATGCAATCCTGCAGATTAAGTCAATCATAGATGCAAATTACAGGATTTAAATATCTAACTCTTGGATTTCTGACTACAAAGATTATTTGTGCCTGAAAACAAGACAGCGAGACAGCTATATTCTGTCACTTGTGCCTGAATTGATTACATTTGTGATCGATTGTGGAGCAGAATTACAGGTAAAAAATTTGGATGTCAGTTAAAGCCCCTTTTAAAATTTGGATACGAATACGAAGAAAGGATTTTGAACTACATTCCACCCTCCATACCCCAGAGTTACCCTCAGTAATCCCACTTATTAATAGAGGGAAAAATCTGATCCAATATCTGAATGTGTGAGGAATATTGCATTATATGTCATTTGTTTAGTTTAAATTGAGAATTAAGAAGCAGCATTTAATATACATAGTTGAAGGGAGTATACAAAGTACAATTTTATATTGACTACACCTAATACTGTTTGCCCTCTAGTAATTGATCATTTTATTTGTATTCTGCAACAACCTTCATCAAGAGCAATAGTGACAGTTATCATGCTAATACGATTAGTATTGTGTATTTAATGCCAATTCTATGCATGGTGCTTTACAAATTATAAACACAGCCTAAGACAGTGTCTATTCCAAAGACTTTACAATCTAGATTATTTGCTTCGAGTTAGAAAAGAGATGAGCCGGGACTTCCCCCAGATACCAATCAGGTATGGAATAAGAAACTGATTTTTGTGAGTTTTTGTCTGGCTTCTTTTGGATGGGATGCCAGTCCCTTCTGAAGAGTGTGTCATCAATCCTTCGAATGGCAGCAGCCAACAGAATATATAAACTCCAATATCACTACCCCAGGCCAGCATGAATGTTTCACAGATTACTACTAGTAACTCATTATAGGCTACTAGTAGTAATGGCTAGTTCTGGTACATGCTAACTTTTTGGTTTGCTAATCAAGGTACTTGCTATAAGGAAGTAAAAGTGTTTTGAGTTTGCTTGCTTTTTTCAAGCACCAAGAATAAAGTTTTGATGCTGACAGCCTGGCATTTCTGAATCTGAACATTGGAAGTACTCCTCCTGGAGACAATTACTCTTGACATTTTTGGTTTATTGTGGAAACAGGAGGAGAGTGAATTTTTGTTCCATTAGATTTCTTGTAATTGTGGGTCATTGGACCAGGTAGGAGACCTGGGTCCATTTCTCTGTGCTAGTCTTTTACGTCTTGGTCGAGCAAGTATTGGGGGCACTGTGTGATGCAGTAATATTCTGATATCAAACCTTTGCCTTTTGCTGCCAGCAGTTTGGGGAATCTCTCCCTCTCAGTGCTACAGACCATGAGGCATCCCTACCCACACAGTACGTGATCTAGAAAAAAAAGTTACACCAATGTCAAAATTATGATCACAAAATTGTGATCAAAGTTACCTGGCACTCAGAGGAAAGGTGATCCCATAGTTGTACTGATATTTACTGCAATGGATTTTTTAGTCCTTTTGGTAGGATGTCCAACTGTTTGCATTTGGAAAGGAAGATGACGTCTGTCTGTATCTGTACGAGTTTTTTCATGAAGTTGATAGATTTCCACTCCACACGGCTAAATGTAGTGCCTTGCATAATGACAGGTTTCAGAGTAGCAGCCGTGTTAGTCTGTATTCGCAAAAAGAACAGGAGTACTTGTAGCACCTTAGAGACTAACCAATTTATTTGAACATAAGCTTTCGTGAGCTACAGCTCACTTCATCGGATGCTGTAGCTTACGAAAGCTTATGCTCAAATAAATTGGTTAGTCTCTAAGGTGCCACAAGTACTCCTGTTCTTTTTGCGAATACAGACTAACATGGCTGCTACTCTGAAACCTGATATTTACTGATAAGCCTAGGGAAGGAGAAGCTTCCCAATGTCCTTCTTGCCTGCTGCGGTGAAACTTGCATTAGGTTTGTGTGGGTGAATTTCATGCTGAGCACATCTTAGAATATAGTACAGGTTGAAGGTAGTTCTTTCCATGGTGAGCACCAGAACCTGGTGCTTCAGGAACATTATGCCCAGAGGGGTGCATAGACCTGTAAGTCACACTGAGAAGTGGGTAATCTTTCAGCAAAACTTGATCACGATAATGAAGAACGTGCAGTTTCAGTTACTGATCATTATGACACTGAACAGGAGGGGGTGGCTTGCATTAAGGGTGGCTGTAGCCACATAAAATAGCATAGACTGAATCCAGCTGAAGTTTAAGCATCATATTTGTTAGAATGTGTCAACGGAAAGTAGAAGCCCACTTGTGTAAGACACAGCATATGATCATAATTTTTTCCCACACCGCTGAGAGAAGCTTGTCTGCACATCAGTAAGCCTGTATGTATGAGGGTATGTTTAAAAAAAGAATTATAACTTCCTTAAATAGAATTTGAGCGGCAGACAAGTGTTGCTAGCACTGAAGTTTGTTTCGCTGCTGTTTATGTAGAGTTATCTACCTTGTGATGAAACTGGACATATTTTCCTGCTGTTTACCTTCAGTCCCCACATCAGCCCCAGCCTGTTATAGGTCTAAGTCATCCACTGACTGTGCAATGCAGGAGGAAATCTTGGAAAGTTCTTGCTCACTGCCACATATCTCATTAAATATAATAAATGTAAAATATTCTTATGACTTACTGCAAAAGAAAATAAAAATATAAATAAAAAATAAAAAGGCCTCTTCTCACTGCATGGTCCCTTTAAATGTGTTAACTTCTTATGCTAAACAATCTGTTCCACCTTGAATTTAGCTGTGACATTCTGAGTAAGTTCCCAGACCTGAAGAAGAGCTCTGTGTAAGCTCAAAAGCTTGTCTCTCTCACCAATACAAGTTGGTGCAATAAAAGATATTACCTAACCCACCTTTGTCTCTGCAAAATAAAAAACGGATACAAGAAACCTCCTGCTCTTAGCAATTAGTCTGATACGCCTATAAAAATGTCAAACAAGTTGTGACACTGCTTTTTAAGAAGTGCTGATCACAGCTGGAATCCTGGTCTCAGTGAAGTCAGTAGCAAGACTCAGTAGAAAGATAAAAGATATTGGTATTAGTAATAACATTCATAATGGGAAATATATGTGATATGGGTGAAATTTCTCATTTGCACCCTTGTGGCCCCACTGAGTCCCATTGAACAGATTTCAGTGGAGTTGCCCTTGTGCAACTGAAAGAAGAAGAAGAATTTGCTGTATGACCTGAAAGAAGTGCTGTCACAAGAATCACACACACTAAGATCCTCATAAGAAAAAGTATTGTCCAAATGGTAATCCAAGGAGACAAATTAACTGAGCAGAAAATTCTCTGCTGTGAATTTCTTCACTTCAGTTCTGATGGGGGTTCCCCCTCACCCCCCGGCCCTCTACCTGATGCAGGCAAAAAAGTTAGAGATGTGCCCACTGCTAGGCCCAGATCACATGCTTTCTGACCGAGCCCCCTTCCTGCATGCAGAAGCAGGAAACCCCCTGACAATTTAAAATGGACATCACAATTTAACACAGTTTTCAAACACATCACAGTAGGCTGTTTGTCCCCTCCTTCCCTGCAGTAGGGAGTGAACAACCTGCTCTGCCTGTCCAGATGGAAGAAGAAGATTGCTTGCCAGCTGTGCACAAGGAGCAGCCCTGGCAAACAGTGCTTCTCTGAGAAACTATCGCTTTGGTGTGCCTCCTGGACAGCACTCTGCAGCCTCCTTTATGCAGCAGTGGCTGAAAAGCAACAATCCAGCCCTTAGCGTATTATGCGAAGTGGCATCAAAAGATGATTTGATCACAGACACTTATATGCAAAATTCAAACACTGGCTTAGAGAGTCTTATTTGTTTGTCTGAGCTTATGTATGTTGTCTGATAAATAAGAAGATCTGCCTGTGACTTATTCATCATGAGGAGGTGAGACTGATTAGCATCAGGATGAAACAAGTTGGATCAAATTCTAACCACTGAAGTCTTTGCACTTGGGACTTGAAAGGAGAACAGAGAGAGGGAGAGAGAATATCTTAAAGGGACAGTCTGAAGATTGACAGGCGCATATTTGAATATGCTCAAAAAACAAACTTTTTTAAAATCCCTCCTGATCCTGAAGTATCTCTCAGCCATTCAAAACAAGGGCTTTCTGTGCAAAAAAGCTAGGTGATAGGTTCCCACCACTTCCTGGGTTTGTTTGAAGTCACAAGCACATAAAAGCTCTTAATGTAGCAACTGGCATTCACATCACACCATACCTTTCTGCTTGGTTGGTTTGAATAGAATGTTATATTGAAAAATATATTAGCCTGCTCTCTGAGGGTGAATTTCTGGAACTGCACATAAAAAGAGAGTAATTGGTCTTTGAGGTGTCCTCTACAGGCCACTGAGGAGGAAAATCCACCTCTCTGACCCCGAGTGAGGCCATGGTAGTTGTTACTCACACCTATTGGCTGTTGTAGTGACCACTACACCCTATACTCTTTCTACAAGTGTGCCCAGCTCTCTCTGAGCCTAGATATAGAGCACATTCTCCAGCTCACTCTCAGCTCTCCTCTTCTTGCCTATTCAGAACTGGCACGGGCCTCTACATCCCCTGTTCACTGAAGAAGGAGGACTCCTTCTGCCCAGTTGTTCGCTCCCCTCTCCCGCCTTACAAAGGTACTACACGCCATTGGTTACCCAGAGGGCCTTATACAGGTCAGGTCATCCAAAAAAAAAAGGGATGAATTCTACCCTGGCAGGCAGTTCTAAAGCCAAACAGCCTGGAGAGTACTCCTAAACGAGGTCCAAAGTTTGAAGGTAGCTTGAACATTACTAACTTTTAAGGCTTGCACAATAAAAATGTAAAAGTTTCTCTCCTGATTTTCAGAGGTGCTGAGCACCTGTAACTGCCATTGGCTTCATCTGGAATTGTGGGGGCTTAGTACTACTGAGAAATCAGGCCTACGTGGAAACTGTTGCTTTAATGTTAGTGATGTCTGTCTATGAAAACAGCAGAAGAGCTATGGTATGTGAGTGAAGTGACATAATAAATGCAATGCAAGAGCAACATATTTGCCTTTGCTATGTCATGGTTCCTGATATTTCCAACATGCAGTACATCTTTTTCTTCATTCACATAGCTCTTTCCCAGACAGATACCATTAACTTTTCAAGGGATTCACAATAAAAGGGCAAGCTTTTGAACTTGGATCAGTTCAGAGGTCTGGGCAACGTCACAGTGGGAATACTCAGAATAGCATGCATTGAGGCAGAGCCTCAGCTGGTTTAAATTGTCTTACCTCCACTGAAGTCAAGTCATTGAAGTCAACAGGTTTATGACAATATAGACCAACTGATTATTTGCACCTATGTCCTCAAGTGTTTTAACATCTGATCCCAATCCTGAAAACACTTATGCATATGCTGAACTTTATACATGAGACATCTAAGTGCTTGCAGAATTGGGCCTGTGGTAAATGAAAAGTTTCTCAGAAATCAGAAAAAAAAAAACCTTACTATCACTTTTTAAAACCTTCCCCCTCTTCAACTGGTTTTTATTCTGGGTTTGGTTTGGTTTGGGTTTTTGCATGAAAATGTCAGCACTTCCTCCTGAAAATGACAATGTTTTATATTGCTAAAAAGTAGAAATTGTCAGCATTTTTTTAATTTTCAAAATTCTGATAATGTTTGTTAACATTTTTTGCAGTTTTCAAACCAGCTTACAGAGAAGTTAGAATTGTCCAAAAATTTGAAGTTGTGATAAAAAAATTTCCAAAAAAATTCACAAAAGATTCTGCATTTTTTTCAACCAGCTCTGTTGAAAATACGAGTTTCACAATTTGCCAAGGTAGCATAATAAAGGGAGGGTGACAAATCAAATTGCTGTTAAAGATGGCAAAAGTCAATACTGGCATGTAACAATTCAGTATCTACTGATTACAATGGTTAATGGCTCAGTTTAATCCACCTGTGACAATCTATAAATTCTCAGACAGTTTTAATTTAAAGATGAATTGCTATGCTAAAATAAAATAAGAATTAAGCTCAGAAATTCCTGCCAGATATCTTGACAAACCAGGTTATGAGGCAATTCAGCATAGAAACAGTTTAAGCTCATTTTTTCCAGGACTTTTTTCCCCTCCTTTGCCATTTGATAAAATTCTCACACTTCCAACTTCCCTAAAAACATCTCAAAATGTGTCATGCATAGACTCCATTTATCAATCCTGTTCACCCCATTCCCTCAGAACCATGCTTGAGCACTATTTTCAAGCCCAGCTGTAACTAATATACTTTGTGCTCTGGTGTGCAAAGGGCCTTGTAAACCCTCGAAAGAGTCTGAATCTATTTCTCAGGGAGAGCACTGTTCAGCAGTGCCCTTTTCCCCAGCAGTAATAATAACCCTTCATAGCTTTTCAACTTGTCATCTATGCAACTGTTTGCAAAATGTTAAGGCTAATGATATAACAGACTCTGATAATTACATTGCAGATGCAGAAGTACATCCCGGCATGAATAAAATATAGGTCTCCAAGTAAGCTGAAACTGAAGGGGTAGCAATCTCATGTAAGCATAGATCTTGTTGGACATGAGTAAATGTGCATATAGCTTGATTTGAGTGCAAGGTCAAACTGTAAACAAGGGTGGACAGGCTGTGTGCTGGAGATGTTGTTACCAGACTAGTTGACGTAAGTGACAACACCTTGATAAGCTTCAAATGTACATAAGGTGAGGATATAAGTGATAGGTCCTTACACAATCTGCAAAGCAACTGGTCCTTGCATGATCTGTACAATGTCCAGACCAATTTGGATTCAAGTAGTATAAATGTTAGTAGCTAGGAAAAATGTATCTAACCTGTGTAGTGATGACATGGTTTGGAATTGTGGTATCACCCTGTACCTAAAACTGGCCAACGTGGGCAAAAAGCTGTTAAATGCCTAATAAATTAAGCTGAGTGACCAACTGGAAGCAAACTGAGTTTCTGGAGCCCAGAGAACTCAATGAAGTGTTCTCTCAGAACTGAACACGGTGTTTGGATAAGCCTAGTGGAAAAGATCTTGGGGGGAATCTCGACACCTCAGACTTGAAAACGAAATATTGTTCCCAGTCTGAATAGCCCTGATCTGGTCTAATTTTTAAAAATAAGGAGGTCTGAACTTAGTTAATACATAGATGAGTATCCCGCACTGACAGTGTTCTAGGCATACAGCTTCCCAATGATTTTATAAGATTCTATCTTGAAAAAGATTGTACATTTGATGCCCTGCCTCATGACCTCATGGTGATGCTCTGAAGTGCTATGAAGGAGACTTGGTTTTGAGTCCTACTGCTCAACTTATTCCCCCGGCTTCCAAGTATAAATCAAAGGAAAAATCACTATACTGAAAAGGTGTGTGATCTTGTCAGCTAATCAAGGCTGGGACTGACCAGTACTTAGATGGGAGATTTCTGAAAAGAACTCTGTAGAATATGTATCATTCAGAATGCTCTGCAGATCTGTGTTCTCTTACAGAAACTCCTTTCATTTGTTGTTTCATTTTCTTCCTCTACTTTTTACCCCTTTTGGGGGAGAGGGAGGGGAGGAGAGTAAACTATATGCCTAACATTATGTAAGTGCAAAGCAAAAGGTCAAGATTTGCAGTCTTTACTAACCAAAATTCCCAGTAAGGATTGCAGGATTGAAAAACACACCTTAGGTGTAAAAGGAGAGGAAAAGTATACAATAAAAAAATTGAGGGGGATATTATGTAGAAGAAAGAGTTGCACACAGGTGGAACGGGCTTCCAGTCAAGGTGATGGAGCCAAGTAGTATTAATATCTTAGGGGTTTATACCGACCTCACTATAGTACCTGAGTGTTTATTTTTTAATTTATGTAAGCAAAAGAAAGTAAAGACAATTGAATACATTAAAGTGGTTTTTAGTCAGTTTCCTGTTTTGTAGTAGCTAGCTGTTGTTTGCAGCATTAGGAGGGCATTTACATTCTTGGGAGGATATTTTACATTGATCCTGTGGGGTGGGTTTTGTTTGGTTGGTTTTTTACACTAGATTAGCTGAGTGTTTTTGCCTTCCTCTGGCACATAGTTTAACCCTATATAACATAGAGATGGTAGAGCTGTCAAACATTATAGACTCAAAGGGCCAGATTCTCAGCTGATCTCCAAAGAAGCTATGCCAGTTACATCACCTGAGGATCAGGCCCCAAATGCCTGATTTTTGGACTGCATGTCTATACAACTATATAAGGTCTCTGGTTCTGCAGAAAAGGTAGGGTTTTCCCTGTACTGAAAACAAAGACAAAAAAAGTTCGTTTTTTTTCCAAATTAATTCAAGGGACTCTGAGCATTACTGAAGATTGTGCCGTTCTCTGTGGTAGGATGAGTGACACATGATGACTCTACACATTGTGTTTGGAGGACAGGGTCACTTGCATTATTTACAGTGTCTCTAGTTTACATTTTTCAATTAAGAGATAATCAGTGTGCCGTTATAAGTTAAAATTATTGGACTGACCTTTTGACTGTACTTTTTTATCTGGTGAATCCTCAGGGATGGCTTGATTGAAAGCATGACAGCAGAATGAGCCAAGCTAGACTGATGATAAATAAGAACAAATTATCACACTTATTATCTGATAAATAATTTATTAAGATTTGCCATTAATCCATCACAAAATGCCTTCTTCAAAAAAGAGCCTGAAGCCTGGCTTCCTTTTGTGTCCCCACTTTGTTTCAGATACTGGTGTTAAAGGGACATAAAAGGAGTGTTTATTCAGTAACAGTAAGCTGCCTCTGCATACCTGATCATTTCAAATCAGTGAGGATAAATTACAGCCTTCGTACAACAAATTGGCTCTTCTGGTTTATTTTTGTATAAAAAGGAAACAGAGTCTGTTGCATGTTTAAATATCTCAAGGCCCATCACAGAAATAGGTACTAACACACTTTGGGTACCGCTACACTGCAGTACAAGACCTGTGACACAGCCGCAGCTGGCCTGAGTCAGCTGACTCAGGCTCTTTGAGCTCCAGCTGCGGGGCTATAAAATTGCTGTATCATACATTAAGGCTCAAGCTGGAGCCTGGGCTCTAAGAGAGGGCAGGGTCTCAAAGCCCAGGCTCTAGCCCGAGCATCCACATGGCAATTTTATAGCCCGAGACCCATGAGCCCAAGTCAGCTGACCTGGGCTCTGAGACTCAGTGCCACACATTTATTGCAGTGCAGACATACCTTTTGACTTCTAGAGCACCAAAAATCTCAAAGCACTTCACCAATTGTAATTAGTATTAGTACATGGTATTATCCCCATTTCAACAGATAAGCATGCCGAGGCACAGAGAAGGTCAGGCCAACATTTTCTAACTAGGGTGCCCTAAACTTATGTCTCTAGAGCCCTATTTAAGCACTTAAATAGATAATCTAATTTCCAGAGGTAATGAGAAGCTATAGTTCTCATTAGCTTTAGGTACCCACTTTTAAAAATGATGATGTAAGAGGCTTGACCAAGGTCACAGAGGAAATCAATGGCAGAGCCAGGCACAGAAACCAGAAGTCCTGACTTTCTGCCTCTTGCTCATTAGATTATAAGCACTCTTCGTGTGGAATTCCCTTTGATTGGGTTCAGTCAGTACCTGAAGAATAGAAAGCTTATGCTCAAATAAATTTGTTAGTCTCTAAGGTGCCACAAGTACTCCTTTTCTTTTTTCTAAAATAAATCAGCACTCTCTGCCTCAATAATAATGCACTATATGTGGAATAATATTGGCTGAACATTTGTATGCTATTCAGTACTCAGTAAATTCAATTACTGGAGACATGTAGAATACACAAAAATTATTCTAAATACTGGAAGCAAAGGAAAAAAACATTGTTTCCCCTACTGTGCTTTACTTGATGATAGTAATTTCAATAGGCAGGAATGTATTTTAGCCGCTAGTAATTGATACGTAATTTGGACCTTTTGGAAATGCAGTACCTATTTCCCAGCAAATTTCATTTATTGATCCATTGTTGCTTTTAATTTTTTCCTTTGGTCTTGCTTTTTATTTTATTTCCTTTTATCTGGTCCCCTTGGCAATTCTTGCTTAAAAGTTTTACGTTTAAGAAATTACACATTTGTTTGGGCTTTATCCAAAAATATTGCGTCCTGCAAGTGACTGCACTTAATTCAAAGACCCTTTTCATACATTTCAGCCACTCATTTCCACTGTGTATGCATTAGCTTGGATGTTCACATTCCTTATGTAACCCCATCTGATAACACACTATCCAAACAAGAGTGTTTCTATCCATAAGCCCCTAACTATTAGGGCTGTGCAAAATAATTCTCACCATAACATAAATGGCTAAAACACAAATCACTGTTGCACAATTTTGCACTGCCTTTTCTGATGTGATGAAAAAGGCATACTTGTATAGTACTCAGAGGCACCAGCTCTGGCCCTACTGGAAACTTCTATAAGGTCTGGGTCTTATAGGCCTCTAAGGCCAAGCACAAAGATAATGCTAATAAAAGAAAGAAAAACCCTTTTCTTTAAGCCCTATGCTGCCTCTTTAGGTCCCATGTTGCTCTTTAGCAGACCCCAACAATCTTGTAGACTAGCTTGGTGTTAAATGGCATCTTTTTGGCCAATGGTCTGCTTGAGGTTCAAGTTTACTTTAATGAATTATATCAGCCAGCACCAGGGTTCTCTGCAGCCTCAGTCATTTCTTTAAAACAAGTATTATTTAATACAGCACCATGAAATGTACATAACCAATTGTACAAGTCAAAGAAAGACCCTGACCCAAACGGCTGTCCATTGAACATTAAGGGCCCTAACTTGCACCTCCCCAAAAGTACTAAGGGCCCTCCACTCTCACTGAGGGTAGAGGATTTCTAAGCAGCAGAGAACCAAACTAATCAATGTCACAAAGAGCTACTGTGGTGGGAGAAGCTTAGGTGATTAGTGGGAGCTTAGGGTGCTCAGCACTTTGCCTAGCAGCAATCAGTACAATGTCAATCATTAGAGAAAACTTCCATCCGAGCAAGATGACAGTCCAGACTAAGATACACAGCACTATCCCACTAGAGAACTCAGCCTCAGGAACACATGGTAACAATCAGCAGTGACATATGAAGCTCCCACCACCCTGAACGGACAATGCATTTGGAGGGGAATATTTTTTCTGGGCTCAGGTTTATTACCCATTAGGCTTGGGCTTCATTTTTCCACAAGGTCGGTGGTGTCAGGAGCAAATCATTTCACTCTTAGCTAAATTCACTAAAATGTTTTCATTCTGGTAAATTCCTAAGGCACAAATGGAGATCTTTGCCAAGACTTACTGAAAGTATGAGGTCTTCCAATACATAGCCCTATAGAACGTCCTAGCCACAACCCCAGTGCAGAAATACTGTTCGTGAGATATGTCAAATAATTATACCAGGAGGGGCAGTGACTGCTACAGTTAAGGTTAAACAATGATTTCTATTCTAACCCCTTGCTTTCAGTTGCTCCTAAAATTCCAAAAACTTTCAGCTTTGACGCTGCAGTTTTCTAAGCATGATTTTTTTTAATAAATCTGAGCAAAAATAATTAAGTAATATAGGAGTAAAAAAAGTGGGAGAAATATTTGAAAGCATTTGTTGTTTTGACCAGCTGTTAGCACCAAACCACTTGGAGGTAAAAAGTAGCAATTTGGCAGGGAAATGGCCCTCTATGAGAATTGTCTTTGAGGGCCAAATTCTCCAGTCTAACAAGTGCATGAAAGTGAACTTTAAAGTGGCTGGAGATTTGCACTAGAGAAGTCTCTCTGTGTAGGGGAAACGTCCAGCAGTGTAAAGCTGCCAGAGGCAGCTCTGTCTCTCCCTGTGCCAGAACATTTCTGCTCCTGGTGTAAGGGGAGGGAATGAGTGGGTCAGTGGTTTGGAGGCAGCGTGACAGGAGGCCACTGCTATGTCTGATTCTCCATAGGTGCAAGTTCCTGAGGGACCTTTCATGAGTAGCATAAGTTAAAGCTTTCCCTACAGCTTTAATTTGACCGGAGCTGGGGAGCTGAGAATTGATGAGCTGTGGGCGGCTCCCAAGCAGAGCACAGGCACAGCCGAGAATTGAGCCCTGAGCATTCTAGTGAAAAATGGTTTTGACTTGACTGATTTGTGAACCTTTGGAAATTGCACTCCAAGCCTGCCTGGTAAATTTTGACCAGTGCTAGAGCTGAGCTCCAAGTGCACAGCTAAGGAAGGCATAGTATATATTTCCTGACTAACTTAGCTGTGCATTTTACAATGTATTGCATTGCGTGATGAAAGGGCTTCACAGCTGAAAAAATGAAACATTAAGAGTTAAAAAGCTCATCTATGCCACATTTCTGCCCACCTTCTATAGAGTAATATGCAAAGAGCTGCCATGCAGCAGAATTTAGTGTATTACAAGGAGCACACACACCCTGTTACAAGGGTGCTCTACATAGGTATACACATAAATTGTAAGGTTTCGGAGTAGCAGCCATGTTAGTCTGTATTCGCAAAAAGAAAAGGAGTACTAGTGGCACCTTAGAGACTAACCAATTTATTTGAGCATAAGCTTTCGTGAGCTACAGCATCCGATGAAGTGAGCTGTAGCTCACGAAAGCTTACGCTCAAATAAATTGGTTAGTCTCTAAGGTGCCACTAGTACTCCTTTTCTTTTTGTAAATTGTAAGTTAACAGATAAATTGCCTGTAGATGGTGCTCAGGAATATATAGCATTGTCCAATGGTTTTCTCTGTGGAGTTGTTAGCATAGTGTCTGTAGGAAAAACAGATTTTAGCGCTTTAATTGTTTATTCTGAGTGAGCAGGGGCACTTCAGCACTCTTCCCTACATTGTTCAGCCGAACCACCCCACTCTCAAAGGCCCTCTGTGGCTGTGGAGGCAGGAGGCAAGGGTGAGGTTTTGCCCCTATGTGTGAGACCAGGTTTGCCCATTACAATGGTTACTTATGTGTTTTGTGCTGCTCACTTACCACATAGGCCTTTAAATAGTTGATGTAAGGCATCTAAATGATTAAGTGATCCAGACACATTGACAAATTACTATAGAGGCAAATATCAAAGATGACAAGATCACAAGACTTAGTACTCAAGGGAGAGTTTAATTACCCACACACTTCCTGGAAGAAACTTGCTGTTTTCTGTTTCCCTGTATACAAGTTCCTGGACTGGATTGATATTAACCTCTTGTCCCTTTGTAGAAAAAGCAGCTGAAGGTATGGCAGTGTAGGCCTGGTACTGACCAATAGGGAAGAAATAATCAGGAATTTGAAGATGACAGGTATCGTTGAAGCCAATGACCATGACATGAACTCATTATGTTGAGAAAGGCTGTTGCTTATTTATACTAGTGTTATTATAAAATCCATATAAAGTTGTGTAAGAAAAAGTCATGAGGCAGAATGGAAGAGACTTGCTAAAGGGCATAAAGCAAATGCAAATGAAAAGTTTTACAAAGAAACGTGGATAAGGGGATCACTCAGGAATGGGTAGCTCTCGTTTACGGTTCAAGCCTGCGGAGCCTCTGGAGATATGCTTAGCATCCTTAAAGATCATTGTCATGAGCAGTTGATAATATCAGTGGAATTTGAGGGTGCTCTGCACTTCTCAGGAAGCACTCAGCACCAAGTCCTAAATGAGCTGGGAACAATATAACAGAGGACTTAAAATAGCTGACCCTTTCAGTCTCAGTCAGCAACAGAAAAATGAAGAGCAGAAGAGCATTAAGAGTTGAAGGCTAAAGAAAGATAGTGGAAGGACTGATAAAGAGGCTGGTGAAAGAAAAAAAAAACTTAGATAAACTAAATGTAGAAATCAGAGAGACTGGGTGACATGCATGTGAGGTTCTAAAAAACTAGCAGGAGAAACTGCCTCAAGCAGTGACTTCTTAAAACTCTTTGAGAAAAGCAAAGTCCCAGAAGGTTGGAGAAGAGTAAATATACTACCCATCTGTAAGAAGGGAAAGAAAACCCTAAGCAGTATAAAAGGCTATCAGCTAGTAACAACATTCTGGTAGCTGACAGAAGTGGGACAGCACAAGTTTGAAGAGTGCAAGGCGAAAAAGAAAAAAAAACAGACCTATCATCTCGATGTATGTCTACACTGCAATTAAAAACCCATGGCTGGCCCACACCAGCTGACTCAGGCTCATAGGGGTCAGGCTAAGGGACTGTTTAATTGAGGTGTAGATGTTTGGACTCAGACTGGAGCCCATTCTTTGGGACCCTCCCGGACTCCAGTCCAAGCCCGAACGTCTACACCTAGCCACAGATATCCAATTGCAGTGTAGACATAACCCTTGGAAAACAAAAATGTGGGCCACTCTAGTTTTTGAAGAGAACCACCTACTAGAAGGAATGCGCAAAACAGAAAACATTTAGCAGTGAGGGAGACCATTCTGGAACATGATGAAAAAAGACTTCCCGTCTATGAAGAGCTGAAAAAGTGGAGACATTTTCGTTACAGAAGACCAAGGTCCTGATTCCACTAATAATAATCCTCATTGTTCAAGTCAATGGAATTACACAGTGTAATGAGACTGGGGTCAGACCTATTCTCTTTGTTTTCATTTCCCCTAGTTATAACATTTAAGATTAGCTCACACCAAAACCTGGGATCTGAACACTCCCAATTGTATGAATGTTCAAAATCCAGATGCAAAGATCTCCTCTCCCCCTGCTCCCATGTGAGCTCCCCTTAACCACATGCCCATGTGCAGCAGAACTATCCTGCTTATGCCTCGTGCTCCCTATAGTGGAGGAGAAGGGCGCCCCTTTGAACATTAGTTCTCCCATTAGTTCTTGCTGTCACTAAAACACTGACCATCTGCAGAATGTCCAGTTCTATCAAAGAGCCCTATAGTCAGCATCTTGGGAACAGCTTAATGCACCGTATTGATTCGAACATGTGAATTTTGTTTATTTGAAATAAGACTCAAGGATTGAGAGCACACTTAGGGCAGGCAGGAGCCAAGACTTTTCCCACAGCCAGCAGAGCCCAAACACCTCCCCCATCTGGACACAAAAGGTAACCAGGGAAGCGTGGTATTTAATGCATTTGCAGTCCCCTAAGATTAGTTCCTGTTTTGACATAAATAAAATCCAGACACTAAAGAATTCAGAGTGTACCATAGTACAGTTAATCGGGCTCTTAGACATGCAGTCTGTGCTGCTGCAGCCTCTACTTTGCAAAATGAAAGACTCTTTAAGGAAAGGCATTAGAGCAGGTTCTCGTCATGTGACGCCCTGAGTAAATGAATGGTGTGGATTTAAATCCTGTGGTTAACAAGCAGCAGACTCTTGTCCCTGTGCACTCATTTTCCATTCTTTGTCCTCAAGAGATACATTTCAGGCCTATTTGGTCCTCTACCAAAAGCAATGTTACATTGGGTCTAATTGCTATTTTCCATAGTTAAGCTTTTTTCTGTAACACCTGCACTATTAACAGTATGTATCCTCATTATAACCAAACGCTCATTCAAGTCAATAGTCTGTTCAGGTTCTTATAACACCCTCATCACTGCAGTGTTCTTGTTGCAACACAATGCGCTTCTGGAATTTGTCACGTGTGATTCTATCTCGCTACAACTCTCCAAGTGGAAAATTATATAATTTCTTTTTAAATTGATTTTTTAATGTCTGCTGCAGCACGTGCATTTGTTACAGAAGGCAAGGACTGTGCATGTGGAGCAGCTGCAGAATCAAACCCTCACTGGGAAAGCTCCAGTGTGTTATTTGATGTAATATCCAACATTCCAAACCTCTTGCTTCTGATTTAACAGCCTTTCCAGGATTTGTGTAGAATTCCTTCCAGAAATTAATAATAAAATGTTAAGAATGATTGATAAACTTTAGAACAGAGGATTTACATAATGTTAAAAAAAAAATCAAATAAGTCACGGACATTTTTATTAAAAGGAATAACAGTGACCCAAGAGACTGGTTTTACAAAACCGGCAATCAGCAAAGAAGTTAAGGATCAGTTGTTTCAAAGGGATTTCAAACCAAATACTAAAATTTCACGCACAAATCTGCATGTTAAAGATTTCATACCCAAAATGTGCAAAAAATTTTGGCCGAGATTCTCAGCTCTTATAAATTGCTATCGCTCCACTGACTTCAATAATATAGATTTAGATTTGTGTGTGTGCGTGCGCACAGGCAAACTCCGTTTGTGTGCACAAAGAAGTTGGCTACACACCTGTCAACTGAACTTGCATATGCAAATGCAGTTTGCATGCACAGATTCAAATTTCTTGTGCATGACAAAATGCATGTGCAAAAATCTGACAATGCCAAATTGTTCCCGTGGTTTTAAAGGTGGCTTTTGAAAACTTGGTTTTTAACCGTCTCCAAGTAATGCAGGGGGATGACAGTTTTAAGAAAACTGGAGAAAGCTGTTTTCTATCTATCTGGGAAAGGAAGACTGAAGAGAAGTAGTCACAATTCTTAAAAACATACAGTGGGAATAGATGCTGTTCCCATCCTGCTCCAATACAGTCAGAGCACACAGTGTGGGTTAAAAACTCACCCCTCACTAAGGTTCAGCTTTATTACGGTAATAACAAACTTCAGCCTTCTCCCAGGCTTGGCTGTTCCAATCTTATAACCAGAGAGCCACTCCCATCTTCCTTATATCCAGGGTAGATTAGCAATTGCCCCTGCCAGTAAATCAACAGGATACCAAAACCTGCTGACATGGTGGATCAACAGAAGTACCCAGCCATCTTCTTATATGCGATCAAACCTCGATTATAAAAACGAGTATAATGATGCAGGATCCTACATGCCTTATCCAGGAAAAACTGCTACTCTGCTTTGGCTGTTAAGATAATGGGAGTTTTGCCAGGGAAGGAGTGCAGGCTTGGGCCCATAATTTATATAGGGGCGATTTTGATTTTAGATGCATCTCTGAGCAAGAACTGGTACGTTAAATGTACCAACTCAGGAACAGCCCCAGGAGGCAATGTCATAGAGCTGCTCTGTCTGCCAATGGAACTTTTCTTTTTAAATCAGAATTTGCCGATTCATTAAAATCAAACAGTTTTGCAAGAATGGTTCTGTTTGGATGAACCACTGACACAGCTGCCCTGCCTGCAAGGCAGATTTCCATTGCCTCATTTCCTGTCAACACACTTGCCTGGCTCCTCTGAAGCTTGCTGAGCCAGCAACCACAGAGCTTGGGATCCAGCAGTCCCACAACTTCCAGCTCCCCTTCAGCCCACCAGGCAGGCTACTGAGGACCAAGGGCTTCCCAGGCTTCCAAGCTCCTTGGGTCTCCAGCAGCCCGACAGGTTGGCTTGCCAGGGAGCTGGGAACCGTGACAATCTTGGCAGCTCCAGGTTGGCATTAAACATAATTCTTATCAGATTCCATTTTTGAGTTTTCAGCTTTTTGCCACAATTTAGGATAAGAAGGTCTTTTTTGAAATCTTGAAAGCTTTCCTGGAGCTAGAACACTGTTTCCCTCCCAGCTCTAGAAACGTGACTCAGACACCCTGCTCAGTCAAAATTTCTCCCGTTCTTCCTCCTTGCTCTGGAAGATAGTCATTTATTGCTGGCCTATACCAGCAGTAGACTATAACCCCCTCCCCAACTGGCTGGTGAATAGGGAGTGTGGAGCCATGGGTCCTTCCCCACCCAGACGCTCAGGAGAGCAAGTGAGCGCAAGAGTAGCCCTGCTGACTACTGCTTATTTGTAGCCAATGGGTATGGGTAACCCACGTAAGGGTGTAAGGAGAGGTCCCTGCTCCCTTACGCAGGCATCAAGCCTTTAAAGATTATATCCATCCCATTCACTTGGCTTTCTAATGGGGAAAAAAATATTTTTCCTAAAGGGTAAAATATGATGTCTCACAGCAGGGAAACATACTGACTGCACCATCAACACCAAGGAGTCGGCTGCTTTGATTGAAGAGCAGTTGTTAACCATCCTCCTGCCACTGTTGTGCAACTGGATTGCTGCCCTTCATGCAGATGGGATTAGTTTATGTCAATTTCACTACGCGTGAACTCTACATATATTAGACAATTTTCTCTTTTTATTTCAGAAAATAATCCTTTATCCTAAAATTGTTACATTTAATACTTCAGACCAAGCAATGCCAACCATAGTTTGCTATCACAAGTTTATATTACATATGTTCCCTATATCTCTAGTTCAAAGATGTACAGTATTATTATAATACATCACAAATGTTTCCTAAAGAACGCCAATAACCATATCATTTTGTCAGAACTTAAGATTCTGGTGTCACCTCTGTTGTCCTACATCTCTCTCCAAAGCAAAAACAAGATGTATAGTGACCAATATCATACACAGTAGTGCAGGAGGTACTAAAATATCAGTATCTTATACAGTAACCCCTAAATTTTTCAGGAGTTTGGAAGTCCTTTTCAAATTTGGAAACCAAATCCTTCTGAGGAAAACAGAAAGGAGCATAAACTCTGGGAAGTCAAGTGTAAAAATATAAGTAGGAAGGCCGCAACTAGCAAGAGACAAAAAACAGCAAACTTTTCTTTTTTTTTGGTACATCAGAAGCAGGGAGCCTGCCAAAGCATGGCCATTTTGGAGAAGCTAAATGAATTTGTTGCATCTGTCTGTGGAGGACATACAGGAGAGTCCCCACACTCATTCTTCTCAAGAGAGAAATCTGAGGCATCAGTAGAGAAGGTTTTGGAACAAATTGATAAAACAACCATAATAAGTTACCAGGACCAGATGGTATTCACCCAAGAATTCTGAAGGAACTCAAATATGAAACTGCAGAACTACTAACTGTGAATACAGACTAACACGGCTGCTACTCTGATAACTGTGGTATGTAACCTATTGCTTAAATCAGCCACTGTACCAGATGACTGGCAGATAGATAATATAACACCAATTTTTTGTAATTGCCAGAGGCAATTCTGGCAATTACAGGCCGGTAAGCCTAGTTCAGTACCAAGCAAATTGGCAGAAACCGTAGTAAAGAACAGAATTATCGGGCACATAAATGAATACCATACGTTGGAGAAGAGTCAACAAGGCTTTTGTAAAGAGAAACTATGCCTCATCAATTTATGAGAATTCTCTGAGGGAGTCAACAAACATGTGGACATGGGTAATCTAATGGATATAGTGTATTTGAACTTTCAGAATGCCTTTGACTAGATCCCTCACCAAAGGTTCTTAAGCAAAGTAAGCAGTCATGGGATAAGAGGGAAGATGCTCTCATAGATCAGTCACTGGTTGAAAGAAAGAATAGGAATAAATGATCAATTTTCACAGTGGAAACACACTCAAATTATCTGGAAAAAGGGGTAAACAATGAGATGCCAAAGGTTTCAGATGATACAAAATTACCCAGGATAAGTCCAAAGCTGACTCCAAAGCGGCATAAAGGGTTCTTACTAAATGGGGTGACTGGGCAGCAAAATGGCAGATGAAATTCAAAGATGATAAATGCAAAGTAATGCACATTGGAAAACACAATCCCAACTATACATACAAATGATGGGGTCTAAATTAGCTGTTACCACTCAAGAAAGATCTTAGAGTCATTGTGGATAGTTCTCTGAAAACATCCCACTCAATGTGCAGAGGCAGTCAATCGTTGGGAAAGGGAGAAGTAAGTAAATATCATAAAGCCACTGTATAAATCATTGGTATGCCCACACCTCGAATATTGTGTGCAGTTCTGGTCATCCCATCTCAAAAAGATATTAGCAATGGAAAAAGTACAAAGAAGGTTATGAACAGCTTCCGTATGAGGAGAGATTAAGAAGACTGGGACTGTTCATCTTAGAAAAGAGATGACTAAGAGGGGATATGACAGGAGGGTCAATTAAATCACAAATGGCTTGGAGAAGGTTAATAAGGAAGTGTTATTTACCCCTTTACATAACACAAGAACTAGGAGTCACCCAATGAAATTAATAGGCAGCAGGGTTTTAAAACAAACATAAGGAAGTACTTCTTTAAACAACATACATCAACCTGTCAAACTTATTGTCATCGGATGTTATGAAGGCCTAGAGTATAACTGGGCTCAAAAAAGAATTAAATGAGATCATGGAGGATAGGTCCATCAATGGCTATTAGCCAAGATGGTCAGGGATGCAGCCCCATGCTCTGGGTGCCTCTAAAGCCTACTACTAGAAGCTGGGGTTGGATAAGAGGGGATGAATCACAAATTACTCTGTTGTGTTCATTCCCTCTGAACCAGCCACTGTTCGAAGACAAGATACTGGGCTAGATGGACCATGAACCTAGTATGGCCGTTCTTATGTTCTTAGTACAAAAATCAGGAACTGATGCCAAACTGTAGCCACATTTTAAACTGCACTGTGTTGGACTTCAATCTTCAAAACATAATAAAATATGTTTAACAAAAGCCAAAACTGCAAGCCAGAGCAGGCAATAAAAGATTAAGGCCAAATTCTAACAATACGTTTTGGGGGTACATGGAGTAGGGAATGTAAGGCCCACATTATTTTTAAAAATTCCAGTTATCTATCCTGCTACTCCTCTTTTTTCCCCTTCTTTTCACATGCTGTCTGATGTGCCCTGACACGTAAGCTGATGATGTGTAGTTAAATTGGACAATTACTGAGTGAAAAGTGCATAATTAATGAACAGTCACCGTATATGTTTGGAAAGCTGTGACCCAAACACTGAATAGATGGCTAAACCGCTAAAATAAATGACTTGTTCAGCTCATTACCTGATCAGCATTTGTTTAGAGGTTCCTTGGTGTCCTATCAAAATTCTAATCAGTTCCATTTAAATTGCATTTTTTGCACTGCATTGTTACAAATGCTAATTTATGCCTAGAAAGGAATAACTTTATTTCTTACCTTGTGAAGAAACAGATGAATGAAAGCATACTTCTACAGGGCATAAAAGATTATCAGTGGTTCAATGACTATTGGATTTTGCATTTGCCAAGAGATCCTGAGAGTCTTTTCTAAAGCTTTATGAGACAACAAGGACATTCAAACCCTAATGCAGCAAAGTGGAAGGGAGACCGTTGTACTAAGTGCAGCATCTGCATATCAGCCAAAATGTTCTCTCTCTCTACCCCAAGGCAAGCAGAAAGGGGGAATGCTGTTCCTCCTATAGACAATTCATCTCAAGGAAAGGGGATTTCATAGCCAGGAAATAAAAAGCAAAATGAATTAACAGAATCCATGCCCTGTTTCCCCTCACCAAGAGCCAGAGCTCAAAGCCTGCTGCCTTGCCTACAACATTCATCCTGTATCCCGTCTGTGAGGAGAAGACAGGAAAAGCAGCTGGACTCAGGGAGCGCAAAAGTGATTCAAACCAGCACTCGGTTGCTTAATGTTGGTTCTACTCTATATAGGACCAGATTATTTGTTAGCTGCCAGCAAAACTACAATATGGGCCAAATCCTGCTCTGATTTGTATCCCACACAGAAGCTGGCAAAGGGACTTTTTAAAATGAGCTCGGCGTGGGCTATCTTTAATCCTGCCTACGCTTGCCGAAAATGGCTATGTAAAACAGAGTTACCTTGTGATGGTTGAATGTTTTTTAGTGACTAGTCCGCAGCTACCAGGGAGTGCATGTACATTACGGTCTGTCTTTGGCACTGTCATTTTTGCTGAGAAGGGCACTGACAGGCTGATGATTATTCAGACTAAACATTACTTTTATGAAATTCTTAAGCTAACAGAAGGGATCCCGTTGGAAATAGAAAATGCAGCTTTTGCACTCCAGGTATTTATTTATTATAGTAGAATGCAAGTCTCTTGTGACTGCACTGCCTTGAAGGGAAGAGGAACAAGAACTGAAATATTTTTAATATGAAAGTTATTCACTGCACTTTTAAAGCAATATTTATGTTAGGCCCAATCCTGAACTCCTCACAGATTCAAAATACCTGTTGACATTGAGTGGGAATGTTGCCTGAGCAGAGAGTGCAGGAGCAGGTCCACTGAATGATGAAAGGCCAAACGGTGCTCTACATTATTTTCAGGGGTGGCACATGAGACACACTCCCTCATGTGGTGGAGAGCTCAAGACAGCATTGGGTCCCCCAGGCTTATGACACAGTGGTGTGGAACTGTGCCCCAGTGGTCCACTCCCACCCTTCTTAAAATATTTGTGGAAGCAGAAGAAATGAGAGAGCAGGGGCTGGTTGTGATGGGATTCCCTCGCACACCCAAGCATGAAACAAACAAACATGAAAACCAGGGGAAAGGACCTCCCATGCTCTGACCAAGATAGCAGAGGGCAGCAAAAGCAGGTTGGAGGTCTGTCCCCTCAGTAGCTACCAAAGGCAGCTGATGCTGACACCTAGTATTCCTGGTCCCTGCCATAACAGATCTTCAGAAAATTTAAGTCCAGGCTATAGAAGTTTCATTTGCCACTTTTAAAAATATTTTTTATACCCTGTGCCAGTGTTTTTGCTCCCCCTTGTCATGTACAACTGCAGCACCCGTGGCAAGAGCCCTGGCAGTAAGAGCAACCTCCATCTTAGATTAATGTAAGTGACATTTTTCCTCCATTTTATATAGCTGGTGTCAGTCACATCAACTTTATTACTTCATTTATTCAGGACATCCTTGGAAACGCCACCTGATGTCCCTGAAAGTATTTGCAAGAGTTTTTATTTACTGTTATTTTCATGTCAATTTCATTTTCTTTTTTCTATGATTTCTCTTTCCTGCAGTTTGTCTGACAAGCCTATAAAAGCAATAGGCTAGCAAAGAAATGGGCCTAAATACTTCAAGGTTTAAATATCTCATTTAAAAAGGTCTTTTCCCCTAAATGTCCTTCAGCTTCTGATTTACCTTCTACAGAGCTTGCTTTATGTTTAGTTCACAGGGTCATGAGATCTTATCTCAGCCAACCATTACCTGGTCAATAGTTCAAAAAACTATTGACCATCTAGAAGGGTAGTAGTACAGAATTATTTTAGGTCTCGTGACCCTCTCTGAGCCAAATGGATTGTGTTTGAGAACCCATGGGTGTAATATATTATATAGCCAAATATACACACATTAGAATATTTTGGTGGTGTAGAAGACTACAAAGTACTGTGGTGAGGATAGGCCATATTTTAACTATATATGGAGTATGGGTCATACAGCTGCTTTTAAATTTACTCTGAATACAGCTTGTTCAGGTGTTAGAACCTCTGTTCTTTTGCTAGGCAGAGATTGAAAACACAAATCTGAAATCCTTTCACAGTTTGCCCTCCTTCAATCCATATACCGTACTTACAATTACCTTGGTGACAAAAATCAGACAGATAAAAATAAAAACAAAGCAGGAGCCACTTGTTCAGCTTTTTGACAGTGCAATCCATCACCTAGAAAGGTGACCAATGGGGAAGGCTATCCATGAAGAAGACAGAAAAGGAGAAACTGGTGCACAATGCAGAGCTGGTTTCATGATTTAGTGTGCTCTCATAGTGAGGTCAAAGCAGAGACAGGGTCCTCTTAACTCAGGAGAACGTTTTGGGATGTACTGGCTTTTTAAGACTGACAAAAGAATCCTTCTGGGCCAGCACTGTCCCATTCCAGGTTTTCATTCAGGGAACACACCTGGAACATAAGCAAGGCAGCAGCTGAGCTTGAGGAAATGGTCTCCTGGTAGCAGTTTGTGGTTTGGGAGACAGCCCAAACTCTGCTGATTCTGTTTAGGTCCTGGATTGGCGCTCCAGCATGGAGAGTGGGTTGCAGCTCCCTGAAAACTGAAGTAGTTGTTTCCCAGGACTGATGCAACATAGTGTAAGTTTCCAGCAAAGTATGTTGGGAGAAAGGAGGATTTATGTCCTCCTTTTTCTCCAATAAGAGGAAATAAGGAAGGAAGACAAAAGGGCTGAGAAGCTCATGAGGCAGGAAGTAACCTCTGTCAGTGTTGGTTTAGCTTTTCAGTTAGGGCTCCAGTTTGTGCATGGGGATAAACGGAAAGATTTGGTTTGAGTATTGGTGTAAGCCTGAGTAGGGTTTGTTTTTTGGATTTTTGAGACAGGCCAAGAGTCTGGGATACCAGGAGAAGGACTAAAACCTTAATGTAAGTGGGGAAATAGTCCCGCTATTGTGGGGAACTTTCCTGGCTTCTGCACTACCCCGGTGAAGTGGGCTAGCAAAAGGATCTGAGTCCTCGCTCCCACTTCCTTTACCCAGTGGCCTCCCTGCCCTTGAGGACTCCCCTTTCACTCTCCTGTCTGGCAGAGTCCTCTTAACCCCAACAAGGCTGGGCCCAGGATTCCTGGGGGGCTCAACCCCCAACCCTGCTGTGGTCACTTAGGACAGGGGCTAGGGTGTCCCCACTCCAGGGTACTCTCTCTGCACTGGGCACTTCTCTGATCCACTGACCATTACATATAATTTAAAGCAAATGCACGTTATTTAATCAACAATTAATTTTAAAAAGAATAAGGAAAAATGGGAAAGGTTAAAGGAAACATCAACCCGCTCTGTGGCAGGGAACATCACAAACTGTGTCTCTGGAACGTCAGGGCAGTTCACAGTCTGTTCCTTGTAAGTCCCAGGCCTCCTGCTCAGGCCCTGGCTGTGCTGTAGGGATGCTGTGGGTTGGACACTTGCTCTGGTGGGGGCCTCACGCTCTCAGGCTCTAAGTGGTAGGACCCTTTTTCCCAGTGTCGCCCCCGCCCTGTCGGGGTTACGATCCAAGCCTGGCCTGCAGAGCCTCTTGGCGCAGGCGTCTCCCTGTGCTGGGCCCGCTGCCCAGGGTCCCCCTAGGTCTCCTCAGCTGCTCACCGCACCCAGCTCCGGACTGCTCCAGCCCCAGCTCCACCACTCTGTCCCAGCACGGCTGCTGCTGCTGCTCCTCTGCCTCCAGCTCCCTGGGCTGCTTCTTTGGCCCCTCTGCCTCTGGTTGCTACAGCTCTGCTCCCAGGACAGGTCTGCTCTGCAGGCTGCTTCTGTGACTCTGCTCCCAGCACTGACCTGCTTCGTAGGCTGCTTTTCTGGCCCCTCTGGCTCTGGGTGCTGCAGCTCTGCTCCCAGGACAGGGTCTGCTCTCTCTGGGCTGTGCCTCTGGCTTTGGGGCTGCAGCTCTGCTCCCAGGACAGGGTCTGCTCTCTCTGGGCTGCTTTTCTGGTCCCTCTGGATCTGGCACAGCTCTGCTCCCCAGCTCAGCTTGGGCCCCTGCTTTCTCCTTAGCTCAGCTCCACTCTGTCTGACCCAGGCAAATCCAGCTCATACGGAGGACGGGACCTCCCTGGCCTCCTGACTCTCTGATTAACCTGCCCGCCCTGTCATTCAGGCTGACCTAGAGCATTGGCCTCTCCCGATTGTTCCTGGGGGACTTATCAGTCTCAGGGTCCTGATTTCCCATAGACCCTTTCCCTTTTAGTACTGGGAGCTAGCCAACCAAAACACCCCCACTGACTGTTAGTAAGGGAGCAACAGTCCCCTTACATTAAGAGAACTCCAAAGCCACTGCCCTTTTGATTCCTTTGGCCTGACACAGGGAGTTTTACTATTCTAGGCTCTCTCCTCTCATTAAGCTAAGTGGGACTAGAACCCACACTGGAGCTGTAGTGGGACACACTATCTCTAACTGCCACACCAGATTCTTCTTCCTGCACCCTGCTCCTCTCCTGGACTAGAAGCAGCTCCCATAGACGTTGACATGCTAGCAGAGTCCTGCTAAATCTTTGAGTTTACTGACATCAATGCCAGGCACTTGTAAATGATCCTAAAATCTACTTCGTTTACAAGAAGTCTGGGGCTATCTTAAATATAGCTAATAATTTATACTGATAAAGACACCAAGCTAGGGAGTTTCATATCCATCGCTACAGAATTTTATTCTCTAGGGCTGGCTATGGGAGTTCTGCAGCCTTGGGATCAGGTCAGCTCTGCCATACAGGTAAACATCAGAGGCAATAAAATATGGATGACTAGAGGCTGATGATATTTTGCAAAGTCAGCTGTCTATTTGGCCTCTATGACAGAGCTGATATTGGTGTAAACCCAGTGATGTAGTATTTTACCTACTTTGGTGAATTTGTCCCAACACATGTAAAAGTGGTTTGTTTATCAAATAAGAAAAAAGGTTTAAAAAAAAAAAAAAGACCACAACAATGACAATGCTGGACAGCAGGGACAACAAAGGATGTTCCACAGAATGTGGGCTTCAGAAAGCAACTAGTATATGTCACTGGGTTTCAGTACAATGAGATGTTAACCAGAAGCCATCCTGGTCAAACAGAGACATACTTGCAGCTGAATTTTAACACATGGACTATGTAAGATCAGTGAAACTAGAGTGTCAACAGAAACTGCTTTCCCCAGTACTTTTAGTTGCTCAATATATGTTTTCATGCATCTGACTTGCCTCCTTTCATCACCACAAAGATATAAGTGCTGATCCACTACTGCATTACTCCAGTTACACAGCCGTATAACTTCACTGATTTCAGTGGAGTTATACTAGTAAAATACAGTGATGAATTGGGTCCAAAGTTGCAGGTCACTGTTATCATCCCACACAAGATGCCAGTCTTGTTCCTACAGACATAGGAAGTAATGGACATTTAGACTAGCATGTGAAGGATCAATATAACCTATAGCTAGAGCTGGGCAAAAGGTTTTGTGCCAATACTTTTTTCCACCAAAAAACGCAGATTTGGGTTGACCAAAACAATTTGCAAATTTGGGTCAAACTCAGGTAACTTTAGTGAAAAAACATTTGGCAATATGTAGGTGTTTCATTTCAGTACTTCTGAAACAAAACGTTTTGACTGCTTCTGAAAGATGTTTTATTTTGGAATAAAATTTTTTAAAAATTTGAAAAGATTTAAAGTCATTTTAAAAACCTCAAAATCCAAATGAAATATTTTGTTTGGGGTCAAATGAAACATTTTGACCAACCCAAAATAAATTTATTTTTTAATTGTTTTGTTTACCTAAAAAAATTGAAAATTTTTCATTTTTTAAAAAATCTTTTGATTCAGTAGCTGATATGAAAAATTGGTTATTTGCACCACTCTGGTTTTAGCACTGTGTGATTGGGCATAACTTGGTTCTTCATCTTATGCTTATTCTTGTGTGTTTTAGTCCATTTTGAATACCAGGAGCCTCATTTGCTATTACCTCCCACCTTAGTGTAATCATTTGCATTGGGCAAAGTGGGTGTAAACCAGTGGTTCTCAAACTTTTGAATTGGTGACCCCTTTCACACAACAAGCCTTTGAGTGCGACTTCTCCCTTATAAATTAAAACCATTTTTTTTTGTATTTAACACTATTATAAATGCTGGAGGTGAAGCAGGGTTTGAGGGTGGAGGCAGACAGTTTGCAATTCCCACAAAATAAGCTCACGACGCCCTGAAGGGTCACAACCCCCCGGTTTGAGACCCCTGGTGTAAACAGTCCCAAATCAGAATGGTAGCATTTTATACCCACTCTGCCCAGGCATAACTGACTAGGCAAGGTCCAAGACAGGGGAGAATCAGGCCCTGTATCTATTCTCGGCACGGATTCACTGCAACCATTATTGTAATTAATTGTTGATTCCCAACAACGTGCTTGGTGCAGTACAAACAAAAGGAGTGATCACTGAAAGGAAGCAAACTTCACACTCTGGATTGATATGGTTTTCCCCTTATACCATATATCTCTCCTACCTTTAGTCAATCAGAATACTTTAAAATCCCAAATGAAAAGTAAACACACAGCCCAGGCTTCTTTCATCTCCTAACATGTGTCATAAATAACATATTCCCAGCTTTAATCAGTCATTCATTTTCTGTGACTTGAACCTTACACAGAAGAGGATGATATATGTTCGCAATGGGAAAGTATCTAATGCAGGCTGTGCTTAATAGGAATGCACTGCATACCTCCACTGAGGAATCATTATGCCCCCTGTGAGCACTTCAGTATTTATATATAATGATTTCATTACCAGGCTGCTATTCCAATTTTATCCCGACTTTGATATTTCTTGAAGCAAAAAGCATTCAAAGGGGTTTTGTAATGACAACTCAATCAGACGTTGTACTGGTGGACAATTACTCAACTGCCAGTCAGTACAAGTAGAAGAAAAAAAATAAAAAAAATCATCCTCAAACTAGGCTGAGTTTTCATACTTCACTACATTAGTTCATAACCTGGTATGGAAATGAGATACTTCAGGAATATGGTTCTATGTTGTACAGTGAAGTTTTAATGAAAGCTGTACAAAATCCAGCAGTTTTGCATCACACAGCATTGTACAAACATTTGATTCCATCTCCGTCTATATCGCTCAATCTCCCACCCCTTCTATCTCCAAAGTTTCATTTTCAACTCTTGGTCTGCATTATAGATTCATAGATACTAAGGTCAGAAGGGACCATTATGATCATCTAGTCTGACCTCCTGCACAGCGCAGGCCACAGAATTTCACCCACCCACTCCTGCGAAAAACCTCTCACCTATGTCTGAGCTATTGAAGTCCTCAAATCGTGGTTTAAAGACTTCAAGGAGTAGAGAATCCTCCAGCAAGTGACCCATGCCCCATGCTACAGAGGAAGGCAAAAAACCTCCAGGGCCTCTTCCAATCTGCCCTGGAGGAAAATTCCTTCCCGACCCCAAATATGGTGATCAGCTAAACCCTGAGCATATGGGCAAGATTCACCTGCCAGATATTACAGAAAATTCTTTCCTGGGTAACTCAGATCCCATCCCATCACAGGCCATTAGGCCTATTTACCATGAATATTTAATTACCAAAATCATGTTATCCCATCATACCATCTCCTCCATAAACTTATCGAGTTTAATCTTAAAGCCAGATAGATCTTTTGCCTCCACCGCTTCCCTTGGAAGGCTATTCCAAAACTTCACTCCTCCAATGGTTAGAAACCTTTGTCTAATTTCAAGTCTAAACTTCCCAATGACCAGTTTATATCCATTTGTTCTTGTGTCCACATTGGTACTGAGCTTAATTAATTCCTCTCCCTCTCCGGTATTTATCCCTCTGATATATTTATAGAGAGCAATCGTATCTCCCCTCAACCTTCTTTTAGTTAGGCTAAACAAGCCAAGCTCCTTGAGCCTCCTTTCATAAGACAAGTTTTCCATTCCTCGGATCATCCTAGTAGCCCTTCTCTGTACCTGTTCCAGTTTGACTTCATCCTTCTTAAACATGGGAGACCAGAACTGCACACAGTATTCCAGGTGAGGTCTCACCAGTGCCTTGTATAACGGTACTAAAACCTCCTTATCCCTACTGGAAATACCTCTCCTGATGCATCCCAAGACCACATTAGCTTTTTTCACAGCCATATCACATTGGCGGCTCATAGTCATCCTATGATCAACCAATACTCCAAGGTCCTTCCCCTCCTCCATTACTTCTAATTGATGCGTCCCCAGCTTCTAACTAAAATTCTTGTTATTAATCCCTAAATGCATAACCTTACACTTCTCACTATTAAATTTCATCCTATTACTATTACTCCAGTTTACAAGGTCATCCAGATCCTCCTGTATGATATCCCGGTCCTTCTCTAAATTGGCAATACCTCCCAGCTTTGTATCATCCACAAACTTTATTAGCACACTCCCACTTTTTGTATCAAGGTCAGTAATAAAAAGATTAAATAAGAGTGGTCCCAAAACTGATCCTTGAGGAACTCCACTGGTAACCTCCCTCCAGCCTGACAGTTCACCTTTCATTAAGACCTGTTGTAGTCTCCCCTTTAACCAATTCCTTATCCACCTTTCAATTTTCATATTGATCCCCATCTTATCCAATTTAACTAATAATTCCCCATATGGCACGGTATCAAACGCCTTACTGAAATCTAGGTAAATTAGATCCACTGCGTTTCCTTTGTCTAAAAAATCTGTTACTTTCTCAAAGAAGGAGATTAGGTTGGTTTGGCACGATCTACCTTTTGTAAAACCATGTTGTATTTTGTCCCATTTACCATTGACTTCAATGTCCTTAACTACTTTCTCCTTCAAAATTTTTTCCAAGACCTTGCACACTACAGATGTCAAACTAACAGGCCTATAGTTACCCGGATCACCTTTTTTTCCCTTTGTTAAAAATAGGAACTATGTTAGTAATTCTCCAATCATACGGTACAACCCCTGAGTTTACAGATTCATTAAAAATTCTTGCTAATGGGCTTGCAATTACATGTGCCAATTCCTTTAATATTCTTAGGTGAAGATTATCTGGGCCCCCCGATTTAGTCCCATTAAGCTGTTCGAGTTTCGCTTCTACCTCAGATATGGTAATATCTACCTCCATATCCTCATTCCCATTTGTCATGCTACCATTATCCCTAAGATCCTCTTTAGCCTTATTAAAGACTGAGGCAAAGTATTTGTTTAGATATTGGGCCATGCCTAGATTATCCTTGACCTCCTCTCCATCCCCAGTGTTTAGCGGTCCCACTTCTTCTTTCTTTGTTTTCTTCTTATTTATATGGCTATAGAACCTTTTACTATTGGTTTTAATTCCCTTTGCAAGGTCCAACTCTACTTGACTTTTAGCCTGTCTCACTTTATCCCTACATGTTCTGACCTCAATAAGGTAGCTTTCCTTGCTGATCCCTCCCATCTTCCACTCCCTGTATGCTTTCTGCTTTTTCTTAATCACCTCTCCGAGATGCTTGTTCATCCAGCTTGGTCTACAACTCCTGCCTATGAATTTTTTCCCCTTTCTTGGGATGCAAGCTTCCGATAATTTCTGCAGCTTTGATTTAAAGTAATCCCAGGCCTCCTCTACCTTTAGATCCATACGTTCTTCAGTCCAATCCACTTCCCTAACTAATTTCCTTGATTTTTGAAAGTCAGCCCTTTTGAAATCAAAAACCCTAGTTGCAGATTTATTTTTGTTAATCCTTCCGTTCAGTTTGAACTGAATTAGCTCATGATCACTTGAACCAAGATTATCCCCTACAACCCTTTCTTCTATGAGGTCCTCACTACTCACCAAAACCAAATCTAAAATGGCATCCTCTCTAGTCGGTTCAGCAACTACTTGATGAAGGAATCCATCAGCTATCGCATCTAGGAAAATCTGAGCCCTATTATTATTACTAGCACTCATCCTCCAGTCTATATCTGGGAAGTTAAAGTCTCCCATGATCACACAGTTTCCATTAGTATTTACTTTATTAAAAACATTAAAAAGGGCTTTATCCATATCCAAATTAGATCCCGGCGGTCTATAGCACACCCCAAGCACTATCCCAGGGGAGGCTCTAATAGTTTTCTTCCCCAATGCAATTTTTGCCCAGACGGACTCCGTCTTATCCAATCCATCACTTCTTATTTCTTTACATTCTACCTCATCATTGATATACAATGCTACTCCACCACCTTTACCTTTATTTTGGTCTTCCTAAACAGCACATACCCTTCAATACCTGTAGTCCAGTCATGTCTACTATTCCACCATGTTTCTGTTATACCTATAATATCTGGTTTCATTTCCTGCACCAGTAGCTCTAGTTCCTCCATTTTGTTACCTAGGCTCCTCGCATTGGTGTACAAACATCTTAATTTTCGCTGTTTGGCCTCACTCACATTCTGTACCCTATTAGGCATGGTCATTCTACAGCCAGTATAACCTATTAGACTGATATCCACACTGCCCTTCCACCTTATATACATTCTCCTACCCACGGCTGTATCCTTTCTTACTTCGTTTTCTTCCCTCTCAATGCTAAAATCTGGCATGGAGATTACCTGGACATCCCCAACCATCTCCCCCAAATTCCTAGTTTAAAGCTGTCTTAATCAGTTGTGCCAGCCTCCATCCTAGAAGTCAATTTCCTTCCCTACTCAGATGAAGTCCATCCCGAGAGAACTGTCCTCTGTCCATGAATGCCTCCCAGTGGCCATACATCCCAAAGCCCTCCTTATAGCACCACTGCCTAAGCCATTTGTTGATAGTAATAATCTTGTCACACCTTTGTGCCCTTCTCTTGGAACAGGCAGAATCCCACTAAAGATCACCTGAGCCTCGATTTCCTTAAGCGTCTTCCCCAGCCTAGCATAGTCTCCCTTAATACTTTCCAGCGAGAAACTAGCAGTATCATTTGTTCCCACATGAAGGATAATTAGGATTTACATTTAGGATCCTTTTCAACCTCAGGTCAACATCCTGTATCTTAGCACCTGGAAGACAGCACACCCTTCTATTCTGTGGATGAGCTCTGGTTACGGGCCTGTCTATTCTTCTCAGTAAAGAGTCCCCGATCACATAGACCTGCCTTTTCCTGGTGACGGTGCTATTCTCCAGTCTATCCCCTGTTCCCTCTGGCTGCAAATTCTTTCCATTCCTATTCTCCCTTGTAATCCTCTTCAATCCATCCTGTATCCTCCTGGGGCTCAGATTTGGTGTAGTCTCCATTGACTCTTCCCCTTTTCCTATAGGACTAGCCGCTCTTCTCTTCTTCCTTGCCCTTCCACTTTCAGTGACTACCTGCTGAGCCCCTTCTTCATTTTCCAACTCTGCAAACCTGTTCTTGAGCTCTATTTCTCCTTCACTAGCCCATCTTTTCCTCTGCCTGGTGCTTTTAGTCACATGCTTCTACTGACCACTTTCCTCAGTCTCCCCGCAGAATTCCCCAGTCCTGCATCCATCTGCAAGTCTGAGCTTTTCCCTTCAGATACCTCATGTCTTTGCTCCATAATCTGCTCAAACCCCTTCCTAAACTCAACCAGACTTTCCACCTGCATCTCCAAACCTCGGATCTTTTCCTCCGTCAGCTCTATCAGACGGCATTTCATGCAGACAAAACTCTTACCAGGTACTCCCTCCAGGATCATGTACATACCGCAGCTTCCACATCCAGTCATCCTCATTGTGTCTTCCAATACATGGGTCACTCCCACTGCTGCCTCGTATCTGTCATAGCCTTCCCACCTAAATCCTGTTAATCTGGGAAACACAAACCACACCAAAGCTCCACCACCCACAGCAAAAACAAACCCCAAACAAGCACCACAAGACAAACTCCCCTTTCAAACTCCCCCGTTCACAGCTCTGTTTGCTGGCTCCTGTGCCGCTACAGCTGTCTGTGCCGCCGCACGACTGGCTGGCTGCCTTTATAGGACCCTTAGTCCGAGAAGCCCCGCCCCCTAATCAGGGCTCAGCTTCTCTCCCAGCACAAAGCCCCTCCAAGCCTCTACACATACAAATACTACAAATACAAAACCAAATACAAATACCTTCTTAACATCTCAGCGCAAAAACACTTAAATCACTCAGTTTGAACTAGATTCTCATCCAAATCATGTGAAACTGAATTTTGCATGATTTCTTTAAGTTTTCATTACAATTTAAAATGGGGGACATCCCATAATAAACAACAAATGCAGACACTTTTATTTTGCCATTACTTGTTGATTAGATAAATATATTGATCTCCTCTAATTCACACTTTTTACTGATAAAAATTTTGCATGATTCAGATGTAAAATCAAAAGCTGGCCCGTGTTTCTGAACCTTAACTCTTGGTCTAAATTTTGAGATAATAAAATTTCAAACGAAGCAGCTTTCACATAGTTTGGGTTTCATTGACCTTTTGACCTACTGCAATTACGTGAAATATTATACAGAGCCTCTTCCACCACCATACCAGTATTTGTACTCTGGGGACAAGAGGACTGTGCAAGTCAGCCCCCCAAGTGGTCGAAACAACCCTTCTGACAAAGAGCAGGCTGTGGTAGCCCCACCACTTTCCATATCAGAAAGTGGAGCTGGGCCAGCACAGAAAGCAGGTTACAAATTTTCAAAGAGGCAGGAGCAGTCATGCTCCACTTCCACTCCAAGAAGCACTGTGCCTGCTGTACACACAATGAGCCAGATTCTGCTCTCCAGATGTAGACAAGCATAACTACATTAAGTAAATGGAGTTATTTTTGATTTACACAGGGGCAACTGAGAACAGCATTTGGCCCAATATTTCCAGGAATTCCCACTGTAGCCAACCCAGCAAGTGGCTTTCCCTTCACAATCTGGACCTACACTCTTTACTTAGTATGGCAAAATATATCTACCGGGTACCATTCTTCCACTCTCTACAGAATCTCCAACATGGAAAAGGACCTTTCCTCCCTGTTTTTGACATTTTCTGCTCGCATTAATATTTTGACCGCAAGGACTAATTAACTTATTGCAACATTTGTCAGTGCTTAGTTGGGGGAGGGAAGGGGGTTGGTTTGGTTATTTTTTTGCTCTCATCATGCGTTCCTATGACAAAGATTGCAACAAGAGCGCCACATGGTATGAAACAAATGCATTCTGGTGCTGCAAACTGTAATGAGAAGAGGGAAGAGAATTAAGCCTGTCTCATCATGACAATCTTGAGATTGGTATCTTATGGTCTTCCTCAAATGCATAAAATGCAGCATCCATCATTCTTATCCCAACATGACCTGTCAGGCTAGAGGTAGAAGATACATCTACTGTGCACTATACTAGGAATAAAATGCAACTGCCTGCTGATCAGTAATCCCCAAAATATTACTTTCTCCCTGAACATAGTAAACAAAACCCAGATTAATCTGAAGAACTATTTTAGTGAGAAAGAACCCCTCAGGTTAACAGCAACCAAGATTTATCACCTGATCCTATTCCCCGACCTGTCTCTCAGTCACTGCCTCCCATACAGCCATGCTAGCTTATTGCCACAAAGAGGATCAGTGGATTTTCTTTCAGAGGGTTTAATCAGAGCTAGAACAATTGCCCAATTAACCCTTATTTTTCTTGTCTTGGGGCTTCTTGTCTTCCTTCTATAGAAAGCTGGTTTAGGTTAAATTAGGTGACCATGTTAGATTGAGATTTCCTCATGCACACCTTCCCATATTATGTGTTCAGGCCTCTAATGTGACCTTAACCACCACCCATCACCATCCCAGTAGGAGCACTAGGGAAGGGACTGGGGATCTGGCACAGAAGGTCATCATGGCCCATCTTCTCCCAGCCCCTCTTTGGGGTAACTAGTGTCCACAGGGGAACTAGGAGAGAGCAGTCCCTGTGCTGAAAAGTGTGCAGGCACTGTGATTGTGATCGGCACTGCATGAGGGGCAAAAGCTCCTCATGCCCTTTCCCCCTCATGCACTTGTGCCAGGCCCTGGCCTCAATCTGGGATGGAGATTAACAAAGCGACCCCCAGGGAAAGGCTAAAAACAGGTCAGATATTATTTACAGGATAGGCTGAATAAGAATGAGTCATAATAAGAATGAAGCAGGCTTTCTAAAGGGGTTAACAAAACAAAGAAATGACACTTAACTAAAAGCAAGGAAAGTAAAACAGCCTTTTTAGCAGAAAGCAAACCATTATTTCTGTAACTTAAATTGTAGCTAACAGATATTCTCACCACAGCTTCTCTCTTTAGGAACCTGTATTCAACTAACCATGTGATCTTCCGAAGCAAAAAACACTCACGCTTTCCCCAATCTCTCTCTCCAGGTTAGGACAGCTGGATGTTTTAACCAGAGCTGAAAGGCCTACAACATGAGTTGGGGGAATCTCAGGAAACTTAATTATAAAGCTTCCCTTTCTGTGCAAACATTTGAACACTTATGAGGACTTACTGCTGGAATCCAAGAGGTCATCATCAGAACCAACAGGAGTAACAATGCTGTTATGCTGGCCCTGCATATGGGCAGGGGGAAATACAAAGGGGTTGGGTTTTTTGGGTTTTTGTTGGTTTGTGGGGGTTTTTTGGTATCCAGAAGGCAGTAGCACTTTTTCCAATTTACATAGATAACTGTGCACCAAGTGACATGCCAGCCCTAATTTTATTAGTGATGAGAAAGGAAGAAATTAATGAAGAATTTGTGCACCAGTACTGAGTAACAGTTTTTCATAAAGGCTTGCATTTTAGGCTGCACTGAATATGAATTAATTGTTGTAGTATTTTGACCTCTTGTGTTGCATTTTTTGCTCTGGTGTTAGATTAGTTCTGTCACTGGGAAAAACATTTCTTATTCTGTAACTCATCATGACTAGATTTCAGTTGCTTTTTTCTACCAATTCGTATGACATGGTTCTGCAGCATACTTATGTGATGATCATCTCCTCATGGCAGTAGAGTTCAATCTACATATTAACCAGAAGAGATGTGGCAGACCTCCTACTATTTAAGTGCAAATTTAGTTTACATTTAAACTAGAGGAAGTTTGCTCACTATAGCAAGCAGCCCTAAAAACTAACTTTGGAGTATTTGTTCCAGCTACAAAAATCTCCTCCAAGAATTGATTGTAGCAGAGCTAATTATGTATTCCCTATGTTATCTAGTAACAATGAAAGTCTTGTGTTGGATGAGGACAGGAGATCATAGCACACTAGGCAATCCATCATGCAAAGCAACAAATTGTGGCACTCTTTGTGGCAGCTTCAGTAACATGAAAGAGTCCTATATTAAATCAACCCATCCTGTCCACCATAACCTTGAGTTCGCTCTTCTTTTGGATCTAGATTTGCTCCAAACCCACAGCCTATTCAAGGGCTGAACTTTAAAAAGAGGGAAATAACTTTACCTTTCATTAAAGATACAGAGCTTGCTTCCCCCTACTTTCTTGGCCCTTGTGTAGTTCTCTACACCTGTAGAAAGTGGGTGGGTATAAAATGCTACCATTCTGATTCAGCCACATTTTACATCCACTTTGCATAGGCCCACAGTGAGAATTCAATATAATTTTGCATTTTCTTAAACTTGGTTTTGTTTCCTCCATTCTGATTATTCATTCCACCAGTTAGACACGTATGGAGAGAGAGGTGTGTGACATGTTCATACTGAAAATATAAAAAAGTGCCTGTAATGGAGTAACCCAAGAGCCTGGAGCACGAGGAGCTTGGTTTGTCAAAGGGTCAAACAGTAATATGTGTTATCTGGGGTGAAGTTCTTTACAGAGTCCCAGCAACAGACTGAAAGTAAGAACCCAGCTGTGAGGCATGCACTGCAGGGTTGATGTCTCTATTCCTTTAGTTGCTTTTATCCTGAACTAGAGTTATAGGTATTTTTACACTGGGGTGATGTGGTGGTTGGATCTAGGAGAGGCTGCAGTGTTTGCTTCTAGCTGTGAGACTCAGATGAGTCAGGTGGAGGTCGCTGATTGGCCAGCACCTATTAGGGTTTGGGGCTAAGGACTTTAAAGCCTACCCCAGCCCTAAGAATCTTGCTTCAGTTTAGGAACTCAGTTAGAAGCCTGTTCCAGCTCTAAAGGACTCACTCATTTGGTGACTCACTCAGGAGTGATGCAGTTTACACAGCATCCTTTGTTCAGGGCCATGCTTAAAGACATAATCTAACCCTCTGGGAAGGGGAGGGGTGTGGGGTTTGGTTTCTTTTAAGACAACATTTATAATGCAGACAACTTCTTTTTGCTATGTACAAATGTCTTGGCTTTACAGTGTGTTTGTTTATCTGTATCTTGTTTCCTAATCCTATTATCTATATCTGTTCCATCTATTTAACTCCATTAAACCATCCAACAGTATATCTTTAGCTGTCAGAAGCTCACTTCCTAGTGCTACTTGCTCGATAGCACAGTCCAAACTGCTCTTTAAATACACTCAAGTAGTTTATCCTATGTACTATACAGGACCTTTTGTAATGTAACCCTTCTGCCAGGTGGAGCTGGCAGCAACTAGTGCCAAGTTCAATATCTAGGGGTTCCTTTTCAACAATACAACAGAGAACCGGCTCAAGCCCCCATCCAGTAACCTGGGGAAATTACACACCACCCCTTGACGCCTCTGAGAGGCGATACTTCCCCTCTTGCAAGCACAAAGTCCGAGTGTAGAAAAGAAACTTTTAATGAAAGGAGGGAAGTCACCTGACATTAATTAGGGAAAATGCCACAAGGAGGAGTCATAATCATAAAACTGTGAGCAGGACGCCCACCCCAAAGTGCGTGGGGCAGTGCCTTCTGCCTCATGTTCTTGAGTTCTACAACCAAAAGTTCCTTTACTGTGCCCCTTTCTGCTCCCTCATCCCACCCCACTCACAGTGGTTGTCCTTGGTCAGTGAGGACCCAGGGCTCAGAGGTACATGTATGTGAATTCACCTCCCACCCAGGGAAGAAAGCACCTTGCTTGCTCTGCCATCTGAACACTTGCTCTGTCTGGCCACTCCTCCAGCCACTCGTTCCGCTCCGCTGGCCGCCTTCTGCCACCTGCCTCTCTGCTGTGACCTCTGCAGGTTAGTCTCTTGAGGTTCCACTCAGCTTTTAGTGATTTTCAGCTCTGAGGCTGGGCAGAGATGCTGTCCCACCACAAATGATTGGCAGCTCTCTTTTAAGCACTTAAAATAACAAAAGGCTCCTAATGGACCCTATTTAGCTCTATCTTTGAGCAGTGGGGAGGAACAGGTTAATCAAGACCAGGGACCCTTAGGGAGAATCCATACCTCCTGGCTGGCACACCTATTCCCACCTCTCTCTGCTTTCACAGGGGGTCTGACATTCAATCCCCTGGTTTAATGAGGTCCTTTCAACTGAGGGAGACCCCCTCATTTGGGACAAATTAAGCACAGTTCTGCTCTGCTTTTCTCAGATAATAAAGACAACAACACTGATAACAATATTTCACTACCCCTGCATTCAGTACTAAAGTGATTTGTAATCCACCACCAGTCAAAGTTGATCACCTGGAGCTCCTGTCTGGTAGATACCGATGCAAAGTCTGTATTCATGTAAATACAGTTTGCTCCTGAAGTCTCCCCAACTAGCTGTCAGGGGAGAGTTCATTCAGACCCTGCTTATAATAATATACAGTTGTTTCAAAACTGCCATCACAAAGCACTTCCTGCATTCATTAACTCAGATAAATGAATTGCCCTTGCAACAGTGAAGCCTTCTTAAGTGAAGCCCTATTTGTTAAAAGCTTAAGATCTGGTGCAACAAATTTATCCATTCCTTGCTACCTATTTATTTAACCCGTGAGAGACAGTATTTAACCTAGGTGAGACAGTAATCCAGTGCTTTGAATGCCACTGAGGTCCATGCATCCAGCTTCAGTGTTATACTGTTGCGCTCAGAATAATTCATGTAGAATAGCACCCGTATTAAGGTTGTTATATGATTTTCAACTATGTGGCAAATATCTGTTAGCTCAAAGCATACTAACTATGCAAGATACGGCTATATGAAGCAATATTGAGAACATATATGCATAGCTGATTGCTAAAGGCTAGTTTTTGCCATCCATATTCATGAGGAAAATTACCCTACTTTGACTATTACACCATGTTAGCTATTTAGGCATCCTCAGCATACGTGTAACAAACACAACAAGAATACTCCAAGCATTTCACTTGCCTGCCTTTCCTTGCTTATGCTCTACTTCATCTGCATCTTTATAGAGAGGGTATTATCCTGCAGTTCTATCATTTATGTGGTTAGTTACAGCACAAAAGTTCAGGACAATTTTTTTCCCCATGAAATATATGTTCAAGACATGGGCAGCTCAAAGCTTGAAAACCACTAAGTCAGCAGAAAAGTTATGACAATTTTGACTTGACAATTCACCCAGTACAACATCAATGTATTACTTTATGGAGTACACAAGACAGTCTGATAAGTGCAGATGCCGTATCCTTAAGTGAGCACAGTCTCCTCATTATGTTTCAATAGCCCAAAGGTATAAGAAATAGAGAGCAGGCTGGGTATTCTGTGCTTTGTTAAAGTGAAAGGACAATCAACATCGGGAACATTAGTGATGGCAGAACACAGGATTGCTCAACAGTGTATGAAAAGAAAACTAGTCATCTGAATTGAATTTTCATCTGGGGCCTGAGAGGCCAAATTTAATCATCCACCTGAAATGATCACACAAGTCAATATTCCCTCCCTTTCCTTTGCAAAAAAAAAAAGGAACTGATTCTCTCTTATTCAGTCAAGCAGGTGGTCTTGAGGCAGCTAAGCAGCTGGCTGAAATCTAAATACCTTTGCCAAGACAAAAGCTAGTAACATGATTGATTATCTTCCTCTTGTACTAGAAGTGGACCTTCCTGGCCAATCAGAATGGAAAGCTACTATCCACTTATCACACAGTGAAGCTATTCTTGGGAACTGGTAAGTAATGTTGCCAAATCCCAGGCTCCAATTGGCTGCCACTTCAAATACCAACTCAGTTCAGTTTACTGAATTTACCAGGATAAAAAAAAATGTGTTTGTTTCTAAATCTCATTTTTAGAGCCTCTAGGTTAAAAATAGCAGTGATCACAGCCAGAGAGACATCCTGTTTCACCATTTAAAACACTAAGTTAGAACTACTGCACTTCATTCCCTATAATACCAGCCATAGCCAGCTCTAGGTTTTATGGACCCTATGTGAAGGAACATACATAGGGCCCCACCTGTCCTTTCCCTCACCCCATGACCAGATCCTAATCTCCATGTACACACAAAATCCCCCTGTCTACCTCCGTCCTATTTTGCAACCCCTCCCAGTCTGTGGTGAATCTACACACACCCCTGTTTGTGACGTTTTGCTGTCTGGTGATCCCTCACGTCTGTGTGCACGTGCTTGAGCACAGGGAGGTGGAACCAAAGCACAATTTAAGGCATTTAGAGAATTCAATTTCTGTCAATCTTTCACTACCAGACAGACAGGAACACAGACTGGGAACTGCAGGGGGTAGTCTGGCCCTAGGCTAGGAGTGAGTGGTGTGGGCACCCTGAAAAAACAGGATTCCATGTGACTAGACAGGTCACCAAAACCTTACACCCTAATGAATTTCTGAAGCTGAAATTCACACCCCTGACAGTGTGTGCCCTTCCCCTCAAGAAACCTGGGAGACAAAGCTCAAACTAAAGACCCAATCTTAGTTCTTTGACTTTCTATTTACTGCCTTTCACCTACCACAACATAGAGAAGCATTCCATCTGGTCTCTTCTAATCATCCTGCTGACCGACTTACATTCGTGATCTGCCTCTCCAAAAACTGAACCTAGCATAATTAATCTCCAATTCTCCCACTCAGATGATCCAACTTGAACTCATGGCTGATGTACTTTGGAATCAATCTAATGTACATCCCTCTTCCTGCTCAGCTACCCTTTCTTTCCTACATGCATGGTCAAGTAAGCAGAGCAGGGGGAGTGTGTCAGGTCTTATAGAAGTAGAACTGGGTAGAGAAGCTGAGACCTTAAGCAAGGTACTTTTAATCTGTGCCCATGTATCAAATGTGTAATATTAATATCTATCCCAGAGGGGTGTTGTGAAAGTTAGAGATTTGGGGGATTAAGCACTATTCAAGTGCAAAATATTTTTAAAAAATAATTACCTGAGTCAATTGTTGTCACATGTCACTCATCTCATCCCATCCAATCCAATTTTTAATCCCACTCTCTGTAGGGCCCTGCCACTGGTACTATCCACCATAGCCTTTATTCTCTGCTCAGGGATCCTGGTGCTTCCTAGATATGAGCACACTGTAAAGTATTAACGAACAAGTTTTTTGAGGTGCGGAAGCATTGCAGAGTCCAGAATGTCTGACCAGACAAAGGGCAATCAAATTATAGGTGCAGTGTCTGGGCCTGAGGGAACATGGATGAAAGGTAGAATGTACAGAACTGATAGAAGTAACTAGAAGCAAGAAAGGAAAATAAATTATCCTGGGGCAGGTATATTTGATAAAGATTTCCTTGAGATGCATAGACACAGCTGGGTACATGGAGGGAAACAAGTCAAGGGCGGTTGTTTTTTCGTCCTTTATCTCATCCAAAACAAACCTTTAAAAACCCCACAGGTTTTGTTTGACATCTGTGATGTCCAATGACTAAGTCAGTTGAGATGTTTGTAGGTGCTACAGCATGGAGATTTGTGTGTGTGTACACACATAACAAAAGATTCCATTTCACCCCATAGTGGGCCTGATCCTGCAAACACTGATACGCAGAAGCGACACTGCTTAAGTGAGCAGTTCTACTGAGTTCCCTCAGTGCAGCTACTCATGAACAAAGTTATTCCCTGCATAAGTGTTTGCAGGATTGGGTCCTCTAAGGGCACAAAGAGTAGTAAGAGGTATTGCAAAAACTGCTGCCACAGTGCGTAAAATGCCTCAGGCTGATGCCTGAGAATGCATCAAGGTCTCTGGAGACATTTTCTCATACCAGCTCTCTTACTGTGTCACAGAAACATTGTTTACTTCATTTTATTTTTCAGATCAAGGGAAGAAACATTTCAGACATTATTTTCAGTAAGACCATCTGCAATTCAGGGAAAGAGTTTGCTGTACCTTCCATGTTATTTTTTCATTTCACAGGGGACAACAGCAGGATGCTGGGAATAGTGGAAACACAATGGAAACCCAGGCAAGTAGAATCTGAAGAACTGGTTCTCTCTCTTTTGCATACTCTGCAGCAGAGGCCTGTTATCTAGCTTTGTCTAAAAATAAGACTACAGATAGAGCTCCCAGGGTCAATCCTGCAAGGTGCTGAGCGCTGAAGTTATTGGGATTACTCGTGTGTTAAGCAACGACTTAAGTGCTTTGCTGGATCAAGTCAGGGGTGCTCAGCACCTTGCAAGATTGAGCTTCTAGTGAGCAGGGGGGTAGACTGCTGAGCTTGTATTTGACTATAAAGTTGCAGTACACAATATACTATAAGAGATAAGCTTGAGTAAACAGAGAATCCAAAAGGAAGCTACTGGGTAAATTTCTGGATTTGCTTTCCCTTTCTGTGTGCATGTGTGATTGAAAGGTTAAGCAACTGACCGTGCTGAAAGCTGAAGTACTTTGTTTATACACAGAACTGGTACAGTTCATGCACAGTGTAAGAGCCTCCATTTTATGCCCAGTCACTAACTTCCTTCAGTCACATTCCAAAAGAGCAATATCCCCTAATAGTGTTAAGTGAATTGAGCTCCATGCTTCAGCTGTGTGCAGAAGAGTATGTGAGCAGAGTGAAATAAGTCCTTATTGAAAAGTAGCTTTTTGATAGGTTACAACTGAATGACAAATGAATTTCACTAAGGACTAGTTTTCAAGGAGAGAGCATAAGTATTTATGTATAGTAGGGTGAAGGAATTTGCTTATATTCTATGAAGGCCTGTTAAAAATATTCATAATGAAATTGAAAAATGTTGACATTTGAAGATTTGCATTTCATAGAAGTGACTGAAGTGGGCCTCTAGAATTTTTTTCCCCCTCCCTCCAGAATTAACTCATCAGGATCCCATTTCTGAGCACAAGCTTCGATTTTTTGGCAGTGTTGAGTTTCAGAATTTATTTCAAACAAGATGCTTTCACATTATCAAAAGTTAGAATGTGTGTGTTGTGAAACCCACCCACCTCACAAACATTTAATTGAAAGCACATTTTCTACGTTCCGAACTGGCCCTGGGCACAAATATAAAAACACTGAAATATCACAGAAGTTAAAATTCATTATTCTGCACACTAATAAATCCATGTTTATAGGAATCATGAGGACTCGGTATCCATAGTCACAGAACCTTTCCTGTCAAATGCTTTGTGTTTTTCTCTAGGTATAGTATCTGTAACAGCATGTACCTCAATACAAAAATTAGTCTAATAAAATCAAAACTATAAAACCAAAATGTGAGGATAATGCAACCCTTGCAAAATCTGGTAATACTTTACAATATGTAACCTAGGGAGCACTAGCCATTCACAGCAAGCTTGTGACACACACACACACACACACACACACATGTGAAAAACACCCTAACAAATTACACAATAAATTTTTTATTAGTGATCCATTATCAACCACCTTCTGCTACAAGGTCAAAGACCAAACCATACAACTCCAGAGGAGAAACATTCTTGCAATCCTCTGTTCCATTTCAGCTCCATCACATGGAAACCTTTTCAGAGTCTAAAAAGAAGAAAAGAATGAAATTGTTTATCAGAATAGCACAAATGGTTTGGGGACAAAGTGTGTGTCAGATGCCAAAAGGTGCTAAAGCATCTGTCAATCATAAATTCGGATAGCAGAAAAGTAATGTTATACAGTACCAGTTGGCCTGCAGGCAGCGAGGGTAGGTGTTATCCAGAGAGTGCAGTATGCGCAATTACAGAAAATGATAAAGTATGTACTAAAAATATAGAAAAAGAAGGAATCTTTACATCTGGAACATCTGATTTTTTCAGGACGTGGCAAACACTGAGCCCATTTTGGGGATAAAAGAAATTAGGGGCCAATATTATATTAAGAAAGATAAAAGGGTTGGGTGATTGGAGGTAGGGAGGAGAGAAAAAAAAGACTGGGAAAGTATTATGTTTGATTTTATCCAGAGAAGGAAAAGGAGATCAGATAATCAAAGTCAATATTAGAGCAAAGGTCTGAAAGGGCAAATTCAGTTATCTCCACGTATTGATGTTAATGGGGATATACAGAAGTAGCTGGGGTTAGAATTTTGCCCTTTGCTTATATCATTCACTCTGGAGGTGGTGGAATACCAGAGAAACAACAAACCTGATTCCAAAAGCAGATAATTCATGAACCTCTCTGGGCAACAAGGCAACTTCTGGCCCACTAGCTAGCCAGAGTCAGCTTTTTTTCCTGATCCTGAAGAGATATTAGGGAACAGCAAATCAAAACAGACACCACACTCCTTCTTGTCAACCTTCACCTCACACTCACTCCCAAAATGTTTGTATTTTGAAGAACCTTTTTACTCATTAGATTTCATTTTTATTTATTAGGATTTATACAAATCCTACATGGAAACAGGGCTATCCAGGGCTGTAAACACTGTCACATATCGGAAATACACATACCAATGCAAATAAATCCCCTAAATTCAAGAAAGAAAAAGAAAGCCCGTCAACTTCCAGTATGTATGTCCTAATCATGTGCATGTGCGCACACACACACGCACACAGAGAGCGAGAGAGCTTTGCAGCATGCCTGAAAGTCAACAGATTTGGGCTAATTCAGACCAGCTAAGGAGAGACCTCCCAACGTCTTCATAGACAATCCTGACAGCAGTTGAATCAATACCACCTCATAATCAACCATATCAACAGCAGCTAATAATTCCACCAAAGTCAAAGATAAAAACTTCCATTGACTTCAGTGCGGCCAGGATTCTAACCCTGATCTTCATTCTCTGTCAAGACACCCTCCAGTAAAGTCACCAGCACAGTCTTTGAGCCATACACAAGCCTGCACCCAGATCGATAAATGTCAGAAGTATCTGAAGCATGTAAATACTCCATAAAGCTTCATACCATTTGGGTGGAGTTCTGGGAGAGGGTGTTTAAGTAACTGGTGTACCCTGGCCGGGGAGGGGTTAGCATTGGTCCTGGGGGCCAAGGAGCTCCATTTCTGAGAAGGGGTGGCCGGCCCAGATAATGTGCCAGGGGCCAATGAAGGAACCAGTGCTGCAGCCTGCTGAGGCTCCAGAAGCTTGGAATACCCAGGAATCCAGAGCAGCAGAGGCTTGGATTCCCCTCAGAGCAGTCCTAGTGGGTGACCAGGAGGAGACACTCGCTAGGTTCTGTGACAGTCCCATAGCAAATACTGAGCTGCCGCAGAAGAATCATCATCAGTGTAAATGCTGAAGTCACCAAGCACTGTCAGCCTTGAGTAGACAGATCAAAAAAATTGATCAAAAAAAATTTTTTAATCATTTAGTGTTAACCCAACTGAATTTTTTGGCAAACCCAAAAAAGAAAGAAAAAATTGGGGTGGTGTCAAATGAAGTCTTTTGTTTCATTTTCTAGTTTGCTTTAAACAAAGGGGATAATAAAATTGAGGCAAATTTCAAAATGAAGTCATTTGGAATCGTAAAAATCCAGTGTGTTTTTTTTATTTGAGGGGAGGTTGAAATTTTTTGTTAGTTTTCCACAAAAACAATGTGGCAAATTCAACACCAGATTCACAGAGTATTTCAGTCAACCCAAATCTGCCTTTTGTTCACAAAATATTTTATATACTTTTTTTGTTGGAAACATTTCACCCAGCTCTAGTCTTGGGTCACCCCAACACCAAAACATCAACCATTCAGACAGTAACTTCACAGTGCAGAGGGACAATCTATATATTTCTGCACTCTGGAGTTCTGGCCAGGACTGGAAAAATAAGTGCCAGAATGCTACCAGGAAGGCTCATCTCAATATTTCCACCCTAACCAAAAATACAAGGTATCAGGAAGCTTTTAAAACAGCCTGTTCTGATGAGATTTCTAGACTAAGATCTTAGATCTAAGAAGTTTGGACAAAAATCAGAACTTCTGGGTGGCTGTCCAAACCTTTTAGATTTTTCTCATCAGATTTGTTCGTTAATATTCATTCAGGCAGCGGCTTCACTGCTTCACCAATTTTATCAGCACTGAATCAAGGAATCACCTTAAGAATCAGAAATCACCTAATGAACTTTAGCTCAGAAGAACCCCAGATTATAAAAAACAATTTTTAGCAGGTCGGTTTCCAGCAAATTGTGTGTAACATTCGGTGTTTAACACCACTCACCAGGAACACTGCAGAAGGATATATCAGCAATGGCTTTCAACTGTTACTATTATTACTACTGCTGCTAAGAGCAATATGCTCAGAGCAATATTAAATGCCAAGAGAAAACTGAAATGTGATTGGTATAGGCCTTACTAATGTTGATAATGGAGATAAAAGTAATTTTTTTATATCACATTACTACTACCATGGGAGCACATAATGTGAAAGAGTGGCAAAAAAGCAAGAATCTGTTTCTGTCCTTCACTGGTTTTTATATCTAAACTCCCATCTAATAACGACAATGACAAAACAAGACAAAAAAAATTGAGTTTTAGTTTTTTCCTTAGCTATACTCCCATAATGAGGCAGGTTCTCTGCAAACCTTTCCCTCTTACCTGGATGTTCTGTCATAATGGATCAGCATGACAACATTTGTGACAAGCCTATATGTTCATTTTTTAAGACAAAGAATAACTCTCTATATCCAGCCTGCCAAGACTGTGGCTTATGCGTTTTCATTCCCTCATGCTATCAATCCTGCATTTTACTGCAAACATCACACAGATGTCTTGGTCAATGCACATTAAAGGCTTAGCTTGTCCACTTCTTGGAAAGGAAACCTAACATTGGGAACATGCTAGATGTTAAAAATAAAATAAATAAATAAATAAATAAAAATAAAACCACCACACAGCTTCCTCTATTGAAAGTGAAACTTTATATCTTAGGGAAAAATACAACATATAGTCTGTAGGATGCATTATGAACCTGTTATTGCATATGGGATTTATGATCAAGATCTCTCTTCCACAAGGATCCCTATATGACAAACAATCTGCTTTGCAAAAGCCTTTTGTGCCATCTAGTGGCACTTCTTTATAAAACCCACAAAGTCTTTTCCGCACAGGCTGTTTGGAAAAGATGAGCCAGGTTGGCAGGAAGAACAGCCCATTAAGGCAGTCTCAGTAATGGATATTGAGCATCTTTTTACCGTACCAAACCAGCAAAAGCTTATTTGTAAATCACAAAACTGTGCTGCATTTACAACAGATTGCCAATATGTTCATGAGATTCTGAAAGGAGCAGTCTGAAGTGTACTGTGTGTTTTTTCCCCAGTCACTGTCTCATCAGTATCATCTTGAAGCATACAGATAATGGCCAAATTCTGTTCTCAATTACAGTTGCATTGATTGGGAGTCGCACAGGTGTGTGGGAAGGACTTAGCCCAGAACAGTGCAGTGTATTGCAGAACAAAACAGATAAGAAGAGGTCTGGTGAGTTGAAAAGGTTTGATTTATCTTTGAGGTGAACAAATTACTAACTGAAGGAAGATACTCAAAATCAGCTCTTAGAAATATGTTCTACAAGCAAGTAATTGCTATCTGCTAACTCTTAATTGCGGAAATGAATGCTAAGTTTGTGACTAACAATAATTTGTTTTTGTGGCATCTCCCCTCTGAGGATCTCAGTGTGCTTGAAAGACATCAGTAACTTCACAATCATGACACCCTTGTGACATAGGCAAGTATCATTATCCACACTTTACAAGGAGGGAAACAAGGCAAAGTGAGGTGAAAAGACTTGTCTAAGGGCATTTGGGAAGTGACATAGTAAGGAATGGAACCCAAATATCCTGTCTCTTATCCCCAGATGATGCCCAAAAAAGCAAGTTATTGATAGCACCATGCTTTACATTGCCTAAGAGAGGGGTAACAAATGAAAACTATTTTAAGTCCAATATTTATATAGTAACCAATTGGCTATGGGAGGAAACTTTATCAAATACACTTCTTAATATTGTATCACCTAGGAGCCCGAGTCAAGGACCAGACCCCACTTTTCATTGGCAATGTAGAAACACAATGACACTCCTGACGACAAAGAACTTACAATCCAAGTAATACCATGGAAATAGACACAAGACAAATGAGAAAAAATAAGAAGGGGGTAAGATTAGGTAAACTACAAGGCTATAATTCTTTAGCCCTTTTCTGACCTTTTTCTTCCCCTCCCAGCCCAGTGATCCATGTCATCTTGCATAAAGAATAGCTTAATTCTCTGAAGATATCTAGAAGGGAGTGATTTAAATGATTAAAGAAACCCATTTCCTTAAAACAGGAATTCGCTAAGAATGAATCCAGGAGCCTTGGAAACATTTGTTTCTTGAACGGCCTAAGCCCTTGAATCTTCTCCAAAAAGGTGGAATTTAGGGGTGGCAAAACCCTTTGCCAAACATCCCACTCCACCCCAAATTTGGGGTCCTAGAAACACAAAGGGGCATCTCTGCTTTCATTTTTAAAAAATTTAAAGTTTCTTGAATTGAGGCCTATACAGCTTCCTGTTCCTGTGTTTTGGCCTTGACAGTATATTATTTTAAACTGCTTGCAGACACATTTGCTGGCTAAATGTGGCTGGGGAAGGGGAGTCATCATGTGTTCAGTAGAATCTTTTGAAGCCAGCAGCTATAGTTTTACTCTTAGTGTATGTAGTGGATAGAAAGATACGAGCTTTCCTGAGAATTTTAGAGCACATTCATTTACATTACTAATCAAGGTTAATGATCAAGAAATCACAGTCTGACTCGTAAAACTTTGCTATTGGAATCATTTTCCCTTTCCAGCTATTCTTTTTTAAACCTGTGGCTTGTCTTTTCCTGGTATTCCTACATGGTCTTATTTTTAAGTGCATACTTAAAGCATACATAAGCTTTTGACCCATGAAACACTGAACCCTAAGTGTTTTCTAACACAGGAATGCAGATGCTCTAACTGAGGTTTATAATCTTCCCCTCCCATAGCAAACTAAATTATATATATAAAAAAAAAAAAGATGGTCACAAGGCAGATCTCACACCTCCGTCAGCTTGTACCTGCATGTGCCTAGGTCAAATCATAATGATCTATTGTATAGATGATTAAGTGTAACTCCCAGAAAGGAGAGGAATTGTATGGGATGGTCCAAGGTGGTTGGAGTGACAAAATGGATGCAATGAGGAGAAAAAGAAAAAAGGAAATTTAAATTGACTATCGAGAAACATTTCCTAACAATTAGACTGTAGAATAGCCTCTCTGGGGAAGCGATGAAAGCATCATTGCCTGTGTCATTTGCCTCAAAAATGGAAAAGCACTGGAGATTTGGCAAAGGTGAACTATAAAACTCAGGGCTAGACTGTCAGTTTATAACCTGCCTTGAGTACTGGGCAGCTGATAGTTGCACTACCCCAGGAGCAGACTAGGGAGAGAATTGTGACCTGACCTCCCTCTTACTTCAGGGAGAAGGAATCTGCTACTGATATATACCAGTAGCAGATTATGTCTCTGTCATTACTGGCTCAGCTATGCTGACTAGCACATAATAGGGGAGGAGAGTCAGGACTCTGCGCATACAGTACACTTGCTTGCCTACTCCATACCACCTGTGGGTGAATGGAGTAGCAGCCACTTGGGTTGGCCCATTGCTTAATAGTGAGGAAAACAGTATAGGATCCTATGTAGAACAGAACAGAACCCTGGAGTATGTTCTAGAGTGAGCTGCTATGCAGGCAGCCCACACACAGAAGTAAAGGGGCACCTTACTGTCCCTTACTCCTGGCTGCTGTCCATAGGGTGAGCCATGATCTTGCCCAGGTGACTGAATAGTTCCAGCTAGTAGACTCATTTCTCATCTCTATAATAATGTTTCAACTGTAGCATCACAAACAGCAACTAACTAAATATCTGTCATCACCCAGACAGTTGGATGAAGTACTGGGCAGCTGATAGTTGCACTACCCCAGGAGCAGACTAGGGAGAGAATTGTGACCTGACCTCCCTCTTACTTCAGGGAGAAGGAATCTGCTACTGATATATACCAGTAGCAGATTATGTCTCTGTCATTACTGGCTCAGCTATGCTGACTAGCACATAATAGGGGAGGAGAGTCAGGACTCTGCGCATACAGTACACTTGCTTGCCTACTCCATACCACCTGTGGGTGAATGGAGTAGCAGCCACTTGGGTTGGCCCATTGCTTAATAGTGAGGAAAACAGTATAGGATCCTATGTAGAACAGAACAGAACCCTGGAGTATGTTCTAGAGTGAGCTGCTATGCAGGCAGCCCACACACAGAAGTAAAGGGGCACCTTACTGTCCCTTACTCCTGGCTGCTGTCCATAGGGTGAGCCATGATCTTGCCCAGGTGACTGAATAGTTCCAGCTAGTAGACTCATTTCTCATCTCTATAATAATGTTTCAACTGTAGCATCACAAACAGCAACTAACTAAATATCTGTCATCACCCAGACAGTTGGATGAAGAGTGTGAAAAATTATGAGTGAATATTTGGGTAAGCTAAAGAGAAAGTCTGTTCAGTGTATTTGCACCTCTTTGTAGACTCACTTTTAACAGATATCTGTTAATCAAAGTTGTGTTTTACTTTTTTTTTCTTTTTTTATTAATAATTGGGCCCATCGCCAAAATGTTGTTTTGTCTCCAATAGAATTACTTTCAGGTGAAAGTATTAGTACTCAGTAAGTGGATGAAATTCTGTTGCTACGTCTACACACTTCACGCTGGGTGTGTGATCCCCAGTTAGAGGAGACCTGTTTCCATTAGCTCTCATTGATTTTGCATGCTAAAAATAGAGTGTCATCACTGCAGCATGAGAAGCAAGACAAGCTAGCTTCTCCAAGTACATACCTAGGGTCTCAGACACGTGTATACTCACAGCAGCTAGTCCAGTGGCTCTCAGACTTTTTTACTGGTGACCCCTTTCACATAGCAAGCCTCTGAGTGTGACCCCCTTGATAAATATATAAAAAGTATTTTTAATTTAACACCATTATGAATGCTGGAGGCAAAGCAGGGTTTGGGGTGGAGGTTGACAGCTCATGACCCCCCATGTAATAACCTTGCGAACCCCTTAGGGGTCCCAACCCCCAGTGTGAGAACCCCTGAGTTAGTCCCTCCGGCTACGCTCTATTTTTAGCATGCTAGCTCAATGAGAGCTAGCACAAGTATGTCTTCTCAAGCTAGGAAGCACACCCCTGCTCCAAGGATAGACACACCTTGAGCTATGCAGGAGGCGAGACTAGACGATCTAATGGCTCCTTCTAGCCCCTTTTTTTATTATTATTTAAAAAACACCAACCCACACACCACACACACACAGAAATTTTCCCGACCAAGATAAAGCAGCTATAACAGGGTATCTTGCAATGTCATGCAAATTACCACCACTAGGCCAAGGGGCCAAGATATCTATGGGTTTTAGGGCTCATTGGTTACAAAGACAACCCAATGTTAGCATATAACTCCCTGGCAATATTTATACATTTAACTACCACAATTTGTTTATATTTGTGCATGTAAATAGTCATTTAGCTGTCCCAATGACAATTTGCATATTCCACTTGCTGTGGGAGCACAATCATGATTATTATGCTCACAAATTTAAGCTCAAACTTATGTATGCATTTTGCCCACAGACCTATAGCCTTCTGTAAAAATATGGCCCTTAAATTCCAAGGGTTTTACATTACTCCTGGCCACATGCAGCTATGAGTAATTATATCATTTTTTTCCTAAAAAGAGAGACATTTTAATTATGACAAAAACTGAAATTGGAAGACATAGGAGTAGGGAAATGGGACATTTTATGGAATATCCCAAAATATTAAACTAGAATTACACTATAGCATACTTTGTTGCTGATGTGACACTGTTATAGTCTTCAGTCTCTAGTCTTTTCAGAAGATCAGGCCTACCATGGGAACACTTATAACCATTTGGTAATTGTAGAGATACAGACATGCAAAAGTACATACGCAATACTAGAGGTGAGAGGATTATAAATAAGGCTAAGTTTTTGTCAGATATTTTTAGTAAAAGTAATGGACAGATCACAGGCAATAAACAAAAGTTCACAGAAGCCAGTGACCTGTCCCTGACTTGCACTAAAAATATCCCTGACAAAAAGGATAAGCGAGTTCAGCACCCACCCAGCTGGGCAGCTGCAGGGAGTCCCCCTACCCCCAGGAGAGGGGCTGAGAACTGCAGCCCCAGAGCAGAAAATGTCACAAACGTCAATGGAAGTCACAGATTCCATAACCTCCATGACACAATCATAGCCCCTTAACTATAAATGAATAAGATTATAAACATTGGTTTGAACTGGATATGAATGTGTATCATAGGAATCACTACTGGGACACCTCCTTGTGGCTGAATCTGGGGAATAACTCCACCCAGTCTGACACCCCTTTCTGTCTCTTGCTTGTGCAGTCGCCTCCTCTCACACTCCAGAAGTTGCAGTGTTTCTTGTTTGTGACTCAGGATGCTCCTTCTTTATGATTTGGCCCTCCAGCCAAGTCACTGATACCCCAGAAGGGGAAAACTATAAAGTCTCCCTGGATTGGCTGGCTAGGAATCATTCCAGGCAACCCTACACTTCAAGGCTATGCCACTTCCCCAGTGGCTTGTAGAGTAACTCAAGCCTCCCACTCCTCTGAATTCCAGCTCAGGGACCATTCAAATCAGTAGTCAAGATCTACACCATCCCATACCTTGCTGCTGTTTCTCTGAGCCTTTTGCTACTCCACCTCTATCAGGCTTCTACTCCACTATGCTTCTGAGTAAACTTTTCCTTCAGAACCTTATGCCTTCTATTCTCTCCCAGGATTTTCTCTTTTCCATCTCTAAGCCCAGAGACTAACTACAAGCTTCCCCACTGCAACCTCCTTCTGGCCTCACGTTCTGGCCTTATGCCAGGTTCCCCCCTCCACCTCCTTCCTGTCCAGCTGGTCTCCATCCTCACTTAGTGCTTGCTCATCAAGCCTACCACTCCCTCAGGTGTGGCCTATCAGATTGTTTAACCCTTTCCAGGCTAACAGAGTGAACATCACAACATCACAACATGGGTGTGAAATCTAATGCCTTGAGTTGTCACACTGATGAATGTACTGGATAGACTAAAGTCTCTTTCAAGAACAACCTGCTGTATGATCAACTGGCTGGATTTTCTTGAAATTGTTAATGTACTATACAGATAATAAAATGTGTCTAAATTTTCCATTTGTAGTAAGAATCTGTGCTATATGAAGATGCATCCTGAGTGATCCAAGACAAATGCATTAAAATGACAGAAGCGTTACTGAGCCACTCTGTTCCAAACCTCCATGAAAAAAAACATTTACAGTCTGAAAAAATCAAGCGGGAAAGAAAAAGACTTCAGATTCCTAGTCCTGCAAAGACTGATCCTCAGCTCCAGCCTGTACTCTATTCCTTTCAAAGATCACAGGATATTTTCTCAGTTGCATGTTTTCCTTATATTGTCACTCCAGGGCACGGGTGAAAGTAAAATTGAAAACTTATCGGTACAGGGGCTGGCTCCCCCAGAAGGGGCGGAGCCTTAGGTGGAAGGGATGGGGGTCAGCATCCCCCAGCCAGCCCTTCCAGGCTGCCTGGCCTGGGGCTCCAGTGGCTATTTAAAGGTCCCAGGGCTCCAGCCACTGCTGCCAGCGGCCGGAGCCCCAGGCCCTTTTAAATCGCCGCCCCAGGGCAGCTCCTCCTTTTGCCCCCACCCCCATTGGCAGCCTGGGGGGGCAAAAAGGGCAGTGACAATAAAGCTCTGCCCCTTTTGCGCTCCCCTTCATCGGCTCTGCTGGGTCGTCGCTGCCCCTTTTGCACCCCCCTCCCATCGGTGGCCCTGCCGCTAGGGACCTGGCAGGGCCGCCAACTGGGGGTGCAAAAGCAGCAGCGACGTTAAAGCACTGCCGCGGCAGGGTACTTAAAGCGCTGCCACGGCAGCGCTTTAAAGTAAGGCGTTAGGGGCCGGTACCGGCAGGCACTTTTTACCGGTACGCCGTACCGGCCCGTACCACCTTACCTTCACCCATGCTCCAGGGAAATCTGTCCATTCAGTCTTCAGTGTCAATTGGTTATTCAGTCCTTGGAATATTTCAAGATCTCCCCCACATACACCCTTTTAGAATACCAAACGTGAGGACTAATAGTTGTTTACATCCATTTAAACATTTCTAATGACTCCACAGAGACAGATTTCTATAACCTAGCCCTCAGGTACCTGGGGAACAGTCTTGCCCCTACGTTCCTCCATGGAGAGCAGCTGGCTCATCTTTGCTCCATGTCCCCACATTCCAGTTGGACTGAGCTGGAAATGGAGCCTTTTCAGTTCACAGAACACCCTGCCTAAGTAGTTGTACCCAAATCCCTTCTTAGCTGCATTCAAGGCTCAGCAAAAGGCCTTAAGGTCAGTTACCTGTTCACTTTAGACTCCCTTTTTCACTAGAAGCAGAATCTTACTACTGTGTCTGAATTCATTATAAGTGGGCTTCTTTGTATTTACCTACATTATTTTAAGAAGGGTTAGGAAAAGCTCCTACAAAGATAAGGGTAGAATAATTTCTGGATTTTGTAATTATCATCCCTTATTGCCACGTTCTCAGCTTTTTTCTTGCAGTTAAAACCTCAGCTTCTCACAACCTTCAGACATGCCGCAGAATCCTAATCTTTTGTGCCTATTCCTCTGGTGCTTCAAAAGACTCCCTGAGAGATTACATAAACAGTGGTTTATGTGGGGCTTCTGCCATCTAAGGAGATCAGTCATAAATGGCTCAGAAAGCAACAGGGAGTGGGAACCACATTTCCCTCTCCTTCTTCCACCCCTATACTAGCAGCTGCTGAGGACCTCCTTTGGGGCTGCATAACCCAGAGGTTAAAAAAATTGCTTTTTCACTATTCTGTTGCTATTTTCTTCTTCCATTTTAGATGGCATCTTTCAGATAATTTGGTCTAAACAGTATCTCCTCACCTGAGATGCCTACAGACAAAATGATCCCTACAGAGAAATACTATGCTTTTTCACCGTGCCCTCTGCAGTCAGCATTATACTTTGCATGCAATTATTTTGTGTGTATACCAGCCATTAAGAGTTTATTACCCTTTAAGAACCACACTCCCATGGGACCAAATGGTGAACCTCTCTTGCTCACCAAGAGGAGTTTCACAATCTAGCCCGTTACTGTTACTTTGAAATAACACACTGGAGGCACAGCCTTTCCTCTTCCTCCCAGCAGACATTATCCATTTTACCAAGTACCAAGACGTGGCCTAGTTCCAAACTTGAAATTCAAACTCAGCACCGGCTTTAGACAGCCTTTGCACATATTGGCAATGCTCCCTGTGTACGACAATGCACGACAAAGCCTGTGTTCTCAAATTTCATTGTCTTAGGATATGTCTGTATTGTAGTCAGATATGTGATTGTAGCACATGTAGACATATCAGAGCCAGTTTTGATCTAGATAACTTGGATACCAACAGCAGAGAAGTGAGTCTTCGGTAAGCTTCATCACAAGACAGCTGCCCAGATACATACCCACGTTCCCAGGCAGGATTGTACAGCCTGTAACAAAGTTTGTACTACCGTGGCTTCGCTGTTAGTGGCATCCAAGTCTATGCATGTTGCAATCACACACCCTAACCCCAGTGTATACATATCTGTCACAGGGCAGCTGGTCTCTGTAGAATGACTGAGCCTAGCACCTCTGGACTGGAGCAGGTGAGCCTAATCCAGCTAATTAAAGAGGACTGGGCTACACGTGGGCCTATAAAGGGCTGCTAGTAGGCAGCTGGAGGGAAGAAGGAGTGAGACAGGCTGAGATCTAGGGTGCAAAGTTATGCTGGAGTGGAGTTAGTGCTTGGCGTGAGGCACAGGGTTCAAGAAAGCAGCCCCACAGATATAGCTCCAAGGAGGGAGCAGAGCTGGTGGAGGTGAGGAAGCTGCCAGGAGCTGGAGTGCTAGAGACCTCTGGGAGGGGTGGCCCTGAAGCCTGGTGGCCAGGTATTGAGTTAAGACTGTCTGCTCTTTGTTATAAAAAATAAACCTCTTTGACTGAGATAGGGCATGGCAGCACATGGTTGGAGCTGGGAAGCGGTAATCACCTCTGGTGACACCATCCTAAATTAGAGAGACAAGGTGTGTGAGGTAATCTCTTTTATTGGACCAACTTCTTTTTGGTGAGAGAGACAAGCTGTCATGCTTGAGGACCTGAAGAAGAGCTCTGTGTAAGCTTGAAAGCTTGTCTCTCTCTCACCAACAGAAGTTGGTCCAATAAAAGATTACCTCACCCACCTTTTCTTTCTAATGTCCTGGGACTGACACGGCTACACCACCAACACTGCATATCCTAATCAGGGGTTCCCAAGCTTGGTTTGTGGCTTGTTCAGGGTAAGCCCCTGGTGGGCCACGAGTTGCTTTGTTTACCTGAGCATCCTCAGGCATGGCTGCTTGCAGCTCCCAGTGGCCGCAGTTCACCATTCCTCGCCAATGGAAGCTGCAGGAAGTGGCGAACTGCGGCCACTGGGAGCTGCGAGCCACCGTACCTGCGGACACTCAGGTAAACAAAGTGTCTCGTGGCCTGCCTGATTTACCCTGAACAAGCCATGAACCAAGTTTGGGAACCCCTGTCCTAAATTAGACATTAAAAGATAAACAAGAAAAATTTTTAGTATTCTAGAAAGAGATGCTGTGAATCTTAAGACCACAGAAAGAAAGCTAAAAGGAGTTCTTTCAGAAGTTAAAATGTATGAGTATTTCTTTTTGGTAGAGGGGGAGAAGCAAGGAAAGGAGAGGCAGAGATACGTTCTAGTGCTCCCTAGACTATGAAGTAGAATGCATGCTTCACTAACTAGTCACATGGCACTTTTCACCTTTCTAAGCAAGGATGCTTTTAAAGCTTCCATATCTGTCACTCACTGCTAATTCATGCACCCAAATGTGACACTGAATCTAGTGTCTTCTCCCCAGCTGCAATATGGTACCAGTGATAACTATCACCCACCCATCCCCCAACATCCCTAACCATCATCTTTCCCTCATGAAATGATTATGTTTTTACTGTGCAGTGTAAACAAGTAACCGAGAAAAGGCATAGTGAAGAATTTCCTCCATTCTGATGTCCTTGACTGAAAGTTGAGATTCAATTGCTTTTCTTTCAAAGCATTCTGTATTTGATAAAGGACATCAGTGGCTGCAAATCCTCTCATCAAAGAGGCATTGACTTTTTAATTTTATAAATGTGGCTCTTTTCCATGAGGAATACAGAGAATTCATTAATAATCACACAGTGGAGAGTTCTTCCACCTACATATTCTTTTCCTCTGGCTATTGTATAATTACACAATCATTTCTTATCACAGAAACTTTTCTCTTTAACTTCTGTGTAATGTTTGACTGTGGCTTTTTCCTGTACGTCTCATGAAGAGAAAGAAACCCTGAAACACACATGTCCAGGGTATAGGTTTCAATTTTGTGTGGTTTTTCTTAAAATAAAACAAAGAGGACACAGAGCGAGAGAAATAATATTCAGGAAAACATTCCAATCAGCTAGTGACAAATACACAACTACTGGTGTAAGAAGTAACAGAGCCCTCAGGAAGCTGCAATCCTTTCTCTATTGGTTTCTCTTTTTTTTCTTAATTCCTTGTTGGTTTTTTGTTATTAGTCCCCACACAGTAAACAATGGGTTGCAAATTCTGACAAAATAAACTGCTGAAATGATTATTCATCCCTTCATGAGATTGCTCTGTGAGCCAAGGACTACATGTTCTGCATTCTGTGACTAAGATACAGTCCCATGTGTTTTCCCAGTTCAATCAAGTGTGCTAAGAACTGTCACAATAGTCCTTGATGCCAAGAAAATAAAATTTAGGGTAGAATGGTAAACCTGAGTTGCATTTTAATCGATTTTCATTTGCACCTGTTTTCTCCACTCTTTATTTTATACTTTTTAAATTTTTATTGACTATCCATTACATTCTTAGCATCCCTTTCAACAGCAAAAGAAAAGGAAGTTGTTATTTTACCTATCTGGATAATTGTTACTGAAATGTTGTCAAATTCTTAGAAGTGGCTATATTTCTTTCATGTCAAACTACTGGGACTGAAATAAAAATCCATTTGCAGGTTTGTTTGCATCTTTTGTTCCTTCTAGAAGAAGATGTTAAAAGAACAAATAAGTCAAAGTGATAAATTATGACAGAAAAAAACTCAACATTTGAATTGCATGATAATAGCAAGAGCATAGGGGTCTGAGGGAGGATTCTATCAGCATCAGAAAAGAACAGTACTGGAAGTTATTTAAAATTGATAGAAACCCTCTAGGATCCACAATCCCAGAGTTGTTTCCCTTTGGAAAAGCAGTTTTCAGAAGCTTCAATTAACCTTAATTGAATTCTGCCTTAGTAGTATCTGGAATTTTAATTGACTGGGAAGGTGATCATAAATCTCTGTTCAAAATACAGCTTGGCCATTAGCAAATCCCCTGATGGCAAAGCAAAGTGTCATAGAGAAGGACTTAGCTATTCTGCAGGTAAGGCCAGCTTTTAGATTATAAAACAAACATTCAGAAGGAAAAATCCCCAGTAGTAAGAGCCAGTCCTATGAGTAGTCATTGTTCTCAGTGCTAATTAGCTATTAATAAGAACTAGTGACTTATTCCTGTGCACAGCATTCTTAAAGGACTTACTTAAAAGAGTGCTTATCACACATTTTGCTTTTCCACTTACCTCTTCCTGCCAATATTCAATTATTCATCTAGGCCAGAGGTGGGCAAACTATGACCTGCGGGCCACATCCAGCCCGCGGGACCGTCCTGCCCAGCCCCTGAGCTCCTGGCTGGGGAGGCTAGCCCCTAGCCCCTTCCCCGCTGACCCTCCTCCCCCGCAGCTACGCTGCCGCGCGGGCAGCACAACTTTGCACCCACCCACCTCCCAGGCTTTCCAATAAGCCTCTCCTGCTGCTCTGAGCGGCATGGTAAGGGGGCGGGAGGAGGTGGAGATTGGATAAGGGGCAGGAGTCAGGGGACAGGGGGCGGTTGGATGGGGTGGAGGTTTGGGGAGGGGGGCGGATAGGAGGTGGGGTCCTGGGAGGGCAGTTAGAAATGGGGGTCCCAGGAGGGGGCGGTCGGGGGACAAGGAGTAGAGGCAGGTGGATGGGTCAGGCATCCTGGGGGGCCTGTCAGGGGGTGTGGATAGGGGTCAAGGCAATCAGGGGACAGGGAGCAGGGGGAGGTTGGATAGCGGGTGAGGTCCCGGGGGGGGGCAGTCAGGGGCAGGGGGTCCCGGGAGGGGGCGGTCAGGAGACAAGGAGCAGGGGGTGTTGAATGGGTCAGGGATTCTGAGGGGGGCAGTCAGGGGGCGGGAAGTGGGAGGGGGTGGATAGGGGTTGGGGGCCAGGCTGTTTGCAGAGGCACAGCCTTCCCTACCTGGCCCTCCATACCGTTTCGCAACCCCAATGTGGCCCTCGGGCCAAAAAGTTTACCCACCCCTGATCCAGGCTGTGGTTTTCAAATAAGTCCAAGGGAGTTAGGTGCCCAAATGTGATTGGGGTTCACGGGGATTTGAATGTCTAATTTCCTTGGACTGTATTGAAAATCCCCATCTCTATTATTTTTCCTTAGCATGAGCTTTAGCCTTGGAGACATCTCACAAATTTTGTGATCTCTGAATTGCCATAGGTCTTCTAACAGTATTGCACACTTATCACATACTACATTTCAGGCAGGAAATAAATATTTTTTCATGGTTAATTATGCCCTAGTTAACCCTAAGATGAGAGTTCAGAGTGTGGTCGAAACTTATGATATGTCTATACTGTAGTTTTAGCCCATGCTCTTACACAGTGTTTTCCTCAACTACCCCTACCAGCTAAGCACAAAACCCTCAAGCAAATGTTTATTTGTGCATTATTTGATCAGTCATTAGGCATTTCCTATATAACATAATTTGGTGGTCTTGGTAAGCCAAGGATTTAGTGAAACTCCAGTGTTGGGTATGACAGACTGGAAGACATTTGGGGGGAGTAGCTAAAGCACACAGAGTGATTTCTCTGAAAGTCCATGTAGACCCCTAGACTTAAATGAAAACCTGTTACTAGAAGCAAAATTTAAACAAGGATATGTTCAACAATTAAGTTTAATTATCCATATTTAAATATTTAACTAAAATACCACAGTTTTGGTTTTCCATTTCAGAGAGTAGGAAAGAAGGTTCAAGATGGTCACCAATTTTAACCAATTTTAGCCCCTTTTCTTCAAAAGATTGATTTTGAGAAACAAGAATTTTGTATGTAATAGCAAGGTCTTTAGGTCAAGGGTGTAGGCAATGTGGCATAATATACTGTAGTTAGAAGTGAGGATTTAATAGCCTATATCAGAGGTGGCTACATAAAACAGGGCAGCAGAGTGAAAATGTGATGTGTTTTGGAAAATGATCAAATGAATTACATTCCATACCTACAGCATATTCCAAACTTGATTGTAATGGTGTTAGTAGAAATGGAGAGTGACGTTCATGATGGGCAGGTTGATGTTGAGTTGAGCATCTGTCCCCAGAGCACCTGCAATTTTACTACAGATTGATTTTATGGTTTTTTCCCCCTGTTTAAAGCCTAAGTGTCTTGCAGAGAACTCTGCCTTCTCTACAAGACTCATCAATAAGAAAGAGAAATGTGTCCTTGTCAAGGCTGCAGGACAGGTGTCTATACAATGGAGCCATCAGCAAGACTTCTCTGGCTTTTCAAACAGGTTTAGCAGTATTAATCCCTATTCCACCTCAGCAATGGAAAAAGCAGTTAGATGAGTCAGTTAATAGCAAGGAAGACAGGCTGAGAAGCTGTTTTTCATCTCTGCATGAGAGTAGGGATCAGGCCAGGAATCATCTGACTGGGTATGAAAGTTAGTTCTAGAACTGGACGTAGATAGATGATTTACAATTTAGTGATTATGACAAACTTAAGTTATTTTTTCCTAATTAAACATTTCTTGACTTAAGCATCATCATCTAATAGGTAACAAAGGATAGAATTACTGTGATTGCCTGATTGCCATATGCAGTTTACAGGGTTATACAATATGGCTGTGTGGTTTCTATAAGAGCAGCATTTTATGATGTTGAATTCCACATGCAGATGACCAAAATTAGGAGGTATAGTGAATCTATAAAAGCATTAAACATAGACTCCAAATACCAACAAAATTTAGGGGGTGTTTGAAATCTGGATCAGAATGTTATGGATTTGTTCCATCTGCCATATCAATTTTAATTTATACAAACATATAGAGTACACATACTTTTTAAAGACACCATAATAGAGGCTCAACTTAAATATATACCCCAAATTAAAAAACATAGTAAGAGAACCAAAAAAGTGCCACCGTGGCTAAACAACAAAATAAAAGAAGCAGTGAGAGGCAAAAAGGCATCCATTAAAAGTGGAAGCTAAATCCTAGTGAGGAAAATAGAAAGGAGCATAAACTCCGGCAAGTGAAGTGTGAAAATATAATTAGGAAAGCCAAAAAAGAATTTGAAGAACAGCTAGCCAAAGACTCAAAAAGTAATAGCAACATCAATTTTAAGTACGGTATATCAGAAGCAGGAAGCCTGCTAAACAACCAGTGGGCCATTGGATGATCGAGATGCTGAAGAAGCATTCAAGGACGATAAGGCCATTGCAGGGAAACTAAATGAACTCTTTGCATCGGTCTTCACAGCTGAGGATGTGAGGGAGATTCCCAAACCTGAGCCATTCTTTTCAGGTGACAAATCTGAGGAACTATCCCAGATTGAGGTGTCATTAGAGGAGGTTTTGGAACAAATTGATAAGCTAAACAGTAATAAGTCACCAGAACCAGATGGTATTCACCCAAGAGTTCTGAAGGAACTCAAATGTGAAATTGCAAAACTACTAACTGTAGTCTGTAACCTATCATTTAAATCAGCTTCTGTACCAAATGACTGGAGGATAGCTAATGTGATGCCTATTTTTTAAAAGGGCTCCAGAGGTGATCCCGGCAACTACAGGCCAGTAAGCCCGACTTCCGTAAAGAACAAAATTGTCAGCTACACAGATGAACATAATTTGTTGGGGAAGAGTCAACATGGTTTTTGTAAAGGGAAATCATGCCTCACCAATCTGCTATAATTCTTGAGTGAGAGGTCAACAAGCATGTGGACAAGAGGGAACCAGTGGATATAGTGTACTTAGATTTTCAGTAAACCTTTGACAAGGTCACTCACCAAAGGCTCTTAAGCAAAGTAAGCTAGCTGTCATGGGATAAGACGGAAGGACCTCTCAAGGATTGGTAACTGGTTAAAATATAGGAAACAAAGGGTAGGAATAAATTATCAGTTTTCAGAATGGAGAGGTGTCATAACCATACAGCTAAGGGTAGCCTAGAATTCCTCCTTACCTGTAAGGGGTTAAGAAGCTCAAATAACCTGGTTAGCACCTAACCAAAAGGACCAATGGGGAAAGAAGATACTTTCAAAGTTTTAACGTAAGCTGGTAGAAATAAGCTTAGGGGGTCTTTTATGCGGGTCCCCACATCTGTACCCTAGAGTTCAGAGTGGGGAGGGAACCCTGACAAGAGGTAAATAGTAGTGTCCCACCAGGGTCTGTACTGGGACCAGTCCTATTCAACATATTCATAAGAGATCTGGAAAAAAGGGTAAGCAGTGAGGTGGCAAAATTTTCAGATGATACAAAACTACTCAAGATCGTTAAGTCCCAGGCAGACTGCGAAGAGCTACAAAAGGATCTCTCAAAACTGGGTAACAAAATGGCAGATGAAATTCAATGTTGATAATTGCAAAGTAGTGCACATTGGAAAACATAATCCCAACTATGCATATAAAATGATGGGGTCTAAGTTAGCTGTTACCACTCAAGAAAGAGATCTTGGAGTCATTGTAGATAGTTCTCTGAATACATCCACTCAATGTGAAGCAGCAGTCAAAAAAGTGAACAGAATGTTGGGAATCATTAAGAAAGGGATAGATAATAAAACAGAAAATATCAAATCCATGGTACTCCCACATCTTGAATACTGCATGCAGATGTGGTCGCCCCATCTTAAAAAAGATATATTGGAATTGGAAAAGGTTTAGCAAAGGGCAACAAAAATGATAAGGGGTATGGAACAGCTTCCATATAAGGAAAGATTGATAAAACTGGAACTTTTCAGATTGGAAAAGAGATGCTAAGCGGAGATATGAGAGAGGTCTATAAAATCATGACTGGTGTGGAGAAAGTAAAAAAGGAAGTGTTATTTACTCCTTCTTATGACACAAGAACTAGAGCTCACCAGATTAAATTAATAGGCAACAGGTTTAAAACAACAAAAGGAAGTATTTCTTGACACAACGCACCATCAACCTGTGGAACTCTTTGCTAGAGGATGTTGTGAAGGCCAAGACAATTACTTATTAATGGGGTTCAAAAAGAACTAGATACATTCATGGAGGATAGGTCCATCAATGGCTACTAGCCAGGATGGGCAGGGATGGTGTCCCTAACCTCTGTTTGCCAGAAGCTGGGAATGGGAGACAGGGAATGGATGTCTTGATGTTTACCTGTTCTGTTCTTTCCCTCTGGGGTACCTGGCATTGGCCACTGTCAGAAGACAGGATACTGGGCTAGAGGGACCTTTGGTCTGAACCAGTATGGCTGTTCTTATATAGAATATATATGTATTATTGACTATATATATATATCATATACCTTTCTGTGTAGGCTATAGACAGAAAGATACAAAATAACATGTAGGCTTGATCCAAAGCTCATTGGAGTAAATGGAAGGATACCCACTGATTTCAGTGGGCTTAGGGTTGGTTCCTAAGGTTACCCAGTTAAGCACACAAAAGTCAGGATACCCAAAAATCTATGTTAAGTGTGCAACCTTAAATCTATCCCTTTGTGCCTACACATTACAAATAAGTCTTTAATTACACAATCACATACTGCTATATCATACAATTATCCTACAACCTTAGATACACACAAAGCATCTCATAATATAGTTTCATTCTTTGTAAATTTAAACAAATTTCCTTCCCCTAATGACTAACTACATCTCTTTCAGCTTACAAATTTTACATAAATTTTCTTCCTTAAGGTATGGATTTGAATAATTATATTAGCACTGATGCATTATACATTCAACGGGATATTTTTGTTTTCCCTTGGCAACAGATAAATCTCTGAAGAGTAAACTATTATTGTATTATCTCACAAGCAGTTTCCCTTGGAAATACATGATACATATTATTGTATTAACAGTGTATGTGTTCTTATTTGATTAGATTTAATATAGAAGTGAAATAATTTGTATTTTCACGTTGCCTGTCTTCAGAGTTGGTCAGGAATTTTCTGTCAAATGCTTTTTTCATAGAAAAATGCAGTTTCTACAGAATAGAAAATTTCCACTGGACATTCTATTCAGGTGGGGAGGGTGGATTTTCCATCAAAAAATCAAAATTAAATCTCTCATTTCAGACCATGTCAACCAAAATCTAAACATTTTGGTTTGTTGAACCAAATCAAAACATTTCTGGTCAAAGTGATGCAATTCATCATGGGAGTTCTGGGACCACAGTGCATCATAGGAGATGGAGTCTAGCCAGGAAGCATGGTGTAAAAAAAGGCAAGCTGGCATGAAGTACTTGAACCAAAGCTCCTGTAAGTTCCCACAGCAGTTTAATATTGAATGAAGGTGAAACTAAAAAAAAAAAAAAAAAAATTTGGGAGTGTCAAAACATTTCAATTTCACATTTCAAAACCAAATTTTTTGGAACTTGCCTTTCCATGAAAAAACTTTAAGATTTTGACTTTTTGTCCCAACTCAGGATGAAAACAAAATTTTGAAATATCAGAATTTCCCATGGGATGGAAACTGTAATTTTCAACCAGCACTATTATTTTCAAGCATTGGGAGTGGGGGTGAGAGTACATTAAATATGGCTTGATGTGTGCAAAGAATTAAGATTAGTGAAGGTATGATGTAGAAATAAAAACTCAGGACCACTTGCCTCCCAGCTTTGTGCATTAACAATGCAGAGATCACTGTGGCTAGATCCTCAGCATTGAGGAAGGGATGCAGTTTTGTAGAAAGGGAAAAGTGGAAGAAGGAATTTCTCACCACTTTTGCTGTCTGAGTATCCAGGACTAGTGATGAGTCCAGTAAGAGCTCGAGCCTTTGTACTACTTTGATGTAGAGAGCATAAGTGTTTAATGGAGGTTGAGATACAAAGTCTTGGCTAGCTGCTCGGTTTGCTTCTCTATTTCCAACCATTGTCACTTCAGTCTGGTTAGGCTTTACTAAATTACAGCCCGATCATGCAAGGTGTTGCATGCCTTCTGCCTTAGGGCTGAATCTATGGCCACGAACACAGTCAGAACGTGGCAAGTTGCGCTGAGCACACTGCAGGATCAAGGCCTTAACATGACAATATAATTTAAGTGAACAAAGAAAAATTAGTGTGCCTGATCCTGCTTTCTGGTTTGCACCATTGTAACTCCACTGACTGTGGTGGGATTAGCCCTGGCTACACTGTTGTCAATGCAAGAAGGATCTTGAGGTTGCTTTAAAAATAAAGGGTGGTGGTGAGGAAAGGTGATTTTGAAAAATTGGTAACAAAATAATATACAAACTTCAAATCCACCTAAATTTGTAATCCAAAACAGCGCAAAGCTGCAATTGAATCTGAGGTCTGTAAAAGTAGTTGAAAGTCCTACATATGCTGTTAGACCACTAATCCACTGTACCTGCAGACTAACTCCCAGTTCCAGGGGAAACTTCAACATCAGAGGAACAAGTGATTTTATGGACCTTTATCATGCTGGCTTATTGACTGATCTCAGCAGCAAAGGCAGGTCACTACCCTGAGATGGAAGAGAAAAAAAATACACTGTTCCTTGGATCACTTAGTGTCTGTACCAAGAAAATGAGATTTGCCAGGCCTAGCTGCTTCTAATAAGTATTACCAAAAAGTAGTGGTGTAAAGAAGTTTCAGTATAAATATCAAGTGAAAATGGAGAATAATGGTGTCAGACATGTTGATTGGAAATTGGATGTAGCAGTAAAACCTACGTATAAATCAACCTATGAGAAAAAAGCAACGTTTCACATTTTTAATTCATTGCAAAAGCGGACTGCAAAGGAAAAAAACAGGGCTGTCTTTTTTGTTCCTTTCTCGTGTATAACAGAATACCTGAAAGGCATTTACAAAACTAGGGATATTTTTCCAGTTCTTTTTTATGCAGATCTTGTTTACCCTGTTTTTCTTGAAAGACTTTATGGCCAACTGAAGAACTAGTGGGATGAGGACATCAGAGATCCCCTGCAAATGAAAGCTGGTTAACTGACTGGGAAAGTGATTTTTATTCAGAATGTTTAACACAATTTGGGTATTTTGTTTGTTTTTGTTAAATAGATATTAACTCAAAAACCTGAGAAACATTATTTATTATTTGTATTACCATAGCACCTGGGGACTCTAATCATAGATCAGGACCCCACTGTGCCAAGCACTGTACAAACACAGAACCAAAAGATGGTCCCTACCCCTTAAGAGAAGAGATGTATTTATTAAAGATTCAACATCCCTGTGACCCTTAAGGACTGAGAAAGTCCATGCTCCACATTGCTGATACAATCATAGAATCATAGAATATCAGGGTTGGAAGGGACATCAGGAGGTCATCTAGTCAAACCCCCTGCTCAAAGCAGGACCAATCCCCAGCTAAATCATGCCAGCCAGGGCTTTGTCAAGACTGACCATAAAAACCTCAAACCTCAAAGGAAGGAGATTCCACCATCTCCCTAGGTAACGTATTCCAGTGTTTCACCACCCTCCTAGTGAAAAAATTTTTCCTAATATCCAACCTAAACCTCCCCCACTACAACTTGAGACCATTACTCCTTGTTCTGTCATCTGCTACCACTGAGAACAGTCTAGCTCCATCCTCTTTGGAAACCCCTTTCAGGTAGTTGAAAGCAGCTATCAAATCCCACCCAAGAAAATCAGTGGAGACTAGATTGTATATCCCTGTAATTTATAAAAATAAAAAATACCAGGAAAGCGGGAGGAAGGGAGGGGACATTTCCAGGGCTTCTTTACACATCATAAGGAAGCAAAAAGAGGGATACACACAGTATTGTTTCCTTTGCTGGTGAATCTAGCGTTAGTGAAAAGTTCCAGATCGTCAGTCTATTTACCAAAGAACAGACCCAGAAAAGACAGTGACAGCACAATCTTTCCCACACTCAGGGACAGATTTAAGATAAAGGCCCAGCAGATAAATGAAAAGGAGGGGGAGGGCAGGTAGGTAACAATAGCATTGAGCCTGGGGTTTGGAGAAGAGAAAGGGATAAGACTTGGAGATTAGGTTTTGGGGGTGGAGACCACCCTTCTTATTCCCCCATCCCATTTTGTGTCTCAGAGCCCTATTCCTTCCCTCAATACCCAATCTCCCTCTCTCGATCTCTCCTTCCTTGGGTACACTCTCACAGGCAGCTGCACTCTCACCTCATCCCTTTCCCATTCATACATCATTCTGTCTCATCCGCACCACATGCACCCAGTCTGCCACTCAGAGAGAGATGGCACCATCACCTCTGCTGCTTGGATAGCAGGGTGCCACAAACAAGATCATCACACCCCTCCAGCAGTGCTCAAATTACAGAGGAGGCAGAGGAGGCCAGGCCCCCTTGCTACTTTTAGGGCAGAGATGGGCAAACTACGGCCCAGGGGCCACATCCAATTCTCCGATGTTTTAATCCGGCTCTCGAGCTCCCGCCAGGAAGCGGGGTCCGGGGCTTGCCCCGGTCTAATCCTCCAGCCGGGGAGTGGGGTCGGGGTCTTGCCCCACCCCAGAGCCCGCACCCCCAGCCGGAGCCCTCGCGCACTCCTGCACCCCAACCCCCAATTTTGTGAGCATTCATGGCTGGTCATACAATTTCCATAGGCAGATGTGGCCCTCGGGCAAAAAAGCTTACCCCCCCCCCGTTTTAGGGGCTACCTCATTTCTGTCTTATTCAAAGGCGCTGCAGGGGAGGCATCTTTTGGCCCACTGACTTCTTACCAGTGGTGTAGTGCTGCTCAGCTGTGTGGGTGGCATGGCTGTGGCTGTGGCATGGGTGGCAGCTTGGGCTAGCTGCCCGAAAGCCAGCCCGCATTCCTGTGGCTGAGCTCAGGAAGCTAGCAGCAATGCCCATTTGTGCTCAGGAGACTACTATTGCCCTTGGGCTGCTGCTGCAGCCTTGCTCTTCATGGAGCTGTAGGGCATGGTGGCCATCTCCCCCCTGCTCCTGCTGCTGATTGCCTCTGTGCTAAGGTAAGGGACAGATGGGTTGGATGCCCACTACCCGCTCCCATGCGCCAGAGCAGTGCAGGGGGAGAAACAGAGGGCTGTTTCAGGATCCATCGAAGGCCATTTACACTCTGCTGCTACTGGGCTGCTCTGTTAACTCAGACCTGGAACCATAAGCCCTTGCAGAGTGATGGATCCAAAGCCTAGAGGCAAATATATCCTGCCACTGTTAGTCTCTCTCCACTGTTTGTTCCAAAGGCTCTGATAACAGGCACATTCCCTGCCTGGCTGCATATTCCTTGCCTTAGTGCCCCTTATACTTTCCCCAGGATTAATCCACCCACCCTTATAAGACTCAAACTTTTCATGTCTTGTCTCTTTCTAACAATCCCTCCTGCACCCCCTTAAAGTTTCACCATCAAAAGCTGCCCTGGAGGAGGGGAGAGGATAAAGCCCTGGAGACAGATGTCCAGCAGCCCCAGTGAAATCAGGAGGGGCAAGTTGGTTTTAAGTCTTGTAGAAGCTCAGAAAATGCCCTTTGCTTGAAAAAGGAGCAGCCCATTTTCCCCTCCCCAAGTTTAAGTCAGTGTGTCTAAGTCAGTTCTGATCCAGAGGGAGACTCAGGGGTGGTGTTTGTTGGGAATCTTTTATTGTGCTATGTGAAACAGTATCAAGACTAGTGCTAAACTCCTAGAAATGTGCTCTTCTTTGGTAAGTTGATGAGGGGACTGACCCAGGAGCCCTCAATCCAGCGAACAGTCCCAACACTTGCTCATGTTCAAAAAATAACATTTTATTTTTTCATTAAAGACCCCCCTATCTTTTTCCACCATCATTTGAGCATGGCTCTCCAGGCCTGGAAAGGGGTACAGCCCTCTGAGGAACTTGCTCCCTCCACACGCCAGGTCTAGCGTGGGGCCCAGGGGTGGAAACTACATTGCAAGAGCCTTAATTCCTTCCCCCCGCCCCACAATGGACAAGGAGCATTACTGTAGGATAGGGGTCAGGACAGCTTTGGAGGGATCACCCAGAGGAGGAGGTTCCCAAACTGTTCCCAATCTGCCTCTCAGACAAAAGGGCTGGAGTGTTTCAGGGATCCAGCTGACAAATGCCAATTATGCCACCTTTACAGCCACCCCTGCTGTCACTGTCCCAGCAATGGGCCATAACAATGGGACCTCTAGGGGTGATGGCATAGCTCAGACTCAGTGTCCATTCAGCCATGCCTTCCCTTTGATTTTGGGGGGAATCCTCCAGGAACCTCTAACTTCCCCACAAAAGCACCCCCCGTACAGCTGAGGAGGACTGGATGTGGTCCCCTTTATAGTGAATGAACCTCACTCAGAGTAGCAGCCAGATTTAAGTCAGCTGAAGTCAATGAAAGATGCTGCCTCCCCATTTTAGGGGCTGAACACATTTCATCTTCATGCTCCTGCACCTTGTTGATACAAAGCTTGGACGCCCCCTTCAGGACAGTCACTGGACATCCCTAAATCTGCCTTTAAATACAACATGCAGCTGCATTTTGTATAGGCAGCCTTAAGAAAGATGCTATATTTTTCACTAGCAGTTCACTCATGAGCTACTGAGAAATGAGCAAGTTTGCCTTCTTGAAGGTAACAACCTAACATTTATGACACAGGAAATATTGATTGCATCTCTATAGCGCCCAAATTCAGCTCCTTTAATAGAGGTTTTGTTGTTGTTTTACCAGCATACCAAGTGAGAATGTCTCTTTTAAAATATATCTAGCTTGTTTGGTCGCAGGGATGGTCTGTTTCTTTGGCAGTAAAATATCCACACTGTCATCAAGTTCCTAGCTGAAATCAATCCAGAAATACAATGGTTGTTCAATAATGACCCACTTCAGCCGAATAAATCAATGCTTACCTCACCGCAAGCATAGCTCATGCTGCAACCAGTCAATTATTTTGAATGTGTTATTTCCCATACAAGGCTGCGTACCTATTTTGGGGTTTGGCTGTTTTTATTCGGGGATTTTTTGTTGTTTTTGTTTTGGAGGGTGGGGTGTTAGAAGGGTACACACTGGATCTCCCCCTCTTTCTTTTAATTGTGTGTGGATATTTGATGCTCAGCTATAAGGGCCTTGTAATGGAAGCAATGCATCTTCAGTGAAGGAAAATGACAATCAGAATAAAACGACTAACCCAATTCGTCACTTAATGCAAAGCGTGATTGTGTTGCAACTAAAGCATCACACTGGGACCGATTACAAATGAGATGACACCTCCCACAGGGACTACCTGCAATATTATTATAAATAAAGACCCATTCATTTTGGAGTCTTTATTATTGCAGAGGATAAATTGTACGTACCTCAGAGCCTTAAGTACATATCAAATATCCCACCGAGTACAATGTTCCTTATCTGCCAGCAAATGAGTTTTGTCTCACATAATACAGTTTCATAAACAAGATAAGGCTCTAGACAAGCACCAGGAGATCTAGAGAGAGCTTGATTGATATTAAGGAACTATTTCCATGAAGGACATGCTAAAAATTCAGTCAGTCTTTATTACAGGAAGCATGAGGAGTGCAGCAGCTGGAGAGGACTTTTGCTTGCTGACTGAAGGGGAGAAGGCCCTAGAGGCCTGTATTAATCCTTAAGGGTCATGTTTCCAAGACAGACTCAGTCCTTTTAATTTTCAAACATCTAAACATCCCGTGCTAAGTCTGCCCTGAATCTGTCATTCTGCAGCATTAAAATAAATAAATAATTTCCTAGGCAAGGAAAATAAAAGAGCTATTGAAAAACTGTAGGGTTACATTTGAACCACCTGTAATAACTCAGATTTTATTTTAGCCAACCCACCCCCTGACTTTCTCCTGACAGAACGGCTTTCACCTCTGCTGGGTGTAACACAAGCGCCCTCTGCTGAGCAAACACCAGAGTACCTTTGGACTTTGTTGGCACAGCCTGGACAATAGTACATATGGAGCTAGAGACAGATAAAAAGTCTTCTGTCTCCTGGCAAACATGAGAAGCACTGTTAAAATGAATAATTTATTGACCCACAGTTGTTTATCAACCACTGTCCTGTTATTTTCCTCTTTGGTTTGTAAACACTTCACTATGTGGATAGTTGGCAGCTTTTAGCAACAGCAAAAATCCCCAACATGCACCACCAGCACCATTCTCCATCACCCTCTTTCTCAGCTGTTTTTGTTGGCTGAGGGTCAAGTTAAGCAGGGTGTGATAACCTTATCAATTCTTTGATTATATCCTGTCACTGAAAAAAAATGCCTTCTGCTTTTCTATTGCCACTTAAGCTGTTTCGAATGATCTGCCAGGATTGAGGGTTATTTGTATAATATTCTGTCAGTCTAGCACAGCTCGTGACAGCCACTTGAAGTCAAATGAAGAGAAAGAAAGTTAATGGCTTTTATTAGTCTCCATTCCATCAGAAAACAGAAGACACCCATGCCAGGCTTCCCTTATATACAGAAATAGGTTAGGAAAAAATGTCACCTCCTCTATTCTCAAAGCAATGAGCAAGATTAGAAGAACTGTTTTATGTAAGTATGGTAATTACACCTTTTCACCTTCCATGAGTGGCAATGTCAAGAAGTTTGGGGGTGGGGGTGACTTCTTTTTGATATCACAGGCATTTCTTCTCATTTAAAGGGACTGCAAAGTTCAGTATTTCTCCTCCTTTATTAGTTGCCAAGGTCCAGCTGATTCTACAGATGAGCTTTAAAAAACATGCATAGAGATGAAGGGCTATCGTAATGCCAGCAGAGTCTCTGACTCTACGCTAACAGAAGAGAGCACAGCATTTATCTGGATGTGAACATGATATGAGTATACACATGCACTGACTGACACCCGTTTACCTCTGCTGTGCCTCTCTGCTCTTTTCTAGTTCATAGACAGAAAAGCAAAACATTTACTAGATTTCCTCTTCATAAAGGAGTCCTCAGCAGGATTCCCTCCTTCAAAGGAACTCAAGATGTCAGCATATAGAGCCAGAAGGCACTGCAAAAAACACCCTATCCCACCAACGGTAAACTCATCAAAAAGGACAAAAGAAACAAAAAACTCCTCTATTTCTCCTGTTTTTATCTCAATTTCTTTTCATTTATTGGATTACAAAAGGAAGCAATAGCTATAAAGGCAGCTGATGTTCCCAAGTGAAATATTCTCACTTTCTCATTCAAAACCAGATAGTCTCACGCACCTCTAGCCGCTCCTGTTTTTCAGCTCACCTTTCCTCCACCCCAAATTGAACAGTTCAAATGGAGAGAAATTCTAAATGCTATTTTGGTTTTAAATTTAAAAAAATAAAAACAAAAAAAATCTCAAACTTTCCAAATCCCCTAGGAAGTAAGAAAGAATTATTGTCCCCATTTCTCAGATGAGGAAATTGGAGAACAGAGCAAATAGAAGCCTGATCCTGGTCCAATTGAAGAAGTAAATGGGCACGGGATCATCTGGCCCAAGTGTTTTCAAAGTCATACAGCAAGTCTATGGCAGAGCCAAGAATAGCACCCAGACTTCCCAGACCCCAGTTCTGTGCGTTAACCATTAGACCATCTTTCCCCTCTCTCTGGTGGTCCTACTGCAGCACCACCAAGTCCCTGTGATACTCACTGAAGAAAACACTAAAAAGAAATGGCTTGTCTCTGTACTGGAGCTGGTCGACATTTTTTATTTAAAAGTTTTTTCAATGAACATTGACTTTTTGGAACAATACGAAAGATTTTAAATGTTTCTTCACAGTGATTTTTTTAAGTTCTTTTGTCCTCCCCCTTCCATTTTTCCTATTCCTCCCTCTTCGCTAGTGTAGGAACAAACCCCCAAAAAGAAAACCAAGCAAGGTTTTATTTTAAAGCAGGCGGAAATTTTTCCTTTTGATGAAAAATTCCAAACAAAATTAATATTGTACAGTATTACTTTGTTACACGCCATTTATATGCAAGGCCTTTCTGGATGTTTCATGAAAATATTAGCCAATGTTCATCCCACATGGAGCTGCTCTTTCCAATTTTTTTCAGTTAAATAGACCAAAGGAAAGTGGAAGAAGATCTTAGGCTGCTGTGTTTCACATGTTCCCCAATTTTTCTTTCTACTGTACATGAGAAATCTGTTAGCGAAAATATTGCATAAACACAGAGTAGATGCTTGTCAGGTTTACTTCTAGCCAGTTTCCATGCAGCTTCCCCTTCACATAAAGCACATCATTCTAGTGCACAGCCAGTGTTCAGGATCATATTAAAAGTAAACAGAAAAGAAGATAGGAGTTCAGAGGTGTTATGGCTCAATGATTCTGGGAGCGGGAAAGGGAATGTATCACTTTCACGCTTACTATTCACTCTGCTTTGATTAACTGTACTCTTGGCCAACTCAGATAAGGAAATTTTGGCCTGATCTTGTAAACTGGAGTTTCTGCATAGGGGGAGCACCATCTAGAACTGGCCTATTCCTCTTCATTGCTGTTTCCAGACTGGTAGCTCACCACTCAGAAATGAGCGTTGTTGCTACCCAGGGATTACGCTGGGATGAAGAGGGGGAAATGGTGGTACTCTATTCAAGCTCCATCCACAACCCAGGAGGATGTTTCTGCTAAAATGATCTTCAGCAAAATTCTTAACAATGATTTGCCATACTGCCAAATTCCTGTGTGATTTGGGACTTGGCTACACTGGAAAGTTCTGTTGCCTTATCAACTATACCAGTATACATATGCAGTGTGGATGCAGTTACAGTGGTATAAGAGTACTTCCAGAAAAAACTATACCCGTGTTTTAGGAATGCTAGGTCTACACTAGGAGCTCAGTGCTAGAACAGACTATACCATATACTATACCAGCAAAATGTTCCTAGTGTAGAGGCAGCTATATTGGCAAAGCTCCATTTTGTACAGATCTAGTAAAACTACCCTCCGTGAGCAAAACAAGCTATGCCAGCAAAACTTAGTTTTTAGCCAGATAACTGTACCTCCCCTAGGGCTTCAGCCAGCACAGCTGTGTCAGTCAGGGATCACACCTCTTTACACTACTGACCAACGTAGCTAAATTGGCAGATGTCTGTAGCATCAACCCACCGAAGCCAAATAAGCTAGACAGGTATAAGGTATCTTTATACCAGTAGAACTGCACCCCACTAGGGCTTATACCAGGATAGCTCTACTGGTAAAAAATTACACCCCTAAACAACAAAAGTTATGCCAATACAATTTTTCGAGTGCAAACCAGGCCTTGGCGTTTTACTTAGAGCTCCAGCTCATGGAGACAAGTTATTACGTGGCATGATTGAACTGAAAACATCAAAGGGAACTAGATCATCTGGCCCCAATGACTTCAACTGATTACAGCTTTCATTTAAAATAAAACAAAAATAAATGTAAGTGTCTAGTGCTCGTGGTTGCAAGGAAAAGCTTGACACATGACCTGAGCACACCCTGAAGGCTCAAAAATCAGAAACCAGATAAAAAAGCCCTTATTTATTTAAACTTTTGATTTTTTGAGCCCTGACTCTTGCTTTCTGAAAGGTTGGGGTTGGCAACACTGCAATGTCGACTTTCAATACTTATTATTGTTCAGAATTAATACCCCGTGCAGAAGAAATCAGTGGATTTATATCAGGGAGGACTTTGGCCCATAATATTTTTTTTAAAGGCTAAACATTAATTGCTAATGTTACCACATTGTCACTTTTCTCCTATTGGATGTCTACCAATAGTTTCAGGTCTCTGTTTATCATGGCCATTAATATAACACAGAAGATGGCTGCCAGACAGACACTATCCAGGTATCTGTTTATTTACCACATCTCTCCTACTCTGATTATAACCCTGAACTCCACTACTCTTATCTACACTAAAAAAGTGCAAAATTGCTTATTTGGTAAAGTGTCATTACAAATTTATTTGTTGAGAAGTAGTAATTACAGTGAAATATTCAGGAAACAGTAGTGCATGCATAGGGCCCAGTGTTAATCAGAACTCTCCACGGTCATTCTGTAGGGTCTTATACTGATGAGAATCTGTTTACCAGTTTTGCCTTATCACTAGTAATTAAGTCTTGGTATTAAAATATATTTCTTGCTAAATTGCTAATATGAGAGTAGATATGGACTCTAGCAATTAAACTCAGATCCAGATGTCATACACCTCAAGTGTCAGGCGTGTTTGGGTTAGGATGACCAGATAGCAAGTGTGAAAAATCGGGACAGGCGGTGGGGGGGTAATAGGTACCTGTATAAGAAAAAGCCCCAAAATTCGGGACTGTCCCTATAAAATCGGGACATCTGGTCACCCTAGTTTGGGTTGAGTCTGGGGTTTTCTTTCAGTCCATTATAATAAATAATAATAATACCTAGCTCTTAAATAGTGCTTTTCATCAGGAGATCTTAAAACACTATGAAGGAAGTCAATATAACTAACTCTATTTTATAGAAGAGGAAACTTAGAATCTGAGAGGCAAAGTGACATATCCAAGGTCAGTGGCACACCAGTAGCAGAGCTGGGAATCTAACAGGTCTCTTGAAACCCAGTCCAGTGTGTTATAAAGATAAGGACCTTTTGCAAAATTTGGATCCAGATTCCAATTTCAAACAAATCCCCAAAATTGGGGGTGGGGTTGATTTGGTTTCAGCAGTGTGTAATAGTAACTTGCAAAACTGCTAGAAAATAGTGGGCCAAACAAAATAGGTAGTTTACTATCTTTGACCTCAGCAAAATAGACAACATAGACCAGGGATGTCAGTATACAGGCTGTGGGACAAATGAGTGTAAAGGGTTCTACAATGCAGGTGCACCGTTATCTTCAGTAAAGAAGTGCAGCCAACAGCAAGTACAGGCAATGCTTCACCATGCAACATCCCATCATGATCTGAGTAGCCATGATGAAGATGCAAGCAGCTGCAGTCTGTTTTCTGTCATACCAGTTTGATGCAGCCTTCAGCTTCCTGGCAAGTTTCAATGTGTCACTTCTCTTTTTGGGCAAGATCTGCCTTTTTACCACATTCTTACATGAGACATCACTGTCATGCACATAAGTGTTTTCATTTTGTCTTTTTAAATTTAAAAAACACAAGCTAAAATAAAAACACAGATAGTAGGTTTACATGCCTCAGTCCTTGCCAAAGTGAAATGAAGCAATATTCTCAGCAGAGTCTCCACTGTTCTCTACTCCCTCTTAGAAATTTGAACTTGTAAGGATATAAATTCTGTAATTTTTAGGGGCCATCTGTGGTGCTAAATCCCACATGAGAAGGTAAACAGTAACAAAAGACAGACTTACCTTGTAATCAATTCTGTCTAAAGTGCTATTTATTTATGTCACAGCTAACCGTTTGGTGCTTCTTTAAGACTGATTTAAAAAAAAAAAAAAGTTATAGGAAGCCATAAAATAAAAGGTTGTTTATTCTTTTCCTTTAGACAACATAAAATCAAAAGCTAGTGCAGCCTTTCAGAACTGTCTGTCCTCTGTGGTAATATTTTGTATTTCACTCACACTGTCATCTTAATTAAATGGTTTATAACATTTTGCTTATAATGGGGGAGGTGAGGAAACATTAAAAATCAAGAAAATAGAGGGAAATTATGTCAGTATTCTTTCATTGCAGTCAGAGGGAGCTTTTATTATTTATTTATTGCTCCGTGCCTCAAGAGAAATACTATTAAAATATAATCAAGCCCACCACCTGTATTCTGCAGAAAGGAGAAGAAGATAACCAGGAAAATATGTTTTGCAATCCAGCTGCACACCTGTCTAACTCCCCACTGCCAAAGGGGATGGACAAAGGAAAGATTGCCATGGTCTTTACTCTTCTTTCTTTTAATGGGTTTTGAAGGGTTTCATTTTACCGAAGCACTAATGAATGTCTCTCTTGCAAACTGTAGGGGGGAAAAGGTTCTTATTTGGAAGTAATTGAAAATGTGTTTTTGCAGCCATTTATGCACCCTCTCCAAATAGCCTTCCTTTTTAATTAAATTACCCGATCCACTGGCTGCTGAAATTCTTTTGTATGTAGAGTGACATCTAGTGAATGAAAACTGAATTCCTTGCAGAGAAGTAAAATGAATTGCACGTGCAAAAGACAAAGATGGAGGTTTGGAAATAGAAGAATTTAGATTATAATATACTAGCAAAATAGTAGGATTAATAACATCATGCTAACAGTACAGCAGACCTCACTTATTCCCACTAATTATGAGGAGCCTGACTGCAAGTTACTGAATTTTATTAACCTGTAAATAACTTTAAAAGCAAGGATAAGTATACAAAATGGACTTGTTCTTTAAGCCCTGATCCTGCAGTAAGCCCCATTGAACTCAATAATGGTGTGTCTGAGTGCCAGGCTTTCCCTGAACAGCTCTCCCTGCAAAGGACCTTATTTGTCTGCTATTTACATTACAGAGGTTGCAGCTGCTGTAGTTAAAGTTGCAAAATGTTTCCATTTTGACCCTGTTTTTTCCACATGCTCATAACATTGTGAAGCTTTCACTTTTGGGGCAGAAGTGTTTTGTGCTTTGTCTGACCAAAGGCGTGTGTGCATGTTTGTTTTTGTAAGTTTGACCAAAAAGTCATATAGGCTATTCTGGAGTTATGAGTATGGAATATTGTTATCATAAAAATAGTAACAGTAACTTCCTTTTCTACTCTTCAATACCCTGAGGGATACAGTATCCCTAAAGACAGCTGCTTTAAACCCTAATACAGAGGCTTTCAAATGTTCGGGGGGAGGGAGCAGCGATGCCAGGTGGCTCATGCCAGGCCCAAATGGCAGGGCCTAGGCCAGCCACCACCAGGGGCAGGGAGCGCCACCTCCACCCCCTGACTCACCTCAGCAGGCCACCCAGGTTGTGGGTCAGTGTCAACATCTGCCATGGCTGTGCTGATTTCTGCTCCCAACACCCTCTGTTCCCAGCACTGGCTCTGCCCCCAGAGACTGCCACCCGTGCCTCCCCCAACCCTGAAAACCCGATGCGGGAGGAGGGGCAGGTATTTGGCCCTTTTAGCAGTGCAGCCTGGCTGCAAGGTAGAAGCAGCCTGCTGCTGAGGAAGACTTGGCTGTACCCTTGTAAGTATCTGTGTATTTGAAACTTCCAGGTGTACATAATTTAATTAGCTGTGTTAGGGTCTCTGTTAGGTTGATGAGAAGGCTATCAAGCATACTTTTGTGTGGTCTATTTTTGTCTGGGTTGAGAGGGTGCAACCAAAAATTGTAAGTCAAAGGTGGGGGAGGGGCTCAGCTCAAAAAATTTGCAAACCACTGCCCTAACGTATATAACCATTCTTAATGAGCAGCTGCAGCTTTGGCAAGTTCAAAAAAATCTCTGAAGTAATCAAGTTATAAATATTTGAAAGTGTGGGACTGAGCAGAACAGTTAAATCATTGGCTATTCACACAGGGCCAGATTCTTCAAAAGAGCTTAGAGCCAGATTTTTAAGAGCTCAACACCCATAACTGGGGGCAGATTTTCAAAAAGGCTCAGCACCCCACATGCTGAGCTCTCGTGAAAACCTGGCAGCTTACTCTTGTGCTTAAGTAGGATCTGAGTTCTTATGCAAATTTGATTTATAGGGCTCAGGTCTGCTCCTCCTGACATCAATAGTAAAGCTCCAATGGGAGCAGGATTCAGCCCCTAATGGTGGATGCAGTGCTCATGCATGAAGTGTTTGTTGAGTGTGCTGCTATACCCGCATTAGCTGAAAAGCAAAGGCAAATTGATTAACTCAAATATCTTAAGAGCAGCCCAGAAGGATCACTGTGACCATATAGTCTGACCTCCTACATAACACAAGCCATAGAACTTCCCTCCTCATCTTTCACTGCAATAGCAGTGAGGGAGAACAGTTCCATAGACTTCAGAATTGTGAACACTTGGGGACACTTCTCATACCCAGACAGATCGCTGAGCAAGGTCCATGATTTTCTTCTTTGCTTGGCAGGGTTGTGTGGGTGGAGGTAAGAGAGGTGTTCTGCTTCAAAGATTTTGAGTGCTAGAGAAATCACACAGTCCTAGATCCCTCCCTTACGCAGAAAAACCCACAATTGAGCCCACACAGTTCCTAATCCATCGTTCCCAGCAGATGGCTCAATGAGGAGGGAGAGGCTCAATTCCCTCCCATGGAATGAGCAGGGGGTTCAGTAGATTTCCAGAAATCAGCATGGATCCAGGAGTGTCGCTGATGGCCACAGCCATGTGCATAGAGGCCTCCTTCTCCTCTCTTCCTCCCAGCTGGGCTGACAGGGATTCTCCTATCAGCAACTGCCCTTTAGACCCTTTCCTAAAGGTGATGGGAGCTAAGCATTGAGGAAAGAGACCCTGTCAACCTGAGGTTTCAACAGTTCAGCTTTCTAATAGAGCGCCCCTATAAATGACATGTGCAGAAAAAAGAAATTTTTAAAAATCTCTTAAGAAATGTTATAAGGGTCTTTGCACGGCTCCTTCTAATAAGCAGGGCTTCATACATTCTGCAGCTATGGAATTTACCATGGCATGCACCTGTTATTGCAGTACTATTTTTTGGATTCTCAGCTTTCATTTAAAACGAAACAAAAAAGACCCACAAACAAATGTTTCTAGCCTTCATGGTTGAGAGGGTAACTTTGAAAATGCAAACCAGGGCAATGCCATCTTCCTGACTCTTCACCTCTCTGGGAGCTTTTGTTTCAAGTTGTCTGAACTGCCCTATTCATCTCAGTGGGTTTTGAAAGCTAAAAATATCATTAACTCTTTCACTGCTGATTATTTTAGAAGTAATATCCAGCTCACGGGCCTTGTTCTCATGTCTGTGATGGCTCCTATGCATCTCTCTGCTGGTGCAAAGTGGATGAACCCAAGGGGACAGAGTAGAATATCTCTGCTATCCATCCTTTACAAATCTTAGCTCCCCTGTAGGAGGTGGAGCCAGGGAAAAGGGGGTAAAGGCTTAATTGTGTTTGTTTCCCAGATATTCCTGAATGGTGATATTGACCCAAGGGCCATAAGGAGACAGGCATAAGTTAAAACAGCCCTAAGACTGCTCTAACTTATGCTGTGGGGCTGAACTGATACTTAGGCAATCCCAAAATTAGGACTAAGATGATATAAAGTCATCTTTTCCCCCTGTGGATCCTGTACTGAATACAGTTTGGCCATGCCCAAGAATCAGAATCAACATTTTTATCTCAACCTTGAACTCTCCCATGGGCCAAAAGCCCCAGCTGTCCCTACCCAGCTGCCAAAAACTCCAATTCCACCCTCCAGCCTCCTCTCCAATGCAGTTCTGCATTGTCAGCACAAATATCTACAGCACACTGAAGAATGAAATTGTGGCGACAGCATAAATGTAATATACAAATAAACAGGCACTACTGTAATCAGAATATTCATAATTAATTTGATTAAAAACCCAATTTTTAAAATGTAAATGAAGCTGCTGCAGAATGTACCATCTGCCTCAACAGAGTGCTATAGAATTAGGTCCAGCTTGCTGCGAAGTACACAGGAGAATAATGGTGGGCCCAAGAGTAAAACCAAACCTGCTCAGGCCCAATCCTTTCCCCCCTTTCTCTCTCTATTTTCCTGCCTGCTATCTATTCAGTTTCGTTGCTGTGTTTATTGGGGAAGAGTGTCCCTTTAATATCGCCTCAGGCTGTGGTCACTTCTCACTCAGTTGCCACTGGTTTCTGAGCGAAAGGGAACTCTGCACAACCTGCTGCTTCTTCCTGCAGGCCTCATTGCATGGTCAGGGCAAGAGAGTAGGATGCTAAAGAGGCACCTGACCCCTTTCTGTACCACCTGTTGTGATAATTGGGCCTACAGATTTACTTCAGTTGTGAGCACAACTGTACAAAGTATGTGAAAGTTCATGTCACAACAACCTAATGGAAAAAGGTATAAAAGAGACAGAAAAAATAAAGGAGTCTAAACAAGAAGGCCTGGGTTGGGATGCCTGCCCCCTACTGGCAGAGACGGATTTAATAGAGCGTTAGGGAGACAGCATGAAAAGCAGCCAGTCAGAGGGGCTGTGAGGAGCAGCCAATCAGGGCCCAGCAGGCCCATATAAAAAGAGCCTCAGGGGGTGATCAGGGTCAGTAGCTGCCTAGAGCTTGAGGAAGGAGAACTGTCTGGAGTAGGCTACAACCCTGTAGTATCATGGACAGCTTAGTGCGGGCAGGAACCCAGGGAAAAGAGAAGGAGCTGCTGAAACTGAGGAGGGTGCTGTGGCTGCAGGAAAGTGGCCCAGGGAAATGCAGCAATAGTAGAGGCAAAGGAATGCAGTAAGTGACACTAGTTTTGAGGGTCCCTGGGCTGGGACTTGAATTAGTGAGTGGGTCTGGTTCCTACCTCCCCTCCCCCGCCCACTTTTGCCACTGGGGAAGTGGCTGGACTAGGAGCTATGCTCCCCTGGAAAGGGGGGACATAGATAGTGAAATGGCCGGAGGGCCACACCACAAAGAGGATCTGCAGTTCCTGACATTGCAAGAGGGATTGCAGGCGGACTGAGGAGACAGAGTGAGGGGGTGAAGACTGTGGACAGGGGTGTTGGCCTTGAGCTAATCCCTAGAACAACCAGAGGACCTGTCAGAACAGCAGTGAATGAGAGGCCCAAATAATACAACTCAAAGACTGTGTTAAGATCAAGCTTGATCAACAAGAAAAGTGAGATGCTGGAAATTAATGAACCAAAATTGGTGATATTAGGTCTAACTGGTAGACAAAATAATGAGGGGATGAACCATGTCATCCACTTTTCTCCTTTTTGGAGTTCTTAAAAAGAGACTTGAGGGAGGGAAAAAAATCTCATCTTCCCAATGCATGTCAGCTCATCTTCCCTGACCACAAGACAGAGGGAGCAGACCAGACTGAAGGATTTTATTCCTGAATGGAAAGGCCATCAGGCCTTGCTCTTATTTAAGGAACTTTGTTTTTCACCCATGAATCTTGAAAATCATCATGATATCCCATCAGCAGGGATAGCTAATTGCCAGCACTGGGGAGGCATGCAAAATCCTGTTCTAGTCTCCTTTCCCTGGTGTGTTACTTTCTGCATCCTAGCTACCATCTCTTAGCTTTTCATCGAATCCTGAAATCAACTGCACTGCATTGGCACAGCAAGATGAGATGGCCACAATCCTGCCTTGTCTAAGGAGGAACGACCCAACCAGATGATGGAATGTGAACCAGGGTCCAAGCAACAGATGTTATGGTTGACCTGCAAGCCCAAAGCATCTATTCGTGACTGACTAGCCAACCAGTGTTCCAAAGACATCAACAAAAGCCATATTTCCCCTGCACACACACTTTTCTATCCTCTCTCCTCCTTGTTCTTGTGTCTGTTGGTTAGAAACAGAAGTGAATACCCTTCACGAAGCACAGCTGAAAGTAAAATTAATCCGTTTCATCAAAGAAAGGGTGTTAATGAAAATAAGACTAACATTTTGCCTCCAAAAGGAAATACACTTTAAAGGTTTTGAGTGTTTGTTTTGCATAATCACTCAATGTCCATTTCAATATAAGTGCTTGTTTTAATTTCTTGAGTTTGATCAAGAGACCCAACACTTACCTCAGATCAACCAGTACTCCAGATCTTACACCAAAGACAACATTGGCAGCCAATTTTATAGTAAACTACCTATAGGTTTATTAACTAAGAAAAAGAAATGAGAGTTATTGAGCAGTTAAAGCAGGTAATATAAAACAGGTGAATCACAGTTTGTAATTCCCAGTGGTGGCCGTGATGTAATAAACTGCCAGGCTCCCAAAAGTCTTTTCAGGGTACCCAGATTGTCTCTGGGGATCTCTTGTATCTGGTACACTTCCCTGTAAGAGTTCAAACAGTCAGAGATAAAGTATCTTTCTTTGAATCTATATTTAGTGTCTTCACACAAAAAGCAAGCTAACAGTGTCTCTACCCATACAGGCTTTTCCTTTGATGACCATGAGTGAGGAATGCACTTAGTCTTTTAACCTCTGACCATCATACATAATGGCCAGTTGCTCTGAAATTAGCCTTTTCTGTTTAAGGTCTTCATTGCATTTCAGAAGATTTCTTTGACTTATTTAGTTACAGGTGTACACATAATGTAAATGTTTGCTGTTACATTATAACAGGAACAGATAAGTTAAAACACTACAAATAACATCCCATTAGTTTTCATGAAGTTTAAACACCCAATACATTCATGCATCTAACCACTATTTTGATCTATAGTGATACACAAATAAATTGGCCTGTGGCCCTGATCTGCCAGCGTCACATCTCTGTTTTAATGTTGGACAGCAAAAGAGTTTCTAAAACACATTTAACTCTTTTGGCCCTTGAGATCAGTACAACAACATTTGGATATCCTATGGCCTTCAGCCCCTCCAGCCATAGAGAAAGAGGGGTGATTTGTCTCATCGAAATTAAAGATGGACAAGAACTATTGGGTCTTCTAGTCCATCTTCCTGCCATTTAAATATCCCATTTGATGGGGCTTCATTTCCCCCTGGAGAAAGCCAGCCACTGCAATCCACAATGTAAAAATGCCATTTATTAATATCAAATACTAGCTTTCCAAAGTTTACCAGAAGAGTCAATTTTGTATTTTTAGAGGATTCCTGCCACCCACAGTTACCGTTTTTCAGTCTGGGAAGATTAGCCTCTTGGTAAGTTAACAGTACCTCAGATTTATCTTTGTGTTTGTCCTTGTAAGTATGTTTATTCACTCCAGGAGGCTTTTTCTGAATACAAGGTGAACAGTGGACCTAACCTCAAACTGTCTAGAATGTATGTCCTCAGATGATCAAAGATAGCATAATAAGTAACTTATATAGTCTGAGTCAGAGTATTCTAAAACTGCTGATTTGGATTAAAATCAGATGCTTGTTTTGCTAGACTTTGGACCTTTGAATCGAAATGCTGACTGGTTCAGGAATTAATGATGAGACATGGACTTTGCCCTCCAGGTCACTTGTTCAAATCCAGCACAAGGCAGTAACAATTCAGATCATTACCATCTTTCAACTGATGAGAACTTACCACCTTCTTCTCCAAGTGCAAGGTGCATTCCTTTGACCTTGCCTTCTCCAACATAAATACATAGCAACATGAAAGAAAAGAGACACTCCACTGCCCGTATACCTCCCACTGCAGAGAAGATGAGAGAACATATAACACATGACAGATGTTACACTCTGGACAGATGTGCCTCCTAGTGGCTGGGTGTGGCCCTTGTCCTTCTCCCCTCTCCCCCGCTGACAGCCACATCTGGCCTCCAGTGGTTTGTTGCTTCTTGTGACCTAGCTGGAGGGCTGAGTCAGATATAGTCCCACCCTTTCCACGGTAAACAATAGTCCCACAAATCTCACAATGAGCCTTTGGCCCAACTCCAGACTCACTAGTCCTTACCCCTCGTATTAGGGGGCTTCAAAAGTCAGCACTCTTTGTGTCCAGAGGTTTCTGCCCCATCTTCCTCAGTGCACCAGTGAGGGAACCCAGGCCCTCCCTTTCCTCCGGGATCCAGTTTACAGAACTTTTAATATGCAGTCAAGACCTGACTCTACTGACCACTTGCTGCCCTCCCTGGACCACTTCCTACTGCAACCTGTCTTAGGCCAGTAGCCTCATCCTGGGATCACTATTACTGGCATCTCTCAGCTCAGTGGCCCAACTCATCCCCGTGGCTCCAGCCAGGCGTCTCTCAGTGAGTGAGCCAGCATTCTGTAATCCTTTCTGGTCAGCCCCCCAGTGTGGTATCAGTCATGTTGCTCAAGAAGAGCCTATAGAGAAGACATGACACTCAGTCCAGTTCCAGACAAGGACACACATCACAGAAGCAGCCAATAAGTGATGATTCTGAAGGCTATCAGCAGAGAAAGATTAAATGGGAATAGAGACTAGGTCCTGAGAGGTTATTTATTCCTCAACATCAAGATTGAGGCACATTAGTGGGGCAGTCTGGAGAAGGTTTCTTTGCTGCTACCTACCACACTACCAATTAGGTGGACAGGGAATTTCACTCTTTAGGCCTATTACATTATTTTGTTTCGAACATATGGACCAGAGTGCTTCCATTCATATATATTTCTCTGAAAATATCAGTGGCCTACTGCATTCTACAAGACAGAAGCCAAGTATCCAAAGCCAGTACCACAGTGACTCTGACCCAAGTCGTTGCTTTAAACCTAAACTAGCTGGCATGGCTGGAGACCGAGGCAAAAGGCTGGTAACTCATCCACTTTGCAGTGTGGACACAGGCTACCTTAGGTGCTGACAGTCCTCCAGTGCCTTACCACAGTTCCCTCAGGGCCTTATTTTCTTGCCCTCTACCTACTCCCTTCTTTTGCATCAGAAGTCTTCTATGTATTTAGAAACATCAGGTTGGCATTTAATATCCACATCCTCCCAGTGTTCTGCTAGCTGGCCAGATGCTGACACCAACTTTCTGGTGGACCTTTAGTGTGAAAACAGTAAGGCCCACAATTTGGAGGGAGATGTACCCAAAATCTGCAGTTCTGCAAGGCCATCTCCAAGAAGCTAGAAGAAGAGAGGATTCAGTGGGTGGGACCTCACTTCTGGAACATAGTCTTGAGGGATTTGATTTTCTCCCTGAAGACCAAAGATCACAATGCCCTGTCCAGCAATTCACTGAGAATGTACCATGGATAGTATCATGATTTATAATCCAAGTTGTTGTGAAGTGTGTTTAATGTGGCTTGCCAATATTTTTACCAAGAAGCCAAAAGATTTAAAAACCACATAGATTTTCTTACAACTTTTCATCACCCTGGAGCACCCATCATCATGATTTCATACCATGCACTTTTAATATTATTGTGGCTGAGTAATATCAGGGCAAAATGTTTTCAAATTTCTATAGCTCAAGACAAAACTCTTGGCCAACATCCATTGTGTCACTATTCATTGAGAGTGTATGCACTAGTGAATTAGTCTGATCTAAAAATATACCTTAGAAGCTGCTTTGCATATTATGAGTGTTATTTATTCAGACAAGAACTATTTAGGACTCTGATTTATAACAGTTGTAAATAGGTGAAAGTAAGTATTGTGCCCTAGCACTGGAAAATTGCTTTTTCTAGTTAATTGGAATTTATAGTGACAAGAGACTGGATGACTCCAGGAATTGTTAATAGGGTTGTGAGCCAAACAGCTCCTAACTACTATATATTTATCATACCTTTCAGCCTTCAAGCCTGCTGATGTGTGATCCAAACAAACCAAAACATGTGGAAAGATGTGCAACATCTGGGTTTTGGGGCACAGGACACCAGAATTGCCTTTTGTTATAATGTTTAACTTTATATTAAAAAAAAAAAAAAAAAAGGTAGGGATTCTCCCTTCTGCAATGCAGCCCCTATATTCCATTTGTGCTAGCTGTCCTTCAAAGGCTCGTGGCAGGGGTAAGGGTGAGAGGGAAGTCCTTGTAACATACACCACTATGCGGATGCTGGCCCTAAAGGTGCTGCCATGAAGTAGAGCAGCCCAGATTCAGATGGATCCAAAGAAGGGTTAAAGCTACCTTTGCCCTCGCTCCACCATGGTGCCATTCTGGCAGCAAAGAATCTCAGCCCATTTTTAGGATGTTTTCTCATTGTGATAAGAGCACAGCTGCTCAGGGCCTGCTCTGTTCCCTCTCTCCTCTCCTACCCAAAAGCTATCTGGTCAACTGGGCTCCTTCAATCAGAGGCCTCTCTCTTCACCTTGGAAGGGAGAGAAAGAAAAGTATGAGGGGTCACAATAGCAGGAGAGGATCTCCTCCTCCCTGCATACCAGGCTGAAGCAGCCCTGAGTGAATGGAACAGCCCCTGTAGTGGGACAGGGAGGATGACTGCTGCTGTTTAGAACATTCCGTGAAATATGGTACATTTAAGAGTTCTGACACTCACTGTAAGGTGTGCAAAGTCAACACATCTTAGGATTTGTTTTAACAAAAAACATTATATAAAATTCAGGCCAGGCACTTCCTTTCCTATGAAGCCTAACTTCCTCTTCCCAAAGGGCTCCACCCATCCTAAAGACTAAGTCACTTTTGAAATAGGACTTAGATGCTTTTGAAATTTGTACTCATCATGATATATAGATAGTCAGCCTATTACTATCTATACTTTACAGAGTAACAGCCGTGTTAGTCTGTATTCGCAAAAAGAAAAGGAGTACTTGTGGCACCTTAGAGACTAACCAATTTATTTGAGCATAAGCTTTCGTGAGCTACAGCTCACTTCATCGGATGCATACTATGGAAACTGCAGAAGACATTATATACACAGAGACCATGAAACAATACCTCCTCCCACCACACTCTCCTGCTGGTAATAGCTTATCTAAAGTGATCACTCTCCTTACAATGTGTATGATAATCAAGTTGGGCCATTTCCAGCACAGTTTCCACAGTATGCATCCGATGAAGTGAGCTGTAGCTCATGAAAGCTTATGCTCAAATAAATTGGTTAGTCTCTAAGGTGCCACAAGTACTCCTTTTCTTATCTATACTTTAGATGTTAGACAACTATCCTCTGCTCCACTCTCTGCCATCAGGCGAGCCGACTAAGAACATAAGAACAGCCATATTGGGTCAGATCAGCGGTCCATCTAGCCCAGTATCCTGTCTTCCAACAGTGGCCAATGCCAGATGCTTCAGAGGGTGTCACAGGGCAAGCATGCCCCATCCCCTCATGGGGAAGGATGAGGGTTATTATTTCCCCACAGCTGAGTCTGTACAATCACCCCTTGTCTTGGGATAGCATGGCCTAGGGGCAAAGGTCAATATGACTGCCCTTTCTTAGGGCTCTGTGGCTAAATAGCCAGCATCAAATATGGCTGCCCTCTCCCTCAGGGCTCAATGGCCACAGTGAATACAACTTCCCTCTTCCTCAGGGCCCTGGAACCAGTCAAGGGGGTGGGCCACCACCTATGCGTGAGTGGCAGCCAGGTAGTGGGACCCAGGTCCTCCCAGCTCCACTGGATCCCAGCTCAGAGCCCCAGCACTGGCAAGTGTGTTCACCATTGGGTCAGCTAGGCATCAGTCTGAAACACACTGACACCACCCAGCATATTGACTAATTCCCCCTTAGCTACTTCCTACCCTGTCCCTGGCGCAGTAGTCCTGGAGCCCAAAGACCTTGGAGACGCCTCAGCCTCTGCGGCTCTCAGCAGCTCCATCGCTCCTTGGGCATATGCAGAAGCTCGGGCATTTTCCTGGGTCTCGGTGTCTTCAGCTTCCGCCACCAGGAGCCTCAGTAGTTCCCAGGCTGGAGCCTACAGAATGCATCCTACTTCCTCAGCAGTCAGTCCCAAATAGGGCGAGATGCTCCTTTTTATGCCCGGTCTCCAGCTGGAGCATGCCCAGCAGGGCCGAGGGGGCGTGGCCTCCTTGGCCCAAAGGGTGGAGTTAATCCTTACAGTACCAGTGCAGGGCAAGCATGTTCTGTCACAGAGGGAATGAACAGAACAGGGCAATTACTGAGTGATCCATTCCCTGTTGTCCAGTCTCAGTTTCTGGCAGTTAGAGGTTCAGGGACATCCAGAGCATAAGGTTTCATCCCAAAGGGGCAGCTACCTACAAACCTGCTCTAGTCAGTGCATACATCTGGCAACCTCCAGGAGTCACAGCTGGAATTACTTACAGAGCTGCTAAGAATTCTGGTTGCCAGAGGTCAGGAAAAGCACAGTTCTCTCTGCAGAAAGGAGACAAAGGGCAGCAATCTTTTTCTTTTAATCCACAATTTACATTATTTCAGTGATTACTGCCTCCCATGTAAGGGTCATAGAAACAACATAAATAGTTTATTAAAAAAAAAAGTCATGTTCTCCCACAACTGGCACACAAGTGGTGACAGACTTGCTACCATAGCAATAATTAATGAGATTCAAGGTAATGACTGGCTAGGAGGAACTAATTGATCAAGGAGCAGTAAGGATCATTAACCCCAGCCAGTATTTAGTCCCAAGGATACACAGTGTGGGGAGATAATTAATTCTGTTGTATACTGAGGGGAAATGGGTATAGAGATTTTTTGTAAGTGGGTAGCACAGTTTCACAGATGTGGTATTTACATGGCATTGCAAGAGAGGTAGGGCCCCTGTTACGTTAGCCACACTGATCGAATCATCTCCCAACGTTCTGTTCATCGTAGAATGGCTATTTAAATGCAAGTTACCCAAGAAAGACATTTCACATAGTTTATCCATTTAACCAGCCTGAAAACCAGCCTTACTCAGGGCAAATATTCATTGTTCCAGGCTAGTCTGAATATTGTTCAGTTGTACCTCTGCTGGCCAGGTGTAAGGAGAAGAAAGAGTTTTTTTGGGTAAGCTAAGTCAAATATTTCCAAAGTTAAAGGGGTCTTTTATACTGGCATGTAGGAATCCATTTTGCTAAAGAATATTATTGCTTTAAAAGCATCCCTCTGTGTGTCAACCAAATGCTGACTCATCTTTTGGAACTAAATCACAGTTCCTCCTGTCTTTATCAGAGGAAGTGGTAGGTGTGGAAGATAATTTGGTACATGCCAAAAAGCTTTTGTTTCTTTGAATAACGATAGATGCTGTCCTACTGATTTGTTCATGTACCGCTTAACAACCCTAACTGCATAGAATAACACATTTAATACAAAGAAAGAAGTAGGAAGCTCAGAAAACTCATATTGAGATAGTCTGGCCCATTTCCAGCTGCCACCCTGTAGTGAATAAATTGCATAGTAATCAAATGTTTAACATTTAATCATTAATTATTTGATGAAAAATTAAATCTCATATGAGACACTAGACTCACTTGGAGTGGTAGATAGGAGGTAGAGCAGGAGGGTTAGATGGAGTGGCAGCTGTGGGGGCTCAGTAAAAGCTAGGCGGATGCAGGAGCAACAGATTGGAAGCAATGGGATGAAGGATCAGATGCAGGCAGCCTAGAGGCCAGTGGGGCAAGGATTTCATGGAGTGGGAGAAACAGGGGAGAGGAAGAGACTGGCAGGCCAAGTAGCAGCCAGATGCAGGGCTAGTGATGACGTGGAGGAGAGATGACCAGGAGATACATGAGAAATAGCGCACGTTACAGAGAAGCAGCATGGTCTAGTGGACTGAGCATGAAGTTAGGAAGTAGAAAATTCTGAGTTCTAAGGCTGGCTCTGGTACTGATGACTTGCTGTGTGACCTTAGACAAATCATTTTATAGATATAGAAACTGAAGAGAGGTTAATGAGGATAATAATTATTTACTTCAAAGGAATTACAAAGGATTAATGTTTGTGAATTATTATTTTAAATAAAAGGTTGGAGTATGCAACCCATTGATTAGAAAGGCCACTTCTACTCCCAAATAGGCACAGGATTGTTTTTTAAAGGAATGATGCAACTTCAATGGTTATATAGTCGGGCCTCGATTTACACGGTACTGTATACAGACTTTACATTTATATAGCAGTGTCTTTTGCCTGAGGCTCCCAAAACACCTTACAAACATTCATTGTCACAGCATTCCAGTGAGACATCTGAAAATCAAAGCACTTATATTTACAAGCACTGAGCACCCATAAATCCAGGTACACAGCATCTTTGATATATCAGGCCACTTATAATTAGGCTCCTAAATCTATAGTTAGGTGCCTAACTTTCGGCAGCCTGGTTTATAATTTGGCTGTTGAATATAAATTCAAACTTACATGCTTTTTTTAAAATGAAAAGCCAGTGTCAAGAGCAGAGCACTACGATGATGTGTTCACAGCAATCTGTGTTGCTTAGTACATCAGCTGCTGTGTTTTTTACCAGCTGGACCTTTTTGAGGGTATGTGGTTTCATTCCTAAATGAGTTGTAGTATAGACCTCCAGGCTCCAAATGTATGTATAACTGTGGCCATGTTCACAGCCATTAGGATGGAGAAATCTTCTAGCAAACACAAATGGAAATGGGCGATTTTCACATCCCTGGCTCTTGAGACATTCAAAAGCACTGAGGGTGCCAAGAGGACCTCAAGGTTACAAAACTAAGAATGGCCAGCGGCCTTCAGCAGAGGAGCATATCATGGAGGAGGTGAGCTCTTTGAAGCACTTACTTTCCTCCTCTTACCAGTATCAGCTCAGCCTTGTGGAGGTTCAGCTTCAGCCAGCTACTCTCCCTTCAGTGCTGAGCTCTGCTAGTCATTGGGCGATCTGAGAGATGGTACTATTTACATCTGTTGTAAAAACATTAAAGAGGTGTCTACATATTGCTGGCATTTCAGCATACATTGTCTAACTAGCTCTCCATGGCTTCATGTACATTTTCAGCAATATGAAGGGAAAGGGCTGAATCTTGTGGGCCACTAAAGGGGAGGGCTTTGGAGACAGTCATGAGCAACTCTTCCTCAACCAGTTGGTTCTGTTTGGAGAAAGAGCCTGAATTATTTATGGGGATTTCCATTCATACATGCAGCTGCTTGGAGGCAGGCCATGAGTATTTGGTGATCATTCCTGTTTTATGCCAGGCACAAGTCCAGCAAAATGAGTAAGGATGTAACTTCCCTGCCTATGAATAAGGGAAGGTCATCCGCTAGACCACCAAGAGCTGTACAAGTACCATGCACTGATCTGAACTCAGAGAAAAATCCAGGATACTGACAACTGACAGTGGGGTTGAAAGCTGTTTTTGCTAACTTCTCAATTAACTTGCTTAGGAAAGGAAGTTTTGGTGTTGAGTGATAATTGTCAAGATTACCAACAGCAAATGATGGCTTTCTTAGTATTAGTTGAGCTCTTGCATGCTTTGGAATGGAAGGTAGACTCCTGTCTTCAAAGGAAGTGCTGACAGTCTCTTTTAGTAGCAATCTTGAATATTCTCTACTCTCTTTTTCCAGCCTGAAAGAACAGCTGTCAGAATGACACATGGTGGTCTTAACTGAGGTCAATGCTTCCATGACTATTTCTTGTGTCACTCATTGGGCTGAATTTTTGGAACGAAGGCATTGTAGGTTGGATCTTGCAAGGCCATTCTGTACACGGATGATCTCCTTGCAATGAGTGATGGGAGAAATGATAATTCCTTGTAATGAGAGATGGTAGGTTTCAGGGGTGCTGGAACAATTTTTATTGTGGGAGTGCTGAGAGCCATTGAACTGGATTGTAAAGCTTGTATATAATGGAAACCACTTGAATCCAGGGCATGCTGCAGCACCCCCAGCACTCCTACTTCCAGCACCTATGATAGGTTTTGAGGTTGAGTGGAGTCATTCCAGATTTATAAAATGATATAAAGTCAAGTGAATAATGTTACAGAACAGTTCTGAGGGGCATGACTTTTTTGCCTCCATGGTAAAGGAGAAACAAGCTTTTTTCCCCTTCTTCATAGTTGCAGCACAGGTTTGTAAAAATGTCTTGTGGCAAACGCTGTCTGGAATGAACTGTGGTGTCATCCAGCAAAGCTGAAGTCTTCTTCCTTCCCTTTTTGCCTGTCATAGATCATCTGCAGACCATGGGGAGATAGAAGGAGGCACTCTGACACCAGCAGTAGGCAGACAGTGCTGGTTGTGCTTTATTCGCTTTTCTATTTCTAGACTTCCTTGTTGGGTGAAGTTTCCAGAAAGTAATGTGGAGTCTGAATTTTCCAGGGTGAATTTTGGTTGTAGCTTCTTCCTAATGAAGGCAGGGAGGCTTCTTATTGTATCCTGCTTGGAGCTAGCATGATCATCTGCCTGGATGAGTTATTAGTAAATATTTTACACTGCATCTTTGGGCTCAGCTCTCGCACTAGAGCCAGTTGAAAATGTTCCTTCTAAACTGTTTTTCAGTAGAAAATTGTGTTTTCATCTAAACAAAAGTTTTCACAGAAAGTGTCTGCTTTCTGTAGAAACCTTCAAATTTTTATCAAGAATCTGAAACTTTCAGATTTTCAACAAAAAGTCAAAATTTTCTGTGGAAATTTTTTTTAAATGAGCTTTATCTTGCACTTATTTTTAGGATGCTACCGGGTTATCATGCATACATAAGGATATAGACCCAGATCCTTGCAATGAGCTCCACAGAGGCAATGTTGGTGCCCACATGGAGTCCCCACTGACTTCAGTGGGGGTCCACCCATGCTGAGGTCATTGTGGGACTGGGATTGTAGATGCTTAATTTTAGGCATCCAAATGTGTAAATTTAGCCTGTGACTCACCCAAAGTGACCCCGTGAATGAGTGGCAAATCTAAGAATAGAGACCATGATCTCTAATTTCCATTTCCCTGTTCTAGACAACACTTTGTACATTAGCCTATCAGATAGCTTGACTCACTGTCAACTTCTTGTTTTCCGTTCAGCTTTTAGTAACAATTACACGCCTGATTAGATCAGGTGCAACAAGGTTTTAGAAAAGAGATTTACATTTTTTTTTAATCCTTGTAAATTTTTACCGGGGTGTAAGCATTATTAGATGTGGGAAGGGGAGATAAGGATTTGCTATCAGTTATATTTTCTTTAACTAAAAAGGCAAAAAATAAAATGTTGATGAGATTTGTTTTATCTTTCCAATCTGATCATTATGTAAAGTTATATTTTCATTTTATTACTTTATATGGGCAACACTAGACTTGGCAGAAAATACACTCCTGTCCATATGAAGAAAGAAAAGGTCAATGATTAAAATCTCTGGAAGTACTTCAGCCTTTGGAGTGCTTCCTGCAGGGCCGGATCCAGGCACCAACTTTCCAAGTAGGTGCTTGGGGCGGCATTGAGAATGGGGTGACAGACGCAGCTCTTCCCGCCGCGGCAGCCTTTGGGCGGCAGCTGCGCAGCTCTTCCCGCCGCCGCGGCCTTTGGGCGGCAGCTGCGCAGCTCTTCCCGCCGCCGCGGCCTTTGGGCGGCAGCTGCGCAGCTCTTCCCGCCACTGCTATTGCGGCGGCGGCAATTCGGTGGCGACTGCTCGGGGCGGCAATATTGGTAGAGTCGCCACTGACTTCCTGACTGCAACGTTACCAAGATTAAAAAACAAAACAAAAACAAAAAACACCTCATGCAGTTTTACACTGAATACCACTGCATCTGCAAACAAAAATCAAATCCTATAAATGTGAGGACCCCACCACCACCAGTGCTGACTTCTGACCCCAGGGTGAATTCTGTCAGAAGCATAGGGGTAGTTTGACTTCTATATTTGGAGAGGCGGCTCCAGTCAGGCCAATGGGGCCGCATACATTGGGGGAGCGAGGGGGACACAAATTCTGTGTTTCCCCACAGGGGCACCATTTCAGATGGGGGCGGGGGGCATGCAATTTTAACAGTGATTCCAGGAGGTACTTAGGCAAATGAAAATTCTAGTGGAGGATTGGGCCAAAAGAAACCTGATGAGGTTCAATAAGGATAAGTGCAGGGTCCTGCACTTAGGACGGAAGAACCCAATGCACAGCTACAGACTAGGGACCGAATGGCTAGGCAGCAGTTCTGCGGAAAAGGACCTAGGGGTTACAGTGGACGAGAAGCTGGATATGAGTCAGCAGTGTGCCCTTGTTGCCAAGAAGGCCAATGGCATTTTGGGATGTATAAGTAGGGGCATAGCGAGCAGATCGAGGGACGTGATCGTTCCCCTCTATTCAACATTGGTGAGGCCTCATCTGGAGTACTGTGTCCAGTTTTGGGCCCCACACTACAAGAAGGACGTGGATAAATTGGAGGGAGTCCAGCGAAGGGCAACAAAAATGATTAGGGGTCTGGAACACATGACTTATGAGGAGAGGCTGAGGGAACTGGGATTGTTTAGTCTGCAGAAGAGAAGAATGAGGGGGGATTTGATAGCTGCTTTCAACTACCTGAGAGGTGGTTCCAGAGAGGATGGTTCTAGACTATTCTCAGTGGTAGAAGAGGACAGGACAAGGAGTAATGGTCTCAAGTTGCAGTGGGGGAGGTTTAGGTTGGATATTAGGAAAAACTTTTTCACTAGGAGGGTGGTGAAACACTGGAATGCGTTACCTAGGGAGGTGGCGGAATCTCCTTCCTTGGAAGTTTTTAAGGTCAGGCTTGACAAAGCCCTGGCTGGGATGATTTGATTGGGGATTGGTCCTGCTTTGAGCAGGGGGTTGGACTAGATGACCTCCTGAGGTCCCTTCCAACCCTGATATTCTATGATTCTATGTTTTTGCAGATAATAACTTCAAAATATCTGACTGGAGCATTGTATCTAATTCCTATATCAAGAAAGAAAATTAAATAACTATTAGACCCACTCAGCTCTAATACTAACATGTTCTGACATCTTGTGGCAAGTCACTTATGGAACACTGGTTAGGTTTAAAATTGTAATATATATTCTTACTCAGATATGCTTATTAGAGTCAGAAGGGACCATCGTGATCATCTAGTCTGATCTCCTGCACAGAATCTTACCCACCCACTCCTGTAATAGACCCCTAACCTCTCGCTAAGTTACTGAAGACCCCAAATCATGGTTTAGAGACTTCAAGTTACAGAGAATTCACCATTTACACTAGTTTAAACCTGCAAGTGACCCCATGCCCCATGCTGCAGAAGGTGAAAACCCCCAGGGTCTCTGCCAATCTGACCCAGGGGAAAATTCCTTCCTGACCTCAAATATGATGATCAGTTACACCCTAAGCATGTGGGCCAGACCCACCATGCAGACACTTGGGAAAGAATTCTCTGTAGTAATTCAGAGCCCTCCCCATCTAGTGTCCCATCTCCAGCCGATGGACCACACACCATTGTAGGCAGTCTTGTCTTACTACCCCTCCGTAAACTTATCAAGCTCAGTCTGGAAGTCAGTTATGTTTTTTGCCCCCTCAGGAAGCTGCTCCAGAACTTCACTCCTCTGATGGTTAGAAATCTTTCACCTAATTTCAAGCCTAAACTTGTTGATGGTCAATTTATATGTATTTGTTCTGTGGTCCACATTGATGCTTAACTTTAATAACTATTTTCCATCCCTGGTATTTATCCCTCTGATGTATTTATTCAGAGTAATCATATCTCCCCTCACCCTTCTATTGCTTAGATTAAACAAGTAAAGCTCTTTGAGTCTCTTCTCATAAGGTAGGTTTTCCATTCCTCAGATCATCCTAGTAGCTCTTCTCTGCAACTATTCCAGTTTGAATTCATCTTTCTTAAACCTGGGAGACCAGAACTGCACACAATACTCCAGATGAGATCTCACCAGTGCCTTGTATAATGGTACCAACACTTCCCTGTCTCTACTGGAAATATCTTGCCTGATACATCCTAGGACTGCATTAGCCTTTTTCATGGCCGCTCTGCATCACATCAATGGCTCATAGTCATTCTGTGATCAACCAATACACCCAGCTCTTTCTCCTCCACTGGTCACTTCCAATCGATAAATCCCTAGTTTATAGCAAAAATTCTTGTTAGTCCCTAAATGCATGACCTGGCACTTTACACTATTAAATATCATCCCATTTCTATTACTCCAGTTTACAAGATCATCCAGATCTTCTTGTATGATATTCTGGTATTCCTCGGTATTGGCAATACTTCCCAACTTTCAGAGTAACAGCCGTGTTAGTCTGTATTCACAAAAAGAAAAGGAGTACTTGTGGCACCTTAGAGACTAACCAATTTATTTGAGCATAAGCTTTCGTGAGCTACAGCTCACTTCATCGGATGCATACTGTGGAAACTGCAGAAGACATTATATATGGTCTCTGTGTATATAATGTCTTCTGCAGTTTCCACAGTATGCATCCGATGAAGTGAGCTGTAGTTCACGAAAGCTTATGCTCAAATAAATTGGTTAGTCTCTAAGGTGCCACAAGTACTTTCCAACTTTGTGTCATCTGCAAGTGTTATTAGCACACCCATTTTTTGTGCCACAGTCAGTCATAAAAATGTTAAATAAAGTTGGTCCCAAGACGGATCCCTGAGGAACTCCACGAGTAACATCCCTCTAGCCGGACAGTTCACCTTTCAGGATGATCCATTGCAATCTTCCCTTTAACCAGTTCCTTATCCACTTTTTAAATTCTCATATTAATCCTCATTTTCTCCAAATTAATAATTTCTCGTGTGGAAATGTATCAAGTGCCTTACTGACGTCCAGGTAGATTAGACCTACTGCATTTCCTTTGTCTAAAAAATCAGTTATCCTCTCAAAGAAAGATATTAGCAACTTTGTTAACACCTCTTGAATACAACACTTGAAACAATTTGTAGAAAAATCTACAATTACTCTCTACCATTTAGGCTACTTACTATTTACAATTCACCAAGCTTGGAACTGATCATTTAACTTCAGGAATCGACCTAACAGCCCTTTCTTATCTTAATCATTTGTTAATCACTCTGTTTATAAACAAAATTCTGACTTTCTGCCTCAGGGTGCCATCTGGGAGCAGCAAATCTCCTGTCTTCTCTGCAGAACTCCTTACATTGCAGGCTCAGGCTGCCTGCCTGAGGCTTGGGGGAAAACGCCCTCCCATGCGTCCCGTCCCCCCCCCCCCCCCAACTCTGCCCATGGAAGCGCTTATTATTACTATGGATGGACACACACAGTACCATAAAGTGTGCATGTCACTTCACTGAAAAACTTCAAAAGGACTATTTTATGTTACTTTTTACAAAGGAGGGAAATCATCCAAATGTGAATTACCAAAATCCTTAAAAAAAATGTATTAAAGCTAATGTTAAAAAAAGTATGTAATACATAGGGCGAGGAAAGAGAGTCTGTACATCTGGGTATAGTGCTTAGATTATCCACAAGGTAATACTACTGAAAAGGGATCTGGCAAACTTAGATGCCAGCACTATAGAAGGATACTGACCAATATGGGAAGGGATCCAAGTCAGGGCATACACAGGAGAGAGGGCTGTAACAGAACATTTGGAAGAGTTTACTTTTCAAAGTCAGCTAATTTTCAGGGTGAGACACTATTTCTCTTCCTTTCCATCTAGTCTGCTGTAGCGCCCCCGCCGCAGGCTATTTATGCTCCCACCTTTACCCTACATCCCTCCCAGCCAGTCAGTCCCCGCCGGGCCATCAGCTTCCTTTTTCTGTGTGATGTCAACTGCAGAGCATGGTTTCGGAAACCCTTTGCGAGCAAGCCCACGTCATCAAGCGGCAGAGGGGGTGGATTGGAAATTGCCCAGCTCCAGGCAGGCTCACCAGCCCCCCTCCTCTCCAGCCAAAGGCCGCCTGCAGCCCGGTAACACCGGGCCACACGAGAGGAGTCCCAGCCCATCGAGTCCAGGCTCGCTGCAGGGGAGAGGAGTCTGCGTGGAGCGTTCCCCGCCCCTGGGCTGAGCGCTGGGAGCTGCCGGATGTGTCGGAGGCGCTGGGAGCCGAGCTGGTTCCTTGGAGTCCCCGCCGCGCTGGGTGGGAGCTGGAGGCGTGGGTGATAACGGGAACTAGCTACTGCGTGGCTGGGGGCGGCCTTTGTTCCTGCCGTGTCTGCGCAGCGCCGGCTCCTTCTCCCCCATGTGTACGTATGTGGCTTCCCAGTAACATCTGACCGGCAGCTAACGCTAGAGGAGGAGCTCGCGGCAGCCGCAGGTGAGCTAACCCCGCACGCCGCGCCGGCAAGCCTTCCACCCTCACCAGCTTTTTGGTGCCCTTGTCTAGCTGTTCTGGGGGACAGCGGGATTATGTATCAGAGCCCTGCTAGGTCCCTGTGTTCGGCCCTGTCCACTCTCTGCTGTGCCCCTTGCACCACCACCGCCTCCTCCTCCTCGTCGTCCCTGCTGCTGCTCCGATCTCCTGTTCCGGTGAAGAGAGCCCTTTCCCCGCCTGCCCTCCTTGGCTCTTCCTCCTCTGCCGCGCCTCGCTGTGGTTGCTGTCACCAAGGGGCCTCGGCCGGCCAGTGCTCTGCAGCGGTAGGTCCAGGTGTTGCGAGTTCCCGAGCAGGTGAGTGTTTGGAACGTTCGGGGTCTGAAGCTTCCATGGATGGAATGTGGGCATTAGAACGTTCTAATCCCGGCCAACGTAGGCTGGTTTTAAAGGAATACGGTGTGGATTTAAACAAAAACCTAATCTTTCTCTGAAAGATTAAAAAAAAAAGTGTGTTTTTTAAATCAAAAAGAAAAGGAATACTTGTGGCACCTTAGAGACTAACCAATTTATGTGAGCATAAGCTTTCGTGAGCTACAGCTCACTTCATCGGATGCGTACTGTGGAAAATACAGAAAATGTTTATATACATACAAACCATGAAAAAATGAGTGTTTACCACTACAAAAGGTTTTCTCTCCCCCTACCCCACTCTCCTGCTGGTAATAGGTTATCTAAAGTGATCACTTTCCTTACAATGTGTATGATAATCAAGGTGGGCCATTTCCAGCACAAATCCAGGGTTTAACAAGAACGTCTGAGGAAGGGTGGGGGGGTGTTTGTAGGAAAAAACAAGGGGAAATAGGCTTGAATAGAGACTGGGAGTGGCTAAGTCATTATGCAAGGTAACCTAAGTTAATTGTATCCAATTTGCAAATGAGTTCCAATTCTACAGTCTCTCGCTGGAGTCTGGTTTTGAAGTTTTTCTGTTGTAATATCACAACTTTCATGTCTGTAATCGCGTGACCAGAGAGATTGAAGTGTTCTCCGACTGGTTTATGAATGTTATAATTCTTGACATCTGATTTGTGTCCATTTATTCTTTTACGTAGAGACTGTCCAGTTTGACCAATGTACATGGCAGAGGGGCATTGCTGGCACATGATGGCATATATCACATTGGTGGATGTGCAGGTGAATGAGCCTCTGATAGCGTGGCTGATGTTATTAGGCCCTGTGATGGTGTCCCCTGAATAGATATGTGGGCACAGTTGGCAACGGGCTTTGTTGCAAGGATAGGTTCCTGGGTTAGTGGTTCTGATGTATGGTATGTGGTTGCTGGTGAGTATTTGCTTCAGGTTGTGGGGGCTGTCAGTAGGCAAGGACTGGCCTGTCTCCCAAGATTTGTGAGTGTGTTGGGTCATCCTTCAGGATAGGTTGTAGATCCTTGATAATGCGTTGGAGGGGTTTTAGTTGGGGGCTGAAGGTGACGGCTAGTGGCGTTCTGTTATTTTCTTTGTTAGGCCTGTCCTGTAGTAGGTGACTTCTGGGAACTCTTCTGGCTCTATCAATCTGTTTCTTCACTTCCGCAGGTGGGTATTGTAGTTGTAAGAATGCTTGATAGAGATCTTGTAGGTGTTTGTCTCTGTCTGAGGTGTTGGAGCAAATGCGGTTGTATCGCAGAGCTTGGCTGTAGACAATGGATCGTGTGGTGTGGTCAGGGTGAAAGCTGGAGGCATGTAGGTAGGAATAGCGGACAGTAGACAGCCCCCCAACCTGAAGTGAAACTCAGACGTTCTTGTTAAATTCTGGATTTGTGCTGGAAATGGCCCACCTTGATTATCACACACATTGTAAGGAGAGTGATCACTTTAGATAAGCTATTACCAGCAGGAGAGTGGGGTAGGGGGAGAGAAAACCTTTTGTAGTGGTAAACACCCATTTTTTCATGGTTTGTATGTATATAAACATCTTATGTATTTTCCACAGTATGCATCCGATGAAGTGAGCTGTAGCTCATGAAAGCTTATGCTCAAATAAATTGGTTAGTCTCTAAGGTGCCACAAGTACTCCTTTTCTTTTTGAGAATACAGACTAACACGGCTGTTACTCTGAAACCTTTTAAATCAAATTTACTTTTCATACTGATCGTTGATTTTTTTTATTTTCCACAATTTTGCCCGGTTGATTAAAATAATTTTTTCTTACTTTTTTAGCTAATTTCCCTTTATGGCTGTCCATGTTCGAGCCAGGTGCTAATATGATTTTTAGTTGAAAACACTGTAGCAGAATTTATAAATCTTCCAAACTGTTATGTTTAAAAAAGGAATTTTTAAAAGATCCACAGAGGCTTATGGTTCTTGGTCTCTCTAGAATCGTACTTCTTGCAACTTTAAATTTCCGGCCAGTGCTGCTCTTCAACGTCTGAGTCACACTTATAAAACTCAAGATATTTAGAGTTAAAACTTCTTGGTACATCCTCACCCACTTCATGCCCGGGTTTTGTGTCACAATATGGTTAAAAACATAAATGATCTGTTCTCAAACTTGATAATTCTTGTACACAAGTGGTGAAAGAGAAGATCAGACTGAATGCCCTACGTCTGAATTTGCTCACTTGAATGAGTATGCACATAAGACTTTGCATATTTTGATCTAGCTTTTTTGCAGTTAGCATCCTGTAAAAAGCAAAAACAAAACATGTTTCTACATGCAATATTAGGCTTTGTTTAGACTAATAACTGTGCTGGTGTAATTAAAGTTACTCCAGTGGAAACTCCTAGTATAGTTGTGCTGCAGAGATATAAAGTTTAATCAGGAAACAAATTATAGGAATGATATTCGGACTGTAAATCAGAGGTTCTCAACTTATTTACCACTGTGGGCCGCATCCATACTATATATGCGCGCGCGCACACACACACACTACATCTACAAAAAACATACAAGGTTTAGTATTTATTATATGACAACAATACAATTCAAATCAATATAGTACCTTTCATTTAAACACTGGCAAATGTCTACAAAGAGCATTTTAAACTAGCAAAATAAGTCAAAACATTCACTATTCAAATTAATTTACTGTGAGGGTGGCATGGTATGGCATGATGTATTGCCACCCTCACTTCCATGCTGATGGCATGGCTGGGCTAAGCGCCCGGAGAGCGTGGCTGCGTAGCCTTCCTGCAAAGATGGGGAGCACTGCCCCCCATGCACCCAGCCCATGACTGTCCCCAGACTGCCCCCACCCCCAGCTAAGGAATACCCCCTATCACCCAACCCTCCTGGGACTGTCCCCCCAGCATCCAGCCCCCCAACACTGGGCTGGCACACATGCCTGCCTTGCAAAGACACGGTGCCCTGTCCAGGGCAGAACGGTTCCACCAGGAACTGCCCCCTCCAGCATCCAGGACCCCAACCCAGCAACTCTCCCCATGCCCCAAAGATTTGCCCCCCAGCACTCAACCCTCCCCCCCCCATCCATGGACTGCCCCCAGCCACCAGTCCCCAACTAGAGTCTGTCGCACATGCACCGGTTGCACCCTCTTCCCATGCCTCTGTGCCCCCATCCCCATGCTCATTGGTCTTCTATCTTGGCTGCATATAGCTCAGCCATGCAGCCCACTCTGCCCACCTGCTGCTGAGGTCCTAGTGTTGGGGAGTCTACTCCAGCCGGGGACACTGAACCTGCAATCCTGTGGGATTAAGGGGTGCTGAGCCCCCCAGCCTCCAGCCGATGCTTCTGGGCCCAGTCCCGCCAGGGGCTGATGCTGCGCCACCCCATTTTGGCACCCCACCCCTGCCAGCTCTGCTCCCACAGCAAGTGTCCCTCCCCTAGTTCCGGCCCTCAGGAGGTCATATGGGCTACAGTTGTGTGCTGCTTGGGCTGCGGGTTGAGAATCATTGCTGTAAATACTTAAATTCATCAGTTTTTATAGTATGCTTGTTAGGGGCTTATTCCTTCACCCACTTACTTCCCTGGTCCTTCTCGCATGAACAGAGAGCAACAATACCCGAAGTCCAAAGGTGCAAACAATTCGATGTTTATTGGGGTGAACTTCCAGCAAGCATGATTCCAGTTTCCTTCCTTAGTGTCCCCCTTCCCAGCTCTGACACCACAGAGCCTTACACCTGTGTCCCTGTTCCCATTCCTGCCCTGAGCCAAACATGATTCCAATTTCCTTACCCCCATTCCCTGTTCCCATTTCCCCCTTTAGCAAAACATGATTCCAATTTCCCCATTCCCTGCTCCCATTTTCCCCACACACACCTACCCACTCACTTCCTGATTGACTGCAGACTATATAGTAAAACTTGAGTTCAGCTTAGCTATACCTTAACCAATCATTTTCCTGAAATTTAACTAACCAATCCTAACATATTGTAGCATGATTATGTAACCAGTTATATCCCACCACCTTAATTAGTTTACACCCAGCAAAATTAATTATACAGCAGACAGAAACAATCACAGAACCAGACAGAGATTATACAGACAAACAATAGCAAAGTGGGAACTATAATGACAAAACAAAACAGAAGTGAGGATTTCACATCCCAGCTATTGATAAGTGAGTTCTTGCCAGACAGGATGCTATGAAACTAAGTTTCCTTTTACATTTTCTAGGCACTTCCCTTTCTTTGGAGGTGATAGGCACTATCAGGACAGGATTGTATTCCTAACAGCCCAATAGTCACATTGAAATAAGGTGCTAGTTTGGAATGTGAGGATGTGACCATTCACTTCCCAGTTTATGGCTGCCTCTCTTGCTTAGCCAAAGGCCTTAATCTAAGAACAGGGCCTCAGACTGTCACAGTAATAGAAGGACCTTACACTGGCAGACAGTGATTTTGATTCTTTCTTTTATACCTCTAACTAGCCAAGTGATAAGAATACACCTAAATTCTTCTAGTACAGGCCTTTACCGACAGGCCTGAATATCTATATCCTAACAATGCTGACTATTTTGCTTTGGGGACTGATCCAACTCCTGATTAAGTCTGTGTCTTTCCACTGACTTCACTGGCAGTTATATCAGTCTCACTTGTGCCCCAGTCATACAACTGGTTCCACCCAGGTGGACCAGTGCACCTGAATGGAACCCCATTAGTGGAGTAAACTGAAGGATTGAGTCTTAATCTTAATCTGGTGGCACTTGGCATGTATTACTACTTTTGCTGAGCCCTGAAGATGTTCTATAAATCTATGGACAATAACACATTAAAAACCTAAATATCCTGATTTTCCCCCCTTAAATTATATTAATATTAAATTAATAATTAATTAAATTAATAATTAATTATTAGTTAAATTAATAATATTTTGAATTATCTTGGATTGGGGGTACAGGGTTGAATTCTGCCAAAATAGACACGTCAAGTCTTGACCCTCACTAGGATATGGCCATTCAAGAGGGTCAGCACTAGAAGCTGATAGGTTGGATAAAAATCAATGTGTTTTTTTAATGAAAAAAATATATTTTTATTTTAAATTAAATACAAGCTTATTTTTAAAAAATAAACCTATTTAAAATTAAATTTGAAATTGACAGCTTATGCTAAGGCCTCAACTACTTATCTATTAATCATTAAAATACAAAAAATATTAAGCAGTATATATTTGAGAGTATATAAGAGAGCTTTAAACTGGGAATTTGGGGGAGATGGTTGGGAGATGTCCAGGTAATCTCCACGCCGGATTTTAGCATTGAGAGGAAAGAAAACGAAGAAAGAAAGGATACAGCCATGGGTAGGAGGAAGGGCAGTGTAGGTACCAGTCTAATAGGTTATACTGGCTGTAGAATGACTGTGCCTAATAGGGTACAGAATGTGAGCGAGGCCAAACAGCAAAAATTAAGATGTTTGTACACTAATGCGAGGAGCCTAGGTAACAAAATGGAGGAACTAGCGCTACTGGTGCAGGAAGTGAAACCAGATATTATAGGGATAACAGAAACATGGTGGAATAGTAGTCATGACTGGAATACAGGTATTGAGGGGTATATGCTGTTTAGGAAAGATCGAAATAAAGGTAAAGGTGGTGGAGTAGCATTGTATATCAATGATGAGGTAGAATGTAAAGAAATAAGAAGCAATGAAATGGATATGACTGAGTCCGTCTGGGCAAAAATTACATTGGGGAAGAAAACTATTAGAGCCTCCCCTGGGATAGTGCTTGGGGTGTGCTATAGACCGCCGGGATCTAATTTGGATATGGATAGAGCCCTTTTTAATGTTTTTAATAAAGTAAATACTAATGGAAACTGTATGATCATGGGAGACTTTAACTTCCCAGATATAGACTGGAGGACAAGTGCTAGTAATAATAATAGGGCTCAGATTTTCCTAGATGCGATAGCTGATGGATTCCTTCATCAAGTAGTTGCTGAACCAGCTAGAGAGGATGCCATTTTAGATTTGGTTTTGGTGAGTAGTGAGGATCTCATAGAAGAAAGGGTTGTAGGGGATAATCTTGGTTCAAGTGATCATGAGCTAATTCAGTTCAAACTGAACGGAAGGATTAACAAAAATAAATCTGCAACTAGGGTTTTTGATTTTAAAAGGGCTGACTTTCAAAAATCAAGGAAATTAGTTAGGGAAGTGGATTGGACTGAAGAATTTATAGATCTAAAGGTAGAGGAGGCCTGGGATTATTTTAAATCAAAGCTGCAGAAGCTATCGGAAGCCTGCAAGAAAGGGGAAAAAGTTCATAGGCAGGAGTTGTAGACCAAGCATCTCAGAGAGGTGATTAAGAAAAGAAGAAAGCATACAGGGAGTGGAAGAAGGGAGGGATCAGCAAGGAAAGCTACCTTATTGAGGTCAGAACATGTAGGGATAAAGTGAGACAGGCTAAAAGTCAAGTAGAGTTGGACCTTGCAAAGGGAATTAAAACCAATAGTAAAAGGTTCTATAGTCCTATAAATAATAAGAAAACAAAGAAAGAAAGAAAGAAGTGGGACCGCTAAACACTGAGGATGGAGTGGAGGTCAAGGATAATCTAGGCATAGCCCAATATCTAAACAAATACTTTGCCTCAGTCTTTAATAAGGCTAAAGAGGACCTTAGGGATAATGGTAGCATGACAAATGGGAATGAGGATATGGAGGTAGACATCACCATATCTGAGGTAGAAGCGAAACTCAAACAGCTTAATGGGACTAAATCGGGGGGCCCAGATAATCTTCATCCAAGAATATTAAAGGAATTGGCACTCGAAATTGCAAGCCCATTAGCAAGAATTTTTAATGAATCTGTAAACTCAGGGGTTGTACCGTATGATTGGAGAATTGCTAACATAGTTCCTATTTTTAAGAAAGGGGGAAAAAAGGGTAATTATAGGCCTATTAGTTTGACATCTGTAGTATGCAAGGTCTTGGAAAAAATTTTGAAGGCGAAAGTAGTTAAGGACATTGAAGTCAATGGTAAATGGGACAAAATACAACATGGTTTTACAAAAGGTAGATCGTGCCAAACCAACCTAATCTCCTTCTTTGAGAAAGTAACAGATTTTTTAGACAAAGGAAACGCAGTGGATCTAATTTACCTAGATTTTAGTAAGGCATTTGATACCGTGCTACATGGGGAATTATTAGTTAAATTGGATAAGATGGGGATCAATATGAAAATTGAAAGGTGGATAAGGAACTGGTTAAAGAGGAGACTACAATGGGTCCTACTGAAAGGTGAACTGTCAGGCTGGAGGGAGGTTACCAGTGGAGTTCCTCAAGGATCAGTTTTGGGACCACTCTTATTTAATCTTTTTATTACTGACCTTGGTACAAAAAGTGGGAGTGTGCTAATAAAGTTTGCGGATGATACAAAGCTGGGAGGTATTGCCAATTTAGCGAAGGACAGGGATATCCTACAGGAGGATCTGGATGACCTTGTAAACTGGAGTAATAGTAATAGGATGAAATTTAATAGTGAGACGTGTAAGGTCATGCATTTAGGGATTAATAACAAGAATTTTAGTTATAAGCTCGGGACGCATCAATTAGAAGTAACGGAGGAGGAAAAGGACCTTGGAGTATTGGTTGATCATAGGATGACTATGAGCCGCCAATGTGATATGGCCGTGAAAAAAGCTAATGCGGTCTTGGGATGCATCAGGAGAGGTATTTCCAGTAGGGATAAGGAGGTTTTAGTACCGTTATACAAGGCACTGGTGAGACCTCACCTGGAATACTTTGTGCAGTTCTGGTCTCCCATGTTTAAGAAGGATGAATTCAAACTGGAACAGGTACAGAGAAGGGCTACTAGGATGATCCGAAGAATGGAAAACTTGTCTTATGAAAGGAGACTCAAGGAGCTTGGCTTGTTTAGCCTAACTAAAAGAAGGTTGAGGGGAGATATGATTGCCCTCTATAAATATATCAGAGGGATAAATACCGGAGAGGGAGAAGAATTATTTAAGCTCAGTACCAATGTGGACACAAGAACAAATGGATATAAACTGGCCACCAGGAAATTTAGTCTAGAAATTAGACGAAGGTTTCTAACAATCAGAGGAGTGAAGTTTTGGAATAGCCTTCCAAGGGAAGCAGTGGGGGCAAAAGATCTATTTGGCTTTAAGATTAAACTCGATAAGTTTATGGAGGAGATGGTATGATGGGATAACATGGTTTTGGTAATTAAATATTCATGGTAAATAGGCCCAATGGCCTGTGATGGGATGTTAGATGGGGTGGGATCTGAGTTACCCAGGAAAGAATTTTCTGTAGTATCTGGCTGGTGAATCTTGCCCATATGCTCAGGGTTTAGCTGATCGTCATATTTGGGGCCGGGAAGGAATTTTCCTCCAGGGCAGATTGGAAGAGGCCCTGGAGGTTTTTCGCCTTCCTCTTTAGCATGGGGCACGGGTCACTTGCTGGAGGATTCTCTGCTCCTTGAAGTCTTTAAACTATGATTTGAGGACTTCAATAGCACAGATATAGGTGTGAGGTTTTTTGCAGGAGTGGTGGGTGAAATTCTGTGGCCTGCGTTGTGCAGGAGGTCAGACTAGGTGATCATAATGGTCCCTTCTGACCTAAATATCTATGAATCTATGAATATTTGCTGCCATTAGTTTAAAGAAAGCTGAAGCACTGAACTAGTGGAAGTACTAGAACTGACTAAGCATCTGGAGCTAGAGTTCGTTGAATTAGTAACCCAGCTTTTGTCAGCAGTAGCTTCTTCTGCAGATGCAGAAAGAAGATTTTCTTGATTTCAGTTCTGTGACCAGTTGATTCAAAGGTAAGAAACCAATGTGAGCTGAAAAAACAGGAAAGCTATAAGAATCAAATGTAAGAATAAAACTGGGTGTGAGAGGATGAGATCTACTATTTCTAAAATTTTGAAGGACATGGTGAATAGAAATAACCAGTTAAGTTCACTAACTGCAGCTCCTACTTCCTTTGTTTAGTAAATCAGTTATTTTTAAATGCAAAACATGTTTTGATACTTTTTCTTATGTATCCAGCACATTTAAGGTAGTTTTCTTTAATAAGAAAAAATTAAAATGCTGTTTAAGCATTTAAATTGAATTTGATTTTCCATCCATGCAGAACTTGACACAAATCAGAAGTAAGAAAATAATCTAATAAATAAGAAGTGCATCATTCACTATTTTCTAACATAAAAATTGAGAATCTGAATAAATAGAGATATAATTACTTAAAAGTGTTAAGATATAGTGTATCCTGGATTGTAAAAAAAGAACCAAATTTAGTTCAAAGGCTATATTTACTTGCTAATCAGCATGTTTTAATGGTTACCAACCATGGAGAATCAGCCTTTCTTTAGAAAAATAAAAGTACTAATGCAAGATATGATTAAAATCAATTATGTAAATAAGGTTTCCTGCTTGCTGATTTAAATTGATGATTTAAATCACTTCGACTTAAATCAATCCACCATGGAAGCTGAAGAATAAATTTGGTATTGTGCATCCAAGGGCTGTGGAACTTTAGAGCAGTTAACTGTTTCCTGCTGTAAATAAGTGGCCAATACATAGTTCCTCATACTGTGTAATTCACAGAGCAGCAGTTGGTTCAATTTAAGTCTGGGAGAGGCCAAATAACCTGGCTTCAGTGGTGCCGTGCTCTTGTTGGAAGAAACAAGAGCCCATCTCTAGCAACCACAGTTACCAGAGTTTTCACAGGAAAAGCTGATCTCCTTTTGAAAATTCAGATTATCAGGGGTAAGTATCCTTTTCCTTCTAGATCTGCTACGAAATTGTGCCTCACTTCACCTGATAGGAGCAGAATTTGCATTATGACTGTTCTGAAATATACTATATTGCATAGTTGGAGAGCACTATAATTGCTCTCTTGCTGAAGACCTGGATCCTGACTGTTTCTCTTATACTAGTGTACCTCCATTGGCTTCAGTTATCCTAATTTACATGGGTTGCTGAATGGGGGATGAGGTGCATGATGATGTCCCCTCTAGTGGCACTGAGACCACTTAGAGATTAATGAGTTTGCTACAGCCTTAGCTAAGAGCCACGTGGCTTTAGCTCATGCAGTAGAGGCTCATATACTAAGCTCCAGAGGTCCCAGGTTGAGGTAAAGATACTGAATTGGACTCTTATATACAAGATCAATTTTTCTGTGGTTGTTGGTGTGAATCCTTATTAAATACACCCTTAATAAAAGGGATTAATTGTAGTGGTAGAAAAAAGAGTCTCTCTTACGCCACACTCCTTTTTGAGGTGAGATCTACTAAAAGGGAGCACTCTAATAAACAAAAGAGAAAACTTTGACAAGAACTGGAAGAAAAAGGAAGCACGTCCCAAGCTTCAAAGGCTTCCCAGTTGATATCCCACACGAGCCCCACTTGTAATGCTGACAGACCCTGGTCGTTGGTGGGCAGGATTGAAGCTGGGACCTTTGAAGCTAAATGCATAAGCTTTTACTGCATAAGCCACATGGCTTTTAGCTAAAGTTGTCAGATTCATTAATCTCGAAGTGGTCTCGGTGGGGACAGAACACCACACCCAGGAGGTTTGTGGGTTACATGGACACTATATCTTTCAAGGTGTTGTCTTCAATGTGTGGCTTAGGTGACTTCAGCTGCGATCTCCTCACATACCCTTGCACAGAAAGCAGCGACGTGATTGATGTTCTGAATAGTTTTGCCCAGGTTTGTCATTTCTGAGGCAAACCGGCACAGACTTGGTGTAGGCGGAAAGGATTTCTGAAACTGCAGCCAGTTACTTGTGGGACGGGAGACATTAGAGAGAGCTGTGAGTCTAAAGTGGAAACAAAGGTTTCTTGTGTGAGTTAGTATTCTCAGTTTAAAGAAACATTTGCTTTAGTTAAACATGTTTCACTCCAAATAGAAACATCTGTTTCTTATCTCCAAATTATCCATAATAACTTGTGTAATTGGTCTTGCATAACTAGCTGCCTGTGCCAGTTTGCACCTCAAGAGGTGGTCTAGTAATTAAACTCAGCCTCTTATGGTACGGGAATGACTTTTGTATTAACAAGTGGAATAGAAGGAAGAAACTATTCAAATCCCTGGTCGTTTACCATAAGTGCTGTTGAATACCCTGTTTTTTCTCTGGGCTGTCAGTCTGTGTTCTGTCAGTCTTACTGCCCAGAGAGAACTAGATCGGTGGGCTGAGACACAGACTATATTTTCAAGTCCAGCACTTAGGGTTAAAGTTTTCAAAAGGGCCTGAGTGACTTAAGAGCCTATTGGCTTAGCTGTGCCAATTTAACCACTTAGATTTTCCTCAGATCTTTGTCTTGTACATAACACACAGTCCACATTATCAGACCACAAGTAAAATGTCCCTCAAGCACCCTGGAAAATTTTACCCCTAAATTGAACATGATGGACAATGTGTCATGCACAAGAAAAAGGTCTGAGGAGAATCTAAGTTATGATCTGTGCATCGCATCACCATGGAGAACACATCAGGGTAGATGTCAGGATAGTGATAGATATGTAAAATTATGGCTCTGGCTCTCAAATTTCTTGAGACCAAGGATTATTTACCATTTTTTTCCAAAATTCACAGGACAGTCCCATTAAATGCTTTAACAATTAATCAGAATGTCTCTTTCTTTTCTTTTCGGCTCTGCTGTATGATCTCTGTCTGGGCTTCCCCCAAGGAACTCTTCAAACTATCAGGCAGTTCAAAGGCAAAAACATTACATTGCAATTTAAAAGACTTTCTTGAAAGACATGATCAAAGTACAGCAAGAACTATGTTGAGACCTAAAATGCTGAATAAACATCAACCAAAATATTTTGATATTGCCTCTAGAAAAAATTACTTGGAACTTAAAGATGTTGCGGTATCATTCTGCATACGATGTGTTTGTGGGGTTAGATTTGTTCACTGGTAAGATTTTAATTTATTATCCTAGACAAAATCTGTATACATTCTAGATCTCTTACTAGACACATGAACAGTATCTAATCTCCGCTACTTTTTAGGTTTGAACACAAAAATAATCTCTTTTGCCCTCTTAAATCTATTCACCTCTTTTGAATAAGTTTTCTCAAACTCTCCAAAAAATACTCACTTTGGGTCAAGACAAAACCTGAAAAACTTTCAGCCTAAGGTGACTTCTAAAAAGTTATGAATATATGTTCTGAGGTTATAATGAAAGTGCATTCACTGTAATCTCTATTGAAGTCACTTTTATGCCACTTTTCAGAGTAGCAGCCATGTTAGTCTGTATCTGCAAAAAGAAAAGGAGGACTTGTGGCACCTTAGAGACTCACAAATGTATTTGAACATAAGCTTTCGTGAGCTACAGCTCACTTCATCAGATGCAACTCACGAAAGCTTATCCTCAAATAAATTTGTTAGTCTCTAAGGTGCCACAAGTCCTCCTTTTCTTTTTATGCCACTGTTATAATAAAGAATACTTTCTAACATGATGAATGTTCAAGTTGCTCATCTTTTGGTACTAAAGCTGTCCACAAAGCCCGTATATTGACTAACAAGCATAAGAAAAAATTTCATTCAAGAATCTTTTTCTTGACTCAGTGTATTGGTCACTGTAATAGCTTATTTAGCTTAGCTCTTTACTATAAAAGTTCACTGTAACCACTTAACCAAAAATATTTTCCACGCTAGTCTTGATTGTTTGAAGCAATTCTGCCAGTGGCCACTAGATGTCCCTACTTGACTAGTTTGTTCAATAAAGAATGGTCATGTGATGTTAGAGCTTATATTTATGTACCTTTCACTATTTAACTTTGTTTACTGTATTGGCACTGGTGCATCCTAGCGGCTTAGCAGGTGCGTACACAAGATAACTATTCTCTTTGTTTACTGTTTTGGAATTCTGTTGGAGTATTGCAAAACCTGTGCTCAACTTAAATGCTGAGCTCTTGGCAGTGCTTAATTTGTAATGAAAGAGGGGCCGGGACTCAAACAATTTTCTTACTTTCATAACTGACACGCGAAGCCCATCGGGTCGGGGCTACAAACTGTCAGCCTAGAGGTGCTGGGTCTGAGTCCTAGCAAGCCCCATCACCAATTAAGCACTGTTCTTGGGTAATAGTGGAAGTATTTAGAACCTTCCACATATGTACAGTCTAGGAAATGTTTTATATAGTTAATCAGGTATCTGACAGCTGTAAGACAGCATCTCCATGTATTTCTGTGAGAAAGGACAGCATGTATAGATAACCAGTTATTTTTGAATATATTTAAACTTGATGTTAATTTTAACAGCTGTATGGGGCTTTAAGTCCTACCAGAAGCTTTAAGTACCCAACCTGCTATATTCCTTCTAAACTACTAGTAAATATCAGAATTTAAAAAATATGTTGTGTAATCTTATTTATCTCAATGGTAAACAAAAAATGAGAGAGCCAGTTCTGCAAAGAATCTGTTGGGGGAGAGGCATCTGCTTCCTCCAGTGTAGAAGGTCAGACCACTTTCTTTTTTTATAATTAAAGTATAGATCTGATGCTTGATCAGGAGAAGCAATGGCTGAAATCCTTTATAGAAAAGTATTTCACTATCCAGATAATAATACTATAAGTAGAGGAAAGGCACAGTTGGGAAAGAATAGATTTAAAAAACAACAACAACAAAAACCCAAACACCTAGACAACAGGAATGTATTTAAATAGGCAAGACATAATTTAAATTTTACACTGGAATGCTAAAGCAGAAAGTTATTTAAATAGTCAGCTTTTTGGATCAGGGACTGTATTGTACTATATTTATACAGTGCTTAGTACAGTGGGACCTACTGTAGTACAGAATAATAGTAGCACCAGAATCATTGCGGGTCATTCTAGAGAAAGTACAGAGGAAAGGTACGGTCAAAAAAAAGTGGAAAATGGTAAACATCATATCTACTCTTACAGAACAAAAAGGGGACGTTGTATTGAGGAATGATCCAGGCAGTGGTGCAAGTAGGACGGTACAGTACAGTATGCCGTACCATTAAGATATTTATTGCCAGTACTCCGGCAAGACACAGGAGCAGAACATGGGGCCTCCGGGCAGCCCCACACCAGCAGCTCCTTCGGCACAGCTGTACTGCCCCAGCCCCCAACCCTGTCTTCTGTGGGGCTGTACAGGCCTCAGACAGGAGATGTAGCTGCATGGAAGGACTGGGTGTGGTACAGCCGCACCAGAGGAGCTGCTAGTGTGGGGCCACTCGGTGGCCCCACGTTCTGCTCCTTTCGCTGCTGCGGTTCTGGAGAGCGCTGCAGTTCCGAAGTCTGTATCCGGTGCAGTGGGAGGACAGAGATTCCCCCCAGCCCAGGTAACGTGGGATGGGGAGAACACAGGGGCCCTGGGCAGGGGGCAGGGAGGAGTCACGTGGAGGGTTATGAGCCCCCCCTTTAGCTGGGCCCCCCATTTATGTCCCTCCCATGAGTTGCCTGTGCACCACTGGATCCAGGAAACTGCAGACCAGTAAGCTTAATACAGTTTCTGCTCTGCAAAGGTACTGGGTGGGAGGGGATGGAAGGGGTAGGAGATTGCACCATGTTTCTCTCTGTTTCCATATCAAATACGATCAGTTTATAAGCTAAAGGGTGGGGAAGTGGGAGTTTAGTTGTCAGCCCTGCAGACTAATCCTGGGCTTTCAGAACCAAAATGATTTCTTTCCTTCTTGCACATCATCGAGGAGTAAAAGGCTCTGCAGATACAATTATGCTGTTAGTGACCTCTTGCAATTCCATAGCAAGCCCATTAAAGCCATGGGTATAACTATCTGAAATGACCAAACCATTCTGTTGGTGTGAAAGAGAACAGAACCTTCTTAGCTGTTTTGACTTTGCAAGGCTAATATGAGTAGAAAGTTAACACTTTTTTTGTCATGAAAAACAGCAGGTGTGATTATACAAGAAGCAGATCTCATGGGTAAGAAGGTGCACTTTTATGTACTCTTCAGAGTAGAAGCACAATTTTAGTACTTTTTCTAGCAAGTAATGAAGCTGTCCCTTTGTAAGATCTGACATGAAAAAAGGTAGTCAGAGAGGTGAATGGCAACTACGGCTCTAGTCAAGCAAGTCGTCATGACACTCTGGTTTTATAACAAGCTGAACAGAAAGTGGGTGAACATCTCTAGCCATTTCGTTTGGTTCCACATGGCCTTGGGAGTCAACCTAAAGATATTGGATTAGATTAAACTAAAATACTCATTAGGATTTAAAGGAACATGGTCATCTTGGGAAATTAGTCTTTTTAAAAAAAGTAACGTTTAAGATTACCGTAGACCTTAGTTCCTCTTGTGCCGCTGTCACACTGGGCAGTCCAGCCCCTCCGTTGATTATGGTCACTCGCTACTAGCGGTACTTCTTCCTAGGTGACGCCAGCACATTCAGTGTCCTCTGTGACGGTCTTCTGCCCATTCTTCCTGGGCCTTCCTCGCTTTCTTTCCTCCCTGGGTAAGTTCAGATGGGGGATATGTGACTTTTCCCCGCAAGTTGCTCAGTTTGCCTAGACACCAGATGCTGTCAGATGTCCAGTGTAATTGTTCCCTCGTTGTGTTCCTGGGCACTCTTTTAAACATACTTATTGTGGTTTTACAATGGCAGCGGGACTCCGGCCTGCGGGTGGCTTCTGACACGACTTCGCACACCTTTGTTTGGGTCCTGTCACTACGGGGAGGTGCTGGGAGTACTGCCTCCCCAGTCACAGCACCTAGCACGGTGTTCAGAATGCCGGCTGTCCTGACCTCTTGGCAGCAGGCTCCAGTCTCTGCTTTCTGTCCCTGCACTGGGCAGAGCTGGGCCCAGAAAGCTACCTCCAAAGGAGCACCAAAGATGGGGAGGGTCTTCCATGGGCCATGTGGAAGAAGAATGGGCGGAGGGAGTGCTGTGGCTAGCCGTGGGACATGTGGGCAGAAGAGGACTGCAGGGCAAAAGGGGAGCACAGATTTTGCAGGGTACAGGTGAAAAGGCTGCCTGCAGGGATGGCGTTACTAGGGATTGTGGAGTACAGTAGGGTGGGAATCATTGGCGCTAGAGGGGTGTTGGGGGCCTATGGTGGGGTAGTGAGAAGTACTATGGGAGTAGAAGTAAAATGTTCGCAATCAGAAGCGGTGTGGGGGTAATTGGGCAGACAGACTTTGAGGGGAAAAGGACCAAAGGTGGGGAGGGGTGGGAGAGGGAGAGTGTGTCAATGAGAGCACCTAGCTGCCCAGCATTTCAGACCAAGTTAGGGTCTAACCTCCTACTCTGATCGCTGAAGGCTTTAGCCTGGGTAAATAAGTAACCCTACTCCTCGGTATCGAGGCAGGAAGCCCACAGATTGAGTGGATCCATAACAGGCATAGGGCAGCGTGCATAATAGCACTGTACCTTTGACCAAGAGGGTGCTTATGTATGAAATAAGCTCTGACTGAAATTTATCTGCTGGACTTATTCCCTAGAACTCAGTTAATGGATTTCCACCATGACCTCAGACTAATGGGGAAAAAATTCTAACTCTACACCCCTGAACAACACTCTTCCCTTTTCTCCCTCAGCCAAAATGAAACAATGTAGCTGTCTAACCTGCAACTATCCCTCTGTTAATAAGCAAAACAGGGGGCCAACATCTGACAGGATTCCCACCTGCTGCTGCTTAGGTTCTGTCACTGCAGAGAAGCGGCACTGGCTGGGGAGTCAGGAGATCAGAGTTCTGTTCCTAACTCTGCCACTGACCTGCTGTGCAACCTTGGATGAGTCTCTTCCCCACCAACCGTCGGTCTGTCTTGTTTGTTTAGACAGCAAGCCCTTTAGGTCAGGGATGGGCTGCTTCTACAGTGCCCCGCACAACAGGCCTCAGTCTTGGCTGGGGTCTTCGGGGCTATTGTGATATAAAATAACCTTGCCTGATAAAGTTCTGAAGCCAGAAATGTAAATTCTGTTGCTGATACGGTGCTTGGAAGGGGCAGGGGAAGATGAACTGTTTAATGAGCAGAAAGTACAGGGCCTATAAAGCAAGGTCCATCTCTCTGATCTATGTCTGAGGCTAGAATGGATGAATTGGCATTCTTTTGTGTGGTTTTGGAGGAGGGAATATCCATCTGCATATTCACCCTGTTCAAGGTGTGTTTAGCTCTAGTAGGAAATCCTTGAAAATAACTTACAGTACATGATGTGGTAGTATACTAATAGTAGAGTCCTCTTAAAATAACCAATGTAGAGTTGGTTGTAAAAGACTGGAATACAAATTTCCTGTGGCCTCCAAATAGCACCAGTTCTGGTGCTCCAAAAATGAAGTACCTTTCAAACGTGCACATTGTGCATATAAATCCTGAGTACCCACTTTGGAAGGTTTGGCCCCTGAAACTTTCCTCTTCGTTGCTGTAGAGCAAGATGCTGCTACTGGCTGCATCGTTAAAATAAAAGGACACCATATAAATAGCTAGGTGAAAAGTATTTGACTTATCTGACTTTAAAATCTACTAAGAATTTTTTTTCTTTAATAGAAGATATGTAGGTGGTGAGGGGCTTGTCAGATGCATTCTTAATTCTGGAGAAGCTGAACTTTTCAGCAGTATATCTCAAAAGAATACGTATGAGACAGGAGTCCTAAAACAATAGCTGTCCTGAAGCTGTGCAATTCAGATCTCAGAGCATATGAGGAACTATGAATTTATCTGCTTCTCCAGTGCAGCTTAACTTCCACAGCCATAATTGCAGAGAGAGGTTATGTAACGTATGCTCATGGACTCCCCTCCTCAGAGGGAAGAGCAGAGACTACTTATTTAGAGGCTTCCACTGGTTTTGTTGTCGAAGTTTCCAGGAAGGGAGCAACAGTTCCTTAAATGGAATAAGTAGGGTAGGTGGAAAGCAAAACTCAGTGGCTCTGTACAACGTAGGAGAAACATGATGGAAAATATTTATAAGAATTTTCATAGGGAACCCTGAAACATAGTAGGCTTGGTGTTTCTTTAGCCCATATCTAGGATGAAGGTTGGATATGCAGCTCATACTCAGGCTCTTCAAGCTTCTGAAGTTTTCAGTCCCTTCCCTGCAACCACTTTATTTTTGCTCAAGTTTAAAATGTACCTTCTCCCCTGAGGTTTGTATTGCAAAGTGAACAATGCTGTCTGTACAGTGCATTGGTGTGGTGACAGGGAGCTGGCTGGAACATTCAGAATGATGCTCTAAATCTGGTAGAGCAGTGATTTGAGTCTGGGGTTCCCACGTACCAGGCCAATACCCCAGCCACCAGGCTATAGAGTGGGAGAGAGTGTCATCAGAAGTGACTGGTACCCCCAAAACATCTACCTAAATCAAAGGCGCTGGTTTTGCTCCAAAACCAACCATTTTGGCACAATTCAGTTTTTGCAAAACAGTTCAAAAGGCTTTGGGTTTTTTTCTATCGCGGAATGAAAATACACTTCTAAACCTCAAGTTGCAGTGTCTTCTTCCAGCCAGCTCTAATGATGACACAAGTTAGTTGGGAAATTCACGAATGTCTTCCACCTCCCGAGGGAATCCCAGAATTTAAATAACTTCTGATGTAGCAGTTGCCATGTTAGCATAACTTTTCTCCTGAACATTACTAGGGCAAATGTTACATTTTTTCACACCCTGGGCAATCCCACTGATGTATGAGGTACAAGACAAGGCAGAACTTTGCTTTCACAAAGTTAGCAGCACCTTTCATAGCTACTGGTCCTTGCTGCATCTTCTGACGAAAGCATTTCACTTCTAAGAAATTTCCTATACTTCATTCTATTGCCTCTATTTTCTTGAATTGTCTGAGGTGGAAGGCTACAGTATGGAAAATACTCTTAGCAGTTTGCACAGCTATGATAGGGTTGTGTGTTCACACACCCAACTTTTCTGTGGCTGGTTTACGATGGAGATCAACACAGCGAGTCAACCCTATTTGTCAGATTTTTATACTGTGCCCACGCAATGTGAATAAAATCCTCTAGACAAAGCTACATAAGGAAATGGATGGAAAAATTGAAGATCATTTAATTTGGTCCTATTTGGTTCAAAAGCTGAAAAGAATTGTCATGACAAAACATTTTTGGAGAATCATGCTAATAGGGGGAGGGAGGATCTTGAAGCCAGTTTCTGCTGGTCTCTTGGTTTCTGTCCAAGAATAAATAGTCCCAGGAACCAGCAGACCTGTTCGTTACATACCTCGCAACCTGGCAAGACCCAGATATGGGCCAGTATGTGACAAAGATCTACAATGAGGGACAAAAAATATGATTTATGCAGGAAACTTAAAGTGCTGTGGGATTCCTTGTTTATGAATGCATTTATTTGTAACTTAAATCTAACTATTAGCCGTAGTATTCATTGTGGAGTTTTTAAAAATTAAAGAGCCTAGTCAGTTCCCCTTAAGATGCTATAAAGATGTAAGAAAACATAGCTTTGAGAGAACCCTAGCTGTCTTTTTTGATTATGTGCTTTTTGTGCAGCCCTTTGAAACATTCCCATACAGTGAGGGGCAAATGTCAGAAGTTTCTGGACTTTTTGCAGTACTACCATCGATTCACTAGCCTACTCTGACTTGGGAGATGAAAGATCGACCCTGTATTTGAAAATAGGGAGGGGGAGTTAATCATACCTGATGCTGAACTGTCACTTTCTTCTTTCCAGCGTGTTCCATGGGAAACAGTACGAGCAGGCTATATAGCGCGCTTGCTAAGACGTTGAATAGCAGTGCTGCCTCCCAGCATCGGGAATACTTGGAACAGTCAGACTCTGAGCAGGTGGATCCCATAGATCCTAAAGAGCTGCTTCAGGAATGCCAGGCAGTTCTTCAAAAACGCCCTCCCCGACTCCAGAGAGACTTTGTGGACCTGAGGGCAGATTCTGCCAGCACCCATCGTCCCATTAGGGTCATGCAGTGGAACATTCTTGCGCAAGGTATGAACCTCATATAAATCTCCACTTGAGGCAGTCCCCTTGGAGCTAGATGCTGTTAAAAATGTATAGTATGTATTTTTTTTTAATGTAGATATAGTGTGTTTGCACAGAGTACAAATATATGGAATTGGGAGGGTTAGGGTAGAGGCAAGTGTAATTCGGAAGAAATAGCAAAAATAGAAAACTTCTGGGTCTGAATTCATGTGACCTTCCCTGCACAACAGTCACACAAACATTTCCTTTTTTTGTACTTATAAAACTGAAGCTACTTCTCCTGTCTCCCCATCTTTATGTGAATACAAGGCATCTCCTATTACACTGAGACGTACCCCATTATTGGATCCTTAGTGACCTCCAAAGAGTAGACTTGCCCTCTATAATTCTTCTTCTGAAGTTGACTTAACACATTCAGATCATCCTGTGGCAATGTAGTCACAAAAAAAACTAGTTAAACTTGGTTCAGAGTTCCAGGAATTTTTTCATTTGTCTTGGTTATTGCTACTTGGAAAAGCACATTTGAAGTGGAATAATTGACAGGAATAATTGTGTTTATAGTGGTATTTTCCACATCGTGCACTCAGTGCCGAGGGTTAAACTGGGCACAGGGGCCTCATCTCCCCTTCTCTCTGCACAGGTTTTTTTTTAAACTTTTGAAAAGACTATATTGAGATTAAGAATATTGTCAAATAGCTCTCCTATCTGGAGTCCTTTCTGCCTTGTCACACCTTCCAGATGATAGAGTAAACGCAATAGCATGGAAGAGACTTAACAAGAAACATTACAAGGTGACGTAGCAGCCACATGTACTAATCTAGTTTAAAGCAACTTGTAATTTTTTGGGGTGCCCTGTGTGACACACTTCTTTACAAGGGCCTCGGTGTGTAGAGGTTGTTTATATTTTTCTTACCAGGCACTTCTGAAAATCACACCCCTTTAAGGCATCTCAGATTGGGCATCCAAAATCAGTAGTCACTCCTGAAAATTGTGGCCACAAGTACTTGTAACTGGGTATTTTGGAGCCGCAGCTCCAATCCAGTCTGGTATCCATGGCCTCAGTGTATGCTACAACTTTTGCACACATGTATCCTACAAAGCAAGGTAATAAATTCTCCTGGCAAAATGAAGACAATAGGTCCTATAAATCACACTTAATTTTAACTTAACCCTTAAATCCATTTGGGGTTAGGTCCAGATTTTGAGTAGAAATCTGCATACTACTTACCCGTAGCTGGCAGTATGTTTACAAGGGAGTCCCTTATTTTCACAGGCCCATGCAAGTCTAAGTTAGGGAGAGGCTGGTTTGCTCTGGCAATTAATAGGTACTGATGGATTTTTCATTCCAGCTCTTGGAGAAGGCAAGGACAACTTCATTCAGTGCCCCATGGAAGCTCTCAAGTGGGAAGAAAGGAAGTGCCTCATTCTGGAGGAAATCCTTGCATACCAACCAGACATTTTGTGCTTGCAAGAAGTGGACCATTATTTTGATACCTTTCAGCCACTCCTTAGTCGGCTAGGCTACCAGTGTACTTTCTTCCCTAAGCCATGGTCCCCCTGTTTAGATGTGGAACATAACAATGGACCAGATGGCTGTGCCTTGTTTTTTCTCAAGGACCGCTTTACATTGACCAACAGTGTTAATATCCGTCTGACGGCAATGAAGCTAAAAACCAACCAAGTGGCCATAGCCCAGACGCTGAGATGCAGTGAAACTGGGAAGCTGTTCTGCATTGCAGTCACTCATCTGAAAGCCCGTACCGGTTGGGAGAGATTTCGATCAGCACAAGGCTGCGATCTTCTACAGAACCTAAAAAATATTACCCAAGGAGCAGAGATCCCTCTAATAATTTGTGGAGACTTCAATGCAGAGCCCACCGAAGAAGTTTACAAGGAATTCTCTAATTCCAGTCTCAACCTGAATAGTGCTTACAAGCTGCTGAGTGTAGATGGGCAATCAGAGCCTCCTTATACTACATGGAAGATCCGGCCCTCTGGAGAGTGCAGGCACACACTGGATTATATCTGGTATTCCCAGCATGCCTTAAATGTAAACTCTGCTCTTGGCCTGCTGACTGAAGAACAAATTGGACCCAACAGGCTGCCATCCTTCAATTACCCTTCAGACCACCTGTCTTTGGTGTGTGACTTCAGCTTTAATCAAGACCCTGACAGACTTTTATAACTTGTTTAAACTCCATATGGTATTGCAGTGTCTTAACTTGCCATTTTTAAGGAAACTTTTGATGAGGTTGGATTTACTTAAGGATGGGGGTATATGGATGACTTAATATATTTTCAGGCATGTACTTGGAAGTAACTTTGATATTCAAACCTTATAATTTGAAGCCTCCAAAGGAGGGGAAAGGAGTTGACTGCCAGTTTTTGAGTTGCGATGGTTTTGTTCAATGTGTGCTCTGCCACATCTTACTTTGAAAGTTGGAGGGGAAACTCCATTCTTTCTCCTTTCATTAACTCCTTTGTCTAAGGACTGGATCAATCCTGAAATGAATGTTCAGGCCTTAAGTTCTCAAGCTAAGAATTCAGTGAATATATAAACAAACAAAATTAGCATGCTGTCAGGGCAAGTTTTAATGTTTCCCCTTGGTGCACACACCAGGGTAAGAAGCTTGACTATATAAGTGTTTTTATTTATTTTTATATTGATGTGTAAGCAATGCAATTGACCAAGTTGTGTGAAGTCTAAATGTAGGAAACTGAATACATTTCAGACACCACAAGCAAATCTAGGAAGGCCCTAGTAATTCTGAAATGATTTTCAGATGGGAGAATTAATCTGTGTTTTAAGAACTGATAGGAGCTTCCATAGAGCATGTAATGTGATGCAAAGCCTACTCCCAGTAGAAGTGCCTAAGAGAGGAGACTTGACCATAGTGTATGATGTAGTAGCCCCTTCAGTTCTGCAGAAAATGTGCCTGCATCAATGCATATATGGCCTATAGAGAGACAAAGCTGGAACTCCTATCTTCCCTGCACTTCCTTTCAAAGGACACACTTAATCCAGGAATATTTTGCCTGTCAGTTTAGTGCCACACATTGCGGAACGGTTTAAATTTAGAGTCTTATTTAGTCTTGTCATAGTTCTACTAACTGTTTGGATAAAGGTCTGATCTTCATGTTAAGCCCCACTCCCCCTGCCTTTTTTTGTGTATGTAGCATTGTATTTTGAAGACTTAACACTGACATTTTTAGAAAATGATAAACTTAATGTATTGAGAGGGACTGATGGCTCTGCCTCTGCCATTATAAAACACAGGACAAAAAGGGTTGGCAGCAGTCCTGAGTTGCTCTTTTCTGTGGGTAACTGGAACTCTAGCAATGCATTTGAACTATGGGAGGGAGAAAAATATTAATATAAGCAGCTCTTGCCAGCCTTGGGGAGTGCTTTTCTTCACCAAGAAGGTCCTGTAGCTATGGGTTGTGAATACAGCAGTGATGGTTTTTGTTAAAGTAGGGGTGGGAAGGGGGGGAATGGTGGCTGGAGTGGGGAAGCCATGGGGCTGACTTTCAGGGTGGTTGGGGGGAAAAGGAACCACACGTAGGGCAATTCCAAGCTAAAGCAGTATTTCAGTTCAAGTAACGTTACTGGCCCATTATGAATTGTAAGTGTTCCAGATACATTAATAAATGGTCTTTTAAAAATAATCATCAACGCAATGTCTTCTTGCTAAAGTGTCCAAGTATCACAACTTTCTATTAGATATATTTTTCAGAAATTGTCTGTGGTGGTGACATTTCCAATCCTCATGTTAGTGTTACCACCACCACAAAACTATAGACTTCATTTGGTGAGGCAGGGACAAGAAGGCATCCAGAACCCACAAAGAAAACTCATGAGAAATTGGCATGTTTTTTTTTTTGCTGGTGAACTGCCTTCTCTGGTAGTACAGCCAAATGCATCTAAAGCTTACAGTAGGCTATGGCTATATCCTTCTTTTAGCGACCCTAATTGACGTACCGAATTCCACATTAGCAAGCCAATGGAGCTGGAGCAAACTACTGTCTTTTTTCCCCCCCTCCCAGATGACAGCAGGTATTTGCATTCTATCAATTTGAAAAAGCAAATGTGGCTACTTTCTCATGAGGTGAGCATTTTCACTTAGCAATGCTAAGTGAAATAGGGGCCCTCTGCTGCAGATATGTGCCCACTGGCTAGCTCCCTCCATTCCAAACAGGAATGGTTGGAGTGGGAGAGTAAACACTCCAATCTGATACTGAGTTGTCCACTGCTTTGTCTTACATTCCTATCCCACTACCTGCTTGCTCTGTGTTACCAGAATCACAGAAGCTCATTCTGCCCTGCCTTTCTCTAATTCTTCTCTGAAAAGTCTTTAAAGTTCTACTCTTCTGCTAGTGTCTTGAGCCACAATTTTGTGTGTCCTTAAACCCAGTGCAAAACATGCCTGGGTGTCAACAGAATTGTGTAGATCACAGACGTAGTATGACCCTTCACTTTCACTGTGGAGACTTACTCATGAATCACGGGTCGTTTACACTTGGGCCATCAACCTCAGCAATTTGAAGTTCTTCAGTGAAAACTCAACCAAATAATCTCAGAGCTGTTTCTTCCTGCCCCCTGCAAGCTGCTGTATGAAACACTTCCATGTTTCCACTCCAAGGTGCTGTTTCAGAAAAAGGTCTCTGTCAATGTGTGACAACACACCTGTCTACTGATAGACTGAAATAGTGATGGGTATTTCTAAAAACAGTATTAAAACTGAGATTATTTATCTAACACTTAAACCTGTAACAAATTGGATCCTTTCAAAATTTCATCTTTCATTTCTTAATATTAAAATAATTTAAAAAAAACACCACCCCAGTCTCATCAGAAGCCAAGCGCCTATTCTTCCCTGCTGGATCTTCCAGCAAATTGCAATTGCAAAAGTAGAAGCTGTTGCAATCAGGTATTGGCCTAACTTTTCAGCTGTGATATTACATAGTCTGGGTGACTTGCTGTCATAGCTCCAGTCAAGCACCCACGCTTGGCTACTCACCAGGCTGCTTCGAGGGGATCCAGATGCTGATCCCCATGTGTTAAGCGTCTGGAATCTGAATAGAGTCTGAGCATTGTCCCCTGACTTGGGGATCCTAGGCAGGCCCTTAAGGTGCAGTTCCTCTATCTGGTAGCCCCTCAGGCCCTCCCCCCCAGCTTAAAACACAACTTTTCCCAGAATCCCATTGCAGGTATGAGCCTTCTAGTTTACCTCTTCAAGGGGGCATGTATTAAGTGTAACTTTTAAAACACACAGACATTTTGCACAGGCTTCTAACACCACTGCTCTTGCTTTAACAGATAAAGCACAGCGTGTACAGATCACGTAGAAAACATCCTGAGCGCAATCTCCCTCACCCGAGCTCACCCTTTCCTTGAGACATGGGCTGAGTTCAGCTATGCAGGATTTCCCCTGCCTCAGACTCCTGCAACAACTTCTCTCTGCTTGAGCTGGTGAAAATGGGTAAAGACCTCAAATAGATCAGCAGCTCCTGCCCTTTTATAACCTGTCAGTCTGTCAGGTGACTCCTGGATTAGCCTCAAGTGATCAGACCTTTGCCACATGACCCACCACCCCTGACAAACCAATTCTTTTGTGTGAAATCCAGCCTGTTGTCTCAGATGCTTGTATTTAGCTGGAAAACCTGAGTTAATGTCCTCTATTGTCAGCCCTGTATCACTACCACTTGGAGTTTCAGTCCAACAGGGAGGCAAATAGACACTAGAGATGACAACTAGTCCCAGCATACATAATAGAGTTTGCAGTCTGAAAGATGCAAAGATTTCATAATCTCACACACAACTCAAATTGTGCACAGGTTCCCTATGTTATCACACATGCCACAACTGGAAAACAAATGGTAGATCTTCCGTTCTGAGCCAGGTGCCAAAATGCTGCAAACCATCCTTTTTCTCCACCACCACCCCCTGCACTTTTGTTATAAACATTTCCCTTCTTTTGTACGTTCATGCTGCTGGAAAAATTCTCTGGCTTTGCTCACAAATGCCTCAGCTGTGATTCTCAAACTCTCCTGGGGCACTGAGCCACAGCACAGAGGCTGCAATAAGTCTTGTTTACTAACAGGACCTAGGAAGCCAAACTATCATGCAGATCGGCCACAATGGCTTTTTCTGATTGATGGACTGCTTCTCACCCAAGAGGGGTGGGGGTGTTTCAGAAGATCCGAAGGATACTTTTACCGTTTTGTTTGGAATCTCACCATCAACAGTTTAATTTGTTTTTCAAATAAGAGTTAAAAACCACTGTCATACTTTTAACAACAACAAAAAAGTTACCTCCATTTGTTCTGTGCTCGATGGTCTGATTTCTGTGCAACTGTCATCACTGCCAAATCTTTATATGGTGATCCTTCGGGGATCGTCTGCAACTGTTGCATGTCCTTGGAGACTGATGATGAGAGGGAAAAAAGAGGTGGGGCACCGGATGCTAGAGGGCTGGAAAGCAAGTCACTTAATTCTTGATTTAACAGGCCCAGAAAGTCACAGCTCTCTGGTAGACCTGCAAGAGGAGATTACAACTGCTGTAGTTGCAGCTGTGTTGCATTCTCCCTCAGCGTACCTATTAAAGCTGGGCAGCATTTGGCAATGAACCACTGCAATCTAGGTCAGCTTCGGCCTCTTAACCCAGCTGCTGCCTTAAAGTTTTGTGGGTACCAGCCCTGTGGAAGACTAAAATGAAACGTTGCCCTTGGTCTCTTACTATTCTGCAAAAGAAGAGTTTGCAGAGGTGAAAGTGCTTTTGTTCCTGTATTGATAGTCACTGGTCATTTATCTGAATGAGCAGGAGAGCAACGATCTTTGTTGTTGTTGTTTTGGGGGATGGGGGGAGGACTCCATGCCACAGCGTGACTGATTCTAAAGTACAAATGTCTTCACCACCCAAGTTCTTCTGGGACTGTGCCTGCTCTGTGAACATACACTACTCAATATCCAATGTCACATTCTCTGTTTTAATCTTAGGTAGAGGCTGTGTTAACTTTTATCGTCACTTGTCCCCACCCCAAAGTTATACTGGAGGAAGTAATGATGAAGTTATTTCATTGTCTGAAAGTTTGTTTTTAAAAAACAAAAACCTGCTGCAAGTTCATCTTTCAACACACACAAAGCTTAAACAATTGGATTCAAAGTAATGTCACTTGCCCACCCCCCATCCCCCCCCCAAAAAAATCCCTAATACCCACTAATAGGTTTACATGTGGCATAAACTGAATTTAACTTGTTCTGTCTATGATCATCTTTGTTTGAAATGGGCATCTACGTTCAACCAACTTCCAGTGAGTAAGGACTGAGATGTCAGTCCCCACAATACAGAAAATTTACTTTTCCTTAATATTCAAGTTGATATATGACACTGTCTTTTATCCACTAACTATACCATACCCCTAATCAATCTCTGCTGTTATTCACCAAGCAGAGGAAGTGACAAAGAACATAATTTTTGTTGGGAGGAATTTTTCCTCCAAAGCAGCTTTTCAATATTGTTGAAGTCCTTGGATCAGTCCAGTAACAACTGACTCCTCTCCCTTTAATCAAAGCTAAGTGTAAGATGCTGGCAACTATCTGCTAGAAAAATGCAAACTCTTGTTCCGGACTGTTTCATGCTAAGAAGGTGGACTTCCTCAAACTGAGAAATAGGATAGGTAACATGACAACCGATTGTCTGTTTCACAGTTTGCAGCAGTTGCCATGAGAACAGACAGTTTTGAGCAGATGGCGTAGGGTTCCGGTTTTGTAATTGATAGACCAAGGCCCCTGCCACAGCAGCCATTAATAGTCTGATATTCAGCTCTCTAGTCAAGGTCACAACACAGGAAAGGCAGCCTTTTTTGCCACTCGTGTTTGACCTAGGTCTGGTAGTCTGGCTTACACAGAAATAGAATATCTTTGCTATAAAATGCAGGTCTCATTTGAGAAGTGACTTTGAACTAATGACATTGTGGGATTCCAGGACCATGTCTCAATGGCTTCTGTGTCAAATGTGCTCATTTTACAACTAAAGATGTTTTTTGACCAGCACAGGCACCCCGGGCTCTGAGTCAAGCCTGGATTCTTTCCACCTCGAGAAGCAGCAGGCTCAAGAAGTTCGGCCGACCAAACCAGGACTGCGGTTACACAGGGCCAAAGGTATTTAGAGATGCAGATAAGCACCAGGATCTTCAAAGGGGTCTAGATGCCTAATTGCCATAGCTGCTTTTGAAAATCCCATTAGGCACTTTTACGCGTGTTTAGACACCTAAATAACTTTGAAAATCTGACCTAAACCCTCTTGTCTTCAAATCATGTCCTCAACAACCCCTTCCTTGCCTCCATTGACGTTGTACAGGTGTCATTAACTGGAATTTACTAAGTAATATGCTGGAGAGTGGGGAAGGAGAATTGTAGAAGTAGTAAATTTTGAGCTTCAGTTAGGGGTGAGAATTTCTGTCCTTCAAGCATGATCTGTAAAAACCATCATCGAGAGGTTGCTGTTGCTCTAGTCACTCAGGGGTTTAAGTGTTAGTGCTAGCCCCCTCTCCAAACTACCACCAGCCTAAGCTGCCAAACTGAGCAGAGTACTGTGTAGGTGCTCTGAGGAGCAACTTTCTTAATTTCAGGGTAGCTTAAGAGAGCTTCCTCCCGTAGCTCTCAGATATACAGTACCTTGATAGTGACCAAAGCCTGCCTACCTTCTAAGAAGCTAGTTTAAAAAGAACTAGACAAAGGGACTGGATGTTTGAAGTGCACAGTAAGCATCCCTTCCATTTCAGCCATAGCATACTCATGGAGGCTTTCAGATTTTAACAGCACTTGCAGTGCTTCTGATGAGTGATCTGCAGCAGCATTCACAAGTGTGCGACACTCACTGCTGGAAAGAGGGGACAGCCAAGATAGTGGCAGCTCAGAACTTAACTTTGGGCTGTTGGGCTCAGAAGTACAACTTACATCTGCTCTCTATCCTTTTATTTTTATGATTGCATGAGGAAGAGGTAGAGGAAGTCCTGACTACAGTCTAGTAAGTGTCAAGTCTGGATCCTTACTTGTGTATAGAAACTTCACTCTAACTGGCGTTGTACGTTAGGTGGAAGGGAGTTCCTCTGAACTCCACGTATTCAAAGGTTCAGAAAGTTTCATGCTGTGGGCCATATCTTAACTGTCTGAGTGACGTCAACTTCTCTCAGGCATGGTCATGCAACATCCCTTTGGTTAGCAATTGCTTATATGGAAGACTTATAAAAGTGTTCTTTAAAAACTATGACATTCTCCATTGCATGTTCTCTGGTTCTCTCACCTCTGCCTCTCAACAGTGGTTCTAGGCAACTCCAACCCTACTGGCTCCAGTTGGCAAGGGCAGCTTTTTGTTTTTGCTTCTCTCCTTCAGAGTGGCAAGATACACGAGACGTAGCTACTGTAGGCTGGGTGCCTTCTTTCCAATCCCTTCCACGCACCTCCAGGTTCTTGAAATAGGAGTCTTTGGAAGAGGCCAAGAGGAGGACACAGTCCCACTTGACATGGCAGCTCCTCAGGGACTAGTTGGCGAGCCTATCAACCACCTACCCAATCCCCTTCACACAAATAAGCTGATCAAGGGCATTGTATACAACGTGAGGATGCTGTCATTTTTTTTAATCCGGCCTCCTCTCTGGTACTGCAGCACTTCACCAGCAGCAGGGTTCAGCTTCTTCATCCTATAGGAACCTCTGATTCTAAGGGTTAACCATTAGGACAAAGGATGCCCGACATCCACACTGAATGCTGCTCCCACCCTTTCCCTGAGTCAGTTCTCTGCCTCTCAAACCTCTCTTCTACTGTGAGTATATTCAGAGGGTGCTCACTATACAGCAGACTTTATGCTTCCCACCCACTGGCTTACCTGTATGAAGTCAATCTGGGTTCTGTATCATCTCTTCCTGCCTGAAGGGCTTGACTTGGTCCTGGTTCTGGCCTGACAACTCCATTCTCCTTCACTACTTCCCCCTACAGACATGCAACCCGGATTAGCTGGCCTTTTTAGTTAAGGTGCAGCTTTCCTCTCTTTACATCTCCTTTATTGATCCACAAGCTCTCTAGACTATAAACTCAGACTGTGCTTAAGTGAATCTAGAGTCTGTACAGCCCTCTGCTCTCAAACTGTAATAACCAAGCAGTATCCCCCTCTAACCACTGTTTTCGGTCTAATTCTCATATGGATACAGAACTCTGCTACGTATTCCTGCCAATACCAAAAGTTTAAAACATCAGCTGAACGAACAAAGTGGACAGTGAGACATGCCAAAACCCAAAGTTAAGCTTAAGCCCCAAATTTTAATAAATGCTTTTTGCTGAACTTCTTCTGCTTGCCCAAACCCCGTCACCAGAAAATACAGTCTCTCCACCCTGCTAAGAGAACAGGCTTTGTAGCTGATCACCACTATCTGACTTCTGTGGGAAAAAGGGAAATGAGCCACTAAGTTATTCCACTGTTTGTGTGTGCACAGTGGTTCCACTGACATTGAGGGGCAAAATTAGGACTCTCTGAACAGTTACTTCCACTAAATCAATGATGCTCATGATCACAGGCTGTTTCTCACACCCTGCAGTGGTTCTTTCTCTGGTTCTGGTCTAAGAGGGCTTTCACTTAAAAAGGTTCATTTGGAATTTCATACATCCAGTAGCACACAAAGGAAACAAGTGACAGAAAAAAATTTTTAAATAGATTGTTCAGACACAAAAACCTTACCTGAAATCATCAGACTTGTGCTTGAATCAGACGATTGACAGCCCTGTGTTGGCAAAATCCTCAATTATTCAAAGGGAGTTGAAAAATACCTTTTCCCTTTTGTTATTGACTGACTGCAGCACCAGAATCACCTATAGCATTTAATCAGAATAACCTAAGATCTCTTTTTTGTAAAGCTTCCATGTATTTTGTTACATCATTTTGTTTTCCACCCACCTCCTCGGAAATTTGAAACAAACTGTCACCCCAATTTTCTTCTCCCCCATAAGCAACTGAAAGAATCGAGTCAATGTGATCCAGTGTATAAAAGACCTGACTGGGAGTCAGAAGACTTAGATTCCATTCAAGTCTCTGCTGTTGTCTTGCATGTGACGTTGGGCAAGTCACCAAAAAACAAAACCACAAAATAAGACACTCCACTGGATACAGTTCTCCCCCTGAGGAGAGAATGAGAGAACAAAACATGTGACAGTTGTAGTCATATAGCCTAATGAACTACTGGAAGGTGCTCAGATAATAGTGATGAGCGCAATGTAAGAATCTATATACAACAGAATTTAACAACTTAATCTCATAAAAGACAGAAATAGAAGGACAAGGACAAATGATTACAGCAAAGAGGCTAGATGAATAAAAGGGACAAGATAGAGGTATATAATATAAATGGTAGATAAAAGATAAGGAACCCGGTAGAATTCATGGGCACTGGTAGACATGTATATGGATAATGAACGTCCACAGAACTTTATAAGGAATATAAATCCTCATATTTCAGGGCATATGCCAGCCATTGACTGATGGGGATGAGGAAGGAAATTTCCCCTGGGGTCAGGCTGTTCCATAATCAGCCACTCTGGGATTCTTACACTGTTTTCCTTTGAAGTGTAGAGTACTAGCTACTATCACAGACAGAATACTGCACTGCATGGACAGGTGGCTTGATGGAGTGTTTTATTCCTTACTACTGTGTTGAATCTGTTTTCCCTCTCTGTAAAATGAGGATAACATTCATCTAGGTTCGGTAAAGCATTTGGAGAGCTAAAGATGAAAGTGGCATATAAAAGGAGATATTTCCTTATTATTTTTTATGTGTCTAAGCCAGAGAAAAAAGTGCCCAGAGAGGTGGTAGAGGAGGCAGTGTGAGTAAGGCGTACTAACTAATCTATACTCTTCACAACCTCCTGCAATGAACCTAAGGGAATTTAACTTTTCCTTCAGCCACTCCTAGTTCTCACATTATGATTAAGCCCCACTTGTCCCTGTGTTATGTCCTTATCATTCACCCTCCTGTTTCCACTTGCATCCTAACCCACTCTTTTCCATCTTCCCTTGCCTCATCTACTGCCCCACAGACCAGGTCCTCCAAAACACCTTTGCAATTCATTTATATATAACAGAATCCTGAAGGCATGCACATGACTATCCAAAGTAACCACACTCTCCTTTTGTAACCTTTGTTGTCCCCAGTCTCCTCTCAGTTTTATCATTCGTGTCTGATCTTAAGAACAGGAACTGTCTTATCAGTGTGTAAAAGTGCTTAGTAATACTTTGGGCACTACATAAAATAGTAAATAATAACTGCTGTGCTACCACTTAATGCTGTTACCCAAAAGTATTCCGTTCAATCGAATCAATGTAACATCAGCTGTACTCTGCCAACAGCGGATTTTACACAGCACATGTCCATCAGCAGTCATTAGATTAAAAAATAAATTGCCAATTATTCTGACGACCTGCCTCACAACACTATGTGTAAGGGAGCAGAGTTCTTCCATCAAAAGTATAAGGGAGCTCCAAACTACCTGACCGTGTCACCGCCCTCTTAGCCTGGTGACCGCAGTATATCAAACAAGCAGGTAAGTAGTTGGACAGAGGGGAAACAAGTTATCTTCTTGTTTCCTTTTTTAAGAAAAACAAACACACCAAAATCAATTAAATTTCATTTCTATATTTCAGTAAAACCTACTTGAATACACTTTGAAACAAGAGTACAACAAAATAGAATATACTTCAAATGTTGAATATACAAACTATTATAGTTCATTCTGAACACTGGTACTTCCCTCTTAACTTCAACTAAGAAACTGTACAGGTTTAGAACTACCTGACAAAAATTCATGCTGAGCGTGACCTTTCAAGTGACAGAGTGGAGCTGAAACTGAAATGTATGCACAGATGTCAAGGCTAAGTGAGTGACACAGGCATGTTACAGCAAAAGGCCAAAAGCCTGCTGCTATTTTGTCCACAATTAAGAAATTTAGACAGACTTTAACTACCATACAAAATATGTTACATGTAATTCTATAACAATACTGTGCTAGGTACAAGATTTTTAAAAAATTTGTTTTAATAAAAAAGCTTTACACAAACAAGCCATTAGCTTATTTCAAGAAAGATAACTGAAAATCAGTCTAAGGCTTTCATTTTAAATCTGCTTAAGCTGTATGATACAAAATCCCTCTCGGTCTCTTTGTCTTCTTTTAGAAGCTCTTAATCCTCTCCTTTAATTCACATTCTAGTATACCTAGTAGCAGAGTTTTTCACATAGCACCAGTTGAGTACTGTGCGCACACAGTAGTAATTGCTGGTATGCATACAAAAATGCATCAGATTTGCCATTTGTAACAATGAGACTCCTCTCCCCCTGAAAATTAAACCAAGACAAGCCTCTCACAGAACTCATTTTAGTGTTCCAGGTCTTAGTGTAACTTGATATCGTAGTGAACTGTTTGGTCCCTTTCAGTCCAGTCCCTATAATTTTCCTTCTTCATAGGTTCAGTTGTTTCCCAACTGAAAGAGGCAGTTTTCTGTCAGCATATGAATGTGTGGTTCAATTCCCACTGAAACATGGGACAGTTAGTTAATTTCCAGTAAGTCTCTGATATACGCATGTATGTTTACATTTTTGAACTCTCATTTTTGCCTTCTTGATCATGTCCATTCCCCCACCCCACCCCAAGTCTGTCAGAATGCTCAATCAATAAACGTCAGGAAAATCCATGTTGGTAACTGCCTTTTCTTCATTTCTCACACGTTACTATTCCTTCTGTTTTCATTGTTACAGGAAGGGCAATGGCTGAGGGCGTACTAACTACTACAACATGCGTCACAGTCTTGCTTCCATCTGCTGGCTTTTCTTCTTGCACAAGTTGCAGTGTTTTCATTTCACGTTCCTGTTTTAAAGCCACTGTATCTGTTTTCACGTCTGGCCCTTTTATGACTGCACTAATAACTCTGGGAGGAGTCTGACCAGATGCCTGCTGGGCAGGCATTGATAGTCTCATTACTGGTGTCCCATGAGCTATCGACACAGGGGTAAGTGCTCTCACAGCCAATGGGGTTCCGACTATGTTAATACTTCCTGACCCAGTCAGGCCTGTTTTTGTCTGCAACTGACACTGTGCGAGTTGCGTAGCAGGGATGGTAATGATTTTGGCAGGCTGCATTGTGATTTTATCTCCATTTTCAGCAGATGCTGGCATCACGGTAGGGATTGTCTGGATTACTACCTTTGGGGTTGTTGCCGTTGTTGGACTTGTGCTGGTTATTAATGGCGACCCTGCATTTACTGACTGTACTGCCACAGTTGAAATTTTCTGCCCCAGAGATGTCATTACGACAGGCACTTGCATCGCCACACGAACAGTCCTGTTGAAAGATTAATATATGTGTATATACATTCATTGTGTTAAAACAGCTGTCAGGTCACCACAAAAATTAAAAGGGATAAAAATCCCAGGATTTACAGGGAGTTGTGCCAAAAGAAAACTGGACCATTTTTGATACACCCAGCAATCAGAAAAAGCATTCACATCCTTTTTCTTCAGTTAAATAAATCATCAGATTATTTAAAAAATGAGTCTGGTGGCAAGCATTCTGATAGCAGCAGCATAATGAGCAGGCTGCGAATCTGTCACAGAGGTCACGGAATCCGTGACCCCTGTAGCGGCTGGTGCTGGCCCAGGGACTGCCCGTGCCAGGCAGTTTGGATGTGTGGGATGGTGCTCAGGGCTAGGGGCAGCGGTTTGGGGAGGGGGCGCTACCTGGGTTTGGAGGCCCCTCTTCAGTTCCCAGGCGGCGGAGGGGTGGGGTGGGGGGTCTCCGCGCCGCATGCAACCAGCGCCCACAGACACTGTCCCCACAGCTCCTATTGGCTGCGGTTCCCAGCCAATGGGAGCTGCGGCAGCCGGCGCTTGTGGCAGGAGCAGCAAGCAGAGGAGCCCCTGCCCTGACCCTACCTCCACTGCCTAGGAGCTGCAGGGGCACAGAGCCGGGTAGGGAGCCCCGCCAACCCTCCTTTCCCCCCAGTACCAACAGAGGACACGTGATGCAGCCCGCTGCCCTCCCCCAGCACCAGCGGGGGTCCCGGGCTGCCTGCTGCGGCCTTTCCCCCCAGTACCAGTGGGGGTCCCGGCGGTGCTGCAGCCTGGCCCCCACCTCCTCCAGCACCAGCAGGGGTCCCAGGTCACCTCCCCCAGCACCTGCAGCATCCCAGACCGCTCCCGCCCCAGAGCGCCCCTGCCCAAGTTTTAGTCACGGTGGGTATTCTTAGTAAAAGTCATGGACAGGTCACGGGCCCGTGAACTTTTGTTTACAGCCCGTGACCTGTCCATGACCTTTACTAAAAACACCCATGACTAAAACATAGCTTTAATGATGAGACATTATCATGAGATGCTTGCAATGGGCTCTAGTCCCAGAAGCTAGACTGGTAAATCAGTTTCCATCCGGTAATAATGCTATTTTGATAATCTCAAAAAATTCAAAAATGTTATGTTTAAAAACAAAATCTGTTTAAATCAGTGGTCCCCAAATTGTGGGGAGCGCCCCCCAAGGCAGCATGGAAGAACATTCGGGGGGGGGGGGCACAGCAAGGCCTGTGTCAGCCCACATGGGGGGCAGACAGGGAGTGCCACGCAGCCCTGCTCTGCCCCCAGCTCCTTTCCAGCCCCACCCCCAGTCACAGCTCGGGCCCCAGGAGCAATCTGTTTCTTGGCCACAGCGGTGGCTCTAATCCTGGCCCCGTTCCCAGCTCCCAACCACAGCCCCCAGGAGGGGTGCAGACAGGTTCCATTATTGGTAAGGGGGGTGTGATGGAAAAAGTTTGGGGACCACTGGTTTAAATAGTAAGGCCAAAGTTTTCTAAATTAAGGGAATCTAAAGTTTGACTCCTAAATAAGTGGTCTCATTTTTCACGAGCTGAGTACTTAGCAGGTCAGTCTCACTGACTTGCAGGCTGCTCAGCCCTTTTGAAGAATCAGTCCACTTATTTAGGAGCCTAAATATGGACCTTGGGAGCCACAAAATCCTATTTTTGAAAATCTTCGCCTAAGGGCTTCATGACTGGAGACCAGTTTACAACCACCTACGCTGGGCTCCCATTACCAAAAAAAAGTATTGTTTTAGCAAGGTGGCTGACACCAGCTTATCTGTAGGCACTATATTACAACAAAACTCAGCTTCCTGACTGAAGGGTTCAGCAGATGACAAACAGTGTGGCACAAACCTGGGAGCTGCTGTTGCTGGAACAGTGGTAGTGGTGGTGGGAGGACGAGATGATGTTTCATGCCCTGGAGAGGCAATATTCACAACTCTGGTGACTGCCTTCTCTGCTCTTGTACAATTTAACGGAGAAGAATTTTTTCCACCACGTGCAGATGCTGCTGCTTTCAAGAGGCTTTCTGCAGACAATGACACTCGTTCCAATGACTTCTCATCTGTAGACATTGATAAATCTTCATTGCAGGATTCACTTTTGTCATCATCTATGACCACTATGTTTTTTGGCATCTCCTTAAACTGATATACCAGCCTTTGCCCCTCAACCTTTGCAAGAATTCCCCTTTGATAGTAATATCTGCAAGGAAAAGTACAATTATGAAGTAAACAACACTGATAGATGTACATAGGGACTCAACATTTCAAACTTGCTTGTTGACATAGATCAAAAACACGCTAATTTCTACAATAATAGGAAAAAAAGCTATCAAACATACTGGCTAAGCATAACTATTCAACAATCATGGCTTAAAAGTTTGGATTGTGGTTTTTTTTTAAATCATGTTTATACAAAATATTTAAAAAATAAAATATATTCACTGGGAATACGAAAAAGCAATGAAAATGGCAGATATTATGATTTATAGTATACAGTTGCATTTTAACTCTTGTAAAGAGTTAAAATCTAGTAGCTATAGAAAAATTTAGGTCAGATGTTTATGATCATACTTTTTTGGGTTTTTTTAAGTCTCCGATTTAAAATGACTAATTATATAATTGCAGATTATTTTGTAATTAAAGGAAAGCCCCAATATTCTTCTCCTTCATTTACCTCAGGGCCCTTCCCATTGTCTCATAGTTCATGTCAGGTTTGTTCTTGTGCTTTCCCCATAGCTTGGAGACCGCTTTGGAGTCCACAAGTTTAAAGATGCCCTTCTCTCGCTGAGTCCACTTAATGTATCGAGGACAAGTATTTTTGTCCTGAAGAAGATCCAGAAGGAACTCCCACAAATACGTTGTATTTCCTACAAAAACAGAAAGCATATGAACGTTAGACAACTTACACTTAAAGATATTAAAAACCTCTCCATATATAGACATACAAAAGTGCACTTAGACAACTATCTGATACAGAAACTCTGAATGACTACATTACATACCATCCTCTGCCTAACCTTCACTTGTAATGTGAATGTATTTGTTCACTCTGATAAATTTAGGAAAGATTTCATAAATATTTACATTCTGAAACTCAAAGGGGCTAGCACTAGAACTGTGCTATGCCGCATGATGCGGGAGACTCGTCAAACCAAAATTAGCTTTCAACTGCTATAAGAAAGGGAGTGATGGAGTCCTACACCACCAACACTTCCTGGATGCCTAGAGGACATAAACAAAGCTCTGAAAGGAGTTCTGTTCAGCTCTTAAGACCGCAGATAGCAGTTCCAGAACATAGGCTGTACATTCTCGGATGGAGTCTGGTGATGGGAAGAGAAGGAGAGAGAATAGAGAGATTACTTAAGGAAAGGCAAACTTTTTCTTTGGCAGAGGACAGGGGGAAAAGATATCCCCATACACAAGCTCCTAGAAACCACCACCTTTTTGACCTGCCTCCATCCCTCACCTTTATTACTGGGAGTTCAGTGTTCACAAGGTGTCTTAGCCTGTTCACTGGACTCCATTGCTGCGCTAAACCTTCCCAACAGTAACATCAGAGTGCCTAAAACACCTCTAAATCTCCAAGCCATTCCCCTACTGTGTAATATTATTTGTACTGCAGTAGCCCACAGCCATCACAGATCAACACCCCATTATGCAATGTAGTATACAAACAGAGAAGAAAAACACTGTCTCTACCCCAAAAAGCTTACAATCTAAGTAAGTGTATGCTCTCAGGTTTCAGAGCTGTAGCATATGTAATAGAGAAGACCCAGCACTGCACTAAATTTAAACAGAGAAGCTGCTTGGACGGTCCAATTAGACCACTTCCATCTGGGAGAATGGGGCTAGGAAGGGAAAAACACAGGCTACATTCTGTTTATTACAGGTGGAAGGAAGTGATTATGTGAACAAATCATCAAAAAAAGAAAGAAAAGGAGTACCTGTGGCACCTTAGAGACTAACAAATTTATTTAAGCATAAGCTTTCGTGAGCTACAGCTCACTTCATCGGATGAAGTGGGCTGTAGCTCACGAAAGCTTATGCTCAAATAAATCTGTTAGTCTAAGGTGCCACAAGTACTCCTTTTCTTTTTGCGGATACAGACTAACATGGCTGCTACTCTGAAACCTGTCAAAAAAAGAAAGGAGAACCTGCAGAATCATGCGAAGGGAGAGCAGGGGAAGGACTGTTGAATGCTGAAACACAGTTCAAACAGTTTGTAAATTCTGAGATTTACTCACACCTAAAAAAATAAAATAAAAGGAAGCTCTTCAATGAGAGTACAGATTAAAATCTGACCATCCTATTAAAGGGACACTCAGTCAGAGTCCCCAGATTTTGAGACCTGACCAAGTTTTCAATCCTGGAGGAATGCAGAAGCCCAAGTAAATAAACAAAAGCCCATTAAAGGATAAATCTGTTTGTGCAACATGCTGCCATATCAATTAACAAATACTCAAGCATTCGCTCCTGAAACTTGGTGACAGCATCATTGAGGCTAGACTATTACAAAGTCTATGATAAAAGCACTGCAAAATACATTTACTTCCCTTAGAGGTAGTTTAAAGAGTGCCACAGCCCTCAAAATTCCTTAAAATTTACTAACCCTTATCTGGGGAAGCTATTATAGTTCCACTTTATATTTCCACTTTACAGAGATTAAATGACTTGTCTAAAGCAATACAGGTCCTGATCCAAAGCGCACTAAAATCTGTGTGAAACTTCTCACTGATTTCAATGAAATTCATATCACTCCCATAGTGAGTAACAGTCAGGAACACAATCTAGGAATCCAGTTCTCAGTTCTAACCAAGAGACCACACTTCCGAGACACTCCCAGATCTAATCATTTTATTCTGACTTGCCAAATGAAATGGAAACAAAGTTCCAGTACTAAGTGCTGTTTTTTAGATATAATACTTAATAGCTGTTCTATCTGCCATGATAAAAAAAGCAAAAATGAGTTTTCAATTCAATAAATTGCTCCTACTAGAAAAAAATTAAACCGTTAGTTTGCTGTAAATTCTTTGGAATTCTTTTAACAATTATTGACTTCTGGTCCACCCAGATAGGATTTCTCCAATGCTCATTACCAACATGCTAAACCCCAGCTATCAATGCTATCTGTCTTTCTGCAATAGCTTCTGCACTGAGAAAATGAAAACCTCACAGCGTTAAGCGAACAAGAATTTCAACATTTGTTGTTTCCCCTGCAAAAACACATTAGATCCACAAAGTGTCAGATCAAAGGAAATGGCCCTCATTTTGCTGCAAAAAGTGGTACTGGTGATTCAGTAGGTGGCACTCTTCCCTCATAGTCTGCATTGAACTAAATATGTATATTTCCATCAGCAGGAGTTTGGGATAGCCATATTAATCACAAAGTGTGTGGCAGATCATCCCAAAAGAGTGCCAATACAACTAGATTATACCACTGCATATTCTGTAGCTATTACATATTTTCTAAAATAGTGTTTTTGTTAATATTTAATATAAATTTTAAAACATTTCAATGGGATTTTTTTAATCCCTTCACTTATAAAGCCAGGATCCCTTAGTGAATCCAAGCGTATAGACCTCTGAGGAAGATGAAATAATGCCTGAAAACCTTTTTAAATGATCTAAACTAGGTTTTCTTTGCACAGAAGTGTCACAATGGTAAAGCCCAATAGGGCAAGTCCTTCCAGGGCTAACACACATGCTGTATCTCACTGGAAAGCTATGAACGTGCTCTAATGACTCAGAACCCTATCTGTGATTCAAGAAAGATTTGTCAAAACCAAGTTGTTTTCACAGAAACGGTTCAGTTTCAACAAATCAGCGTTTTCAAGAAAAACTGTTTCATCAAAATACTTCCAATGACCTCTAAGTCATTCTTTACCACCTAGGGATCCCGCCGCCCCCCCTCCCCATAAGGACTCCTCAGGGGACCAATTAAGCCACGTTTACAGCTACTTTGCACTACCACAGCAGCTCAAAGCACCAGGGATGCACGAGTAAATCAGTCTACATCTTTGTGTGCATATTATATGTATAATATAATCTTTGACAGTTGTAGTCCAATATGAAACTGGTTGCACACCATCTGCTGTCACTCTGCTAGTCCCTGAGAACCTTGCTGTCAGTGCTGAATTGTGTAAGGAGTTTCCCAAAAGATACCAAATGTAAAAACGAACCATAAACATGCAAGTAACTCTTGAATACACAACAACCCCACAATACAGCCCAGACAAACAAAATATACATCTAGCCAGGCTCAGGGGGAGAGAGAACTCTCCCCAATAAATCTTGGAAATTGAGAATCCTGTGAGATGACCCCTTCAAATAAGTACAATTACAGGTTAAGTAATTGCTTCTTCTTTAAAAATTCCAGGACTGTCGAATTCTTATTCTTGGAGACTAAATATTTTGACAGATGTTAAGTTAGCCAATACCCAGCAAGATACATGAATTGTTTTTAATATAAAAGATGGGGTAAGAGACACAAGCAGAGTCAGTCTCAAAGAAAAGTGTCCTCAGAAAAATAAACTTTCAAAATATTGGTCAACTAAAGAAGAAGAGATCCCCAGTAGAGAAAACACTCAAGGAGACAAGAGTTTAGACATTCTTCAGAAACAGGTTCTCTAAAAGGCCTAGAACTAGGTCACTTCCCTAAAGTATTCTTCAAGTAATGAAAAGCCAGCTCGAGTGAAGCCAGTAGAAAGGAACAAACTACATCAGCTAAATTTTAATGGAAATTAAGAGGGCTAAGAGGATGTTGAAATGCGAAGTGCCAAAACACAACACAAATGTATTCTTTAAGGGCAACCAAAAATCTGTGACAATCAATGGGGTTCACTGGAATACCAACAAGCAAAGGGAGCAATTAAAGAGCATAAGGACACTGCAGAGAAGTTAAATGATTTATTTACAGTGGTTTTCACCACAGACTTACCTTGGTCACACTACTCCTCCCCCATTCTCCCCCAGACACCTGCTCGCAAACACCAGGCCTCTAGAGCTCTACCCTGATAAGGAACCAGGTAAACAGGAGGGGACTCCTGGATTAGAACAGAGCATGTATCTATGCCCATTCTCCAAAGGAGGAGATTTTGCACTATCAACTACACTAGAGCTGAAAACCATACATGTCTCATCCCGTATGTTGCTATTAAGTTCACTAAACCTTTGTCTCTCCTGAGTTTGGTTAAGACCTTTGCTACCAATTGTACTAGCGGACAGGTGTACAGGAATTTCTCTCCTTTTCTCTTCTTCAACATAAAGAAACTAAAAGAAAAGGAGTACTTGTGGCACCTTAGACACTAACAAATTTATTTGAGCATAAGCTTTCGTGAGCTACAGCTCACTTCGTCGGATGCATTCAGTGGAAAATACAGTGGGGAGATTTATATACATAGAGAACATGAAACAATGGGTGTTACCATACACACTGTAACCAGAGTGATCACTTAAGGTGAGCTATTACCAGCAGGAGAGCAGGGGGGAGGGGGATCTTTTGTAGTGATAATCAAGGTGGGCCATTTCCAGCAGTTGACAAGAACGTCTGAGGAAAAGTGGGGGGTGGGGAGGGAGGATAAACATGGGGAAATAGTTTTACTTTGTGTAATGACCCATCCACTCCCAGTCTCTATTCAAGCCTAAGTTAATTGTATCCAGTTTGCAAATTAATTCCAATTCAGCAGTCTCTCGTTGGAGTCTGTTTCTGAAGTTTTTTTGCTGAAGTATTGCCACTTCTAGGTCTGTAATCGAGTGACCAGAGAGATTGAAGTGTTCTCCGACTGGTTTTTGAATGTTATAATTCTTGATGTCTCATTTGTGTCCATTTATTCTTCTACGTAGAGACTGTCCAGTTTGACCAAAGTACATGGCAGAGGGGCATTGCTGGCACATGATGGCATATATCACATTGGTAGATGTGCAGGTGAACGAGCCTCTGATGGTGTGGCTGATGTGATTAGGCCCTATGATGGTGTCCCCTGAATAGATATGTGGACACAGTTGGCAATGGGCTTTGTTGCAAGGATAGGTTCCTGGGTTAGTGGTTCTGTTGTGTGGTGTGTGGTTGCTGGTGAGTATTTGCTTCAGAAAACAGTATCCCTTACTTAGGGTGATCTTTTCCTTATGCCACAAGCAGAAGTCCAAACCACTTTTTGTTTAGTAAGCAGCAAAAGCATCCATGTTTTGTGTCTTCCACTGGAGGGAGATCTGATATATCACATACTGATTCTGAGGCAACTTGTGAATGCCTACTACCACCACCTTTCTGCTGACTGGAGGGAAGGGGCAGCAAGGAAGGATACTCTATGCATCAGTGGAACTGATGGTGAAAGCATGGCTCTTCTGACCAATTGGTCAAGAAAGAACAACTGGAAGGCTCTAAGGTAGTGACAGTTGGCAACACAGGGGCACGTATGCAAACACACAGATAGGTGATGGTGGTCGTGCACTGACAAGCATTGCCTCGCAGGGCCAAAACACTTCACACTAAAGGCATTCTCTTCCTGCCTCACCTTGTGGACACAAAACCAAGCCTTGTGATGTAAGAAAATATATAATAATTAGTTTTCCACCTAGTTAAGCCAACCACTGAACCTACTGCTAAGGCAGGGTACTTCCTTGTGTATATTTAAGCTACTGCAGAGGGTGAATCCACTACTAATGCAACAAGCTTCTCTGAACATTCAACAGGGAGTCCTTAAATGTATTATTATACAGCGTAAGTGCAGACACACTGTCTTGCTTGCTCTGCCTGACCACAGGCTCTCCAGTGGCAGTGTAACAAAGCATGCGTCCAGCAACAAGCCCACAGGGAGCACAACACCCAGCATGAAGTGAAGTCAATATGTGCAAACAGAATTTCAGATGAAAATAACCATAACGGCAGTTGTTATGGATTATTAAATATTGATATTACAGTAAAACCTAGAGGCCCCAATTAAGGCTTCAATTTACTAGACCCTTTACAAACACATACTAAAACATGGGGTGGAATTCTGGCTCCGCTGACTTCAACAAGGTATTTACAAATCTTGGTATTTTACAATATGTATTTAGTACCAATGCATGAAAGATGTATTGGGATTTTTAGATAAAATGCACTACATTATTTTAAGACTTAATACATGGAAGAAATTACCTTTGCCTTCTCTGGGTTTCTTCTTTATACCTAAATCTGGAGAACCATTGGAAATGGCTGACTGTTGGGTCTTTGGTTTACGGCCAGCTGTAACATTTAAACATTTAAACATAAACTGTGACATTTAAAAAGAAAATTGTAAGACATACATATAATAGAAATAATTAACATCTTATGTCTGAGTGGTAATTCACGTTTCTCATGTTATTTCCCTTATTACATTGTATGGACAAATAGGCCTTTATCAAGTAGGCTAATTTAAAATCTTATATTATTATAAGGTAAGATTATTTATTTTGCAAGTCACAACACTAAGTCACAAACTAATACTAAGTTTGATTGTGGATTTCGTAAGTCAACGTAACTCAGTTCCAGATGAGTTAAATATAAGGTATGCGCTAAACATAAAAATTAACACACTTACAAGTTTGCATTCCTTTGGTCTGATGTCAGTAATAATTACTGCTATATTAATTTAAATATCTTGTCCATTGTATTTTATGCTTCCTTTCAGAAGAACTAATTTGTTTTACAAAAAGATTAATAAATATAAGGAAAACAATTTTTTAAGAAATCTGACCATTGAAATTGTACTTTTTTTTTTTTTTTAACCTATATGGAAAACAGCTCTTACATTAAAAATCCCTTCATTACTATGCAATTGTGGAGCAGAGACACATTTTATAGTAGAAGAACATTATGACACCAATGAAGCAGAGGTCAAAACATGAAGTACTACATCCCTTCATTTCTCTTTAACCTTTTGTCCGTTAAAGGGCTAGAAGCGAGAGTCTGTGCTGTACTTCTAAGAGGCGCAGCACCAAACTCACAGCGCACGCAGAGGGGGAGCTAAGGTGACTGTAAGCCAATTTTCTACTTTCTTGATGTTGGGCTGCTTTCCTTTGTGACTCTCAGAATTATTTAGACAGCCTTTGGGGCCTAAGTTATAGCATCCTCTCCGTGGCTGCCTATGATCCCCCTGCCTGAAATCTCTGCAGTGGTGCATGCTATGGCCATGCCCTGACATGCCTTTCCTGCCCCCAGTAATGCTCCCAACAGGAGGGCTTGCAATGGGGGGGCCTAGGAAGGCAGCTTTACAGTTGATTTCCTCAGGTTCTTGTGCCAAGGGAATCCTTCCCCAGCCAGATTTGGTGCTTTCAGAGCCACTCTATGACCCTTTAACTCAGCATAAAGGGGCCAGAGCAAGGGGTGAAGATCTCACCCTAGGTCAGCAAGCTGAAGAGAGTCTGTGTTTCTGTTCAAGGCTAAAGAAAACTTCAACCAATACCTCTTATATCTTAGTAACATGAACACAAATTACTCCTGAAGAAAAGTATTGTGCATCAAACACTGAAATTTAACAACATGTACTTTTATGGAGGTGCCAGTTGCAGTTCCATAGTTAAGGCAGAATTGAGTCTTACATTTAAAGCAAAAAGAAAAGGAGTACTTGTGGCACCTTAGAGACTAACCAATTTATTTGAGCATGAGCTTTCGTGAGCTACAGCTCACTTCATCGGATGCACTTAAAGCAGGGTATCAAACTCTTTGTAATGTACAAAAAATAGAGCAGATCCCTCCCAAAAATCATAGAACTTACTCTTTGACTATAACTCTGTCTGGTAGCGACACAATAGTAGGTTAGGGAAAAGTGTTTTTAAAAAAGTCTGTTTACTCTAATCTGGGACCACAAACATTAAAATTACTTAATCATAAAGATCACTTCAGGAAGGAGCTACAGTTGTTTGGATGCCTTAACTCTGCATTTCCATACCATGTTTGCATTTCTGTTAAGTTAGCCATAATGAACTCCTTGGATTTATACCGCTTTATCCCTGTACTGTACTTTATCCTAAACTACTGCTGTGTCCTCCATCTTAATGTACTTTTTGTCTGTAAATCTTTAGAAATCTCTGTCATACAGAAGCATCTCTATATATGTGAATGATTCTGGTGCCTCAATGAAAACTGCTATTTTACTAATTGCCACAGGGAAGTCTAGCCTGCTGCCGTCCTCTGAAGGCAGTGCCACTTAGCAGATGCATATGAGTTTGGAGAATTTCAGTGTTTTAAGATGATTTACATTTGCTACATACATTTTTCTATTAAATAAAATATACAAAACTCTTCTTAAAACTGTACAACTCTCCAAATTCATGTATTCCCCTGCTGAGTAGCATTTCCTTCATCAATGGGTGTCAAGCAAACAAGCAAGAAAGTAGCTTCCTCCTTTAATAATTTAATTCTTGTATTTATTTTTTAAAATTGGTGATTTATGGATTTTATAATTTGATGCAATGGTTAAAAAATTTACAAATTAGAGTCCAGTTAGTCACATAATGGAGCTGAAGCTTATAGTGATAATGGAATATTTACAAAAGACATATACTGAGGAGGATTACTGCCCACTGAAGGCACAATTTTAAAGGAAAATACTTTGCTGATGCTATGGTTTAGTCACGCCTGCTTCAACCGAGGCAACAGCTAAACTACTAAATTCAGAGAGGAAGCAGGATTTTTTTAAAAAAATAAAACAATAAAAATGAAAAAGTGGAAAGAAGAGACAGAGACATTCTGTGGAAAGAAGAAAGTCCCAAAAGGCGCACACACACAATTGGCTGCACTGCAGTTGTGTAAGGGCATGGCTACACTTGCAGATATAGAGCACTTTGAGTTAAACCAGCCTTCGTAGAGCGCAGTAGGGAAAGTGCTGCAATCTGTCCACACTGACAGCTACAAGCGTACTGGCATGGCCACATTAGCAGATCTTGCAACGGCCAGAGAGAGCAGTGCATTGTGGTAGCTATCCCAGCATTCAAGTGGCTGCAACGTGCTTTTCAAATAGGGGTGGGTGGGGTGGAGTGTGACAGGGAGTGTGGTGTGTGTATGTGGGAGGAGAGAGAGTGGGTTGGGGGGGGGGGGGCTGAGAGTATGTCAGCATGCTGCCTTGTAAGTTCAGACAGCAGCAGACACCCCTGTCCCCCGCCTCTCTCTCTCACACACAGCATTCCACACTAATGGTTGCTTTGTCTCAGAGCAGATAAGCATGCCGCCTGTCAGAAACGGAGCTTTCAAAGGGCATACCCGCATTCCTACAGCAAGTTCAAAACAATGACAAGAGTGGCCACTTGACTTAAGGGGATTATGGGTCATATGGTTTCCGGAGGCTGATCAGAGCTCAGTAATGCAACATCTCGTTCACACTGACGCCCGGGCGTTTCAGCCAAGGCGCAAAAAGCGTTAATCTTCTCGCTGAGGTGGAGTACCAGGAGCGCCCTAGCCGTGGAGTCAGAGCACTCTACGTACCTTGCCAGTGTGGACGGGTAGTGAGCTAGGGCGCCCGGGGCTGCTTTAATGAGCTCTACCTAGCAAGTGTAGCCAAGCTCTCAGTCTTTCCGACCAACAATTAGACATTCAAGTTACTGGCACCAAAAACGTGGCCTGCTTGAAGGTTAACTGCTAAGACAGCTTTAGTAACATGACCCAACTCCGGTAAATCTGGCTGTTTGATAGAGAGAGATTTTGGAGGGTTGTAGATTTTATTTTTCACTGGATATCTGAAGCATCAAAATGGCTGAACAGAGTATTGTTGTAGCTACTGCAGAACTCATTATGGCATTTGGATTTTGACAAAGTTATTTTTCTCCTCATGGTGCTGACAGCAAGAACAATCTTACTACTATATTCAGAAAATAAGCCACAGCTAATGATGGCAAAATGGAGGTACTACTGGAAGTTCAACTACAGTGTCTTAGGTGTTGTTTACACTAAAATCTTAAATTGACCTATATTAGGTCGACGTACAGCCACACTACCCTCTTTGGGTCCGTGATGCGTGTCCTCACCGGCAGTGCTTCCACCAACCTCAGAGAGGCAGTGTGAGGAGCTGAAAGTCCAGTCTCTCAGCTCTGCTGGCAGCTCCCCACAGGCTACTGGGCTCCTGGCAGGCTGCACCCCACCTCAGCTCCTCATTCCCCATTGGGAGCAGGGGAAGCCGCCCGGGGCTTCTCACCTCCCCATTCCCTGCTAGGAGTGCAGTGGAGGGGTTGGGGGGGAAGCCGCCCGTGGCTTCTTGCCCCCAGGAGTGGGATCCAGGTGCCTCGGCTTCTCAGCCCCTCGCTTCCCCCTCTGGGAGTCGGGCAGCCTTGTCAATTTGACAAGACAGCCAACAGCCAGGAGCAGGCACCCAGCCTCCTGGGCTTCTTGCCCTGGCTCCCAGCTGTGAGCAGGCTCCAGCTACCCAGCTCTCCAGGAAAGCGGGGAACAGTTGTGCTCTAGCTGCCCAGCTTTCTTGTCAATTTCACACTCCCATCCCATTTCTGCTGGAGAAATGAAAGCTCCATGAAAGCCATGACAAGAGAGCTAACAGCCCATGTAAGTAACAGAGTGTCTACACAGACACTGTGTCACCCTAGCTACACCATCATAAGCCCTATGCCTCTCATGGAGGTGGAGTTATTATCTCAGTGTTCTGGGGCACTTACATTGGAAGGACATGGCTGTAGTGTAGACACTGACATGATTCGGTTGATGTAAGCTGCCTTACATCAATCTAACTGTGAATTGTACACCAGGCCTTAGCATCTAGTGTGAGCTGTGAACCTCAGCCCTAGTAGGAGGAAAAGGAGCATGTTTCAGCCTATAAAGTCCCTGTCACAAGGACCCACCCACAAACACTTTCAATGAAACACCTGGCGCTAATGTGCATTCTACAGTTCTTAAACCCCCCTCTCCACCCCAGGCAATAATTTATACAGATGTCATTTCCTCTCATGGTGGCCTGAACTTGTTTCTGATGTGGCATTTGGAATTATTTGAAATGGTATTTAAGGCAACCATATATTAAAAACAGTATCTTTAAAAGGGCCCTTAGATAAGCAAGAATGTCTAACACACCAAGATTTTCACAGGTTTCAACTATTAAAATGTTTCAAAAAACTTAGAATTTTATTTATATTTGAGATACTCTTTGTGACTTATGGAAGAAATTATACATATTCCAGAGAATATTTACAAACAAATTCTGTCTTGAATCCTTTAATTTTTTCCAGCGTTGCCTCCTTTTCTTATCCTTATTTTTTCAATCTTTTTTCTTATGATTTAACAAACCATATTCTTTTGCTTATGCTTTCCCCCTTCTTTTATTGCACGCTCACAGCTCAGAGTTCACTTTGTACACATTAGCATATGAGTGGGGATACTGTCAAAACTATCTCCACCTGAACCAGAAACTCTGCATACAATACTTTGGACTAGGGATAAAATATGCTTAAAATCTCTTACTTTAAATAAAAGTCATGTGTACCTTTTTTCTTTTTCATTGGCTCACGGATATCAGGGGATGTTGGAACAGGAGACATATCCATTGGTTCAGACTCCTCGGTTGACACCTCCACTACAGTCTCTGTTATCACATCTGGCCTCATCGCAGCATGGATAAACTCTGGGGTTGACACACATGGAGGGACAAAGACTTCCACTAAAGAAAAAAAATGCACAAGATAAAGTTTCTACCCAGCTCCTTTATTATGTCGTAAATCAAATTATTTACAGCAAAGAACCTGGAAGGGACCTAAGATTCAGGGACCAAATCATGCAAACTTTACATAATTTGTCACTCAGGAGCTCTATCCAGTCCCCAAAACATGCATATACAAGTCAATGTTATTAGGCATATGGCAAGGACAGGTATCTAAAAGTTCAATCTAGGTCTCACTAAAGTCAGTAAGAATGTTGCTATTCACATCAGAGGGAGCAGCAACTTGTCTAAAGGGCAGAAATAAGACTAGAGACTTAAACTGTTTGCTGCAAGGTCAGTAACATTCTTTCTTAACATAGTAAGAAAGCATTCTACAATATTAAAAATAAGTGAAAGATAAATGGCTGCATTTTAAATCAGATACGTTTAAGTACTAGTGAAACTTTCCACGTTCCTCTTTAAAGCCCAAATTTAACTTTTTCAAAAATGGGTAGGAGTTAAGATGTGGCATTTTGATATTTACTGACGTTAATGGCCCACCAGCAGTTCTATCATACACTCCTATTTTCATAAGTTTATAACTTATCCATGATTACAAACTACCATAGAACTCAACACACCATTAAGTTTAATCAAAATGTTACACATGCATATAGGAGTCCCCTTTGTCCCCACTTAAAACTATGAAACTGTTTAAAATTCAGCATATTAAAAAAAAGAGATTAGCTTACAATTTTAGTTGTATTTTTGCACATGTATTTCAAAAATCGTTTTTTGGTGAATTTTTGAAGACTGGTCATCTAAAATGTACATTCAGGCTTATAAGTATTTTTTGTTATTTATTAAAAGTAGCCAGATTACCTTTTTTCAGCTACTGGACATGAACTATTGTCCTCACTTGATTAATTGATTTTCATGTATAACTTGTATCACCCCCTAGCACAGGTTGTATGCTACATTATATCACCCAACAAACTATATAGTACATAATGTCTCCAAAGGAGTCATTATGGTTTACCTGGTTGGAAATCCATTTTTTTTTAATAAATACAGATTCAGCCAAGGAGCCGTAACTGTTCTAAATAGGACTCTAATAGAGTTAGGGGGCAACTATACATTTGTTATATATTTACACGATAGGAAAATTTCTCAAGCAAACATTAAAATATAGCAAAACTCATGAGAAACTTATAATCCTTAAATTTTATTACAGTACTTGAAAAAGAGATAAACTTAGCTACTAAGAACTATGGCCCCAAACCCATAGACACTTAAACTCATGCACAATTACACATGAGCAGCCCTAATGAAGGGAACAGGGCTAATCACATGCATAAAGTTGAGTACATGCTTATGTTTTTGCAGGATATGTTACTATGGATTGGATTTCAACCACAAAAACAAAATTCAAAGTCAAGTTGCAATTAATGAGTTACACTTTTGATATATACATATTTAAACAAAAAATATCCAAGTTGTGTTAAATATTTTTAATTGATTTTAGAATGGCCTAAATTGAGGGAACAAAAAAAATCATCTCACATCTTTTGAAAGTGGCTTCTTTCCCAAGCATTCAAATGATTTCTACATTCACCAAGTATCCAAACTTTATAATGTGACAGATTCCCATTTGTCTTTATTACAGGTGGGGCTCAGAGCAGTGCTTATTATTAAGGTTCCCACACTTTCCAACTGTTTTCAGATGCTTGTAACTTTGCAAAACTCTTAACAATTTGGGCTGAAATTTTCATGCCAGGTGTCCAGCTCAGGCTGAATTTTTTGGGAATATTTCAGCCACAGCAATTCAGTCATTTCCAAAAATAAGGCTATGGGGAAATATGCTGTTTTGTCCATATAAAAAAAAATCTGGCAACTTTTTTGTTTTCGTAGCTCCTGTGCTCATCCACTTTGGAAAAGCGACTTGAAATTTGGCAAGGGGTGGGGGACGACTTTATGTCAGGGACGTGCCTTTTCTGTTCCTGTGAAAATACACCCAAATTTGGCCAAGTTATAAACCTCAAGAATCGTGGTTCACAAAACTCAGTAGAGACTTGCTAGAGCTTCACAGTTAAATTCCCTGAAGATTCCACCTGCACTGAGCATGCTCTAGCCTGGGTTCCGGCAGGACTTTCCCTGCAATTGCAGCTGAGTTGCCACTGGAACAGAGGTCAGAGAATCTGTCTCTCCTGTGCACTCAATGCTTCACCTGCTGGGCCCAGGCAGCATGGAGGCGGAAACTGCCCTATTCTTCTAGTGAAGAGGAGACAAGAGCCAGAACCAGAGGAGGGAGGGGAGTAGACTGAGACCAGGACCCTGGGGGCAGGGAGAGAGCAATCTTAATTAGGCCTCCATGTGCATAGGGATTATGATACAGTCTTTAATTATGACCACATGCTATTTTTTCCACAAGATCCCTGCGTCATTCAGTTCACCAAATGAATGGTCCTCGTTTAATAAGCAGCTATTCAATATTTTGGTTTCAATGTATTGTTTAAACGAGCGATCCCATGCCTTACTTACTGTACACTATTCAAACCCAACTCCAAAGACAGAATTATCTTCGTGGGCTTTCCTATGGCACTCATCATTATGCTGAGTGCTTCACAGATATTAAATTATTTTCACAACACGCCGTAGACATGAGGAAGTATGGTTATCCACATTTTATAGATGGGGAACTGAGGCACAGCGAGATTAAGGTCAAAAGTATCCACTAATTTTGGGTGCCCTAGGTGAGATGCCTAGGACCTGATTTTTCAGAGTGCTTAGCATTATATAGCATTTTATATATTCAAAGCACAGCTTCTATACATGTGAGTTGCAGCTGTGGGCACTCAATACTTCTGTACATCAGACCAAAGGGTTGCAAGTCAGGCACCCAGAAAATAAGGAACACACAGTTAGTGAACACCTGTGAAATGTTTGGTTAAAGTGATTTGCCTAGCATCACAGAGGGAGGGACAGAATCCAATTATCTAGGGCAGCATTCAACTGCCTTAACCATGAGATCATACTTTCATCTCCTACAATCTTCTGCCTCACTAGCTATACACCTTCCAACTTCTTCAACAAATGAAGCAGGAGTCCTACAGACAACAGACTCCTTCATTATACAACCCTGATTTATCTCCAGAGTAGGTCCATCCTGTGCAAAAAAAAATAGTAATGATATGACCACATAAAGACTGTATCATAACATATACACACAAGGGGTCCAAATTAATATGGCATCGACAACTTACATTCTGGCATTTCCTAACTTTTGAGTGCTTGACTTTGCAGCCTCACTAATGTTCTTTTAATGTAGTTTGTGTGGTTGTGTAATTATACTAAGATACATCAGAGGTGCTGAGAACCCCCAGTTCCCACTGAGTTCAACGAGAGTCTTCGATACCCAGCACTTCTGAAAATTAGACCCACGCCTTCTGTGTCTGATTTAGTCTCCTTTGTAATAAAATGGAAAAGTTAGACTGGAATTCTCTTGCAGGAATGTAACTTGGTTCTCTATCAGGCAAATTAGGGGTCAGGCTTAGAACAATTTATGAAACAAACTAGAAACAAAGCTGACTGGTGTAAGTTTCATGTCTGCAATTTTTTACGCCCAAAAAAGTTTTATGTATAAATCTAGCTAAAAATGTCATACTTTAGCCTTTATAAAAGAGAAAAAAATCATCATGTATCTCCATTGTGTGTGACTGAAGGGATAACCTATTTAAAGAGTCATGGACACTGAATGGACCATGTCTAACAGAAAGCACTATTTACAACGGTTTTAGAACTACCTCAATGCTTTTGAGCCTCAGCTCATTAGGATGAGAAAGTTTCTAGAAGTGAGACATTCCATCTGAAGGAAGAATTCACTGTCACTTCATAAAAGTACCACGGTGCCTATTGCTTTGCAAGGAAATAAGCGTTAGGCAAAGACTTTTCAAAGCTATCCTACCGTTAAAACTAACTAATGTGCCAAGACCCTCCCTCAGAAGGGTGAAAATTGTTAGGAGTATATCCCTTTCAGGACAGAGACACCAAATAAAACCTCTCACAAACCTGGGGAACTAAAACAAATCAAACAATTGTTTTGAAATGAGAAAACAAAAATGTATTTAACATCTTACAGTCCTCAATATAAGCAAGCTCCTTGTAAATCTGGTTATTAAATTAGTGAAGGGAGAAAGATCTTATACAATATGCAACTGTGGTTGACATACCAGGACTCCTGGCATCTCTCAAGCAGGTAGGAGACTCCATATGAAGCAAAGCCTCTGCAGCTTCAATTGTTTTATCTGTGCAGTGCACATTGCTGCCATGAACTGATGCTTCCACTGCAAAATAATACAAAACATAATCATACAAGGTTATTTATAAGAGGGTCACAGGTGCTGTAATACAACCTCCTTACATGATTCAACATATATTTGAATTGTGTTGTACAAGGTGAAACCCAAGAGAAATCTGACAGATGTCATTACACCAAGGGCTTCACGCTAACAACAATAAAACATGTTTTAGATAGATCAAAGGCAACTAGAAACCAATGTCCCCACTTCTTAAACTGGATTTTGGTTAGTCAGTGAGAATACAGTTCCTGGTAGGTAACTAAGGGATTACAAGATAGGCCTTTGAGATTTGACTTCTGCCTTAATTTTAAACCAGAAAAAACTGATTTTTAATAAGGATGGTTATAGATAAACCGTTGTCTACACAAGGAGTTACTATTTAGATGCATAGCCAAGCACTGTCCCATTAAAGCCCAAGAGTCACCTAGTAATGTTTTCAGTTCATTTGGGCAGAACAGGTAAACAACAAAAAATTTAGTCTGCATAACAGATCTATCTGATTCTATGTTCTATTACCTCACCTTAACTACAACTTCACAGAGATGGGGGTTAGCAGTTTTCTACTATGCAGCTTTACGCTGTGAAGTGAGAGCTGGTAAGAGAGAACGAACTACTAAATGTTTCGCTTTCAACTTAAATCTTGCAAACACCAAGTTATTAAACAAAAAGTTTTAAAATTAAATCTAGCTGTAGCATACATTTCAAATTATACCTTGACACAGGACACGTGTGTTAACATGAGCACAGCAATAGCATTTTTTCTAATAATAAGCAAGCTGAATTTTAAGTTTAAAATATCACTACATTCAAGGCCAATTCTCTACTCCTCTCCCTTGGACAAGGTTTTTAAAACCAGCAACTACATAAACACCTGTTGCACACACTGACACTCTCACCAAGGTACCCTGTCCCTCTCCAGTTACTCTTTCCATTTATGGAAATCTGCTCAAAGCTAAATCGTTCCTGCAAGGCAGCCAATGTCTGAGTGAATCTATCTTTAGAGTAAGCAGAGTCACCTATCTCCAGCGTCAATGAACTAAAGAGGATTCAACTAGTAACTCTACTGGAACTTCAAGACACCTATCCAATTACTAAACATTCTGGTGAACAACCTGACATCACTTAACTAAAAAGTAGGGAAAATACCCAAACTATGAACTATTACATCTGGTGCAGGAAAAATAAATTGTTCAGATATATACAAAGTTATGTGATACATGGGGGGGGAATAAGGTCTCTTTCTAGCATGGTCTCCAGTTAATGTTACTAAAAGGCAGGGACTGAGAAATATACCAAACACCTACTTGCCAAAGGACTAAACATACTAGTCCAGAAGCACATATGAGAAGGGCATTATCAGCAAGGCCCTGGGACAATGCAGTGCCTTGATGAAAAACCTAGCTCCCCAATCAGCTGGCTACTGACATTTCTAAGAAGGAACTGATCCTGGACTCTAGTTATGGGCTTATCTTTTTGGAGTAGTAGGTGCCTGGTAAATTTGATGTTCCATCACTACTCTATAGCAGCCGGAAAGGAAAAAAAAAAGCCCACTCCAGAGCATCCAGATTGCTGTGAGTTGAAATAGTCTCCACTACTTACTCATCCCCCCTCAACCTTAGCCGCTGTAAGAAGAGGAGGAAGGAATTCTCCACTACCCTCCCCACCTTCCCATGGCTGCTATTTTTGGACCCTCCTGCCTCTGCTGCTGCTCCTGCTAACATTTTCCCAAGCAGCAGCAACTTGAAATTGACATGATTCTGCCAGTTTCACCGGTGTCCAGTATTCTGAAGAGCAGCAATGAAAATTGACCAGTTTTGCACTGTCACTGTCCCCACACACGCAAAACAAACCTCTGTGTAAAAGCTTCCATTATACAGAAGTTGATGGCTCAGCCCCCACACTCAATAGGTAAAACTTTCCACCAGTCAGTCATAAGTAGAAATAAGAAAAGGAGTACTTGTGGCACCTTAGAGACTAACCAATTTATTTGAGCATAAGCTTTCGTGAGCTACAGCTCACTTCATCGGATGCATACTGTGGAAAGTACAGAAGACGTTTTTATACACACAAACCATGAAAAAATGGGTGATTATCACTACAAAAGGTTTTCTCTCCCCCCACCCCACTCTCCTGCTGGTAATAGCTTATGTAAAGTGATCACTCTCCTTACAATGTGTATGATAATCAAGGTGGGCCTTCTCCCCCCCCAACCCCCCCCGAAAAAAAACCCCACTCTCCTGTTGGTAATAGCTTATCTAAAGTGATCACTCTCCTTACAATGTGTATATTGGGGTGGAGGTGTTGGCGGGGGGGGGGGGGGAGAATACCTAGATTTGTGCTGGAAATGGCCCACCTTGATTATCATACACATTGTAAGGAGAGTGATCACTTTACATAAGCTATTACCAGCAGGAGAGTGGGGTGGGGGGAGAGAAAACCTTCTGTAGCGATAATCACCCATTTTTTCATGGTTTGTGTGTATAAAAACGTCTTCTGTACTTTCCACAGTATGCATCCGATGAAGTGAGCTGTAGCTCACGAAAGCTTATGCTCAAATAAATTGGTTAGTCTCTAAGGTGCCACAAGTACTCCTTTTCTTTTTGCAAATACAGACTAACACGGCTGTTACTCTGAAACCTGTCATAAGTAGAAATGCTATTCAATCAACTAATTATACAATTTCAATTCCACACCAGTCTGGAAACTAAAAATGCAAAGTTATATTTAATGCCGTGTTGCAGCAGTGTTGGTCCCAGGATACTAGTTATATTTTAGATAAAATAGACCCTAAAAAGCTTCCAAACAAGATCTCAAAATTATTCTGATACTTTCCCCTGTGGTCAGCTGTGAAAATTTTCATTTTGTTTTCATTTGCTTTGTCTTAGGAATTATTGTTTGCGGTATTGCTAGTTAGCAGCCTATACCTTTTCAAGATTTATTGTTCTGTACATAAATGCATTATATGAATACAAAACAATTTATGATGGATTTAAGTTCTAAGTAAACTAATTTATACTACTTCTAATTTAATAAAATTGTGTACATCTGTATAAATTTCACATCTGAAGCTGTTAGTCATTTTTTACAGGTGGTACTGGGTTCTGCTCTGCAGTTGAGGAGCACTTGACCTATCACAGGAGCAGAGGCACAAAAGATAGCTTCAAATCACTTTTGCACATCCACAGTACTGGGGCTGTTTGGGTGCCAGTATAGTCCCAGCTGTACGTAAGAGCAGAGGTTCTCAACCTTTTTCTTTCTGAGTCCCCCGCCCCCCAAAAAATGCTATAAAAACTCCACAGCCCACCTGTACCAAAACAACTGTTTTTCTGCATATCCAGTAAATTAAAAGCTGTATTAAATGGCTAGTTACACAGTTAAACACACACAAACAATATATTTTAAAAAATGGACAATAGAAGCACAAAAATTAAAAAACTGAATTTTTTTTTTTTATTCTGTGAAACTTGTTGAGGGTGCTAATCAACAATTCTGTCAAGACATGGGGTAGTATCTTTGACATGCACAGGTCATGGTCAATGTTCATCCTGATTTGGTACTTCATTTTCATTGATGTCATGGCTGAAAATCTGGCTTTGCATAAGTAGATGGTATTAAAGGGGATCAAAATTTTCAGCGCAGCAGAAGCAGCATTGATGAATACATCAGAACACTCATATCAAAATGTCTCCAGAAGCATGTATTTGAACCTGGTTCTGAGGGAGCTGTCTGACAAAATGTCAGTGAGCTCTTCTAACAGTTCTGATGGCATGGGAATGGAAGTTTATCTTCAGCGCTCTCACTGTAGCCCACATGTGTGTAGCCGTTTCTTCTTTTGTGAGTTCGGGAAAATAATCATTAAATTTGTTAAGCAGACTAGACAGATGCGCTGCTAGCTGAGGTTTAATTACGTCCAAGTCAATGTTTCATTCCTGAATAAAAGAATGTATGAGCTCAAATATATCAGTAGCGCCCCCACAGACATGAACTTTCCAAAGTTGTAGTTTTCTTTTGAATGCCTTAATTCTTTCACGGTGGGCAATAAAATTAATGTTCCCATCTTGCATAGTTTCATTCATCTTATTCATTGAATATGTCTGTAAGGTAACTCAGTTTTGCCAGCCACACGTGATCTCAGCAAGTTCAGGATTCTTATCATCTAAGAAAGTACGTAACTCTTCCTTGAGATTAAATATATGGGCAAGCATTCTGCCTCAAGATAGCCATCTCACCTCTGTATGCATGACCAAGGAATGGTGCTCTGTACCCACTTCCTCACAAAGTGCAGCAAAACAGCTGGAGTTTGTTGCTCTGGATTTAATAAAATTAATGAGTTACCGCTGCATTCAGAACACTGTGAAGACTTGGTTCAATATCTTTTGAGGCAAGCACCTCCTGGTGTAGAAAGCAGCGTGTCCAAATAGCGCAGGGTACAAAGGCTTTTATTTTTTGCATAACACCAGACTGCTTTCTGGTCACTGCTGTGGCTCCATCAGTGCAGACCTGAATGCAATTAGTTCAACTGATTTTGGTGAAATCATAAAATCATCTAACAGTCTGAAAATGTCATCTGACTTTGTTGTTGCCTTGAACTCTTTGCAAAACAAAAAATCTTCATTTCCTTATTCCACACACACACACACACACACACCAAACACAGGCAAGTAAATGGGACATTTTCTAAATGTCTGTGGATTCATCTAGTTGTATAGCAACATCATTGTCACGCAGCCAATCAATACACTGTGAGACTATGTCTTCTGACATAGAAGTGATCGGTTGTTTGACAGTGTCATTTGACATTGGCATTTTTGTCAGTACCTTGGCCTTCTCCTCTCCAAACACTTCCTTTGTTATTTCAATAGCACACGACATTATCAAAGTCTCAGCAATTGTTTGTGATTTTTTTGTTTTAGCAATTTTCTGCGCTACTATGAAGGATAACCTTAAAAGCTTTTTATCCACAGTAGTTATGGATTGCATTACTGCTTTAGTACCAAGCAGTTCCTCGGCCTTTCGCTTATCCTTATATAGTTCATGTTTTGTAATTAAATGTCTCTGTAATTTGGAGGGCGTCAAACATTCATTGGACAGTACTTGTGCACAAATTTCACACTGCGGTTGAGGTACATCTCCACTTCAAGAATAAAACCAAAATTCAAATAGACGTCTTTGTATTTCCTAAATTTTGCAAGGCTAATAGCTTTATGTTTCTTAGTCACATCACCTCCTCTGTGTTCTTCACCCCTTATGGTAGATGAACATGTTGAAGGAAGTTCAGTATTATCACTCTGTGGGTTTGTTGTTTTGAAGCTGATGGTCAAATTAAAAATGTATCCATATTTGATATATATTGTTTACGTTTACAACAATTTTCCCTGTCTTGTGTAACTTGTCCTGCTCCCACTGAAATAGATCCTTTACACCTGGTAAATGGAGCTATGTAACCTGCAAGGCTGGTGTTAGACTCACTGGGCCCAGGGAAGAAGCAAACTGGAGTGACCCTTGCATGCTCGTCTCTGGAGGAGGAGCAAGTGCTGGGTGAGAAGACACTGAGGCTGACCTACAGGCGGGGTTGCCCCCATCCCAGGGGCTGATGATGAAGATTGAGCCCCACCTCCCAGGGGCATAGGCTTTGGATTCAGCCCAATGTCAACTGTCATTAAATAATAACTGTCCTCTCCCATTGTCTGATCACCCCCCATAATTTCCCCAAACTGAAAATTGATAAAAATATAAAAATTCTTAAAAATTAACACTGATCAGTTTAAATTATTAAAAACAAAAAACCCTGAATTCTGCCAAACCTAAGTACACTATTTTTTAAAATTCCTCTCATCTACCTCTGCATACGTACTATGTGTGTAAAATTCTGTAAAGTACTTAAGTAACCATATAAAAGCATCAGACCAAACATTACAATGTCCCCATCTTGATGGACAAAAAGGGTGTTAGTTTAATCAAGTTAGCTTAAGATGATCTAAAAGCCCTTTTAAACATTCGTTAAGACAGAGGTCATCGCCTTTAAAGCCATGTTAGCTAGCCATGCTCTCCCCTAGGCTTCAACACAGCCATCTAACACAGCTTCAAAACTGTTAGTCTGCCTAAAGAGCATTAAGAGGGCTTTTCAAACATGCAAAGTTAATATAACGGAACACACACAATTGCAGGGAGAAAAAAAAAAATCACCCTATATGGTAATTTTCACTTCTTAATGCCAAACATGTACATTTGTGCTTGATCTCTTAAGAGGCACAGTCCAGAACTCACAGCCCAGGCGGAAGACAGGTGCTTTTTGTCCTCCTCCCAGGCATTTCTGGGGAGTTGGAGCAGCCCTTGTGGTAATTCAGATAGCTCTGACGATCAGTCTCAATTACAGTAATGTGTCTCAATCTCTGCAGCACTCCCATTCCAACCCCTTCTTTGGCACCGGCTTGTGAGAGGTCCCAGGATGGCAGCTTTATGGCTATGTTCCACCGTTCCTGTGCTGGAGGAATCCTTCCCTTCCTGAAACCATTTTAGAGCCCCTTTACATCTCTCCAGTCCCTTTTACACTAGACCAGTTTTGTCAAAGACTATTCTGGAAAGTCTTTTTTATTCTCAAAATTGTAGTGTGTGTCTGGCAGGAACAGAACCTGGTGAAGCTTTGTAACAGAAAGGGGAACTATAAGAGATATCCTGGAGATTTAATTGGGGAGAAGACTCCCTTTGCCAGCACTGCCATTGCTGCCAAAACAGCAGATGAGACAAATAAGCCAGCTGGCTGACCTTGAAGACACCAAGAGATCTGGGTGATAAAGCAGAGCAGGTCATTAGACTGCACTCCTCACCACCACCACCACCTTTTTTATCATGTACCAGGTAAGAGTGGTAAAGAAAGGAGGAAAAGAGGTGTCCCAATAAAATCCAAAACCAGTCATAAACAAAACAAACACTCTCACAGGGAAAAATAATTCAGAAGGCACTACACAGCAAAATGCCTTTCAACAATATTGAATGACTGTCTGGGGTAGCCAACTTTTATTACGTTAGAAACCTCAATTCTCTCTCAACACCTATCATTATAATACATAAGCACTACACCATAGTAAGACAATCTCCTTTTATTTGATTAGGAGAAAAATACTTCTTTACATTTTTTAACGTACATACATAGGTACCTATTCAGTGCAATCGGAAATATCTTTATAACTATACTACTCACTTGCACGTCTGAAAAACTCAATGTAATAAATATCAACTGTACTGATTAATCAATTCAATAAAGACCTAGCTCTGATACCTTAAAAAAATCGCCTATGAATAAATTACTACCTGCCCAAAGGAGACTAAATAATTTGCTCATGTGGAGATAAAGTTTGTAAAACTGGGTAACAGAATCACAGGAAATGACACTTACCTATTTGGAATAGTTAAAAACTAACATGACGCTCACATTCCATTCTTTACACCAAGTTTTATCTTACTACGTATATGAAACAACTTGATTCTCTGGCACCTTTTAGACAGTTTACAAAATGATGGCATCTACTGAAATGTTTTGTGGAGAAAAAAATTAATTCCTCTTTAAAAAAAAAAAGTTATGAACAATCCAACATGCCAAGTGGCTCTTTCTAATCCCTCACCACTAGGAGAGTTAACAGAGTAAAGAAATCAGGAGAGTTTTAATTATTAAAAAGTAGTAAGTACGTCAGTGTTTCTGTTCACTATTACCTAAATGTCATCTTATTTCATTTCCATCTTTCTAAACAAACATTATGCACAGTAGATTATACAAGGCTCTCAACAGCTGTTACAAAACACCAAACTTGGTAAGTCAGTCTGACAGTGCTGTGCTTCAGCATTACAGAGCAGAATACTGGCAACGTATCCAGTTTTAAAACTAAGAGCATTGTTACAAATAAAATATAGTAACAAAATGAGCTAAAGCAAATAGAAATAAAGCCTGGATTTTTTTTAAGGCTAGTTTAAAAAAACAACAATTATGCAACAGATCCCTTCCAGTCTTTTTATCTTGATAGCTATCATTACATGGTCAACATTTAACTGCTGCAGCTGATTTACAATACCTTATTATTTAATACCATGTCGCAACTAGAGCAATACTTTAGTGAAGAATTCATAATTCCAAGCATTGAAACTGGACAAATACATGAATGGCAAATGTATTCTAAATGATTTCATAAAGGTCTACAGAAGAACATTATTTTATTTCAATATTTCACATAAAAGAAAAAAACTAAATGTTAGTATTTAAATGATAATTTAATTAAATAGCTAAACTGTGTCTACATGTATTCATTTAATACTCAGGAACTTTCAGAACAGAATATGCCCACTTGCTGAAAGCAATTTTAGACTATTGGGTGGTTCTTGATAGAAATTTGTTCAGAAATCTAAAAGGGCAGTTTATTTGTAGAACATTTTGAATTCTAGTAATCTGAACTAACTACTTTAAGATTGTCATCTGAAAAATACTTCAGAGTGATAATGAAATCACTTCAGAAAAACAAAACTGAAGAGTAGAAACAAGAATAAATGTTTCCAAACACTAATTTTTGTACAGATATTAGCAAATTATCAGGCCAACATCGAAAGAAATATTTTGCTCTTATGGCCACAATTATTTTTAAAAAATTTTAAGATCAATTCATACCACCAAAGATCAGGATGAACTTGAGTCTTGCCACTTTTGGGGTGCATCTTTGCCCAGGCCTTCATATAGTAACCACAGACTAGCTAGAAATTTTTGCTCTCAGAAACACATATTAGAAGACCTCCTGAACAGAAAAGCCAAAGCACTAAAGAGTACAATTTCTTAGGATAAAGGCTTCGTTTTCCTAAATCAATTTGACATCATGTAGATACATTAAAATAAGTAGATAAATATGGTGTCTATATACTATGGTGATGGGCATACTAGAATTGTACAGATACTCATATTGCAGTCGTGGAAATCGCTATCAATTAGTTAAAGGGTAGATAAAGACAGACGTTGTGCCCACCACTTCTGCTAAGTAAGGAAATACCTGGCAAACATCTAGGCCTATTCTACTCTAAAGAAATTAAACCAGTGAAAGGTCCCAGCACATTTGCAGAACACTATGTCCACACACAAAAATATCCCAGACAGTCTACCAAGATCTAATAACTGGTTTAAGACACTTTTTAGCAGGCTTACTAAAGTCAAGTCAAAATCATCTGGCTGCTACTGTGGATGCACATAAACTGAAAGCATTCAGCTAATGCTCCCACTATTGTCCCCGTGGCTTTGTGAAACCCGCCAAAATGCACTACTTCTGGGAGCTCAGCTAGGATGAATACCCAGCAGGAATTGAAAAATAAACTGTTTAGGATAGGGCTTCTGTAAATGTGAAACAAAATTTATATTCAGGATGGCTAGTGTGAACACATTGTTTATGCTTAAACTGATTCAGTTACAAACAGTTCAATTCTCTAGTGAAGACAAGGTCCTGGGCCACAACCAGCTCACCCTATTCACCTTTGTAAGTCCCACTGAAGTCATTCGGCCTACTCTACTTGCCTAAGGCAACAAGGATTTAATCTTCAGATTGCATCTTTCTAAACGATTTAACACCATTAACAGCTCTAGTATTAAGAACAAAAGATAAAAGAACACTAAATTTAAATACACCACTAGTGTTGATCAGGCAATCCTATCCCTACTATTCTTTGTATTCTCTTGGCATGCTTAAGATGATTCAGACTTCAGTTGTTCCTAGTTTCATACTCTTTTTTTCCCCACTAGTGAAAACTGTGGTAACCATTCGGATTTAACCAAATTTAATGTAATTTTATGCAGAATATTTTGGTTAGCAAGGGGCAAGTTCTGTTGGAGGTGAGCTGCTTTTTTTCCTGCATTTTCTTCTTCTTCTAACTCCTATTGGAGTGTCTATTGCTTTTGATTGACAGTGCTTTTTATTTATTATAAATCCAAACACAAATATTGCTCTTTTAAAAATCTGAATTTTAAGAAGTTAAATGAAATAAACAAGCTCATCTTAAATAGTTTGAGGTGTGTGTTGGGCACAGGAGAGACGGGGAGTTCTGTGTACAACAGAAGAGATCTGATTTTACCAAAAACATTTTAATATTCCTTTAGTACACTGATAGACAACAGAGCATTTACATATCAAATGTGTCCATTGTAGTTGTCTCCCAAAGTAAGCAGTAACAATTATTAAATAACATTTAAAAAAATCAAATTAATATTCAACTTGTCAGAGTCTGATTGAACTACATGGTGGTGTCTAATTTAAACTCAAAATTCCAGAGACTTCTTGACTCCATCCTGCAATCCATCCTCCATCGATTGCCTCCAGTTTTAAATACTAGGCCTCTATGAAACCTTCTATGTGACTACTCATGAGTAAGGACACCAGAATTGTATCCTTAAGTTGTAAAGGAAGGACAATGAAGAGAGAAGCATGCCAAATCAACCCAATTGCCTTCTCTGACAAGGTTAATGGCCTAGTAGTGGGTGGGGGGATGCAGCAGATGTTATGTGTCTTGATTTTAATTAAGCTTTTGACACAGTCCCATATGACATTCTCATAAACAAACTAGGGAAATTACAATTAGGTGGATATACAACTATTAGGTGGATATACAACTATTAGGTGGATATACAACTTGTTGAAAGACCGTACTCAAAGAGTAGTTATCAATGGTTTGCTGTCAAACTGGGAGGGCATATCTAGTGGGGTCCCACAGGGGTCAGTCCTGGGCCTGGTACTATTCAATATTTTCATTAATGACTTGGATAATGGAGTGGAGAATATGTGTATACAATTTTCACAGGACACCAAACTTGGAGGGGTTGCAAGCACTTTGGAAGACAGGATTAGAATTCAAAACAACCTGGACAAATTGAAGAATTGATCTGAAATCAACAAGATGAAATTCAATGAGGAACGAAAAATCAAATTCACAACTACAAACTGGGGAATAACTGGCCAGGCAGCAGTACTGCTGAAAAAGATCTGGGGTTCATAGTGGATCACAAACTGAGTATGAGTCAGAAATGTGATATGGTTACAAAAAAGGCTAATATTCTGGGCTGTATTAAGAGGACTGCCATATGTAAAACACAGGAGGTAATTTTTCAGCTCTATTCAGCATTGGTGAGGCCTCAGCTGTCCTCCATTCTCGGCAGCATACTTTAGGAAAAATCCATACAAACTGGAAAGTCCAGAGATGAGCAACAAAAATGATAAAAAGTTTAGAGAACCTGATCTATGAGGAAAGATTTAAAAACTGGGCATATTTAGTCAAAAGACTAAGAGGGAACCTGAAAATGCTCTTCAAATACATTAAGGGCTGCTATAAACACAATTGTGATTAACTGTTCACAAGGTTCACTGAAGATAGGACATAAAACAATATGCTTAATCTGCAGCAACAGAGATTTAGGTTAAATATTGGGAAAATCTTTGTAACTGTAAGGGTAGTTAAGCTTTGAAATATGTTTTGAAGGGAGACTGCAAAATCCCCATCAATGGAAGTTTTGAAAAACAGGTTGGACAAACACCTGAGAAGTGGTAGTCTAGATTTACTTGGTCCTGCCACAGTGCAAGAGGCTGGACTTGATGACTTCTCGAAGTTCTATCCAACCCAACACTTCTATGATTCTATACCTGACATCACAGCCCTAATGATGAAGTCAGCAGTAAAATGTTTATACTGTATCCCAGCTTTAGTTCATTCTTAAAATGCTAATGAACATGGATTAATCTTTGTTTTCAAATATTTCTAAATACATTTCCAGAATGTTTATGTATGGTATAATTTTGTTGTCATTCATGAAATATGTTCCAAAAGGCATGCAACACCTTAAAAATACTTTAAGTCAAAATTTGTACAATTTACATTTTAATCAAAAAAACTGGGCACATTATGTGCATTTATGCCTGACTTTGTATACATTTAACAGTATTCCAGAAAGGTGTGAAGTCTCCAGTCTCAGTACTCTAACAGTGGATTCTGTCTATACATCATGGTTTTACAGATAAGGAGCAGTTATGGGAATGAAGAAGAAAAGTGTTAATACTGTACCTCTACAGACATGCAAATAAAATTTATTTTTTATAGACTTATAAATGAAAGAACATTAGCATCCTGCTGCTGGTTGTGCAGATAATTTCTTGAGACAGTGGTTCTCAATTTTTTTCCAATTCTAGGACTCTTTCTATACAAAGACACTGCCTTCCCCTTGCTTCCCAGGTTCTCCAACCCATCTTCCTGGGACCCCGTTCTCATTTAGCAATATTGGAAGGGCAATGTCACAACCCTGTTACACCTGTTTGAGACATACGTATACACAGACAAATTGAGAACCCATTATTTTGAAAAATTATAACACTGCTATATTTATAATTATTTGCAAACAAAAAGTAATAATTTCACTCAGATCCTCTGTCACCCTATGCAGGTCCAACCACTTTTTTCTCTATTCTCCCCACCTCCACACTGAATATACAGGATGGTGGCTTCAGTGTATAAGTGATGACCAAATGGAATTTCCCTGGGATATGTTTAGTTGACTGGAGGCATCATTGTTGAGCTACATAAGATTACCTCTCTCAGTGGTCTGAAGATGCTACTTCATTACATTCCCAGTCTCTCTTTTTTTTTTTTGCTTAGGAGCCACAAGAACCTATGCCTTCTATACAGCTAGGGGTGAATAAAGGTGAGAATACATGGTTCTGGGCCAGAAGAACGCAAGATTTGTATCCAAGGGGGGGGACTCACAACCATCCTCCATAAAAAGTGGGAAGCAGGATAGCAGTGGCAGCAAGGCAGTAATGCTTGGAGAATTTTGATTTACTGTAGAAGATCCTTTGGTTGAAATGAATGTGATCCCCTTAATCCATCACTGCAGGTGGGACGGCAAAACCACTCAAGTGATATTTTAATCACAGGGATGTTAAGGAGACAGCTTTCAGTTGGGCTAGACTACAGAGACAGACTTAAGTTTGCAAGTTGCTCTGTTAATGTAACTGTAGAAGCGTGTTCTGTACGTCTGTGTAGCACACCATGCCCAACGCTTTCCATTACGTTCAGTCTGCTACAGACCACCGTAGCCCCGCCGCACATATACCCTGCTGGGGGGCGTGGCGGGAAGGTCGAGTCTTCCTTCCGGGCCGTAGGGGGAGGGTGTTGAGGCAGGAGCCCCACGCGCGCTGGTGGAGAAGCGGAGCTGCCCGCTGCAGAGCCAGTGCCTGAAGCCTGGGTGCATGGACCCAAACCCGGGCTGGGCCCGATCACTGCAGCTCCAAGCGAGGGGCGGGCAAAAGTCACTCCCACCCCACGAGGAGACTGTCCGCTTCCCTCGCCTCTGGCCGGCCTGACACTGAACTTCTCCCGCGGCCAAGCAGGGAGACGGCCCCGTCCCAACCGCGCTCCCCCCAGCACTCAGCCATCCCCTTACCCCCCCCCCCCACTTCCGTGTTTACAACCCTCTTCCCTCCAATTCCATACGCGCATTGTCAGCGCCACGGGGACCTGCCACTCACCCTCCTACGCCGCTCGCATTGGTCCAGCCGGGCCGAGCCCCGCCTCCAAAGACCTCAGCGCTCTGATTCCGAACGTCCCCGGTAGTTGATTGGTGAGCGGGGCTCTCACTCCCCCCGAACTCGGGCCCCTGAGGGTGCTCGGCGCTTCCGCTATGGGGTTTTGTGGGGGAGGGGGAGACTGACTTTCCTTTATCACCCCCGTGCACTGCCCCCCCGGCCGCACACGTGGGCCGGGCAATCTCCCTGCAGCTCCCGAGCCTGCCCCGCCTCAGCAGCACAGATCCCAGCCCCTGCGAGAGGGGAATTTAAAGGGCACAGGAACAACGGGCTCAGGGTACAGCACCCCCGGGCCGCACGAAGCCCGCCAGTCCGAAGAACGGGGCAACTGCCCCCACCCCGACCAACGCAGGGAGGGCACGAGTGTTTGCGCGGGGAAGCGGCTGCCCACGGCCTCTCTGCTCAGACAGCGTGGCGGCAGCGGCGGGAGGAGGGACGGCAGGGAGGGAGGAGGTCGGACAAACCCACACACTTCCTGGTTCTCTCCCTAGCAGCACAAACCCCACAAAACTCCGCTACCCGCCCCGCCACAACTTCCCCAAAGGCAGGGGCTCCCCTGCGCAGACACAGGTGCCCGCCGGCCTGCTGCCCAGCCCCATGCCAACCAGCTTGCTACCCAAGGTGATCACTTCCTGATTTGTCCTCCATTGCTTCAGCACTGCAGCCGCCCCCGGCCCAAAGGGTGCGCAGCTACCCTCGCAGCCCCCGGCGCGCACCCCCGAGGCCGAGAGGAAACTTGTGCAGGGTACCTACCGGCTCGGATGAGCAGGTCGAGCTGGTTCGTGGGCCCCTCATGCAGAGAAGTCGCCATGTTTATGGGGCTGGAGCAGCTTCACATTGACTCGCAGGGAGCGCAGAGCGGGCGGGCTCGGTCACACGCGGCCCCAACGCGGGGCGGGCACACGGCGCGGATCCTTCCGCACACCGAGCGGCCCGCCAGCCAGCCCAGCGCGGGTCACCCCCACAACACAACGCGGCGGCTGGGGAGCGCTTCCTCCAGCACAGCGCACGCGATCCTTCCGCCGCCAGCCTCAGACAGGAAGTGGCGGGCTGCCACTCACAGCAGCAACAGAGAGCAAGCGACGGAGCCCGCGGCGCGGGAGGGGGCAAGGGCAGGCCAAGAAACAGACACCTGCGGCTGGGGAGGAGGCAGGGGAGTGGCACCGCTGCTGGCTGCACCGAGTAGCTAATGCTGTGCCCGGTTCCCCTCGACAGGCTCCGGCAGCCCGGGGCAGGTCCCAGCATTCCCTTTGCTAACGCTGCAGTCGCAGCGGAGGAGCCCTGCACAGCTCGCCGTTGCCCCTGTGCAGAAGGCAGGACTCCGCACTAACGCAGCGGCCCTGCCTTGGGTGTCTGCGGACTGTGGGTAGCGGAGGCTCGTGCCCACTGCACTGCGGAGCATCCTCTCCGCTCTTCTCAGCTCAATTGGGAGCAGGCAGGTGAGCGACAACTTTCTTCAAACGTCCCCGCTGCCAGCGAGGTGGCACCTGCTCGACAGGCGAGAGCCAGCCCCGAGGAGGGGCAACGGCGGGTCCCTGTGCAGAGAGAAGCGAGTCCGGGGCCGTCAGGAAGGATCGCGCAGAATGGCAGTAGGCGCCTCACCCGTGCTGTCAGCGAGGCGGCTTTGCTCATGCAACGCATCTTCCTCCGAGGAGTCTAGCCTTTATATGAAAGGGAGGGAGCTTTGTGCCATTAGGTGTCCAGGCTCTGTCTCCCCATTCCTCCTGGAGCACTGGAGGAGTTGGAGATCATGAAAGGCTTCCCAAACGTCCGCAGACCAGAATCAGGAAGACATATGAAAGTCAGCCGCAGGCTAAAATGCATTCTTCCAGCACTGCGTTGTTGCCTGTGTCCACTCCAAAGTAGTTTAACAAAGAAACTTTGCAAGAGATTGGTAAATTAGGTTGAGATTCAGTTCCACAAACAAATTCTGGATGAGCCTTAGCTACTGCCATGGATATATTAAAAAATTAAGCTGTCCCTCAACTCTAGCCTAACTGCTAAACTCTGTTTACCTTCACCTTTAACTCAGCCACAACAGTTGACTATTTCAAGAGAACTGGGATTATATTATAATTCACTGTATTCTCACACTTCATAAATACAATGAGTTACTCATTCAGATTTGGCAGAAATATTTTTTCTGGACCAGCTAGCTCAGTGAAGTCCATCTCTAAGACTTGTTGATAGAAGATGTGCCAAGGTATAGCATTTCTCCCACTGCATGTAGAATTCCTCCACCTGGCAATAATTCAATCACAACATCTACTTAAGATTCTGATTACTGAGAGAGACCATAGATACACTGAGGTTGCTAGCTTCCATCAGTCTTAGAACTGGAAGACTCCAACAGCTTTATAACCTTCCCTCTAGGAATTGTGAAAGGTTCCAGGTCTTGTCTAGGCAAACTCCAGGTCTTCATTTAGACAAATGAAAGGCAGCCACTGTGCATTAAGTTTTCTCTGAGAAAGATCATGTGCAAACACGGTTAGGTCTAGCTACTAGTTGTCTACCAAATAATGGCATGACTCTTTCTTAGGAAATTTTAACCCTTCCCACCAAATCAGGTTAAACCTCTAGCAAATGCGCTGTACTTGTATCAGATTAGCAACTGTAGGCACCTTGATCCTATATCAATAAGCATTTTGACTTTAAGTAGTGTGATTCTACTCTAAAAACTGCTCTTTAGATATTAAAGAACAGTTATTCAGATTACTTAGTGGCAAAATCCAGCCTTCCACTGCCTGACATGAAAGGAAGTACCTACAGAAGCAATACTGAGAGAATTTCCATCCTTTGTTTACTGATAAGAGTCACCTATAAACTATACTGTAATCTAGCTGAAACTGAAACAGTGTGTACTGGGAGCAGTTATCAACATCAGCAAAATTATGCTACATATTGAAGTTTTTTCAACAGTGTCTCACTGTGACTTTAAAAAGTACCCAACTGGGTATAAGCACTATATCCAGTGCACTGGGACTTTTCAGAAGGAATCTTTATCTAGACCAAGGGTTCTCAACCTTTTTCTTTCTGAGGCACCCCACAACATGCTATAAGAATTCCAGGGCCTGGCCAGGTTGGGGGGAGGGACGACTCCGGCATAGGCATAGTTTGACTTCTATTTTGGGTAGGCAGGGGCCAGCTCTGCACAGCAGCATCTGGGGAGAGAGTGCCACTTCTTCTCCCTGACTCACCTCAGCAGGCCACCTGCCTGTCTGGTGGGGTGGGAGGGGGAGGACACAACCAAAAATTATAACTCAAAAGGTGGAGGGCTCACCCCAAAAAGTTTGGAAAAAGCTCAAGGAGAGGGATAGCTAGGGGCTGTGTGCAGGCAGGAGGGTAGCTGAGGGTGCAGGAAGAGGGGCATGGCTGGGGCTGTGTGCCAGGAGACAACGGGGGTGGGGGAGGGGGCGGGAAAAGTGTGGAGCTGCCCCAGGACTGCCATGCTTTGTGCTGTAGTTTTTTTGGGGGCGGGGGCAACAGTCCCTGTGCCCCCCAACTCTGCACATGGCTCAGGGCTTCTGCCCCATGGAGAGCACTGTGGCTTGGGGCTCCCGGATTCAGCCCCGCTGCTCCCAGCTTCAGCCCTGCAGGGGATACCTAGGATTGGAGCTTCAGCACCACGGGAAGTGCTAGGGCTCAGGCTCTGGGTTTTAGCTGTGGGGACCCATGGTCCCCCAGAAAGGGTGCATGGACCCCCTGTTAATAACCGTTGATCAAGACAGTATGTTTTGCTCAAAGCAGCTTCTTTCATACATCTGCCAGCTACACAGGGCCCCATCATGTGTAGAGTAAATGTCCTCCTATGGCTTCCCTTAACTTTTTTAGAAGGGGTCTCTATTCCTTCTATCAAGTGTTTTTTTTTTTTTTTTTAAATATAGCAGTCACATCAGCCAGAAAGTTCTAGAAAGTCATAAGACCGGCCCTACTGGGTCAGACCAAAGGCCCATCTAGCCCAGTATCCTGTCTTCCGACAATGCCCAGTGCCAGGTGCTCCAGAGGGAATGAACAGAACAGGTAATCATCAAGTGATACATCCCCTATTACTCATTCCTAGCTTCTGGCAGACAGAGGCTAGGGCCACCATTCCTGCCCATCCTGGCAAATAACCATTGATAGACCTATCCTCCATGAATTTATCTAGTTCTTTTTTGAACCGTTATGGTCTTGGCCTTCCACAGGCTGACTATGCGTTGTGTAAAAAAATACTTCCTTTTATTTGTTTTAAACCTGCTGCCTATTAATTTCATTTGGTGACCCCTAGTTCTTGTGTTATAAGTAGTAAACACCACTTCCTTATCTACTTTCTCTACACCAGTCATGATTTTATAGATCATATCATATCTCCCCTTAGCTGTTTCTTTTCCAAGCTGAAAAGTCCCAGTTTTATTAATCTCGCCTCAGCCGGAAGCCATTCCATACCCCTAATAATTTTTGTTGCACTTTTCTGAACCTTTTCAAAGTCCAATATATCTTTTTTGAGATGGGGGTGATCACACCTGCATATAGTATTCAAGATGTGGGCATACCATAGATTTATAGAGAGACAACATGATATTTTCTGTCCTTTTACGGAAAGTAAAAAAAAAAAAAAAAAAATCTAAATGCTAAAGCATTTAGGAGAGTTAGCCCATCAGAGTTTGCATACTGGCAGTGAGGGATCTAGATACTGAAGACCTTTTGTTCATCCATCGGATGACATGAGTTACACAAGGCAAACAGATTCTCTTCTGCACATAGATAATCTATGTATTAGGGGCATTTGAGGTGGACACATCCCCTTAGCAAGCAACCTGCAATACAGCCACATGGTCCTTCATAAAACACTTGTTGAAATGCAGGCCTCAACAGGGGAGGATTATATTGCATACTCTAGTGTCTCACTCACTCCACCAGGAGAGCCTACATGCATTGTTTTTTCAATTTTCGGATATGTATTAGGGAGGAAAACAATTTAACCTGTTTACATGCTGCTGCTAAACTCAGCTCTATGAACCTTTCTGTGCTGAAGAACAGGAAAATGGGCATGCCTACAGAAACTTCCATCTTCAATTAGTGACTCCACATCTATGACCAACTCTTAAGAAATAATTATTTAGTAGCTAAGTCAATAATAGTTCACATTCCCAATGTGCTATAGGTATATTTATAGATTATTATTATTTTACTCTTAAGAACTTCAGAGTAGTAGAAAGATGGGAAATCATCTCACCAAGATAATCTCTTTCTTCCAATAAGTAGAGACGTTGTGGTTTTTATATGCCTGTACAATCATCACTTATGCTGGGTCCAAAAACCTGTACAGCCCTCTTGATTAAGGGCCACTTTTATACAAGCAGCCCACCAAACACCAGCTGACAGCTCTGAATGCCACCCTGAGCCTCTAGGAGCTAGCAGCCCTGCCAAGGTTCCACCTTCTAGTAAAAGAAGTCCCTCTAGCTTTAAGCCTTTTTCTACTGAAGCTGAGCCATCACCTTCTCACCTGTGTGGAAGGAAAAGATCCAGGGCAGATGTGGGAAACAATACCCATGTAAATAGAGCAGTACAGAGCATATAGCAGAAGCAGCCCAATGATACACTTCACGTTCGATACGCTGTCCATACAAGTAAAATTCTAGTTATGCCAAAACTACAAGTTTGAAGAAATGTCCACTTTAAAGCTTGAACCCACAACAGACCGCTCCTGGAAGGTGGATTTACAGCAAGTTACGTGGCAAGTAGTGCTTACACAATGAGAGTACAATTATCCTGTGTCTGAATACTGTCATCCATAAACAGGAAAAGTAGCTCTTCAGATAGAAGAGTATTGTGAAGATGCACTGCCTAAATTATAGCCCCATCTATTATCATGCAATGTAGTAAGACTTTGTTGGGGCACAAGCAGGTATGGACTAAAACTTTCACATGATAAAGCCCTGTGATTTCAGCTCAGCCTGGCTGCTTACCAGAACTCTCTCCACTACATGTCCAGTTAGCATTTAGAACACTAATGTATTCATGTAGTTAGATCTAGGGGAAAACAGGGTTCACAGATTGCATTTAAGCACCAGTTCAGCTATCTTACATAAGAATGGCCATACTGGGTCAGACCCAAAGTCCATCTACCCCAGTATCCTGTCTTCCGACCACAGCCAATGCCAGGTGCTTCAGAGGGAATTAGAAGAACAGATAATCAAGTGATCTATCCCATCGCCTATTCCCAGCTTCTGGCAAACAGAGGCTAGGGACACCATCCCTGCCCATCCTGGCTAATAGCCATTGATGGACCTATCCTCAATTAATTTATCTAGTTCTTTTTTGAACTCTGTTATAGTCTTGACCATTACAACATCTGGCAAAGAGTTCCACAGGTTGACTGTACGTTGTGTGAAGAAATACTTCCTTTTGCTTGTTTTAAACAAGCAGCCTATTAATTTAATTTGGTTCTTGCTTTCCAAGAACTAGCTCCTTAAAGGAAATGGATCACTGTCCCTTGTAACTCCATAAAATAAGATTTCCTTGTAATAACTAAAACAAGAATAGGCTGTTATACCCTATCCATTACTGTAGTATCTGAATAGGTACTCTGCTCCCTATAGTTATGTAAACCTTTACTATGATCCTGCAGCTTGCTATTAAATCATGGCCTTAAAATGCAGCTCAACTCTGAAATATGATTATTTAAAATGTATTTTTATAGATCTGCTGACTTTAATGATTAAAGTAAACTGTTTAACTATTTAAGTCCATTTAGTACTGCAGAGCCCACCAAGCTTTGATAGTGAACTGGATTTTATTCTGACTCATGCATCAATTGTTAAATAAGTTCCAAATAAAGAAAAAATGCTGCTGTGTGTTCACCTGTGAAATACTGTGGGACTCAAGGGATAGGATGCAACTTGGGCAGACAGTATGAAATTGGATAGGTATAGTAAAAATTTGGCTTGCAGAATTTTTTTATTTTTTTTTTAAATACACACAGGTAGCAGTACTGCCTGAACCAGAAAGAACATAACTTGACTTTTCAGATCCCAAGTGGAGTCTTCAGTATTTAAACTAAAAAAAAAAAAAACCCAACAAGCTTATGCCCCAAACTTTGACTGTCCCACAATGCTATTTTTGCAGTTCTATGCTGGAGAAAGACTATTTGAACAGGAAGACGCTGCTCAGCAAGAGGAACTATTAACAGAGAGCTCTAAAGCAGACATGTTATGTTCTATTCCAAAAGCTTCCTTAGAGTATCCTTGTAGGCTTTAGATTCCAAAAGTTGACTGTTTAACAATGGTGAAGTACCACAAGGACAACTGTCGGGGATCCTTCTTCCTGACATAGAAACAAGATCTAAAAGTTACATTGGTTATGTTGCTCCCTTTCACTGCCATTTTAATTTACAACATGATTTGAGTAGTCATATCACAAACAGACATTTGAATGCAGGAGTTTCAGGCTTTTCCATTTCTTCTATAGCAGTTTGAATTGGATTTGGGAGTTGAGGGGATACCTTCGAAGTTAGAATTATCTGATTTTAAGGTCTAGCATTTCAAAACCTATACAGACCTAGTAGAAAAGACTACAAGAAATCATATTCTCAGCCATAGAATGGCACATAGTTTAATTTTCCATCCCTGAATACTTCTGAAATTAGCTTTTCAAGTCATTGCGGACACCTGTTGCCAGGTCAAAAGACAAACCCCGGACCTGTAAAAGGGATAAAAGGAACCCTTACAGGACTGCTCCTATAAGTGCACTTCAAGGAGATGGAAAGGTGCAGATATAACTATGGCACCCAATGTCTTACTAGACTATTGCTTGTTATTTTCTCAAGGAAGGAAACACACCAGAGTTGCATGGCAGAAGATGGCATCAAAGATTTCAGTTTTAAGGGATGCCTGCTGTTTATGAACTGAGAAAAGAGAATTCACCAGTGCATCCATCACTCTTTGGTTAGTATAACTGAAGGTGTAGAATTAACAATTTAATCCCCATTTTCCTATTTGTAGATATAGAGATAGAATTTATGTTCTAAATAACTTGTGTATATACTAGGGTTGTCAAGCAATTAAAAAAATCAATTGCAATTAATCACGCTTTTAAACAATACTTAAATATTTTTGGATGTTTTCTATATTTTCAAATATATTGATTTCAGTTACAACAGAATAAAAATTGTACAGTGCTCACTTTATATTTATTTTTTACTACAAATATTTGCACTGTAAAAAAAACAATAGTATTTTTCAATTCACCTAATACAAGGACTGTAGTGCAATCTCTTTATCATGAAAGTTGAACTTACAAAATGTAGAAATATGTACCAAAAAATAACTGCATTCAAAAATAAAACAATGTAAAACTTTAGCGCCTACAAGTCCACTCAGTCCTATTTCAGCCAAATCGCTCAGACAAACAAGTTTGCTTACAATTTGCAGGAGATAATGCTGCCTGCTTTTTATTTACGTCACCTGAAAGTGAGAACAGGTGTTCGCATGGCACTGTTGTAGTGGCATTGCAAGATATTTACGTGCCAGATGCGCTAAAGATTCATATGTCACTTCATGCTTCAATCACCATTCCAGAGGACATGCGTCCATGCTGATGACGGGTTCTGCTCGATAACGATACAAAGCAGAGCAGACCAAAGCATGTTCATTTTCATCATCTAAGTCAGATGCCACCAGTAGAAGGCTGAGTTTCTTTTTTGGTGGTTCATGTTCTGTAGCTTCCGCATCTGAGTATTGCTCTTTTACGACTTCTGAAAGCATGCTCCACACCTCGTCCCTTTCAGATTTTGGACAGCACTTCAGATTCTGAAACCTTGGGTTGAGTGCTGTAGCTATCTTTAGAAATCTGATATTGGACCCTTCTTCGTGTTTTGTCAAATCTGCAGTGAAAGTGTTCTTAAAACAAACATGTGTTGGGTCATCATCAGAGACTGCTATAACATGAAATATGTGGCAGAATGTGGGTAAAACAGAGCAGGAGACATACAATTCTCCCCCAATGAATTCAGTCACAAATTTAATTAATGCATTATTTTTTTAACGAGCATCATCAACATAGAAGCATGTCCTCTGAAATGGTGGCCAAAGCATGAAGGGGCATATGCTAAACATTCGTATCTGGCACTTAAATACCTTGCAATGCTGGCTATAAAAGTGCCATGCGAACGCCTGTTCTCACTTTCAGGTGACAGTGTAAATAAGAAGCAGGCAGCAGTATCTCCTGTAAATGTAAACAAACTTGTTTGTCTTAGCAATTGGCTGAACAAGAAGTAGGACTGAGTGGACTTATAGGCTCTAAAGTTTTACGTTTTGCTTGTGAGTGCAAATTATGTAACAACAACAACAAAAATCTACATTTTTAAGCTGCACTTTCACAATAAAAAGATTGCACTACAGTACTTGTATGAGGTGAATTGAAAAATACTATTTCTCTTGTTTATCATTTTTACAGTGGAAATATTTGTAATAAAAATATGAAGTGACTACTGTACACTTTGTATTTGTGTTGTAAAAGAAATCAATATAATTGAAAATGTAGAAAAACATCCAAAAATATTTAATACATTTCTATTGTTTAACAGTGTGATTAGTTATAATTAATTTTTTTGAATTAATCATGTGAGTTAACTGTGATTAATCGACAGCCCTAGTATATACATATGATGTGCAGTTTGGGAAAATGGGAACTTAGGCCAGTGCTGCTGCAGCATTAAGTGTTCAAAATATATTTTTTTAAATTCAAGTTTCAGAAATTAGTTCTTAATCCCCTCTTACGTTAAAACATAATAAAAGTTTGATTTATTCATTAAAATAGATACACCATCTTTTAGCCAAAGTTTTTAGATAAATAGAAAAAGTTTTGTAAAGTACTACATTTTTGCTCCCTGATGAAGGGGTAGTAACTGATATTAACTTTGCTCAAAAGAGCTGAGTGCTTAAGCAAGGTTGTAGAGCTAACAACTGGACAGCCTTGTCAGCGCTTAGATCTTCCACAACAAGCAACACTAGGTTTATATTTTTTAAACTATTCTCAGTCAATTCCAGGAAACAGTATTTTCCTACTCTGTCCGAATTCTGTCAATGGGATACATCTCAGCCACTAATTCTAAAGGGTTAAGGAAGCAAATGCTTCCTGAAAATGTAGGCCAGATGTCTACATTAGAGTCTTCCTAGTAACACAGCTTAATCAAATGTCTGGATAGAATGGAGGATAATGTACTGTTTTATCTTGTCTCCTCCTCTTCTTCCCCCTCCCCCAAAAAATCAATTCTAATCCAACTACAAGGTTTAAACCTAATTTAATGTTCAGTGCTAAGCATACAATGTATCAAAACTAATGCAGACATATCCAGACCACTGTAATACTGCTTGGAGGCTCAGAGTCAGAAAGATCAAAAAGGTAGCATTTTTAATTAAAATGGAAAAAGGTCTAGGAACACAAACGGGTAAAAACAATTAAAGACTTGAAGTGGATGTACAGAATTGGTTCCCAGAGCAGTAGTAGTGTATGTAGTAATCTGAAATTTCATCTGTGAGAGAGAGAGAGAGAGAGAGAGAGAATTTGTTTTAAAATAAACAGTTTAATGTATTATATTGTATAAAGGGATGGGGAGTTCTAAGCTTTACTCCACTGTTTACTATTCCCCCCCCCCACTTTTTAAGGATAACCATGAGCATTTATATGATAACTTTAAATAACTAATCTTCCTATCTAGCTTAATTTCTAAATAAATTATAAACAAACATACCAGCATTGTTGTCTTTCTAGCTCAATATTTTTGATCACATGGTAATCTTGGAGGGGCTCCTTTGCAGATCTCAGTTTTTCAGGTAGGTCTTCTACCTCCCATGGCAACAATATTTTTAAAATTAAAACAGACAGACATTCACTTTTTGCCACAAGGAGGATTTCTGATGGAATGCCAAAAGCAAAAAGGAGTCGTCATAGTTCACAATGAAGTCAAATGAAATCTCAACTTCTCTTTAAAAAAAAAAAGTTGGGTTTCCTCTTGATTGTGATCTGATTGTTCCGTAAAATCTCAAACCTGTACTCACTTATTTTGGCACATTTAAAAACAAGAAACAAAAAACCCGCATGCATACAACTGATTAGTAGATTTTTGTCTTGAATTACCTGAAACATGATACATATTAAGTATCAATATGTTCTTAGTTTACCTAGTCTTTGAAAAGCACTTTGAGAATAAACATTTTCTTTATTCATTAGAGCAATATTTTTCAAAATAGCTTATTTAGTTTACTGCACAGCAAAAGGTATTTTAAACACAACCTGACATGGTTTCTGAAGACTCAACATGCAATAGCAAACAAATCAGTGCTGACAATATTTTCATGTTAGCATGATCAAACAAGGTTCAACAAAATAATAAAGCAACTTTCCTGAAGTATTCCCAGAGATTTTCTGTTGTTGTATTTTTGAAATAGCATTATTTTAGTGTTTTATCTTTACTTAGGACTGTCATAACAGTGTGGCATTTTACCAAGCATCCAGTATACCAAAAGAAATTTAGTCATGTTACATGAATATAAACATACTTCATCAATGCAAGAATGGTAAATTAAGTTTGGGTATTCTACTGTTATTAAGTCTCAGACTTAGTCATAGCCATATAATTATCAACATTCAAAATATATGTACAATTAGCAAAAAGATTTAGGTAAACTTTATTTCAGAGAGTGGCTACATTTTCTTAAATGGAAACACCTTCTGCTCCTACTAAGGGTGAACTGCAAAGGTTTTGCTGAAGGGTATACAGTTTAACAGTAACCACCACTGCATTTTAACAAAACTTTAAGACAGCAATGTCTACACTGTAGCTGGGAGTGTGCCTACCAGCCAAGGGTAGAGAGACACACTAGATCAGGGGTCGACAACCTGCGGCACGCGAGCCGATTTTTACTGGTACGCTGCTGCCAGCTGTGGTGCCAGCTGCCGGCCCCGCTCAGCCCACTGCTGGCCAGGGTGAACGGAACCCCAGGCCGGCAGCAGACTGAGTGGGGCCAGCGGCCAGGACCCCGGCTGACAGGAGGCGGCGGACAGAACCCCAGACCATCAGCGGGCTGAGCCACTGCTGCTGGTCTGGGGTTCTGTCTGCCGGCCCTGCTCACCTCGCTGCTGGTCTGGGGTTCCAGCCACCCGGCCCCCTGCCAACCGGGGTCCAGGCCTCCGGCCCTGCTCAGCCCTCCTGCTGGCTTGGGGTACCAGCAGCCAGCCCAGCGCTCTGCAGCCCTTATCAAAAATTACACTACAATTAGCTTAAAAACTTGAAAACTTAAAAACTTTGTATATTACAGTAATCGTTAAAAAATGTATAATGTTAATAAATACATAGGTTTGATGAAACAAAGTAGTTGTACTTATGTGCCTGTGCTTAATTTGTGTTTTTGATGATTTACCTTCTAAAAAAAAAAAAAAAATCTTGCATGTCTCACACCCCCAGAAAGGGCATCTCGCACCCACAGGGAGTGCGTGCACCCGAGGTTAAGAACCACTGCACTAAACTGATAAGATCTGCATTTTAATTTAATTTTAAAAGAAGCTTCTTAAACATTTTAAAAACCTTGTTTACTTTACATACAACAATAGTTTAGTTACATAATGTATAGACATAGAGAGAGACCTTCTAAAAACGTTAAAATGTAGTACTGGCCTGCGAAACCTTAAATTAGAGTGAAAAATGAAGACTCGGCACACCACTTCTGAAAGCTTGCCAACCCCTGCGCTAGATCTATTTGAACCAGAGTGCTAAAAATAGCATACCTGGGTGGCTAAAGCATGTACTGCAATGTCTACACTGCTGTTTTTAAGCGCACTAGCTCAAGCAGAGCTAGCTTGTGTCAATCTATCTGAACTGGGAGGCATGCTCTCAGCGGCAGCAAAGCCATACCCTGTGAGTCTAAAGAAGTTGGATTGTAGGCTCCCAGGTTCCTCCATTAGAGTGGCATCACATCTATGGTAAATATAAGTTAAGTCAATCTAAGCCCTACGTTCTGGCTTTGGAAGCTTACACAAAGCACCCACTGACTTCAGTGGAAATGCCATGTGTGCATAAAATTTAACCCTCAGCTACTTTCTTATGGTGTTCCTGTGAGCTAAAATTTTTCTACTCTCAGTCAACTGGTGGATATTTCTGGAATGTTCAGAAAAATGTCATTTGAGCTGTTCTTAAATTTTTCAAGACTATGAAATCCATGTCCCTTTTAAAAAAAATGAAGATGCTTTTTTGTTTTTCGGTTGTTGGTTTTTTTTAATACCCTGATGATTTATGCTCGTCATGGATGGAATCCTCAATAAGAATTAGTATCTGATGTTTAAAGAAATTTGGTATGGCCAAAATAAAACAAACAAACAAACCAAACCCGTACTGCTAGCATTAACTGACAGTTAAGTACTACGGATTTCCATTCTTATGCTTTGTTTAATCAAGTCAGTACTTATTTGAATCACATTCTTCAAATTCATCAAAAGCACAGTCCTTGATAACTTTTTGCTAGAATAAACCCGCACCACAGGCTGTGATAGTACAACTGGCGCTGCACTGACAGACACGAGGGTCCACACAAGCAGATCTGATGCCTGTAGCCTCTGTCCCGTAATCATTTTTCACTACATGATACACAAGGTATAAACTTCAAATCCTCTCTCAACGTTACAAGTCCATTGTGTAAACCTTACCCTTAACCAACCCATTATATTTGGTAAAAAGGAGATTGTCCCATATCACTGAAAACAAGGAATGTGTGTTTTAATCATATGCTTGTGAACAGATTAGTTTCAAAGTGGTTCAGAGCTTTTAGGATATTCTGTGCTATTTACATCCTGTGTTACCCTACAGAAGTCAGTGAATTGCAGTGGGTTGGAATCTAGCCCACTGATTACATTAGGCACTCAGATACCACAGTGAGTACTACAGAAATACTTACAGACAAGCTGTATAATATTCAGTAGTGCAGTTCTATAATGAAATGTGAACTTAATGCAATGTTTATTTTAAAGCCTGTATGAATTTTAAATATTGATTTTCTATCCTCTAGTACCAAAACCCACAGTTGACTAGTAAGATGACAAAACAAGTTCATTATACAGTGGATTCCAAAGCTGTACAAGTGATTTCTGTTAAACTTTACTCCTACAGCATTATGTTTAATTTTATCCAAAGAACTACTGTATATTTAATGGTCAACATATCACTGAGCAGTCTTCTTTAAGAAGTTTAAATAATTTCCACACATTAGTAAGAAATACATTTGAAACATTAAGTTATTTGAAGTCTGCTCAGGCTAAATTATTCTGTCAATTTATAATACCTGAAGTTTTATGTCTAGTGTGAAAAGTCAAACCACAATATTTGTACTCCTGGTTCAAGTACATCAGCATAACTTAATCACATGATCCTTGGGAAGCCAACATGTACTCTTTCTTCTACTCTTTAAATTAGTATTATAGACTAACTGCTGCTGTCGTCTAACAAGTGCTTTCCCTGTTATTTAATGTATTGTGTTTATCATTTAGATGCCTGCTTTATCATTCAGTTTTGTACACAATACCGGTCACCAGCTCCTGCAAGCAGCTATTTTCCACTCAAAGCCCCAAATCCTATCCCCTGCACAAAAACATTCCCAAGGTTACAGCTTACTGCATCTCACTAGTTACTCTTACAGGTTACCACCTTTGGTCTACCCTTCTTCCACTGCAGCAAGTTTCCCAGGCCCTGCACACCAGTATTCTGAAAGAAGTACCTACACTTACCTTAACCTTGGATGTGTACATATGCCTAACAGAAAAGGTTAAATGACAACAATACTTAACAGATTTTCTTTACATAAATTTGTTAAACTTGTATGTCTTGACTTAATTACATGAATTAAATTTTGAGGAAGCTAGTTATTGTAAATATTAACATCAAGTTACAATCATTGGCCTATATGCATTTTAATGGGCTGATGCGCCCTTTGGAGCAGTTGCCTGAGGGAACTAAGGCCCAGATTCTCAAAAGGTATTTATGTATCTAACGCCTACAGATTTCACTGGAAGTTAGTGAGTAAATATTTTTGCACATCTGGGTATAAATAACTGTGCTTTTACTGAACTACTTTAACATCAGGGTCCTAAGTTTATTCCCTCTTAAGTTAATGGAAAGACTTCTATTGACTTTAATGGGAACTGCATAGGACCCCAGGTCAGGATCTCTTCTTGTGGGTGAATATAAAGTCACATTCTTCTGGGAGTGCTCGCCCTGAACTCATGGGAGGAGAGGGAGAAGAAAAGTTCATTAAAAACATTTTAAAAAAAAAAAGTCTACCTGTTTCCACAGTTTCAGTCTCAATTTCTTGTTCCTCTGCTACATCTTGCATCAGGTAAGTTTCATCATCATAAACCAGGACTTGAGCAGCATAACCCTGCTCTAGTCTCGCACTAGGAACTGGTTCCACAATCACTGCTGGGTATTCAGAGACTGGCTTATTTTCCTATAGGGAGAGAAAAAGTCAAATATTGAACCACCAAATCTAAACTAATGCCTTCCCCTTCTTTTCTATTGTTTTTTTGATATATTTTGTGGAATACCAATACAAAATATTTGTAAAAAGTTATTTTTTGTGGAAGTTAAGGTAAAACTTTTAAAACAAAATTAAAAATAAAGGACCTATCATAAAATAAGAGATACTACCAAATCATAACTTGTTTTATATTTAAAGCCAGACGATAACAGCAGAGTTTTAAAATATTCCTATTGTGACAATAAATTTATTTTCCATGAGAATGTTGGCAGAGTGTGTTATGTTTTCCAGTAAAAAAATTCAGATATGAGAAGTAATTCTCTCTCTCCAATGAAATAATTTACATGAATCAGTTTTAGACACGATATTTCCTTTCTGGTAATGTACCTTTTACACCACAGGGTCTTTGGTCCCTATCCTGCAAACACATATTCACATGCTTACCTTTAAGCATCTGAGTGGTCACAATGAAGTCAACTGAACTACTCAGATGTTTAGAGGTAGGAACATACAGAAGTGTTACATACTTAAATCCTGAACCTGTGAACATACTTAATGAGCCAAATTCTTCTTAGTGCTGGGGCACAGGTATAACTGAGTGGAAAATCTGATTAATTATGAACACTATACACAAAGTTATTGCGAGCCATATGACAGTAACACACCTCATTGCTTAACAATACAAAATATGATGATTTAAAAAGTCTTTGGAGCTGGCTAATTTTAAAGGCCTCTGGTCTTCTCTCTTTATATTATACAAATATCAAATTGGAACCCAAAACCCTATTTAAACTTTTAAAAATGCATTTTATATACAATTCTGCAGTTTAGCAGACAGTACAACTCTCCATTTCTTCTCTGTGATAAGAGAATATCTAATAAAGGATACTTTTAAAATTGACTAATATCCTGCACTCTTCAGCAACTACTAACCTATTTTACAAAGCAAGTTTATAGTAACCCTTGTTTTTTATATTCGAGTGATATGAAGTTTGTAGGCAAATAAGTTCTATACAGATTTCTAACCTCCTGATTTTCTACTCCACTGTTGTCAAACTCCAGGCCAGAACCTCCACTGTCAACCACTGCTGATGTCATGGTGCATTCCTTGGAAGAGCTTTGAAAGTTGTTAGTGATCCCAAAGACAGTAATGCTGAAAACTTGAGGTACCAGAGGCTTAAATTCAGTATCCAAGTAGCATGTATCCAGAACACCAGGTTTTTCGTACTGCTAATCAGAGATGCTGAAAAACAAAACAATTTGAGAGAAAGGTATAAAAAAGGAAAATACAAGTTTTGTAAATTCTCAGTTTTGCATTGCCACAAGTGCTCCTTTTCTTTTTGCCTTTAAATTGTTACTACTCTCTTCATCAAGAGGGCACCAGCAAGCACTCTACTTCAGACACAATGCACTGATCTTGATAGTTCTTCAACACTCTGAACAAGTAGTCATTTACCATCACACACACAACAGTATTTCCATACCAGCTTTTAATGCTGAGGGAATAAAGTTTAGTTACCTGGAAATTGACAAATAGTTTTACATTTACCTTAACTATATGCCATCATGTGCCAGCAATGCCCCTCTGCCATGAACACTGGCCAAACCGGACAGTCTCTACGCAAAAGAATAAAATGGACACAAATCTGACATCAGGAATCATAACATTCAAAAACCAGTAGGAGAACACATCAACCTCTCTGGCCACTCAGTAAAAGACTTAAGGGTGGCAATTTTGTAACAGAAAAGTTTCAAAAACAGACTCCAAGGAGAAACTGCTGAGCTTGAATTAATATGCAAACTAGATACCATTAACTTGGGTTTGAATAGAGACTGGGAGTGGCTGGGTCATTACACATATTGAATCTATTTCCCTATGTTAAGTATCCTCACACCTTCTTGTCAACTGTCTAAATGGGCCATCTTGATTATCACTACAAAAGTTTTTTTTCTCCTGCTGATAATAGCTCATCTTAATTAGCCTCTAACAGTTTATATGGCAACTTCCGCCTTCTCCGTATGTATACATATATCTTCTTACTATATGTTCCTTTCTATGCATCCGATGAAGTGGGCTGTAGCCCATGAAAGTTTATGCTCTAATAAATTCATTAGTCTCTAAGGTGCCACAAGTACTCCTCTTCTTCTTAACTGTTCACTGTCACTGTCCTTAGCACAACGGAAACATTCTCTCCTTGAAAACCCAGAGGTTCAATTCTTTTGGGGCTACTTGTATGCATCCAATCAAATATAGTTTTAAAAAGTTAATTTATGGGACAAGTAACGGTCAGAACAAATATTTAATAAGATTTTTCTATATTACTTTTTTTCTTTATTGTTTCCCAATACAATAGAGAAGGAAGGAAAGGAAGACGTAAGGTGAACTGATTTTGTAGAAAATGTTGTGATTTTGTTACATGATTTTGGGAAGGAAGCAAATATATCCTATTGCTCTGGAAAGTTTTAAGAGATGATTTGTGACTTCAGTAAATACTGTGGTCCAAAACCTCTGGTTTGGCTAACCTATGCTGAGCATAAATCAAGATGAACAAAGTGGTTTGAAGACATTTTTACAGTCCCTGGATTCTGAGGCTGGTCCACTTCCCAGTGCAAGGTAGAATAGCATTCAGGCTACTTATTTTACCATGTGTCAGCTCCCAATAGCATTTACTAGCAATTCCTCCATGCCAGGGGCTGCAAGGAGGAATGACTCTGTTCCACCTGGGAATTCTCTTATGCAGCTGGAATCCTCCAGTGGATGGAGCCACTGGATTTAGTGTTGCCTTGTATTACCCAAGTGATACAAAGAAGCCCTATCACTCCACAGAGCTCGGTCTAGTGTGTGTGTTTCCCTTAAATTATTGTGATAATCAAACCCTTACTAAATACATCAATAAAATTCTCTGACATGGGAAGAACACAGACTGCCTGGTTAGGAAAATGGATCTTACTAAGCCACCAAACCATTTCATCTCTCACAGAAGACACATCTGACAGCATTAAAATTAAGGAATTACCAACTCCCTCCACTTATTAATATCAGTACAACATTTTTAAAGATTGGTAGTGAGCAATTAAGGGAATTAATGATAGGTAAGGAACATGGTATTCAGGTGCAATTACATCTCAAATGGAGTCTGAGAATTTTTTTTTCAAGTGTCTCTGAAGAAGTGACAAGATTAAAAATAGGATTCAGAGGTCATTTGACATGGATTGCATCAATTTTTGAGTATTTAAGGTTACGTCTACGTGGAGGATTTGCTCACTCTACTGTTGTTGCTCTAGAGCCAATGCATCTGCAGAGATCACTAGCAACAACAGAAGCACTAGTCTCAACTGGCCAGAGTTTTTAGAACTGTGTCACCTAACTAGGCTCAGAAAGGGTCTAGATGATAACAGAAGTAAAGACACCAGTGAGTGGGTCTACATAAGTGGAGCACTGGTTTGCCTCATTAATATTCACCAAGTACTGATACGGGGGAGAGGCAAACATATAACATATTAGAGTCTAGACAGTTATCTGAGATACTCAGCAGGAAGGCAGATATCTCAATTTTTTTAAAAAATGTTTCCAATTTTGCAAACTTTATCAGGACAGGTTTTTTGGTTCTGGGCTTTTTAAAAAAAAAATTCTCTATATACAATTATGTACTTCTCACGATATTTATCAGAGACTAGTCCCTAGCTGTGAAAAAATTAATTTACACAAATGCAGTGCTCAAACAGGTGTATAGTACTTGGTCGTGTCAACACCTGATAAGGTATGAAAGAAGAAATATACTTACTAACTTCTACTAACAACATTGTTTGGCTTTAATATAGTTAAATACTAAATTACTCTTAAACATAAATTAATGCATTAGCCTTAACATATGTTTCCAGGAATATTGTAGATGGGATGACATAAAGACAGAAGGAACCACCAGATCATCTGACCTCCTTTCTGGATTTTTCCCTAAATGGACAGTGAACTTGAAGAAAAAAACGTGCCTCAAATTTTTTCACCTACTGTAGTAACAATACCTACTATTACTGTAATTTTTAAAAATGTTCAATGTTTGATTTGTACATTTGACAGCACACTGCGCATAGTCAGTTTCACTGGTTCCCTGGATAGTCAGCCTTTTCTTTGGTGAAGAAGAAGTGAACCTCCAACACATAAGCAGTATCCACTGGAGCCATGCACATCTCTTCACCACCCAGGTTCTGTGAATATAAAAAGTGCCATGTCCTCACCTGTCTTTCAGCTCCTTCACTATTCAGAAATCCTTAACTGAAAATTTTGAAAAAAAGTGGCCGAAGTGGATGAAGAGTAGATCCATTAACGCGGTCCTCTAGGAGAGCCACATTTACTAGGTAAACAACCATTTTTAGCTTTTCTAGAATTTCCTGTATGGATCCGCACTTGGGAGATTAACAAGCAATAGCAACCCTCAAGGAGGGGTCTGAGTTTGAAATTGATTGATCTGGGCATCAGATCAAAAGGCCAAATTGAGGAAGTAATGCCATGTAAAGGTATATACAGAGCACCAAGTAGAAACTTTGCATATTTCAAATGACACATGCACCATGAGGACATGCCATAAATCTAGTTATTTGTATTAATATAGCGCCTAGAAATCAAAGTTATGGACCAAAACCCCAGTGCTGACGGTACTGTAATCCCCCAAAGGTGGCTGAACAGCTGCCAAGTTCTAGCGATCAGAAATACATAGATAAATTTGGACAACGTACACTGAGATACTGACCCCAGTCTTTTCCTTCTATGGCACAAGTAGTCTGGGGGACTTCTAGATTAGTTTGGTCATATTTAAATAACTAGGGTCCTTCTTAAAATGCACCTAACCTGGCTGTCAATGAGGTGAAGGAGAAACAGGAAGAAATGGCAATGGCCTGAGTGTGATGGTCTTTGGTTTCCATCTCAATGAGAAATTCAAGGGGAAGACACAGGACCACCTTATTCTTACTGAACACAGTGTACATATCGGGCCCTGAATCTCACTAGCCCTTTGCTGGGTTAATTTATAGGTATGATGAATGCCATCTTCAGAGAAACAGTCGGGAGAATAGTGAGTGAACAGTCAGGTTGATAAACAGATCTGACTGTTTTAAATCAAGTAGAAAGACCAAAATTAAGAGAATACAGGACTGTTGCATATCTATCCATTTCTGAGCTGCCCTGATGAAGATTTTTTCCATTTCATTAAGACAAATTTTCTTGTAGAACACTTCTTGCTTTTCAATAGAATTTTTGGACCTCAACAGAACACTCAGTCTCATGACCCCACCAGTTCAGAAACTGAACTGTCAGCCTGCGACTATGGCTCCAAGAATAGAATCTCATTCCAACCCTGAGATAAAAGATCTGGTAGACTGGGAAGCAGGACTTAAAGCTCCAATATAAGTTCCACAAAGTTAGAGAACTCAGACTGTCAAGCCCAGGACAGGGATATTAACAACATAAAACTCTGTCCTGTTTGGCTTTCTGAACAATAAGGGTCAGAGGGAATGTGCAGAGCAACTATTGTCCTCCACCTAGGAGAAAGGCACCCATTAGAGATGCTGGATCCTGCCTATCCCTGAAACAAAGATGGGGGCATTTAGGTATTTTCCTAGCTGGTTTACAAATCTAATTGAGGCCCTGCCCCATTTACAGAACATATAACAAACAACTAATTTATGAAAACTCATCCCCTAGATTATAATTTCTGCTCTTGATGGAGAGCTATCAAGGTGATCAGATAGTGATTATTTCCCTCCCAAATCAAAATCACTGGGGACGGCTGCTACTAAAGACCCTAGAGTCAGATGTGGGTAAAAGTACTCAAAACTTTCTAAGGAACTTTATATTAACGGTTTGCCTTCTTTGAGACAGGAGGCAATAAAGAGCTCACACATTCCATCTCCTCTATTACTGACCACTCAGTCTGAGACTACAGCTATGGAGATGCCAAATTGGGAGCATAAGATTAAAGGCTAGATCATTTTCTTAGAATGATTCTCAATCTTTTCAATCCCAGGACCCTCCTCATCTAGCCATAACTCCATTTCCCATTTAACAATATGGGGAAAGCAGGCTGATTGCAATGCCCTAACACAGGGGTCGGCAAACTTTTTGGCCCAAGGGCCACATCGGGGTTGCAAAACGGTATGGAGGGCCAGGTAGGGAAGGCTGGGCTTCCCCAAACAGCATGGCCCTCGCCCCCTATCTGCCCCCTCCCACTTCCTACCCCCTGGCTGCCCCCCTCAGAACCCCCGACTTATCCAACGCCCCCGCTCCTTGTTCCCTGACCACCCCCTCCTGGGACCCCCTCCCCTGACCACCCCCCCAGACCCCACCCCCTATCCAACCCCCCCCCCCCCCCCCGCTCCTTGTCCCCTGACCGACCCGACCCCCATCCACACCCCCGCTCCATGACAGGCCCCCCGGGACCTCTGTCCCATTTAACCCCCAATCCCCCCCCCACTCCTTGTCCCCGACCACCCCCCCCAGGACCCCTGTTTCTAACTGCCCCCAGGACCCCACCCCCATCCAACCCCCCCACTTCCTGTCCCCCGCCTTCTGGGGCCCCCCGACCCCACAGGACCCCACCCCCTATTCAACCCCCCACACTCCCTATCCCCCCCCCTTCCAGGACCCCCAGACTCCATGGGACCCCACCCCCATCCAACCCCCCGTTCCCTGTCTCCTGACCACCCCCCTCCCCGAACCTCCACCCCATCCAATTGCCCCCTGTCCCCTGACTGCCCCCTGGGACCTCCTTCCCCTTATCCAACCCCCACCCCCTTATCATGCCACTCAAAGTGGCAGAACAGGCTTATTGGAAAGCCTGGGAGGTGCGCAGGCGCAAGCTGTGCTGCTGGTGTGGCTACAAGGGAGGGGGACAGCGAGGGAGGGAAGAATGGTCCCACGGGCCGTAGTCTGCCCACCTCTGCCCTAATACCTGTTCAAAACTCCAAGGCTGAGAACCCCCGCTTTAAAGGACAGGCATCTACATAGAGGAGAACTCAGCCTATTCCTCTCTGGAGATCAGCCCCCCGGCTCTCATTCCCCAAGACTGAGAAGGTCACAAAAGCGAAACAAGGCCAAAGGCTCATGGCTCCACAAGAAAAAGGAGGTGCAGAAGGTTTATAAGAGTCCAAAGAACCTCTTGAGATACAGTTCAGACAGGGTAAATGCTGGTCCAGGATAAAAATTGTGTTGAATTCAGACACAGTGCAGCCAGAAAGATAAGGCAAAGCTTAATTACTCCCTAGAGAAGTGTGTGTGCCAAAGCTTAAAGTGGAGTAAAAAGGGGAAAATCCATGCTAGAGTCTATGGGGAGGAAGATTACAAAACCACTGTAACTAGTATCAACAAAGGCACAACCAGCATCATCTCCTCAATCTTCCTGGTTTACAGAGTATCAGCAACACTGAAGCTCCCAGAGCCCTTGGCATCAAGAATACTAACATTGCGGGAGCAACAATGAGGCATCACCCCCTTGGTAACAGAAAGCAGCTCGGAGAATGACTTCGTACCATGCCTTCTGTGACAGATAAGTAGAAATGGGGAGGGGAGAAACACCTGTTACCAGAGCCGCCCCTTGGGTAGGGCAAATATGGGCAACCACTCCAGGCCCCGTGCTTTGGGGGGCCCTGCAGGCCAGTGCGATTGGCTGGCATGCTCGGTCCCAGAAGAGACGAATCCGTAACTTCTGCCCGGGGCCATGCACCCCCATTGGGACGGCCCTGCCTGTCGCACTGTGCCTCTTCAGCTTCTCCCTCTTGCCATGAAATACTGAGTCTAGATGCCAAGAAACTGAGTTGGAGTTGCAAGTCCATTTAGCTGGGATAAGCATCAAGGAGCTCCTGGCACTGACCTTTACACTCCTCATAGACAAAGTCGAGACTGTGATCTTTGTTGCTTTTGGTGGTCCAAAAAACCACTTCTGGCAAGGAGATAAGTCTTCCAAGACTAAAGGCTACTTGTCACAGATGGTGTCAGATGCTAAGTACCAGACTCAGTCAACTAGGCCTATCTAGATATATTTATGGCCCACATCACTATAGTATCCGAGCATCTATCCACAGGAATTTGAGACAGCCCCAATAATATTTTGAATACTGTTGGAGAAGATAAGAAATTTAGCAAGTCGAAACACTAGTCTTCTCCCAGTCACTGAAGTCAATGAATCAACAGTGACCATCATCACTGGGTCACATAAAGCCCAAGGCTTTCAGTCTATCCTGGTAGCCATGATTCTACTTGGCAACAGACCACTAACAAGGCCTAATTAGCCCAACAGAGCAGAAAAACAGAAGAAAAAGGAGCATTAGAGGGATGGACCCTGAATGACACAGGTACTTCAAAACCGAGTTGTTGGTTTAAAAACAAACACAAACCACACAATCTAGACAAAAGCACTGCTTAGAAAGGCAGAAAAGGAACAGCAGCAGCAACAAATAAATTAAGGGAAGTTTTAAGGATACTGAGCTGTGCTCAGACATCTACTTCTGCAGGAGACAGAAGGAACTTTGGGTAGTTGAAACATTAACCTCTTTTATACCCAGAGTGTGGGAGATGGATTTTGATCGGTGCCCATATGGATGAAGTCGGCAGCAATGTACTATACTACTTTTCAAAACAGCAGCAAAACTTCCACAGATGCAATTCAGAGGATGGGGCAGCCAGCCAGGAAACTAAATTAGTTACAAATTCAGGCCCAAATCCTGCACTGGGATCCACTAATCCAGACCCCCTGAAGAGTCTCTTTACCTGTAACAGGATTTCACATCAGCACAGGGGTCCAATTTAACAAATACAGTGGCTACTGTATCCCAGCAAATTTTCACTATTACTCTCTGCTAAACCTGCTATAATTAAAGTACTTATGTGAGATTTTTCCCCAGATGATATTCAAACTCTGGTTTAAAAAAAAATAAAATTGGCATTTGCAGATGAAAATTTGGATCATTGTCATTTGCTGTGAAACTCAGAGAATCATTACCCAGAAAGAGAAGATGTGTTGTCGCGTCGTCAGCGCTGGGAGAGAGCTCTCCCAGCACTGTAAAAAAAAAAACCACCCCCACGAGGGGAGTAGCTCCCAGCACTGGTGCACTGTCTACACTGCCACTTTACAGCATTGAAATTTGCATCGCTCAGGGGGGTGTTTTTCACACTCCTAACCAAGAAAGTTTCAGCACTGTAAAGTGACAGTGTAGACAAGGCCTTAGATTCAGGCACAGATCTTCCGTTACAGCTGCTGAGCACCCACCACTACTGCTTAATTTAGGGGATGCAATAGTGGTCTTCGCAGTCCCCAGTCCAAGGCCATCTGTCCGCTGAGTCAGTCCCTCAGTGAATTCAGAACAGCCCAACGAGTTGCCAAATTATACCAGTTGCCAGTTCCAACTTGCTAATACAAGAACTAAGAATCACCAAGGCAAAAAATCCTGGCCACATCCCCCACACCAGAAGCTCTACGCCACCAATGGATCCCCCTGCATTGGGGTAATCTTTCTGTGGCCAGTTACATAGGAACTGCCATACTGGATCAGACTACCAGTCTGTCTCATCTAGTAACCTGCCACCAACTGCGGCAAGTACTAGCACCTTCAGAGGAAGATGCAGGAAACCCTTCAGTGTAGGCAAAGAGTTTCCTCCAAAATCTCAGTAGTTAGAGGTCATCTCAAGCTCTGAACGATGAGGGTTTCTATCCCGTCAAACCTTTTTTTTTGGTCAGTATTTACTATTATCACTGGATATTTTTGTTATCCATACAAATGACTAATCTCTTTCTTCATCGAATGCATCCAATGAAGTGAGCTGTAGCTCATGAAAGCTTATGCTCAGATAAATTTGTTAGTCTCTAAGGTGCCACAAGTACTCTTTTTCTTTTTGTGAATACAGACTAACACGGCTGCTACTCAAACTAATCTCTTTCTGAATCCTGCTAAACTCTTGGCCTCCATTATGTTGTGTGGCAGCAAGTTCCACAAGTTAATTATGTAAAGTTATTTCCTTTTAACTGTTTTGAGTTTGCCACTTTTCAATTTCATTGAATGTCCCCTGGTTCTTACTTTCTTAGATAGATCTGAAGCTTTGATTCACCCTACCTTTTCTGTACTATTCATTATTTTGTATGCTTTTATCAAGTCCCTCATATCTCCTCTCTAAGGTAAATAATCCCAATCTTTTCCATTTATTTTCATAAGAGTTTTTCCATGCATCGACTAAACCTTTCTCTGACCCCCCCCCGCTTCAGCAATATCCTTTTATACTGATTTTAAGAGTTGTTTTTGCATCTGCAGTGTGGTACAAAATGGCCACATCATAGCATTTAGGCCTATATCGCTTAGAGCAAAAGAAATACTTGATTATTAGAATGTTGTTTCAAAGCTGTTTTCTTGCATTTCAGATTTTCACATACCAGAATATCACCTAAATTTGTGTCTGAATCCTGATTTCATGCCCTTTGTCTCGACTAATTATGATATCAGCATAGAACTTTGAGACTATGGGTGCATCAAGAAATACTTAATAACCGTAGGTCTGATATTATGATCCAAATTTACTGGGCACTGATAGCGGGAATACTAAATTTAAATTCTGAATAACTCAGCATACATTTAAGAAGTTGACTCTTAGATGGCACGACAAGGACATAATACAGTATATCCTCTGGAAACAATTATTTCACCAAAATGAGGCTCTTTAGACTACTTTAAAAAGTTGTTGTTGCTACTGTTCTTTGTAAAAGAGATAAAATAGTTAAATACTGTTTGTGGAGGACATGGTAGTGACTAGTCATAGGTAGGGAACAGGAAAGAAGAAATGAGGAATTAATTAAATTATTTTAATAAAAACTTTAAAGGAACTAGTAAGTAAAAACAAATACAAAATTGATAGATCTTAATATATTTTACAAAATATTAATATATACAGTTATATATAAGCAAGAGTTCAAAAAGAACATAAATGGACAATCTTAGAAATGAGCCATGATAGTTTAAAAATAACAATATTTAATTAATGTTACAATAAGAGAACCCGATTAGGAAAGGAAGGGTGGCAGAAAATAAATGTTTTTTAAAAGTAAACTTGGGAAAAGGCTACTAGCTAACCAGCCATCATAGGGCAAGCTAAGGCTGCCATCTTACTTAGCCCACCCTGTGTAAACAGGAGAACATTTCTATAATATTTTTCTAATACCCTTTCAAGTTACTAGGCAAACATGTAGATGTTCATATTTATCGATCTGAAGTTCTGCTTCTGGACTGGCAAGTAACATGAAGAAACATGGAATAGGTATTTTCATGAAAGTAGGAAACTAAACACACAAAGATTCCTGAGGCTATGTTTATACTGACAGCTAAAGAGAACTGCCATCATGCCTGGCTGAGAATCTCCCCTCCCCTTCCAGGATATAAGCCCTCTGGTGATGACTCCCTAACATTTCTGTGTTTAGTAGGTCATCAACGACAGGACGGGAATCCCCATGAACAGCACCACCATAAAACCAAGCAAGACACATCAAAGAGCTAGAGCAGCATAGGAACTAAATCATAGGGGAAAACACAGACTAGATGGTCTCAGTTACGGCGCTCCTACCCTGGAAAACATTCGTGTGTGGACTGCAGGCTGATTCACGCTGCTGTTCCCAACAGAAGTGAAAAACACTTCCAAGCCACCAACTCCTCGGCCCAGCACGCACGCACACACTCACTGTTTAAAAACTGACTCCCACAACTAGTAACACACAATCCACAGCTACTCACAGCCACGAAGAGAGGCGAATGCGATTATCAAAGCCCCTGCCTGAGTGACGGTTCCCCGAGGAGTTACAGGCAACGCCGACCAGGGAAGGGGGCGAGTAAATACACACGAAACTGAAAGTGCAGGCGGCTGCGGGGGAGGGGATGGTGCTGGTGTAACGCCGACAGCTCATTCGCCAAGGACCGATTCAAACTGCTCCATTTCAGTCCGCTCGGCTGCAAAGCAACACGATGGCCTCAGTCAACCCCAGCACGGAGCGGGCAGGCTGTTGCCTTGCAGATCACCCCGGCTCTCCGGAGACGTCTCCCTCGAGCCTGTTTGTTTGCATAGCACCAAACTGCGCGAGTGAGAGCGGGGCAAGTTCCCCCCGCCAGCGCCTGACTGCCCTTCCGCGGTGGTAAATACCTACAGCACCTGCCCCCCCCCCCCTTGTCTCCTATTGCTCCGGCTGAGGGTGGAAGCCGCGCCGCTGTCCGCGGGGGCGCTGCCCAGGCAGGTCCTTGTTCCTGCCCAGGACACACGTCCGTAGTGGGGGGGAATTTACCGAAGCCTCCGGATAAACAGCGGCGGGGCTAAGCACACCCCAGCCTCCCCCCGGAGAGGGCGAGGTAACATCCCAGCCCCGCTGGAGAGGGCCACAGCGAGACCGCGCCGGGAACCGGCTGGGCGCAGGCAGACACCAATCGGCCACCTGAACCGGCCCCTCCATCCCGCCCACCATCAGCCCGCTCCGGCCCGCCACGCAGAGCGGGGCAGAAGGACTCGCCCGCCCGCACCCAGGCCGGACTCACCCCCGAGTCGCTGCTGCCAGGGTCGCTGTCGCCAGAGGAGCGGAGCGGAGGTGGCAGGGTCCGGCCCCCTGGCGCACACGGGGAGGCGGCGGCAGCAACACCCCTGCTCGCCTACCTCGTTTGGGTGTCGGGGCAGGCGTCGCGTCACCCTGTCTCCCCTAGGCCGAGAACCCGCAGCCGCCCGGAGACTGAGAGCCGGGGCCTCCCCAGCAGTAGCAGCCGCCCCGGGGGGTGGGAGGGGGCTTGGCCAGTGTAACAGCAGAACCTGCCCTGCCTCAGAACGTGCCCCGTTCCCTTCTGCACATGCTCGCACGCCGGACGGGGCCCCAGCGGGCATGCGCACAGCCTCCGCACATGCCCACTGGCGACGTGAGGCTGCTGCCCTCACTCTGTGCCTCTCTCGGGCTCCTGTCCCTGGCCCGCAGCGAGCCGGGCAGGAGCGGGCTGGAGCAGCGAGCACCCGGCAGCTCACCAGAGTCCGGCCAGATGGGTGAGTGGCTGGGGAGAGGAACGGATCAGGAGACAAAGGAGGAAATAGGGGGGCGGAAGGATGAAGGAAGAGGTCGGGGTAGGTGTTTAGGGAGCAGAAGTGGATCGGAAGGAGAGGAGGAACAGATCGAGTTGGGGGACGGAGGAGGCTGGAGCAGCTTTTGGTGATGGAGCAAAAACCTGGGGTCTGGGGGAGAGAGAGAGAAACAGATCGGGGATCCGAGGGGGTGGCAGAGGAGAGAACGGGAGTGGGGGGGACAGTGAGGCAGATTTTGGAGGATGGGGTGATGGAGGAGATCGATGGGATGCAGAGATGGGTGAGCAGATGTAGGTTAAGGGAAGGAGGAGCAAAGGAGGGAGAATATAAGAATAATAAAATGATTTTATTGGATTTGGATTGTCATTACTGGAACAGAAGGAATCTAGATTGACGGAAAAAAACTAGAATACAAATATTCAGTGTCCGTTGTATGCTTGAGCGGTTTCCTCATTGCTATGATTAATTGATAGTGCCTGTGTATTGATGTCCATGATTTCCCCTGAAGATTACCCAGAATTTGGTATGATTTCTGTTCTGATAATTTTATAATCTACATTAACCAGATGTATCAGTTAAAACATAATAAAGTGTCTCACTTTCAAGTGACTTTCAAATTAGATCTTGCTGTGGATTTTTTTCTTTCTGTATTTCCATAGTTATTCGGTTTTATTTATATTGGGTAATGTTTCTAGTCATATATTTTCTCTCTTAAATTAATAGCCCTCCTTTTTCAGAAGTAAAAAAAAATGTTTAAATTTCAGTAAGTACCTATCATAAATATAAATTGTCTTGCTGAAGAAGTACTTTGGCTTTTCCTTCCAACTATTTTTGAAAAAAAAAATCAGTAAACATGTTTTGTTCTGGTAATGTGTGATATTATAACATGTGTTGTTGTTTCTTTGTTACAGAAGGCATCTATACAAAACAATGTCATATTAATGGAAATGGAGATGTACTGGTAAATTTAATGATATCAGTGTAAAAAGAAAAAAAATCTGAAAGACTTGTATGGGGTTTAAAGCTCTGATGTTTGGGTACCCACACATTTATAGAAACTGATTTCTGCTGCAATAAAACAATGATTCTTCATTGCAAGAGCAGCTGTCGCTTGCAAAATAGAGGCTGTACATTAACAGTCCACTTACTATTCATGCTTGTGACAATGAAAATCATAAAAAGAACACTTTCAGTGACAGTTTCTGTAAACATTGCTGAATCAAATAGTGACTACTTGCACTAGGAAAGTTAAACACCTCCATATGTTTGTAGGATTGGCGCTTAGGCAGTTTGCAATAAGATGACATAACAATCACGTTTGGTTCTATCAAGTTTGATTAGCATTCAACCTAAAATAATGAGATTTGTTGTTTTGTTGGTCAACAGCTTATATTGAAAAATTCCCAACTTTCTCTTCTCTCCCCTCTTCCTCTCAAAGCAAGTTCACAGAACTTGAGTTGGTGGTTAGTTTTCCATTTCTGCTGTGGTGCACGTTGATCAGACTTTACCCTGGATAATTTCCAATGTTATAACCAAGGGAAAAAATGAGATCTTAGTGGAGTAGTAAGACATTACAAAATTATTGCATTCAGACCCTTGTGGTGATTCCCTCGCAGAGATCTCCCTCATGTCATCCTGGCAAGGAAATGGGGATTCCCCTCATCCAAAGGAAAGGTAGGACTATCTCCAAGCCGGAAGGTTCCTCAGGATCCACCGCATGCCTCTGCACCAGCAGCTTGGCACTTCTGAAAACCAGGCCACTTTCATTTAAGTACCTAAATATGTATTTAGGTGCTTAACTTTAAGGACCAAAGTTTGAAAAGAAACTTGAAAACGTCTTAAAGAATGAGTGAAATGACATATGAAAAGAAATTACCACATAAGGCTATATACTTTCAAAATCTTCTCTGTCAACATTTTTATATTGTCAAAAAACTCTCTGAATCGGCTGAAAAAATATAAAAAAATTAATAAATATAGAACTAATGTATGCTTATTTCTGAAAATGAAGGGAGACACACAATGTAAACACAAACACATACTCATGTAATAAGAGTTCCTTTTGAAAAAAGTTATGTTAAAAATGGCTTAACAGATAACATGTAGTGACAGTGTTGAAATGTCCATTCAACTTTTCTACAAATAAAAAAAACCACACGATTGTTAAAATAATCCAAATGTATAATACATTTATCATCCCCTCAGTGATGTGGCATGTCAATTCTTGGCCTGATTTTGCTTTCATACTAGTGTGTATCAGGAGTAACTCCACTGATGTCAATGAGTTACACTGGTATAAAACAGCTGTGTGCTCCAAACTGAACCCTCTGTTTGCAAATATTAAGCTTTAGCCAGGCTAAAATGCCACAGTGTTGGCTGTGATTTAAGACCTTGAATAGAATAGAAATTTATGTACAGATTACACACACAAAACTGTGTTAAAAGAACTTTATTAAGATTGCCTGTGCAACCTTAATTCAGCCTCCTTCTATGTTTGCATTATGATACAGTCTTTAATTACATGATCACATACTATGTTTTCCACTAGTCCCTTCCCCTCCCTGGCTCCTTGTCCTAATCCTATTCTCCCCACCTAGCCAGTCCCAATCTACACTGCTCAGTGTGTTCATCCCAGTCTCAGTCTCCTTGCCCTACAATCCTAGTCTCCCTTTGCAGATTCCTGGTCCTTTTGCCTAGCCATTCGCAGTCCCTTTCACCTTCAGCTCCTTGCCCAGACAGTCCCACTTCTCCTTTTCAGCTCCTCATCTGATCCGTCTTTCTCCCCAACCCTGGCATCCAGTCACCCTACCCCAGTAGCTCCCTCTCCCAATCTCCCTCCCCTGGCTCTTTGTCCCAGTCTTGTTGCCGGTCAGTCCCAGTTTTCTCCCCATACCCTGACTCCTTGTCAGATCTGTCTCTTCCCCATAACTACTTCCTCCACCCCACTGGTTCTCAGTTCCAGCCTCCTTACCCAGCCAGCCAGACTGGCTCCCAGTCCCAGTCTCTACTCCCAGCTCCCAGTCTCTTTACCTAGCCAGTCCCAGTCTCCCCCCACTTCAGCTACCAGTTCCAGTTTCCCTCATTCCTACCAACCTCCAGTCCCAGTTGCTACCACTCACGCTCCTTTTCCCTAACTCATATCATCACTAACCTCCCACAGTCCCAGCTCTTGGACTCTCTACATTCCAGTCCTGCAGTTTCCTCCTCCACACTGCTTAGGCATGAGAGGGGGATGGTTTTTGGGAGCACAGGAGAGACAGGCTCCTTGTTCTCAGTTCAGATGCACGGACCTGCAGCTGCTGAGAGCTACAACTGCAGGGAAAGTCCTGCTTAGTTCCAGGCAGCAGCATGCCCAGCATGGACAGCATCTTTGGGGAATCTGGCTGCTAAAATCTAAGGTCCAGATCCCCAGTGATATCTAGATGCCTACCTCATATTTATTTCAATGGGAGTTAGGTGCCTAAATACTTTTAAGGATCTGGGCTTAAGTCTCTACTGTGAATTATAATTTTTTTCAAAGGCTTTTAACTTGGCCAAATTTGGGTGGATTTTCACAGGGATGGCAAAAGGCACATCCCTGACACAAAGCGTTCCCGCAGCCCCTGCCAAATGTCAAGTCCCTGCTCTAAAGCCTGGTAGCACTAGAACTATTTAAAAAGAAAAAAGTTGCCAGTTTTCTTTTAACAGGACAAAACAACATCCCCCACCTTGTTCTTGGAAACAGCTGAATCATTTTGGCTGAAATTAAAATATAATATTGTCCTCCTGAGGCAGAAACTTTGCATGGAAAAGTTTAACCCACACAGATAAAGTTTGGCAAAGATATAAGCAACAGACAGCACGATCTTACAACTAGCAGTGTGGAACAACTTTAATGTTAGATGGTGATACCAGCCCCATCTGTAATGCAGCCAATTTACATGAAATCGCCACTATTGAGGCATATACTTAGTTAACAGTTGTTCATAAAATATACACACTGTCTCAGGAAAATTAGGTCTTAGCATCTGCAACTAGCCTGCTAGTCCTTCAACTAGGGGTGCACTTCCATATACGTGATCAGGAGACTTACACTGAATATTTTAATGAATAAATTAAGCACAATCAAATGCATATACACAGTTGTGTGTGTGTAACTTTAAAAATCTGACCACATCAGTTTTCAATTTTATGATCAGTCTTAAAGAGAAAGATTATAATAGCAATCGGTAAAGAATTCAGGAAAATAGTTCAGAAATTTTTGGGACATAGATTCCAGTTTTCTGTTAGAAATCATAAGAGAGTTTCCAGCGCTTGTATTATTGTGCAGTGTATTTGTTTATGATGTTTTAAAAGATAATTGAGATGCTAATTGTGTAGACAAGGATATACAGTTAGAACCCCACTGATGATGCATTGAAGATAATTGCCTTCTACAACTGTAGAATGAAAAGAAACAATATAATTTGCATTTCCTTCAAACTGCAGTTAAGCTTCAAAATCAAGCCAGTTTTCTCCAGTAAAAACCATAAATTATTCATTTTTGTCTGCATTGTTCAGCTTCAGGTTTTCTGTGTACTGGAAGGATCCTCTGTGGTACTTTTCAGCAACCTTGATGCCTTTGATTTAGTGCCCTCTTCTGTTTGATAGTGTCAGTACACACGAAGCCAATGGTTTGTTGTCTTCATTTAGCCTAAACAGAGATAATGCTACTAAAAACTATAGGGAGTGGAAAGAGGCTGAAGTGTTTTAGAAGTTGAAAACTACAAGAGCACTAGACATAGGAAGAAAAGCTCCACGAGAAAATTCTATTGTGGAAAAAGCCGTGAAATCATTGCAAGCCTGTATGTCCCTTTCTTTTAATGTAATAACAATCCTTCAGAAAATGCCCTTTTTTGGAGTAATCTTTGCTGGCTATATATTGCATACTTGACAAGTATTTGGGCTTTCTCCTTTTCCACTTGGTCTCTCCAATTTATTCCTATGTCGTTTCCTTTTGTTTACTCGTTTGCAGAACTGCAAAATTTTTGCTGAGACAAATTACAACTCATACCACCTACTGAGCTGAGCCAATGAAGCAGTGGCAATATACAGTACTTTCCTTGGTGGGAGATCTGGGTTCATGTTTATATCATAATCATGAGGTAAGGAGGCCATAGGCATTTGGAGTGGGGAAAGCTAATCACCAGTACACTACCAACCCTTTGAGATATTTAGGAACACTTAATCTGTACATGAAGCTGATAACTTGGGTTTATGTCCAGCAGAATATAATTAGTTGGCCAAGCACAGCAAAGTCCTACATGCAACTTGATGATATTTTTCTGTTTGTCTGTGTGTAACATGGTAACTTTAGAACACTAAATCCGATCAACTACAAAATTTCAGGGAATGTTCTAGGCATTAATGGGCAGAATCCTATTGAATTTGGTAAAAAAACAGATGGGGAAAATAGGACCAGCTCCTTGTGTCGGGTTAGCAGACCAAGCAGTTTCATCGACATCTGTAAGTGTCTGTAGATCAAGGAACTGGTTCATGGGATCCATTAACAGTTTCTGGCATAATAATACTCCAGATCAGCTCTCCTCACCATCCCAATGTTAAAAATGTTGACAAGTAAAAATAAAAGAAATTAAAATGGTGGAGGAGAAGGGGGGGGCATGGTAGGGACCCAGGAATAGGGAGTCACAAGGAATAGGATCCACAAAGGTACTTAGACACCTAAGTCCTGTTTTTGGCCCCACTATAATCCACAAAACTCCCTCCTGGCTGCTGCCTATCCCTGTAGGTGCCTAAATTTGCTTGATGTCTAAGTTTTTGCCTCTGTGCATGTGCACTGCAGTCTCACTCTAGATGCCCAGATGCCTATCTCCTGCCACACAAACTGGGAAAGATAGGTGTGCAGCTGCCCAAGTCACGTGTGGGTGGGGGGGCGCAATCCACTAGGCTTGCTCAGAGGCTGCCTACGGGATTGGGCCTCTCAGGTGAGCTTATACAATAGCAGGTGCAGTGGGGAGGAAGGAACTCCCTTGTAATCCTTAGTGGACAAGGTACTTACCCAGGATGTGGGAGACTCCCGGTCCAAGTACCCCCTCTTCCTGAGGGGGAAGAAGGGATTGGAACAGGGATCATCTACCTCTCAAATGGGTGCCCTAACCACCAAGCTAGATAGTTATTCAAATGCTTTCTTTAGCCCAATTAATGTTTAGATAGTCCATTGTTTAATTTAAGTGGACCACTTCAACAGAGATTGAGGGAGCCCCACATCAGAATATCCTATAACCTAGTGATTAGGGCACTCACCAGACTGCAATGAGTGATGTGTTTAAGACATACAAAAATCAAGGCCAGATAAGACCACCAAACTTATTTGGGCTGATGACCTGACTTTAACTTTGAGGAGATGAAAAGCTAATGCATTAACCAACACCAAAATATGCCCCCAGCTATTTTTTAATATTTTTGGCTATTTTAAGGATTAGATCTTTGATGACCTCATTCTAATTGCTGCCCGCAGCCCCTTTTATAGGCACAAAATGGATCAATTCTTGGTGTTCATGTTATATTGATCCTTAAGGAATAATAAAATGATGCTGATATATGCCTGAACATAAAGAGTAGACAGAGTTACAATACACTGTTTGATTCTGTTGGTATTGGAAAAGTGATGGTTAAGAGAAAATAATTTCATACAAATCCCAGTACAAAGTACTAGCTCATTATTGCTTGTAAATCTGCTAATCATGCCATTGTACCCTAGCTGAATGTCTTTTCTATTGACATGCATGAGATCTAAATTTGATTCTCACTTGACCACCACAGAACTCAGAATAAAGCAAGGAAATGCACTCTGCCCCTTTCAGAGAGTGTTTTAAGTTACTAAACACTAACCCTTCCAGTTAAACAGTAGCATTGATGAGCCGCAAAGGCAATCCCATCCATTCTTTGTTAGGGGGAAAGATGCTGGATGAGATTCAGGGCAGCAGATTCTGTGCTTCCTATTAGCCATGTTGCCATGCTCTAGAAAGCTGCCAGATCTGGCCAGGCTCCTTATTCCAATCTACTCCCTCCCCTAAACTCTTGTCCCCTCTCCATGTTTCTCCTCCATGCTGCCTGGGTCATTTCAAACACAGGAGAGACAGGCTCCCTACTCTCAGTTTAGGTGCCCATGCCAGGATCTGAATCTGGATCCAATCAGCCCATAGCATCCAGGGCTTTATTGCAGGGAAGGTTCTGCTCAGCCCTATGGTGGAGCATGCCCAGCGCAGATGGAATCTTCAGAGAATTTAGTTGCTAAAATCTAAGGTCTGGATCCATAAAGGGACAGAGGCGTTGCAATGCTCAGTGTCACAATGCTTAATTGTTAGACACCTAGAAAATCACAGGAACAACATTGTGATCCACAAAACCTGAATTAGGCACCTTGGCTCCCTATACAATGAATGGGGAGAGATAAGCACCTTAGAATATGATCAACAAAAGCCAGCAAGTCATCTAAATTAGTCAATGGGAGATGCCAATGACAGGGGGAATGCTGTTCCATTGTCTCTAAATACTTAAATAGTAATGGGCCAAGAGAGACAGAGGCACCTAGGAGGTGAGAGACCAAGGTCCAGTGCCCCCTACTCCAATCACTCTTTCATTATTTATCCACAGTGGAGCAGCTTACACAGGAGAGATTGAGAGAGACCCATATCAGAATAGCCCATAGCACCATAGTGAGAGCACTCCTGAGTGGTGGGAGACTCCTGTTCAGATGCTTTCTCCCCCATCAGCCAGAGGGGGCAATTGAACCTTGGTCTCCCACATCCAAGGTGAGTGCTCTAACTACTGAGCTAAAAGTTATAGGAAGACACCACTGCCACTGCTGAGCACACGTACCTGATCAGCTGCTGCCTGGAGATGGACGAGTGAGTGAACGCCTATTTCCCCCCAGTTTGTGGATCACTTTGGGACTTAGGCAGGAAATAGGCATCCAGATGCCTAGGGTGAGGCAGCAGCGCATGCTCCCAGTGGCAGAAACACAGATGCCTAAGGAACATTTACCCCGAAAACTTAGGCACCTGGAGCACCCGGATCACAGTGGAGCCTAAGATTGGGACCAAGATTTAGCTGCCTAAGTAACTTTGTGGATTGGTGCCTGAGACTCTACGGAGCATGTGCAAACTATGATTTTTTAAAGGCTTATAACTTGGCCAAATTTGGGTGGGTTTTGACAGGGGCTGCCAAAGGCATGTCTGTCACACAAAAGCCACCCCCTGCCAAATTTCAGATCTTTGCTCCAAGCAATGGAGGTGCTAGAGATTTTCAAATAAAAGTTTACCAGAGTTTATTTACATGGACAAAACAGCATGTTTTCCCCTGACCTCACTCTCAGAAACAGTTGAACTGTTTTGGCTGAAATTTTCCAAAAATAAATAAAAATAATCAGCCGGAGGCAGACAACTGGAACAGAAAGTTCCAACCCAAATGGTTACAGTTTGGCAAAGATATAAAGCCACTGAAAACAGGGCCTCAGAGTATTACATAGAAAGACTGTAAGCTTTCTGCAGCAGTGTCTGTCTTTTTGTTTGCTGTTTGTACAGTGCCTACCACAATGAGGTCCTGGTCTATGACTGGGGCTTGTAGGTGCTATGGCAGTACAAACCCAGAGTTAACTCAGGTCTGGGCAGTCAGGGAACCTGGCTTAGCAAAGCCTGGGTCTGAGTGTCCACACTGCTAAGCCACCTGTCCTGCCTGTGTAGTCACATCCCTACTGGCACTGCCCTAACCCAGGCTAGGACTTCTGGGGGCATATCCCATGGTTCTTAGCGCTGCACTAAGCTGCACCACTCTATGAATTGTTTCACAGTTGTTGTGGGAGAACTTGTCTGTGCTTGCCTTCCCCCTGTGAAGAAGGACTTTTAGCCTGTTAACTCAGTAAACTGAAGTACTTCTAGACACTTGGAATGTGGGTTTAAATACTAAACTGGTGTACATAAACTGATAGGTGACTTCCAGTGCAGAAGAAGGGAGTAGGTAGAAGGGCAGGAAAATATGGCCCAAGAGAATTGTGGGAAGGCATTGGAAGACTGTCAGTACCCATGTTAAATAACTGGTTTACAGCCTGCATCCATACTGCAAACTACATAGGTTACAGCCTAAGTTCAAGCAGAACCCAGGCTCTAGTCTATACCCTCAGCTGGGTAAGTTAGCTCGCGTTCAAAGCACCTCCAAACCCAAGTAAAAAGTTTTTATATGTGAATAGTCAGGGACTCAGGGCTAAAGCCCAGGCGGGAGTCCAGGTTAACCCTACAGTGAAGGCACACCCAACACTTCCAATGAGAAAGATAACCTTAATAATAGGCAGTACTACTAGCTCCACCTATAAGTGTTTTTAAAAATAGGTGGGGGAAACCTTGATGCATTACTGTGGTATTAATAATAGTGCACTGTTTTGATAGAGAGGTCAAAGACAACCATTAAATGATTCTGACATTAACTTTCACTTTAGTTGAGGTTTCTCCAAAATCTCATTGTTAATTATGTTTGTGGGGTTTTGGTAACTGATGTATCAAGACATACCAATGGAAGTCATCTCTTACACAGCAGCTCAGCCAGTATAGACACCAGATATTAATGATTCAACCAACAGCACATCACCATGGTAATCTGCACATGTATAAGTAAGGAAATTTTATAGAACTCCAAATTCTCATAATCCATCATTTTTCAAGGCCTAGTTCCTCCTTTCTTGACACAGCCAAATGCACAGATGTGTACAGAATATCTCATGTATTTGTTAGAATTGTGGAAATGCCTGATTATGGAGACTCCATAGTTAGGGTAATGTTCAAAAATAGGGCATAAATTCCTGTTTTTTCTCCAAAAGTGTATCACCAGTTAATGTGAAATTTAAGACTGGGTTAGTGTTTTTTCTCTTTGAATTTTCTATGTCGTTTTTGTTTTGTTTCTTATATTTTTAATGGTAAGGGTTTGAAATTTGGGCTCTGACTCAAGATCTCCTTGGCAGTTCTACTTATAGTTTATCCACACAAAAACTTGGTAGAGGTGGATCCTGCAGAGAACCGGGGCAACAGAGAAAATTTTTTAACCGAATGTGGGATTTAGGGTCATTTTTAGCTGCTACTAACATTGTAACTGAAAGTTCATATGTACTGTGCATGCAAGCATGATCGATGGAGTGCAAGTACACGATAACACAATTGATTGTGGCAGTGAGGGTGTGGGGGGAGGATGTGCACAATATTGATTGATTGATGGTGGGGCATGGAAGCCTGATTATTCTGAGGAGTGGAGGGCAGAAAGGGGCGTTCACACAACCCTGCTTGGTTAATGGGGTAGGGCAGGAACACAGAAAGCTGATTGGTTATTTGGGAAGGAGTGAACGCAGACAAAACATGATTGACTGATTGATCGATTGGTGTGGGGGCATACAAAAGCCTGATTAATTACAGGAGAGTTTAGGGGTGGGCCCATGCTATCCTGACTGATGGTGGGGCAGCAGTGGGGGCAAGCACAACCAAACCTTATTGAGTGATGTGAGGGGAGACATAAAAACCTGCTTGAGTGAGGGGGAACAGGCACATGCAACCCTGACCAATGGGGTCAAGAGTCCAGACACACTTAAAACTATCTCCGGGAGGAGCTGACTTTTCTGTCAGATTTTTGTCCTACAGCAGAAAAGGGTTTGTGTGCACAACTGCTGGTATGGGAGGGTTCAGGCAGAGCTAATGCCAGATAAAATATTTTCCTACTTCATTTGTAGCCCCGCAGGCCCACTCCTCTCTGCTCATCCACTGCCCACCCCATTAACCACAGAAAAAACCTTGGAAATTAATACACAGCATACTGAGCGTCAGGTATCTGGTGTGTTGTTCTTATTAAGACATAAAGAGCTTAATAGTTAGGGAAAATTTAAATAAAACTAACTTAACAGCCATCTGAGCCAGCTATAGGCATCAGACTGCCAGGCTGTCTGCCCTCTGCCTTCCAGATGTCTGTGTTCTAAAACCTTAGGGTTCTGGACTCACTCCCACATCCTTACATAACCGTGGCAGCTACTCCATACACAGCACAACTGATTCAAACCCACAAAATCGAGGTCATGAAAAGTTAAGCCACTTGACAGCAACCATTATTCTGCCCCCTAGAGATGCCAGCCTTCAATTACCCCCTTCAGCTGCCCGTCTGTACGCAATCCTTCATCAAACTACCTTCTCTTAATGTAATCACCTACTACATCAAACATCCACAACTACTTGTGTTGTGGGAAAATAAGCTGGTAGGGATGTGTGCAGAAATGTGAAAATGGAACAGTGTTATAGCTGCTGCGCATGGTTTGTGGTGTATGACAGTTGTAATGATACTTAAAGTGAGTGCTTGTGGGTGGAGGAGTAGAGGGTATGTTCTGTTAAGTAGCTTATCTTTTAATTTCCTGCCTTTTGTGTGTATAGCAACCCTGCTTCCCAATGAAGTTTTGTGTATTAATATATTAATAATGCTAGCCACTTTAGATTCTATTAACAGGTAGAAGATTGGAGAGCGGGGGATACAGGACATAAATCCACCAGAATACTCACAGCTCTCTGCTTAGTGAGGGTCTAGTAGCCATCAGACCCTTGTCTTATTTGGAGATTTGTCCCTTGATAAAAATATTAGATGCTGACAGCTAGCCAAGGCCCCCAGTACAAGCGTATGGGCCCCACTTCTCTGACAGTAGACGAACCATTTTCTTTAAAATGGCTCAGTTATGTGTATTAGGGGGGCCCAGACAGGTCATGCTAAACTCCCAAAGTCAGCTGTGGGAGCATCACAGGATTTTGTGAACTGCTCTGTTTACAGACATAATAGAACTTTTTTGCACCTTTCAGATTTGTTCAGTCTCAGGTATTACCATTTTCATGAAAGCACTGCCTTCTGTTGGAGGGGGGAAAGCCCTTCCTTCTTCTCTAAATGTGTTCTGTAATACTTACCACCAAAACTAATCTCATGCAACCAGAACTACCTATATGCTAAGAGAAGCCCTTAACTGGCTTCGCTTGATGCCTAAATACTACACTAATGAGAACCCTCCACATACTCAGAATAGGTATGGATCTTATCTGGAGGCAACATGATCCAAAACCAACGAGGACCTGGACAGGAATTGGTAAACCTGTGTTCTACTCCCTGCTCTACCATTAAGCTGTTGTGTGACTTTGACCACCTCAGTCACTTCAGCCACCTCAGTCTCTGTTTTCCTAATCTACAAAACAGGGATAATTATATTTACCATCCTTTGTAAAGCACTTTGCCACCTTCAGATTATAAGCACTAATTATTATTCTTGCTGTTATAGAGAGTGGTGTGATCATATACAAAAATACATTTTATCTTTACATTCTGAAACTTCTTTTAAGTGCTTTACTTGTTGTAGTTTGCTATTCTATATAGAGCACCACTCTACATACTATGAAATACCATCACACGTAAAATCCATAGCTATCCAGGTGTTTTGGTAGGCAGTACTGTATGTTGTGCTAACATGTAGTCACAGCAAGACTTTACAGTACAACCCTGGATTTCTTGTCACATAGGTTGCAGAAGCACTGTGGACATATTTTCAAAAAAAGAGCTATGACAAGAAGCAGCTGTACAATTTGCACTGGAGTGATTAGATTCTTTAGTTTGGTTAAAAAGTCTCTGGAAACCCTAAACAAGTCCTGGATTGAGCCCTGCTTCTAAGGACCTTTCTTCTTGAAGGCTGACAGACTTCTCACTCTTGTGAAAGAGCAGCTTCAGAAAGCAACTGAGCATTCTCCAACACCCACTTTTTGAGAAGTACAGTCAGCACTTCCTGAAAAATAAAAGTATAAAGTCTTTTTTAAATTGGGAATGAATGAAAAGGATAAGAGGACACCGTCAATGTAATGTTTAAAAATAGGTACAGCATGTTTAACATTTGAAGTAAGTTAGAGTACAGATCACAGCCACAGAAATATCAGATTAAGACTTTTATTCAAAACACGTCTTCCCACAATAGTATTTGTTTCTAATCAGAATAGCACTGTTTTAAAGTGAAAGTTTGGGGTATAGATTATTGAAGTTCAGAAGCCTCATTCTGCCACTGCATTATACAGGGTGCAGAGACTGAGGCCATATATTCCTCTTGACATCATTATATTGGGGGCGGGGGGGGAGTGATAACTCAGTGGTTTGAGCATTGGCCTCCTAAACCCTGCGTTGTAAGTTCAATCCTTGAGGGGGCCATTTAGGGATGTGGGGCAAAAATTGGGGATTGGTCCTGCTTTGAGCAGGGGGTTGGACTAGATGACCTCCTGAGGTCCCTTCAAACCCTGATATTCTATGATAACTTGCTGCAGGATGTCGGGGAGGGAGCATACATTTGTACGTAATCAGAAGGAAGAATTCCACATGTAGACTACACTACATTAATTTTTTGATTATTACTACAAAAGGTTCCCCCCGCCACCCCCGCTCTCCTGCTGGTAATAACTCACCTTACCTGATCACTCTCCTTACAGTGTGTATGGTAAAACCCATTGTTTCATGTTCTGTGTGTATATAAATCTCCCCACTGTATTTTCCACTGAATGCATCCGATGAAGTGAGCTGTCGCTCACGAAAGCTTATGCTCAAATAAATTTGTTAGTCTCTGAGGTGCCACAAGTCCTCCTTTTCTTTTTGCGGATACAGACTAACACGGCTGCTACTCTGAAACCTGTCATTAAATCTACTGTTTTTCTTGGTAAATAGATTTAGTGTGTACTATGTGGTACCTTGACCTATATTACTGTATGCTGTGTCTCTGATTCAGAAAGAAGCATATCCACTGCAAAAGCCTATTGCTCTCGGACAAACTATACCATGTTAGGTTATCTGTTGTAAGGAATGAATACTGATCAAAATATCAAATGCTAGCCCGAACAAGCAGTTTTAGGTGCAACAACCTGCAAGATTTGTTTTTACATCTCCAAAGAAGAACATTAGGTTTCAGAACATCAGCTGGTTGATTGTCATACATATTTCTGTGAAACTCTTCACAGGCGTCACTGTTGCTCACTGGGAAAAGAGAAAAAAAATACACTGACGTTTTAGAGAGAGAAGAGTAACTTATGTTTAGTGGTAATAAACCTGATGCACCATCACTTACTGTGCAGCTATTAGAAGTACCACTGTATGTTTAATTAAACTGGCTTAAGAACATAAGAACAGCCATAGTGTGTCAGACCAGTGGTCCATCTGGCCCAGTATCCTGTCTTCTGACAGTGGCCTGTGCCAGGTGCTTCAGAGGGAACAAACAGAACAGGGCAATTATTGAGTGATCCATACCCTGTCATCCACTCTCAGCTTCTGGCAGTCAAAGGCTAGGGACACACAGAGCATGGAGTTGCATCCTGACCATCTTGGCTAATAACCATTGATGGACCTTTCCGTCATGAACTCGTCTAATTCTTTTTTGAACTCAGTTATAGTTTTGGCCTTCACAACATCCCCTGGCTATGAGTTCCATAGGTTGACTGTGCATTGTGTGAAGAAATACTTCCTTATGTTTGTTTTAAAACCTGCTGTCTATTAATTCATCGGATGACCCCGGGTTCTTGTGTTATGTGAAGGAGTAAATAACACGTCCTTATTCACTTTCTCCACACCAGTCATGACTTTATATACCTCTATCATATGCCCCCTTAGTCATCTTTTTTCCAAACTGAAAAGTCCTAGTCTTTTTAATCTCTCCTCATATGGAAGTTGTTCCATACCCCTAATATTTTTGTTGCCCTTTTCTGTACTTTTCCCAATTCTAATATATATTTTTGCAGCTGGGGCAACCAGAACTGCATGCAGAATTCAAGTGTGGGCGTACCATGGATTTATATAGTGGCATTATGATATTTGCTGTCTTATTATCTATCTTTCCTAATGGTTCCTAACGTTGTTAGCTTCTTTGACTGCTGCCGCACATTGAGTGGATGTGTTTAGAGAACTATCCACAATGACTCTAAGATCTCTTTCTTGAGTGGTAGCATCTAATTTAGATCCCATAATTTTGTATGTATAGTTGGGATTATATTTTTCAGTGTACATTACTTTGCATTTATCAACATGAGTTAGCTTGTGCAAGCTAACTGACTAAGCAATAACTAAAGAAATCTTGGGACCTCATGTATCAACCAGGAGCTAGCTACACTAAAGATTTGCAGAGAACAGGTGTACAGTTTGGTGTACGGATGGGCTCCACCTAAACCAAAATGGAACCAGATTGATGGTACTTAACATTAAAAAGGTCGTAGAACAATTTTTAAACTAAAGGCTGGGGGAAAGTCGACAGGTGTGGAGGAGCACATGGTTCAGACATCCCTTAGGGGAGGATCTATTAAGAGAGAATCTCTATGTCCTAGTGAGGACGAGAGGATGGAAAATGATAAAATACAGGCAGGGTCTGATCAGAAATAGACAAATAAAAAAAGAGTCCCATTCAATTACATCATGTAATGGCAGACAATCAAAAGGAGATAAGTTTTATAGTGCTTATATACCAATGCTAGAAGTCTAAATAATAAAATGGGTGAACTAGAGTGCCCCATATTAAATGAGGATATTAATATAATAGATATTACAGAAACTTGGTGAAATGAGGATAATCAATGGGATACAGTAATACCAGGGTACCAAATATAACGGAAGGACAGAACAGGTTGTGCTGGTGGGGGAGTGGTATTATATGTGAAAGAAAGCGTAGAATCAAATTAAGTAAAAATTTTAAATGAATCAAATTGTACCATAGAATCTCTATGGATAGAAATTCCATACTCTAATAAGAATATAGCAGTAGACATAAATTACCGACCACCTGACCAGGATGGTGAGAGTGACTGTGAAATGCTCGGGGTGATTAGAGAGGCTATTAAAATAGAAAACTCAATAATAATAATAGTAATTAATAATGGGAGATTTCAGTTATCCCCATATTGACTGGGTACATGTCACCTCAGGACAGGATGCAGAGATAAAGTTTCTTGACACCTTAAATGACTGCTTCTTGGAGCAGCTGGTCCTGGAACCCCCCAGAGGAGAGGCAATTCTTGATTTAGCCCTAAGTGGAGCACAGGATCTGGTCCAAGAGGTGAATATAGCTGGACCTCTTGGTAATAGTGACCATAATATTCTTAAATTTAATATCACTGTGGCAGGAAAAACACCACAGCAGCCCAACATTGTAGCATTTAATTTCAGAATGGAGAACTACACAAAAATGAGAAGGTTAGTTAAACAGAAATTAAAGAGTATAGTGCCAAAAGTGAAATTTCTGCAAGCTGTGTGGAAAGTTTTTAAAGACACCATAATAGAGGCTCAACTTAAATGTGTACCCCAAATTAAAAAACATAGTAAGAGAACCAAAAAGGAGCCACCGTGGCTAAACAACAAAGTAAAAGAAGCAGTGAGAGGCAAAAAGGCATTCTTTATAAAATGGAAGTTAAATCCTAGTGAGGAAAATAGGAAGGACCATAAACACTGACAAATGAAGTGTAAAAATACAATTAGGAGGGCCAAAAAAGAATCTGAAGAACAGTTAGCTAAAGACTCAAAAAGTAATAGCAAATTTTTTTTAAGTACATCAGAAGCAGGAAGCTTGCTAAACAACCGGTGGGGCGACGGGACGATCGAGGTGCTAAAGCAGCAGTCCCCACAGTGGGGTGCGCAAGACGATCCATTGGGGGGCACGACAGGAGGAGCGCCGCCAGAGAAAAAGGGCGGTGCGGCAGGAGGGGCACCACTGGAGAAAAAAAGGGGGGGCAGCCAAAGGGGCGCCACCCTAAGATTGGCTGGAATGCCGCCCCTTACAGTGTGCCGCCCCAGGCACATGCTTCCTATGCTGGTGCCTGGAGACGGCCCTGCGAGGTATCCTGAGGGAAGAGTGGGAGTTCCACAACCGGAGGTGTTGACAGTGGCGCCCTCACTCGTTCACTGGCTTTCAGCGTATTGCGACGTATTGCAGTTTACATGTGCCCGGTTAAGTGGATTTACGGATTATATTATTTAGTTTTAACTTAAACTAACCCTCACAAAATGGACAAGTGGCTTAAAAAGATTCCTGCAAAGAAACCGCGGATTGAAGATAATACTAATAATGCGAGCACAAGCAAACAACAAGAAAATGGCAGAGCTGACAGTTCTCCTACTCCTAGTACAAGCTCTTCGTCAGCCACATTACGAGGTGAAAACAATGACGATCTAATCAGATCTGACAAGAAGTCGGCCAAAAAAATTTGAAATTATCAAGACGACTATTTGAAATATGGATTTACATCCACTATCATTAACTATGAACCTCGCCCTAAGTGTGTATTGTGCCTTGAGATATTAGCTAATGATAGGATGAAGCCCTCACGATTAGCAAGACATTTAAAAACTAAGCCTCCAGAACATGAAGACAAACCTCTACCATTTTTTCAGCGATGTTTAAAGTCATGCGATACTCAATCCAGTACTTTACAAAATTTCACTAAACTTAACGATAAATGTTTAGAAGCCTCTTTTGAGGTTTCTTACTGAATAGCAAAAGACAAAAAGCCACAAACCATTGGGGAAACACTTGTTCTTCCTGCCGCGGTAAAAATGGATGAAATAATACACAGAAAACAATATGGCGACAAACTAAAATGCTTTCCTTTGTCAGCAAATACTGTTGGAAGACGCATAGAAAACATTGCTGAAGATTTGAAGAAACAAGTATTAGAACAAATTACGCAGTGTGGGAGGTTTGCTATACAGTTGGATGAAAGTACAGATGTTTCTAACATGTCTCAGCTTATGGTATTTGCTCGATTCTGTTTCAATAATGAAACACATGAAGAACTACTTTTTTGTGAGCCATTAAAGGAAAGATGTACCAGAGAAGATCTATTCTCAACAGTAAATTACTTCTTTAATAAAAAACAATGTTTTATGAAAAAACTGTAAGTGTAACCACTGATGGAGCGGCTACTTTGACTGGGATAAAGAAAGGATTCCGGGGTAAGGTTACAGAGATAGCACCACACGTGAAATTCATTCACTGCATCGTTCATAGGCAAGCTATTGCAGGAAAGAAGTTGGAGCCAGAAGTGCACAAAGTGCTATAGGATGTCATCCATGTGGTTAATTTTATAAAAACAAGACCTTTAAATACTAGAATCTTTACAATACTTTGTAATGAGATGGGGAGTGACCTTGAAAACATTTGTACCACACACAGACATTTGCTGGTTAACTCGTGGCAAAGTGCTTAAAAGAGTTGTCGAACTTAAAGATGAGTTACGCATTTTTCTTTTAGAAAAAGACAAGTGTTCCAAATTTGCTGACCTTTTCTGTGATGACAAGTGGCTGTCAGTAATGTGCTACCTAGCAGATATTATCGAAAAAATAAACACACTTAATCTGTCCCTTCAAGGTGAAGGGGACGTTTTAACAATGAGTGAGAAAGTAACTGCTTTTCGAAAGAAACTCGTGCTATGGAGAAAGAATTTTGAAAACAGATGTTTGGAAATGTTTCCATCGTTATGTGATTTTGTTGCCGAAAACAATGTAAGTGTGTCACCTATAAAAACCTATCATATCTGCACACTTAAAAAACTTGGAAACAGAATTTTCTAACCTGTTTAAAAATCTTCCAAATGAAAGGTTCAGTGGGTTTTGAACCCATTTGTTAAAAATATAAAAATGCAACACCTTCCAACTAGTTTGCAAGAACAACTGATTGACATCAGGGAAGATGGAAATTTACTAGCCAAATTTCAACAAAAACCTTTGCATAATTGGTGGATGGGATTGAAAAATGAGTATCATGATTTAGTAAGCGCAGCAAACGATACACTTCTTCCATTTGGATCTACGTATCTTTGTGAGGCATCTTTTCAGCCATTACAACCAAGGTGCGAAATAAACTGAATTTAGAACCAGACCTTCGAATCGTTGTATCACAAAGTGTTAAACCAAGATTTTCAAAAATAATGAAGCATATTCAATCACACTGCTCTCACTAAAAATATTAATAATATTTTTTTAGTGAGAGCAAAAAGGTTTTTTGTACCGTTAATAAATAAAATAAAAAAATATTTTAAAATATTGTTTATTTAATCTCTCATCCTTTTTTAATTTCTATTTTTGTGTATGTTTTATAATGTACATAATATATTAGTACAGTAGTACAGGTATATAATTTATACATAAATAAATATACATATATTGGGGGTGCATGCTCAAACATTTTTTACTGATAGGGGTGCGCGATCAAAAAAGTTTGGAGACCACTGTACTAAAGGAGCACTCAAGGACGATAAAGCCATTGCAGAGAAACTAAATGAATTCCTTCCATCAGTCTTCATGGCTGAGACTGTGAGGGAGATTCCCAAACCTGAGCCATTCTTTTTAGGTGACAGATCTGAGGAACTGTCCCAGATTGAGGTATCATTAGAGGAGGTTTTAGAACAAATTGATAAATTAAACAGCAATAAGTCACCAGAACCAGATGGTATTCACCCAAGAGTTCTGAAGGAACTCAAATGTGAAATTGCAGAACTACTAACTGTAGTCTGTAACCAATCATTTAGATCAGCTTCTGTACCAGATGACTGGAGGGAGCATAGCTAATGTAACACCAATTTTTAAAAAGGGCTCCAGAGGTGACCCCGGCAATTACAGGCCTGTAAGCCTGATTTCAGTACTGGGAAAACTGGTTGAAACTATAATAAAGAATAATATTGTCAGACATATAGATGAACATAATTTGTTGAGGAAGAGTCAACATGGTTTTAGTAAAGGGAAATCATGCCTGACCAATTTACTAGAATTCTTTGAGGCGGTCAACAAGCATGTGGACCAAGGGGACCCAGTGGATATAGTGTACTTAGATTTTCAGAAAACCTTTGACAAAGTCCCACACCAAAGGCTCTTACGCAAAGTAAGCTGCCACAGGATAAGAGGGAAGGTGCTCTCATGGATTGGTAACTGGTTAAAAGATAGGAAACAAAGGGTAGGTATAAATGGTCAGTTTTCAGAATGGAGAGAGGTAAATAGTGGTGTCCCCCAGGGGTCTGTTCTGGGACCAGTCCTATTCAACATATTCATAAATGATCTGGAAAAAGGATAAACAGTGAGGTGGCAAAATTTGCAGATGATACAAAATTACTAAAGATAGTCAAGACCCAGGCAGACTGCGAAAAGCTACAAAAGGATCTCTCAAAACTGGGTGACTGGGCAACAAAATGGCAGATGAAATTTAATGTTGATAAATGCAAAGTAATGCACATTGGAAAGCATAATCCCAACTATACATATAAAATGATGAGGTCTAAATTAGCTGTTACCACTCAAGAAAGAGATCTTGGAGTCATTGTGGATAGTTCTCTGAAAACATCCACTCAATGTGCAGAAGCAGTCAAAAAAGCGATCAAAATGCTGGGAATAATTAAGAAAGGGACGGATAATAGGACAGAAAATATCATGTTGTCTCTATATAAATCCATGGTACACCCACATCTTGATTACTATGTGCAGATCTGGTCACCCCATCTCAAAAATGATATATTGGAATTGGAAAAAGTTCAGAAAAGGTCAACAAAAATGATTAGGGGTATGGAACGGCTTCTGTATGAGGAGAGATTAATAAGACTGGAACTTTTCAGCTTGGAAAAGAGACAGCTAAGGCGAGATATGATTGAGGTCTATAAAATCATGACTGGTGTAGAGGAAGTAGATAAGGAAGTGTTGTTTACTACTTCTCATAACACAAGAACTAGGGGTCACCAAATGAAATTAATAGGCAGCAGGTTTAGAACAAATAAAAGGAAGTATTTCTTCACACAACACTGTCAACCTATAGAACTCCTTGCCAGAGGATGTTGTGAAGACCAAGACCATAACAGGGTTCAAAAAAGAACTAGATAAATTCATGGAGGATAGGTCCATCGATGGCTATTTGCCAGGATGGGCATAAAGGGTGTCCCTAGCCTGTTTGCCAGAAGCTGTGAATGAGCAACAGGGGATGGATCACTTGATGATTACCTGTTCTGTTCATTCCCTCTGGGGCACTTGGCACTGGCCACTGTCGGAAGACAGGATACTGGGCTAGATGGACCTTAAGAATGGCCCTACTGGGTCAGACTATGTTCTTATGTTTGAAAAGCAAACAATTAGTTTTAGCAATAGTACTGGATTCTGAAAGGATGGATAAATCTAGCAAAGTTATTTCAGACTTATATGAAAGCACATATTAAAAATTCCTGTCAAAAATGAACTCCATGCATTAATAACTGAGCTTTCATTTTATAACAATATCTTATTAATTAGTTAAAAACACATATAAATATTATATAATAGTCATTAAGTTGTAAACAACGCCTAGAGTCAGGTATTCAGTATGCATTGTGTTAAATCAAATCATCATATATGTTTTCAGAATTTACAAGCCACCGCTTCCTGTCAACCCTGTTTTAGATCATCTGATAGGGAGGATTTTATCCAGCAGTAGTATTTGTATACTATAGATCTCTTACATGCTGGTTTACAAATACTTTGACCATTAGTACAATTATAACTGCCAGACCTTCAAGGAATGTTTAAGTTGATAAGACATTTATGTATTTTGATGCACGCTATGGGCATGCCACTTAAGCCCAGATCCTGCAATACACACAACATTAAGCATTTAAGTAGTCCTACTGTCTTCAATGGGACTATTGATGGGGTAAAATTAGACATATATGTAAGTGTTTGCTGGATGGGGGCCTTATGCAGTAGCCCAGTGCAGTGATGCCAGTCAGTGACCAGTGTAACTACCCCCAACACCGCTCCCCCCAGATTTTTATTTTAAAAAAATAACTTTGTGGATTCTAACACCTAAAATCAGTTGTGAAGCTACTGTTCTGCTGTGTCTCTATAATGTGCTTCTGCAAAGCTAGATAAAGCAGATATTATGATACCCTTTTTGTTGGACCATCAACTAACTTGAGAGAGACACTTGGTGAAGGCCAAAAGAGAGAGGTGCACCATTTCCCTTGTCAAAGCTAAAGTAATTGGGACTTTGTGCCAGGACCTATACAGGGTTAGGGAGACTGATTCAGTCTCAGACCCCAGATAGGCCGTGGTGCTGCAACACCACCCCATCACTGTGCTTGCCCTTCTTCCCCACCTCTCAAGGCAGTTTTGGGCCACTGGAACCACTGAGTGTGGAGCCACAGGCTCTTCTCCATTACACCCTCTTTGGCATCATCCTATTGGAAGACAACACAGATTTCCCTCTGCAGTGTGAGGGGTCGTGGATGCATGCCTTGCCCCAGAGCCTCTCCACCAATGGTGTCCTGCATGGATCCATCCAACCCACAAGGCTTAAGCAGAGTGAAGGGCCTGTTGTGATAATTGGGCCTACAAATTAACCCTGATTGTGAGGTCAATTGCGAAAAGTGAAAGTTCATAAACTGTCACAATAACTTATAATAATAAATGTGATGGGAAAAGGTGTAGAAAAGAGACAAAGGCTGAATTAGTCCAAACAAAAAGGCCTACTGATAAAACTCAAGCACTGTGTTAAAATCATACCCCATAACAAAAACCAGAACAGTGTGATACTGGAAATCAATGACCCAAAACTGATAAGTCAGACATTAGGCCTAACTGGTTAACAAAATAATGAGGGAGAGGAGCTATTCCACACATCACTCCCTTTTAGGGTCCTCAGAAACTTTGCAGGGAAAACTGACTCCTGCAAAACTGGCTGACAAAGAGGAGAAAGGATGAAGCAAACTCCACCATGATGGCTGCCATCCCCACTGCATCCTGGACCCTTGACCTTCTTCATCCTAATCCTGAACGATGTCCTGACCAGACCAGGGAGAGGGAACCAGATGACATTGCCACCTTCACTGGCTCTGACTAAGTCCTGAATACCACTTGGAATGTGAGACTTTGTCTCATGCACACACACACCTCCCGCATGTGTTCTTTTCCTTCCCTACCATATTTCTTCTCTTTCCTATCCCTCTCCTTTTTCCTTCTATCCAATACGAGTTTGGCTTAGTCAGTCAAGCCTGTATATTGTGCAACACTGTTGAAACCCTGTGACCAGAAAGAGGCTGCTACATGCAATGCCCTAAACAGCCCAAAGCTGGTACAAATTTGCCAGGTCTCTGAGTGGCTGATAAGACCCCTGTGCTGTGCCTGTGTTTTTCCAGCAGTGAGATTGCATGTGAGAGTCAACATCAGAGACAGAAGTCACATTGGCTATCTTTGCAGTTCTTTGCCCTCCTCCTTTTAAGTGTGTTTGTCTTGTTTTTTCTTCTAGGAAACAGGATTGGACTTTAACAACAACAGCAACTCCAGCCCATCTCAATGGCTTCTTCTCGTTTCCCCAAAAAGATAGTTATTACCATCTAAGATGGTCAAACACAGGGGATTTTTCCTTCTAAAGACTGTCTCCAGCTAAGTGGAAAAGGAACAGGGGATGTTCTTAAAATTAAAGCCTTACTTAATACTTTACATTTCGAAGGCTTGAAGTGTTTTTCTTTCCCCCTCCCCAAGCCTCCCCAGAATCTTTAATAAAAGGTTTAAAAGGTTTGTAATAATGTGTTTGCCAAGACAACATGCAGGATGAGGCCTCTGTATTCCAAACCCCAAACTTTGTTTAAAAAACAGGCCTCATATAAGCCTCTTCCACACCTGAATGATTTTACCTTGGGGCCAAACTCTCACCCAACAGGCATATATTGAAGCATGGCTCTACTTTGAAAAGTAACTGTAAAAGTTACATCTTTCAGTGTCTATTCAGAGCCATAGCTAATGACTTCATCAAATAAAATAAAAAGCTTACCATCTTGTTAACTATGTCTTGAGTGGAGAATCTTTATTGCTAGTGATGCGTGGGACAGAAAAACCCAGCTTGCCTTTCAGATTTCATACTGTGTTTGCAGCACTGGCAGTTAGAAAAATACATCCTTTTATTTGTAAACTAAACAGGATTATATATGGAGTCATTTGGAACCCCATGATGCTATTTTGTAAAAGTTGCTTTTTGGAGTAGAAGCACATTTTAACGAGTAATATTTGCAGCCACATTCTAGTTGGTAACAACCACATGCACAGACTCTCCCTTACTGCTCAGAATAATTTTTTCTTTAAATTTGCAGTTAGTTCAAACATGGATCATTTACAGTTGTGTGCGTTTATTATTCCTTAACAAATGAAATAATACTGTTACTACCTCTACATTCATTAAGGTGACTATGTTTTCAAAATCAAAACCTGGGACACCTTTATGGGAACAAGTAGTTAGGATTGCAAAATCTTCATGTAAAAACCAAAAATACATTTCCTTTTTTAATCTATACTAGTGTTACTGCTGTTGCCTTATGATTCAACAATATGTTCACATTTCTCGGCTTGCAGGATAAATTCCAGTAGGTTCGTATTCTCAATGAATTTGTCATGACACACTGTGTCCACTTTGAACAATAGAACGGCTTTGCCTGTGTCAACACTCATTCAGATTTTTTCTGCACTTCCAACATGTGCATCAAACAGAATATCTGTTCCACTGCACCATTTTATTCCTGGTAAGTACAGAGCAATTTCTATTTGGAACAGCAATATATCTTGAACAAACATTGTGTAGTTATTAAAAAATGTTTGGATCAATGAAAGGAAAAATACAGGACATTTCAGATGATCCAGAAATGGTTTTCGGGACATATCAGATGAAAAACCAGAACATATGGCCTTTCTATTAGTACAATACAAAACAATATTTGCCCTTTTAATCACAAGATGGTGACAGGTATTGAGTGATATTACATAGTGCCATGTAATGGACTGAGCAAATTAGCAAACAGATAGAGGAGAGAAATCTATTTAACATTTTGTACACACACACACAGTGACAGATCCCTGGTGAACAGTTAGTTCATTTCTATTCAACTTCACCCTCTTCTTTCACAGGTCCACTAGGGAAGTGCTAGAAGAAGGTTGCTTGAGAAACTAGTAGGGAGACAGAAAATGACTTTGGGAAGGGTTGAATCCTAAGCTGAGAGTTTTTCTATTTATGATCACTTACATTTTTCTTACAAACCCTTATGGAAAAGATCTTGCACTGGACAGTTTTTTCTGCAGATTCATTTCACTATCTTACATGCTCCTTTAGGTATATATAAAATCACATGGCATGGTAACACTTTCTTCTGGAAAGCCAATTCAGCAAGGTACGGAAGCACACACCTAAATTTAAACCACATGTTGTATGCAGTGAAGAAGAGCTCTGTGTGGCTCGAAAGCTTGTCCCTCTCACCAACAGCAGTTGATCCAATTAAAGATATTCCCTCACCCACCTTGTCTCTTCAAACTACATGAGTAGTTCCATTGTCTCCAACAGAACTACTCACATTATTAAAGTTAGGTATGTGCTTCAGTAACCTTGCTGAACTGGGTCTGAGAAAGATATCAGACAAACTCAGGAGTTGTATTAAAGGCAAGTTGAAGAGTCCTAAAAATTGATCCTCGTCAATGACTGTACTTAAAAGGAACATATTTGCCCTGATTGTGTTTATAACAAGAGAGGAGCTCAGTTTGATAAGGTAATAATCCAGGGGTTTGATATCTGTTCCCATTTAAATCAACATCTAAAGAACTCATTATCTTGAACGAAATTAGGATTCCACCAGCTCCTACGAGCTTGATCGAACTCCCATGAAAGTCAGTGGGAGCTGAATCAGATAAATGTGTAATCAGAAGTTTCACTCATTTTAATAAAAATCACTAGAAGCAATATCTCCTGGGGAGTGTAATGATGCATATTCGATAACAGGGTAGCACCATGTTAAATGGAGATTTGATGGATTAAATTACTGCACAGTGTTTCTCTAAACAAAAACTCACTGTTGTAATAAATATCATTTTGTCACTGACATATACATAGCAATGATTTATAAATCTGTTAAAACTTGCTAAATAAATAGATAAAAAAATTATGAGACCATTGATAGTGTAATAAAGCTATGCTTCCTCTGGCTCCAATAAGATGTCAATAGAACCACTGTGATTCTTGAGCTATTCAAGACACTTCAACTAAGTTATTTTTTACCATTTTCTTTTATGGGGGATGGAATGTGAATTCACAATCAATATCTATATGCAAAGTTTCAACATGGCCTAATTGCAAATAGCTGAGGAAACTTAGAAGTTGGAGGTTAAAATGAAAATGGCATGCTTGAATGTTCAATATACCTTTAAGAATCCTTAAGAATTTCTTGAGATCCCGTTGTTGCCGAAGAAGCTGGAAGACAAAATACAAACAGTTGGAAATATTTCTGTTCAGTGGTTTAACAGTGTAGCTACAGAATAAAGCAAACCCTGTTTTAGAAATAAGAGAGGTACTTTGGGTTCATGGGTTCAAATTTTCAAAGACATCTAGGGGATTTGGACACATACTGGTCATTAACTTTATTTTGTTTCTAATTTTAATGGAAGATGTATTTACCCCTCTAGACTGCTCAACCATGACCCATTTCTTCTCGTTTAGTTATATCATATTACTGTTTAAGATAAATGAGAAAATAAAGGTACCATGACTGTATTAAACATTACATTGCTTATAAACAATAATAAAATACCCCTTTAACATATTGGTCTTTTCATCAGCTTCATGTCAGAAGATTCCTCCTTTCAAATTCAGTTAGGCTAAAAATTCTTTATCACGGCATGTGACAAAAGTCGAAGTTTTCTTTAGGCAGTAACTTTTCCATCAAATAATTTTGCTACCTGTCATGAGGCAATTGCAGTATGCTACCCCCAAAAAGCTCTGGGGGTTTAACTTATTAGCCAGAGCTTAATAAAAGCTATTTTCAATCTGTGGTGATGATTTAAAAATTAAATTGACCTACAAAAGACATTTTAAAATGTATGGTATATTCGTTAGCATATATATGGCTCCGCTTAATTTTTCTAGACAACAGTGCAGCTAACCCAAAGTAAACAGCCATGACTTTATTTTTAAAATAAAACATTTTAGATTAGACAATACTCTGCACCTTCTGAATCCTGCCCAGACTCACCCTCAACAGCCTCCTGGTTCCTTGAGGATGTGTCAGGCATCTCTTGAGCTGCTGAGGCTGTTCCTTCTTGAATACTGTCTACATTGTCCTCATGAGCAGAAGGTGCTGCAGCATCCAAGCCTTCACCCACAACTTCTGTGAATTAGAGAGATAATTGTCTTTTCTTTTTTCTCCATTTGCCAGTATAAATGAAGCCCTATTTGAGCCCCAATTCAGTAAGCATGGTTCTAATTTTAAGCATAAGCTGTTGAAGTAGATAAGACTATTCAAGTGCTTAAAGTTTAAGCATGTTCATAAGTGTTTGCAGGACTGGAATTTAAGATACTATCCACTGTTTTTTGTTGAATCCGCCTACCCTTAGGGCAGAGAAATATAAACATTGATTAACTATTTTGCTAATTATTTATAATATTTTTGTAGCCTGACGTGTGTACTTTTGAGAAAGTGTCTCCTGATGGGTCATTTTTATATTTTAATTTCAATTTTTTCTAACCCACATTGCACAATGCTGATACTTAATTTGGGTGAAGAAGCTTCAGTGCAAACTGGGTGGGACTGGATAATCTACTGTTTGGGGATTATATACGATGTATTTCCACTTTCCCATATTTTATGGAAAATGAAGATACTGTTGAGCAGTTCTTTATGTAAAACTAGCCCTTTTAACAGCATGCTTGGGTGATTGGTTTGAGATCTGCCATAGCATGAATGCTATTTAACCTTACTTGATGGGCTGTATTCCTTTGCCTCTTTCGGGCTTGTCCACAGGGAGACTTACTGCAAGGCAAGCCAGGGTGTAAATGTACAGCACACCAGCCTGTTAAGCACTAAATCGCCATGTGGACCCTGCTGCCATGCACTGAAAGTTCTGTCATGTGCTTTGACCTACTGTTTGAAACAGCAGTACATCAGTGCGTACTACAAAACTTAATTAAAGACCAAGACCAAGATGTTTAACAAAATAAGCTCTAAAGGCAAAAGACCCACCATTAAACTCAGCAGTATAAGCTAACTTGAAACACCTTAATTCACTGTATTGACACCTTAAATGAAAAGGTTCCTTATGGAAAATGGGGATGCCAGATTGCTGAAAGGTAAAGTATGTTTAAAGCTCAAGAGCCTTGTGTCTTTTCCCCTCCGTCTCCATCCCCTTCCCTATGGGCTCATCCCCAGAATGACAAAAATACATGTAACCATTCCAGGTTTCCATGACTTACCTCCCTAGTCTCTTACTAAGACTTTTTTCTCCCATATGAAACTGCAGTTGGGTGTGACTATTTGAGGCTATTTGATCACATTTGTTTCTTAAGAACATCACCTTGTAGATAAGACTTTAACAAGTTCAAGCAAGATCATAATTTATGTCCCATAAACATCACTGGCATCTGCTTTGTAATTTGCAAGTACTGCATTCCTATAGGCCACTAGAAAATTCACAGTCTCGTGTTGTAAGGTACTTTTATCTGAGCTATAGCACAGTTCATTTGCTTGAGTATGTCTGGATAACTTTTCCAGTAATCCATTTGTGGTAAGATGGCAAGGAGCTTATGTAAGACATTTGATACCATTTCTTTTGACAAACAATTGAAACTCTTCAGATGTGAATTGCATTCCATTGTCACAGTCTGTTCAGGAACTCCCGCACATGAAAACAATAGTCTTAATACTTATACCATCTATGTTGATCTAGTTGAATTCAGACAGAATACTTAGACTCATAGAAGCATAGAACCGGAAGGGACCTCGAGAGGTCATCTAGTCCAGTCCCCTGCACTCATGGCAGGACTAAGTATTATCTAGACCCTCCCTGACAGGCGTTTGCCTAACCTGCTTTTAAAAATCTCCAATGATGGAGATTCCACAATCTCCTTTGGCAATGTATTCCAGTGCTTAACCACCCTTACAGGAAGTTTTTCCTAACGTCCAACCTAAACCTTCCTTGCTGCAATTTAAGCCCATTGCTTCTTGTCCTATCCTCAGAGGTTAAGAACAAAAATTCTTCTCCCTCCCCCTTGTAACAACTTTTTATGTACTTAAACTGTTATCATGTCCCCTCTCAGTCTTCTCTTTTCCAGACTAAACAAACCCAATTTTTTCAATCTTCCCTCATAGGTCATGTTTTCTAGACCTTCAATCATTTTTGTCTCTCTTCTCTGGACTCTCTCCAGTTGGTCCACATCCTTCCTGAAATGGAAAGTTGAGGTCTAATCAGTGCAGATTAGAGCAGAAGAATTACTTCTCGTGTCTTGCTTACAACACTCCTGCTAATACATCCCAGAATGATGTTTGCTTTTTTTGCAACAGTGTTACACTGTTGACTCATATTTAGCTTATGGTCCACTATGACCCCCAGATCCCTTTCTGCAGTACTCCTTCCTAGGCAGTCATTGCCATTTTGTATGTGTGCAACTGATTGTTCCTTCCTAAGTGGAGTACTTTGCATTTGTCCTTATTGAATTTCATCCTACTTACTTCAGACCATTTCTCCAGTTTGTCCAGATCATTTTGAATTATTTTGAATGACTTCCGGCCATTTAGAATGGGCATCTATTGTAATCATAGATGTCCCAAAAACTGTCCAGCCTTGGCTATGTGGATTCATTGCCACTGCATAGGGTGCTGTCAAGGCTGATTCCCAACTCTGGCAGTTGGAGCACAGAAGGTGAGGGCCCGCAATGATTCTAAAAATTAATACTGGCCACTCCAGGCTTCTATTAAACTCCCAAGGTTACAGCTTCTCTCTGACCTTGGATGGGTAGATGCTGCCACCACCCAAATGCAAAACCCCTGAGGACCCAGGAAGGTGTACTTGGGAATTCCTTCCTGTGGGGTACCCTCAAGCCCTTTCACCCACTGTCTGGGGAATAGCTGAGAAAGAAGACAGAGGAAATTAACCATTGCCCCCAGCTAATTAAACAACATATGCACAAACCTCTTAGGACACCAAAAATCCAATCCTGTTCTTTAAAAAGGTAAATTTTATTAAAAACAAAAAGAAAGAAAATACATCTGGAAACTTAGGCTTTGCTAGATTAAAAAAAACACATTTACAAAAATTAACATCAAGAATAACCTTCCTGAGGTCCAGCTTAAAGGTTACAAGCAAAACAAAAGCATTTGGGGTTAGCACAGAGGAGTTCACAAGTCAATAAGAAATAAACAGAAATAAACCTAATTGCATCTTTCTAGACATTTTCTGATTTATGAGTAGGTTTTAGGTATGATCTGATGATTTCCATACCTGACAAAAAGCTTTTTACAACATAGTCCCAGCCCTGTCTGTGCTCTGTCCCCTCTCTCTGGGGAGCAACAGCAGAACAGACAAAGGGAAGTTTTTTCCCAATTTTAAAAAGTTCTAGCCCTCCCATTGGTTCTTTTGGTCAGGTGCCCACTCCTTTCCTTTTACCTGTGGGCTTTTTAACAGGTAAAGCAAGTAGAGAACAGCTACTAAGAGGGATTTTATAGCTAACTGGCTCGCAGGGTGTCCATAAAAGGGAGCTCCCCCCCCCCCCCCCACTTCATTTATCACAGGTGCAAAGGAGCATGTTTAGGCATGTATTGACAATCTCATCTGTGTTTTCACCATTTCCTCTATTTGTGTATCAGTCCCTGGCCACCACACAAAACTCCTGCCCAGGACTTTCATTTTGACAATTCCCAAATGGCTTTCATGTAACTCTTGGAATACCTATGACTTGAGATTCATAGAAGTAACCATGCTGGTGCCACAACTTAGGGAACCATGATGTACACTTTACTATTCTTTTAAAAAAATAAAGCTGGAAGAGTTGTTTGTAGGCATATGTCCATTCATTCATTGTAATGTCATATACTTCAGCTAGCAGTGGATCATTTTTTGTTGTGTGTTGCACCATGGCCTTTGTCACTGCCAAGGGTTCAGTTTGTACCACAGAAGTCATATCTACTGTCTCTGGTTCCACTTCAGTATCCTTATCTGCTATTGCCAATGGTAGCTGTGACGAGCAATCTGCACTGGTTCTTTGAACTCAGTATTGTAACGATGAATGCCCAAGGTATCGCCTAGCTCTGTAACTGTGCTGCAGCCATTGCCGGTACTCCTTTCTTTGGGTTAAAATTTTAAAGCAGCAGTTATGCTCTGTCTGCACTCAGAGTAAAATGTTTTCTATACAGATATTGGTGAAGTTTAACTCCCCAGACAAAACTCAAAGCTTCTCTGTCAAGTTCAGTATAGTTACATTTGACAGAGGTTAGAGATCTAAAAGCAAAGACAATAGGCCTTTCTGTACAACCTTCCATCATATGAAACTATTGCTCTTATTCCATGTTGGGAAATGTAACAAGCTAATGTTTTATGCAAAGATGCACTGTGGTACGTAAAACCCTTTCAGATGCTAATAGCTTATTGGCTTCATCCAGAGCTTTGGTTTGGCGTAGACCAACGCCATTTCTGTCCATTGTGTAACAGTTCATTCAGAGAATGTAACGCTGTTACAATGGTAGGCAAGAGCCTATAGTAATAGGTAATCATTCACAGGAAGGAACATAATCATGACATGTTTTGTAGTTGTAGTGCCCGGAGGAGTGCCTTTGGCTTTATCTTGCGATTCATGCAAACCATCTTTGTCAATGGTACAGCCACAATATGTAACAATCTTTGAAAAATTCACATTTTCCCTTATTTGCTTTAAGGCCACACTCAGCCTTGCAAGTGGAGATTCTCAAGGTGTTCATCACTAGCTTCTGTGAGCGATACATCATCCAAGTTAACATGGAGTGCCAGGAATCCCCTGTAATACCTGGTCCCTGGGTCACTGCCAAATAGTTGGTTTGGAAGCAAGCCACACACTAGCCTGTTATATTGAAATAAGCCCTTGTGTGTGTTAATCACAAGGTTGTACTTACCACTGTGTTCAATCTCCATTTGTAGATAGAGTTGGGCTAGGTTGATCTTGGAGAAATGCTTTCCACCAGCTAATGAGGCAAGTATATCTTCTATTTGCGATAAAGGATGTTGATCCTCATGCAACACTGGGTTAGTGGTAACCTTGAAATCACTACTGGTAGGGACAGCCACATTCTTTTTCATTACTGGTACTACAGTGGTGTTCTAGTCTCTCCTTGGAAATAGTTCCAGAGTCCTATAAATGCTGATGCTCCACCTCTACTTTTGGCTATATTGCAACAAGTACTGGACAAGCTTGGTGAGATTTAGGAATTGCTCCTTCTTCAAGCAGAAATTTCTGCTTTCATATGTTTTAAGGTTCTGAAACCACACTGAAAGACATCAGCTGCCTTGTCCAAAAGTTCATCTAATTTTTGTTTTGGGCTGGAGTTTATAAAGTTAGATTTGGTTTTGTTAAGCCGGCAGACAATTCAGGTGTTTCTAGACCAGCTGAATCTCTCTCAGCCCTTCACTTCACAACATAAAGGTTTAGCACATCTTTAATATAAAAAGTGATACTTTTACTGTAATAACACCCAGGGAAGAAAGGATTTCCCCTGTATATGTTTTAGTAGCAGTGAGATTTTCTGCAATTTTACCTCTCAGTAGCCTGTGATAATCCTACAGGAACAGCAGACCCTGTGTTAAGGTTTAAAATGGAGCTTATTCATTCCACTTGTAATGAAATCCAAATGACACTTCATTTGTCTTAACAGTTGTAGCGACGCTGTAACATTCTCTGTGGATTCTATATCAGTGGTTCTCTAACTTTTGTACTGGTGAACCCTTTCACACAGCAAGCCTCTGAGTGCGACCCCCCCTTATAAATTAAATACACTTTTTTATATACTTAACACCATTATAAATGCTGGCAGCAAAGCGGGGTTTGCGGAGGAGGCTGACAGCTCGCAACCCCTCATGTAATAACCTTGTGACCCCCTGAGAGGTCCCTACCCCCAGGTTGAGAACCCCGGCTCTATATTGTCATCTGCCAGCTGATGACTTTGAAATCCTCTGATATTGCTCTTGTGGGGAGGTGATTATGCTTTTCCCAAAACCTGTACATTTTCTGCATGCACCCTAATTTCTTCCAGTTTCTACAGATTGTCCCCTTAAACTAACAATCATTTTCATTGTGAGACTGTTTCCCACAGTGAAAGCACACAGTCTTTGAGCATTTTCTGTTGTGCTTTCTGTGTGACCCTCAGTTTATTTGTTGCACATATAACATGATGCTGTTACAGCTCCATGGCATCTTTGATAGCTGTCTTCAGCAATTTTTGTATGTTTTAGAGTCAAATTAGCCTTGGTCAGCTGGTGTTTTGGGATTTCTTCATGTTGAACATCACATACTAACAGCTACCTTAATTCATTATTTACAGTCTTTCCAAACTGACAGTGCTTTAGTTTCCTTAATCCAGCCCCAGATTCAGAAATTGTTTCATTTTATTCTTGAATCAGTTTATAAAAGCAGAAACACCCATGGCTTTGGGGTTCATAGATTCCTCGATATTAAGGTCAGAAGGGACCATTATGATCATCTAGTCCAACCTCCTGCACAACGCAGGCCACAGAAGCTCACCCACCCACTCCTGCGAAAAACCTCTCACCTATGTCTGAGCTACTGAAGTCCTCAAATCGTGGTTTAAAGACTTCAAGGAGCAGAGAATCCTCCAGCAAGTGACCCGTGTCCCATGCTACAGAGGAAGGCAAAAAACCTCCAGGGCCTCTTCCAATCTGCCCTGGAGGAAAATTCCTTCCTAACCCCAAATATGGTGATCAGCTAAACCCTGAGCATATGGGCAAGATTCACCAGCCAGATACCCAGAAAAGAATTCTCTATAGTAACTCAGATCCCACCCCATCTAACATCCAATCACAGGCCATTGGGCCTATTTACCATGAATATTTAAAGATCAATTAATTACCAAAATCATGTTATCCCATCATACCATCTCCTCCATAAACTTATCGAGTTTAATCTTAAAGCCAGATAGGTCTTTTGCCCCCACCGCTTCCCTTGGAAGGCTATTCCAAAACTTCACTCCTCTGATGGTTAGAAACCTTCATCTAATTTCAAGACTAAATTTCCCAATGACCAGTTTATATCCATTTGTTCTTGTGCCCACATTGGTACTGAGCTTAAATAATTCCTCTCCCTCTCCGGTATTTATCCATCTGATATATTTATAGAGAGCAATCGTATCTCCCCTCAACCTTCTTTTAGTTAGGCTAAACAAGCCAAGCTCCTTGAATCTCCTTTCATAAGGCAGGTTTTCCATTCCTTGGATCATCCTAGTAGCCCTTCTCTGTACCTGTTCCAGTTTGAATCCTTCTTAAACATAGGAGACCAGAACTGCACACAGTATTCCAGGTGAGGTCTCACCAGTGCCTTGTATAACGGTACTAAAACCTCCTTATGTCTACTGGAAATACCTCGCCTAATGCATCCCAAGACTGCATTAGCTTTCTTCACAGCCATATCACGTTGGCGGCTCATAGTCATCCTGTGATCAACCAATATTCCAAGGTCCTTCTCCTCCTCTGTTACTTCTAATTGATGCCTCCCCAGCTTCTAACTAAAATTCTTGTTATTAATCCCTAAATGCATAACCTTACACTTCTCACTATTAAATTTCATCCTATTACCATCCAGTTTACAAGGTCATCCAAATCTTCCTGTATGATATGCCAGTCTCTCTCTAAATTGGCAATACCTCCCAACTTTGTATCATCCACAAACTTTATTAGCACGTTCCCACTTTTGGTGTCGAGGTCAGTAATAAAAAGATTAAATAAGATTGGTCCCAAAACTGATCCCTGAGGAACTCCACTGGTAACCTCCCTCCAGCCTGACAGTTCACTTTTCAGTAGGACCCGCTGTAGTCTCCCTGTTAACCAATTCCTTATCCACCTTTCAATTTTCATATTGATCCCCATCTTTTCCAATTTAACTAATGATCCCCCATGTGGCACGGTATCAAACGCCTTACTGAAATCTAGGTAAATTAGATCCACTGCGTTTCCTTTGTCTAAAAAATCTGTTACTTTCTCAAAGAAGGAGATCAGGTTGGTTTGGCACGATCTACCTTTTGTAAAACCATGTTGTATTTTGTCCCATTTACCATTGACTTCAATGTCCTTAACTACTTTCGCCTTCAAAAATTTTTCCAAGACCTTGCACGCTACAGATGTCAAACTAACAGGCCTATAATTAGCAGGATCACTTTTTTTCCCTTTCTTAAAAATAGGAACTATGTTAGCAATTCTCCAATCATACGGTACAACCTCTGAGTTTACAGATTCATTAAAAATTCTTGCTAATGGGCTTGCAATTTCATGTGCCAATTCCTTTAATATTCTTGGATGAAGATTACCTGCCCCCCCCCGCCCCGATTTAGTCCCATTAAGCTGTTCGAGTTTCGCTTCTACCTCAGATATGGTAATACCTACCTCCATATCCTCATTTGTCATACTACCATTATCCCTAAGATCCTCTTTAGCCTTATTAAAGACTGAGGCAAAGTATTTGTTTAGATATTGGGCCATGCCTAGATTATCCTTGACCTCCACTCCATCCTCAGTGTTTAGCGGTCCCACTTCTTCTTTCTTTGTTTTCTTCTTATTTATATGGCTATAGAACCTTTTACTATTGGTTTTAATTCCCTTTGCAAGGTCCAACTCTACTTGACTTTTAGCCTGTCTCACTTTATCCCTACATGTTCTGACCTCAATAAGGTAGCTTTCCTTGCTGATCCCTCCCATCTTCCACTCCCTGTATGCTTTCTGCTTTTTCTTAATCACCTCTCTCTCTGAGATGCTTGCTCATCCAGCTTGGTCTACAACTCCTGCCTATGAATTTTTTCCCCTTTCTTGGGATGCAGGCTTCCGATGGCTTCTGCAGCTTTGATTTAAAGTAATCCCAGGCCTCCTCTGCCTTTAAATCCATACATTCTTCAGTCCAATCCACTTCCCTAATCCACAGTCTCAGCAAATGTTTTGTCCTTGAGTTTAGCAGGACGCGTTAGCTTACACAGCAGATTGTAAAATTTTAGTCCCCCCATTACACTCCATAGAATTGCCACCTGTTTTCCCATCAGGTATTTCATTAGCTATCATAGTGTTCCAGTATAGTTTGGCCAGTCATCCACTGAGTTATCAAAAAAGTCTGTTTCCCTCAAACAGCCAGATATTTCAATTTTTCTCTGAGTGAGCAGTTAACTCACAGTTCCAGCAGCTGCAGTTTCCTTCTCAGTTTCATTACTTATTAGGCCCCTGTAGTCACACTTTGTTTCATTGTATTCCTGGACTAGGGGCCTGTCCTTGTCCCCAATTGACTTGTGTGCTTTAAAGAACAGAAATGTAATCTGAAGGAACCACAGGGCTCAGCGGGGTCCAAGTATCTGTTTATTAACGACAAACAAGGCCTACCTACTTCTACACACAGCTGCTCAGTCTGGCAGGGTTCCAGTGGCTTTTAAAACACAGAAGATAGTAAGGGCCATTAGAGTGCTCAAACTTTTTTTTAAGGGATATCTACTCTGTTCCTCTCCAGTCTTTCACAATTTAACTAATTGCTAGTTGCTTACATATCACACTGCTGACATCTAATGAAGATATTTTCTATACCTTTTAAGAGAGAGACATTTTTTGTTGTAGTATTGTCCATGCTGACTAATTTCTGTCCTGTTCTTGGTATAAGAGGACAACTATTTTGGGAAGAAATATGTCCTTCCAAGCTAATTTTATAAACCTAGGATTGCAAACACAAAACGTGACTGAGCAAGTGCCATCAGTGCCCTTGGACTGCTATCAAAGCAGGGGATATCAAACTATTTGTTATAAACACAAAATTCTGTAGGTAGTTATGTGGAGGAGAGGAAATTGCTTATGAGAACAAAAGGAAATGGCAGATTATGACTGAATGCTTAGGAGATGGGAATTGTGATGCTCCCAATAGCTTAGTTCCAATGGAATGAACATGGTATGAATCTAAAGCCTGCTTCCACCCTGAGAGCTGGGTTTATAAAAATGCCCCTACTTACTCAATTGACGATCTGCTCCCTGGATATATGAAGAATCAAATCTGCTGGATTTAAAGACGTTTTTACTCCTAGAATCATTGAGCACCAGCAGAGTTAAAACTGTGACAGAACAGGATGCTCTACTCTTATGTAGCACCCACAGAATTAATTTGTTTCATCAGCCACGATTGCAGTCCTATTGAAAGTAATGGGACTCAGGCCATGATTGCAACAGAATGGCAGGCAGAGGTGTGACTGAGGGCCTAATCTGACCTGCAGAACCTTTATTACAGGTGATGACACATGAGAGAGAAAGAACCCAAACTAACTTTTAGAGTCAAGGTTGAGTTTTGAGGGCTAGCCGTTTGGAAATAGATTTACTCAATTTATTAGTACAATATGAGATATGGAAATTATTGTCAGCTTTTATGCATACCAACAACATCCTTACAGCCATGTTTCAGGTTACAGACATACTTTAAACGGGCAAAGATTTCTTTCCTGAGTAACCTGTGTCAGTCTTTTAATAACACTTACATAGCATCTTTCCTCTGAGGATCTCAAACTGTTTTACAAACAGCAGTGAATTAAGCCTCACCTTTCTTAAAAGATTAGATACTAGCCCCATTTTACAGATGGGAACTTGAGGCAGAGAGGTGAATTGACTTGCTTAAGCTCACAGAAGAACAGGATTATGAAAAATCTTCTCTCTCAGGAAACAACGCCGTCCAATAGGTTTTTCCCACTTCTCCCTTTATTTTTTTAACTTGTCCCTCTGAAGTAGTTACGTGAATTGTAATATTTGTGAAAGTTTTTTGACATTAGAAACAGGCTGGAATTTCTATCCATGAATAAAAACTTTATTCTACAGCATTAAAAAAAGGAAGTGGTGAGGACAGCAAGGGACTTTTACCTACTGGGAAACAGCGAGTTATAGAATTGTCTATTAAGTAACAGGTGAAGGGGGATGGGTACAGTGAAGGCCATGGCAAGCATGTGGAACAAACTCTCAATGGATGTTGTTGGAACTGGGTGGATTTGAGAACGGTTAGGGACTTGGTTTAGTTAATTAATAACTTTCCTGAGTGTCCGCATTTAGACGAGCCCTGAGAGACCACAAAGAATAGGAGTGCTCAAGGTCAACTGTGCCGTTTAATGAAGTTTTATCCATTAAGCAGAATAGAACAGAACATTGGTGAGCTCGACAGTTCTGGAAGTGAACTGTTTTCAACAGCTATGTTGTAATTAAAAGGTATCCAGGATGCTAATTTAAGACACTGTTTTAAGCCTTGCAGCAACTATTCAACAACACCAGCACCTGTATTTAGGGGAGACTCTGTACATGTTCAAATACCCAGACTCAAAAAAAAAATTCTGATTATGCTATAAGGAAAACTAAAAAGGCAAATACTTGAAGGTTTCAACTTTCTTCTATAACAACAACATAACCTTAATTTAAAAAGAAATAAAGGTGACACTTTATCCTGTGGAATTAATAATGAATTCCTTTCCTTCTTAGCATTTAAGATGGAAGATGGTGGCAGGGGAGGTTGTGTCACAATTAGTTGCAGCAAAATGATGGAAAATGATGGAAGTAAAAATAGGACTATTGAATTCGGAGTTGTCATAGTGTACGAAGTGTTCAGCACTTACCGTTCTGCCAGCTCGGTAGCAGTTCAGCATGTTTATAGCACATGGGGTTATAGCACAACTTGCTTTGGTTGAAACTTAGTAATAGTGTAGGTGCTGAAAAAAGCAAACAAGTTGCTAAAAGCATTGCTTTCTAGGGCCAGATACAAAAGAGCAGTAGGCCTAACGATCTAACTTAACTTGGTTATTGTGTTCTTGTCTCTTACTTACAGGAGTGCAAGCTTTTCAATTTGGCCTGTTTTAATGTTTGAGGAATAAATATATTCACAACATGATTATTATGTATTTTCTTCTTCCTCCCACACCCCTTAAAACTTTGGGCTTATTCACACATTTTCCCCCTCCAGAAAGAAGAGAGGGAAATTTTTTTGCAGATAGGGAGAAGTCACAAACAGCCAGAAGTGGAAGACTGCAAATAATTCAGGAATAGAACTCATATACTTCAGTTCACAAGTTCTTTCTGCTATTACTTGTAAATTCTTCCTAGGTTTTCTTCCTGCTTAATAGGAAGCAAGGTCTAACTAAAAGAAAAGGAGGACTTGTGGCACCTTAGAGACTAACCAATTTATTTGAGCATGAGCTCACGAAAGCTCATGCTCAAATAAATTGGTTAGTCTCTAAGGTGCCACAAGTACTCCTTTTCTTTTTGCGAATACAGACTAACACGGCTGTTACTCTGAAACAAGGTCTAACTGTTAAACTCAAAAAGTGATGTTAAGCTAGAAATAAACCAGGGGACACAGAGGGGGAAAGGAATCTTTTCAGAAGTAAGAATTTACACTGCTTAGGTATTTAAAGCAATGTTTAAAAAGCAAAGGAAACTCTATGAAAGAGACTGACTACTTCACTCGGAACCACATCTTCCATTTAATCAGTTAACTTTTCAGCCAAGAGAAGCCTGCTCTTTCTAATGCAAAATGTCATGTTCAAATAGTTCTGCAAAGAGTCTTTGCAGAACTTATGAAGCTAAAATAATACAAGTTGGCCAGCATAATACAACAGGAATCTGCCTGGAGCTATGCATGTGAACAAGAGCAGGAGTGCAATGCAATGTCTTTCACGATTTAATCTACCTGCAGTGTATCCAGTGCGTGCTGCACAGAGCAATGCAAAAGAAAAAGATTCTCTCATAACAAACACTTATGAAAACAGAAGATAAAATATTCTGTTAACAATTGTTGAACACTGTAGCGAAAAACCGTCACATTCTAGCGCAACATAGAAAACAATCCATCAGTCTAATCTCATGCCTTAAATACGAGTTTGCTGAATACATAAAAGCCTCAGCGTAGTTTCTATTTATGAATGAAAGCTACATATAAATTTAGTATAAATAAAATTTACAGCAGAGCTCATAAAAAAAAAAGGAAAGTTTCCCACCCCATCCCTTCAAAAAAAATTAAGAAAACTTTTGTGCACCCTTTGAATTGTAAAGATCTGCAAATTTTATGGTAATCAACTTTCTTGAAATATACTTTTGTTCTTTTTTTAAAGGGTAATGCCATGTCTACACTATGGGTGCTACAGCAAGATAGTCACGCTGCTGTAACCCCATAGCGTAGATGCAGACTCCAGCGACAGAAGGAGTTTTTTCCATCTCTGTAGGAACTCCACCTCCCTGTGTGATAACTAGGTTGATGAAAGCATTCTTCTGGTGACCTAGCTGCATCTACCCTGGAGTAATTATTTTCAGAGTAAGCTACTTTTCTTGCCAAAAATATGCCAGATGTAGTTTAGGTAGAGGGACCCCCCCCAAAAAAAACCCAAAAAACCCCAAACACCTCCCAATTCTGGATACAGTTGAAACTTGGAGTCTCCTCCTTTTGGCACCACACTAATTTCATAACTCATCCTGAGCACAATGCTCAATTAATGTCCAAGGGGTTCTGAGGAAGTGAAACCAGAATGGAGAAGGTTTGGGATTCCTGATCCTTTGTGCCCCTATAACTCAGAATGCCAGCCTTTTCTTTTATAATTCATCCATAAACCCTCAGAACAGAAACTTGAGGAAAGGCTCCATCCAGAGACAAATATCTCTGGATCCTAACTCCAACAGTTTAGAAGTACATTTAAAAACAACAAGCAAGGAGTCTGTATTTCTAAAAGTTTGAATTTCTAAATCCCTGTGTAACAATGAAATTGGTTTTCCAAGCAAACATCCTGCATGTTATTAGTCCCTAAGGTAAGTCATTAGCTCCTACTCACATACACAGCCCTCATTAATTCACATGAATGACTAGAAGACCCATGGCAAACTGGTGAATTTTGTGAGTTAGCAAGTGAGCAATTAAAAACCCAAGGATACAGCATTGTAAGATATACTTTATTAATTTGATAAGTGTAGTTTAATGTTATTGGTGAAAATTCATATTATCACAAATTTAATAAAAGTAGGAAGTATTTTCATTGTTAGGAACTCAGGTTTTTAGGTTTGTTATGTTTTATAGAAATATGAGAGAACTCACATCTTAACTATTCTTGTTTTAATAAAATGTTTTCCATAGTGGTCTATTCTGATCTATTACTGACAACTTAATATCTAAAACTATTAACTAAAATTCATGTGGCTCTAACAATCAAGTTAATGTTACATAGTTTACATCTGAAAGTGGTCAGTAAGAAATAATAGGATTTATGAAATCTTTCAAAAGTTTTTATACCATATTTCCCCTCCCACCAAGATGCATTTATTTTCTATAGTACCAGTCAGACTCAAGATATACAAGTGAATCCACTGAATTATACTAATGTGGTGACTGTTTCCAAAGGAGCAACCAATGTGCACTTGTTACAGTAACTCCCATGCAGTTTTGAAAATAACATTTACTGCAAGGAGAAATGTAGGCCTCAAATATTTCCCCCCAATTATTTAGAAGAAATATCATGGGATTTTAACTTGCATTTGAACAGCCACTAGAAACGAGCAGAAAAGAATTGGTTTTAACATTGTTCAAAGAGTAGCATCACTAATATTCCCAAACACTGCAGTGCAGTAGTGTCCCTAGATGTAGCCCATGTACTGTTCAGTGTAAGGTAGACATTAGCAGAGTTTAGGTTCATCCAGGATAAAACTGTTTTCTATTCTTTAAAATAGTACAGTTATCCCAGGCTCAGACTTGGCAGGAGTGTCTATATCTTTTATAGTTTTGTTAGCCTAGATAATGTAACTGCAGATGATCATTTTATCATTAATTATAAGCCATTTGTCTCCGTATGATTCATGGCCATGAGTTTCACATGTTAAATCATTTTGTAAAGCTATTTCATCTGAATTAAATTATCGTCTTTTAATTTCACTGCCTGTCCCCTTGTTCTTTTCTAATAAGAAAAGATAAATAGAAGCACCCAAACAACCATCTCTGTACAAGTCATGATTTTATACCACTATCATTGTAGTGCCTATTGGTCTTCTCTTTAAACCAGAAAGTTCTAGCCTTTTTAATATTTCCTCACATATGGTTTTCCCCATTCATCTAATATTTTTATTGCTTCTCTCTGACCCTTCTCACATTCGATTATATCATCCTTTTCTGAGATCTGTTCAGTTCTGGGCCACCATTCATCCAACTTATAATTTCAGATTCTAACAAGCTCTTTGTTTTAAAAAGCCTTCCCTAGAGTCCTCCCCCAAGGATTTGGAACTTCGTTATACTACAATCACTATTACTCAGTGGCTCAACTACAAGGGAAAGAGAGAAAAGAAATAGGTAAGCAGTGGTCAGTGTATTGCAGTAGCACAGATGAAGTACAGAGGTGGCAAGAGAAGAGAGGGGGCACCTGAAACAGCTTGAAACTGCCTAGGCAAGACCTTTGGGGGGAAGAAAGAGAGAGGCACAGAGACAGGAAGTGACTTGCCCAAGGTCAGATAGCAGGAATCGACCCTAGGTCTCCTGAGTCCAGTCCAGAGCCTTTTCTGCCTCTCACCATAACATCCAATGTAGAAGAGATCCCTAAGTGCAGGCAACTGGGTTTTCCTCCAAGTCACACTCACCTGATTAGGAAGACACATCCTCACTCTATTGAGTAGACTGAGGGTTTTTTTTAAATTGCTATGAAAGACATCAATAGTTTCATCAACTAATATTCTTCAAGCAGTTCTCAAATGCCAGTTTATCCTTCTCCCATTATTAGAGTCGACATTAAAACAAAGGTGGACATGCACACGGGGTTGACATCACACCAGACAAAAGGATAACATTTACTTAGATAGGTTTTTTGGGCCATTGTGTACAGAGATTTTGCAGAACCTTATTACAAAAAGAAGTGACTCTCCTGTCTACTGCAATCTAGCCCCGTTGCTTTGAATGGAATCAGTGCACAAACATTTAACATGGAAAACACTGGCACATTCACACACTAATCCTCTCCAAACCCACTTTACTCACCCTCCCTAAACCTCTTCATGACAGGACAGTACTTGAAACACCAAACTGACAAGAGAGTCTATATTCAAACGTTTGCAAGATTGAAAATTAAATCACTTCCACTGTCTAATTCAGTGGCTCTCAACTTTTCCAGACTATTGTACCCCTTTCAGGAGTCTGATCTGTCTTGCCTAACCCCAAGTTTCACCTCACTTAAAAACTACTTGCTTACAAAATCAGACAAAAATACAAAAGCGTCACAGCATACTGTTACTGACAAATTGCTTACTTTCTCGTTTTTATCATATATAAAATAAATTAATTGGAATATAAATATTGTGCTTACATTTCAGTGTATAGTATATAGAGCAGTATAAACAAGTCATTGTACGAAATTTTAGTTTGTACCTACTTCCCTAGTGCTTTTTATATAGCCTGTTGTAAAACTAGGCAAATATCTAGATGAGTTGATGTATTCCCTGGAAGATCTCTGCATGCCCCATGGGGTACGCATGCCTCTGGTTGAGAGCCACTGGCCTAATTTACTGCTTTAGAACTCACAAAATTCTGCAAAATGCCTGTTCCAGGGGAAATGGTTTTGTTGCTGCAGTCATTAGCTCTACAATTCCTCAATAGCACAAAGCACATAGAGATCAAGAAAAAAAGTGTATAAACAAGATGTGTTGGGCAATATTTTCAGTAAGTTATCATTAAACAGTACTCAGATTGGAAGGAAACATAAGTGTGATGTACCTGTTTATTTGTACAGCACGCAAAATATTTATGAAAGTACAAATGAATTATGATAAGCAATTTTTAGAATTTTTCCTCCTATTTTCAGTCAATGAAAGTAAGAGGGAGTATAGGATAACTACCTACAAGCCTCCCCCAACCCAGTTCAAGCACTTTGAAATACGCCAAAGCCTACAACCATAAGACATTTAAGACTGTTAGGGTACTCACCTTTCATGAAGAACATAACACTGCTCAATCTTAACAGGTAGGTTCAGATTAAAACATTTAGCTTTTGTAGTTTACGTTCGCCACTTTTGCCAATTCTTAGACGTATGCTCTCAAGCATTTCCTGCCCCATAGCCCATAGTTAATCTTGTCCTCCCACTTGATCCCAGATTGAGAGCTGTCCTAACAATACTTAGTTACAGATATCACAATCATTTCTATGGTAAGAAACTGAGAAGCCTGAAACACAGGATTACAATTCTGTGCAAGATCAGGAAGTTAGGTTAAGAGCTCTTATACTTAGGTCTGCAACAGCAGCCAAGAACAAAGTACAAGAAAAAACACTTTTTATTCATCAACTTTTTGCATTTTTGTTTCACTGTGAAGTACTCAAGTCTACATTTTTAGTTAGCTACTTTAATAAGTTATCTTAACGTCCAGCACGCTGTTTACGTGGCTTTCAGTTTATGTTGATTTTCAATCTGTTTAAGAATCAGGTTTTGATTAAAAAAAAAAATAAAGCTTAGAGATCCACTGATGAAGAGTGCTAGATAAGAGTAAATATTTTTCTTTATACCATCACAATAAATATATGGAAGCGCTTTGTACTATCTGTCAATAAAAGTGGTGCTAAACGGGTATGCCTACAAGCAGCTGTGCCAACATTAGTTATCTGACTCTGAATCTACAGAAAAATAATGGGAAGGAAGTAGGCATGTCAAAGCCTAAAATACATAGTAACTAATGCCTATTCTGAGTTAACAAAACATGTTTCTGCTCCTGTGCTATTAATACCAGAGTGGGAGTAAATATTTATTGCATAAAAGCAGTCCAAATGCTCTCATAAATAATGAGACTCTTAGTACAAATGACAGGTTTCAGAGTTGCAGCCGTGTTAGTCTGTATCTGCAAAAAGAAAAGGAGGACTTGTGGCACCTTAGAGACTAACAAATTTATTTGAGCATAAGCTTTCGGAAGTGAGCTGTTAATCTCTAAGGTGCCACAAGTCCTCCTTTTTTAAATACAAATGGTGTCCTATCAGTTCATGCATTGTTTAATATCTATACCCCAAGACTAATGGACCTTATTTAATGGCCTCTGAACACCTAATGCATGAACTGTAATATAGACTGATACTAACAAGTTTCACACAACAATATGGCACTTTGATAGCTCAACTTCTATGATCAGCCATTACTATGCAGAAAACTGGAGTTCAGAGTAATTTTCAATCTCAGAAGAGTAACATGGAGGAGCGATCATAGCATCTCTAAAACATTAGGCCCAGACCCCAAAAGATTCCTCTTGACTACAGTGGAACTAAGGCCCACATCCTGCTCTCATTGATTTAAATCAAACAGAATCAGCTCTTCATTGTGGCCAAAACCATTTGCAGGACTGGGCCAGAGAAAGCAACACTTGCAATGTGAAATTAGAGGCAACATACTTCATAGTGTTATCTTGTTCAATATACAGACTGACTGTCCAGTCTCCATGTATCACAGGTACCACTGAAGGGTTACGTTGGGGGTGTGGAGAGAATTCTGACTGGTAACTAGTCTTGATTTACTTGGTAAAATTGTAATTATCCTAATCACTTGAATCTAGCCCCTTAAATATCCCTTTTTACACCCTGGACTAAAAGATGGATGTTCATCAACTGGATTCTTTATATTTCCAATTATATGGCAGAAGAACTTGATTTATCCCATGGTAAATAGTGAAAGTTGGTTTGTATTTAACCTCCTAAAAAAAATACTTGCAACACTGTGCAGAGGCATGTTGACCTACCAAACACAAGCTTTGAAAAGGGTACTTCTTACTAATAATTTTTTAATATGCAAGTATTTTAGTAAGTCTGCCTTTTCATTATCAGTAGTAGACACCTAAACATTTGAAAGGAAAATATTGCTATATCTGATTCAGCGAAAGCTTGTCAAAACTTAAGTTGTTTGTTTTTAAATAAAGAGGCTACATTAAAACACTGCAGAGGATGGTGTTACCAGAACTTGCTTGATAAAGCAAAAGAAAAATTAAATTTAAAAAAATGCAAACTGTTTGTTTACTGCAGGTAAGTCCCTTGAGCAATAACGTCATTACCCAGTCCTTGATCAGAGATCTGTTTGAAACTGACAGCTATCAACATGAGTTAGAAAACTTTCTACTTGTAACATTTCAAATAAGGGATCAGTGTTTTCTGTATCTTCTGCCAGGAAAGAGGGAATTGCAGTTTTTATACAATTTCAATTTCATGGTATGTACTCAAAGAAGAAACTAATATTTAACCACTGAATATCCTTGTGATCCAGTGTATAGTTCAGCTATATTGGCTGAGGCTCTACATGGTGACCAGTGGAGTTTGGCATTATCTAACAGTCTGCAGATAAAACTGGTCTCTAGAGATGCATTCAGTGCCAAATTATAGTAAAGGTAAAGATCATAATGTATCAGATTCAAGAGGGGACAGGCAGTTGCTACATTGGACAGGATATATACCCTTCTATGAGAGCATGACACTGTTCATAGGGAGTGTAAGAACATGGTGGTGAGCTAAACCTTCAGCTACCATGTAATATTCTGTGACTAGAGTTTAGCAGAGAAAGGGCTGAAAATGGTGAAAGGCTTTTTTTTTTTTCCCTTGATTGGTTCATGCAGTTTCACATCCCAAATTCTGAAACCCTTGCAAAAACATTACATTTTTTTCCAAAATTAAACAAGATCTCAGTCCCTCTTAATCAAACATTTGGAAGGCTGGGTTTGCATTTGTACCGTTCCGCTTTAGGCCTCTTGAAAAAGATAGGACTGCAAGTCAAGAATACTATCCCTGCCTTCTGATCAACTTCAATAATAATTTGCACTTACATAGTACTTAAACATTTAAGTATGTCTCATAACACACCATGAGGAACCCAAAATTACTATGTCCACAATTAGACCATCAAATTCCAGTCTCACGCCCCATTCACTAGAGAATAATGCCTCCCAGATAAGTACCTGGATCTTAGTTTCCACATCTATAATACAGTGGCAATTACATTTACCATAGGTAAGATGCACAGGATTTAAGATGTCTACAGCTATACATAGGTAGGTAAAACAGGAAAATGTATGAACTGCATCCAGATAAAGGAAATAGCAGAACAGACTTAAGAGAAGTTCTGTAATTTTTCTGCAACAGGACAGGGCATATGCTAAAAGGGGGAAAAAAAGTTATACAACTTCTAAGAAGAGCTATGTAAATATTTTGCTGAACCCTGTGTGTCTCGAGCTCTAATCTGCCTACGTTATTATAGGTTGGACTGTATTTCCCATGGAATTAGAATACCAGTCTGCTAGGATTGTATAGCAATGGAGATTTTGAAAGATTCTCGGCTATTCTTTAATTCTGCTTTATGGATTTCCTTAACTTGCTACTTCATATGCAGAACATAAGAATCATTGCAGACATATTCATCAGATGAGAAAAAAACTTAAAGACAAGCCACCACATCTCAGTGACACAGGTAATATCTAACAGTACACTATTATTTTGAGAGCTTGATTACCCCACTGAATTGAAGATGAATGAGTAATAGAAAACTGCTTTTTTGTTTTAAACTACATTTATTACTCTATACATATACTTCATAACTGATTGCTTTGCAAACAATTGTCTGTAGACACTCTTCAAACATGAAAGAAAAATCCATACAGATCCAGAGATTTTACAGAAGTCTGCAATTTGAAATCCTGTGCAAAATGTACCTCCCTGCTTTATTTAGTAATAGGCAGTTAACACACACAAACTCAGCATTCTGTTTGTCAGTAAAAAATGCTCTGAGCCAAAGTGGGTAACTTGCAACTTGCGAGGTCAAATGAAGTTGTGTCTGCTTATAGCAAGGCTGAAAGTAGCCCTGGTCTTATACTAGTCACTTCAGTATTGTGAATGCAAGACTTAGCCGACACACCTAATTTATGGAGGGCTTTTCATAGTCATTACTAAAAGTCCATTTCAAATCACCACAATTGACAACATGGCAGTCATTTAAAAAAACCTCTGAAATCTGCTTTAATGTATTCCATTAGGCTGATGCTAGCTTGTTTGGCTGAAGAGGTACCATGCATACTCACATCGCATCCGATGAAGTGAGCTGTAGCTCACGAAAGCTTATGCTCAAATAAATTGGTTAGTCTCTAAGGTGCCACAAGTACTCCTTTTCTTTTTGCGAATACAGACTAACACAGCTGCTACTCTGAAAACAGTACAAGATAAGTTCCAGGAATAGTACAATAATACTCACTTCTCCTATCCACCCAAGATATTCCTAGACTACATTGCAAATCATATTGAAAGCTGTATTGATGTATTTTTCACCCACGTTACATTCACACTAAAGACTAAAAAAAAAAATTCTTCCCTTCAAGACAGGAACTGAGACACTGCACAGCAGATCAAGTGCATATGTCTGTTTTTTACAAAAGACCTTGGATTTACGTGGATGTTACTTTCCTATCCACCATGAAATCATGATTGCTTTATGTCTCCCTACTGATATTAGCTGTTCATTTATGGAAGAACAGGACGAATAGATGCTCTATATTTCCAGCCCAATCACAAGATTTATGTTACTAAAATCAATTTAAATTATTTCTGTAGTTTTTAAATAAAGTCTCATTTTAAAATCATTGCATTTCAACAATGTACTTGTTGGTTTGCATTTGGATTGCTTTATGATAAAGAAAACAAAACGTGTTAAGTGAATAACTACTATGTCCCAAACAGGGAAAAGCTTCAGAAGACTTGAAACTTAACCAGATAAATAGCCTCCAACAAACTATTTTTTGCCATCTGCAGCAAAGTCATTAAATACCTAATTCTGATTTTTTTTACTGCACTGTAAAATATGATCATCAAACTGACAGTTGTATGTCTTCTTGTGAATGTTTTAAGGTGGTATTTTCTTTAAGTCAATGAGGGAGAAGTTTATTTTTGGATGACAAGCAGTGTCCTAAAAATATAGTTATTTATTTACATAAAAAGAATTAGATGCTTCATGTGCAAGCCTAAATAGTAACCAACGGAGTATTTAAATTCCTTATGAGGGAGCACTAACACACCTGTATTCCTGTCACGCTATTTGCCAGTGTTACTTAAAAAACATGTGGAAGAGACATGAAATGTAGAAGTAGTAAGGACCATTCATTCTCATGGTAAGCCTCAACTCTGGTGCCCCAGGTGCTATGCTTTTAGAAAAAAAAAAAAAAAAAAAAAAGAAGATTACTGCAGTACACTTCTTGAGAATACAATTAACTTCAAGCTCGTGATTTGTCAAGCAGATGATGGAATTAGTTTTCACTGCAGGTTAATTCCACTAGGAATACTACACTATTTGTTGTAAACAGTATGGAACTCCCTGCAGTAAAATATTTTTTTGTTTTAAAAAAATAATAATGAATTAACCTTGCATTTGGGCAGCCTCCAAGCTAGCAGTGGCTTCCTGCCGTGCTTCTTCCACAGCAGAGGATGCATCTGCAACTGGTGATTCTTTTTCCCCTTCAGCTTCTGTGGATGCCATAGATCCTTCATTCTCTTCTGTCGATTCATCAGCAGTTAGTCCTCCAGCCTCTTCTGTAGGTACCTCTGTGGCCTGCTCGCTTGCTTCAGTGACTTCAGCCGTCTCCAGTTCATCACCTTTTAAGGATTTATTTAATACAGTAAAGCAAGTGTAAAGTGTATGCATGCAACAGGAAAACAAGTTCACCAATTGCTTTCGCCATCTTATTTAAACTTAAAATGAAAAAATTTTGTTTGTTTTGTGGTTGAGATTTTCCATATAAAAGTCAAGGAACTCAAAGTTATGGTCCCCACATCAGATAAAGTTTAAAATATCATTAAGCCATATTCTCAGTCATTAGCTTAGCTTTACTACCATGTCACTATAATGAAAAGGAAAATATGGCTTAAAGCAAGTGGTTGACAACAAAGAAAATAACAGAATGAGCGTGCACACACAAACTGAAACCATGCCAGAGGGATGTAAGATTTATGTGTCCAAACTTGTTCTCATTGAAGGACTCAGTAGGAAAATGGTTATTGACTTCTTTGGGATTAGGATCAGAGTCCTCATTCCAGTTGAGCCCAGTGATGAAATTATCTAAACATGGAATACAACACATTAACTTTCCTGCTTAGAAGCTCTTATGCAGTTTAGCACCATTCAGAGTTTCAGTTCAAGAGGAATGGCATTCATAAATAATTAAGGAAAGTAAAGCCCACTCTATATATATGGGACAAACAAAAATAACAAAAGACACTTATTAAAAAACTAGGTGTGTAAAATAGAGAAAAGTTTGTGAACACTAAACCATAGTTGATCATCCAGAGACACTGGAGATGCATGCAGCCACTTACAACTGATCATTTTCTTGTTTGCAAACCTGAGCTCTCTCTGTTTGAGGTTTGCCAGCATCTCTGCATATAAAATTGTTCAGAAGCAGTGAAACCCCATGTTGTCTCATAGAATGAACTAGTTCAGCCTCAAATGGGATTAAAAAAAATAATTAAAATGAATACAGTCCAAGGTAGGAAGGCATGCAAAGGAGAACACACACACACACGTACATGCACAAAAACCACACAAACATGCATACACATCACACAAGTTGGCAAAATGAAAAAGTATGCCATGTGTTCGTTGTTAGTTAACCCTCACACCAAATTCATCAGGCGCAGAACAGAACTGGAAAGAGTTGTATAATAGTTACAAGCAGGAAGAGAGAGAAAAAATAAAAAAGCTTAAAGAGACATTGTCAGGCTAAAAAAATAATCCTGTTTTTAAAAATGTTAGTACTTTGGACTAAAAGGGAGGACCATATGCCATTTACTTACTCTTTGCATTTCACTCAGTTAGGAGAATGAGAACAGGTGCGGGGGGAAGGGGCGAATGAAACTGACCAGTCAGTTTCACTCCCTGGTTCTCATGCACTTGCACAGGGATGCATTGTTTGGGTTTAAATTCAAACAAAATTTGATTCCATTGGTTAAAAAACAAGACCAAAAAAACCCCTTCACACTAAATAGGATCAAGTTACCTGACTGTGTCCCTTTAAGTCTCCCTCAGTATCTTTCCAACAAACTAAGCTTTATCACACAAAGACCAGAGTAACGGGCAAGCTCAACACTTTATTGGACAGTCAAATATACAAGTGCATTCATTCAAAACAGCCAGCTCTTTAACAATCTCAAAGTTGCCTTCTACAGGATATATTCAGTAGCTCAATATGGTTTGGCCTTGCAAATGTAAAGATAGTATTTTTTAAGTCTCACAAGTGTGAAGTTTTACAGTAGAAGGCATAAAGTCATCCCCAGGTAGGCTGCGAGGTATGCAATGGTGAAGGATTATCTCTTTGTTTGTATTTTACATCCTCAGGTTTGGAAAGACAGATTTCCCTTGTATTTTATTCTGGAAAGTGTAAAAGTAGAGTAATGATTAGAAAGGCTGAATCAGCTTTTACAATTAAAAGTTAAATTAAGAGAAAATTACCACTAAAAAGCAGATCAGAAACAAGTTTGAAGAGGGGGGCACATTAGAACAAGAAAGGAGGACACATAAGCAAATACATGCACTCAGAGGATAAAAAATGAAGTGTACTCTGTTGCAGCAAACATTCATTTCACAATAAGTTAATTCCCTAAGATTTTCCACCACTATTTCTATTCATGCTCCTCCCAGAGACTTTAAAACCCACTATTACATTCTGTGTTTGTTAAAGTTTGGTTTATAGATCAATAGGAGTTTAAAAGGTTTGTTATTAGAGCTGGTTGCAATTTCTCAAGTTTTCAAATAACCAAATTAAAAATGAACTTGAAAAAAGCATTTGATATTTTTGACCATTTTGTAGTTTTTTTGTACAAATTCTTTTTGTGAGGGCTGTGTGCCATCTGAGAATTGAGTATTTTTGGGAAAAAAAACATTTAACAGGGAAAATGACATTGGTTACTTTATGGAAAAGAAAAGACAAATGCCTGGGAGAAAGTGAAGGAAATTCTCCCTCTAACCTAACCCTTCCATTCCCTGGTTGTAAATTCCAGTCCTTCTAGCCACATGGTTGCCCTCTCCATGTTATATTAATAATAGTAAGTAAATATAACTATTATTTGTATCATGCTAAGAGAGTGTACTGGGATGTGTTTACCTCTGTCCACTGTTTTGTACAGTTCCCCAACATCCCAAAAAAAGCAGAAATTTCTCAAATAAGTCACTACCCATAGCATCATCTAGCTTTAAAGGGTTAGATTTTATGTTCTTCTGAGTGGCAGGTTCACCAGTTCTCTAATTAGTTATTTCCACAACAAGCACTGTGAAAAATAAGTATGACTAACTGCACTCAAAGGAGGTGAGGGTGGCGAAGTTGTGGGCGCTGATTCTGTGGAGGCAGGGAGGGGAAGCCATGTAGCACTGCTCTGTGATGAGACACATGCTAACTACAGGATTAGGACTACACGTAGAAGAAAAAAATAAGAAAGAGCAAAGACATTTGAGAAAATGAAAAATGTTAATCTAGGGGATTCTAAGATAGAAGGGAACAGAAGCCAGTTTAGGGAACATGGGAGAAGAATTTGGGGGGCATGGAGAATGGAAGAGGAGGAACAATTTTAAAAGCTATAGAAAGGATAGAAATGTGAGAGCTGATTCAACGGTGGATTTGTGTTATAAATTGAGGTTACCGCTATTTGAATGCTGAATTAAAAGTGAAAATCCCAAGGCTGACATTCAGAGTCAGGAGTGTGATCCTGGGAAAGAGGTTGGAGAGAGGTTTCAGAATGTAAGTTAATTTATTAATGGGCATGGTCATTAAAGAAGAGGTCAGTTGTGAACTGACAAAAAATAGAAGAGAAGTATCTGAGCATCCTCCATTGATGGTCACTTTACCGCTTCATCAGATCTTTGTGAAATACATCCAGGAGATGAAAGATATTAGGTATTATATAGTACAGATTTAAAGCTGTGGGAAAGGATCTTGAAGATAGTTACAAAATCAAGGCTTGATCCTATATGGTATAAAGTACTCTGACCCCAATCCAAAAATACATAATACATACATAAATACATGCTTAACTTTAAGCATGGAAGTGGGCCCATTCACTTTAGTGGGATCACACTCAAGCTGAAAGTTAAGCACATGCATGCTCTGCTGGATTAGGACCACAAACCTCAGCACCTTGTAAAATCAAATCCTCAGAGAAAGAATCCAGTTAACTACCTTATGAAGTTCTACTTGCCACTGCTAGACTGTCTACCCCTCTGTAGAGATATCAGGCTTTTCAGGATAAAATTACTCTAAGACCATCCCAATATTGTCAGGAAAAGGCAACATCTTTTTTGGTCTCATCACAGAAGTATTTTAAATTCTCACACATTTATCAAATAAAGACTTACATTTTGGGAAGAGCCCGTCAATGTTTGTTTGCTTTTTGTATTTAAACTAACAAGTCCTAACACCTAGAGAGGAAATTTAAAAACTTACCATTTCCAGTTGTTTAAGAATAGGAAAGAAATATACATATTTGATCATTTATAAGAGTAGTGTTAAAATCCTTTACTCTTAAACTTTAGAACTAGTGAAGGAAGTAGGATATAACTTTCCCTCGCAAAGTAATAACAATCCAGTACAATTCAAGAGGGGAATCAACCTTTACAGAAGCAATCAGTTTCAAGAATGCCTCTGTTCTGAAATGGGACTTTCAAGATGGTGCTTTCTTACTCCAGAAATCTGCTCCCTGTATGTATTCAGTTGTATTCAGCAAACTTTAGCCACAAAAATCACATATACCAGCTAAGTGCCATCTCTCTATTTGTGAACTGAGCCCATTTGGCAATTGAAGCAATATATATATATGGATCCCTACAATACCATTTTACAGTTACTTTTCATAATGGAACTGCATTTAAAACCCTCGGGTCATTTTTAGCCTAATTTCCCTCCCCACCATCTTTTTTTTTTAATTTTAGTAGTGTTAGGTTGCAATATACATTGTGTGAACCCTGGCATGTACAAATAGGCCAATATCTGAAACAGCACGTATAAATATGGGCAAAGTACACACCAGGGGAAAAAACATAGTTTTCCATCTATATTAGGCTAACTGATTAATGAAAAAAGACTGTAAACTGCTGTACAATAATAATGTTAAAGAACAAGAAGAATGATGTCTCTGCTCAACCTAACAGACCTCTGTAATCCTCTAGTTCACTTAAATTGGCTGTAAATTTAAATTATGTCAGTTAGTTTAATGTTAAGATTAAGCCAATGCTTGGGAGGCAAGAAGGCAGGAGGAAGAAATGGGTTTTATACACAGTATTTTGAAAACTTAAACAAATTTCCCTCCCCCCAGCCTGCTGAGATTGGACTGTACAGCAATTGTGTTCACTAATGTATGGCCTGGAGCCAAACTGTTGACCAGGACAAAGATATAATTTTGCTTCATAAACAAACAAAAGGACAGAACTGGTTTTGACAGCATTATTCATTTAGTCGACTTTAATTAAGCTTTCAGTCATCAAGTTCTATCACCCAGTCTGCTATTACTGGTTCCTCTGTTAACCATTTCCTTTCAAATGGATTTCTTCTAATGGGGTACCTACCAGATTCACTGTCTTCTCATTAAGTTTTTTTTCTCTGCAATTTAAACAGCAGCAGAATGATTTAAACTGATAAAGCAAGTAAAAAGCTATGGACTGTGGAGGAGACAGAGTATGGTAGAGGTCTGACTGTCTAGTCTAGAAATAAGCTTCATTTCTTGCAGAATTCTTGTGTGCTGAAAGAAACATGGTAAAAACTAAAACAAAACAAAAACACCACAACTTACACTGGGGTGGCCAGGGTTTTGGTTTCCACTCCGCTGTATTACTCTGCTGAATAGCATGAATACGTTCGTTGTACCTCTTTTTGTCTGACTTGATTGTTCTGTAGGCCTGAAAATAAAATTACATATCTGCACTTATTTCCACAGCTCTACTACTAAGTTAAAAAAAAATATCATACTTTAACCAAGTGTTCTTCCCTATGTTGAAAGGCCACCTTAGATTATTTTTTAAAAAAAGTAAATCTGCTTTAAATAGTTAATCATACAAACTTTTAGTTTTAAATTTCGCATTTCTCTCCCCTTGGAAAGTGGAACCAAACTAGTCAGTCTCACGTTCACACAATACTGCATTGTTTAGGAATTGGAGGTGACTATTTAAAAACAAGGAAATATTTCTGTTAATCTTTATGCTTTATAAAAACGCTAAATGTGGGGATCAAAATTGACTCAGTCTTCATTTAATAAAAAATACTTGTCAATCAGCAGTAGAAATCATTACAAACCACTTGAAGTAGAAAATTAAGCCTAATGAAAATAATAAAATGAGTATATTTTTGAATACTCATTGAGTGATAGATTCCATTCACCCACCAGAAGCTGTTATATTTGGCGGCAGCAATTAGTGGCTGAAGAAACTGAGAAATGAAGGATTTAGCAAGATGAAGCGGAAGAAAAAAAGCGTGAAAGACTGAGGGGGAGGGAGGAGACTGACTTTGCAAAAGGGGGAATAAAAAAAATGCATCACTCCATCATGAAAATGCTACACATTCACAGAACTGAAGTATTTAGAAGACTGTTATAGTCTGACATCGGTGCTTCAAAAAAAATATGTCCTCAGGGAGCAATCTATTCAAAGGAGAATGGGTCTTGAACTGGGCCCAAACACGGTTCGTTCAGACATGCCTGTAATCTTTATACCTGTTTTCTTATTAGCCAAGAACACAGAAAGAGGAAAAAGCTTGGTCTCTCTGTTTCTGTACACCTCTTTTACATTATCTCACTGCCGATGTAGAACAGCATCATTTGGTATGAAATTCCCACTTCAAGAATCTCCAAAAGAGAAATTCAGCTTTACTTTGGGACAAGGGATTTCCCTCCCTTCCCCCCGCCAACTTGAAATTTAACTATCCAGAACCCATCATCTCATTTCCCTGGTATGGAAAGAGAAGAGACACTTGATTCACCAAGGAGCTCTGTTTTCATATTTTAAGTCCATGTTTGATTACGTGATCATGCCACATCTCCCCCACATGCCACTGATGTTAACTGCATCTTTCATATACTCCTAAAACACAAGGCACTTACATAATATCCACCAGCAGTGCACGCCACACCAGCAAACAGATAGTAAATCAGGTTCTCTCCAGAAGAGCCAGGGACGCTGCCAGATGACATCTGGCGAAGAGGTGCTGTATAAAACATTAAAATAATGTTAAAATAAAGTGCTAATAAAATAACAGAAAATATCTAACCTGAGATGCAGAGTGATGAATCTGTAGAAAGTTGAAACAAAGTCAGCTGGCAAAAACAAAGAAAATTAAGCAAGTACTTTAACTAAATGTAGCTTCACACTTGCTAAGAGGAGTATCTCACTATGAGAACATTACACGTGTGGTCCATGATGTGCACTGGCTTAATTTAAGCTATAAAGCCCTAAATGGAACATACCTATGTGTGAGAATGACTGTCCCTTTGTGACTCTGCCATAGTTGTAATCAACAGAGGCAGTTGGCCCTGTCACTTTAAAGAGGAAGGATTACTGGCTGGGCATTCTCTGGGAGGAGTCCTTGGCTTTAGATTTACATATTCCTGGTCCCAATAGCTCAAACTTGGAGGTCACTCCAAGAGTCCTAGTCTGGGATATCCCGCAAGGCCTTGTCTCTCAGGCGTTTGGGAAGGGTTAAGAAAGGGTGGGGTATTACACCATGTTATCAGTAGTGGTTGAAATTTATTTTGTTATGGGGAACAGTAGCGTTGTTAGCTGGGTTTGTTTTTGTCTGGTTCTGGTGGTTTGATGCTCACCCAGATGTAGATCCAACAGGCACCGCCAAGGAATTCTATTGCACATCAGTTTAAATGTCAGATAGAGCTTAGAAAAAACCATACATACTACTGTGACCTAATGAAGATTTTAACTGCACTCAGTAACTGCACCCCAAATTAATAATATATATTAAGTGTTATGTTCCTTAACGATCTTTCAATAAATATAAAGCTGTTCTGTCGTCAGAGTTGTAACTAGGGTATTTAGGGAGGCAAAATGGACTCAAGCCGCAAAATGGACTCAAGCAATTTAATCATATATTCACAGGGTCTATTGCAATTCAAAATATATGTATATTGTCCAGTCATTTCTGCAGCTGTATACTCACCAGTGGCTGGAAGAAGAATCAATAGCCTCATTCTATAATAAACTATTACCATCATGTACCAGATTATGTCTAGCAGCATTTGTCTCATCACATGCTATTCTGACTCTTCTCTTGGTGCAGGAATCTGATGCATAAATATTGATGAAGCTCTGTTGCACACGGTTGCTGCAGTGTTCTGTGGGTAGGGATTCTCAGTGTGGCTTGTGTGTTATTTGTATGAAAGTATACAGTTAGGATGAAAATAGTCAGTATCGTTGAGAGGCATTGCTACAGGTTATACACTTCCGGAAGTGTCAAAAAGTGTCACTGCTATGTACCAGACTGAATTGTATTGTCATATTCAGAGAGAAAAGCTGAAGTTTGGACACTACTCAGAGCCTCTTCTTGACTATTTTCATTCAAATTACAACAAAACAAACAAAAACCATTCTAATCTAAATATATAAATGCGTTTTCTTTTGAGTGAAGAGGAGGAATATACATTTGAACCACTGACTCAGAAGATCAAGCAGCGAAGTGCACTATAGGAAAAAAGTCAAGAATAAACTGAGTTTTGTTTTGTTTTTTATGAAGACTTGGTCATCTTCAATAGACCAGTTGTTTTTAAACACAGCAGTTACTCTACACAAAATATTTGTCATTACTAGAGAAGACCAGGGGAATGTATTTTTCAAAGCAAACTTTTGCTATCACCTTTGGCTACTTGAATCTTAAATTTCTATCCTTATCACTTATTCTCCTTCCCTAAGCAAGCACTGAGGTGTCATCACTGAGTTGCTAATCATTACCTTTAAAAAATTAAAACAAGTTTTGTTCTTCTAAGATAACCTTACATGGACTTTAGAGACATATGGGGGAAAGATAAGGTTATAAGGCCAAAATATAACCTAACATAGCAAGTGCATACACTCAGATAAACACACAGCTTATTGCAATGCATCTAAATTTTCAGGAACAACACATGAAATGGATCAACACTGGCTGGAGGCAGCAGGTTTTGGTGCTGAACCACATGAAAATTCTGTTCTTGCTCGTTATTCCAACTCAGCCACGTTCAGAGATCCAAATTATTCACAAAATCGTTGGACCTTGTTTGCAATCTCCTGTATGTGTGTCAGCTGGTTACACTGAGGATCCCTGTAGGGCGCAGACTGAGGACGTCTGGCTTCAATTGCACAACACCCTCACAATGCTCAGTTGGCATGTTTATAGACTCGTGTCCCCCCTTTTCTTCTTCAGCAAAAAATAGCCCAACCCACCCTAGCCTCAGTGTTCAGCACAACATAGAAATTAAAATCAGCGCAGAAGGATCCGGTAGCTCAAGATTGAACGACACCTCTCGGTCAGGCAAATAGCAACGGTACAGGGAGAGGCGGGCGACACCTAGATATGTCAAAGGAGCAGCTTCCAGGCCTGGAGCCGGTTGTTTCGTTCCTACCTCTGCCTGGCATTCCTCCTCTGCAGGACCTGGCAGGAGGATGGCGGGCTGAGCTGTAACTTACCCCCGGCTGGGCTCCATTCCCCACCTGTGACCTTCACTTCTCCTCTCCCCGGGCATTTCACCAACAGGCACGCGCGGGGCGCCCTTCACCAGCACGATTTCACCTCCTCGCCCAGCCGGGGCAGCAGATGACCGAAAGGAGCCGTGACCATGAATCGCTGCTGTCTGACCGCTACCCCAACCTGCCCCGCAGCTCAGCCCGTCCGCGCCCCGTCCCCATGCGCTCGGCTCCCCGGCGCTCTTACCATGCTTCCTGAGAAGGGTGGCCGTGGAGGACACGCTGGCCAAGCGAGCGGCTAGCGCCTGCCAGGCAGCCCTGCAGACGTACATGGTGGCTGCACTGCGGCGGCTGCACGGAGCGACTGGGCAAAGCGAAGCTGCGGGATTGAGCGAGGGAAGGAGGCAGCGGTTCCGCGTGAGTGGGAGGGAGCAGGTGGGAGGGGAGAGGGCAGACCCGGCCCACTCTCCTCCTCCCGGGGCAGGGCGTCACCTCTCCAACCAGGGCCTAGCATCCCTTCCTTCTGACCGGGACCTGGGCTCCTTTCCTCCTCTCTGCTGTCCGTGAAATGACCCCAAGACGGCTGAGTCACGAGCCACGCACGGACTGTGCGGACCTACCAGTCCCTGGGGGATCGGGAGCTCTCCCATTGGGAGTCCTTTATATAACTAAAGGGCTAGGGTGATTAGAGGAGAGGTTTTTTAAAAAGTTGTAATCTGAATAATGCGCGCACACACACACAAATCCTCCAGCACACAAGGGATCTCTCACGTTTGTGATGTAGGATTTTGCTAGTCAGGTCTAGCTGATTTAAAAGCCAGGAATGCAAGATTTTTGAAGACCATAGGTTCACTTATTGTGAATAAGGGTTTTGTGGTCTTTCCAGTTTCCTATCTTACTTTATTTTAATCCTCTGCTGCAATTTGTTGCAGTCAGTGCTAGAGAAACAAAATATAGTTTGAAATTTTCCCACGCTATGATTGCTATTTATGCCACAGTAGGTTGAGCAGTACTATGTTCCATCAGCTAAATCAAGGGTAATCTATTTTTTGTCAAGGTCCAGACTCAGAAAAATTAAAAGATTTCATGGTCCACTCAAAAGCATTTGTCCATCCAGATTTGGCCCCCAATCTTCTTCTTAACCACCCTTGAGCTAAATATTGTCACAGCAGAACTTCAAGCTGGGCCCCATACTGCCAATTCTCAACCCTCGTGGTCAAACTTTTATTGTCACCCTTTGAGAACTCCACACCTTCTGGAGAAGTCAAATATCTGAAAAATTTTCTATAACTTTAGTGTAGGGACCAATGCTGCTTCATGAACACTGACCTGTAGTTAAAAGGAATAGAACATGATCTAGATCTATGGCTCCCAAATGCATAGAAGATTAATCTCTTCTAGGCCAGGCTTCTGTGAATGCTGAAAAACATGTGATGATCAGTTTTAGGGGTTGATCCAGCAGCCCTTGCGAATGGCCCAAATAGGAAGGGCCCTTGAAGATTTTTCACTGGAGAATCATCTTTCCCCAGTGTCCCTCATTTTAGTCCCAATTTCCTATATTTCACACAGATTTGGTGTCCTCTTTATTTGTAGAAAATGTACATTAAAATAACGGTTATTTTAGTAAAGAAAAAAATCCCACAGCATTTTAAATTTCATGCATAAGTATTATATTGCAAGTCTTTGTCACATAGTGTCCCAAGTTTGGGTCTTGGCAGGTTCAGAGGTATGTTAGGAACAAAGTAACAGCTGCTGATTTCTACACCTGTATCTGATTGAAGGAAACAGGGCACAGAAGAAAGAGATTAGCTGGATAAGCACAAAGGAGTTGCTGGAATTTTCAGTAGGGTTGAGTAGTCTTCATTTAAGGCAATAGAGCTTCTCACACAAATAGGGTCGTTAACTATGACCTGAAAAGGAAACAAAATAGCTCTGTACCCTTTGTTGCTCTGTGATTAATCAAGCAAACTTAAAGCCCTTTCCATATCCCCAAAAAGGTTTGTTCCACTTACAGAAATTCAGGTTTTGTCTGACCTTAATTTCATAAAAGGCTTGGTGGCTGACTGCAAAAATAGTAGGTTTATGACAACACAGGTTTAAAGGAAATAAGAACTGGATTAGTTGAAACAGGAAATTATTTTAATTCAGTCTGATTAATTTCTTAATGTTAGCATCTATATAACTCAAACAGCTAGAATAACAGCTTTCTCTGAGACTCGGCATCCTTGCTCCTTCAAGGGCTTCCACTGCAATTCTTTTAAGACTGGACTAGATTAGATGTATGCACTGGTGTAACCAGATAGATTTTAAATCTATCTAGTTACATTGGTTCAAACCCTTAATAATGTTGATGCACTTAACCGGTTTAAATCATGCTTAAACAGATTCATTGATTTCAAATGGTTACATGCATCTACAGGCAGCATGATCCACTGGATTAGGTGCTGGACTAGGACCCTGGAGCTGGGTTCTATTCCCTACTCTGCCTCTGGCCTAGGTGATCTTGGGCAAATTACTTTACCTCTCAGCCCCAGTTTCCCCATCTGAAAAATGCGTATAATGATACTGTGTAAAGCAAAAGGTCTAGGTATTATACTAACCATTTGCACCCCAGTCTAATAGATAAATTAAAAATTGATGTAGTTACCCTACTGTAATTTTTCAAAGAAAGACAATCCCTTAGTCATCAAAGGGAGGGAAGACCTAATACAGTAAAGAAAAATCAAGTAGAAACCATAACCCCATTCCTTTTTTCTCTTTGAAATGAAAAAAGCATTTCACACTTTCTCTACATCATAATAAGTTTTTTTAAAATAAAAAAAACCCTCACAAACCCATTTTTACCCTAAGCAGCCTTTAAATAGGAGGAAACCATTCTCTTACATAAATATTTAGAGGTCTTGAAATGTTTTATCATTTAATGCAAGAACATGTTAACAATTGCAGACCACCAAATATCAGTTTAAGACTTCTGAGTCATCCTATCTCAGAGAACATGTGATATCTTTAGGGGTGGACTGGTATGCAGAGGTGAAAGTAAGCCTGTACAGCGTACCGGCAAGAGCCAGTGCGCCATACTGGGGCAGCCCGGCTTCCCCAGGGGGCAATATAAAGGGTCTGGGACTCCATATGCTGCCCCCGCCCCAAGCGCCTCCCCTGCAGCTCCCATTGGCCGAGAACTGCAGCCAATGAGAGCAGCAGGGGCGGTGCCTGCGGACAGGGCAGCCTGCAGAGCTGCTTGGCCACACCTCGGTGTGGGAGCTGGAGAAGGGACATGCTGCTGCTTCTGGGAGCTGCTTGAGGTAATCGCTGTTCAGAGCCTACAACCCTGAGCCACCCCCCCACACCAGCCCTGATCCCCCTCCCACCCTCCAAACCCCTTGGTCCCAGCCTGGAGCACCCTCCTGCACCCCAAACTCCTCATCTCCAGCCCCACCCCAGAGCCCACACTCCCAACCGGAGCCTGCACCCCTTCCCGCACCCCACTCCTCCGCCCCAGCCCGGAGCTTCCTCCTACATCCTAAACTCATTTCTGGCCCCACCCCGGAGTCCACACCCACAACCTCCCACACCCCAGCCCCAATTCTGACCCCCCTCACACACCCCAGCCCCAATACTGTAGCATTCATGGCCCGCCATACAATTTCTATTCCCAGATGCAGCCCTCGGGCCAAAAAGTTTGCCCACCCCTGTGCTATATACACTCATGAAAGGGAAAAACATGGAAGTATGTTTCTCTTTGCACTATTAAACTTTTAATTTAAGAGCTTGATTTAATGTGTGTTTCAAATTTTATGATTCAAGATAAATATTATTTATAATCAGTCTCCAAAAAATTAGTGTAAAAAAAATCATCAACTCCCTTTCCTCCCCTACAGGATTGTTGAAGGCTAATTCTGCTTTCGTGATTCTCAAAGGAGCACTTCTAAAACAGGGGATGTAGGGCAGATCAGACTAACTTCAAAGTTAAGACTAACCCTTCATTCCATATTTCATGACCTTCAAAAGAGACACTACATAGCATTTCTGTAATTTACATAGCATTTCTCAAAAAGCCCTAGAAAGCAAAAGCTCCAAACATCCACCACACCAAATCCAAAGGCTGACTACACCTCTGGATTTTCTCTCCTAGCTGAATGAAGGTCTACATCTTTGCTATAGGGCAATGAACCCAGTGTGCATCTTGCAGAGCAGACAAGATTGGAGAAGCATACTAGTACTCTAAGAATGACTTCAAGCTTGTATGCAGATGTGTAAATGTGAGTTGCAGAGCTCCTGAAGCAACTCTTCCAAGGCCAACTGGAATTTCAAACAAGACTTATAAGAAGAAATTATTTTCAATGTACAATATTCACAAGGTAAAAGCCCTGAAATGCACATTTTAGCATTTATATACAGATTGCAACTTTGTTAGTGCTCTTCTTTCATGAAGCATGATTCACTTTTTCTAAGTGAATCCCCGACACTTATGAAAGTCATATGGTTTATTTCTATACTTCTAAAGGTTAGTGACTGAAATGATTTAGTTAATGATTTCAGCAATTTGCTACATATAAAAATTCAGAGAGAGTGCTATTTGAACTCCACCTTTCAGAATAACTGAGGTAATCTCAGAAACACAATGATTTCTTAAAAATTAAAAATCATTAACTCTGAAACAGTAACACTGATTTTATGCAAAGGTGAAATATCAGTTGAACACACTTTCTGCCAGTCTTCAGAATAAAACACATACAGCAAGAAAAGAGATTCAACCACTTTCTTCCATATTAATTGCTGTTTATTTCACAGTGCTCTGTACAAAACATTGAGAACAGATAAATATCCAGATATTTTCTGATACCCTGTTCATCATTTCCTTGTGGATTACAATTATCGCTCAATCGCTTCTTAGAGCATATTGTCAACCTAGGAAAAAAAACATACTTGTAAGGTTGACATGAAAAATTAAATACGTTCAGTAAGTGTGATGAAATGTTTTCTCTATGTTCATTCCATTTTTAGCTGCACAGTAGAGGCATTTATAGAAAATTGAAAAAGTGACCATCAACTGTGGGGTTTCCCAACAAAAAATGTTCTTTTAAAGCTGCATATTAACTACTCTGAACCCATAGCTGTCAGTTAATTATGTGTTTTGTAACAGTAAAGTACATAAATTATATTTAAACACAGATTATGAGTGAAATATTCTGATCAGCATTATGAGGGCTATTACCTTTATATTTAAAAAAATCAAATGGCCCAATTCATATGCACTGATTTAGAGTTTTGGTATCCTCTATGTACCAGGCTATATAAAATACAAGGCACAGGAAAATTCTCTGATATGTGAAATTAAGAAAATATTGATTTCTATTATGGGCCTGATCCTACAATAAGCTGAACAGCTCCTTTGGACACCTTATTATCAAATTATATATATTATGGTACTGGCAATAGGGCTCAATAAGAACTGAGGCCCCATTGTCCTGACCATCATACAAACGCTCACACACATACGTGCACAAAGAGAATTCAGGACTTGGTGGGCTTACAGTCTAAAAGCCAAACACAGATGAATTGGCACAGGTATCTTAGTTATTATTTGTGTTGGACTTTTTTTCTTTTTTAAAATTCTTAATGAGGGGTTGAGTTAGAGAATGGGGAATAGTGAGTAACGGGTAGGAAACAAGAAGAACAGACAACTCTCATTGTTTAATTGGCAAGACAGGCCACTAGGCACCTTGCAGGAGGTAGGCTTGTCTAAAAAGAGATATATCAGTCTATGTATTACCAGTCTGTATTTGTATACTTACTATGAACATCCTGTACATGCATCATGTTTTTCCCTCTCTTCTCTTCTCCTTTCATATTCCATTACATCTTCATTATGTTGCTTGAAGAGCTAGAAGGTGACAACATGATTAAAAAAGCCATACGGGGAAGCAGCAAGCTGGAACCAGCATTATTGTAAAACTAAATAAAAGTAAGTTTTAGAAGAGATAAAATCTCCTGATTCAGGATGTAAGTCAGTATTTGACAATCGAAAGATAGGAGGAGACTCCCTGGGATGAAAGATTATCCCACTACTACCCACAGGGAGGTTTCTTACACCTTCCACAGCATCATCTTGTGCTGGTCACTGATAGACAAGACACCGGATACTGGACAAATTGGGAACAGTGAAACATTTCTGACTGCTGCTTATTCTGCATAACATGTTAATTTTACCGTTACTACATTCTCCCTTCACCTGCTATGTCTTACCACTATCCTGGACCATGATGCCTCTCAGGAAAGAAATTTTATTTAAGAATTTGCGCAGTGCCTTGCACAATGCTGCCCTGATAGTTGACAGGACAAAGCTTTAAAGTAGCAAAAAATAGGAGTGTCTGATCCAGTCATAAAATTATGATTTTCCTAATATATTTAAAAGAAAAATAAGGTTTTATTACGGCCCCTCCCTAAAGCATGTCTAGTTTTTCTTGGAGCAGAAAAGAAAATGCTGTTAAACACATCTACACAAATATATACATGCCCACCCCTTGTCTGGGAGAGAAGTTGGTAGATCTGTAGAAAATCAAATCTTCAGTGTATGGTTGTTTAGAAAGTTGTAGCAAAGAGGAATAGCTTCATGAATTTCTAGTTTATAAAGGAATATTACAAACTACCTGGGGCTTCAGAGGGACATATCTGATCTACGTGTATTTCTTAAATCTCGACATTTCCTTCAGTTATCTTATCCATTACAGCAAATGAATCGGTATTCATATACAACCTTCTCTTAACAAAAAGAAAAAGGAGTACTTGTGGCACCCTAGAGACTACAAGTACTCCTTTTCTGTTTGCGAATACAGACTAACACAGCTGCTACTCTGAAACCTTCTCTTAACAGTAGCCCCTGTCTTAAGTTTTCTCTAGTGACTAGTTAAGTATAGTGCAACAATGTGAGAATACTTACTAGGACCCACAGAGCTGCAGCAGTGCCAAAAGTCAGTCCAACCTTTCCCCAGTTTGGTTTATTATGGTCAGGTTTTCTTGCAATGAATGCAGAACGAGTCAATGCTAAAATATAGAAATTTCATACACACACATTAGTTTCTGTCAAGTCTATTAGATTATCAAACCAATTCATGACAGTCTTGTCTGATCTGTATTATAAAAGATTCTCTGAAAAACTATATTACCAGTGTAAATGGTTTTCCAGTCCTCTCATTTCACCCATTTCTGCAAAGATCATTCATTGAGCACAGGGATTCATCAAGGGAAGGATGAGCAGCAACAACGATAACACAATTCCAACTAAATTACCTATTTCCATCCCCTCTGGGAATATAGGATTGTACCCGACTATATTTTACTCAATCAGCTGTCTCACTTTAGAAGTCCTAAGCAATGGGTCTTCCACCACTTCCCTACATATATCATCACACTGTGTATTAGATCTAATCATCACAAGGAGGAGAAAGGGAAAAAGTCTTTATTATGGTGAAGATTATTTAATCAGGACTTCAAGAGTCAAAAAGTAAAAATGCAACAAGAGTGAGAAGATGTACATTTTCAGGGGGAAGGAATTTAAGATACTCAGGGAGAGGTTAACCAATTATTTTTTATGATAAAAGTAATAAAACCTGGCTAAGCTAAAGGGTGATAACAAAGAAAACCTTCCTAGAAACAAATGTGTGTGTGAAATAAAAACAGCTCCATGTAATACAGGCAATAATATTGTGCACTTCTATATAAGTGCCTTGTTGCTATTAGGGTGACCAGATAGCAAGTGTGAAAAATTGGGACAGGCGTGGAGAGTAATAGGCACCCATATAAGACAAAGCCTCAAATATTGGGACTGTCCCTATAAAATCAGGACATCTGGTCACCCTAGTTGCTCTGGTGACTGGTGCTCCACAAAGTAATAAAGACAATAAATAAGTTATAACTTCTTTCATCCAGTTTTCTCAAAGCACCTTAAGTGTTTCAATATAAAGGGGGATTAGGATAGGATTTCACTATTATAAATGTTATATGCAAAAATTAAACATATTTTTAAAACTTAATCCTAATATTATGAGATAGGCCGTATTGTTAACCTGAGCCAGCTCACAGATGGCAGTAAGAGGTTGAGGGCAAAAGCAGGGTAAGATTTGCCTCTGTCTGTTCTAAGATATGTGTGAAAATATAGAGGAAGGACAGTCTGGCAGGGAGTTGGTACAGATCTTCTCTGGGATTTACAGGCACCAGAGGAGAGGCGTCAGGAAAGGTCGTTTGTTTGTTTGTGTCCGCGGCTGGTCCCAGCTAGCCCCATTTAACAGATGGGCTCATGGACATTGAAACGACACACACAGAATAAATATGACGGGCAAATCCCGTCAATGCTCCCCCTCTCCAAACCTCTTCCAAAGAGGGGACCAGCAAAACCCGCTTTCCCCCCCCAAGTCTGATCACCTACCTTCGGAGGCAAGAAAGGGCTACATCCAGAACAAACCCTATGTCGCGGGCAGGCACCTACCGTGCAAACCCCCTCCATCGCGGCCGCCCTCCGGTGAGCCAATACAGGACACAAGGCACCAAATGGGGGGAATCTCCCCACACCGATCCTGCCAGCCGCATCCCGCCTCCGCCAGGGACAGGGGCGCGCGCTGGCCCAGCGAGAGGCTGAAGGTCACTCCCAGCCCCAAGCCGGGGGGCCGCCAGCCCTCCCCGCGGAGACAGCGGCCGGGGAGGGGCCCGCCGCTCCTCTCCTCTCCTCTCCCCTCCCCTCCCCTCCCCTCCCCGCGGCTGCGGTCCGGTCTCCCCAGCCGCCAAGCCCGCCAGGGCGGGGCCCGCGCGCACTCACTGTGGCTCAGGCTCCCGGACCTCAGCAACAGCCGCTTCACCAGCCCCAGCGGCGGCGCCATCTTCCCGGCCCAGCTTCGCCCGCGCCGCCGCTGAGCCGCCCAAAGGCGGGGCTGGGGCGCTTAGGGCTCCCCCTGCTGCGGAGAGGCCCTAGCACAGCGCCCGGAAGCGGGAGAGCTGTGGCGACCGGGCCCAGGCCGTCCCCTCTCGCAGGGAACCTCACTCCTCTCCTTGTCGGGCTGCTGAGGCAACAGCCTGCCACTCTCACTGCGGGGCTCATGGGCTGCCTGGCGGCCCCGCCTCACTCGGTGGATGGGTGCAGTGTTTAATTTGTGCCAGGGCTCGGTAGTTCATAGCCCCACCACCTCTGGGCTTGCTGCATCATATGTGAATGTAAAAGCAATTGCTTGAGCCCTGGCACCTGTTTCATTAGAAATGAAGCACTTGGCAGGTGCCCAGCAACCAGCCCCCAGGAATGCCCCTCGCTGGCTGCACACTATATAAAGCAACATTGATTTCCATGCCCCTCTATTGTCTACCCTTTCATTTACCATTCAAAGCAGAGGGACAAATCAATGTTCACTGCACCCTTCCTACTTTTGAGTGTCTCTTCTCTAACTCATACCTACTTGGTGTTAAATCATCCTCATTTTTTGGCCTTCTTTCGTAACCTACAAGTCTCATCCTCTAAGCACCATCTCTGCACCTTTTCATTTTCGTCTGTATTTTTGCACTTGAAACCTTCCATTAGAGAGTAGCAAATTGACAGAATTAACATCCAATGAGAAATAATCTCCCAGAATAAAGTGGGAGGCATAGCAGTGCCAAACCCAAGCATTCACAAATCATGTCAGGCCCCCCCAAAATCTACGACTGACTTAAAAATCATTACATTTACAAATCTCACATAATCGCATGGCTCTAGTAGCTGGGGCCTTAGGGAAAACACCAAATATCATGATACTCATGATAAAATCACAACAGTCTGGGTGGTGGAAAAAAGGTATTTGAGGGACAAAAGTCAAACAGATGGAGTATAGATGGAGTTTTGAACAACTTGTTTGGTGGATTATGCCATCTAGCAACTGTAACTTACAGTGGGCTAAGAATTTTGTGTGGAGATTTCCCAGCTTTTTAAAGAATTGTGCATCAATATATAAAAACGAGTCACATGGGTCCCAACCCTGCAAACACTTATACATGTGCTTAACTTTATTACCAGGAGTAGTCCTATCAAAATCAGTGGGACTATGCATTGTAACTGTGATGCTGGCAGACCAGATGTCAGTTTATGCCAAGTCCCAGGGCCTCACTGAATACAGACCTAAGCATAGTTGGAAACTTACCTGTGGGTTAGTATAGTTAAAATAGATATTAGTTATAAGAAAGTGTTTATACTTTATGGAACGCTTGTAGGATGCTACATGTGTTAATCCTACTTATAATATCTGTATCCCACTTATAAAGTGCTCACCAAACAGGAAAAGAAGCATTAATGAAGGTAAAGTGTTCATTCTGCACACGAGATGGCCCATTGAAAGCAAATGAGGCATCGTGTAGTACCAAAGGGTAGAGAGACCTTGTTGATTGTTTTCCCAATCCCCTCCAAGAAGGGGAGGCTTACACATGAACTCATCCCATCAGCTTGGATTCTAGGTTCAGGGGCAATACAAATCCCTAATAAGGAGAAACTGGGACTCTATGCCAGGGGTCTCAAACATGTGGCCTGCGGGGCTATTTCCTGCGGCCCGCCAAGCAGCCCGCACCACCCCCCCCGGCCAACGTCCAGGCCAGGGGTGGGCAAACTACAGCCCGCGGGCCAGATTTGGCCTGTGGGATTGCCCCCCGTGGCCCCGCGAGGCCCACACCATTCCCTGAAGCAGACGGCACAACGTCCCTGCGGCCCAGGGGGCGGCTTCCAGGCACTGCCCCCTGCAGCTCCCATTGGCCGGGAACAGGGAACTTCCCCAAGCGGAGCGGTGCAGGGGCCGGGGGCCAGGGCAGGCAGGCAGGCAGGGAGCCTGCCCTGGCCCCAGTACATGCTGCTGCACCCTGGAGCCCGCACCCCGCACCCCAACTCCCTGCCCTGAGCCCCCTGCCCTGAGCCCCCTGCCACACCCCACACCCCTCCTGCTCCCCAACTTCTTGCCCTGAGCCCCGCCGCACCCTGCACCCTGACCCTCTGCCGCACCCCTCACCCCTCCTGCACCCAACCCCATGCTCTGAGCCCCCTGCCACACCCTGAACCCTGACCCCCCTGCCGCACCCCGAATCCCTCCTGCACCCCGCACCCCAATCTCCTGTCCTGAGCCCCCTGCCGCACCCCACACCCCTCCTGCACCCCAACGCCCTGCCGTGACCCCCCCTGCCACACCCTGCACCCTGACCCCCTGCTGCACCCCGAACCTCTCCTGCACCCCCTGGGCAGAGTGGGGACTTCGGGGAAGGGGCTGGAATGGGGGCAGGGAAAGGGGTGGGAAGAGGCAGGGCAGGGGCAAGGCCTCATGGAAGGGGTGGAGTGGGGGCGGGGCCGGGGGCAGCGAGTGGGGGGGTGTCAGTGATGCGGCCCTCAGGCCAATGCACTAGTCCTCATGTGGCCCTTGTGGTCATTTGAGTGTGAGGCCCCTGCTTTATGCTGTCTGGACTCTGAGGGTACATCTACACTGCAATTAAAAACCTGTGGCTGGCCCGGGCCAGCTGACTTGGGCTCGCAGGCCATGGGCCAAGGGGCTGTTTAACTGTGGGGTAGATGTCTGAGCTCAGGTTGCAGCTCAGGCTCTAGGACCTTGCAAGGTGGGAGGTCCCAGAGTTCGGGCTCCAGCCCGAGCCCAAACATCTACATTGCAATTAAACAGACCCTTAGCCCAAGCCCCGTGCGCCTGAGTCGGATGGTATGTGCCATCTGATTGCAGTACAGACATACCCTAACCAGCCGTGTAGCCAGGTGGAGGGAACAGGGGGAGCGATCCCAAAAAAAGGCGCTTTTAGTCACCCGACAGCACTCCGGCTGCTGGCCTGGGTTTGGCAGCAGGCTGAGCGGGGCCGGTGGCTGGGACCCAGCAGGCAGCAGCGTGCCATTAAAAATCGGCTTGCGTGCCGACTTTGGCACGCATGCCATAGGTTGCCGACCCCTGATCTATCACATAGTCTATCTTGCCTGGATGGCAAGATAAATTGGAATGCCCAAGGGGACTATCTACGACTCTGTGATAAGACTCGCAAAAAGAAAAGGAGTACTTGTGGCCAGAGACCATGAAACAATACCTCCTCCCACCCCACTCTCCTGCTGGTAATAGCTTATCTAAAGTGATCACTCTCCTTACAATGTGTATGATAATCAAGTTGGGCCATTTCCAGCACAAATCCAGGTTTTCTCACTCTCCTGCTGGAGGAATATTTCCAAAATACCTCTGAACAACATACTAACCAACAGAGGCCTCCCTACCAACATTACAAAAAGAAGGATTTTAGGTGGACTCCTCCTGAAGGTCGAAACAGCAGACTGGACTTCTACATAGAGTGCTTCCGCCGACGTGCACGGGCTGAAATTGTGGAAAAGCAGCATCACTTGCCCTATAACCTCAGCCGTGAGGAACACAATGCCATCCACAGCCTCAGAAACAACTCTGACATCATAATCAAAAAGGCTGACAAAGGAGGTGCTGTTGTCATCATGAATAGGTTGGAATATGAACAAGAGGCTGCTCGGCAGCTCTCCAACACCACTTTCTACAAGCCATTACCCTATGATCCCACTGAGAGTTACCAAAAGCAACTACAGCATTTGCTCAAGAAACTTCCTGAAAAAGCATAAGATCAAATCCGCACAGACACACCCCTGGAACCGCGACCTGGGATATTCTATCTACTACCCAAGATCCATAAACCTGGAAATCCTGGGCGCCCCATCATCTCAGGCATTGGCACCCTGACAGCAGGATTGTCTGGCTATGTAGACTCCCTCCTCAGGCCCTACGCTACCAGCACTCCCAGCTACCTTCGAGACACCACTGACTTCCTGAGGAAACTACAATCCATCGGTGATCTTCCTGATAACACCATCCTGGCCATTATGGATGTAGAAGCCCTCTACACCAACATTCCACACAAATGTAGCCATTTACAAGCCGTCAAGAACACTATCCCCGATAATGTCACGGCTGACCTGGTGGCTGAACTTTGTGACTTTGTCCTTACCCATAACTATTTTACATTTGGGGACAATGTATACCTTCAGATTAGCGGCACTGCTATGGGTACCCGCATGGCCCCACAGTATGCCAACATTTTTATGGCTGATTTAGAACAACGCTTCCTCAGCTCTCGTCCCCTAACGCCCCTACTCTACTTGCGCTATATTGATGACATCTTCATCATCTGGACCCATGGAAAAGAAGCCCTTGAGGAATTCCACCATGATTTCAACAATTTCCATCCCACCATCAACCTCAGCCTGGTCCAGTCCACACAAGAGATCCACTTCCTGGACACTACGGTGCTAATAAACAATGGTCACATAAACACCACCCTATACCGGAAACCTACTGACCGCTATTCCTACCTACATGCCTCCAGCCTTCAGCCAGACCACACCACACGATCCATCGTCTACAGCCAAGCTCTGCGATACAACCGCATTTGCTCCAACCCCTCAGACAGAGACAAACACCTACAAGATCTCTATCAAGCATTCTTACAACTACAATACCCACCTGCGGAAGTGAAGAAACAGATTGATAGAGCCAGAAGAGTTCCCAGAAGTCACCTACTACAGGACAGGCCTAACAAAGAAAATAACAGAACGCCACTAGCCGTCACCTTCAGCTCCCAACTAAAACCCCTCCAACGCATTATTAAGGATCTACAACCTATCCTGAAGGATGACCCAACACTCTCACAAATCTTGGGAGACAGGCCAGTCCTTGCCTACAGACAGCCCCCCAACCTGAAGCAAATACTCACCAACAACCATGTACCACACAACAGAACCACTAACCCAGAAACCTATCCTTGCAACAAAGCCCATTGCCAACTGTGCCCACATATCTATTCAGGGGACACCATCACAGGGCCTAATAACATCAGCCACACAATCAGAGGCTCGTTCACCTGCACATCCACCAATGTGATATATGCCATCATGTGCCAGCAATGCCCCTCTGCCATGTACATTGGTCAAACTGGACAGTCTCTACGTAAAAGAATAAATGGACACTAATCAGATGTCAAGAATTATAACATTCATAAACCAGTCGGAGAACACTTCAATCTCTCTGGTCACGCAATTACAGACATGAAGGTCGCTATCTTACAACAAAGAAACTTCAAATCCAGACTCCAGCGAGAAACTGCTGAATTGGAATTCATTTGCAAATTGGATACTATTAATTTAGGCTTAAATAGAGACTGGGAGTGGCTAAGTCATTATGCAAGGTAGCCTATTTCCCCTTGTTTTTTCCTATCCCACCCGCCCCCCACAGACGTTCTGGTTAAACTTGGACTTATGCTGGAAATGGCCCACCTTGATTATCATACACATTGTAAGGAGAGTGGTCAGTTTGGATGAGCTATTACCAGCAGGAGAGTGAGTTTGTATGGGGGGGGGGTGAGAAAACCTGGATTTGTGCTGGAAATGGCCCACCTTGATTATCATGCACATTGTAGGGAGAGTGCTCACTTTGGATGAGTTATTACCAGCAGGAGAGTGAGTTTGTGTGTGTATGGGGGTGGGGGTGGGTGAGAAAACCTGGATTTGTGCTGGAAATGGCCCACCTTGATTATCATGCACATTGTAGGGAGAGTGGTCACTTTGGATGGGCTATTACCAGCAGGAGAGTGAGTTTGGAGGGGGGGGGGGGGGCGGAGGGTGAGAAAACCTGGATTTGTGCTGGAAATGGCCCAACTTGATTATCATACACATTGTAAGGAGAGTGATCACTTTAGATAAGCTATTACCAGCAGGAGAGTGGGGTGGGAGGAGGTATTGTTTCATGGTCTCTGTGTATATAATGTCTTCTGCAGTTTCCACAGTATGCATCCGATGAAGTGAGCTGTAGCTCACAAAAGCTTATGCTCAAATAAATTGGTTAGTCTCTAAGGTGCCACAAGTACTCCTTTTCTTTTTGCGAATACAGACTAACACGGCTGTTACTCTGAAACCTGTGGTAAGACTGTTATAGTGCTTCAGGAGTTCACACTTGTTTTTAGGCTGGTGAAATCTAATTATAGAACATACAACCAGTTTGGGATTTTTGCCCTGTTTTTTGACAGTCTGCCCTGAGGATGGCATTCATGGTCGTGAGCTACTCCAGTCAGCATGACAATAGTAAAGTTAAGCATGTGCAATGTGCATAAATCTTTACCGGACTGGGATCTTAATCTTTAGTTCCTTCTGAAGCTTCTCAGAGCACTCTTTAGTCTCTTCATATGCAAATTTTGTGTCCCAGTGTCCATTCCTTTTTCCAGATAATTAATACATATATTAAACACCTCATACAGCCTTATCCAAAGCCCACTGAAGTAAAAGGAAAGAATCCCATTGATTTCAGTGGGCCATAGATCAGGCCCCTAGTGCAGAAGCAAGGCACCCCATTGTTAACTTTTGCTATGTTGAAACTAGACTGTTTCTTCCTATTGTTTGTTTTCTGTTTCTTAGCAAGTTTCTAATCCATAAAAGTACTTTAACTCTCATCCCATTACTAATTTGGATGTTAAAAGCAGTTCAGGACTTTTCATTATTTAGGGTACAAAACTGTTTCACAATATCATCGGTTGAAGGCTTGTGGCACAATAGGTTGAATGTAAACTTTTCATTAGACAACTGGGTTCAAATCCTGCTGAAGTTATCGACAAAAACTGAGGATCTCATCCTAATTTGCATTTAAATACCATACAAGATTCTAACACTGCACATAAGAATTGCTTTACAGACTTCCAAACGTGCAACAGTTGTGTTTTCTGTGGTTCCACGGCCCAAGAGGGAAGCAAAGGAGAGCAAACAGTGGCCTGAACCACTGTCTTGGGGCAAGAGTTGACTAGCTTCTGAGTTGTTTTGCTGGTACAGCACTGTGAGGGCGGGTCCCAAAAAATAGCAGTCATTTGCCTTTTTTGTAACTGGTTCTGCAAGGTTGGAAGATAACAGGGTGATGCTGCAGGTGGAGGTGGGGTGTCAGAGCTGTGTAAGGGGAGCTGGCACTGCACCAAATGCCCACATATGGTAGCGACTCATCACTTTTGGTAAAAAGCCAGAGAGGGAGGTACGGTATGTTCCTGCAAATGGCATCTACCCAGGCCTGATCTACAGTAGGATTTAAAGGCACAATGTTAGCACGAGCTAACAATCTAATAATTCTAATGTAGCCAACGCGCAGCCCCCCGACTTTAGCCCCACCAGGCCGACACCTTACAGGGAGCGGGCCTTGTTTACATTAGGCTTCTACAAAGTGCTGGCTAACTCAGGCGATCAGCACAATTGAACCCTAGTCCAGCCGGGCCGGAGCCGTCCAGCCTCCGGTGGGAGAGACGCGTCTGCAGCCAGCTCGCGGGGCCCGTAAAACCTGCCAGCAGAGGCGGCCCCGGAGCCGCGGCGGGGCGAGGGAGGGCTGGTGCTGGTTGCTGGGCTGGGTGCATAATGGGACGTGCAAAGCCCCCGAACGGCCTCATTCCACCCTCGGCTTTTGCGGCTGCGGGGGCTGGAGGCGAGTCACGACAACGCCGGCCGCTCCGCGGGGGACGCCTGGGACGGGCTCTGAGTCACCAGGGCGGACCTCGGGAGCCGCCTCACTTCCCAGCATGCCCCGCACCGACTCCCGAGCCGGGCTGGGCCACGGGGTCGCGGCGCATGCGCGTTGAGCAGCGTGACCCGGCTGGGGAAGCCCTAAGCGGCGGCGGCCATTTTGGCGGTGGCTCTCTCCGGCCTGTTCAGTTACCACGTGAACTGTCGCCTGGGACTCGGTGCGGGGCAAGGGGGAACCCAGCGCGGATACGGCGGCCTGGAGGGGCCGGGCCTGGGACGGAAACGAGGAGGGGGCGGCCCGGCAGGGAGTCCCGGGAGGCGGCGGTGACCGAGCAGCTGCAGGAGACACCCCGCCCCCCGGAGCCTCCAAGCGGAGCCGGAGCCGGCCGCGGCAGCAGCAGGAGCGATGCCGTCCGTGAGCCTCCCGCCCAAGGAGAACGCGCTCTTCAAGCGCATCCTGGTGAGTGAGTCGGGCGGGGAGCCGTCGGGGCGCCTGGCCAGGCCCCTGCCCCTGGTGAAGCGTAGGGAGCTGCAGCCCTCGCTGCTTCGGTGGGACGGGACCTAGGGAGCCCCCACACCTCTGCCTGGGCCCTGGCGCCGGCTCTCGTCACCCCCTGCTCAGCTGGTTGCTGCATCCTCCCCGCTTCGGGCTCTGTCTTTCCCCCGCTGCCCCTGAAGAGGACCGGGAGGACGGTCGAAAGCCCCCCTGCGTCCCCGGTGCCTGGGAACGAAGGACTTCTTAAAGCATCCCGAATTCACTAATTCTGTTCGTACAATAGTTGGGGGCCTTGGGATTCCTCTGGGTTTTTTACAAAGTCAGATTTGGGGAGATTAGTTCTTGCTATTCAATGGGGAATGTGTCTTCGGTAGGAGGAAATGTAAAATGGTGAAGGTTTTAGAGTGACTTTTCCTAGACTAAAGGAGCAATTAAGCCTTGTCTACATAAAACATTTTGACAGTTAACTTTCCCTGGATTCTAACTCTGGCCTATGTCAATGAAACAAACTCTGCTCCAGAAAATAATTACTAAGAGTACAAACTAAGACATTGTACTTTCCTTTTAAAGTATGCATAAAAGGAATACATAATTCACTGTACAAAGCAATATAATAAGTGCACATCAGCTTTGATTCAATGCAGTATGAAATTTGATTATAAGGCACTTGGTGTGCATGGAGTATTGTAAGGAGATGGATCAATTAATGAATGATTGTCAAGAGTTTCATGATTAGAGGATTCCCTCTTATCTACTTAATCTTGAAATATCGTATAGTTCTCTCCTACAAAATTTTTTGCAAACTGTTGCACGTTAGTTTAAATTCTAAAATGTTTGTCTGTTTTTAAAGACTCTTAAACTATTATGTGCTCCCAGAGATCAGGAATGTTAAGCCAGATGCTGTAATCTATATGAAATGTCTCAGATTGCAGAAATAGTAATCTGTACCACAGATGAATACAATTGGGTTATGCAGAGAAACTCATTAGAAGGCTGCATCTTATTCATGTTAGTTCAATCTTGTCAATTCTACTGAAATAATGAGAAATATCCCTTTTAATGTACGCATCTTGCGGTTTTTTGTGCAAAACATTCTTACAATCTTATATAAACGTTTGCTTTTAATGTATCATATGTATTCTATTACTGAGAGTTTAGTTGAAAAACACTACATTGGAAATAAATGTACAGAAGTATAGATAACTGCACAATAGTTAACAGTGCAAAGGTATGTATTATCATCATGAAACACATAACTTCAGTTAGTACTCAAGAACAGAAGTCACCACCCAAATGTGGACACAAGTACATTCTAAATCCTTGCTATGTAGTCTCTTCAAACTTCCTTCAAAAAGTTCCTCAAATGTCAAAGTTGTCTTGGCATTCCACTTTGAAAGGTGTGGCTTGGAGTGTTCTGTCATAGCTGGAATTTAGTGAAGATGGCATTAAGGAGCGATAAAGTTTGCTCCGGCTTTGAAAAAGTCAGCCTAACCCAGCTTTGAAAAAGTCAGCCTAATTTGGTCTAGCTCAGAAAACTTGGTTTTAGGCTGAGGTCTGTTCCAGACTAAGCAGATTTTGTTTAGCCTGTTGTTTTTGTTCTGTTTTTTTGTTTGTTTTAACTGGAAATTCTGTTGTCATCAAGTTGTGGGGGAATGTTTGTAACCTAAATAACTTCAGTTCCTGTGTGATATACAATTTTACATTTACATCTCTACACCGATATAACGCGGTCCTCAGGAGCCAAAAAATCTTACTGCGTTATAGGTGAAACCGTGTTATATCGAACTTGCTTTGGCCTTGAGCATTTCCGTTATTAATAGTCACTTCCCACCCCCTGATTGACCTCTCAGAACCCCTGACCCATCCAAACCCCGCCCCCACTCCATGTCCCCTGACTGCCCCGATCCCTATCCCCACCCCTGACAGGCCTCCCGGGACTCCCACGCCCTGTCCCTGTCCCCTGACCGCCCCACCCCCAGAACCTCCGAATCATCCAACCCCCCCTGCACACCCCTCCCCCCCTCATGACCCTCTGCCCCTTATCCAACCCCCCAGCCTGGCACCCTTAACACACCGCTCAGAGCAGCGTGTCTGAGCCAGACACACTGATCCTCTGGAGTGTGCAACCCCGTCCCCCAGAGCACTGCTTTACTGCGTTATATCCAAATTCATGTTATATCGGGGTAGAGGTGTATTTTGTAATGCTCCTCACTCTTTCTGCACCTTTCCGATTCATGGTATTTGAGCCCACGACCACGGTTCACATGTGTAGACCGCTCTGTGGTTTTCTACTTTGTTGCAAAATAAAATAGGTAGATTGAAAAATAAGTTTTTTTCAGTATTCCTATTGAAAGCTTGACCAGTGAACATGTGGAACATGCCATCTTGTTTCAGGTATGTCATTTCTTCGTATATATCAAGAGGTGACTTATAGCTTCAAAACTTTTTCAGCAGACACTGATGTGATCTAGCCTACAGGGTACCCAAAAGAGGCATATTGCCCTTCAATAGATAATATTGTTACACAAAACTTTTATCAGAATACAGAACTATCTAAACTGCAGTTCTCTCGGCTGTTGTAAACTCAGTAGTTCAAGCAGGTAAACTGCCATTTTATTTTTGTAAACAAAGGTTGAAACAGACATAGACATTTTGGAGACTAAACCAATTCTGTATACTTTGGAGAGGGGTCTCATTTATTCATAGTGTTAAGAAAATTTACTCTTAATTCAAAACTTGAATGTTATGCCTTACAGAAACAGGACAAAAAGAAAAGGAGTACTTGTGGCACCTTAGAGACTAACAAATTTATTTGAGCATAAGCTTTCGTGAGCTACAGCTCACTTCATCGGATGCATGAAACAGGACAGGATCTCATCAGTCTGTTGGGAAAATAATTTACCTTTTAATCTTTGGAGGTTTGGAGCAGTTGTCAGTTTTTTAAAACTGTCAGGATCAAAAATCTGTTACAGAAATCTTTATGTAGAAATCTGCTTGCAAACCAGTTCTTCCACTTATCTGTGTCTGTCCTATCACTGTTTGCTAAAAGAACTGAATAGAATAAGATTTTCCTAATTTGCTCATAGATGTATGGCAGTTTTACTGGGAATGTGCTCTGTCTATAGCTCATTTAACATTTTGGCACTACTGTAATACAAACAATCAAGGCTTGAAAAATCCACTCACCCTACTCAGTATGAGTAAGAGAGACTCTCCAAGGAAGTTACCACTTTCTGCTGAACTTAAGTTCATTTTTGAATATGTTTCTCTAGCCTTTAGAAATATGAAGGTATACAAGTGCAAACCAAGGTTAATTCACTGTTGTCTTAAATCTGCAGACAGAGCGCTCCAGTACCTCTGCTATTGCTCAGGGCTTCCACAGGGTGCAGAAGAGGGAAAGTGGATTTCCTAAGTTGTCACTTTTCACTGTTTCTTTTTGATCCTTGTGGGCATCAGTGAAACTGACATGAATTGGGTATATTTCATTCAACTGTACTTGGACAAGCTATGAGCAACCTCAGAGGCTAACACTGGAGCTGTTTACTGAAAGGAGGACTCAAATTGGGGTTGAGAAGAGGGAAGAGTAATAAACACCCCTTTCACCAGCCAGAAAATTGCGGGAGGGATAAAAAACCATACACCCCCTTTGCGGTTGCTGGTGAGTTGTAATGTAATGGAGAAATGCACTTTCCTTGGAAGGAAAGGAGAAAGTGGAGTGAAGAAAAAGACAAAGAAGTTAAAACAAAATCAAGGCATGTAGGAGGAAGGACTGGATGAGTTGTAGTTTACAAATGACTGGTGAATTTTACAGGTTTTTGGCAAATATTCAGTTAATACGTATGCTATTTAATCAGCTTTCGTGGTATGACTAGCTGGTCAAATACAACTCAGCAAAGGTATTTAGATTAGTACTAATTTGATATGTCAAATATTAAATGAATGCTTTTGTTTGACCAGACCTTGTAGTTACATGCATTTAGTGGGGGAGGGGAATAAACAGAGAGCTGATTTGCAATGATAGTTAAATATGGTACATGATATTACAAAACTTTTTTATTCTTTCAAATTGCAGAGGAAATAACTTTGGGGAACAATATCCTTTTGGGAAAGCATGGTGTCACATGTACTTTTCACCCTGGCTAGTATCATAGGCTTACTAGGTGTAAGGTAACTTTTTTGAGCCTCAAATATAACAATATTTATTTTCAATTTTGTAAAGAAAACATTTTCAAATGAGGAAATTACACCTAGGCCATCTCTACTATAGGGATTATATTTTTCCACTGCTTCAAAGCTTTGTACTAGATGTGCTAAAATAAGTATCATATCAAAAATATTCCAAGTATGTGTTTTAGATCTAGTAGTAAGTACATACTATGTGTTGTTCAAATATATTCTTTTATGCCATGCAGCAGCAACCTGGTCCAAGATTAAAGATTGTGATAATTCCAACTTCTAGTGATAACCCACTGAGTTAATATGCTATACACCAACGATGATGATTGCTACACCATAATGTTACTTGAGTATGCTGAACTCTGTAGTTTAACTCTATGGATCACCATGCTTCAAATGGGTAGGGATAACAAGATATTACTGTATTGGTTTCTGGTTTTTCCTGCTAGAAAGGGCATTTTACTAATATATCTTTCCAGTAATTAGGTGGAAGTATGGTCTTGTGGTTGAGGCAGTGGGCAGGAACTCAGACCTAGGTTCAGTTCCTGTCTCTTACACAGCCATGTTTGTGACCTGACTGCTTCTGTGAAAATGGGAATATTATTTCCCTACCTTATAGGAATGTTGAGGATCAGTTTATTAGTGTTTGAAGGTCTTGGGGACTACAGGTCATGTAAGTACTTAGGTAATTTAATAAGCTTGTTTACCAACTGAAATCGCTGTCTAGCATCAACTGTATCATGGATTTTATGCACAAAATTCCCTGCTCAAAAGTTCATAGTATCTATCATCATTTGATTCTCTGTTTTCTTAAGTGTGAAGGAAAAGACCGTTGCTTGTGATCAAAGAAGCTTCTACCTAAGGCCCTTACCTGTAGGAAATAGGAAAAATCTCCTAGTCAGCCATAGCTGTAAATATAGGAATTTAGGAGCAGATATGAATTTAGCAGAACTCGGAGATTGTGCATTGCATTACAGTCTGAAGTGGGGAATAGTCTCAGTGAAGGAGATACTGTACAAAACTGGTTGAGTTTGGATCTATCATCTGTCAACAAATACTACCTTCTCTCTTGCTCCAGTTGAATCTAACCTAGCAATTTATGTTCCAGTACTTTGGTGTCAGAAGGGTCTGCTGGTTTTGCTTCTGGACATAGTCAGTTTAGATAACCACATTGATTTATTGTGTGTTATCACTTTTAAATGTGTCACAGACATTGAATAAGAGCAGTAACAAGACTGAACTTTTCTGGACTTGGCAGATTCAGGTTCTTGGAGAAGGTGACCAATCGTGCATTGCTATTCTTATGGTGATTCTGTTCTCAGACCTAACATGTTTCCATCTACTTCTGTGAGAGTTTGCATTTGAGCTAGCAGAACCTTGTAATCCATGATGTTGAAGAATGCCAACAGATCTAGTAGTATGGATCTTCATTCTCCATTCTGAGAGAGATCATCCATCAGTGCTACCAGTGTGATCTTTGTGCCATATTCAGTCATGAAGCCTGTTTGAAAAAGATCTAGAGTATTGGATGGAAGTCAGCTGTTGTTGTTTGGCCCGCTGCCACTTTTTGAATAACTTTTCCAAGAAGGAGACACTAAAAATAAGGCAATAGTTGCTAAGGTAGTTGATGCTGAAAGATTGCTTTTTGAGCAAGAGTCACACTTCCATGATTAAGGATTATGAGGAGTTTGTCTTTTGTCAGCATCTGTTCCTCACTAGATTTCATCAACAATGAATGGAGGAACAGTTCAGATGTTTGTACAGATTCTTTCTATGCCACCACAAAAGAAACATCCACTTCATTTCTTAGACTTGCCTGAAGTTAGTTGGTGGGGAGGGGAGGGAGATTTTTTTCCACCAAGTGATTCCGGTGGACCTGTGATACTTTCAGTCAGTCTCTTCTGAGGAGTAAGACACAAGGTTCTTTGCAGGTGGAGGATTCTTTACTAGTGTAGACTACTGGGACTAGTGTAGATTGCTGGGACTGTTTGCGATCCAGAACAATTTGGTCTGCCAGGATTTTTCCATCAGTGGCAGAAGACTATTTCTTAGTGTTTTATCTCTATAGCATAGGATTAATCAGGTAGTTTGCACAGCTGGTTCAGATTAAACACATCTTTCTGCTGAGGTGCTCTAATCTCCAATCCTCCATTTTATATATGTCATTTATCATTGAACCAGGATCCCCTGTTAGGATGGTGTGGGGGTATCAGATGCCATGGGGCCACTGTGTTATTTGGTAGGGTCAGGGCTCAAAAAATTCACTTGCTCATGTGTAGTGGTTTTCATATCAATGTCACCAACTTTTTCAGAATCTTGGGCTTGTCTTCACTGCCCCAGGGAGCTTGAGTTAGTACACTGGAGTTACTCCATTTGAGCAGTTAGAGCAGTGGTTCTCAACTTATTGACCATTGTGGGCTGCATATGTGATCCACAATGTGTTATGTGGGCTGCATCCAATACTACTTGTATGGCCCTGAGGATGTCACATGGGCCGCAGCTGTATGCTGTTTGCGCCGCAAGCAGGACGTGTGCCGCAAGTTGAGAACCACTGAGCTAGAGTGAGTGACCACATTGCAAAACACTCAAGATACACTGTGATATTAAGAGTGACTGGATTAGCAGCAGATGATTTATTGTAACTTGAGCTACAGCGTCTCCACTGCATTACTAACTAGAGATTCTTGTATGTGGATGGAAGTCGGGCTGGGGCAAAACTCAAGTTATAGCTTGAGTTAATGATGCAGGGAAAACAAGTCTGACACTTTCATTTAAAGAAAACCTAGTCTTTATAGTTGCAAAGAGATTGTTCCCAACATGACCCAAATGTAAACTGTTCAAGTATCCTCTTCCTATGATACGTCATCACTGCAAAAAAGTGTGTTCTTAACTCTCATTAGCTAACACATGTCAACTAACTCAGGTTAAAATAGAGGTTAAGGGCTTGGCTACACTTACATTTTATAGCGCTCTAACTTGCTGGCTCAGGGGTGTGAAAAATCACCCCCAGGAGTGCAGCAAGTCAGAGCGCTTTAAAGCGCTAGTGTAAACAGGCTCCGAGCACTGGGAGCCGCGCTCAGAGCTAATCCCCTTGTGGAGATGGATTACCAGGAGCGCTGGGAGACGACGTCTTTCCCAGTGTTCGCGTGGGACCACACTTGCACTTCAAAGCGCTGCTGCAGGAGCTCTCCCGCGACAGTGCTTTGACCTTTCCAGTGTAGCCATGCCCTTAGACAGGGCAGCGCTGCTTTTAACATGGATTAGCAGCTCAAATTCAGCCTAAGGCTGCTGTTTAGGCTTTAGCTCGAGTTGCTAACCAGAGTTTAAAAATGTGACCATGTCTTCACTGCTGTTGTAACCCAAGTTAAGACCGCACTTCTCTTTTGCAGAGAAGATAGACCTTAATGCTCCAGTGTCATTGCTGCTCACAGCTTTTCAAGTGGCAGTAGAATGAAGACAGACCATTGTCCTGTCAGTTTTTACTACTCCTCTTAGTACCATTATGCGCAGTAGTGGAAACTGACAAGAATCAGTGGCTCTTTGAGAAAGCAATGAACAGCAGTGGAGGCAGGCATTTGAGCCATTTGGGGAGGAAAGCCCAAGAACAGAAGTTTGGGAAGAGGTAGATTAGCAGAGACACTCCCACTACCATCATCATAGTAGCCAACAAACCACAATGGGGTATAAATGGTGCGAGTATTGAAACTGTTACTGCTTGCTTCAAGCAGCCAGAGTGAGTCAGGTTATGTCAGGTTAACACTGCAGTTAAATACCTGGGGCTGGCCCGTGTTATCTGACTCTGGTTTGGTCTATGTGGCTGTTTAATTGTGTAGATACTCAGGCTTTGGGACCCTGCAGTGGGGGCATAGAGTTACAGCTACTGTTAGTGTGATCATTAGTGAACATGGAAGAGCTTGTTCACTGACTGAAATTTCTAGGCAATAAACTGAGTTCTTAAGTGAGGACAGCTATTCAGTGTCCTGTCCAAGGGATTGAATGCATGCACAATAGGAAGATTGCTGGTACTTTGTGGCAGAAAATGACCTACAGCTGTATCTTTTTCTTTGAAGCAAAGATATATGAAATGCATCATTGTCTTAGCAGCTCATGCCATATCTTCGACACTATGATTCACACTCAGATATTAGTCCTTTGCTTGATTTGTATCCTTATGCTTTAGTAGAGAATATACATACATGGCCATTTAAATTAAAACTCAGTTTTTAGAGAAAATAAACATATGTTGGATGGGTAAGTTAGGGCCAGAAAAGTCCATTTGCCTATTTGCCTCTGGTGAGGGGGAAGAGGGAGAATTAGTGGAAGTAGCTTTTGCAGATTATTTAAAAAAAAAAAAAAAGTTTATAGGCTTTACAGGTGTGAAGATAAACTTTGCATATTAATACCAAGTGTAAAGCAGTACATTGTTATCTTATGTCTGTAGACACGTGACTTTAATGCTAATGCTGCTGCTCAGAGCTTTCCGAAGTTGTATCAGAGTGATCGCTGACAAGACCTGTCAGTTTACATTGTGGTTGTTTATAACCTTGTGGGTACATAGTGAAACTGATGAGAACAAGTCAAGTTTTATTCTGTAGCAGTTTCTTTGGGAAGCTCTGAGCAGCAGGTGAAGGCACTAGAGATATTGAATAGAGAGGAGGAACTTAAATTGGCAGCTCTGAGAAGGATAGAGTAATAGAAATGACCCCGTTGCATCAGCCAGAGTACGATTGGGCATTTGAGCAGTCAAAAATAATTGGTCAATTGCAAACATTGGTCAAATGTGAAAAATGGTCAAATATTTTAAAGCACTAATTTGTTAGACAATAACTATAACAAAAGGAGCAAGACTTTATGGTCTCCAGTAGGCTTAGCCTTAGATTCTTATGCCTAATTACAAAAAAACAAGTTTTGTAACTGCATTATTTTAACTCAGAAAAATGCAAAACATAATTAAATGAAGTTCTAAAAAATGAAACTGTTCAGTCTTGAATAATTGACACATTCTTTCATTATTGCTATGTTGCTATGTTTGCTTTTCTTTTGTAACAGAAATAAAACAAACATAGCAACTATAAAGGAAGTCATTTTTAAATGTTGTTCTGTGCAGGCAGTAGTAGTATACAGAGGTATTAAAAGAATTTCTGCTGTTGCAGCTAGACTGCAAGTTGGGCATGACCCTTTCCACCATGATCGAGAAAGTTGTTTTGATTCAACTGCTGGGATTGCACTCTGGTTGTTTTACAACTGAATGGGATGCTTCTTGCTTTATAATTTGCTACTTCCATCAGACATGTTGGTTTGTGTGCATGTCCTTTAACACTTGCAACAGCCACTATGAGGTCACCAGATGAATCAAATTAATCGTCAGAAAGGTCTTGGCCCTAGTAGTATGGATCAAGAAGATAGGCAGCATTATGGGCAGGACTGATCGCTTGATTTTTTTCTGTGATATTTTGTTTGTCTTTTTCCCGTCAGCTTTTGTATGTGTACTGTGTTCAGTATTCTCACAAATGTTTTTCATGTTCAAGAATCATCTTTGGCATCAGACAATATAGAACTATAATTTTCCGTATTCTGAATGGACTGAGCTCCGAGTTCAAATAGTGAAATGAATTTTGGATATGCATCCAAAAGACAGCATCATCAAGAACATGAGTGAGGATTACTTGAGGGTAGCACCCAGCCACCCCTTTTGAAGAGTCTGCTTGCATATTGGAAGATCTTTGAGGCATTTAATAGAAGGAGCCCCATTGAGTATGCAAGACTTACTCAATGTGGATGAAATTGAGTACTTTACTAAATGATGCAGAGAATGGCTGCTGGTACTTTATTTTTGAAAAACTTGACAGTGCTTTTTCACTTTTCTCATATGTGATGAGAAAGTTGTCAAATCTTCAACATCACCAATGAAATGCTGCCTCCTCAGAGCAGCGTGCTCATAACACAGAAGATGTGGATACTCATTTATCAGCAAAGACTAAGCTGCTTTCACATTAGTCATGTTCTCAGTCACAACTGAAATAGCCTTCTGTGTGGACCCAATTCATTTATTGATTGTCAGCAATATTGGGCTGCGTGATTATGCTCAATTGTGCATTGGAATGAGTAAAACACTGGTTGTGGAGTTGTTACCATGAAGTTGATGATGTTCTCACTGTGAATATTGCTTCATCCATCAGATACTAGAGACAGATAAGATGCTTGAGGAATAAGAACACCAATTCTTTTTCACATCCACTTTTGGCATTCAGAAGACTTTCCTGAAAGCTGTTTCCTACTTCGTAAATTGGACACAACTTATGAAAAAAATCTAGTATATAAGGATTTTTTTCTATATGAAATGGTTTATTGCTGGCATTAATACCTCTAGTGAGCATATGGTCAGGTTTGTTTTTCTGGTCCGAGGACACTATCAAAAAACCTTTTAATGCCAATTTGATGAACATATGAAGACTTTCCAGGAGTAAGGAATTTTTGATGCTAAAAAAGATGGAGTAGCAAAATTCTTAATATGAAAAAATGGAATTCGCTTCACTTTCATTGTTACTTGTATCACTATCTTCATCAAAAGATGCCATGCTCTGTGATGCAGCTGCTGAGGACAAAGTAGAAGAAGAATGCACAGAAGAGAAATGTTGATGTAGACCAGTTTTATGTTTCTTGCTGTTTAACTGCAATAATTCTTCTTTGACAGTAGCTTTACATATATCACAAGAATTTAACAAGCACTTCTCCTTTCTATCTACATGTATCACATAGTCAGAAGCACAGTAGTTGTGTTTAGCTTTAATTTTTTTCAAAGTTTGTGGAGTAAAAAATTTCCATACAAATAATTTTTGGCTTTCACTGACTCTGTGTATATTATGATGTCACTGTTAGCATTCCAGAAGTAGTGAGACATTAATATCTACATTTATGAAGTATCTCGTGGATTTCAATCAACCGGTAACCGTGCAGTTCTGTTTCTAACGGCTGCTATATCAGAAGATTCTAGGCACTCAATGTTTTTGGGCATGCTGCCCTCTCCCTCCCTCCCAGGAGCCTTACAGATTAGATGGAGGGGAAGGGTGGCAGGCAGTCCATCTTCTTGCAGCAAATGCAGTGGACTAATAAGCAGCTGCAGGAAGAGAGGGTCTTTACAGAGATGTAATGTTACACCTCCTTCATTAGCCTAGAACTTTGCATATTATCGGCAAAGTATTGCTGGGGATACATGTGCGGTATGAAGGGGATTCTTGTTGAGGGGGAGGAGTGAGGGTTTTCTTACATGGGCATTTAATGTAGGTTATTGGGGGAGGGGAGTATTACGGGGGTTTAATAGCTGTGTTACTTTTGTTTAAGGGAGAAGCTTAATCGCTGCACATCTTTGCGTAGAGGAAGGAGGTTTAGTGACTGAACGCCCCACTCCCTTTTCAGTTAATTTCTGTATGTTTGCCTAGTCACTTTAGATTGTAAACTCTTCAGGGCAGGGGCCGTGTCTTACCTTGTTTAATGTGCTTTTTGTAAACTGCTGTGTGTGTTGATGGCATGGTATTCAAATAAATCTACACATACATACAATGTTTGTTCTAGTATATTCCAGCCAATCAAGATGCTCAACTTTCAGTTAGTTCACCTTTTTCCCAACAGGTGGCATTAGTATGTAGTATAGTAAGTGATCCAAACATTTAAGTAGGGCTTCTTAACAGATGGCACCATGATTCAGTCAAAAATGTAGGTCACTACCTACATGAGGGTATTCTTGCTGGAATACTTAACTATTTGACCATGCTCAAATAATAGTCAATTCACCAGTTTGCCAAGCCTAATCCAGAAAGTTGAAGGAAGGGCACACCTTCCTTCAGTCCCCTGTTGCAGCAACCAGGAGTCTGAGTGAGGTGTAAAGAAGCGGAGTCCCTCCACCTTATCCTGCTGGCAGCCAGGAGGCTCTGAATGGGAAGAGGTTGGGGAGAAACAGAGAAAGTTTCTTCAACCTTTTAACATCTGGAGGGTTGATTGTGTGTGGTGTTAGTAAGGATGTATTTATTGTCCATCTGTTAGATGAAAGGTGATTCAAAAGGGGTCTCCCTAAATCCTGCTTGAGAGTCTCTTCCCATACAGGGATGTGAGCCCTTGCCCGTTCTCAACATGGGGGTGGAGGGTTGGACTTCTTACTAGGGTATTATAGGTTGTAGATCTCGCTCAATCTGTTTTATATGGCTCAGTCTATCTAGTACACATCATACTTCCAAAGCCCTGGAATAAATGTTTCATGAAAAAATAAATCAATAAAAATCAGGCTGAATAATTTAGTGTTTAGAGCAGGGAACAGTAGGCACTGTGAGTTTTGTTCCCATTTTTGCCACTGACTCAATGTGTGACTTTGGACAAGTCTGCTTCATCTTATATATAGTGGTGTCCCTTACAGTCTCATGAGCAGATACCTCAGTTATTTTCATGTAATAAATATAGAGAATTAACTGAGATGTATCAGATATCACCATATAATGGTGGGTAACTTAAAAAGTTAAATTTTATGTCCATAGCACACATAGAAAGGGATATCTACGCATGGCTGTAAAACCCTTGGTGATTTATTGTTTGAAAAGCCCTATATAAGTGCAAATAATTTAACGGATACCTGGGGAAGTTTCAACATTTCTGTGCCGGTTGATAGTTTTTTATTTATTTTGTATAAGTTGCCTGCAAACTATGGCTTGGAGTCTGCGAACTAGAGTGCCCAGAACAGTGGGTTGGGGCCTGTTGGCAAACTTCAACGAAAGGACATTTTCCCATTTATTTAAATGGGGGGAAATACATCTCCCCTAATTCCTCACCTACCCCCTTCCCCCATTCCAAATGGAGTGTGTACAGACAGACACAGGGATTGAGGAAGCTCTTCATAAAGACATGTTTTTAGGGTGGATGATACTTGTTTGTCTCTAAAATTCCTGAACACCATCTGCCTTTGAAATAAACAATTTTAAATAAAATCATTTCAGCGTGCATTTAAAAATATGCAGATAAACTTATTTATAAATATTTTTCCTATTCAAGGGTACTTTGCTATTTTTATTTAACTGGTTCACAGGGAAGATGGCAGTCTCCATGAAGTCAATGTATCTTTCCATTTTTATTAAAACAGATTTAAAAAAATGATTTTACACATGCTAGTCAAGTTTCAGAATTACACAATCACTGACGTTTTCCTTTTACAAAATGAAATAGATTGGAGAATGTGAACCAGGAAGTTTGGAGATATTTCATCTAGGAAATCCGTGTCAGACCAATTTATCTTCCTTTGGCCTACCAACATCGGAAAAAACAAAAACAGCAGCCTAGAATTTTTAACTACCCTATCTATAATCAGTTTGTTCATTTCCCAAGAAAGCATGCAACTACACCGGACCCTCGCTAGAACGCGGGATTTGGGATCCATGCGCAGTACCACTTTAATGCAGGGACAGCGTTATAGCGGGGACCACGTTAAAATTAATTGCAATTAAAGTATTTAAATTTGGGATCCATGCCCACCAGCGCGTTATATGCGAATTCACGTTATACAGATGTGCGTTCTAGCAAGGATCCGGTGTGTTACTGCTGGGTCCTCAGTTTCAGCGCCTCAGGTGTCAGTGTTTGAGTTAATTTGTAACAAGCTCTTAGGGTCTTACCAAAGCTCATTGAAGTCAATGGGTGTCTTTCCTTTGACTTCAGTGGTCATAGGATCAGGTCCTTAGTTGTCTAAAAGAGAATATTTGCTCTCATTCTTAACTTGTGTTATGCTGGCCATCATAATAAAACTTTTTCAGTATCTTCTAAAATTATCTGGCCATCTAAAACTTGTGTAGACATTTTCCTACTTCTCATGAGTATAATATGCATCTTTGTTGACTTGCCTTAAATGTCAAGATAAAAGACTTCTGTCAAAGCACATACAACTAAACTGCCAAGAGGTAAGATCCAGTGTTTCTAGCAGGCAAAGTAGTGTAACAGTTGTACTTAAAGCTGAACTGCAAAGCCAAAAATTTGTCCCCTTCTCTTTATGGTGTTATCTGTGTTACTATTGCAAGCTGCACTTTTAGGCGCCCCCCACCCCCCCTTTAGTCCCTTTGATGACGGAACTAGAATGGTCAGTTTATCTGCTTTGTGTCATACATAAGCAAACTATTAGGTTTGGATTTTACAAAACTGCAGAGGAGTGTTTAAATATTTCAAAATAAAAATCTGTTAATGCATTTAAAATTTTTATCATAGTCTTTGTTCTAAACAAATCCTAAATTTCAAATCTAAACTAAATAACAAAACCCTTCAAATTTTTAGGTATGAAAGGGGAACATATATTAATCCTGACTTTTTTTTTTAAAGTGTTACTGAAAGCTATGTTCTCATCAAGATGACCACTTCAAAGGAAAAAAAGGGAGAAACTGGAGAACATCTGCAGCTTTAGTAGATTTCAATAGCATTTCCATCATGGTACTGTTAAAGGAAAACTCCAGTGTAATAAGAGCAATTGCATCATGTAATTACAAAGAAGAAATCAAGTGTCTTGTATATAATAAAATAAAACACACACACAAAAAGGACATTCTCTGTGTAGTGATCAGCTTTTGCTGTTAAAGTATTCTCTTATTTAATTAACTGCTGTCCAACATATTACAAATCATTGGTCTTTTCCTTCACACTGTCTTATTTCACAGTGTATCTTATACAATGATCTCTTACGATTTATTTAAATAGCAGATTCGGGAAATCCAATTTGTTATCCTAGTTAGACATTTAGGTCATGTCTATACATACAGCATTGCAGCAGCGCATATAGTGAAGATGCTCTATGCCAATGGGAGAGAGCTCTCCCATCGGCATAAAAAACCCACCTCCACAACATAGCACCGTGCACATGGATGCTTATGTCAGTGTAGCTTATGTCACTCAGGCAGTGGAATGTTCATACCCCTGAGCGACATAAGTTCTGCTGACATAGGCTGTAGTGTAGACAAAGCCTTAAAAACATCTTGGATCCTCTCCTGCTGAATATGGCATTCTGAAACATATCTGGAAAGGTCTCAGGTTCCATATCTGTGGGAGGCTATTATACTAAGTAGGAAAACTACCTTGCTCAGTTTTTAAAAAAAAAAAAAAAAACAGTTCCACAGCTCAAAGCGGAGTAGTTTCACTTGGAGAGCTTATTTAAATAATTTTTATTTTGGAGAGTTTCCTGCTCCTGTTACAAAACCTCAAGGATTGCATTCAGGTAATGGTTTTTGTTGGAGTCATGAGGAAATATAGTATAAGCCCCAAAGGTGTGAAGACTTAAACATATGTGTAACTTTGCACATGAGTATTCCCATGGGCTCTCTGCCCCAAACTACTCCACAACTTGAATCAGTGGGGCTGTTCTCACTGTTTATATTGGTGAAACTCTACCCAAGTGTTTCAGGTTGCTCGTGTATATGTGCCTAAGTCTTTGTGGATTTAGTGCTACTGCGATGAAAGTATTAAAAGAAGCAAAATGGATCTGGTGTTATCCCAGTATTCCAGAAAGGAGAAAAAAATGTGTACAATTTAGTATTTGAGTCTTGCTAGTGGTTTCCCATTTGCTGAGAAAAAATCTGTTTCAAATATGTAGTTGACTGTAAACATCTTAGTAACAGTTTTAGAAAATTACATACCATACAAATACTATTTATTAGCTACATTCAAGTGAATCTAATTAGCAAGAACAAGATAATAGAAGGGAGAAGCGGAAAGGAGGTGGAGAGAACAGGAAAGGATACCATATGCAATCCTCATGATACAGACTAACACCTTATTGCTGTAGAGTGTCTTTACTATATACTTCCAGGAATGAAGACTATATTTCTTCAAAGGAAGCCACGCTCTGACTTACCAAGAGGAAAACTCTCAAGACTTACTAGGTCATTGAACTTGTACCAGACACTAATAGGAAACTTTCTTCTGCTTTCCATTTCTTTGCAGTATGATTTTTTTGTGATTAGTGTGGGTTTGAGAAGTAGATAAGTCCCTCAGTTCTCTGTTATATCCAGGAATAAATAACAAAGGATCACATGATAAACTGAAGATCAAATTCAAATTAAACTAGATAAGTATTGCCGGAAACCTTTATCTAATAACCACATGGCATATGTCTGTGGCCTGGTCTACAACTACAAAGTTAGGTCAACATAAGTTGCTTTGCGTCAACCCTATTTGTGTATGTGTCTACGGACTACATTCAAATTTGTCTCCGGCCGACATAAGTGCCCCGTTACAGCAACACAGTAAAACCACCTCCCCCTATGGCATTGAGTCCCGGTTGACCTACTGAGTTTGATGTAGTGCAAGTGTAGACAGTGTGTGACCTCTGTTGATCCTAACAGTCTTCCAACAGCTGTCCCACAATGCCCTGTTCCCTGCTGCAGTAGCCACTTCAGTCACAATTCTGAACTCGACTGCTAGGATCACAGACTGGAAACCACCCCCACACCCTATTTAAAAACACCCTTTGAAGTGTCTTTTCCTGATTGCCCAGCCTGATGAGCGCACCTAATAACTCTCCTTTGAGTGTGCAACTGCCCAACCGACCATGCAGGTGCCACACACTAGACTCCTCCATGGAATAGACAGGATGTATGTATTTCCTGGGCCTGTGAGGAGAAGAGGCTATGCAAACATTGCTATGGACCAGCTATAAGAATGAGAACATCTACGAAAAGATTGCACAGGGGATGCAGGCAAATGGGTATGAAGTGCCATGTGAAAGTAAAGGAACTACAACAGGCATATCACAACAGTTGATCTTGTGCTGAGCTGCTGACCTGCCACTTTTACACCAAGCTGCATGCCATATTTGGCAGAGAGCCCAGCAGCTGCAAGCAGACCACCCTGAAAACTTTGGAGGAGTCTGAGACCCCCTGCCCGTGAACAGTGAGGAGAAGAAGCGGGGAAGATGCAGTGGAGGGATCCAGTCATGCCACGAGTCAGAACCTGTTAGTCTCCACCACCATCTAGCCAGTCCTGCCAGCCAAACACAGATGAGCCCAGTGAAGGGGAAAGAACCCTGGGTAAGTGTGTGCATCCATTTTCCCTTGCAATGTTTTACATTTAAAGATGGCACCCTGCCAACAAGTTAACAAGACACAGATATCAACTTTGCATTGTTTTACTCGTAAGAGAGGAGGTTGTGGTACAACAGAGTAGAGTTGGTATCTGCTTTTCATTTCCTTATTGGTTTAGGCGGGGACAACTTGGTGGAGCAGTTTGTTTATGTACATAGGGTATCCTTCCATGACATCTCAATTAAACTTTCATGCAGATACTCTGCAATCCTCTCCCAAAGGTTTCTACGGATGGCTGCCTTATTTTTCCCTCCACAGTAGGACACTTTCCTGTGCCATTATGCAATGAGTTTGGCTGGCCACCAGTGCATTAAACAGGCTAGTGGCATACAGGTCGAGACAGCAGTAGCAGCTGTGTTCTCTGTGCCTTTGTTACCTTCAAGAGTGAAAGGTCAGCTAAAATCACCACTGCCTGTGGTAAATAATGCCAATATTCAGTGCCATTTCCCCTATACTTGTACCCATGGAATAAGGACCAAAATTTTGATTCAGACAATCATAAATCTTTACTTCCCCCCCACTCTTTTCATGGTGGCTCATACTCTCCATGGCTGGGGCTGGAGGTCAGTGCTGTGCAAAGTCGCTCCAAAGCTAAAGTGTTAATAAGCATGTCATATTAAGTTTTTTTTAACCTGGAATAAGGGAAGGGAGTTCTGAAATTTCTTTTTCCTTTTCCATTCTGACTGCAAATCCAGTGATACGCTTCTCTGTTTTAATCACAGCTGCTGCCACTTTGGCCTTGATGGGTGCCCCTGCTACACTCTCAGAACACCTTAACTTGATGAGAAGGAGAAAGAAGAGGACATGTTCGGCAAGATCCTGCAAGCCAGTGCTGCATCAGACCATGAACAAAGGGCATGGAGGGCTGACATTGCAGACAGCAAGAAGAGGGATAGAGTGGACAGGAGACAGGCCCAGGAATCCCAGCAGGAAAAGGAGAGGGAAATGCACCAAGACATAATGGGGATTCTGAGGCAGCAAACATAAATGCCACAGAGCCGACGCTGGTTGACATACAGGTCCAGCAATCCCGGACTCCTCACCCTTTGCAGTTGTCTGAGAATTGCCTGGTACCAGCTCCCTGCCTTCCCCAACATTCCATCTGGTCTCACGGGCCACCTATTTACCCCTACTATTCCACGCCAAGGGACAGCAAGGAAAACCACAGCTTCGCATATGCTGACCTATGAGAGCCATGGCTGGTGTATGTGTAGCCACAATTTTAATTACATTGCTATTTTTTTGCACATTATTTTTTCTGAACTGTTTTTACTACTCCAATACATTTCAATTTTTTTTCCAAATAAAATGTTCTTTATTAGTTCACAATACATGGTGCAGAATACATAGTGGTTCTCTAAGCACCCAGTACTTGAGCTCTTCTAATGGCCCACTTGTCTGCCTGTCCAGACAGTCTCTCCACTTCTGCCCTCCACTCTGGGTGCAGATTTTCCCCTTTACCTCACAGTTACTATGCAGGACACAACAGGCATTTCTGACCATTGGGATATTTTTCTCACGGAGATCCAATTTAGTGAGTGAACACCACTCGTGTACCTTTAATCTATCAAAAGCACATCAAACTGTCATTCTGCACCTGCTGAGTTGGTAGTTGAATCTTTCCTTGATGCTCTTCAAGGTGGCTTATGTATGACTTCGTGTGGGTACTTCTGGAGGGTAGGCACAATGGTTGAATTTAGTAGTAAAAGCTTTAATCTCTGTCCTGTAAGATCAGAGAGGGTGAACATGTGGCTTACCCAGAGGCTCATCCCTTATGTCATTGGACATCTGCAGTGGCATTTGGCAACCTAATTTAGAAACTCTTTACTTTCAGAGAGATTATAGAGATCTGAACCTTGCTGCTTTTCCCAATCTTTTCTGCCTACGTGGCCAATAAAGATTACATTTCACATTAATAACTTCTGTGACAGAGGCTCATTGGTGACAACTGGCAGAAGGGTTCACTTTTCTCCACAGGCTACTCCTCTCTGAGACCTGACAAACTCACTGGACCTAATACATCACTTTTATGGTATTTATCAATGAAGGGTGAGGTCTGTACTGCAAGTTTGTAACTTACCAGTACTCATACACATTATGAGAAATGTGTATGGATAATATTTAAGGATTAATATAACTATATTGAAAAATATTCCCTTATGGTCTTGGAGTAAAAGTTAGTCCCCAGGTAACCATGTGTCTTGATGATGACCCGTTCATGTGGGAGGGAGTTGTCACCCCACCCTGGGTAGCCAATTATGTGACATGTTTGATTGCCGACCCTTACCCCATCCAAGAATAGTCACTGGAAAACTACCAAAGACAACTGCAAACAATCAAAACCACTTGGAGGTAAGAAGGAGCATTGTAACTCGCCCTGCCTGTGAATAAAGACAAAAAAACTTGATTCAGTATATGTGGGGGTGGAGAAAGACCCTCTGCATCCATTCACTGAGGAGAAAACTTGTTGAAAGGGGGTGCATTTCATGAAAGATTAGATCTGCAAGAGAATGAACTTTGGGGTCGGGGGGAGAAAACTACTTTATTTGATAGGAAAGTAACTTAATTGTAGGCCCTAGTTTGTATTGTATGAATTTATTTTATATTGTAACCATCTGTTTTCATCACACTTTCTTGTTTTTAGTGGAGCCTCTATTCTTTTTCACTTAAATCTTTTTTATTATGAGTGCTCACAAGAGCTGTGTGTTATAGAGGAGTGGTGATTTAAGGTAAAACTGGGCAACTGGGCTACATTATTCCTGTGGGAGCAAAAGACCTGTCATTTCTATGAGCTGCCAGTGTCAGGGGCTGGTTATCACATGGAAATGCTTCAAGGGGGCTCAGGAACTAGGGTGCACCTCTTGTTAACCTGCAAGGTGAAGTGAGGGCTGGCATAGCCTGGAGGAGGTAAGGAGCTAACCCGGAGCTGCCACAGGCAAGACTCACTCCTGCTGTAACAAGGTGACTCTCAGCTCTGGGTACCCCAAGAACCATCACAACCGCCCTTCTCCCCATTTGTCCATCTAGAATATTTGTGTTATGCTATATCCCCCTGTGATGAGGCATTATGCCAAAGTTGATTGAACACTTGTAAGGCATGTTTTTTTAATAAAAAAGGTAATCTGTTTTAAAGGAGTTGAATAGGTCTGATATGGCTTCCATAATGTAGAGTCTGAATGAATATCAGTTGTTATACAGGAACATTATCTTCAAATATGAATCACTTACATTGTGATAAGTATTTAGATAAACTACTTAGCCTGAGTATGGGTACAGTATGAAGATGTTTTTTAATTTTGATGAAGTGCCACTGATTCCTATTGTAAAGTTAATAAATTGACAAGGACATGAAATATTAGCTTTTACCGCTAGAAAAACTATATTGCTTAATGACTGGTTTCAGAGTAGCAGCCGTGTTAGTCTGTATTCGCAAAAAGAAAAGGAGTACTTGTGGCACCTTAGAGACTAACCAATTTATTTGAGCATAAGCTTTCGTGAGCTACAGCTCACTTCATCTCTAAGGTGCCACAAGTACTCCTTTTCTATATTGCTTAAAGCAATAATATCCAATATGTTGGTACAAATGACTGATATTCTTAACATTACAATGGTATGTTAATGGACATAGCCCATTTTTTTTGAAGTCCAAAACTGTCCACACAGACATTTCAATATCTGAAATTATAGTGCTTTAGCTTTTTGTTTTAACATTGCATAACATTTGTGAATTAAATTACTGACTTTGTTGTTCTTCTACAGAGGTGTTATGAACATAAACAGTACAGAAATGGGCTGAAGTTTTGTAAACAGATCCTTTCTAACCCAAAGTTTGCAGAACATGGAGGTGAGGCTTCAGATGGCATATTTTAAAACTACCATAGCCTGCTTATTATATGCTTTAAGACAAGTAATACATATTTTAAGAGATTTTCCATAAAACTTCATAAGTCTTTCAGCATCTTTTTGTTCATCCTTTGGATAAGTAATTTTAAGGGGAAACTGATGAAGTACAAAGTGTAACTTTTGGAAACCCTGCATCATAATGTGATACTTTATTGCTGATGTAACATTTTTAATATCTGTCCTTAATCTTTTTCTCTGTCTCATATCTGAACAATCAGTACAGTATTTGGGGAAGGGGTTGGGTCGAACAACACACACAAATTGCGGTTAGAATTATCTTCATCCTCCAGTGAGGGGGACACAGTTTGGAAGAGAAAAAAGGGTTTTTTGCCACCCAACTTTTTTTTTCTTCTTCTTCTTCACTCTTTCTGTTGAACCTCTTTCAAGTACTCAAAGGAATTTCCTTTTTACCTGTTAAACTGGCATGACTGTCCTTTTCTGGAATCCACTTTAAATGACTCCCTTTTCTGTTAAAGAATGGACTATTTAAACAGACATGGCACTCCTTTCCAGTAGAGAAAGACTATGTCTGCCTACCACTGTATACAGGGAAAACCGACGTGCTTTAAAGTAGGATACTGGTTCCTTTTATTAACTGATTGTTTGAGCCTCATCTGCTAACTGAATAAGCTATAAGTGTAATCTTTTGGACCTGAAAATAGAATAATTGGAATCTTTGTGCTACTAACTTTCCTGAGTCTAAAGTCTTATGTATGAATATTTATATGCATTAAGTTATTAGTTTATATCAGGGGTGGGGAACATACGGGCCAAATTTGGGTCTCTGCTTCATTTCATCCAGCCCGTGGCAAGTCACCGCACTGTGGGCTGGAAGCCTCCTCTCCCCCCGGATGTTAAAAGTCTGGTCAGCTCCCAGAAGCGACCGACATGTCCCTGTAGCCCCTGGAAGCAGGGGAGATAAGGGAAGCTCTGTGCGCTTCCCCCAGTACTAGCTCCGCAGCTCTCCTTGGCCGGGAACCATGGCCAATGGAGCTGTGGGGGCGGTGCCTGCAGACGCGGGCAGCATACACCATATATATATGCCGATGGGACGGATATAGCAGCCCCTTTGGGGAGCAGCGCGGAGCCAGGGTAGGCAGAGAGCATTTACTATATAAACCCTCAGCCCGTCTCACACCCAAACTCCATTCCAAAGCCCACACCCCGAACCTCCTCCCGCACCCCGGCCCTGAGCCCCCTCCTGCACCCCAGAGCCCACCCCCACCCCAGAGCCCACACGCTCAGCTGGAGCCCTCCCTCCCTCCCACACCCCAGCCCGGAGCCCCTTCCCACACCCTGAACCCCCTTTTCTGGTCCCACCTGGGAGCCTAGAGGAAGCCCCGAGTCTCCGCACCACCCCGTGGGGCTGTGTGGCCCGCAACTGATTTTTTTCTGTGGGTCAGTGTCCCCTGATAGAAAAAAGGTTCCCCACCCCTGATTTATATAATGTCTCTTGTGTTTAATAAAATAATAGATTGGTATCAATTGAATCCTAATGTTTTTTAGAAACTCTGGCAATGAAAGGACTAACGCTGAACTGTCTAGGGAAGAAAGAGGAAGCATATGAACTGGTGCGTAGAGGCTTACGGAATGATTTAAAGAGTCATGTCTGTATCCTTTTTGAATATACCTTCCATTTGTGAATGCAGAGAAGGCTGTTGTTAGAGTAACTGATTATTTTATAGAATGTGAACAAGAGCTAACATCTATCACTGTTCCAAAATTGAAAGTGTACAACTGGTACTTTTTAATATGCATATACGTATACAAGTACATTTTGTTTAAACTTTTCTTGAACAATTTCATACCTAAATTTTGTCACAAAGCTATCCTTCAAAGCACAAGCAATTAAATACACATTCTTGCTTTTGTGGGAAGAATTATAGTTGTTGAATCAAAATCATGCTGTTCTTTTCCATTGTATTTGGAAGTGTAAACTTTTTCCTTCAGAATTGCTTGCTATGGCCCTGATTTAAGCATGTACTTGAGCATGTGCCTAACTTTAAGCACACGATTATCCTATTGATGTCAGTGGGACTAGTGACATCCTTGAAGCTTAAATACATACTTAAGTGTGTCCCTGAATTGGGGCCTGTATTAGGCAAGTTTAAAAAATGCAGGTAATGCAAGTTGATAGTCCTGTCAAACAGTAGGAAAATGAATTGCGATAATGTCCATCCATCTCTCTCCTTTCCACCCCCCACCGTGTTCCTGTAATATCAATTGGTGAAAAGCTTTATATCATCAGTTTGAATGTTCTAGTGGTGTTACTGTCTGTTACAAAGCTGGATTGATTATTTATTTATTACTTATTATTTTATTTATTTTACCTAGTAGTTACGCTCTTTCTGCCTTTCTGGATTGATTTTCTTCACCCTCAAATGCAGTAGTACCCTTAACAAAGTTTTCCAGGCTGGCATGTCTATGGTCTTCTCCAGAGGTCAGACAAGAAGTATGATGAAGCTATCAAATGTTACAGAAATGCACTGAAATGGGATAAAGACAATCTTCAAATCCTGAGAGATCTCTCTCTGCTACAGATTCAAATGAGGGATCTTGAGGGTTACAGGGTAAGTAGAGTATTTATATTGTTATTGATTTCCAGGGAAACAGAGCAAAGGGTTAGTGCAATAATTAGTAACTTGCATACAGTTTCCTCAGGTTAAAGACCATAGGAATCAAAACATTAAACGCTTATATGCTTAACACTTAGACATTCATACTCAGATATGCAGAAGACTACTTTTTAATAACTTTCATATAAAGAATATAATTTCCTAGGTTATCTTTCTATTAAAGCAGAATTGTTCACTGGTGGACACTTTGAGTGTTGTCTAGTCTATAAGTGTCCCAGGTGTTGATAGGGCTTTTACCACTTTCTTTTGGATACTGTTCTGCTGCCTAACAAAGTTTACTATCAGGAAAACTGTCCTGGTATTCAACCAAAGTGTTTTCCTTTCATAACTTTCTCCCACATATTCATCCCTGTTATTCCCCCTATAAGCCTCTATCTATTCCTCTCATTCCTTGGTTTTAGATTTTCAATTGTTCATAGACTGTTACCATGTTTCTCCTGTTGATTATCCTGTAGCCAAACTGAACATATTTCAGTTTTCAACCTTCTATTTTCCTTTTAAGCCAGTTTCTTCAGCCCCTGACTAAATGTGTTGCTCTTCTCTGAATTCATGTCAGTTTGTCAATAGTTTTCTGGTAAAATGTTGCTTAGAACTGAACATGCTATTCTAGGTACAGTCGCACTATGGTGTTTTGTTTCTGTGGACAAGGACTACAACCACTGCTCTCACATCTCTGCAAATGCATCCCCAAATTGAATTGCCCTTTTTTGCTGTCCTGTTGCATTGCAAACTCATGTCTGATTTGCTGTAATTAAGAATTACTAGTTTTTTATCTGCCCATGTGTGTTGAAGGTGGAATATTTTCCAGCAAACATATGTGCTCATATGTTTCAAGTTGAATCTCATATGCTGTTCATGTTTCTAATTTCTCCAAGTCCCTTTGTATTTAATCTGTCTTGACTGAAGCTCAAAACTCATCACAATTTTGAATCTGTGAATGTCATCATGCAGTTTTCTACTGCTAGGTCATTTAATATAAAGGTTAATTAAGAGTGGACATAATGCAGCTCCTCCCAGTTTTATGCATTACTGTTTATTATTACTCTTAGCTGTTCTTCATGATCCCTTTCTGTTTATTGCTCATGCTTGTTACCCTCTATGTGTATAGTGACTTTTTAAAAATATTTTTACATTACTTGCTGTTCCAGAAATCTGAGTCAAAAAAATTCATGACTCCCTGAAGAGTCATACAGCTAGGTTCAGAAACTAATTAAAGGCCATTTGCAGATGCAACTGTAATTGCCATAAAAATGGATGCCATTTACACTAGCCATTCTTCATGCAAGCACTTTTATGTTGAGTTGGGTAGAATCTCTGATTGAATACATACAGGCTCCTTGATAAATCTGAAGTGTCATTACAACAAGAACTTTCCCTAGGTCCCAAACTGAAACATCCTGAGTGATGCTTTTTATTTAGTAGTTTTAGGATAGAGAAGAACATGCCTTGATACCTACATTAATGTTAGCCTCGCTCATGAGGACAGCTTAGTTGGAAATAGGACCTCTTTAGTACTGTTCTAGTTAAATGTTATCTTTTTTCACTTTATCAAAGTTCAAGCTTTTTAATTTGGCACAATTGCTATTTTTTCCTTTGTACTGTGTCAAGTAGTCTTACTAAAATATATTGAAATGTTAAAGCTACAGTACTTTATGGAGAACTTTAGAGTCCATGAAAACAGGAAAATTAGTAGTTATAACTGTCTTACAGGAAACCAGGTACCAGTTACTTCAGCTCCGACCTGCACAGCGAGCCTCGTGGATTGGTTATGCTATTGCTTATCATCTGCTGGAAGATTATGAAATGGCAGCAAAGATTTTAGAGGAATTTAGGAAGACTCAACAGGTATAAAAAAAGAAAACATGGAATTCTTCATGTTTTGATTAGTTGTGAGCCAAAAAAAGTAATTGTCTTTCAAACACACAAACAATTTAATAACATTTAGATTTTTAAAACCAAATGAATTCAGTTTACCTTAAGTTTAAGTATACGCTACAAGGGTGAACACTCATCTGCCTTGTTTACATTCAGACATCTCCTGATAAAGTGGACTATGAGTACAGTGAGCTGCTGTTGTATCAGAATCAAGTCCTCCGAGAAGCAGGACTCTACAAAGAAGCCTTGGAACACCTTGGTACCTATGAAAAGCAGATCTGTGATAAACTGGCTGTTGAAGAAACTAAAGGTATTTTGCCTCTTTAGGATGCTGTCACTCTTTGTGCTTATACATATCTGCATTATGGAATCTTGTGTGTGGTTCCTGTATATACTGTTTGAGAAACGAGCTATTTTTATATGGCTGAATTATGAAGTATACCAGACAGGCCAGTTTAGGTCTACAAGAGTTAGCATTGGGTCTACTGCTTTCACTGGACTTTCTAATGTTCTTGGCAGAATTTGGCTCTCTTCTGGTGAGATACTACTTCCTGGTCCTGTCATGCTGGTGGGTGGGCCAGAGGTGTCTCTCCATGGTTTAAGATTATCTAAGGTGGCTACTATGTGAAGACCCATAGCCCAAGTTAACATTTCTGTAGTAAGCACTAGCTTGTGCTGTGAAAGTTGCTGGAATAGAGGAGAGGGGTAAGACTTTGCTCTTTTCTTCCTTTCTGTAGAGCAAAATTTCACTAAGTTATTGAGACTTTCCTCTAAACATGATTCCTTCTTCATTACCAGATCACCTCTGATGAATTCAGTCAAGTGTGCTTACTTGAACGGGTGTGTGTGTGAGGGGGAGGTGTCATCAGTTACGTGATGTCTAGTTTCTTTTAAGTGTGTGTGTGTGTGTGTGTGTGTGTGTGTGTAAAATTACTTTTACTGTTTTTTAGCACTGCTAAGTCAATGCAGCTCTGAAATAGATGGATTGTGTTCTGGCTGTAGCATCAACAGAAATGCTGGTTACACCTGCTTGTCCAAATTCTATCTTTGTTATCACTATGCCATCCCATTGCCAGTTATCAGTGAGGGAAGAACTTGCCTGCAGAATCTCTCAGTACAACTCACAAGTTAGACAAATAGCTGATGTACGAATCTGAAAAGATGGTTTTTCACACTCACACTTTGTAAACTTTTCCTTTTACTTGCAAACTGAGCATATTTGATTTGGACGTCAAGAAACTATAAACATGGAATACCACGTACCATTTTTAATTACTTTCCATAGTAGAACTGTACTTAGTTCTTCAAAAATTTTAATCAAGATACATCTAATTTTTCTTCCTCACTCTTAATGAAGTGACTCCTTCTACCTATATAAGTCTTCATCTAAAAAGCTTAATCAGTTGTTGGCTATGAACATGAAAACTTGTTAAACCTCAAAATTGAAGTTCTTGTCAGTCATACCATTGATATTCATGTCTAGGAAACGTAGATTAACAAAGAATTGAGGAATGTCTAACAGTCAAATTAGCACTACAGATGTTTAGCTGTTGCATTCTTCCTCACACTCAGTGTATAACTTTATGAATTTTAAACAGGAGAACTTCTGTTACAACTCTGCAGGCTGGAAGAAGCAGCTGAGGTGTATAGAGGATTGCAAGAAAGGAATCCTGAAAACTGGGCTTACTACAAAGGCTTAGAAAAGGCACTTAAACCAGGTAATGATTTTACAGCTTGTAATAATAGAGTATCAAGAATCTGTTTTTGCTCAGTTGTCATTTACTTATGCATTGAAAACATGCATTAAGTACGTTCTTAAAGGGACACATATATTTGACAACTTCTAGTCCAGTTTTTGATATGTAGTAGGGATTATGTTTTTGTTACTAACGTTATCTTGAAAAACTTGCATGACTTTTTGTCCTGATGTCCTGTTTGTCTTCATCGGGTAAAAGATAGATAAATAAAAAATGGCAGATTGTAAGAGCTGTAGTCCTTCTGTTTGTATGAATGGTAGAAATAGAAGGCAAAGTCCTTTTTTTAGAAGGGACACTATCAATTAAATTTTTTTCTCTGATCTCATTTATGGTAATCTTGTGTTTACAGTCAATATACTTTTCAGGCAGAAGTATGATTTCTTTCTGTTTATTTACTTTGTGTCTTTGACAGCACTTCAAATACAATCAGTTTAATTGCTCCATCTGTATAGTTGGTTTTCCTCTGTGTGGGTCATTCACCCAGCAATGGAGGATAGAAACCTTTTTTTAAAAGGGGAAAATGCAATCAACAAACTTGCAGGGGGACTCATAACCGTTGTACCTGAAACTACTTTTTAATGACCTTTCAAAATGGACTACATTGCAAATTAACTATGTTACTTAAAGTATACAGCTGCTACTTGCTATGCATTCTGGGGATGGTGTAATTTTAATTACCAGAAAAGATTCTTTTTAGTAGTTCCAAATTTTGTTTTGTTGTAGCCAATATGCTTGAGAGGCTGAAAATCTATGAAGAGGCCTGGACTAAGTACCCAAGGGGACTAGTTCCAAGAAGACTGCCACTAAACTTTTTATCTGGTATGTGCATTTTTGGCAAGCAAATAAAAATAATTTCCCTTTTTTTTTTTTTTTTTTTTTTTTGCTAAAACTTCCTATTTAACAATATAAAAAGTTAAAATCGCAAAGTAATATTTGGTAAAAGCAAAATCAACAGATCTTTTTCCCCCAAAGGTGAAAAGTTTAAGGAATGTTTGGACAAGTTTCTAAGGATGAATTTCAGCAAAGGCTGTCCACCTGTTTTTAATACTTTGAGATCATTGTACAAAGATAAAGAAAAGGTAAATGAATCTTTCCAACAATTTGGGTTTATTTTTATACACTAAAGGAATAAAAGCAACTTTATATTAAGTTGGAGCCTACTTTGGCCTGGAATTTCAGTGCTTAGACTGGGATCTCCCAGCTGACACTACTCTATTACTGTCACTGACTTGATTTTTCTCATTATTCTAGGTCACAAAAGCAAAAATCCAGTTCTACATTTCCTATTGTGCAAATTTACATAGCTCTTTTCCAAGTCAGTTGTTGTACCAAACCATGAACTACTTAACAGAAATCAATTAAGTGTATGTGTACACAAAATTGTGAGGATTTCTCTCTATATGCCAACAGGAGAGATGGGAATTGAGCACATTCCCCTCTGTACTAGGACTTAGTATATTGCAATAGTAGATCTCTTATCGTCCGTGTGGATAACACCAAGGACATTCATGTTAAAGTGAAATAACACCTGGATCACTAATATTTCTTGTCTTGTCTTTGCATGTGGAGGTGGTAATTATAGAAGAGTTGGTGGTAGGTTATGAAACTTCTCTAAAAAGCTGCAGGTTATTTAATCCCAATGGTGAGTAACAATGATTTAATACTTTATGAAAACACTGTGCCCATCATATGTTATGTGTAACAATTCAGGCAGGGGTGAAGGAATAGAAAAAAACCCTACAAACTTTTGAAAGTGGAGAAGTGAACTGTAGCCCTCCTTACAATTTGAGTACCACAGTTCTCAATCTGTACTCAGAATGTATGCTGTTTTAGCCTAGGCAGCTGTTTGCACTCACTTCAAGATATCATACGATGGGACACCCTTAAATGTGATGAGGAAAGAATTATAATTATGGCAGCCATGTGAAATAAAAATGGATTATGTTGTAACTGTATTGATAGTATTTAGTATATATATTGTTCATGTTACAATAAAACTTTCTATTTACAGAGAAGAACTTGAAATGTAAAATTCCCATATTTAGATATCTTGGCCAGTCTCTCTTTTTCCAAGAAATGATGACTGTTTCACAATCTTGTAAAGACCTTCTTTGGGCAGTTAATTAAAAATTCATCCTTCCTTGAATGTGAAAACATTGTCTACATGTAAACTTGCACCAGCTAACAAAAGATTTGTTTTTCAAACCAGTGCAAGTAGTGTGGAGATGCTCTTTGGCTAAGAGAATGGCTTACTTTATTTTGGCTTGGTTTTTTTACAATATTAAGCTAAACTGAAATAAGCCAATCTTTCAAACTGAATTCAAAATTTAAACATAAACTTGTATTGTGTTTTTTAAAAAACTTTAAATTGGGGCACATTTGTGTGGACATGGCTGAACAAAACTCAATCTGTTTAATTTTCATAGGAGAGAAAGTATTAAAAGTAAAAACATGATTGTGGGGTAAATCATGTCATATGTAAGGCTATGTTTTAGTCATGGGTATTTTTAGTAAAAGTCATGAACAGGTCATAGGCAGTAAACAAAAATTCACAGCCTGTGACCTGTCCATGACTTGTACGATATACCCCGAACTAAAACTTGGGCCCAGGGGCTTGCGGGCGCTCGGTAGGGGAGCGGTCAGCGGCGCATGGGCCTGACAGTGCACAGCCAGGACCCATGCTGGTGGGGGTGGGCAGGTGGTGGCACACAGCCTGGGACCCCCCGCTGGGGTGGGGATGGGTGGCCTGGGATCTCTGTTGTTGCTGGGGGAGGGTGCGGGGGGCGAGAAGGGGTTGGAGGGGCTGGCAGGCTCACTACCTGGCTCCGCACAATTCCCCAGAAGCAGATGGCATGTTCCTACAGCTCCTCAGGGGAGGGAAGGCCTGGGGGATGCCGCACGCTGCCCCTGCCACAAACTCTGGCTCTGTAGCTCCCCTTGGCCAGGAACCGCAGTCAGTGGGAGCTGCAGGAGCGGTGCCTGCAAGCAGGGGCAGCACGCAGAGCCCCCTCACCCTCTGCCTAGCAGCTGCAGGGACATGCCAGCCGCTTCCGGGGAGTCCCATCCCAAGGTAAGCACCACCCTCCACCCCAGCCCCCTGAGCCAGCCGCAACGGCCGCCGCAAAAGTCACAGCGGTCACAGAAAGTCATGAAATCCGTGACCCTGACAGACACGCAGCCTTAGTTACAGGTACAGTAACTCCTCACTTAACGTTGTCCAGGTTAACATTGTTTCCTTGTTACGGTGCTGAACGATTAGAGAACATGCTCATTTAAAGTTATGCAATGCTCCCTTATAACATCGTTTGGCAGCCGCCTGCTTTGTCCACTGCTTGCAGAAAGAGCAACCCGTTGGAGCTAGCTGGTGAGGGCTTGGAACCAGGGTGTACCGGCAGCCCTCCCATCAGCTCCCTGTTCCCCTAAGGTCCCTGTGCGACAGCTGCCCAGCAGGCTATCAATTGCCAGCAGTTCAGCTGTCCCTCCCCGCACTGCCATGTGCTGCTCCTGCCTTCTGCCTTGGAGCTGCTCCTGGGAGCCTTCTGTTTGCTGTGCAGAGGGTGCGGGGGGGAAGAGGGGTGCTAATGTCAGGGTGTCCCCCTCCTGCTCCCCGCTCCTGCCCTCCATCTCCACAGAGCAGGGGGGACACGACAGGGCTCAGGACTAAGGGAGCTTGCTGGCAGCAGCTGCTGTCTCAACTTTCTGATCTACTTAAAAAGGCAGGTTTCAGAGTAGCAGTAGTATTAGTCTGTAGTCGCAAAAAGAAAAGGACTTGTGGCACCTTAGAGACTAACAAATTTATTTGAGCATAAGCTTTCGTGAGCTACAGCTCACTTCATCGGATGCATTCAGTGGAAAATACAGTGGGGAGATTTATATACATAGAGAACATGAAACAATGGGTGTTACCATACGCACTGTAACCAGAGTGGTCACTTAAGGTGAGCTCTTACCAGCAGGAGAGCAGGTGGGGGGGGGAACCTTTTGTAGTGGTAATCGAGGTGGGCCATTTCCGGCAGTTGACAAGAACGTCTGAGGAACAGTAGGGGGCGGGGGGGATAAACATGGGGAAATAGTTTTACTTTGTGTAATGACCCATCCACTCCCAGTCTCTGTTCAAGCCTAATTATTTAATTCCAATTCAGCAGTCTCTCGTTGGAGTCTGTTTTTGAAGTTTTTTTGCTGAAGTATTGCCACTTTTAGGTCAGAAACTGAGTGACCAGAGAGACTAAGTGTTCTCCGACTGGTTTTTGAATGTTATAATTCTTGACGTCTGATTTGTGTCCATTTATTCTTTTACGTAGAGACTGTCCAGTTTGACCAATGTACATGGCAGAGGGGCATTGCTGCACATGATGGCATATATCACATTGGTAGATGTGCAGGTGAATGAGCCTCTGATAGTGTGGCTGATGTGATTAGGCCCTATGATGGTGTCCCCGAATAGATATGTGGGCACAGTTGGCAATGAGCTTTGTTGCAAGGATAGGTTCCTGGGTTAGTGGTTCTGGTGTGTGGTGAGTATTTGCTTCAGGTTGGGGGCTGTCTATAAGCAAGGACTGGCCTGTCTCCCAAGATCTATGAGAGTGATGGGTCGTCCTTCAGGATGGGTTGTAGATTCTTGATGATGCGTTGGAGAGGTTTTAGTTGGGGGCTGAAGGTGATGGCTAGTGGCCATCACCTTCAGCCCCCAACTAAAACCTCTCCAACGCATCATCAGGGATCTACAACCCATCCTGGAGGACACCCCCCCCCCGAACCCCCCCCCCCCCTTTCCTCAGACGTTCTTGTCAACTGCTGGAAATGGCCCACCTTGATTATCGCTACAAAAGGTTCCCCCCCCGCCCCCGCGCTCTCCTGCTGGTAATAGCTCACCTTAAGTGATCACTCTGGTTACAGTGTGTATGGAAACACCCACTGTTTCATGTTCTCTGTGTATATAAATCTCCCCACTGTATTTTCCACTGAATGCATCCGATGAAGTGAGTTGTAGCTCACGAAAACTTATGTTCAAATAAATTTGTTAGTCTCTAAGGTGCCACAAGTACTCCTTCTTTTTTTTTTTTTTTTTTTTTTTAAGGCAGTGTACTTAGAGTGGGGTCAGCATACTTAAAGGGGCAATGCTTGTCTCTCTCACACAGGGTGTGTGTGTCTGTGTGTGTGTCTCTCTCTCTCTTTCTCTGCCATGCTGTGTCTCCTCCCTCCATTACTGCTACCTTGTAGAGTGTGAGGCTACATTAACAACAATGTGTTAACCCTTGAGGGCTCAGCCAAGTGCTAGTTCATCATTTAGCAGTAAGGCATTCCCTGGGAAATATCCCACCCACTGACTCCACCACATCAACCAGCTTCACAATCATCATTGCTGTGTACAGTATTAAATTGTTTGTTTAAAACTTATCGTGTGTGTGTGTGTTTTTATATATATGTATACACAAAGTATTATGTCTGGCAAAAAAAAATTCCCTGGAATCTAACTCTGACCCCCGCCCCTGCGATGTACATTAATTCTTATGGGGAAATTGGATTCGCTTAACATTGTTTCGCTTAAAGTTGCATTTTTCAGGAACATAACTACAATGTTAAGTGAGGCGTTACTGTACTGAAGAATTAAAGCCTTTGGGCTTGTTCTGGTACTGGGCACTCCATTCCCAATTCAGAGTGAACTTAACTTTAGGCCTTGAGTAGTCTCTACTGACTGGTACTTAAGTGCTTTGCTGGATCAGGGGCTCAGCGTGTTGCAGGATCAAGTCCTTTCAGAGTCATGGTTTGTGTTGCACACAAAGGAGATACCTTATGATTTAGGGTTACTTTGGAAAAAATTGGAATACATTTATCTATTCAAGGTGGGTTTAATCCAACGCCAGCTATGTCCAAAGCTTTTTAAAGATATTTATAATGAGACCAGAATAGATTGGTGCCACTTAGTCTGAGCTAGTTAAATATTTAAAGTGCTTTAAATTGGTGTATTGAAAATATACTGATGTAAATGCCGAACACAATGATATATTTAAGTTGCTAACATTTGCAATTGGCATACTATGTCTTTGACCTAAAACAGTAATTTACTGGAAAGTGCTAAGATTACTCTCCAGATAAAGTAGACATGTTTCCTACTTTTGATTTATCAGTGGGTTGAGAGGTAGATATAGAGATAAACAATGAATTCTGTACACTACATCAATAGGATATTCCTTGTGCTATATGCTGGTTAAATGGAATATATGACATCTTTTCCCCCCATAGATGACGGTAAAGAAGAACCTCCAACCACTTTACTATGGGTCCAGTACTACTTAGCACAACATTATGACAAAATTGGGCAGCCATCCATGGCTCTGGAATACATAAATGCTGCTATAGAAAGTACTCCCACCTTGATAGAACTCTTCCTTGTGAAGGCTAAAATCTATAAGGTAATCTTGATTGATTTGTTCTTAATTATCAGATATGACTTCTCTTTTATTTTGCAGTGAAACCTTTAATCATGACTGTACTTCCAGGTAGTGGTTCAGCACTAATATTGTTTGAGGAGTTGGGTTTTGTATGAGCAGACTTTTACAAAACCTAAGACCCATAGAAATGTTTCCATGAGTTCTTAAAATTCCATATAGTAGAACCTCCCTAAATATACATCAATTAGTTTATTGCAAATTAGTAATCATTACTAATTATTAGTAAAAAAACAATTAAAAAGGAAGTGTTATCACAAAATGTACTTTGTTGATTGACAGTTATTGTAATTTTAGTTTACTTTGCTAAATCATAATAAACTAGTAAACTTATTAATTATTTTTTAAATAATCATGTCCTAAAAACACCCTAATCTGACCCCAATTCTCTGTAACAACTCAGAAAGTGCTGTAGTGAGGCCTGGTTTTATTAAGAGGTCTTAGGCTTGTGAATTAGCAAAATATGGATTAACAAGGTCTGTTTGGAGACAGTAGTGTCAAAGGAGGGAAACTATAATATTGAGATGCAGTTGTATCGCCGCTTTTTTGTTGTGAGGTATGGTTATGTTTGTTGTAAGAAGACTGTTTCATAAAGTTTTTGGTACCTTGTTTAAATTAACCCTATTTTATAATATTTAATTTGTTAATGAAGAGTGGGTGGATAAGGCTAAAATGTATGCATTTTATAATTTCCTTGCTTACTTGATTTGAATTTTTCTTTTTAAGCATGCTGGAAACATTAAAGAAGCTGCGAGGTGGATGGATGAAGCCCAGGCTTTGGACACAGCAGACAGATTTATCAACTCCAAATGTGCAAAATATATGTTGAAAGCCAACTTGATTAAAGAGGCAGAAGAAATGTGTTCTAAGTTTACAAGGGTTTGTTCCAGTTACTATAGTTTTTGATGAATAAAATGTAGACATAATCAAGTGTAAAGTACGTTGCATATTTTAGCTGTCCTTCTGAGCCTCTATTTTGGTCAGTAATGAGCTTTCTTTCCCTGTTCTGGCTGAGTTATGAAGGTTGCTCTCTTCACTAGTAGCAGTTTGTAGCTAAATTTCATTTACATGGTGATAATGGCTCCATAGTTAAGGTTAAGCTGAGTTTTGCACTTACAAGGATTCAACTTCTTTGTTACATATGAAAAATGCAGTATATCCTCCACAAAAGTACAGCACTTTACTCTGAGTACAGAAGTTTCTGCGGACTTACAGATAAATCAATTTAGATTTTAAATTAATTCTTAAAATTCCCTTACGAAATTTAGAATCCTTTGTCAAATCCTTTTTTGTTCCAAGTGATCTCAATAACAGAGACTATTTAAACTTTCCTCATAGAAGTTCCATATAGTTGGTAATAGTATTCTTTGAGGTCCCTTATCTCTGGAACAGGCTATCCCCATCCCATATGTCTGAAATATCCTGAGTGTAACGATTTCCAAGGCATACTCCAAGGTGCATCTTATTTGTTGGGCTGCTGGGGAGGAGGACTTTTGAGAGTAATCGGAGTTGTGGGGAGGACAGTTTTGTGTTCTGCGGGTTGTTTAATTTTATTTCTTCTTGTTTATGGCAGGGGCATCTTGAAAGGGGCATCTTTAGCCTTGGATAGGCGCTCTGTTTTTGTTTTATAAATTAGAGGCTAAAATGCACCGAAATCTTGATCTTGGGCTACATGTGAAGAATTTTTGAGAATTGACAGTCACTTTTTGCCAGTGTTCTTCATAACTGAAAGTTTATTTTTCAGCAGAGGCTGGCATAGTCTTTCATCAGCTTGCTCCCTTTCAAAATGATTGCTCTCTTATTGTTTACAGAGGCACTGAGGCCACAAGCTGCCATTAGTTATTGCCTCCATTGCTCTGTTCCTCCCTTCCTTCAGGGAAGGCAGGAGGGAGGAGAAAACTGAGATGTGCCTGAGCAGAGAAATGTTTTTGGATTATTTCTAATATTTCTGTTTTGCTTTTAGGAAGGAACCTCAGCAGTAGAGAACTTGAATGAAATGCAGTGCATGTGGTTCCAGACAGAATGTGCCCAAGCTTACAAGGCAATGAATAAATTTGGAGAAGCACTTAAGAAATGCCATGAAATCGAGAGAGTATGTATCTAAGTAATTTAATCTGTTAAAATTTCCAGTTTTGCTTTACTGTCATTGCATGTTTTCATCTAAACATTAACATCTCTAGTCTGGCCCTTAGAAACCTTGTAATTTCCTGTGGCATGCTGTGGCCTTCCAAGTGTGAAACAGCAGCCTATACCCATGTCTAATTGTAACTGTATTAAATAAAGCTCTAATCCTGCAAACACACGTGTTTAATCTTACTCATATGAGAAGTCCCATTGTGTTCAATGAAAGTACTCGTATGAGTAAAGTTAAACATGTGCCTAAATGCTTGCAGGATTGGAACTTAATCTGCATGGGTCTTGACAAACAAGGCCATTGTAATGACTTTTTTAGTCCTAAAATGCCAGAAAGCAGCCAGAAGCTCAGAATGATTTGTCTCTGGTTTAATTGCTGGAGGAGAAAAATTGTGCCACAAGTCAAAACTTTGTTTGGTACTCTGCAACTACTCAACTTGTGTGCTTAAGGCTGGACCACTCCACAAAGTCTTCCATGGCTTTTTTCTTTAAAATTTATAGTTCATGTTAAATTCTTTCTCACAAAATAAATATTCTTTTACAAGTTTGTTTGTTTTCCAGCACTCTCCTCTCCTCTATTCACTGTAGTAGTGTCTGAAAGAATTAAACTTGTGCTTTTTGGTCCTGACTTGTTATACTCTACATTGGTCCTGGAGTAGTTCCTTTTTTGACGTTGGGTATTAGGCAGTTCGTGGAATTATTTTTGTCAGCTTTTAGGAGAAAAATGTCATTTTGTAACTTCACCCATAACTTCATACATTTTTCTTAAGTCCAAGTACCAAAACTTGAATGACACTCACTAGTTGAGTATGTAAGGCACTGATCCATTATCAGTTGGCTGTTTTTTCTTCAGTTGCAATTTTTTTCCATAGCTGCGTATAAGAAAATATGTATTTGAATTTCAGGTTTGTTTGGTTCTCTAACACTTGCTAAAACTTGCTGTTTTCTGTTAGCATTTTGTAGAAATTACAGATGACCAGTTTGACTTCCACACTTACTGTATGAGAAAGATTACACTTAGGTCTTATGTGGACTTGTTAAAACTAGAAGACGTACTTCGGCAACATCCATTTTACTTCAAGGCTGCACGAATTGCCATAGAGATATATTTGAAGCTTCATGATAATCCTCTAACAGATGAGAATAAAGAACACGAGGCTGATACAGGTATAAGAAATTTCCTGGATTTATTTTGTGTGCAGTTTATGTATTTGGGGTATATTCTGTAGATATAGATACTTGTATGTTTGACATTGATAGTTAGACTGGAGCTCCTAATTCAGTGGTAAAAGTTGCAAGCCAGGAATTGACTTGTAACAAGTGAATGCTAACTTTCTTTTAAAAATAGAGGCAGTGTAGCCCAGTGGGTAGAGAGCTGGACTGTGACTCAGGAGATCCGAGTTCTGTTCTGTCACTAGTCTGCTTGGTGACATTGGACAAGTCACTTTAACTCTCTGTGCCACAGTTTCCCCATCTGTAAAAATGGGATAATGATACTGACCTCCTCTGTTCAAGTGCTTTCAGATCTACAGATGAAAAGTGGTGTTATTACTTCTACGCATTCTGTTTATACAATACAGATTTAAAGTTAAAATCCAAGTAGGATTTTGATGGGGTAATTCTAAAACACTTTTTCAAACCCTTTTATAATTTCCAAAGAAAACCATTCAAATTTCATTTGAGACTGATCAAGAAAACGCTGCATATTCATGGTCTCTTGTCTCGATGAAGCAGATCTCAGGGGTTGCATTTGAAGCAACTGTTCTTGCAACAAGTTTCAGCACAATTCGAAGGTGACCTGCGAAAGGTAGAAAAATTGAGTTGTGCTGTTGTGACATTCCCCAGGGTACAATCTAGACTGATGGACAGCTGTGACCCCGCAATTCTCCGGTGCCTTTTACACTGTGTAGCTGTGACAGCAACCACTCGTGGTCAGCTCACACACTGCCTCCAGCATGTAAATCGCTTCCAGCTATACTGTATGAGTGCTACAGCCACGCATTAATTACACTGCAGGGCAACACCAGCAAACTCCCGGTCCCAGACTTTCCCCCAGAATCGTGCGTCTTGTACTGCCCAGCACCTTCCTGGACAATTCAAGTTTGGTGTAAAGTCCATCGTTTCATTAATAGAAATTTATATGCACAAATCTTGTTATCTCAAATGAAGTTTCTGAAATACTTCAGTCCAAACACACACTGGTTTAGATAAAACAATAAAACAAGTTTAGTAATTACAGAAAGATAGATTTTAAGTGATTACAAGTAATGAGGCATAAAAGTCAGAATTGGTTACAAAGAAATAAAATGTAACTGACGCCTACCTTAACAAGCTAAGTGATTTCAAAGCAAAAGTCTCTCACTACATGTTTTAGCAGTCTTACGGACTGAAATTCTTTCAGCCATGATTCCTCCCCAGTCCATTGATGCTTCCTTTGTCCTTCAAGTGTTGACGATGCCATCAGTAGAGATGAAAGGAGAGATATTTTGAGGACAAGAACCTCTAGCTGTTTCTTTGCCAAAGTGTAAATTTCTCGCTCACACTCTTTTTCCTGCTTGAACAATGGTCGTGTAACCAGGTGATAGTTCATTTGATTTTGTTTACACCTGGCTGAGGCATCAGTTTGCCTTTTGTCTTTGAGGAACTGGTTTGGGCCTGCTTTTCTAAATTTGGAACGTGTCTCAGTAATGTTAAATCTTATAACTTTATATATAGTGTTGCCACACACAATTTACCAGGACAATAATGATCAGCAAATTGAGTTTTCAAATAATACCTCACAAGGCATACTTTGTACAAAATCCATTATAGTTTTGTAAAAGGGGCAAACATGAGGGTACAGACTGTCACAGATGTCTTCTGCTTTTTGATCTATAAAGTCCTCAGTGTTAAGTATTTGGTGGGGGGCGGAAGGGTGTTTTTATTATTAAAATGTCAGTCTTGTCTTCTTAACTGAAGGACAACTTGGATGACTTGTGGACTGGGGACTTAATAGAGGAGTTGAAAGGAAGGGTACTGAATCTTTGTTAAAGAAATAGGAATGAACAAAACTAGACAGTTTAAAAAGTTCAGTGAAAATTGCTTCTCATCTCAGTTTCACTTGCATAGCTTCAGGTCTAAAGAAGCTAGAAAGGGCACAAATGCAATATGTTTTTACAGATTATTTTTTGGATTTTATTTCAAACTTTCACAATGCCTTGGTTGTTATGGAAATCCCAAATGTGAATCAAATGTAAACTGATGCAGTGTTACCTCTCAATTCTGCCTATTCATCTGTGTAGGCAGTTAAAAGTTAAACCTAATCACACCATATATTTAAAAATTTAATTGTTTACCTCAAATATTTTTGCTAAATGTTTACGTAATTTGTTAAGCAGGTGCTTTCTTTAGTTGTTAGAACTCAAGGATCTGTTCTCTGCTCTGAGTTCTACTCCCAGCTCTGCCACTGACTTGTTAAGTCAAAACTTTTTACAAATGTAATGGCAGCATTACTTAATAGGAAAAATATGGGTTAGAAAATAGACGTGGAAACTGGCAGTCGTTTGAAGTAGAGTAAATTCAAATACGTAGTTTTAAAAAAATCAAATCTGTGTAATCACCCATTTATTGAAACATTGTGTGCAGCAAATATGTCTGACAAGGAGCTAAAGAAGCTTCGCAATAAGCAGAGAAGAGCACAGAAAAAAGCACAACTAGAGGAAGAGAAAAAGAATGCAGAAAAAGAGAAGCAGCAGAGAAATCAGAAGAAGAAAAAGGATGATGATGATGAGGAAATTGGTGGTCCAAAAGAAGAACTTATCCCTGAGAAACTAGCAAAGGTACTTGCCTGACTGTGTTCAGTAATTGGCTATCAGATTAAAATCAGCTTTGCAACATATTATCTTGAACTCCAGAGAGCTATTAAATTTTATTCTTGCATAACTTCTATTCAGAAGTGTCACCATTTCAAAACAAAGGTTTCCGGAACAATTTCTTATCTGGTTTGTAATCTACAAGTTTTATGGAGGAACTGAGTTTGTCTCTAATCCTTCAAAGACCACATGCATTGCAGCAAGAACTGTTGTTCACTCACTCACTCACAATAAGTAGAAATATCTTCATAAATGTGTTGTACTAGGTCACTAATTAGATTTATCATCAAGTTTAACAGGTTGAAAATCTTCATATTCTGAAGGTGAAATCGATACATTCATTTTTACATTCTTCACATCACATAGTAATTTGTATTTGCAGTTTGTCAGGCATTGTGGAATTCGTAGGAATCAGGAGGTAACTGAAAAAGTTTCAGTAAAATGATTGAGAAAATTGGGTGAAACATTTGTTTGGAATTACCTGGAGGATGAGTCTGAGGTTGGATTACAAGTTATGGAATAATTTACCCTCAAAGAAACTGCAGTAGGTAGAGGGAGAACAGCGTATGAGAAGAATGTTCTATGCTTCTGTTCTTGTGAAACATAGGCTTTGAGTAGGAGGAATAGAAAAACATTTGAAGTGTAGGGAACAGCACGGAAGAGTTTAGGTTGGACAGATAGGGAGAGCAGACTAATTCCATGAGGATCTTGAATACTATTGTAAAAAGAAAAGGAGTACTTGTGGCACCTTAGAGACTAACCAATTTATTTGAGCATAGGCTTTCGTGAACTACAGCTCACTTCATCGAATTCATTCAGTGGAAATTACAGTGAGGAGATTTATATACACACAGAATATGAAAAAATGGTGTTTATCATGCACACTGTAAGGAGAGTGATCGCTTAAGATGAGCTATTACCAGCAGGAGAGTGGGGGGGAGAAAACCCTTTGTAGTGATAATCAAGGTGGGCCATTTCCAGCAGTTAACAAGAACATCTGAGGAACAGTGGGGGAGAGGGAGGGAATAAACAAGGGGAAACAGTTTTACTTTGTGTAATGACTCAACCACTCCCAGTCTCTATTCAAGCCTGAGTTAATTGTATCCAGTTTGCAAATTAATTCCAATTCAGCAGTCTCTCGTTGGAGTCTGTTTCTGAAGTCTTTTTGTTGAAGAATTGCCACTTTCAAGTCAGAAACCGAGTGACCAGAGAGACTGAAGTGTTCTCCGACTGGTTTATAAATGTTATAATTCTTGACATCTGATTTGTGTCAATTTATTCTTTTACGTTGAGACTGTCCGGTTTGGCCAATGTAGATGACAGAGGGGCATTGTTGGCACATGATGGCATATGTCACATTGGTAGATGTGCAGGTGAACGAGCCTCTGACAGCGTGGTTGATGTGATTAGGCCCTATGATGGTGTCCCCTGAATAGATATGTGGACACAGTTGGCAACAGGCTTTGTTGCAAGGATAGGTTCCTGGGTTAGCGGTTCTGGTGTGTGGTTGCTGGTGAGTATTTGCTTCAGGTTGGGGGGCTGTCTGTAGGCAAGGACTGGCCTGTCTCCCAAGATCTATGAGGATGATGGGTCGTCCTTCAGGATAGGTTGTAGATCCTTGATGATGCATTGGAGAGGTTTTAGTTGGGGGCTGAAGGTGATGGCTAGTGGCCTTCTGTTATTTTCTTTGTTGGGCCTGTCCTGTAGTAGGTGACTTCTGGGTACTCTTCTGGCTCTATCAGTCTGTTTCTTCACTTCAGCAGGTGGGTATTGTAGTTGTAAGAATGCTTGATAGAGATCTTGTAGGCGTTTGTCTCTGTCTGAGGGGTTGGAGCAAATGTGGTTCTATCGTAGAGCTTGGCTGTAGACAATGGATCGTGTGGTGTGGTCTGGGTGAAAGCTGGAGGCATGTAGGTAAGCATAGCGGTCAGTAGGTTTCCGGTATAGGGTGGTGTTTATGTGACCATCGCTTATTAGCACTGTAGTGTCCAGGAAGTGGATCTCTTGTGTGGACTGGTCCAGGGTGAGGTTGATGGTGGGATGGAAATTGTTGAAATCATGGTGGAATTCCTCAAGGGCTTCTTTTCCATGGGTAAAGATGATGAAGATGTCATCAATATAGCGCAAGTAGAGTCGGGGCATTAGGGGACGAGAGCTGAGGCAGAGCTGTCACCTACTACAGGACAGGCCCAACAAAGAAAATAACAGAACGCCACTAGCTGTTACCTTCAGCCCCCAACTAAAACCTCTCCAACGCATCATCAAGGATCTACAACCTATCCTGAAGGACGACCCACCGCTCTCACAAATCTTGGGAGACAGGCCAGTCCTTGCCTACAGGTAGCCCCCCAACCGAAGCAAATACTCACCAGCAACCATACAACACAACCACTAACCCAGAAACCTATCCTTGCAACAAAGCCTGTTGCCAACTGTGTCCACATATCTATTCAGGGGACACCATCATAGGGCCTAATCACATCAACCACGCTGTCAGAGGCTCGTTCACCTGCACATCTACCAATGTGATATATGCCATCATGTGCAGCAATGCCCCCCTGCCATCTACATTGGCCAAACCGGACAGTCTCAACGTAAAAGAATAAATGGACACAAATCAGATGTCAAGAATTATAACGTTCATAAACCAGTCGGCGAACACTTCAGTCTCTCTGGTCACTCGGTTTCTGACTTGAAAGTGGCAATTCTTCAACAAAAAGACTTCAGAAACAGACTCCAACGAGAGACTGCTGAATTGGAATTAATTTGCAAATTGGATACAATTAACTCAGGCTTAAATAGAGACTGGGAGTGGTTGAGTCATTACACAAAGTAAAACTGTTTCCCCTTGTTTATTCCCTCCCTCTCCCCCACTGTTCCTCAGATGTTCTTGTTAACTGCTGGAAATGGCCCACCTTGATTATCACTACAAAGGGTTTTCTCCCCCCCACTCTCCTGCTGGTAATAGCTCATCTTAAGTGATCACTCTCCTTACAGTGTGTATGATAAACACCCATTTTCTCATGTTCTGTGTGTATATAAATCTCCTCACTGTATTTTCCACTGAATGCATTCGATGAAGTGAGCTGTAGCTCATGAAAGCTTATGCTCAAATAAATTGGTTAGTCTCTAAGGTGCCACAAGTACTCCTTTTCCTTTTGCGAATACAGACTAACACGGCTGCTACTCTGAAACCTGAATACTATTGGGGGATTTTTAACTGAAAGCTGATATGGTGACAGGAAGCCAGTGATTTGAAAAGATTGATTTGGTTTTTGGTATGGAAATTAAATAGATACAGATTGGGCAAGTTGAATTTTAGAGACAAGGCTGAGCAAAACCACAGAGAAAGGAATTACACTAATGCATATTAGTTCTGATGAAGACCATGGATAAGAGCTGTGGCAGAGGAATAGTTGAGTGACCAGTTCTGATTTTGTATGAAGCTTATCTGCGAGGAGTGAAGCAAAGAAAGCTTTGTGTGGCAAGTGAAATGCCAGCATTGAATGCAACAAAACGTTTGCTAACTTTAAAATTCTCAGTAGGGTAATCTCTGTTGACAGACCTTAATTAAAACTTAATATTTGGCTTTTGGCAGAAAATGACTTTGATTCTCCTGTTTTTGAAAGAGTGTATTACCAGTAATAAAGGCAACAGCTGGCTCTTGTTTAAATTGCTTCAGTCTCTAAACATTAGACATCAGACATCTGAGGTTACCATGAGGGTTCAGTAAGTGTTTTAGCACCAGGGCCTCTAACTAATCCCTAAACTAACATGCAGTAAGGCAGACTTTCTGTTTTATTAACCATCAGAGAGGGATCTCTGGTGGAACAAATCCTTCAGAATGGTGGATACTGCAGATGCCTTGTCAGAAGAATGCTGACTGCACTAGTCATGTTAGCTGAGCTAACGGCAGCTGCTCCCCATGCCTTTTTTGGGCTTCTCTGCTCACAGAAGTCGGTCAGTATCTCCATATGCAGGCAGATACTGTGGGATTAGTAGAGGTGTCTCTTGTCCCTGGGCTAATATGTATCAATATGTTTTATTTCCTGCTCTGAATTTATCTTTTGTTCCTTTTCAATTGGAAAAAACTCTCCTTGGGCTCTGAGGGATTATATTAAGGGTCCGCCTCAGAGAAACAGAAGTGTACAACTACAACTCTGTTTCTGCTATGATGAGTAAGAGGAGCAATGGCTGCAGATAGTGATTTCTTTTCCACTGGCACTAGCCGAGTGAGGCAAAGCCCCTCCTTTGGGTGCATTACATACATTTATGAAGAATCATGGTATCAGGGAAGCAGTGTTTGGGTATGTGATCTGAGCTAAATGTATACACAAGCTATTGTTGCATCAGCAGGATTCCCTTCTACTGAACCACAGGAGGTTTGTCAGGTGGAGTACCATTGTGTTGCTTCTGTATTGTCTTGCAGCCCTGTGTAGTTCCTGAGTGCCCTTCCTATTTGGATCTTTCTGCTCCTGTGACATCCAAGCAAGGTGCTCCTCAGCCAAACTTCACCTTCTCCCCCAAGACTCCCTTTTCCCACCAGAAATGTGGTGATTTGTGGAAACTGCCAGTAGCAGGAGGAGTGAGGGCATTAGAGGTGCTTGGGAGCAGATCAGAGGAATAGCTGGAAGAAGTGGGGAGAAAGCAGTAGCATTTCCTGTCTTTTCCACCTGACAGACTTCCTTTGGTTCATCAGAGACTCCTCCTATAATCCCAAGATAGTTGGAAGACCTCAGGAGGCCTACGGGGACGGGAGGTGACTAGCTGAGAACATAGGGCTTGGGGCAGTGTGAGAGGAGCTCGTCTTTTGGAATGGACTTCGTAAAAGGCTTCAGGAGAGAGGAGAACCACCAGTGAATCTTAGGAGACTCAGCAGGAGCTCTCACAAATCTTTTGGAGAGGAAATTGTTTTCTACTGATGAGCCCCCCTGTTGGCTAGTTAAATTTTGAGATCCATCTCTATAAGGGAAAGGGCTAGAGAAGTTTTTAATTTTTTTTAAGTGAATTAGACAAAATATTCCTAAATTATGACATCCAGAGTTCAGAAATCCCAAAGTAAAATTGTTGCACTTTATAGAAAATAAACACAAAGCAGGAGAGAAATAAAACTTTGTTTACTGGACTGTTCTAACTGGGATCTAGTGACCAAGATCAACATTTAGTCACTTAGAGTCTACCTTAAAGCTTATCAGTGTCTTAATTGGGACTGGGGCTATGGGTTGACAGCTCCAGTGACTGTCGAGTGGCGTGTCAACTGAGTGCTAGATACCTGAGGATACTTTTTTTTAAAAAAGGCCACCAAAGCAGGCTAATACTTTGACAATCCATGTTCTTATACCAATATATGAATGCAATATCTGACGTGCAATATATGAAATAATATACTTTCAGGGCATCCAGTGTACATCACCCTATGAGAGCAGTCCTATTGCTGGTTTGATTTCAAACTAGAAAGTTCATATTCCTATTGGTAAAGAAGAAAATTAATCTAATTCATTTTATTCCCATTTGAATTGCATATTTCTTGCCTTTTTAGGTTGAAGCACCTTTGGAAGAAGCCATTAAATTTTTAACACCGTTGAAGAATTTGGTGAAGAACAAAATAGAGACCCATCTTTTTGCTTTTGAGATTTACTTCAGGAAAGGTAGGTGAGAGAACTAATAGAATAAAGAACTTTGTAGTTATCACACTAGAATAATTTTTATAGATATTACATTAATCATCACTGACCTATACTGCTGTAGTATCACTAGTTGATGCAGATTGCTTTTAATTGGACACATCCCCTCCCCTGATTGTTCTGTGGAATAACAAGGACCACCTTTTTCACAGATCTGGAAGAGCTGGTATTTATCCAGTTTTTTTGCAGTATTCTTTAAATCCTTACGAACCAGAGATAAAAATATGCAAACTTTCACATTCCCAGTATGCTTGCTTGCATCCATAGTCATTCATGCATGCAAGTTAAAGGTATGCAGATTTTTACATTTGGATTTAAGTGTTTTAATCTGATTTCAGGCTCGTGTTCTTATGTAAACATAGGTAATATTTAGGTTTCTTTCACTCTGATGTGTTTTGTAGCAGAAAGATCCTCCCTGTGTTGGATCAGGACACTCGTAAGTCAAAATGGGATATGCTCTTAACATCTGTCGTAAATATAAAGGGAAGGGTAACCACCTTTCTGTATACAGTGCTATAAAATCCCTCCTGGCCAGAGGCAAAACCCTTTCACCTGTAAAGGGTTAAGAAGCTAAGGTAACTTCGCTGGCACCTGACCCAAAATGACCAATGAGGGGACAAGATACTTTCAGATCTGGAGGGGGGGTTTGGTCTGTCTGTGTGATGCTCTTGCTGGGAACAGATCAGGAATGCAGCCTTCCAACTTCTATTAAGTTAGTAAGTAATCTAGTTAGAAAATGCTTTAGATTTTCTTTTGTTTAATGGCTGGTAAAATACGCTGTGCTGGAGGGAATGTATATTCTGGTTTTTGTGTCTTTTTGTAACTTAAGGTTTTGCCTAGAGGGATTCTCTGTTTTGAATCTGATTAACCTGTAAGGTATTTACTATCCTGATTACAGAGGTGATTCTTTTACCTTTTCTTTAATTACAATTCTTCTTTTAAGAACCTGACTGATTTTTCATTGTTCTTAAGATCCAAGGGTTTGGGTCTGTGTTCACCTGTACCAGTTGGTGAGGATTATTATCAAGCTTTCCCCAGGAAAGAGGGTGTATGGCTTGTGGGGGATATTTTGGGGGAAGACGTCTCCAAGTGGTCTTTTTCCCTGTTCTTTGTTTAAAATGCTTGATGGTGGCAGCATACTGTTCAAGGACAAGGCAAAGTTTGTACCTTGGGGAAGTTTTTAACCTAAACTGATAAGAATAAGCTTAGGGGGTCTTTCATGCAGGTCCCCACATCTGTACCCTAGAGTTCAGAGTGGGGAAGGAACCTTGACAACGTCCATGTGTGATCAGTACAGTTAAGTTGCACTTAGGTCAGGGCTCTTCATTGATGGGTTGTGGGCAGTGTTCTCTTCCCTCCTATTGGGTCCAGACTGAATAACAAGTATCCTATTGCTGCTTAGAATTCTGTGACACAGACCACGTCAGCGTTATGTACACTTGCCTCTGTGGTGACTTCAGCACTGATACTTCCGATGTTGTTGATTTTTTTTCCTGCCTTTCAGTTTCAGCTAAGAAAAAAAAAGTGTGATTTGAATGCCCTTAGGCATTTCTGCCATGCACCAAAACTGAAATCTGCAGTACCTTCTCAACACAACCTTAATTTGGCCATATTGTACTGTACTGAGAAACTGTACTACCAGTACAGTAATATGAAACACTACAAAAAGAACAAGATACTCAATTGATGTCCAAACTAGAAATTTTAATTGCTTAACTTTTGTACATTTAAGTTATCAAATAAAACATTGTTTTAGTTTGAGTAGCTTGTATTTTCATTCACTCACTAACTTCAATGAAGTAGGGGTGAATTACTTGCAAAAGAAGCAATGGTAATACATTCATCTTTGATTTGTTCTGGTCATTGACATTTCAGATATAATTTTCTTTCTCAATCTTAACATCTAAAACTTAATTTGATGGTTTCATTTAAAAGATTTTCAGAGATAGTTCTATAACCAGCCACCACCATTATTTCATTTACAGAGAAATTTCTTCTGATGCTGCAGTCTGTGAAGAGAGCATTTGCTATAGACTCCAGTAATCCTTGGCTTCATGAGTGTATGATTCACCTCTTTGGCAGTGGTATGTATCTGTCGTGTATATCTCTACATATAGTATTCCTAGAGGAATTCTGCACCAAAAAATTAAAGATTCTGCGCCAAAATTTTTTATATTCTTCACACGAGTTGTTAAAATTATGCAAAATTCTGCATATTTTATTTGTCAAAATAACACAATATAATCATGTCAGTTTCAATTATTTTAGTAATTTATTTCAAACTAAGGGATGGTCTAGATAATATTTAGTCCTGCCATGAGTGCAGGGGACTGGACAAGATGACCCCTCGAGGTCCCTTCCAGTCCTATGAATCTATGATATCTGTCAAGAAGTATGTCTATGACAATACAGTCCACAAAGATGATTCAGGAAATGTTTTTTGACAAATACATTCCTTATTCTCTGTATTTTTCTACTGCCCCCCGCCTTCTCATTGGAGGATGCTGAGGAGGAGGATGAAGACCTTCAATCAGTCTCCTCATCGGTGCAGGGCTCCCCTCCACATCCATACAGTAACCCATACTTTGACAAGGATCCTCACCCACAACAGGGATGGAGAGATCAGTATTGCGTGCCAGCCCCTCTCCAATATGCCTCCCCCGCCCCCCCCATGCCATACTGGGATCCTTGGGATCAGCAACAGTTTGCCAGATCTCTAGCTCCATTGCACTGAGAAGCTAGGGCTAAACAGTCTGCTCTATCAAATCCCCAACATGAGATGACCTTTGAACAGCAGGAGACTAGGGTGGATAAGGAGGCTACCCTTTGAACTCTTATTTCATCCTCGACTCTTAATGAGGCGGTCTTGCTTACACCACCATCAATGGCCAATGATTTTTGACAGTTCAAAAACCTTGTGGAGAGGGTGGCTGCCAACCTTCTCAAGAGGTATCTGAAGGATAAAGGCCCACAACACAAGCTCCGTCCAGCTCTTTCAGTCACCACCACCCACATGGGTTGTGCTATCTGTTTAATGAAGTGCTCTTAGATCCAGTAAAGACTGTGTGGCAAACTCATGTCACCATCCCACCAACTTGCAGATGGGCAGATAAGAAATATTATGTCTCTCCCAGGGACTCAGAATTTTTGTTTTTCCACTCACTCACCTAATTCCATGGTAATGGAAGTAAATGAGAGGGGTAAACAGCATCACTCTAGGTCTACCCCCTTATGAGGACCAGAAGAGGTTAGAACTTCTTGGCTGAAAGGCTTACTCATCTGCAACCCTCTAGTTTTGGATAGCAAACTATCAGGCAATCATGGCCAAGTATAACTTCACTAAATGCTGCAAACTTGATGTAATTTGTGAACATTTTCCATAGGAGCATAATAGAGAACACTGCTTATCCTATGCCCTCAAGATTTATTAAGGGTTTAGGGAACCTTTACCCCCCTGGTTAAGGATCCTACTCTTTCTTGGGATCTCAACTTTGTATTTAGCTACCTCATGGGACCTCTGTGTGAACTTACAGCATCCTGCTCCTTGCTTCACTTATCTATGAATATGGCCTGTCCAGAAGCTATCACATCAGCCTGCAAGGTTGGGGAGATTGGGGCATTGTTCACAGACCTCCCATTTACGGTATTTTTCAAGGATAAGGTCTTTTTACAGCTGTACCCTAAGTTCTTACCTAACGTGCTGTCAGATTTTCATCTTAACCAGGCCATTCATCCATCAGTATTTTTCCCTAATCCACATAGATCTCAGTGTGAGACCTCCTTTCATACTTCGGATATTATACAGGCGTTGGCCTTTTATCTAGATGGGACCAAATAATTTTGGAAATCACCTAGACTGTCTCCATTGCAGAGAGATCCAAGGGGTCCACGATCTCTACACAGAGGCTTTTAGGTGGATCTCTGGATGTATCATCGCAGCTGGTGGTTTAGCTCCCCAAGCGATAATACCACACTCTACCTGATCACAGTCAACTTCCCCAACTTTATTCAAGAGCATTCCAGGATCTGAGATATGCAGAGCTGCTACATGACCTTCATTGCATACTTTTTCTAAACACTGTTCCGTGGTCCATGCTGTCAGATCTGATGCGGTTCTTTATTATTGCTGTACTGTCTTTAGTCTTGGACTCAATTCCGAAGCTCCCTTCTCCCTGTGGGGATACTGCTTGGGAGTCACCTGTAGTGGAGCACCCATAGAAACCCTACTTGAAGAAGTAGTAGTTACTGACCTTGGGCAGTAACTGTGGTTCTTTGGGATGTGTGTCCCTATGGGTGCTCCACTACTCACCCTCCTTCCCCTCTGCTTCAGATTTCCTTGTTGAACATTCAGATAGAGAAGGAACCGAGGGTGATTCGCACTCACAGCTCTATATACCCTCAGTGCACAGCACAGTGTTGTGTAGAGCGCACACACAGGCAGAACAGATACTGCCAACGGAAAATTTCCAATCAAAAGCTCAAGAGGTGCGTGCACACCTGAAGTGGAGCACCCGTAAAGACCCACTTCTCAAAGAACCACAGTTACTTCACAAGGTGAGTATCCTCTTCATCTACCATGCAGACCTCCAGTCATTGCACCTGACAGCTTGGATGTTGGCTGGTTGAGCAGTACTAATAGGTTGCTCCCTTCAAGTTTCATTAATTCTCATACAAAGTAGAAGGTTCTCCATCAGGAAGACTTACTCTCAAAGTAGAAAAGATTTTCCATATGGTCAGCCCAAAACAATTTAGACTCAATTGAGGCACCAATACCAAAGATACTAGATTATATGCTGCTCCTGAAGCAAGTGCTTGGTTCTCTCAAGGTTGAGCTAGCAGCAGTATCCGCTTGCACATCTGTCCATAGGGTCTAGGCGGTGCTAAGACTGCACCCCAAGTTCATCCCTAAGGTAGTCTCAGATTTTTACCTAACTTTGCCAGTGTTCTTCCTGAAATCACACACAATAGGAGAGAAGAAACTACACACACTGGACACCCAGAGCATTTACAGTATTACCTTAATAGGACCTGATCCATCTTAGCTGTCTCCCTCCCTCTTTGTGGCCCTTTCTGGTCCATCCAAAGGCCAAGCCATCTCATCACAAAGAATCTCCAAGTGGATTGTGCAGTGCATTTCCATTCTGTATCATGCTCAAAGAAGGAGAGAATGATACTTACCCAACAGTAACTGTGATTCTTTGATGTTGTAGTCAGTGTAGATCTCATAACCTGCCCTCAATCCCTGCTTTTCGTTGTTAGACACTGGCTTCGAATTGCGAGGGAACTGAGGGAGGGTCATAGCTGCCCCACCCTTTATGCCTTTGTATGACGTGCGCACCCTTGACAGACACTGCTACTCAAATTTCTAGTCTTGGGTGCATGAGATGTATGCACACCGTACAGTAGGATCCACACTGTCTACAACATCTCAAAGAACCACAGTTATTGTAGAGTAAATCGCTGTTATTTTTGTCAATTTCTGGGCACCAGCAATTGTTACAGTATTTGGCATCTCTATAATGAGGTAACCTTTACCCTCAATATAATCTATAAAAGCACAGTTTGCAATGCTTCGTCTGTAAAGGCTTATTAGTGATAAAGTATAAAGAGGAAAAAATAGAACTTCTTGGTTATTTACCTTTCTTCATCTTAATGAATTTTCAGTTGATGCTGATTTCTTTCAATTACACTGATATAAAAATGGTGGGTGATATTTTTCAAGTCAATTATATTTTGCTGTGATTAATGGTAGAAAGTATCCATATTTGTGTTAAAGATTTTTTTTTTTCCTTTTTACCCAATAGTATCTGAAAGTAAAGATCTACCTGATACAGTTAGAACAGTGTTAAATCAAGAAATGAATCGGCTTTTTGGGGCAACTAATCCAAAGAACTTCAATGAAGCTTTCCTTAAAAAGAACTATGACTCACTATCACATAGGTTATCAGGTACTTTGTTTTTGTTGTTTCTAAATTATGTTTCCTGTTTTTGTGGATTTACCTCGAGGACCCTTCTCTTTCTCTTTCCCACTTCCTATGCTCATGTAACATTGGCCTCTCTCTGTTCCCATGCTGTCGGTGTGATAGGCTGCTCTTTCCATTTGGAATGGCTTTCTTGTATCTATTTAAATTCTCAGTTGAAAACAGCTTTTTCTCCTTGCCTATATATCTTAATAATCTCTCCCTCTATGCCTCAATTCTTGGCTGCACTGTGTAAAAAATCTTTGCATCATCTCTGGCCCATAGACATTTCTAGTGTAAGTGAAGTGTCATGAAAGATCTTTTAACGCTAACTGTTGTTTAACTCTGTAAAATGTTTTGGGATACGGTTTATCTGAATGACACTTTACAAAATAATTTTATTTTACTGATTCATTAAGTTTAAAATATCCTGGTGATGGGAAGTTTCCATAAAATGGAAAAACTTAATATTGTGAAACATTTTTCCAGCAAGCTTTCTTTCTAATTCTAGCAATAATTAATTGATTTTAAAATCAAAGTGATCCTTCAATGCTGGTTTTATGTTTCTGAAATTGTTGGATTAAATTTGGTGCAAATCCGAGATTATAACTGCAAATGGTATTGGCAACAAGTGGTATTTGATCAAAATAGATAATAAATAGTGGGTCCAGTAGTCTAAATATGCTGCACTTAAACATTCAGGCAGCTGCCGTCTCTACTGGCTCAACATAAGTGCTGATGTGTCATGGAAGAACTTCTGCTTCAGTTTGTACTCAATCATTGTCTGAACTGGTTGGTTCCAATAGGGCAGAAACCTGTAGAATGGTTTGTAGCCACTAGAGAATACTCTCTTCCTTTATCTGGAATTGCAGCCAGGTGTCCTGAGTCTGTATATTCTTCTGCTGTCAGCAAATAGCTGTGAAACTCACTGGCAAAGTGTCTCATCCTCTTTAGTAGCTGTTTCATGTAGACAATAAGTCTACTATCCTGCTACCAGTTACACCATTAGCTGAAGAGGTTGATGTCTGTGTCTAAAAGTCTCAATCTTTCTGATGACCCAAGTTGAGGGTCAGTGTGATTCCAAGTGATAGATTTTCTATTTTTAAGAGGTGTTTTGTTTTTGTTTTTAATTACAACAGTTTTGCCCTTGATCTCTTTGTGCCTCAGTTCCCCAGTTGTATGAATGCCACCTAATCTCACTGGGGTGCTGGAAAGATAAATTAATTGTTCGTAAAGTACTCAGATAGTATGGTGAACTCAGGATCAATGTTCCCTCTAATTTTTGACGGGCCGTTTGCGCAAAAAATTTCTTCTGTGCAAATTGTGCTTATGTGCAAATTTTTGTGCGCGTGGTGTTTCGCCATGTGTGTGGGGTTTAGGATCTGTGTATGTGGGCGCGCACACGCACAGCTTAGAGGGAACAGTGCTCAGGATACACACTCACCAGGAAATTAATAATAATTTTTTTATTCAGTGCAGGATTTAGATAGTTTACAGTCATTGTGTGACCGATCCCTTGTTTAATGAGGAGGATAAATTAAAAATACACTATAACTACTCATTTACTGTATGAAGCCAGGGTCCTGAGGAAAATGTAACATAATCATGATAAAAGGCTATCCTGTGTATGCACAAGAGGCCAAACTAAGGTTGCATGGGTAGCGTGGATTCTGTCAGTTTGGAACTTCTGAGTGCTTGACTTCTGAACTGAAACATTCTTCTAATGTAGTCTTTAAATATTATATTAAAGCATTAAAATTAACATTATACATGACGATAGAAATGCTACATATAGACAAGTGGCTGATTTGTAATAGCTGTGGGAAGCCAAATTTGAGTTTCTTCATGTATGTCTGAAATGTCAACCATAGTATTATATTAATGCAGGTTTCCTAAAATGTGTTAAAATGTTCAGTGCTGGTGAAACATCTCCAAGGTGCAGACAGTAATTTGAAGCATACAAACCTCCACTTTTCCTGCAGAGTTGCATAAAGGATTGGCCTTCTCATCAGGGCATTGTTCCCTTGACCTCACAGAACCCAGTGTTGCTGGAACAATTTTTATAGTGGGGGTGCTAAAGGCGGAAACCATGTATTTCGGTTGTTGTTACTACTTGAAGCCAGATGGTGGGGCAGCACCCTCACCAACCCTAGTTGCAGCACCGATGGTAGAACCTTCCCTCTTAATCTCCCATGTTTACTTCAGCCTAATAGTTTGTCATCCAGTTATTAGGTGTCCTCATTTTTCAAGTCATGGTTTACCATAGCACCCTTTCCCAATGGTGATTACGTATTATAGTGGCTACTGCATTACAGCCTGGGCAGTGGTGATGCAAGGTTCCCAACACAGCCCAGACATTGTGCCTCAGCTTTGATCTAGAGGGGCCACCACTAGCATTTAAAGGTTAGTACATTCTCCATGCCTATTCTGTATTTTGAAACCACCACCAATTGTGCCAATCTTAATTTGTTTTATGTAGACTCTTATGCATTAAAAAATAGACATAGAGCACCCATCTATTTACTCTAATCTGGAGAACATTGAACATAAGACTCGCAAAGGTAATCCCTTTGGGCCAGTTTTGAATTTTGATCTAGAACTCAGTATCCTATTTTTTTCAGAGCTGTGCAGTCTTTATATTGTGTAATACAGATTCGTTTGACTTGATATTATGCTGGAGAAAATTATTTTTCTCTTGCAGCTGCCAAAATGGTGTACTATTTGGATCCTTCCAGTCAGAAAAGAGCAGTAGAGCTGGCAACATCCCTCGATGAATCCCTTACCAACAGGAATCTTCAGGTAAAGAGGGTAGATTTTTTTAATTTTTTTGGACCTTGAGATTTGCCTCTTCTAGATAATTGGAACCAGGAGTGTTGTTCCTATGTTTTGTCTCCTTGCTGTATTAGCCCCCTTCAACTTTTTGGTTCTGTAAGCAATATCATTTTGGTTGTTTGGGAAGTTTTGGATTGTATTAGACAGTTGGTACATCCATAATCTGTACATTTAATGGTATTCTGCAGATGGGCAGAAAACCTAGTTTTAGGATGTTTTTGTCAGTCATAAAAACTGTTAAAATAGCTTCTTTCCCATCTTACCTGCTTTTGCCACAGACTTGGGAATCTTTTTATCCTGCCCTTTCGGGGGGCGTATGGACTTAGAATCTGTGAAATACTCTCTCTTTCAGGAAGAAATAATATAGGAAAGAATTAGGACAACGTGTATCTGATGACTGAAAATCTAGTATTGGGACCGCAAATAAAGGTCGTTATAGTTGCAGCTATTTTGAACAAATCAGAATGGACAGATCAAAATTGTCTGGATTAATGTACAAAACTCCTCTGAATTTCCTCTTTCTCCAATGACACTTACTAGACCCTTGACACTTACACATAGGTGTTGGAACTAGAGATGCGGGGGGGTGCTGCAGCACCCCCGGCTTGAAGTGGTTTCCATTATATGCAGGGTTTACAGTTTGGTTCAATGGCTCTGAGCACTCCCACTATAAAAATTTTTCCAGCACCCCTGAACTTACTAGAAAATGTGGTTCTTCAAAGGCTGTTCCTTTTCAGTATGCTCCTTGGCTCTTGCTCCTAGTGCTTGACTGGAATATCCATAGCTCAAAAAGCTGAGCCATTAGTCTCTAGCATTGTATATAACCCCAACTGCAGAACCCACGTGTCTCTTGTGCTGCCAGCTGTCCAGTTCCTTTCTTACTACCGACATCACTGTCCATCAGTTGTTGTAGCAGACCTGTTTCCTCTTCACATTCTTGGAAGAAAAAACTCAGGTTTTCTTCAGCAGAATTCATATACTTACTATAGAACTTAGTGCTGTTTCATGTTAAACTAAAAATAAACCATTTATCAGCATCACATGTTACCAGTTTCTTCTTCCCAGTATAGTAGACTAGCTGTGGAGTCGGATTTTTTCAGTATAATAGTCCTAAAATAGAAAATGTTTTTCAGTGATACTTTGAGAACACACTTTACAGGGCTGCTAGCTGATGGAGCTGTTGATGCTTTCCAGCATTGTGGTACTATTTTCTTAACCAGTGAAAGGAAGTCTGATTCTGAATTTTAGTGACTTAATGATTGCTTGCATTAAAAACAGACTAAGAAAACATTGAATAGCCACTCGAAGGGTAGGATTAATTATAGCATTCTCATCATCCAAGAACCACTAATTATCAGGCAGTCACACATCTTAAATACCCTTAGCCTGACAGTTCCAACAATTAGCAGTAAATAGAAATTGGATTTTGAGCTACTTTGTGTAATCTGGGACTCACATGAAGATCTTTATTCTTTGCAGTGACTGCAGCCTGCAGAGAGAGTGGATCAGTTCAAGAACTGTTTAACTGCTTTGTAGACCACTGAGCTGGAGCCATGTGGGGTCCCAGAGCCCAGGCTCCAGCCCAAGCCCAAAGGTCTTGACCACAGTTAAACAGCTCCATAGCCTAAGTCTCTCAAGCCTGAGTCAGCTGACATGGGCCAGCCGTGGGTGTTTAATGGCAATGTAGACATACCCTTTGAATCTTTCACTATAAAGCAGGTTTTCTAATCCTTTAATCATTCTCGTGACTCCTCTCTGAACCCTCTCCAATGTATCAACATCTTTGAACTATGGGCACCAGAACTGGACACAGTATTCCAGCTGCAGTCACACCAATATAAAATACAGAGGTGAAATAACCTCTCTACTCCTACTTAAGAATTCCCTGTTCGTGCAAACCAGGATTGCGTGAGCTCTTTTGGCCACAGCATCACAGTGAGAGCTCATGTTCAGCTGTTTATCCACCACAACCCCCAAATTTACTTGTCACTGCTTCCCAGGATAGAGTCCCCCATCCTGTATGTACGGCCTACATTCTTTGTTCATAGATATATACATTTACATTTAGCCATAGTCAAATGCATATTGTTTGCTTGCGTCCAGTATATCAAGAGATCAAGACCACTCTGAATCAGTGACCCATCGTTTTAATTTTTTATCACTCCCTCAATTTTTGTGTCATCTGCGAACGTTATCAGTGATTGATTTTGATTTTCTTCCGGGTCATTGATAAAAATGTTAAGTAGCATAGGGCTAAGAACCAGCCTCTGTGTGATCCCACTGGAGAAACACCCACTTGATGACGATTCCCCATTTGTAGTTACATTTCGAAAGTTCTCAATGAGCCGGTTTTTAATCCATTCAGTGTGTGCCATGTTCATTTTATATTGTTCTAGATTTTTAATCACAATATTGTGTGATACTAAGTCAAATGCCTTACAGAAGTCTGAATATATTATGTAAACACTATTATCTTTATCAACCAAACTTGTAATCTCATCAATAAAGATACCATATTAGTTTGACAGGATGTATTTTCTGTAAACCCCTGGTGATTGACATTAATTACATTGCCCTTTAACGCCTTATTAATTGAGTATCAGCTGCTCAATTATCTTGCCCAGGATCAATGTCAGGCTGACAAGCCTATGATTATCCAAGTCGTCTCATTTACCCTTTTTAACAAATGTAGGGAAACTACATGGAGTTTTCAGATGCTCAGAGTATTATTGCTTGGATTCAGCCACATAGTAAAAATCTAGATTTTTGCCACCAATGTTGTAAGTCTTTGGGTTATGGATGCTCCACCTGTTATACCTCCCAGATGTTTTATTTATTTAGTAGATGTCTTTATAATTTGTAGACGGTTCTCCACAGTTTTCTCTAAACTATGTCATTCTTCTGGTCGAGTATCTTTTCCCTTTGTGGTTATCAAGGTGCCTTCAAGTATTCTTTCCAAACTCTTCTACTTGCAGGCCCAATTTAATGCAGAGTTCTATACCTTTTTTTAACAAAAGGCACATGATTCTTGTAACTCTTTGAGTCTCCAGGGACTTGGATCTATTGCAAGGCATCTACATTTGATAAAAAGAAAATATACTTCCCTGTAATTTTTGAATAGTATTTTTCTGCCTGTAACTTGACCTCTTTTTGCCTTAGAGTTGGGGATTCTGTAACAGTTTTTTAAAAATCACACCTTTTACTTACGAGCTAATACTTGGAAGCACTGTGGCTTATGTAGAGCTCCACTGCACTGGTCCCTTCTGGAACCCATTGGCTGAGGATTTTGAGCAATGAGGTCCCACTAGTTATGTATGAGGAGTGTTATTGCAGGAATACGGATCTCTTGCAATGCAAAACACCTATACGTGGAAAAATAACGACTGATAAGTATTTTCTCCTTTGTTTTATAAACCCTAGTGAGTCCTAGACACAGTCACATAATGGTACAGTCCAAATATGTAGGAAAAAATACTTCCGATTTCATCTAGAATCATTGTGTAGGTAAAACTAGAAACAAAATTTAAACCAAATGCTTTATCACTGGAATTGCTGACCTCTGGAACTGTGTGGTATTGACCCTTTGATACTCTTCCAGTTTTTTCTCTCAGCAAAGTCAACAAAGTGAAGCGATAATTATTTGTGTTAAAAGACTCTGCAACTACTTGATGCGTTCACTCTAGAGAGTAAATTTAGTATTTTTACAATATGCTATCAGAAGGCTTTTGCAGTTATGCCCTTAAACTAAGTCTATAAATGTTCATACAACTTTCTCAAATATGCATAATGTTCTGTATATGTATTTATTTAGAAAAATACACATTTGAGAGTAGGGCAGAAGCTAGAAAATAACTATATATTCAGAAGTATTATATCTTTTAATGAAGAAAGAAAAGGAGTACTTGTGGCACCTTAGAGACTAACCAGTTTATTTGAGCATAAGCTTTCGTGAGCTACAGCTCACTTCATCGGATGCAAGTACTCCTTTTCTTTTTTGCGAATACAGACTAACACGGCTGCTACTCTGAAACCTATCTTTTAATGAGTGTCACAGATGAATATTTATAAGAAGATTTAACACTTTGTTCTTTTGTTTTAATTAGACTTGTATGGAGGTATTAGAAGCTTTGAGTGATGGTAGCCTGGGAGACTGTAAAGAAGCAGCTGAAACTTACAGAGCGAATTGTCATAAGCTTTTCCCTTATGCTTTGGCTTTCATGCCCCCTGGATATGAAGAGGATATGAAGATCACGGTTAATGGAGATAGTTCTGCAGAAACTGAAGAACTGGCCAATGAAATATGAACAACTTTGTTTAAAAAAAAAAAAAAAAAGAAAGAAAGAAAAGAGAGAGTGGAATAACATTGGTCCATATCTGGTGTATAATATTTTTGTCACGCACCTGCTGAATTGTTCTAACTTACACAGAGAAAGGAAGGAGTAAAAATGTTGCCTTCAAATAGTTTTACTTTTTTTATCCTGCTGACAAAGTATATATATAAAATATCTAACATATTACTGGATATAGGTTGTTCAGTTTCTTAAGAAAAATTAAAAGCTGCTAAAATTGAAGAAAAAATCCCCCTTTTCCTTACCCCATGTTTTTAAACTAATTTATATGAAATCTGGAGGCTCATAACCCTCAGAGCAGGTGTGTGGCAGAAATATTACTTTAAATTTGTCTTGTGAGATTACTATTATCTCAGACAGCAAAAACGCTGTTTTAGCACTGGATTCTTTCACTGAGCACAAAGAGTTGTTGGGGCTTTAGCATCTGACTGATTTTGATACGGAGATGATTCTATTCATAGGAAGTATTCATTGTGAATCACTATTTACAGAGAAACCTACAACATACATGTGATGTTGTAGAGGCTGGGACATATAGATACCAGCCAGAATTAAGAAACATAGGGTGTTCAGTAAGCTTGTTGTGTCTCCAAAGTTCACTGTGCACGATTAGTTTGGTGTTCTTGCACCACAGGTTTTAACTGAAGGAAACCAGTTAGAACAATCTCTTCATTTTAATTAAACTTGAAAAGAAAACACACTGCTGGTTTTTGAGATGAACCTCACAGCATAGTTTGGCCAAACTTGTTAAAACTGTAATGCAAGAACCAAATGAAATCATGCACTGTGATGTGGCACCAACTAATTAGAAAGATAGTGTGCATTTTTCACAGAGAGTGAAAACAAAATGAGAACATACTATGGCTTGAAGTTACAAAGAGCGGAACTCCTGACTACCATTTTATGACTGATCAAGAGACTAATAGTTTAAAACCTCAGCAGGCCTTGTTCACGTTATGCAGAGAATAACAAGTGCTGCAGTTTAGATACCTCTGGAACTTTTCCACAGTGTCACAGGTTTGTAATACTTGAAGCCCTACATTTCTAAGAATATATTTCTTGCTCAGTTGTTTCAGGCAAACACAAGACTTTGTAACTTTTAAGGGGCCCAAGATTTTTTTTTTCAAATAACAGACCAGATTCTTATTCCTGCAGTTACAGATGTAATTTCCTTTGTCAAACATAAGGTACCAAATATAATGCAATAAAATGTTTTGAAAAACAGTTGTGTGAATATTTTAACCAGTCTGTGTTGGACTTTGTAAATTACTGGATGAAGAGAGAGGTGCAGTTCAGAGTTGATTTAATATGCTGTTCAGTTCCACTGTTAATGTGTCACTGCTGATGGGTGGACTTTGATTGTATATTAAGTGCTAATGCATTATATTATTAGTGCTTCGTATCAGGGAAATCCAATAATACAAAATGCATTACTACTTGGCTTCAGAATCCCAACAACAAAGGTTATGCTGACAGCTATTGTGGACTACAGTTCATCACTTGCAAAATAAAGTTCAAGCCACCTGCATTAATGGTATAGATGAGAGACGTGCCCAATGCTTTTATGGACCATAAAGCAATGAAAAAATTGACTATAGACTAAAAAGTCAGTGCCTTCTTTGCAATATTTCAATTACAGAATATCATAATTAAGTGAAAGTATAAATTGTATCTTTTTTCATATTGTGGAATTAATGATTGATACTTTTTATAATTGTGGCCTTTAGGGGGGCTACTTGTTTCTCTAACCCTCCTCTTAAAATAGGAAGGGCAATTTTTACTATTGATTTTTTCCATGTAATGCATTCAGCATCACTTATAAGCATGGTTTTCATGGATACAGACTTATCCTTGTGTATGCAAATGGTCTAGTTCATATTGTAAATGTAGTGAAATGTAAGTTGCATTGCCATATATGTGTTTTAATCTGCCAGGCTTTCAGGAATTCAAATACCTTGGAAACTTTTTAACTGACTCTGTGACTGGTGCTGATGTATAGATCCTGACCCCTCCTTCAGTCCCAAGACATTTGGACTACACCTCTTCTGCAAATACTGAAGGCAATTCAGCCTTGTCCATAAGGGTCTGAGTTTTGGCCATTCTGCTTCAACCATCATACCACTTTCTCTGCCTCTGGTACTGTAGGCAGGCAGTTCTGTGCTCCTGCCTTTTTATAGTTAATTGTGAGTCAGCAGGGAGCAAAATCTTCCCCCCCCCTCATTGTCTCTGTTCTGGGGCTCTGCTGTATGAATGGGACCACCTCTAAACTCATTCTCTGTATTTGTTGTCTCTTCATCATGATGGATCAGGCAAAACAGGGAAAGCCAAGAGGCACTCCATCACCTTCACTCTGCCAAGTGACTCAATCGATAAGGCTTGTTTGGGCCTCTGTCTCACCCCCCCACACATACACACACACAAGCTGTGGTTACTAGAGACACCGCCACACCATCTCTGTTCAAAGCGTCACCCTTATCAATCCTTCAGGCACAGTGGTTCATGATAAAGAGTTCTTTGATCTGCTCTGGGAGGACTGTGCACCTATAAGGCTAGATAAGCTAAAGTAATTTTCCCTATGTGAAGAAGGCTTTTAAGATCCCAGCACTGATCTTTGAAGTATCATGGAACAAGTGTGTCATCCATCCATCTTTACCTTAGCTTCTATATGTTCTTGTTTCATGCATAGAGCATACTTCGTGGGCAGGAATGTATTGAGAACTGCTGGGATTCAAGTTTTGGAACCATTTCCAGCAAGAAATGCAGAGGAATGTGAAACTATCATCCAGAATAATTCATTCCTTCAGCTGGTGGTAACAAAGCCCCCACTGATGGTAGGAGCCTGCCTTCCTACTCTGAACCCCAAAATACTCACCATTGACACCAGTCTTTCAAGGTGAGGAGCACACTAGGGGCATCACAATACACAGAACATGGTCAAGGTCAGGAGGACTTCAGAGCCTCAGCTTCCTAGAGATGGTAGCAGTTGAGTTGGCTCTTTGAGATGTCCGATATCACCTGAGGAAGGAGCACTTCCTGGTTCAATCAGACAATATTACAATCACAGCATACATGGTATAAGAAGCTGAAGTCTAAATGTCAAAGCCAATCAGGCTCTGTACCTGACAGAAGATCACCTAGTGCCTCAGGGTAATCCACATAAAGAGGAGACTTGCTACAAAAGATGACAAAGTTGTCAGCAGATAAATAAAGTGGTCCCTGAACCAAGATGGTATTTAGGGAACTAGCCCAAGATGCAAAGGGTGAGACTTTCCATGGGAGATGCAGACCAAATTTCATTGGGAACACAAATGGCAGAATGGGTTCTCTGTGCTTTCCCCTCCAATACCCAAAAAGAAAGCGCAAGAGAAGAGCAGGAAAATATCTTAGTAGAACCAATCAATTCAGGAGTCCATCTTTGTTTTCTTTGGCCTTAAATGCCTGCCTTTGAAAGCATCCAAGTAATGCATAGGTAGGTGCATCAAGCTCTGCAATATTGAGTTCTATTACACCACTGATAAATCAATTTGAGAGAAAATCAGAGCCCATGCAACACATTCTGTGGTGGCATCCTGAATAAAAAGGGTATTTTCCACCACAGAGGAAATACATAAAGTTTCATCTTCCATCAATTCTTGCAGTACTAATTCTTCAGCAGGGAGCTGCTCCAAGCAGTGATCCCAAAATAGACTAATACTACCAATTGTAAGGAAACATAGAACATTTTCCCCTGTTTATCTCTTTCCCTCCCCCCTTCATTTTTTTTTCCTGCTTGCTACATAAATGTGTATGACTAGGGCAGATAGAGTGGAAAAACTGTCACTTGATTATCCTTTCTGGAATTTACCCTCTCCTGTCCGTCCTATCCACGTTCCTGAGATATCTGTACCATGGCTTCTTTGCGCCTTGTACATATAATTAACAGTGCTATTTAAAGTTTAATAAGTAAAAGGTTCAAACATAAAGCTAAGACCTCTTCCTTTGATAAGATGTTTTCTTATAAGGCCACTATAACCAGTGCCAACTTCACTGCAAAATTACCATTCCAACAAGGATGGTTCAGCTGGGGTTGCATGCCACCAGCCACACAAATCGAAAACAGTTTGGTACAATATTGTGATCTAAATGTACTGAATTAAAATTAAACACTGAATTGAAACTCGTCCTTGCATGACTGGTTTAAATATGGCTTCAGTTTGAACTAGTTTAGAACAGTCTCTCTTGCTGTTCCATGGGAGTAGGGGAAAAAAAAGACTCATTACTTGTGTTTTCATAACTCATTTTGAACTGGGATCTAGTCTGCACTGGCAACATTGAGTAACTCTACAATTGACTTGTTGAGTACTCTAGAACAGTCCCAAACTACCTGTTTATAAAGTTTTTGGTGAGGGTGCATTGCTCTAATACAGCTTTAAGAGGAGATGCCAAGGTCATTCTTCCAAGGACATTGATCATCTTGAGTACTGGGCATGAATAAAACCTACTTACTTTAGCAAGCTCAACAAATATGGGGGAAAAGTAACGTACATATACTGCTGCAGGCATTTAAATGTCTGTTCACTTGAACCCTCTGAAAATTAGATTGATATAAGCATTACTGAGAAGTAGTTTGACCTGCCTTGCTATAAAGAGATTAGAAGGAACATGTTTCAGAGTAGCAGCCGTGTTAGTCTGTATTCGCAAAAAAAAAAAGGAGTACTTGTGGCACATGGAAATTGCCATAGTAGATCAGACCCAAAGTCCATCTAGACCACTATCCTGTCTCTGACAATGGCCAGCCCCAGATGCTTCAGAAGAAGGTGCAAGAACCTTGCAGTAGATGGATGTGGGATAATCTGCCCTGTCCCCACACACACACACACATACACACACACACATTATATCTCATTTTAATCTCTAACAGAGATTGATTTAAACCCTGAAATAGAAGGTTTAATATCCCTTCCACAAAACCACACAATTTTTGTGATAATTAGGATAATTTTTGATATTCTTAAGATTCAAAAAGGGATTTTTATAAGGATCTCAAATTCTTGGCTTCAATGACTAGTAGCTGATTTCCTTTAAATTAAACTTCAGTACTATGAATGAACACCAAACCTGTGTAGGATGTTGAAATTTAAGGACTAACCTCAGTTCCTTTCTCCAAACACTCAAATCAGTATTACAAGTATAGCCTATACCTGACACTGACAAGGCAGGTCTGTTTTGAAGTGAAATAGTTTAGTTGTACATGATGTTAGTAAACATTTTTTTCAAATATCAATGGCCAAGTGCTGTGGGATCCTCTGAGGAGAGGTGCTGTAAATGTAGACAAATGGTAATAGCAATAAGGTGCAATTGTTAGGGGGCTTATTCCTTCACCCACTTACTTCCCTGGTCCTCCTCGCATGAACAGAGGGCAACAATACCCAAAGGTGCAAACAATTTGATGTTTATTGGGGTGAACTTCCAGCAAGCATGGTTCCAGTTTCCTTCCTTAGTGTCCCCCTTCCCAGCTCTGACACCACAGAGCCTTACCTGTGTCCCTGTTCCCATTCTTCACCACTTAGCAAAACATGATTCCAATTCCCCCACCCCTGTTCCCGTTCCCCCCCCTTATTTCCTGATTGACTACAGACTATATAGTAAAACTTGAGTTCTGCTTAGCTATACCTTAACCAATCATTTTACTGAAATTTAACTAACCAATCCTAACATATTGTAGCATGATTAGCCAACCAATTATATCCCCACCACCTTAATTAGTGTACACCCAGCAAAATTAACTATACAGCAGACAGAAACAATCACAGAACCAGACAGAGATTATACAGACAGACAATAGGGAAATAGGGACTACAGTGATAGAACAACAAAGAAATGAGGATTTCACATCCCAGCTATTGATAAGTGAGTTCTTGCCAGACAGGATGCTATCAAACTAAGTTTCCTTTTACATCTTCTAGGCTCTTCCCTTTCTCTGGAGGTGATAGGCATTATCAGGACAGGACTGTATTCCTAACAGCCCAATAGCACCTTATTTCAGCGTGATTAGTTTGGAATGTGAGGATGTGACCGGTCGCTTCCCAGCTTATGGCTACCTCTGCTGCTTAGCCAAAGGCCTTAGCCTAAGAACAGGGCCCCAGACTGTCACAGTAAGGGAAGGCCCTTACACCAGCAGACAGTGATTTTGTTTCTTTCTTTTATCCTTCTATAACTAGCTAAGTGAGAAGAATACACCTTTACAGCTTTCCACACAAAGATGGACTACAAGCCGTCAGGAACAGTATCCCCGATTAATGTCACGGCAAACCTGGTGGCTGAACTTTGCGACTTTGTCCTCACCCATAACTATTTCACATTTGGGGACAATGTATACCTTCAAATCAGCGGCACTGCCATGGGTACCCGCATGACCCCACAGTATGCCAACATTTTTATGGCTGACTTAGAACAACGCTTCCTCAGCTCTCGTCCCCTAATGCCCCTACTCTACTTGCGCTACACTGATGACATCTTCATCATCTGGACCCATGGAAAAGAAGCCCTTGAGGAATTCCACCATGATTTCAACAATTTCCATCCCACCATCAACCTCACCCTGGACCAGCCCACACAAGAGATCCACTTCCTGGACACTACGGTGCTAATAAGCGATGGTCACATAAACACCACCCTATACCGGAAACCTACTGACCGCTATACTTACCTACATGCCTCCAGCTTTCAGCCAGACCACACCACACGATCCATTGTCTACAGCCAAGCTCTACGATACAACTGCATTTGCTCCAACCCCTCAGACAGAGACAAACACCTACAAGATCTCTATCAAGGGTTCTTACAAGTACAGTACCCATTTGCTGAAGGGAAGAAACAGATTGACATAGCCAGACGAGTACCCAGAAGTTACCTACTACAGGACAGGCCCAACAAAGAAAATAACAGAACGCCACTAGCCATCACCTTCAGCCCCCAACTAAAACCTGTCCAACGCATCATCAAGGATCTACCACCTATCCTGAAGGATGACCCATCACTCTCACAGATCATGAGAGACAGGCCAGTCCTTGCTTATAGACAGCCCCCAACCTGAAGCAAATACCAGCAACCACACAACAAAAACATTAACCCAGGAACCTATCCTTGCAACAAAGCCCGTTGCCAACTGTGTCCACATATCTATTCAGGGGACACCATCATAGGGCCTAATCACATCAACCACGCTGTCAGAGGCTCATTCACCTGCACATCTACCAATGTGATATATGCCATCATGTGCAGCAATGCCCCTCTGCTATCTACATTGGCCAAACTGGACAGTCTCTACGTCAAAGAATAAATGGACACAAATCAGACATCAAGAATTATAACATTCAAAAACCAGTCGGAGAACACTTCAATCTCTCTGGTCACTCGATTACAGACCTAAAAGTCGTAATATTACAACAAAAAAACTTCAAAAACAGACTCCAGCGAGAGACTGCTGAATTGGAATTAATTTGCAAACTGGACACCATTAAATTAGGCTTGAATAAAGATGGGGGGGTGGATGTGTCATTACACAAAGTAAAACTATTTCCCAAAGTTTATTTTTTCCCCCTACTGTTCCTCACATGTTCTTGTCAACTGCTGGAAATGACCCACCTTGATTATCACTACAAAAGTTTTTTTTTCTTTCCTGCTGGTAATAGCTCACCTTACCTGATCACTCTCGTTACAGTGTGTATGGTAACACCCATTGTTTCATGTTCTCTGTGTATATAAAATCTCCCCACTGTATTTCCCATTGAATGCATCTGATGAAGTGAGCTGTAGCTCACGAAAGCTTATGCTCAAATAAATCTGTTAGTCTCTAAGGTGCCACAAGTCCTCCTTTTCTTTTAACTAAAGCTGTGATCCAAATTTGGGTAGGTGGTATTGAACTTGGTGACATTTTTAGAAATAAAAAGAAAAGGAGTACTTGTGGCACCTTAGAGACTAACCAGTTTATTTGAGCATGAGCTTTTGTGAGCTACAGCTCACTTCATCGGATGCATAGCATATCGTGGAAACTGCAGAAGACATTATACACACACAGAGACCATGAAACAAAACTTCCTCCCACCCCACTCCCCCGCTGGCAACAGCTTATCTAAAGTGATCATCAAGTGGAGCCATTTCCAGCACAAATCCAGGTTTTCTCACCCTTTCCCCCCACACACACACACACATACAAACTCACTCTCCTGCTGGCAACAGCCCATCCCCCTTTGAAACCCCTCTTTATAATGCGCATGATAATCAAGGTGGGTCACCTCCAGCACTAATCCAGGTTTTCTCACCCCCCCCCACACCCCCCGCTCCAAAAACCATACACACAAACTCATTCTCCTGCTGGCAACAGCTCATCTTACAATGTGCACAGCAATAATCCAAGTTTAACCAGAACGTCTTGGGGGGGGGGTTTGCAGGAAAAAAACAAGGGGAGACAGGCTACCTTGCATAATGACTTAGCCACTCCCAGTCTCATCTTCCTTTCCAAATGCAAACAGATGGACATCGTACCAAAAGGACTGAAGGTAAAAAATCCATTACAATCTACATACCACACAGACTATGCTGACAGCTTGTGCCACACGCTCTCAAAGAAACTGCGGAATCACCTGATCAACATCCTCTACAGCAAACAGGGGAAGATTGAGAATGAGCTCTCAAAAATGGATACTCTCATAAAAAACCAACCTTCCACACAAACTTCCTCGTGGCTGGATTTTACTAAAACTAGACAAGCCATTTACAACGCACACTTTACTTCTCTACAAAAGAAAAAGGACACTAAACTTTCTAAACTACTACAGGCTACAAGGGGCCACAGCAATGGTTCCCTCAACCCACCCAGCAATATTGTTAATCTATCCAACTATACTCTCAGCCCAGCAGAAGCAGCTGTCCTATCTCGGGGTCTCTCCTTCTGCCCCTTCACCCCCTCGAACATGATACAGTTCTGTGGTGACCTAGAATCCTATTTTCGACGTCTCCGACTCCAGGAATATTTCCAAAATACCTCTGAACAACATAATGATCCACAGAGGCCTGCCTACCAACATTACAAAAAGAAGGATTCTAGGTGGACTCCTCCTGAAGGTCGAAACAGCAGACTGGACTTCTACATAGAGTGCTTCCGCCGACGTGCACGGGCTGAAATTGTGGAAAAGCAGCATCACTTGCCCCATAACCTCAGCCGTGCAGAACACAATGCCATCCACAGCCTCAGAAACAACTCTGACATCATAATCAAAAAGGCTGACAAAGGAGGTGCTGTTGTCATCATGAATAGGTCGGAATATGAACAAGAGGCTGCTCGGCAGCTCTCCAACACCACTTTCTACAAGCCATTACCCTCTGATCCCACTGAGAGTTACCAAAAGCATCTACAGCATTTGCTCAAGAAACTTCCTGAAAAAGCACAAGATCAAATCCGCACAGACACACCCCTGGAACCCCGACCTGGGATATTCTATCTACTACCCAAGATCCATAAACCTGGAAATCCTGGGCGCCCCATCATCTCAGGCATTGGCACCCTGACAGCAGGATTGTCCGGCTATGTAGACTCACTCCTCAGGCCCTACGCTACCAGCACTCCCAGCTACCTTCGAGGCACCACTGACTTCCTGAGGAAACTACAATCCATTGGTGATCTTCCTGATAACACCATCCTAGCCACTATGGATGTAGAAGCCCTCTACACCAACATTCCACACAAAGATGGACTACAAGCCATCAAGAACACTATCCCCAATAATGTCACGGCTAACCTGGTGGCTGAACTTTGTGACTTTGTCCTTACCCATAACTATTTTACATTTGGGGACAATGTATACCTTCAGATCAGCGGCACTGCTATGGGTACCCGCATGGCCCCACGGTATGCCAACATTTTTATGGCTGATTTAGAACAACGCTTCCTCAGCTCTCGTCCCCTAACGCCCCTACTTTACTTGCGCTATATTGATGACATCTTCATCATCTGGACCCATGGAAAAGAAGCCCTTGAGGAATTCCACCATGATTTCAACAATTTCCATCCCACCATCAACCTCAGCCTGGTCCAGTCCACACAAGAGATCCACTTCCTGGACACTACAGTGCTAATAAACGATGGTCACATCAACACCACCCTATACCGGAAACCTACTGACCGCTATTCCTACCTACATGCCTCCAGCTTTCACCCTGACCACACCACACGATCCATCGTCTACAGCCAAGCTCTGCGATACAACCGCATTTGCTCCAACCCCTCAGACAGAGACAAACACCTACAAGATCTCTATCAAGCATTCTTACAACTACAATACCCACCTGCGGAAGTGAAGAAACAGATTGATAGAGCCAGAAGAGTTCCCAGAGGTCACCTACTACAGGACAGGCCTAACAAAGAAAATAACAGAACGCCACTAGCCGTCACCTTCAGCCCCCAACTAAAACCCCTCCAACGCATTATTAAGGATCTACAACCTATCCTGAAGGATGACCCAACACTCTCACAAATCCTGGGAGAAAGGCCAGTCCTTGCCTACAGACAGCCCCCCAACCTGAAGCGAATACTCACCAACAACCACATACCACACAACAGAACCACTAGCCCAGGAACCTATCCTTGCAACAAAGCCCGTTGCCAACTGTGCCCACATATCTATTCAGGGGACACCATCACAGGGCCTAACAACATCAGCCACACTATCAGAGGCTCGTTCACCTGCACATCCACCAATGTGATATATGCCATCATGTGCCAGCAATGCCCCTCTGCCATGTACATTGGTCAAACTGGACAGTCTCTACGTAAAAGAATAAATGGACACAAATCAGATGTCAAGAATTATAACATTCATAAACCAGTCGGAGAACACTTCAATCTCTCTGGTCACGCAATCACAGACATGAGGGTCGCTATCTTAAAGCAAAAAAACTTCAAATCCAGACTCCAGCGAGAAACTGCTGAATTGGAATTCATTTGCAAATTGGATACTATTAATTTGGGCTTGAATAGAGACTGGGAGTGGCTAAGTCATTATGCAAGGTAGCCTGTCTCCCCTTGTTTTTTTCCTGCAAACCCCCCCCCAAGACGTTCTGGTTAAACTTGGATTATTGCTGTGCACATTGTAAGATGAGCTGTTGCCAGCAGGAGAATGAGTTTGTGTGTGTGGTTTTTGGAGGGGGGTGTGTGTGGGGGGGTGAGAAAACCTGGATTAGTGCTGGAGGTGACCCACCTTGATTATCATGCGCATTATAAAGAGGGGTTTCAAAGGGGGATGGGCTGTTGCCAGCAGGAGAGTGAGTTTGTATGTGTGTGTGGCGGGGGGGGGGGGGGAAAGGGTGAGAAAACCTGGATTTGTGCTGGAAATGGCTCCACTTGATGATCACTTTAGATAAGCTGTTGCCAGCGGGGGAGTGGGGTGGGAGGAAGTTTTGTTTCATGGTCTCTGTGTGTATATAATGTCTTCTGCAGTTTCCACGATATGCTATGCATCCGATGAAGTGAGCTGTAGCTCACGAAAGCTCATGCTCAAATAAACTGGTTAGTCTCTAAGGTGCCACAAGTACTCCTTTTCTTTTTACGAATACAGACTAACACGGCTGTTACTCTGAAACCATTTTTAGAAATGTTTCAATTGCAGAATGTCTATTACTGGATCATTTGAGGGACAAGAGTATACATTGTCTTATCTGAATCTCCTCATGATTGTGTTTCTTGGAAAGTAAAGCTACAGTGCATGAGCAAATCTGGTAACTGGTGGAGGGACTATGTGCATACGCTCTACCTCTCCAGAACATACAAGCAGCAATGAGAGTGGAAGAGAGAAGTTGGCAGGCAAGGGGAGACTGAAAGCCATGGCATAAAGTAGCCCAGTCAAGATCCAGCTTTTAGGCTGATTTGTAAAAAATGCATTGTCAGTGTGTGTTGATATGAAAACGTAACTAAATCTGCTGGACCTGTAAACTTAGCCATGTTGCAGTAAGAAAACTGCAGGAGTGTATACCATTTTTCAGTGGTGTGACAAAACCATTCACACAAATGCCTGCTTTCAATGTTGGTCTTTTGAGATTTGTTTTTAAGGTTGAGAAGGGGGCTTGATCACCTGCAAGTCACATTATGGAGGGGGGCTTAGGGAGGATAGAGAGTAAGACAACCAGCTGAATTACAAGGCCATACATCAACAGGTTTGTAAGAAAGCTACACGACCACGACTCAAATGGTTTGCGACATTATGAGACAAATCCAAGATGGTTTAGAATGGCATTCCTAAGCTGCTTATAGTTCTAATGCATTAACAGGGCAGTTAAAATTGAAATACAAAAATACACTTTAAAAAACAAATATACACCTTAAAAACAATACACTAACTCCAAATTCAAACCCTGCCCGGCACCAGTCCCATTCTCGCATGGATTTCACAAAATTTTAGTCCTTTATACTTTAATTCACAAAAAAACACAATGTTCATCCGCCTGTCTTGTGACAAGGGTTTATTTGGCTTATTTTCGTTTTTGAAAATTGAATGCAATAAAAATCTCACCTATTATGTCCACTGCAAGCTTCATAGTCTGTCAACTGCAGCAGCATCTGCAAGGTGCATGCTAAACTGCAAGTTCTTAAGTTGTAAACTCTGCCAATTTATTCACAATTGTACTGATGTTTTCTTTTTTTGTCAGCAGTGTTGCAACCTGTTTTTTGCCCATTCTCCCTTGTGAAAGCAAGTGCCAGCATCAGAGCTGTCAAATGGTAAGAAACTGATTTGTGAATAAAAGTGCTGAAGTCTGTTCCTTACTTGTGGGGTCACATTATTCAAAAGCCTCTTGGTACCTGTGAATATGTTGTGAATTCTGAAAGGAAGCACTAGTGCTTCCTTATTACCATGACTCCCGCACTTCTCAGCTGCTCACCTCTACAGCCCTCTGATGCTTGGTAGCTCCTCCTATCCATTGTCTAAAAGTGGGGGCGTAGGGGAAGGGGAACAGATGTTCTGCTGGAAGCATGAGGGGTGGCTAGATCAGGAGGGAATTTTCCATGGCAGCTCAGAGTTGCAGGGGACAGTGGTGAAGGGAAAGAACTTCTGCATCCCTGCCCGATAAACCATCTGTAGTTATATAGAAAGGACTCCTGCAGACCACAGAAGGCCTTCAAAGAAGCTCAGAAGCCTATGCTGAATAAGAATTGGACTTGGGAGGCAAGGTGATCAAGTGGGAATTGCCCTTCCTCCTGAGATTTGAGTGAGGCTTACCAGTCCTTTCACAAGTTGTAGTACGCTCTTCTGGCCTCATCACTCTATTACTGCCTTTTCTTTAAAATGGCTTCTTTCATGCAATTGGAGCAGAAACAATGCTGTGTGGCATAGATAACCAATCCCAACAAGAATAATGAATAGCGAGTTGTCTAAGCTATTCAAAAACTACTTACAAATAGCAAATACTTCTGGAGAAAATCAGGACAGGTTCATGACCAATTCACTACCCCCCCTAAAAAAAGCTCTATTTAGAACTACTATTTAATGACTGACATGACTACCTATGGTTGGAGCTGCACACAAAGTGCAATGCTGAAGACCAGTAGATCTAATGAAACTTTAACACCAGTCCACTGAAGTGTTGATCTGACCCCAGAAATGTCCTGGTGTTTTGTAGCCTTTCTAATGTAAAATTGCCTCCTGTGTGAAATAATTGTTTGCCAAACCAGTATCATATCAACAAATGATAGTCTGAACTTGTTTAAAACAATGTCCTTTTCCTTTATTACATTTTAGATGTTCTTCCACCACTTTCTCTTTTTTTCTTGTGTTCTTCTGAGCAGTTTCTTTTCTACAGCCTCCTTGCCTTTAATGCATTCATAAAGGCAGAGGTTATATTTGACTTGAATAATAAAAGCACTGACTGTGACCTTCATGGGGATTTGAAGTACAGGGGCTAGGTAAGGTACCATTTGTACAGTGCTTTGAATATGTAAACTGCCAAGTCTTCTTGCTCCCTGGTATATCTCATTTCCATCAAGTATGAATGTCTCTCCAACTTGTACATATTTTTTTAAGTTGTTTAGAGGGTTACAGACCCTCTAAAAGATTAATAAATATCTGGTCCCTTTGATGTCTATACAGACCAAAACTTTTTTGTCTATGTCACTGCATCTTTTCATTGTTTTTATGGATATTCTGGAGAACTCTGCAAATATCCAACTACTTCTTCAAGTAGTGTCCCTGTCGGTGCTCCACTGTAGGTGTGCCTGGGTCCCTGCGTTGCTGCTTGGAGAACTTTGCTAGCAGTGTCCATTAGGCCCACGCATGCGCTGTTTCTCCTCGTGCCTGCCACTAGGCTAGCAAGTGCGCCCAGGCTAGTCCCCCTCAGTTCCTTCTCAACCACCCCTGGCTAGAGAGAGAGCCATTAGCAGTCTGTTTGTGATCATTAGCTTCTTTACCATTTCTAGTAGTTGGTTAGCCTACAACTAAGACTAAGGAGACTTTCTTCCTTTTATGTTCTCTAACCCCAGTCAAAACAACAAAACAAAAGTCTTTATTCCCCCCCCCCCTTTTTTTTTCATTGGGGACCATTTCCCCCAATGGGATATGCCTGGTTCACCGGGCTTCAAGAAGTGCCTGTCATGCAAAGAGGCCATCCCTGTGGCAGATAAGCATTTACACTGCCTCGGGGAAGGCCACATCACACACAAGTGTGGTCTCTGCCAGCAACTTAGACCCACGTCTCAAACGGACAGGGAGTTGAGACAGAAGATCATTTTTATGGAGGCAGCCCTCCAAACTTCCCTAGACCCGCGCTGAGAGTCATCTGGCTGATGTAAGTCTTCCCCACAGCCCTCAACCTCCAAGGATTGTGGGTCAAAGAAATCAATGGTGGACCCCTCTGGTAAGTCATCGCAGAAGAGCGTGGTGAGCCCCAAGCTAGCTGCACAAGATCTCTAGTAACATCAATACTGTCAGCACCAAGACAATCCCAGGCCAGTACCCATGGCTCACAAAGATCTGGAGCGGCTGGCACCATTGACATGCCTAAGGACCTGATGGGCACAGGCATTCAGACAACAGTACTGACTAAGATAGGCGTGAATGGCATACCAGTATGAAGACACTGCCGGTACGCAAAGTATCTTTAGCACCATCATCAAAGCCTCATTTGGTGCCGGAGTGGTTGGTATGGGCGAGATCCCCAACGCTCTCTGTACTACCAGTGGTACCAGGTCGGTCAGCACCACCGGAATTCCAGCATTCAAGAGACCTGTGGCTATCTGACATACCAGAGTCTCTCCTCGGCACCAGGACCTCAGCACTGAGTCTCCTCCTAATGCGGGAGTCTTCTCCCGTACCTTGCCATGCACCTCCACTTTCAAGTGCGGAGTCAGACAGTGAGCCAGAGGAGACCATTTTCCACTACTCCTCCCATGCTCCCCACTACCAAGAGGGTCCTTGAGTATAACCTCAGACGGCCCCACCACCACCTTGATATGCTCACTCTGTTCCACTGCCCCAGTGGCCACACTGGGATCCCTGGACTGCATATCGCCTCCACGTTTCTCGAGCTTCCAGCCATCGCCTGAACCCTCAAGATGTGCTCCCTCAGCTACAGCATCTAGAACATGGGAACCTCTAGAGATTGCTGAGGAGCAGGAAGGTGAAATCGAGGAATAGATGACTCCGAGGACAACATATTCTCCTCCTCCCCAGATGAGGCTGTCATGCCCCTGGCACTGTCCTTAGCCAAGGATTTCCAGCTTTTCCAGGTTTTGGCAAAACGGGTTGCAGATACACTGTAGATACCCTTGGAGATAAGTCAATGAATCCCATCACAAACTCCTTGATATATTATTACATGTGTATTTGAAGATTTTTAACTGACTATAGACACTTCTGTAGCACAAAAAAAAAGTCTGTGGCCTAAAAATCACTACACTATATATGAGTGGACAACTAATTTCTTATCGGATTTGTAGACACAAGTGGCCAGTTGACACAAAAGAGCTGCTTCAGCTGTGACTTGTACAAATATTGCCTTTCTACAAATGATATAAATAGACATGTAATGTCTTTTCAGAAAAAATTGGGCCTATCAAAGGTGGATCTGATAGTTAATTGATTGGTTATCACTTTTGTCTAGAAGCACACCTACAACTAGACCATGATCTCTTCCTACCTTGTACGTTTCCACGACCTTTGTGCTATTTGCTTCGCTCCTGAGCCTCTCGGAAACGAGAGCGATGCCTTCTCATCTGCACCAGAACACCACTATTGTGGCAGATCTGTGCTTGCTAGTGTAGCAACTTAAAATGGGAAAGCTCTTCCTAAGTAATTGCTTTGATCAAATGCATTGCTTGGAAAAAAGAAAATGTAAAATCAAAATATTCTTAATCTCCAAAACTGTCATTACTCCATTATATTTGTTTTTCTTGCAGAATAAATAATTGGGTTTTTTATCAGGTATCTTTTTCATTTAATTCAAAGCCTTTTTGTAAAGTTCTAGACTTTTAGCTGTTTGGATGATTGTTTATGTAGGGCTGTACTAAAAAAATATTTTTTGCAGGATTCCAATCAGCAACATCCATGAGTTAGCATTTTCACTTCATTTTATTTGCAGTGTAGATAATTTCAATTCTGTAATAAGACACTTACATTCACAGCTAAAATGTGTCAAAATATATCTTTGCTTTACTGCAAAATGGACCTTTTTGGCTTGGAAAAATTCCCGTAGTTTATTTTTCCTTACAAACACTTGTCAGGGATGGTCTAGGTAATATTTAGTCGTGCCTCTGTGCAGGGGACTGGACTAGATGATCTATTGAGGTTCCTTCCAGTCCTACATTTTTAGGATTTTTCCATCACGTCACTTGTCTTACACTTTAGTTTGTAAATTCTTCAGGCCAGGGACCATCTGTTATACTTGTTTGTACAGAGCCTGCCACAATAGGGCTCTGGTCTCTAGGTGCTACTGAAATACAAAAAATAACCTCTGATATCAAGTAGATGTACTGGTTGAATTGATATGGATTATTTAACTAAATACTACAAACCCTTGCTCATGTGTAGTGCCAGCGATCTCAAGGACTATGTGCATAAATAAGAGTTTGCAATACCAGGGTATAAGTTTGTACTTTGTGCGGTTCAATGTTTATTTTGTGAATTACTTATGAGACAGCCCTATCCTGTTCTTATTTGTTACCTTTAAATAAGCAGGCTCTGACCCTATCTTTATAATTTTCTCCCCAGATATGCTAACAAAAGAATCAGAATAATCCCCACAGTCCAACTCAGCAGAATGATTTTTCTACTGTTTTCGGATTTCAGCCTATTTTAAAACAAAGCCAAAATGCTCTTTCTACTGATAAGGCAGCTTTAGTGCCAACTGGCAAATTCAGCTCCAGTAAAATTAAAATAGTAATAAAACAAGTTTAAAAGACTGCTGAACTGGGGGAAATTTCACCTTGAAGATTAACATATCTGTACATAATCGTACAGCTGGTACATTGTCTATATTGTCAGACTGCAAATAATAAAGTTCTCTCTCTTTTAGGAAAATTGCCTCCTATTCAGTATATCTGGGATTATAAAACATATTGTAACAATCAATCAAAGCCATTTTAATCACTCTAGATAAATAGAATGTAAAGGCACACAGAGTTCAGAAGAAAGCTGTATCTTTTTTTAGAGCCTGATCTTCAGAGCGCTCGAGCTAGAACAAAATATGATTCTGTATTAACTGTCATCAATCATGCCACTTCATAAAATCCCAATTTAGCGGCATGATAAGACTTTAAATATTCAGATTATCAAACCACCATATTAACAACTACTCCTCAGTTTTCCCTTGCTAGAGAAGTCACTCTCTATATAGCTAAAACAATGGAGCTTATCGATGGTGCTTACATTTGCTTGTGGCCCATCTGCTTTCTATCGCTGTTTAGTTCAGCCTGTGTGTATTGGGCCAAATTACATTATAATCTTGCTTTAGCCTATCCTCAGTCTGGGCTAGAACAAGTTGTTTTAATGCAGTTTTGACATTGTTTAGCCCTGTCCACACATGTTGGAACTGTATTTTACCACAGTGTATGGGTTTGTTTGAATACCTAAGTGTGGTATACAATTGTTTTCAAATGCCTGTGTCAATGATTTGGGTTAGCACAATTCTCAGCAAAAGGCCCTGTTCATGCCTCTCAGAGAACCAAATGGTGAAAAACCCATGGAAATTGTCAGGGAGGGGCATTCCCAAGGATACAAAAGTGTTCCATGTAGTTGCCTTTTATCTCATTGCAGCGAAGGGAGGCAGAGGTGGGGCAGGGAGTGACTGGTCAGTGGGGCATGTTCTCTTTATAAGGCTGCGGCATTGCTGATTCATTCTGACAGCTTACAGATGGTGACAGACTACAAGAAAGTATAGGCAGATGGCTAGCAGAAACTGAGGGGGCCCAGCAATGCCAATGGGGGCAGAGAGAACAACTATGGTGTGATCAGACTGAGGGTCATAGGACATGGTTCTGTTGTTCTCCCAAATCTCAGCTGCTTGTGACAAATGGCAGCCTTGCTTCTTCCAAGTCCATTTTGCTGTTGACCCTGCTTCCCAGAGGGGGCAGTGTGGTTGAATGGCAGCCCAATGAGGAGCATGTAACTGGGGTGGGGGGAGGAGGAGGCCACTTTTATGCCTGAAGGGAGCCCTTGGCCTAGTGTTGCAAATCATCATGCAGAAACCTAGCTCGTTGAAGACAAAAACCAGCCCTTTCCTGTCCCCCACTAGCTTCTGAGTTCATGTTATTTAGGGAAGCAAGTCTGAATGCTGCTGCTGCAGGTTTCCTCAAGTGTATCAGATGGCTGTAGCAACCTGCATGGAACTTGGTGGGAGAAGCATGGGTGAAGGAGGGAAGACTGTTGCAGGCTCCAATTTCCTGGTGCAAGTGCTAGAAGAGCCAACTAGGGGGGGAGCTTTTCTTGACCTGCTGCTCACAAACAGGGAAGAATTAGTGGGGGAAGCAAAAGTGGATGGGAATCTGGGAGGCAGTGACCATGAGTTGGTTGAGTTCAGGATCCTGACGCAGGGAAGAAAGGTGAGCAGCAGGATACGGACCCTGGACTTCAGGAAAGCAGACTTCGACTCCCTCAGGGAGTGGATGGGTAGGATCCCCTGGGGGACTAACATGAAGGGGAAAGGAGTCCAGGAGAGCTGGCTGTATTTCAAGGAATCCCTGTTGAGGTTACAGGGACAAACCATCCTGATGAGTCGAAAGAATAGTAAATATGGCAGGCGACCAGCTTGGCTTAACGGTGAAATCCTAGCGGATCTTAAACATAAAAAAGAAGCTTACAAGAAGTGGAAGGTTGGACATATGACCAGGGAAGAGTATAAAAATATTGCTCGGGCATGTAGGAATGAAATCAGGAGGGCCAAATCACACCTGGAGCTGCAGCTAGCAAGAGATGTCAAGAGTAACAAGAAGGGTTTCTTCAGGTATGTTGGCAACAAGAAGAAAGCCAAGAAAAGTGTGGGCCCCTTACTGAATGAGGGAGGCAACCTAGTGACAGAGGATGTGGAAAAAGCTAATGTGCTCAATGCTTTTTTTGCCTCTGTCTTCACTAACAAGGACAGCTCCCAGACTGCTGCGCTGGGCATCACAACATGGGGAGTAGATGGCCAGCCCTCTGTGGAGAAAGAGGTGGTTAGGGACTATTTAGAAAAGCTGGACGTGCACAAGTCTATGGGGCCAGACGAGTTGCATCCGAGAGTGCTAAAGGAACTGGCGGATGTGATTGCAGAGCCATTGGCCATTATCTTTGAAAACTCGTGGCGAACGGGGGAAGTCCCAGATGACTGGAAAAAGGCTAATGTAGTGCCAATCTTTAAAAAAGGGAAGAAGGAGGATCCTGGGAACTACAGGCCAGTCAGCCTCACCTCAGTCCCCGGAAAAATCATGGAGCAGGTCCTCAAGGAATCAATCCTGAAGCACTTACACGAGAGGAAAGTGATCAGGAACAGTCAGCATGGATTCACCAAGGGTAGGTCATGCCTGACTAATCTAATAGCCTTCTATGATGAGATTACTGATTCTGTGGATGAAGGGAAAGCAGTGGATGTATTGTTTCTTGACTTTAGCAAAGCTTTTGACACGGTCTCCCACAGTATTCTTGTCAGCAAGTTAAAGAAGTATGGGCTGGATGAATGCACTATAAGGTGGGTAGAAAGTTGGCTAGATTGTCGGGCTCAACGGGTAGTGATCAATGGCTCCATGTCTAGTTGGCAGCCGGTGTCAAGTGGAGTGCCCCAGGGGTCGGTCCTGGGGCCGGTTTTGTTCAATATCTTCATAAATGATCTGGAGGATGGTGTGGATTGCACTCTCAGCAAATTTGCGGATGATACTAAACTGGGAGGAGTGGTAGATACGCTGGAGGGCAGGGATAGGATACAGAGGGACCTAGACAAATTGGAGGATTGGGCCAAAAGAAACCTGATGCGGTTCAACAAGGATAAGTGCAGGGTCCTGCACTTAGGACGGAAGAACCCTATGCACAGCTACAGACTAGGGACCGAATGGCTAGGCAGCAGTTCTGCGGAAAAGGACCTAGGGGTTACAGTGGACGAGAAGCTGGATATGAGTCAGCAGCGTGCCCTTGTTGCCAAGAAGGCCAATGGCATTTTGGGATGTATAAGTAGGGGCATAGCGAGCAGATCGAGGGATGTGATCATTCCCCTCTATTCGACATTGGTGAGGCCTCATCTGGAGTACTGTGTCCAGTTTTGGGCCCCACACTACAAGAAGGACGTGGATAAATTGGAGAGAGTCCAGCGAAGGGCAACAAAAATGATTAGGGGTCTGGAACACATGACTTATGAGGAGAGGCTGAGGAAACTGGGATTGTTTAGTCTGCGGAAGAGAAGAATGAGGGGGGATTTGATAGCTGCTTTCAACTACCTGAGAGGTGGTTCCAGAGAGGATGGTTCTAGACTATTCTCAGTGGTAGAAGAGGACAGGACAAGGAGTAATGGTCTCAGGTTGCAGTGGGGGAGGTTTAGGTTGGATATTAGGAAAAACTTTTTCACTAAGAGGGTGGTGAAACACTGGAATGCGTTACCTAGGGAGGTGGTAGAATCTCCTTCCTTGGAAGTTTTTAAGGTCAGGCTTGACAAAGCCTTGGCTGGGATGATTTGATTGGGGATTGGTCCTGCTTTGAGCAGGGGGTTGGACTAGATGACCTCCTGAGGTCCCTTCCAACCCTGATATTCTATGATTCTATGATTCCAGGGAGTCAGTCTGTGTGCCCAGGCTTAGGAATGCTAAAATACAGCTGGCGCAGCTCCATAAATAGTTGCTTTAACACAGAGAGAGAATTCAGTTTAATCAGAATTGAGTCCTCCCCCATTATGACACAGCATTCAGTACATTACATGTGGTGGCAGTGGTCAGTTTAGCAAGACCCACAGCAAGGAAAGATTACAAGGTAGTATAGAGGCATGCAGGCCACCAGCAAAGCCAGATTCCAGATAAAGCATATGAAACAATGTCTGCAGAAATATATCTAAACCTCTAGCCTGCCTGGGAAAAAGGGGGCCAGGGCAAGTGAGCCTGCTGTCCCTCACCCTTTTGATGACGTATTGATAGGCACACAAATGTAAACATGAGTGCAAATGACTTATTGTGCTCTGAAAATACACCTGAGGGAAGAATAAATGGGGATGGAGTAAAAGATCTCTACCGGGATTCCATAACACTGAGTGAACAAAATGGCCAAGCACAGGGCCATATATCTTGTGGTCTCCCAATGCAGGATGTTGCTGTTGTCCGACTCCGACATCAGCAACAGCCAGAAATACTGTTTTTTAAAAAATCGTGGCTCTCTCCTGCAAAACCTTACTACTTACTGATCGTGATGCTCACTGCCAGGAATAGTCCCGCTGAAGGTTAATCCTGGTAGCAAATGCCAGGAATAGTTTAAAAAAAAAAAAAGAGTTTTCATCAGGCCCTATATCTTCATTTTCCCCATCTACGTTTTTAATCTTTACTTATCTTAAGCAATTGTTTCGGTAGGAGATTGTGACCTGAACAGCACAAATCTGCACCAGAATTTGTTTCCAAACCTCCTTTCGCTACATCACGTTCTTGAAACAAATACAATTTTGTGTGGATGATAGCTGTGGAGACTGATGTTCTGGTCAGACCAGATGCACTTCAAGCCACATCCTGATGGGAAGGGAATGGGCTCTATGGGTAATAAAGTAGTTCTGTCACTGTAGCCCATGCACTTCTTAATGCCTCTAAGGAGAGTGCCAACTAGTGCCACTTGTGTTGGTGGTGGGTTTGGGTTTTTTTGAGATCATCATTTTATTAAATTGTTCATATGGGCCTCCATCCTGCTGTCCTTGAGCCAGCAGCAAAACCCCTATTGACTTTGGTGTACTCAGAATTGGGCCCTAAATGAAATTAAGGAATTGAAAAAAGAAACAGAGAAAGTTCAGGTCTCAGTCTTGTTCTCATGGAAATCAGTGAATGTTTTTCCATGACTAACATGGGAACAGGATTGTGCCTTTAAGTAACAAATGGAAGATTGGTTAGGCAGGGAAAAAGTTTGCCAGCCTAAGTAGAGTGATAAAAATATATTCTAATATTCTTGCAATACTTTGTATTGACAGCTGTTGACTAACAGGAAAGGAGATGATAAAACTTCAAACCAAACAAAGTAATGAAAATACATTTCATGGGGATCAATATCCTTAATGAATTGGGAACTTAGAAATTTGGCCTAATTGGTGGCTGAGCACTGTGCTACCAAACATGATTTATTAATGGTTGTGGGACACACAGAGATAATTATAGATGGCTCTTGACATTACGTAAAACTGTCTGCAGTGCTCATGCTGCATACTATATACACAGTATATAGAATTGCATGTGGTTGAAAGATACTGGGAACATGGGTTTCGATTATAAATGTATTTCCTGGATCAAAACATTCTAAAATAGCTTTAATGGCTCATTGTCAAAATTGTTCAAACCTATTGTCTAGGTGTTTAAAATACAGTTGTCCCATCTCCCTTGGTTCACCATCACACTAAAACCACAGGAACCACTTTGGGGAGATTATTTATAAATCTAGAGGTTGCATGAGGTATGCATACAATTTTTGTCTATGTTGATGACATATTGGCCTAGCACAACTAACTCCTTTTCCAGTGATAATCTGTATACATAGAAGTGATTTGGTTACCACCTATACTATAGAAACTCACTGACTAGCTAATTATTTTAGTCCTCTTCATGACAAGTTTGCCACTACACTGCCTTTAAACAGACTTCTGTAGCACAATATTGTATTTAGGCACTAAGGACCCGATCCTATAACCCTTATTCTTACTAAAAGGAATAGTTCAGTGTGTGACTACTCCAATCAGGATTACTCACGTGAATATGGATTGCAGGACTGGAACATGAGTTCTCTCTCTCAGTCTTTGCTGTGACTTTACATGGGCAAAATTCCCCTTGAAGCAGGTTTTGTTTGTGTAAGGACTGAGTAATATCTGCAGGATTAAGCCTATTAATACCCATAGCACTTGAGAATATATACAAATATGAAGCCCCTTTGCTTCAACAAATGAGAGATAAACATCCCTGTCACTTATCTAGAGTACTTGTGTTTATAAACATGAATATCTTATCAGATTTCTCTCATGTTCCAGGCAAGGCATTATCACCAGCTAAACAAAGGTTTTAACTCTGAACTTCTGTGGCACCTTCTAAGGATTTCAATGGGTTTTATAAACATTGCTTAAGTCTCTCAGAATACCTATGAGCTGGTAATTTCACAGGTGAGGAAACTGAGGCACAACGGTTAGACTTGCCCAAGGTCACACAAGATGACTGGCAGAGACTGGAATAGAACCCAGGTTTCCTGACTGCCTACCTCAATCACATAACCATCCTCCCTGCCAAGGAATCATAGATTCATAGACTCATCGAGTTTAAGACCAGAAGGGACCAGTAGATCGTCTAGAAGTCTGACCTCCTGTATGCTGCAGGCCATTAAACTTCACCCAATTACCTCGTATTGGGCCCAACAATTTGTGTTTGGCTCCAGAAAGGCAAATCATGATGAAGAACCCATCACATCCCTTGATAGTTTGTTCCAATGGTTAATCACCCTCGTACTTAAAAACCTGTGCCTCATTTCAATCAGCCAACTAATACATTGATTTATATGGAATAATAAAAACAGAATATTTAGTTCTTAGTTTTTTACCCAGAGCTGGTTTCTCACATTTTGGGTGAGATTTTCAAATGAGATCAACTTTAGCCTATTGAAGCCAAAGGGAATGTGTCACCACTGACTTTGATGGGACCCATTCTAGGCCAAGACGGAGTGTTTTTGATACTTCCATCCTAACATATGATCAGGTACCACTTTTTTAAAAGATTACAGAAATAGATGATCCTGGGAACAAATAGCGATATATGGAACCTCTATAACTGAATTGTTATAAACAATTTAAAAGCTTAGATCAAATTAAGTAGGAAAAGAGGGACTGTTTGGTAAGTTGAATTAAAAAAAACCAAGAGCTAATCAGTACATTCTCAGCCTGAACCCTCTTGGTAAAATTTGTCTGAATTTCCAGTATTTTACCTCTTTTAAAAACCGACCATAAAATTTCTAGGGATTCCTCTTTCCTATCACCATTTTTGAGCATTTAATTTTACTCAAAATAATCTTTGGATAAGAATAAATATTCAGCCCTAAACATGAGGCAGTAATGTTCCAATGATGCAATATGGCTCATCATCACTTCTTAGTAGAATCCGCATCTGGGCTCCTTTTTTTTCACTCCCTTGGAGGACCGACAGCGACAGCAGTGGATCTGCCAGCAGGAGTGAAAAGTTAATGCTCTCAGATTTCTGTAAAGGGGGTTTCAAGTGATCTCAGATATTGTACTGTCCTTGTAATATGCAAATCCAAAATAACCTTACTAAATATACTGTACTGCCAGAATTACTTAGCTACTTCCATTTAGATGGCAAATTAATACATTTATTTTTGGCATTCTATTTACAAAAGCTGCATGATTAGAACGGAGATAAGTGAGACTCTCTTCCACGTTCCAAGATTGCCAGATGGAAATCAATTATTCAATGACCATGGAAAATGAGACACGATAGTACATAAGAAAACTGTGTGAAGCCATGTAATCTTTCCATGTGGAATACAAATATTTTAAGGGAGTTGTATTTCTAATCTATAATAGCCTCTCAGGATACACAAATGGCAGACGTAATTTTTGCTCATCTTCTACTGACTATTCCCCTATATTCCATAAGTGTTTGCATGTACCATAGCTAGGGAGTGAAACTATATGCTTCACTGATCCAATCCTTTTTTTAGATCCTCATCTCATCAGTCAAAGGGAGGCCTGAAGGCCTTTGCCATTTAATACAGCATCAAACTTTAGATTGCTGGTATTTAACTTTGTGTGACACCCAGGCTGCTTCATTATGCTGGCCAAAAATAGGCACTACATATTGCCGAAAACCTGTTTGATCAACCAATAATTAAAAGCTGCAAGACAATAATGAGCTTAAAAAGACATACTGGAGGTAAACAAATATTGGAAATGACAGGTTTCAGAGTAGCAGCCGTGTTAGTCTGTATTCGCAAAAAGAAAAGGAGTACTTGTGGCACCTTAGAGACTTAAATAAATTGGTTAGTCTCTAAGGTGCCACAAGTACTCCTTTTCTTTTTGCAAATATTGGAAATATAATACAAAAGTGCAAATAAATCCATTATGGAATTGAACAAAATTACTAGTAATAAACAACAAATAGAATCATAGAACCATAGAATATCAGGGTTGGAAGGGACCTCAGGAGGCATCTAATCCAACCCCCTGCTCAAAGCAGGACCAATCCCCAACTAAATAGGGAATGAACTATTGAAAAAGGGTGACCTTTCTCTACTAGCTCCAAGGATTTGTTTTTAATCTCTCTACAGAAGATGATGGGACTTGTTCTCACCAACAGAAATGTCTAAATAACAGTAGTTTTGTGTGTCACGTGCCAAGGGCATTCAGAAAAGGTCTAAGCGGTAAATGAAGAGATTTAAGAAGGTTCACAGTGGGCTGACAATGGATTGATTTATAGACTGAGATAAGTGGGACTGTTCACAGGACCCTCTTCTAGGTACAGTGTTGTATAAAATACAGTGTTATTGTACTTCCTAACGTTCCATCAGGCAAACACTTTACTACTGAGCACAGTGGTTACTATCATGAAGTTCAATGGGACTCTTCATGGTAAAAACGCACTATGCTTGATAATCAGTTTTTTCTGGATTGTGCCATTAGTTTGTTTAAAAACAAAACAGAAGTTGTAGGAATATAGACACACGTTAGATTTGGGTGAACCGTGATATTAAATTGAATTGGGATATTAGCAATAGGCCCCAAGCATGTGACTCAAAAGCATGGGATCATGAGAAAAAAGAGTTGTTTTAAACTTGTAGTGACCTTTGAAATACCACTGTTATCTTATTTAAGGTTTGAGCTGTAGTAATAGAAATAAAAAAGCGTTAAATAGGTACCAAACGCAGTAAATAATTGGCTATATAAGAAATTCCTTCATCTGGCCTTAGCTAATGTCTGATAATTGGCAATGACATCACTTGTTTGTTAAAGGGTATAAAAAAGTAAACTTTTAAAGGCTTCAGGGCTAATACCTGCCTGAGCACGTTGGAGCCGACCAATATGGGCTCCCTGGGTTTAGCCCATTTGTAAGAATCTTGAGCAAAAACTTATAAATATTTTGTTGCTGTTAGGATGTAGTAAACTGCTTATTATTTAGGCTTTTTGAGCATGTTTAGAGCAATTATATAAAACCATTTGGCCTTTAGATTTAATAAAGGAATTTATGGTTAAAGTGGTGTCATGGTAATACTGTGCACAAAGAATAATTCCACTAGAAAGTACTGCAAGTTGTCACAGGGATCTGGAGGACAAGGCTCTTTAAAAGGAGGACTTTTTATGCTATGGCAGATAATTGTATTTTGTTTGTAAATGTAAATATCATTTACAATGTTGGGAAAATGAGTTTTAAGACTCCATAAGCATGCTGCAAAAACCTATGAGACTTTTCTTTCATTAAGGATTCGGGGGTGCGGGGCAGGAGGGGGGCTTTTCCCTAAAGTGTACTTTCAAAGTTTGGGCCAGATTAATTTCTGGCATAATGCCATTGAACTAAATGGAGAAAAGATTATTATTATTACTGCACAGTTACAGTGCCAAACTAGGATACAGTAGATGTCATTTTTTTAAAAGTCAGTGATATCACAGTTATCTCATGTCATAAGAAGAACTACTGCAGAATCTCATCATATACCACTCTGCGTCAGCTGCTGGTTAAGTGTTGACTTTCTCGTGGCAACCGCTGCGATAATTGCTACCTATTGCTTGAGTTTTGGTCTCTGCTATTTTGCAGAGCACTGAGAATTGTCTAAATTAAAATAAATGTACATTAATCTAGTATTGTTTACTGTATCCATATTTTAAAATTGTGCAGCCTTGAAGGAATTGGAGTAATTGGTTGTAGAATAAATCACGCACTGTCTAGAAATCAGTAGGGTCATTGAGCCTTTTTACTCTGGAGATCTGAGTTTCAATATGATTTTGGAGCCATCGTTATGAGCAAAACTCCAACTGATTTCAATGGGAGCAGGTTCAGGCCCTTAATTAGCAGCGCTGTCTAGCTTTCTAGCATGCTTGTTCAATTTGCACACCACGAAAGAATTTGCTAGAATCTCTGATGTAGATAAACCCAGTACTGGAATACTCTGGATTGAGAGCCACACAAGATCTGTGGCATACACAGCACCTGCTTGAATTTGATTCTAGCCAGTTAACAAAGTCACTTTCACAAATTCAAAAGGGTTATCACCTACGGAGAGTTTTCTGATTCCCCCCTCAGACGATGACAGTGGAAGAGAGATACTCCCATATTTAGTTTTTAAGTGTAAATTTGTTCCTTAATTTTCCGCCAAAAAACCCTCTAGACGTTAATTTTCAGATGTCAACACTTTCTTCCATGTTTATATGACTGACAAGTTAAAAAGTGTCTCTGGGAGAATAATTATCTAATCTTGCAATGATGAGCAAATCCAGAACATTTTGTAACTGTAGTTTCAGGAAGCCTCTTCCTTAGAATTCCTCTACCTCTGCCAAAGAAGACTATCAGCAAACTTATGCTCTTGCACATTTGCATACTGAACACATTTGAATGCTATATTCAAAGCATTCGTCTCTGTAAAGGAGAAAAAATGCTTTCTCAAATGACTGAGTAACAAGAAACATTTAAATGTATTCTCTTATTTCTGTGCATTGTTTTCTGTGTACTTGGAGGTTGGTAAATCTTAAGAGGCAATACAAAGTTAAATTTAGTTATAATGAGTGCTGAAACAAATGTCAGTGATTTAATCTTCATATTTTAAACTTTAAGCTACTACCTATCTGAAATGGAAAATACTGGAAGATTACAACAGAATGGTCAACATGGGGGTGGGGCTGATTCTTGGAGGTTCTGTTGAACTCCCACTAATTTGATTTCTGTGGGAGTTATGGTGCTATCTAGCTGCTAGTATCAGGCCCAAATTTAGAAGAAAACCCTGCAGACAATTCCAGTCTTAAGAAGTGATAAGCCCCTCTTGGGAACTGCTGAATGCCCTTATAAACTTTAAGGCCAGAAAGAACCATCATGATCATCAAGTCTGACATGCACATTGCAGGCCACAGAACCTCACCCGCTACTCCTGTAATAAGCCCATAACCCCTGGCTGAGATACTGAAGTCCTCAAATCTTGATTGCAAGGGTTCAAGTTATAGAGAATCCACCATTTACTCTAGTTCAAACCAGCAAGTCATCCATGCCACACACTATAGGGGAAGGCAAAAAACAAACCCCAGGGTCTCTGCCAATCTGACCTGGGTGAAAATTCCTTCCCAACCCCAAATATAGAGATCAGTTACACCCTGAATATGTGGGAAAGACCCACCAGTCAGACTCCTTGGAAAGAATTCTTATAGTAACTCAGAGCTCTCTGGAACTATTGTCCAATCTTTGGAAATATTTGCTAATAGTAGGTCTGGATGTAAGGTGTAAGGCTAAGTTTTAGTCATGAGTATTTTTAGTAAAAGTCATGGACAGGTCACGGGCAGTAAACAAACATTCATGGCCTGTAACCTGTCCATGACTTGTACTATATACCCCTAACTAAAACTTGGGCTGGGGGCTGTGGGTGCTCTGGATGGGGGGCGGTCCAGGGGTGGCCCGGGGCTGTGACTTCCTCTGGTTTGGAGGGGGAGGTGGGTGCCGGGAGTGGCCTGGGACCCCTGCTGATGCTGGGGGAGAGGCAGGCAGTGGCACACAGTCCGGGACCCCTGCCGGTGATGGGTGCGGGGGGGAGAGTTGGCAGAGCTGGTAGGCTCCCTACCTGGATCCATGTGTCCCTGCAGCTCCTACGGGGAGGGAAGGCCAGGGGGCTCCCCGTGCTGTCCCACCATGAGCTTCGGCTCTGTAGCTCCCATTGGCCGGGAACCACAACCAATGGGAGCTGTGGGGCGGCGCATGCAGGCATGAGCAGCACGTGGAACCCCCTGGCCCCTCCACCTAGGAACTGCCTGGACATGCCAGCCACTTCTGGGGAGCCCCCTGAGGTAAGTGCCGCCCCACACCCCAACCCCTTTCCCCAGCCCTGAGCCCCCTCTCACACCCAAACTGCCGCAGCAGCAGCCAGTGCTGCTGGCCCAGGGGCTGCCTGATCTGCTCGGGAAGCCCCAGAGCCAGCCGCACTGGCTGCTGTAGAAGTCATGGAGGTCACGGAAAGTCACAGAATCTGTGACTCCCATGACTTCCATGACAGACACACAGGCTTAGCCATATGCCATTGTAGGCAACCTCATCCACCATCACCTCCATAAAATTATCAAGCTCAGTCTTGAAACAAGTTAGGTTTCTTATCCCCACTACCCCCCCTTGGAAGGCTGATCCAGAACGTCACTCCTCTGGTGCAGGTGCTCCAAAATAATGAAAAAATGTTAAAGCTTAAATTAGAAAGATGCTTCAAAAACCAAATGGTTTATTTCACTTTCAAATGAGTGGTGGTACCTCATGTTTGTCTCCAAAATTAGTTGATCTTAATTTACAGATGAGGTATATTAGAAATATTTGTTTTTATCTAACAAATAAAACGGGAAAGAGCCTCATATTTCACAAGAGTTGTGCAATCCTTGTGATATGAAACTCTAAACAACACAGCTTGGTGCCTGGTTCTGCACCCATTGAAGTCAATGGGAATTCTGCCATTGACTTCAGTGGAAGCAGGCAAAGGACCTTGAAACTTAGGCCAAGCTTGCTGGAAAGTTTGCAAACCTGTTGTGGAAATTTCAAGCAAACTTGGGATGATTTATAGCTTTCCCATCAAAATGATATAGTTTAGGGTTTGCATGGTTTTCATGCAAAATCAAGTGAAATGCAGAAGTTTTGACTGACTTTGGAATTTGGAGATTGATTTGAGGAGGAGGAGCAAAGCGGGAGCGAGGGTGCTGAGGCAGAGGAAGACACCCCGGAATCCTTAGATGCATGCAACCAGGAGCTGTTCTCAAGCCAGGAGGAAGGTAGCCAGTCACGGCGGCCGGTGCTTAGGGAAGGACAAACACCAGAGGAGGTCCCGGTAAGTGGCTTTTATTTTGGGAAGGAAGTTATCCAATGTGGGCTCTTGGGGCGAGGAGCGTTAGGGCTGCATGCATGCCGAGATGCGGAATAGGGCGTTGATGTGCTCTCTCACATCGCGGTAATCGGCCTCAGTGATCTCTTCAAAGGTCTCATCCAGAACTTGGGCATTGCGCTTGCGCAGGTTTCTCGGGAGAGCCACTGTGGTCCTTGTCCCAGTAAGGCTAACTTGTCCATGCCACTGTGCCGTGAGGAGCGGGGGGACCATTGCTGCATACAGGCAACTGCATATGGGCCAGGGCGGAAGCCACATTGCAGTAGAAGACCCTCCCTTGCTTCCCAGGTCACCCTCAGCAGCGAGATATCTTCCAGGACGAACTTCTGTGGAAAATGTGGGGACAGTGTTCAGTGTAGAGGCCCCCTGCCACTGTTGGCTCTCCCCAAGGCACAGAAACCCAGAGGACAGCATAGCCGTGAAACAATCAGTCACACTTGACCCTGTGCTTACTCACCATTTTGGGGCTCCCGTGGGTTATGTGTGCTCGCTTTGGGATGGGCAAATTATGCTATTGTGTGGACTGTGCTTGCTCTTAAGTATGGGGGAATCATTGCTCTGTCTGATATGAACAATGTTGCCTCTGTTAAGTGTTGCATTTTGCCTTTGCAGATGCAACCTTGAGATCTCAGCTGTCCATGTTATCACCAGCCGAAAGACTCCAAAGAATCAGAATGAGGCCACGTAGAAGCAAGGAAGACATGTTGCATGAAGTAATGCAGCATTCAAGTAATGAAAATCAAAAAGTGCAGGAGTGGCAGAACAGTGAAAGGAGGATCCGCCAGCAGAATGAGGAGTGCCCCACAAGTGTGGTGCTCCAGCAGCAAAGCACAGATTGGCTGATAAGCATAATGGAGCGCCAAGCAGACTCTATCCAGACGCTCGTAGCCATGCAGGCAGAGCACTACGGTGCCCGCCCTCTAGCCCCCCCACAGCCCTTGTCCCAAAACTCTTTCCCTTGTGCCCCCATGTCACCTCCAACCCACTTTCCCCAACATCCGGGTTCTTACTGCCACCAGCTGCCCCCAACACCTGTAGCTTCACCACCAAGCCCTGAAAACTACAACCCTTACCCACTGTACTCAACCCCCATCACCATGCAGTATAGCCATCCTGAAGTGCAGCACTCATTGCACAGCACTCCGGACAGGAAGGCTGAGTATGAGAACAGGACATACGCAAATCTGTGACTGTACTGTTCGCCACCTAACCCCCTTGCCCTTTCTGTTTCCCAAGCAGTTGTATTTCTTTTCAATAAATGAATTTTCTTTTCAATAAATGGATTTTTTGGCTTTGAAAACATTCTTTATTATTGCATAAAGTAAAAGATACCTTAGTCCAGGAAAGAAACAGGCACTGCAAGTCAGCGTAGCAAACACAGATTCCTACTAACATTGGAACCACTGCACTTCACTCCCGTGCAGGGCACCAGACATTACTGGTGACTTTCAGCCTCAAATTGCTCTCTCAAGGCATCCCTAATCCTTGCAGCCCCGCGCTGGGCCCCTCTAATAGCCCTGCTCTCTGGCTGTTCAAATTCAGCCTCCAGGTGTTGAACCTCCGAGTTCCAAGCCTGAGTGAATCATTCACCCTTCCCTTCACAAATGTTATGGAGGGTACAGCATGCGGATATAACCGTGGGGATGCTGTCATCAGCCAGGTCCAGCTTCCCATACAGAGAGCGCCAGCAGCCCTTTAAACAGCCAAAAGCACACTCCACAGTCATTCTGCACCAGCTCAGCCTGTTTTTGAACTGCTCCTTGCTGCTGTCAAGGCTCCCTGTGTAGGGTTTCATGAGCCACGGCATTAACGGGTAAGCGGGGTCTCCAAGGACCACAATGGGCATTTTGACTTCCCCTACAGTGATCTTCTGGTCTGGGAAAAAAGTCCCGGCTTGCAGCTTCCTGAACTGGCCAGTGTTCCGAAAGATGCGTGCGTCATGCACCTTTCCAGGCCAGCCTGCATTAATGTCAATGAAACGCCCACTGTGATCCACAAGCGCTTGGAGAACCATAGAGAAATACCCCTTCCGATTAACGTACTTGGAGGCTAGGTGGGCTGGTGCCAGAATTGGAATATGCGTGCCATCCATAACCCCTCTGCAGTTAGGGAAACCCATTTGTGCAAAGCCATCCATAATGTCATGCATGTTACCCAAAGTCATAGTTCTTCTGAGCAGGATGTGATTAATGGCCCTGCAAACTTACATCAACACGAGTCCAATGGTCGACTTTCCCACTTCAAACTGGTTAGCGACCGATCGGTAGCTGTCTGGAGTTGCCAGATTCCAGATTGCAATAGCACCCACTTCTCCACTGTCAGGGCAGCTCTCAGTCTTGTGTCCTTGAGCAGCAGGGTGGGGGGAGAGCTCCTCACACAGTCCCATGAAAGTGGCTTTTCTCATCTGAAAGTTCTGCAGCCACTTCTTGTCATCCCAGACTTGCATGATGATGTGACCCCACCACTCATCAGCATACTCCTCAGCAGGGCAGGCTCCATTCCCGCAGACCGAAAGGGAAGACAGAGTGCCCAGTACAAAAAACGTTGAAAGATGGCGCCAAATGTGGACGGAAGCACAGGGATTGCTGGGATATGAACCGATGCATCACGGGGTGTTGGGACAGGACCCAGAATGCCCCGCACCCTTCCCACAAGCCACAGAGCCAGAATAGGAAGACATGCTCTGTGGGATAGCTGCCCGTAATGGACCACTCCCAATGCCGCTGCAAGTGCCGCAAATGTGGCCATGCCAGTGCACTTGCCGCTGTCAGTGTGGACAGACTGCAGCGCTTTCCCTACTGCGCTCTCTGAAGGTGGGTTTAACTCAAAGCGCTCTACCTCTGCAAGTGTCGCCATGCCCTGAGTGTAGACAAGCCCATAGGCAGACTGGCTTGCTGGAGATATCAGCATCAGGCAGGAAACTGTGCAGCCTTAAGCCCGCCTTCCTTCAGAGGGGAGTGGGACAAGGGTCTTTTCCCAGAGACAGGCTATGGCTGCAGTCCTGACTGGAACTCCTGGAGAGAGCCACACAAGGGGAGAATACTGGAGCAGTTACTCTGTAATGACAACTAGTACATGGATTAAAAGGAAAATCAGGTTTTCTTACCACTCCCACTCCCAGTGTCAAGAACATCTAATGCTGATACTTCTGTTGACCTTGTTGTCAGTAAAACAAAGGTTTAGATTACTGGCTTCTCCCTCATCTCCAAAGAGCTTGCTGACAAAGCATTTAAGGGCAAAGTGTGGGGAGTCCAACCCAGTTGCTGTAAAATTAAAATTGAGTCAAAAATTCTGTGGCCACTAGATGGCCTACAGATACTGTAATTGAAGGATCTGATAGATGCTGACATTAAAACCATGTTTAGAACTCAGTTTAAGCAACTGAAATCTAATTATAACACAATTTGGCCCTGTTCCCATATACCAAAACAAATAGTGTTAATTGAGGTATGGTCAAATCATGCTGAACAGCTGTTAAACTCTTGTTTTAGCAGGGTAATCAGGGCTCCAGATCAGAGCTTCTCAAACTGATCCATGGAGATTCTTTCAGTGGTCTACAGAGTGATATGGTTGGCTCAGCCTTCATGTGAAAACCCAGCTGCCATGTTTAAAAGCTACAAGCATTACAAGACTGAAAAGTGGCCAGGCTCAGGACCAAGAGGTAGCTGCTACCACAGGTACCCCTTTGCACTCCTCACAATCATGGAGGCAACAGCGGTGAGGTAGCTGAGTGTCAGTGCCAGTGGCATAGCAAGGGCGCCCTATATTGCGGCTGCTTCTGTTCAGTGGGGATGCAAAGCAGTAGCATTGCTACAGACTCCTTGGTGCACAGGAAGTCAGCTCCCCCTGACACATGCAGAGCTCTGGATCTCCAAACTTTAGCTCCCTTCCCCTTCATGCGTTCCTGATCTCCATCCATCCCCATTCAATCCCCCACCACAGAAAAGAGCAACTCTGTGGGCAGGTGTGGGAGGGAGAGAGCAATTTAGCAGGGAAATAGCATGTGGGAATGTGAAGGGAAGTAACATGGAAGAAAAAGTGAGGCTTCAGTCAAAAGCTGGGATAAGCAGAGCAGAGAGGATCTCTGATGAATATCTGGTGGTTTATCTGCAGCTGCTCTGATGAACCATGGGACGAGATTTCACTTCTCCCACCCAGGTTCCCACAGAGCCCAATCCTCCTTTCTCCCCTGTAACACTGCCTCTGTGATCTACATCCCAGATTTCCCTGGTCAGTAATGTACCCTTGACCACATCACTGCTTCCCACCATGCTCCGCTACAGCATTCAGCTTTCTGAAGTTATGTAGCCATGTGGTGGTGGGGACATATAGAGGGGGAAAGGCTGAGTACATGCATGTAGAACATGAGGTAACAGATGGAAGGGTAATGGGGCTCTGGAAGGGACATGCTAGAGGAGCACAGCTATGTGATGGGTTGGTAAAGGAAGTGGGCCTATAACAGAGACTGTGAAACACATGAAGGATAACTTACTCTAATGTTTATAGCTATCCCTATGAACACTGTCAGTGTTGATATACATCCATTGTGCAATTCTCCTCCATACAAAAACATTAATTTAGAGTTAGGAATGTTCGAGGGCAGATCCCACCACAGCAATCATTAAAAATCAAGACAGTCAACCTTCTTTCACATTCCTTGTTAGCCAAACATCGCAATACCCAAACAAGCTCACAGACTCCTTTCCTCTACATAAGTCCCTTGTGCTTTCAACATATGATCAGCCATAATGCACACATCATCAAACTTCACTAAATCACATGGAAATGCACAATCTGCACTCTGGCTGCATATTTTTCTGTGTGCACATATGCTCAAATAACACTTTCTCTACTTTACCAGAATACATATATCTGGACAGACTACATCTTAATCTAGCCGTGGTAGCAAATAAGATTGTGCATTTGAGTATGATGTAAAGGAATTGTGACACTTACTGGCTTTTAGATCCTTGGATGAAATATGCTATATTGGTGCAAACTATTATTTTAAAAGGGGTGGGGGAGAGAATGTTCACCAGACTTCCACACAGTCACAAAAAAGTTCAGATTGCTGGAAAAGATCAATTCCTCAACGTGAGAGAAATGAGACATACAGACAGACCTATTTCAGAGTAGCAGCCGTGTTAGTCTGTATCCGCAAAAAGAAAAGGAGTACTTGTGGCACCTTAGAGACTAACCAATTTATTTGAGCATAAGCTTTTGTGAGCTACAGCTCATTTCATCGGATGCATGCAGTGGAAAATACAGTGGGGAGATTTATATACAGAGAGAACATGAAACAATGGGTGTTACCATACACACTGTAACGAGAGTGATCAGGTAAGGTGAGCTATTACCAGCAGGAGAGCGGGGGTGGGGAAAAAACCTTTTGTAGTGATAATCAAGGTGGACCATTTCCAGCAGTTGACAAGAACATCTGAGGAACAGTGTGTGTGGGGGGTGGAATAAACATGGGGAAATAGTTTTACTTTGTGTAAATGACTGATGAGCCATCAGTCATGACACAAAGTAAAACTATTTCCCCATGTTTATTCCCCACCCTCACCCCCTACTGTGCCTCAGATGTTCTTGTCAACTGCTGGAAATGGCTCACCTTGATTATCACTACAAAAGGTTTTTTCCCCAGCCCCGCTCTCCTGCTGGTAATAGCTCACCTTACCTGATCACTCTCGTTACAGTGTGTATGGTAACACCCATTGTTTCATGTTCTCTCTGTATATAAATCTCCCCACTGTATTTTCCACTGCATGCATCCGATGAAGTGAGCTGTAGCTCACAAAAGCTTATGCTCAAATAAATTGGTTAGTCTCTAAGGTGCCACAAGTACTCCTTTTCTTTTTACGGACAGACCTAGGATGTTTTTTATTTGCAGTATCTACACTGTTCCTATTCACCATTAAATAAAGATAAAAATAAAATAAAATAACAGCAACAAAACTTATCTACAGAATTTCAGAACTTCAGCTAAACATTTCCTCCTTCATGTTCCCTAACTCACCTTCTCTTAGTGCTCTTTTTATACTGCTTCTCTCAGTTGTAAGTCTTTGTACCTTCTCTCTATCCCAAATGTATTGAGTTTAGTCTGTCACTCAGGGAAGGGAGGTGTCATTTAAAACCACTCCCCCTCAACCAGGTAGCTAACTGTACAGTGAGAGCCAATGTCCAGCTAAACTCTCCTTATCTGAATTCTCCAATCAGATCATGACAGGGGGAGGAGCTGGTTGTTCACCACCACATAAACAATAGCTGATTTTAAAACAATAGATGCCAGTGTGGCAATTAATGTGTAAGCATCTTACCCAAATACCTGTGCAGGGTTCTGTGTAGGGTAGGTCAGATATTTTTTAATGGTTTCATTTCTCTACCCTCTTTGCCACAATAATATTTTACTTCTTCATGTGGTAATTTTCTTTGCAGTTTTTACAGATGGAGTTTGTTTGTAGATGATGTCTACATAATACCCCCTCCGAGGCTGGAGGACCTGGGGTGCCTCAAGCATCTGCTAATAGACAATGCCCTGTTTCTCATCTCATTATGAGATATGTCACTCATTTTAGGCCTAAATGTATCTCTGTCACAAATCAACTTATCTCATTTGTTATAGAAGATGACAGGAGAACACTCAAGTGCTACATTGTGAGACTTTAATGGCAAGCTCTACCTTCCCCCTTCTGTCCCTACACAAGAGTGCAGTGTTGACAAAATGTCAGCAATGCCATGATACCACACTGACTGCCCCAAAGCTAACTCAGGCCTGGGAGAATTTCAGCCTGAGAGAGACTTGTTGCCTGCTTGAGAGAGACTTGTTCTGATTACATATGACTTGATAGGCGTGTTGCCTAGTATCAGCAGAAATGCTGAATCATAAAATTATTGGGGAAAATTTTCTTGTTAAAAATAAACCCTAATGATTTCAGGCTTCCTCTTATTGCTGGTATCTTCATTGCTCTCAGTCCAAAGGAGAATCTGACTTTTAAAGTTTAAGCTACTTCACTTTACATTTATTTTACTGTTCCCTAAATTTAAAAATTCCTGTTGTAAAAAAATTTCCTGTGACCTAATATACGCAACTAAAATAATGGAAAGGTAACCAAAAGTAACAATTCAAACTGGTTTGTCAAAAAAAATTTACACTGATCAAAAGAAATGAGCAGAAGCTTGAAGGAAAATGATGTATTATATTTAGTTAGATGTTCAAATAACAGCAGAATGTATCATTACCAGGGAGTGGCACACACACAATAACACTATCAGATGCACCAAAAAATAATCTCTGTGGACTCTCTTCAGCACTTACTTGTTCCTTACTCAGACCATGCAGGGGCACCATTTAGAGAGGACAGGAGGTGTGACCTGCCCCTCCCCCACTTTCATACCACCGGGGATGGCCTTACGGGTGAATAGGGTGAGCAAATGTCCCAATTTTATAGGGACAGTCCCGATTTTGGGGTCTTTTTCTTATATAGGCTCCTATTACCCCCACCCCGTCCGATTTTTCACATTTGCTGTCTCGTCACCCTACGGGTGAATGATGTGGGGAACTGTCCAAGGCAGTGCAGTGTGCAGCACAGAGGTGTGCGCTGCCAGCGGGCAGGGGAGTGCCTGGAGCACTGAGTGACAGTGGGGAGTGCTGCGCTCACTCTGTTCCGCAGAGGCATCAAAAGGGGCACCCATGGGGAGCCAGGAGTGGCCAGAAGGCTGAGGATTGACCATGGACTCCAGCAAGATTCAGCCCCTGTATGATAGCATGGAGCCCGCCTTGAGCCACAGGCTGAACACCAGGCACCACGAGCCACAACAGTAGCAGCAGCAAATGCAGCTGTGGCAGAAGCTGAGGGAGCTGCTGGCACTTCTGCAGAGCAGTTCACGCTGTGGAGGAACCCGCCACTGGGGGCTGGATGAGTGACCCACCGACCCTGACCTGCCCTTCAGCAGCTGCTCCCTTCCCCAGCCACTGTAACACCTGAGGGAGACTAGTGGCCTCAGTCCCACTCCCTGAGGTAACTGCTTGGGTAGAGGAGTTCTGAATAATTACCCCTTTCCTTCCCCTGCGCAGAAGGAGGTCGGTTTGACTCTGACGCTTGTGGCCAGGAGGCTGCTGAAGGGGTTGGGCTCTCCCGTGAATCACCAGTGCAGGTGTCCTGTTCCTAGAGACGAGCATTTCTTGGAAGAGGTCTGTGCCTTCTACCGCTCCTGAAATAACCAGCTTTGGAGTATTCCCTCCCTGCCTCTGTGATCTACAGGAAAGTGGGGTTTGCTGCATGGTTGAATGGCGAGGGCTGTGTACAAATGCTGGCCAGGTCTGGTTTTCTTGGTGTATTCTACCTGAGTCTAGTGTAAGCCCCACCAACAACCCCACGGTAGGGATGGCTTTTTGGACAGCACATTAGTCAGTGAACCCTCTCTGCTTGAGTAATGCTTCATATATGCATGACAGGAATTATTCTGAAATGTATAAGTACGGCTGGATGGTAAATGGTTTTCCCATCCTGCAAAACTTCAAGATTTCAGAATGTTTTCTGTTGGGACCAAACAAGGCATTTTGAAATCTCTTGCAAAAACCAAGTGGGGTGCAGGGAGAGAGACACCAACCCCAAAATAGCTAATAGTCCAGTGGTTAAAGCACTTGGGGGAGACTCAGTTTCACTGTCCTAATTTCGTCTTAATTAATATGTGAGATAGTGATTTATTGTTAATTCCTATTTTGCCATTAGGGACATCGAAGTATAGAAAGGCTAAATTATTTTCGCAGGTTCACTCAGCAAGGGTTTCTCAGGTCCAGAATGGAATTTCTGGTCAAGGAGAGAGACCCAACCTACTCGTTGCTCTCCTTGCTTATGAAGCTGTCCACTGGCCATCTTGACAGCACTAAGGAACAATTCAACTACCAGCTCAGCAAGTGCAGAATGACAGTTGAATGTGCTTTTCGTCAATTGAAAGGACAGTGGCATTGTTTACTCACAAGATTGAATCTTGGTGAGAAAAATATGCCAATGCTTATAGCTGCCTGCTGTGTTTCGGCATAATATAGGTTAAGCAAAATGGGAAACCTTTCTGCTGGGGTGCAGGGCAGAGGTGGAGTGGTTGTCTGCTGCGTTTGAATAGCCAGATATAAGGTCTAGTAGAAGATTTCAACTTGGAGCTAGATGTCTCAGGGAGACTTTAAAAGACCATTTTAACAGTGAGCCACAGTAACGCATTTTGTTGTACTGTGTTCTAACTGGCCCTGCTCTTTTGTGGCCTGTTAGGAATTGTATGATGATTATTGAGCAAATAGGAATATAACATTGTCAATACATCTATTCATTTTGTTTGTGGCTTACCCTATGAGTTGTGTCACACTGTCAGTAACAAGTAATTGGTTGTTTTCAGACCTGCTAAGCACTCAGTAGCAGATGTTGCAAACTAATAAAGATGAGTTAATATAATAGACAGGTTTTTTGTAACAGAATTCAGTGCAGAAAAAAAGAAACCATGACATTTTAAAACAAATATATTTAAAACTTAATAAATCAAGAGAACAGACTGTATGAAGAGGAAAGAACGTTCACGTCCATTTCAGCTACATCTTCACCGACGATGGCTTTCACAAATCAGTGTATGTGAAGCTGTGATTGTCTTTACTGTCCCACGAAGTGGAGTGGGGGGTAGTGCAGTGGCCCCTGATGCCACTTGGAACATTGGTGGTGGTACAGGGAGGTCCCAAAATTAAGTTTTCAATGGGCTGCAGAAGGAGGCAAGCCCAGTATTGTTGAATTTGCAGTTTCACCAGAATCGGCAGTATCTGTGTTTGCTGCCTGAGAAGCCCCATTATGTCCAGGTGCATCTCCCTCTCCTTTTCCTGCACCTTTCTCCTCTCTACTCTTTCCTTTTCCAGGCTGTCCTCAATGTTCATCCTCCAGGCGCTGTGCTCACAGTCCAATGTAGCACTGGCTCGTAGGATCTCACTGGACATGTCATAGGTTCATAGATACTAAGGTCAGAAGGGACCATTATGATCATCTAGTCCGACCTCTTGCACACAATGCAGGCCACAGAATCTCACCCACCCAGTCCTGCGAAAAACCTCTCACCTATGTCTGAGCTATTGAAGTCCTCAAATTGTGGTTTAAAGACTTCAAAGAGCAGAGAATCCTCCAGCAAGTGACCCGTGCCTCATGCTACAGAGGAAGGCGAAAAACCTCCAGGGCCTCTTCCAATCTGCCCTGGAGGAAAATTCCTTCCTGACCCCAAATATGGCGATCAGCTAAACCCTGAGCATGTGGGCAAGATTCACCAGCCAGATACCCAGGAAAGAATTTTCTGTAGTAACTCAGATCTCACCCCATCTAACTTCCCATCACAGGCCATTGGGCCTATTTACCATGAATATTTAAAGATCAATTAATTACCAAAATCATGTTATCCCATCATACCATCTCCTCCATAAACGTATCAAGTTTAATCTTAATGCCAGATAGGTCTTTTGCTCCCACTGCTTCCCTTAGAAGGCTATTCCAAAACTTCACTCCTCTGATGGTTAGAAACCTTCGTCTTCCCGAGTCCTCTTCTTTCTCCGCCTTATCTGGATTGGGCGTTCTGCAGGTGCAGACAGGGAGACCCTCAAGGCCACAATGGCTGCAGCTGCAGATAAAACACAGAGGTACCACTGTCAATATATTCAATATGTAAAGCGAAACTTAGAATGCAGAACTCACTCCCGTTGCTCTCCTAATGTTTTAAGTACTACGTTCTCCTTGTCAATTCTGTTTGGGAATGCTTGTGCACTGTGCAAGTCATGGTGAGTATGGCCCAGCAGGGGTTAGGCAAATAAGAAGGGAATGGCTGGGTTGAATGAAACTAGTAGCACAGGGCAGTGGCACTGAATACTGGCATCATTTTCCACAGAGGGTGGTGATTTTAGTTGATATCTCACCCGAGGGTAACAAAGGCACAGAGAGCACTGCTGCTGCTGGCATCCTGAAGCTGCACAGGCCCGTATGCTGCTAATCTGTGTACTACAATGGTGCCTGCTGAAATTAACGCTGACTGACGTGGGAAAGTGTCCTACCATGGAGGAAGAAATAAGGCTGCCATCCCCACACACCTTTCATCGCAATCTCTCAGGAGGATTCAAGGGACATCCCTATATACAAACCCAAACTGCTCTGCATGGCCCCCCTGTCTAATTCTAGAGGGGACTGAAAAGCAGATAGCAACTCTACCTCTCTTGGTTGTATCACTATCTCTTACAGCACAAGTAAATTAATTAAAAGTCAAACCCTGTGTCCTGCTGCTTTGGAAGCGGGGCATTCCTCTAAGGAAAATTTATGTATACACTTACCTGAGGCTTCTTCCCCTACCCTGTGCTTGACTGACTGGACTGTGTTGGAGTCAAAAACAGTTCCTGGCTTACTGGGCAGCTGGCTCCCTCGGTCACCTTTCCCTAATCCACCTCCTCCTGCGCTCTGTTCATGCCGGGGGCCTGTGATTTGGGCTCCTCAGAGGTATCGCTTGTGGTATGTGGGGTTGCAGTGGGGTCTCCACCGAATATGGCATGCAGCTCATTGTAAAAGCAGCAGCTCTGTGGCTCAGCACCAGATTGATTGTTGGCCTCTCTGGCCTTAGGGTATGCTTACCACAGCTCCTTGGCTTTCACATGGCACTGTTGCAGGTCCCAGTTGTAACTCTTCTCCTGCATCCTCCTTGCAATCTGCTTGCAGTTGTTGACATTTGTACAGTGGGTTCAGAGCTGTGCCTCCACAGCCTCTTCTCCCCACAGACCCAGGGGATCCAATATCTCTTGTCTATTCCAAGCCAGAGTGCATTTGGAGCATGCAGCTGGCATGGTTAGCCAGGCAGTTGCACTAAACAGTGGAGAGCTGCTATGTGTGGTCGCCAAACTGGGAAATCAGGAAAAGGAATTTCAGAAATGTGTAGGGCTTTAAAGGGGAGAGGGACCTTCTGGTCTACATGACCCTGGGACAGCGTGTTGGGATATATAGATATATATATATATACATTGTGATTCACATATCCATGCAATATGTTATAGGTCACTGAGGCCTGGTATGAATGAAGCATGCTTGACATGAATACATGCATTGCAAGTTGGCAACCAAAGTAAGAACTTAAGGTAAAGAACTATTAGAACTCTCTGTGCAAAAGCAATCTTGTTATGTTTCGAGAAAAATACAGAGAATCAGCAGAAAAGGAAACAACACCAGCTGGATTGATATAAAATTGTATAAGAATTGGAAGAAATGGCACGACTTGGATCATGGCGGCCTGCCCAGGATTGTCTCTATGGAATTGTGTGGGTAGAAGGCCTAGTAAACAAAGGCAAAGAACCGATGACGTGATGGAATGGACTATAAAATATTGCCAATGACTTCCGCAAATAAGAGTAGTTTATCCCGTGTGGATATAGATGTGGTTTTTGCCAGCTCCTGGCATTTTATGATCTTATGGATGGAAGGAATCTCAACTGGCCATCGGGACCATTCTGACCTTTGGACTCTGGTATGTTTGGTGTATGAATGTGGAGTGAGTAAGGTTTGTTTTGTAATCAATAAAGAGCATTTAGCGTATTATATACCAACACTGTGTCCGGTATCTGCCTGCTCCCCATCCCATAGGGAGACCTCTATTGCGGGTCTAAGAAGTGAAGTTCACAATGGTGACCAGAGTGGTCAGTGTAAGGCATTGTGGGAGAGTTGCTGGAGGACTGCTAGGGTCCATAAGTAACACAGTCTCTACAAGCAAGATGTGTCGACCTCATAAACTTTGGTTCCCCACTGCTTGGAGAGGTGGTGTAGTATGTTGGCGTAACGGGGCACTTACACTGGTGGGAGACAAATTTAAGTGCACAACTAGGTTGACGCAAGGCAGCTTGTGTTGGTCTAACGTTGTAGTGTAGATCAGGCCTTAGAGCAAATTCTTAAAGGCTGGACTAAAAAGGGGCAGAGATTATTTCAAAGTGACTGTGAATATGTATAATTTCTGAGTATGTTATTTTTTACAAAAGCTATCATTTCAGCTATAAAAAAAAACTGTGGGCAGATTACAGATGAAAAGTAGTCAAAGGCAGGGGGAAATGTTTCAAAGTTACCTTGCCATTATCAGTGACATGTAATATTAAAAAAATACTGACTGTCATTTTTAAGGGGGGAAGGTAACTGTTTCACAACCTCATGCTCTACCCACCTCCTCGGCCCCGCTTTGCATGGGAGCCCCGATGTGGCATATGGGGGGGGGGGGGCTACGGTTGCCAACTTTGGTTGGCTGTATTCCTGGGGGTTTCATCACATAATTCCTGGAGATGCCAGGGCAATCCTGGAGGGTTGGCAACCCAACGACCCTGACGGTTTTGCATTCGTGATTTAGTAACCGTCAGGACCAGCCGCAGCTGGCGACTCGGGGGATTATTCCAGGGGGCAGCGCGCGCGGCCTGGCTCGCCTGGCGCGAGGCGACCCCACCCACGCGAGCGCCCAGCAGGTGAGGGCAAGGGGCGGGGCGAGAGGAGGTGCAACCGGGCGATGGGCGGCGCCGGCGGGGGGGATGGGGAGGACGCGGCCTGCGTGGGCCTCGTCTGCCCCGTTACAGTCAAGCTCCCAACGCCGCCCTACCCTACCCACTCTTGAAGAAGGGGCCGGCAGCGCCCCACTCTTAATCCCACTTCTCGCGATATTTCTAATACAACGGCGCTGCGGCTACCGAGGGAGGTTCTCGCGGGAAGTCTCCTCGTCCCCGCCAATCAGAGGCTTGACCTGCCCTCGGAGGGAGCGGCACAAATCACTGTACGTGGCAGGCGAGGGCGTTGTTACTCCGATCCTTGGCCTGCCGCGGCAGCGAGGTGAGGGCGGTTGAGCGGTTGCCGCTGCAATGAGCGCGCGCCAGTGAGGAGCCGCGCTGAGGCTAACGGGTGGGCGCGCGCCCGTCAGCGCGCGCCCGCGAGGGAGGAGGCTCCGGCCCGAACCGTTCCATTCGGGCCCCCGGCAGGAGGATGGAGGCGGCGGCCGATCTGGAGTCCTCGCTGGAGCTGAGCTACTCCAGCGTGGGCCCTGGGGGGCTGCCCCCTGCGCGCTCCCGCATCTTCAAGATCATTGTGATCGGGGACTCGAACGTGGGCAAAACGTGCCTGACCTACCGCTTCTGCGCGGGCCGCTTCCCGGAGCGCACGGAGGCCACCATCGGCGTGGACTTCCGCGAGCGCGCCGTCACCATCGACGGGGAGCGCATCAAGGTACCGCCGGGCCCCGGCCCTGCGCTCCCGGCCGCCGCGGGGGGAGCGGCTCTGCTGTGCTCGGCGCTGCACGAACACCCGGGACCTCCCCGCCCCCAGCGCGGGACCCGGTCCCGCCCGCTCCCCCTCCGGCCCTGACATCCCGGCGGCAGCGGCTCCCTTCTGGCGTGGGGGCTTCAGGGCCGGCCGGCCCCCCGTGCAGCCCGCGGGGCTGTCGGCGCCGGCGGGTGAGAATGCGGCTGCCTTGGGGCTCCTATGGCCGTCGAGCTGATTGCCTAGTAGGGTAAATAGGAGCTGCCATCCCTCGGTGCAAAGAGGCAGGCTGAGCAGATTAGGGAGCCCATCGTACGGGGCTGTCGGTCCGCCTAGTTAAAGCTCGACTCTTGCATGCTGAGATCTGTAGTCCCTTCAGGTCACGTTTCCATAGCAGGTTTCAGAGTGACAGCCATGTCAGTCTGTATTTGCAAAAAGAAAAGGAGTACTTGATGCATCCAATGAAGTGAGCTGTAGCTCACGAAAGCTTATGCTCAAATAAATTGATTAGTCTCTAAGGTGCCACAAGTACTCCTTTTTTGTTTCCATAGCAAAGCATCAGGGGACCATATTCTAGAAGTCCAACCATTGTGGTATAGCCACACCTGCTTCACAGATTTGTGCACAATTCCTTGTGAAAAACGTGCATTGGTGTAACTAAACTGATAACCCCTTAGCTTTGCCTCTGACTGGTGTTAAAAAGGACAAGACCAGCCCTTTAAAAAGTGTCTTGATTTCCAAACTCATCTACTGAGAGATGTCAGTGTTTACTGTGACTTTGCTTTAGATGCATATTAACAGTGATGCCATGTTTCAGTGTAGCACCACCAATCTTCCCTGTGAAGTGCAAACATTCACGCCATATGGGTGCGTGCCACTGTTCTGGAATGTGCATTTGGGCCTTTGGCTGTCAAGTTGTTCTGGCAGTGGTCTGAAATGTTTCCCAAATTAAGCTTCTTTTGTAATGCAAACATAAATCCCAAAGGTGATGTGCAGCAGAGAGAGGGAGAAAGCAAGATTCTGTTTACTGGGACACTTTATCTCTAGTGTGAGTTTCAAGATTTATCATTTCTGATACAAACAACTTAACAGAAGTGAGAACTCTACAAATATTCTATATCAAAATAAGAGATGTATCTAATAACAAGACAGTGGAGAGGTGTGAGCTACTGTGGATATTTTACATGTTAACTCAAGGTGTTCAGTGTCAGTTTTTAACAATCAAAGAATGTAATGTTCTTCAATGACAGATGTACTTCATTCAGATTGTCACACTGCTAGGGGCAGGAAGGAGGGAAATTGAGCTTTGGAATGTGGTAGGTTGGATAGCTAGATCACATCTCTCTCACTTCTGAATCTTAAATTTTGTTTAAAGATTATTTTTACAAACGTAAATTTAGGGTGAAATTTGACCCAAGGGTGAACCTTGGCCCTCAAATTCCTAAAAGCAAAGGAACTGAAATATACTAAATTTATCTAATAGGTAGGCACAATGAAGCACTGAAAGGCGAGAGTTAATTTCAAGCTCTGATGATAAGTTTGTGTTAAAAAAACCCCAAACGTATTGTTTTTTGGATATAGGAGTTGATGTTAATGTTTTGTGGAGGGAAAAAAAACATACCCTTGGGATTGCTCCATTGAATTAAAGAACAGTAAACCCTTTATCCCTTAACATGTAGCTGATGTTTATGCTCCGTACTTACATGCATTTGTTTGCATGGCTTCTGATTTAAAAAAACACCTGGGAAGTCTCCAAGTCTTTCTGTTCTCTCTGGTTGTGTGTGTCTTTTCCCTTCTGAAGATTTTCTCTTCACTTCATGTTCTATTTTTTTATTTTCCTACCATTTTCTCTTCTGTAGTCACACATCCTTCTGTTTACCAACACCAGGGGTCTGCAACCTATGGCACACGAGCCCCCAGTAAACAGCAGCATGCCATTAAAAGTCTGGCCTGGCCTGGTCTTCTCCCCCTTCCCCCGCCTCTTCCCCCAGCGTGCTAGGTTCCTGCCCCTCCTCCTCTCCCTCCCTGCGGCCAATCAGCTGACGGAGGTGGAGAGGGAGGCGCAGCACGCTCTCTGCTCCGGGGACCTTGGGGAAGGGGGTGGAATTGGCATATCCCCTCCAGCCCCCTGCCGTGAGCTGCTCAGGGCAGGGCGCTGGGAGCACCCCCATGACCCCAGCCCACACCCCAGCCCTCTGCCCTGAACCCTCCTCACAGAGCCCCAGCCCCGTGCCCTGACCCTGAACCCCCCACACCTCCCAGCCCTCTGCCCTGACCCCTGCACTCCCCCCCCACAATCCCAGCCCTGACTCCAGCACCCACCACCCATACCCAGCCCCCCTGCCCTGACTCCTGCACCCCCACACCCCATGCCTTGACTTTTGCACTCCCCATATCCCCACCCCCACCCTGAGCACCAAACAGGAGCTCCTGCACCCCCCCCCCACACACACACACATTCCCACCTGCACCCCTTCCACCAAATGGGAGTTGCCCAGGTAAGCGCTCCACACCTAAACCTCCTGCCCCAACCCTGAGCCCCCTCCCTCATTCTAGCTCCTGGCCTACCCTGCACCCCAACCTCCAGCCTGCTCCTTCACCCCCAGCCCTGTTCTCAGCACACTCCCACTCTCATCTCAGTGCAGAGAGAGGAAGAGAATGGCTAGAACCAGGGAGAAGGTAGGTACTTACTCTGTGTGGGCAGGTCCGGGACTCCAAACCAGCAACGGGCTGAGCAGGGCCAGCAGCCGGGACCCTGGCTGGCGGGAGTCGGCGGACGGAACCCCAGACTGGCAGCGGGCTGAGACGCTCAGCCCACTACCAGTCTGGGGTCTTGGCCGCCGGCCTCGCTCAGCCCGCTGCCGGTCTGGGATTCTGACTGCCAGCCCTTTGCCTGCCAGGGTCCCGGCCGCAGGCCCTGCTCAGCCTGTTGCCAGCCTAGGTGAACAGAACCCCACGCCGGCAGCAGGCTAAGCAGGCTGGTAGCGTAAGATCAGCATTTTAATTTAACTTTAAATTAAGCTTCTTAAACATTTTGAAAACCTTGTTTACCTATGACAATAGTTTAGTTATATAATATATAGACTTAGAGAGAGAGAGAGCTTCTAAAAAACCTTAAAATGTATTATTGGCACGCGAAACCTTATTCACTTTAATTTAAATGAAGACTCGGCACACCACTTCTAAAAGGTTGCCGACCCCTGACCTACACTATTCTGCTTTGGTCCCTTCCTTTTTTATGGGAACTGCAGAAATCTTTCCTTTAGCTCTTCTTTATTCTGAGACTGTACATTTTTCTTCCCTAAGCTGAGAAACTGGATACTGTGTTCTCTGGCCTTTTGATATCCATCTCTTGTCATGAGGTGGCCTCTAAAGGGTTATCTACCTCCCCCACAGCACCATGTAAGTTGTGGATGTGTTTACTGTTGATAAGGTATTTGTAGGTGCTGAGGAAATGTGGGGGATCCAGCCTGGTCCTCATTTCTGAGATACTTCTAGTAGGTCATAGGGCCATAATATTATCATATATATATTTTAGAGGAGGCTACCTACAGGGGACACCAGTTCCTTAAGTCCTCCACCTTCTTCATCAGGAGACTCCTTCCGTTCATTCCATTCCCATAAAGCTATATGATGATCTGCTCTAATTAAGTCTTTTCCACTTGTCATGAGTTCCAGTGTTCTGGCTGATAAGGGATTGCCACATGCAGGAAGGGTGCCATGTGCAAGCATACTGTGCACATCCATAGGACCCCAACTTCTTATATTTCTTTCCTCTTTTTTCTTTTCTTTTCTTTTTTTTTTTTTTTTAATTACCTAACCTCAACCCGTTTCTCTGTTTTCTGGCTCCTGCCCACTTATTTTCTTGTATATGGTGGTAACACCTCTCAAGCAATGCTTGCTGGAGGATCAGAGAGGGAAACTGGTGAGCCTAATCACTCTTGGGCCATGTCTACACTACAGATTTAAAGTCATGCCAGCAGGTGGGTCCCTGGTGTGAAGAGGTGAGATCTCTGACTGACAGTAGCTGTGCTGACAAAAGCCTCTAGTGCAGACACAGTTGTACCAGCAAAACTGTGCTTTTACCATTCTAGCTTGTTTCACTGGGGGGAAGTAGGCTATGCTGGTAACAGGACAGCTTTACTGTTATAAGCTGTGTCCGCAGCAGGAGTGCTTTGCAGCGCTCTCCTAGACTAGGCATGGCTGCTGTTCTTGCTGGGCCCTGGAGGAGCTGCTAAGAATAGAATTCTTACCTTGTTACTCTGGAAGGATTTATTACATATTAGTCTCCCCTTCCTCTCTGCTGCTGTTCTCCGCTCTTCCAGGTAGCTGGATGGTTGGTCTTTTGCTGGCCACTCATGCACAGAGCACTTCCCTTGCAGCTGTGGAAATGCTGTGTCATTGGTAGTAAGTAACACAGGCACAATTCTTTTCTATGGGGTTTTGTTACCTGGGAATTTAAAAGAAAAATACAGGGGCAGCCAGTGTTCATGTTACATTTGTATTGTAGACTAATGACTTGATTACTTTTAGGTCTTTTTGAAGCAGCAGTGCTTAGATGTGATATACGCACTAAAGCTATCTCAGAAAATGAGGATCTTCTCAATTTTAACTTCTTATCTATTTGATCTGAGCTCTAGAAACCCATTGTCTTAACTCTTTTTTTATTTAATTGAGGTAAATAATGACACAAATTAAATAAAAAGGAGGAAATCCCATAAAGCATATCCCATGCCTTAGAGCGCCTCACTGATTTGCAAAGCAAAATGAGGTGCAGAGAAATGTATGAACTATCTTAATCAAAAGGCCATTTATATTTTTAAATTGGTGTAAACGGTGCATACAAATTGTTCATGGTGAAGAAGCCTTTTTTAAGAATGCTCATCCCATCTAATTCAACCCCAAGCCTCTTTAGTTTAGCTTGAGGGGAGGGTGTTAAGTCAACATATTGTTTAAATACCTATCCCTCAGCTTCAGTAGTTGAATCATGTTGTTGTTTTTGCCTCAAATCTAATGTCCCAAAGGGGTCTTGGCTGCATTATACTTTAAACAAAAATGCAACCCCTTGATGGACAGTTTATTTAAATAATGATTGAATCATAGTCTCAATGTCAGTCTATCAATATGCATTTTTCAAAGTGTGTTTAATCATCTGTGTTGTGTTTGTGAGGAGCCGGGGAGGGGGAAAGTACAAAAAGCACTCTGAGTATAGTCTGCAGAATCTCAGATAAATACTGGGGTGTCTGTAAGAGTTGGCTGGCTAACAGAAGAAATGCATATATAAAAAGTGAAAAACTTTGTGCAGCACTAGAGAGCGACAGAAAGCCACTTATCTGCTTCATTAGCTAACATATCAAGAATATATATTTAAAAATAATGGTAAAATCATAGATTTCAGGTCCACAGTCTGAATAGCTGCAAGTAAACAAACTGTTCTTAAATTGCAGCTTCTCATAAAACTTTTTTTCCCCTCTTCTAATGCATCAGCAAATGGTAGTAATGCTCTGGGTCTCATCTTTGCTGCAAATCTTCACTGTCCCTTTTATTATCACTTAGTGTAGTTTTTATAATGTCTACTTTTTTGGGGAGAGTTTCTCTAAGTTCTGCAGCTGCCCAAGTAAATAAGTCAGTTTTAAAATCTAGTATTCAGATCGTGTATCATAAGGCTGTTCTGTAACTCCTCAGCCATACACTGTCCCTGCATAGGAGCTACCTATTTTATCTGCCCTTATTCTGAGTTGAAGAAAACCCTCCATAAATCTCTTGGCTTTTCAGGCTTTCTTTCCAAATATCTAGAATCAGATCCCAAGAAAGATGAGAAATATTGAGTAAAAATAGCTTCCTTTGAGCCAGCCTCTGGGAAAAATGAAGGGTAAGAGAGAACAGGGTGGGTCCTCAGCTGGTGTGGATTGTCATAACTCCATTTACTTCAGCTGAAAATCCTCCCCCTGGTCTGTTATTTAGTGAACTTTGTGTTAGAGAAAGATGCCAGACTGAAGTCCTTTAATTGTGGTGAAAAAAAATTATTTAGGTGCCTCAGTCAGGTATCCAATTATATTTAGTCACAAAACAGATATAGCTCTGGCAAGAGCAGTGCAGCCTCCTTACCCCTTGGTACCAGGTAGGGGAGAATTGACAGCAAGGAGTCTGCTGCTCCTGGTGCTTGCTTACCACAATGGACTCGGAAGTGGGGAGAAGTAGTTGCAGGGGCAGTCCTATTCAGCCCCCGTAGCCCAGGGGAATGTTCTCAGTTGCACTGTGGGCATGATGCGCGGTCAGTCTGTTCAGCATGTAGAAGCAGGGTGGGGATGGAGCATGCTCAGAGCAGGTAGACTCTTGGAAGAATTGAGCAGCAAAGCTCTTACTAATCTCTGCTGAGCATGTGCTGCTTGGAATTTTTTGGAGGTTTATAACTTGGCCAGTTTTGGGTGAATTTCCAGAAATGGCAAAATGCACATCTCTGATGCCAGGGGGAGCCCTTCCCCCACCTTCCTCCAAACTTCAAGTCTCTGTTCCAAAGCATGGAGGTACTAGGGCAGGGGTGGACAAACATTTTGGTCAGAGGGCCACATTGGGGTTCCAAAACTGTATGGGGGGCTGGGTAGGGAAGGCTGTGCCTCCCCAAACAGCCTGGCCCCCGCCCCCTGGCTGCCCCCCTCAGAACCCATGACCCATCCAACCCCCCTCCCCCCCCCGCTCCTTGTCCCCTGACCGCTCCCTCCTGGGACCCCCTGCCCCCCCCGAGACCCCACCCCCTATCCAATGCCCCCTGCTCCCTGTCCCCTGACTTCCCCGACCCCTAGCCACACCCCACCCCCAGACAGGCCCCCCGGGACTCCCAAGCCTAGCCAACTGCTCCCTGTCCCGACTGCCCCCTGGGACTCCCTGCCCCTTATCTACCCCCGCCCCACCCCCTTACCATGCCGCTCAGAGCACCAGAACTGGCAGCCACTTCGGCATGGCTGGAGCCAGCCATGCCGACGCACAGTCTAGATCACCGGGGCAGGCCAGCAGCTCTTGCAGCTGCGCTGCCTGGCAGGAGCCTGCAGCCCTGCCACCCAGAGCGCTGGCCGCACAGCGAGCTGAGCTGAGGCTGCAGGGTAGGGAGGACAGCAGGGGAGGGACCAGGGGCAAGCATCCCTGGCTGGGAGCTCAAGGGCCGGGCCGGACGGTCCCGCAGGCCGTAGTTTGCCCACCTCTGTACTAGAGCTTCTCAGAGGAACAGTTGTAAGATTTTTATTTTGTAACATGGACAAAATATTTTTCAGTAATCTTTCTCAGAAACAGCTTGAACAGTTTTAGTTGAAACTTTTCAAAAAGTTCAGCCTGAGCAACCTGGCATGGAAAATTTCAGCCCTATTAGCTAAAATTTGGCTAAGTTATAAGTAGCTATAAACAGGGTCTCTTAATGGAAAGTGTTGGGCAACCTTATCTGCCTATAATGGTGCTGGTATTTTTTCTTTAGGAAATGGACTTAACATGCCAACTTGTTGCCCTCTGAATAGACATCCCACACAACTTCTTGGTCACCACTTGGTCACACTGGTTTAGTTTTAAACTAGTTTATTAGAGGTGTAAAGCTGATAGCCTAATCTCATGATTCATCCAGTTCCTTTCAGAAGAGGATTCTTGAGTCTGCAGGGCCCCATGTTCTTTTCTCTGACTCTTAACTGCAAATCACTATCATAGTTGGAGGGAGAAGGAAAGTGAAATAATTTTAAAAATAGCTTTTTTGCGTTTAATTCAGGTGCTAATTGCAATAATAGGCTCCTTTCCAAGAATACTGTGCATATATCAGGAAAGCAGTTAAGAAAAACACTGAAGTAACAGCATAAAATGTGACAGATATCAAGTGATCTCTCATTTATGCTCAGTCCAGTCGCCCCAAAGCTGTATGTTCCCATAGCTAAAGTATATGGTACCATGTACAGTTTTATTATAAGTAACATTAAATAGTAAATTTAAACTGGCCATCTTTTATTAGCAACAGCATAAGATATTATTATTCCACACAGTGCACCTCATAGCTTTGTAGAGAATCTGAAAGTCAAGTGCCATTGACCTCTTAAGTGTCCTACTTGGTTGTAAAAGGCATTTTATAGGCATTTTTATAAAGAAATGCTGTGTAAACTAAAGAGACTTTAAGGGATGCACATATAAAACCTAGTCAATTTAAAAAAAAAATTAGTTTCCAGTACTACAGCTGCACCTTAATCACCCTGCCAAATCTTAGGGTTTCCGATTACATCTCCCTATTTTGAAATTGTTACTTTCCCTTACTGCTGTGTGAAAAGCGTCTGCAAACAAGAAACACAACTTACAAAAGTATTGTCAAGTGGACAAAGTAAACAAACAAGGTTAAAAATAGAAAATCTGTTTTTCTGCTGGAAGTAGTTTTTCCAGAGGAATTTCTGAGAAGTTAAAGGAAGAAAAAATATTAGTCCAATTTGATCTCCTGATGTTGACCAAAATTAAATTATAGAGCACAGAGGAAGTCTGCTTTCAGTGTAGATAGACATGATGGGAACTTGTTCCAGAGTTCAGTTTCTCTACTTTGTTTTGTTTATGTACACGACTGACAAATGTATTTTAAAAAAGGGGGGGGGGGGGGGGGGGGGGGAGGGGAATGACACATTTACAGTTAACTAGTCAAGCTATGCAATTATCTGCCGTTGTGAATAACTTGGCCTTGTGTGCCTAACTTTGAAACCCCCAAATCTCCTGAAGTCCATACCTTGAAAATGTTACCTTATTCAGTTACTGAAAAGGTTGTAGGTGTGGAAGCATGTCTGGTGTAGAGCTCTATCCTCTGACCAGCTCAGTACTATCAGTGCTGAAGAAACCCTCTTCAGCAAAATGAGTGTGCTGAGAGATGTCTATTTGTTGCTACTTCAAAAAAAGTCTTTTATTACTGCAGATTTCAATATCCTTTGGTGTAAGATTTTACACAATATCAGTGTCCGTAAACTCTTACAGAAATCTGTAGTGGTGATCAAGCGAAACACAACGCTAATTTTTTCATATCTTTGATTATGAATAGGTGGCTCTGAAAACAGTATTTATATAATATTTTGGAACCTTCAAAAACTATGGTGAAGAGCCATAGAATTTTCTTCAAGAACTAAACTTCCCAATATTACTAATACAGAGATGATCTATGTGGTTTTCATAGTTCAGAATGATTTATGTCATTGTCCAGCATGAATTGAAATCAGTTCTTTTTGTTTTCTCTGTTCCTTTTTGCCCTTTTAGATCCAGCTGTGGGATACAGCAGGACAGGAACGCTTCAGAAAGAGCATGGTGCAGCACTATTATAGGAATGTACACGCTGTTGTGTTTGTGTATGACATGACCAACATTGCCAGTTTTCATAGTCTGCCATCATGGATAGAAGAATGCAAACAGCACTTGCTTGCCGGTGATATACCACGGATTCTTGTTGGAAATAAATGTGACCTGAGAAGTGCTATTCAGGTGCCTACGGACTTGGCCCAGAAGTTTGCTGATACTCACAGTATTCCACTGTTTGAAACCTCTGCTAAAAACCCCAATGACAATGACCATGTGGAAGCCATATTTATGACACTGGCTCATAAGTTGAAGAGCCACAAGCCATTAATGCTTAGTCAACCCCCAGATAACGATAAGATACATTTAAAGCCTGAGCCAAAACCTGCCACGACCTGCTGGTGTTAGATCACAGTATTCATGCAGTTATCACCTCGTCTTATTTGCAAATACTCTAAAAATATGATCTTGGCAGGTTTTAGTATCAATTATGTGTGATCCCTTTGGCACTTTAATGTGTGTTTTTTCTTGTGTAGGTGTGCCCCACTCATATCTCTGCACTTTGTGCTATCTCAATTACTGAAGCTTCCACAGTATGCATCCGATGAAGTGAGCTATAGCTCACGAAAGCTCATGCTCAGATAAATTGGTTAGTCTCTAAGGTGCCACAAGTACTCCTTTTCTTCTTGAAGCTTCACTGTACATATACAGAAAAATAGACTTTCTAATGAAGTTTTGATGCAGCAAGTTCACTTAAGTTATTTGCTGCTTGAGAGCATTCCATCACTGATGGTATGGTTAATAATCCAATTTATTTATTTTTGTTGTTTTTTGGTTAGCATTTCGTTGGTCCTCCTGCATTATACCAGAGTTTTGGAGTAGCCAAAGGACTCACATCTTTGGCTAGCAGCGGATGAGTGTTGTGAATTGTTGGTTTTGTGGGTGTCTGGGATAATGACACAGAAGACTTAGACGTTTCCACTGCATCTCAAAGTAGCTATAGCTGTAGATGTGTGCTGTGAAAGGAAGGCCATCAATAAAGATCAGCCTAGAATGTGAATGTAGGGGAACACCGTTGGTCTCAGTAGTTTGTCATTCCACCTCAAATCCTGGCTATTCATACATGGCAAAGGTGGGAGAATCTCAGATACTTATTTAAACCCTAAAACTTGATAAATTCTTTGTAGTTCACACATTTTTATCCCACAGGCATCCTTCTTATGAAAGATAGTTTGGTTAAAGCACAGGGATGGGATTTGAGGGAGGATCCAAGTTTCTAATCTCGATTCAGGACTTCCTGCACTCATATGCTGCAGAACAGGGAGGAGAGCTCAATCAAACTGCTCTCATAGAAAGTGAATTGGGTTTGGAGAATGTTGTTATGCAGTAACATTATATGAGCTCATGTTGCTTCTGTGATTTCAGTGAAAAAGTTCAGCTCCACGCAGCACTTGAATAGTTGTAGAGTTAGAGGCATCACTGCAGCATGTTCCCCTCTCAAAGTAGCATAATGTTATGGTGTATTGTACGTCTGGTGGCAGGCTAATATCAACAGCCATAACTCTCATGACATCTTCCAACCTAATTCAAATTTCTTCACTTGGATCATTTAAGAACAAATGCTGTCTCTGAATTGTGTATCCCAAGGTAAATAAATGTACTCCAGTAGTCTAAAATTTTAGTAAGGTTGAGAGAAACAAATACTGACTTTTTCAGATTATTTTAAAAACAAAACGCAATTTTGAAGAGGAAACTTATTATGCGTTTTAGGGACTAAAGTATTTTGGAAAAAGTGCTAGTTCCGATGCCCAGTTGCCACATACAAACCTGTGCCTTAGCTTTTGAAAATGTCAAGGTCACTATGTTTTAATGGTAGTAAACTGGTCTCTGCCAGAAAAATATGAAGGCAGATGTTCTGGATAATTGAACTTCGCGATAAACTTCCAAATAGTGTTCAATTCATTCCCACTTTCCCACTATTATACTAGAATGATATATTCTCTTTAAAGAACAGAGAAACTGGAAATCCTTGAAAACATATGTAAATACAGAATCATGTAAATTTAAGTATGTAGAAGACCTACCATGTCATTTTGTTCATCCCCAAACAGATTTTCCTTAATAGATCTTCAGGTTAAATCCTGCTTGGGTAACCCCTTAGAGTTCTTTTGCAGAAGAAAGGTGAACTGGGTTGGATTTTTAGAATCCTCTGCTTCACTTGGTATTGAGAAAGTATTGCAACCATTTCATTTCAGTTGTTTTTTGTATGCTGGTTTGAAGGTCATGTTTCATATTGGAAAGCATTCTGGATTGCACATAACTGTATGGTTACATCAAAAGGGAATGTAAGCCATAAACTTAATTCAGCATATAACATTCATGTGCAGTGATACAACAATAGCGTGCTTGATTATTATGTGTTCAAAGAAAAGACTTATAAATGAGGAACTCTGCTTACAATATGTATATTGTAGGATGCTGACTGGAAACTAAACACAAAGGTCATTTTAGAGCTTTGTCAACTATTATCCTGATGGTCATATTATAGTAACTAAATAACTGAAACAAGGTAATTATATTAACCAAACTATGAAAAGTAATAAAGGATGTAATTATTCTATTACACACTGCATTGGTGAAAGAGAAAAATCCACTGGCTTTATTCTAGGTTGAGAAAGATCTATTTGGCCTAATCATATTGGAATTAGGATTTTTAGGATTTTTTTCATTTAGAAACTATTTTTGTAATGCCACAACTGTGACAACTTTATTTATGCAATACTTGAAGAAGGAACTCTGTTTTATCTGTTTCAAACCTTAAATAGAATTTGATTTACAGTCCTTCTAGAAATAAGAGCTTTTTAACACTAGGGACCTTAATGATTTTTAAGAAGGGATTGATCTTAAATGTATTTGTAGTACTACAAATAAATATGGTTTACAGTCCTCCTGAAGGATTTATTTTTTCACTCATGTCCTTAATCCTCTTTCAAAGGACCGATCTGAAGTGTTTGTATAGTATTAAAGTATTTCAACAAACTTTCTAATCTTATTTTTTTTATTTTTTAATATTCCAAAGTAAGAGAACTGAGAGTAAGGTAGTAAATCATGTAGACACAATATAAATGTTCAACTCTCAGTAATAAGCAGCTGGGAATCTAGCATAAGTTTTATTTAAGCAAATTACTTACAATTTGTAAATAAGGGCCCTGAATCATAACCACATGAAATAATGTTTAGCTATGTAATCTAGTCTTTTCAGTACCAAACATGTTTTGATTTTCCTGCCCTAGAGACAGTGTGGTCTTTAATTCAGGATCCAGTATGCTTCCTGGAGTAATGTTCTACTCACAGAAAGGATGTCAAAGGTACTGAATATTTTGTGTATGTATTTTCATCCTACCAAAATAAAATCATATTTTGTCTGTTTTTATAAACAAACAAAAACACTGGCACAATCCCAGCAACCTAATAAACTGGCTTTGTCGTAAATAATGTCCCTGGTCTTCATTTGTGTTATATGGGGGACATGATGAAGCTATTTGTTGGTATCAACAATATAACCAGATAAAAAGGAATCCCTAGTCTTCACTGATCTGGACAGCAACCTGGTGAAAGAGACTTTCAGTGCTTGGACTTCTACTTCCTGCTCCCTTGCAGAGTGACTTTCTCACTACATGAAATAGACATCTCTGGATTTACCCTAATCTCGGCTAGTGCACTCAGTCTGTTATTCCCTTAAATGAATAATATTCTGCTCATTAGCTTAAATGGAGTTACCTAGACACTTCAACTTAAACGGGCTGGATCAGATAAAACAAGTTTAACTACAAAGAGAGAGATTTTAAGTGAGTACAAGTAACGAGGCATAACAATCAAATGGTTACAAGAAAAAATATAAAATACTTTCTAGTGCCTGCCTTAACAAACAATATTAGATTGAAGCAGTTTCTTACCACATGCTTCTAGCAAGTTTACTGACCAAACTCTGGGCCAAACCCCTCCATCAGAGTTAAAAGGCTGTTTCTTTTGTCATCTTTCATGCAGAGAAGGCGATAGGTGGGTAGAGAGGGGAGAAGTCTTGGGGTGTTTACCCCTCCTTTTTATAGTTTCAGTCCTCTTTGAAAAGCATTTCTATCTTGAGAACCAAGAGACAGGGAGTGGATGTGGAAGGATGTTCTCTGCTGCTTCCCCCCTCCCCCCACCTGTTTGAACTTCATTTGTTTTCTTCCTGCTTGATAACTCTGTTTAGTGCTTAAATGCAAATTAAGGCAAGCATGCATTCTTTTGTTGAGGACGGAGCTGTTTGCTGACTTCAACCTGTGGGGTTTGGAACATAGGTTAATAACATCATACAGGGGAATCTAATAACTTCGCAACAATGTTGCCACACATATTTTTATCAGGACAATACTGACCAGCGCAAGACACACTTTGTACAAAGATTATTCCAGTAGTGTGTAGGGTGTGAATACAGGGGTGTATTCCATCACACTCTCCCCAACCCCTCAAAATACACTGTAGCTACTAGTTTCTCACACACACAGCCCAGAGGGTCAGGGGATTCTCACACACATAGCCCAGAGGGCTGGGGGATGGAACTAGTTGTTATAATGCTGAGAGGTGTGCAACTCCTGGCCTCACTCCTGCTGCTGGAGGAATGGAGCACGGGACTGCACTTTTGAGTGGAGCTAGATTTCTCCAGTCATAGTCTGCACTGTCTGAAGACTGGCATGGGCAGTTGGGCTGCTGAGATGCTAGTGGAGAGCAAACTCCCTCTCCTGCCTGCTTTGGAGTGCAGCGGGGGCTTGACCCTAAAGCTGCCTCTGGAGCTAGGGGTGCCAGCTCCATTCCAACAGCTAGAAGCGCTGTAGCCAGAGTATACCTCCCTTCCCTCCACTACCACCATCCTCTCCAGCTCCCTCCTAGTGTAGAGCTGGGGGAGGGGAGGAGGGTCTCAGGAAAGTGTGCTCAAGGCTTCCACTGACCCTGTTAATGGTGCACATATGACTTCATTTTGTCCCCAAGTATGTCCTTAAAGGGCAGTGTGAAAGATATCCTGTCTCTCTCTTGCAAGATGCCACCGCTGGCTCCTTGCTTACCTAAGCGTTTTATAAAAACACTATTTTTGAAAATCCATTAAATAAAGGATCAGTTTCAAAAGCACTAGGGCCACCTTCCTTGCTCTGTAGAGGCATACCTGGGGCCCATACAATCGTCTCTGTCCCCAGCAACCGTTATGTACCTTTCAGGCTGTCAGAAGCACAGCTGGTAAGCAGAACCTCACTCTTTGAGTGTTTGCAGACATGTATTCTACTTGGGTATGCATGCGCCCAGCACACTGAAGCTGGAAAACTTAGTTTAGCAGTACCCGTTGGAATAGGGCCAGTGGTAATGAAGGAGCAACTCTAGGTGGATTGCTTGGAAGGGTTCTTAGGATCAAACAGGGAGACATCTCATTTGTGTTACCACTCTCGGAGGTCATCAAGACCTCTTCGAGATCACCTTCATTACTGGGATCGGTACCATTCCTGCAGCAGGGCCAAAAAGCTTCCTGGGCTAGTTCCTACTGGCCACTGATGCCTTACCTCTATGCACAATGGCCTCCTTGGAATCTCTGTGAGGTTCCTTGTTCAACAAGGTCACAATCATCTGCTCAGTCCAGGGCTATATCCTCTGTTTCTCTGGTACTCTCTCTACCTGGGCCACAACCATAGATTGAGGAGACTTGCTCTGACTTCTTGCAACCTGAACCCTTGATGCCGTCAGATGTGTTACCATAAGAGATTCCGATGGTTCTGCTTCCCTTTTCCCCAGATGATGCTATGGTTCCCAAGTCTTCATCTCTGATACCAGAGGACTTTATATCTTCTCATGACCACCTGAGATGAATGGCATCATCCTTGGGTATGCAGGCTGAGTTTGTTCAAGAGACCACCCTAAGTTAGTGGATATTCCACAGTCCTAAGCTCCTGGTGGAGGTTCTACAGACCACAGAGAACTTACCGTTTGGTGCCATTCTTATAAGGATTCCTAAGTGACTTTTGAGGTTTTTACACCCAGGCCCCAAAGAGGCGTCATTTTATAAGTGAACACCACCACCATCAATCTTGCTCTCAGCAATACTTCCGTCAGTCATCCTATCCTGCTAGGCAGCTACACTTCCCTAGAAAAGGACATAGCCTCACAGAAGAGAATCACCCCATCCTCCTCCACCGGCAGGCAGGCAGCCTATTTGACTGGCATATCCAGAGCAACATTCCAGTTGTGAATGTCTCAACTCTGTCTCCTCAGTTTCAGGACAGGGTATCTTGTTTCTACAAGTGCTTGGGAAACAATAACAGTGGACAGATAGGTCCTAATCACTCTGGGATCAGGTTATACTATTCAGGTGCAGATTCTGTGTGGTCTAGGGGCTGTAGAGGAGGTTCCTCATCATCATATGGAAAGGTGAGTCTACTCCTGATACTGCCTGATCCCCAAGTCCAAGGGAGGGATGAGACCTAGCCTCCATATTCACAGTCTCAACTAAAGTGTATCAAGTATATGACATTCCATGTGGTTACCCTGACTATGACTATTCCCATATTGAACCACAACGACTGATTTGCTGCGCTTGATCTTCAGAGCACCTATTTCCACATGATAATTTTTCCAGGTCACAGGAAGTTCCTGAGCCTCTTTGTCACTGGTCAAAACTATCAGTACATGGTTTTTCCCTTTTGGCCTATCATCAACCTATATTTCTTTACCAGATACATGATGGTGCTAGCAGTCTTTCGCAGAAGGAGGCGATTGGCTATACAATTGGTTAGTGAGATGCAGATCTGAGGAAAAAGTCCTCAGTCATGTCCAGTTTACACTGGACCTTTTGAATCAACTGGCGTTGACTTTGAACAAAAAGCTGACATTGAATCCAACTCAAAAAATTAAGTTCATTATGGACCCTACTAGATCTATGAATTTGAGGGCCTTTCTCCTCCATGAACAATTCCAGTCAATTCAGCCCCTTTGTCTGGACCTTCAATGTCATCCTTTGGGCACGGTCCATGTATTCCTGAAGTTATTGGGCCATATGGCTGCATAAATTTACATGGTTCAGCATGCAGAATTGCATATTTGCCATCTTCAGTCATGGTTGGTCTAGCACCAGAGTTGCCAGTCATTGGACATGCTTATCCAATTGCCTCCAGAGATACTGGACTGTGGGCTCTCTACAGTGGTGGGTAAAACAGAACAATATGTGCCAGGGTGTTCCCTTTGCCCATTCTCCACCGACCAAGACTGTGGTCATCAATGCCTCCTCAGTAGGTTGGGGAGCACACATAGGGACATTAAAGGTCCAAGGTTTGTGGTCAGAGCAGGAAGCATCTTTTCATAATGGCATATTGTGACTTTGAACCATTTACAATGCATGGGCGATCGGATAGGGAGAGCAGTGGTTCTCATGCTCACTGACATCACCACTGCAATCTATTATATGAATAAGCAGGGAGGAGCCCACTCCAACCAGCTTTGTCAGGAAACAATAAAGTTTTGGCACTTCTTCAGGAAGGAGGATGACAATCGCACAACAGCACATTGACTGGGCTCTCAAAACCAAATTGGCCAACCATCTCAGTAGGACATTCTGCAACAACTGCAAGTGGTCGCTAAATAGCAGTGTGATGAGGTCTCTGACAGGATGCCCCATTCCCTAACAATCACCCTATTTGCAAGGAAAGACATGAAGAAGTGCTGTCAATTTTGTTCCTGATGGGGACTCATTCCAGGATCTCTAACTGATGCCTTCCATCTGAACCTGAACCTGATGTATGCCTTTCTCCTAGCCCACTCATCTCTCAGCTTATCCTCAGACTGAAGTTAGACCATGCCATACTCATACTTCTTACACTGGCTTGGCCAAGACAGTGTTGGTTCTCCAACCTTCTCAGTCTGTCTAATCTCTTCCTCGCTTCCCAACCTGATGACTCAGCATCCTGGCCAGGTTGTTTAGCCTTTGCTGAGCAACCTACACTTCACGGTCTGCATGGTAAAAGGCTTGAGGAGGAGGAAGGCCGATGTTTGGAAGCAGTTCAGAGGGTCCTCCTTAACAGTAGAAACCATCTACTAGGTCTACTAAGTGCGGTATGTGTTGAAGCCGAGCAACAGCCAGCCAGCACATCAGGGATAAAAGCGATCCTGTGGGCAGACCTTACAAAATTTTGTATCCACATCCGAACCGCAATCCGCAAACATGGTCTGCAGATATCTACAGATTTTCAGGGCTGTATCTGTGGGCTCAGCTAGCCCATCCCTTTATACCTGCAGCCAATGCCAGGCTTGGAGGGAGGGAAAAAGGGAAAGAGCCTGGCTCAGTTTGGGCCTGACCAGTAGAGGGGCAGGAGCTAGCCACCTTGTTAAATGTGGGGAAAGAACACTAACCTGCCCACCAAGGCAGCCACCTGGGAGGAAGCACTGTCTCCCCAGCCAAGGGAGACTCTGGAGCAAACCTAGGATCCTCCACCTCGGAAGTCAGCTGAGTTGGTGAAGCCCAGGGACATTGTGGGACTCAGTCTCTGTGGCGGGTTGGGTCACAGAAACCACCTTGGACCTGCCACCTGATGTGCTGGGACTACCTCTTAGCCCATTTTCCCTGGCAGCTTGGGACTTCGGTACCTTGCCTGGTTGTGCCAGACATGCTAGACTGTACAAATACAAATACAGACCAAGGTCTGAACCACGTCCCCAAAAAGCTGCAGGCTTAACTGAAAACAGCTTAAGAAGTGTTCCTGTCTCCAACACCCAGATACCCAGTTCCCAGTGGGATCCAAACCCCAAATAAATCCATTTTACTCTTTATAAAGCTATACAGGATAAACTCATAAATTGTTCGCCCGCTACAACACTGATAGCGAGATATGCACAGCTATTTGCTCCCCCAGGAATTAATTGCTTGCTCTGGGTTAATTAATAAGTAAAAAGTGATTTTATTAAATATAAAAAGTAGGGTTTAAGTGGTTCAAAGTAATAACGGACAGACCCAAGCAAAATAAAATAAAACACTCAAATCTAAGCCTAATACAGTAAGAAACTAAATGCCGGTAAATCTCATCCTCAGAGATGTTCCAATAAGCTTCTTTTACAGACTATACCCCTTCCTAGTCTGGGTCCAGCAATCACTCATACCCCTGTAGTTACTGTCCTTTATTCCAGTTTCTTACAGGTATCCTTTAGGGTGGAGAGGCTATCTCTTGAGACAGCTGAAGACAAAATGGAGGGGTTGCCAGCGGCTTATATAGTCTTTCGCTTATAGGTGGAAACCTCTCTCTTCTCCAGTGTAGAATCACAGCTACAAGATGGAGTTTTGGCGTCACATGGGCAAGTCACATGTCCATGCATGACCCAGTTCTTTATAGGCCGATACCATTGTTTACATATTAGTTTGAACGTTCCCAGGAAAGCTCAGATGTGGATTGGCATCTTTCAGTGTTCAGTGTTAGTTAAGTGTGCCCAATTACTTGAATAACCCCTTCACAGTTTATTGACCAAATCTGTCTTATGTGCTTCCTACAGCAAACACTTTAAATACAAGCACAGCGCCAATGCTCATAACTTCGGATATAAAAATGATACATGCATACAAATAGGATGAATCCATTCTGTAGATCATAACCTTTGCAAAGACATGGTTACATGGCATATGTAGCATAAAACTTATTCCAGTTATGTCATATTTACATTCATAAGCATAGTTCTATAAAGCATTATGGGGTGCCATGTCACAGCCTCCCCAACCTATGGCCACCTCCCTGAAGGAGCCTCAGACTATGACAAGGTGCTACTCAAGACCCACAAGAAAGATCCTATGGGAAGCAGGCCGCCCAACTAAGTGGACTAGATGGGCCATGCACCAAAACGAACAGACTGGTTCGAATTTAGACTCCCTACTAGGAGGGCTGCCCCTGTTCAGGAATGATGAAAACAAGGGACCCATCAGACAGGGGGGTCTGGATTTCCCTACCTCTCTGCCCTTAAAGACTGATGCCTGACAACCAAGCAGGGGACCGGGAGCCAGGCACTCTAACCACTAGGCAATCTGGCCCTCCATGTTTCCCATGACAGAATGTTTTTCAGTTTGCTCATTATCTAAGGGGATATTACACCTCAGCTTGTGTTCAGGCCATTTTGCAGTACCTCTTATATTTGAAATCGTTGGGGCATCACAGAACACATTTGTGGGTGGGGTGGTCACACATGGATCATTGAGCATGGAAAAAATCAATTTGGGGGGGTCAGCCAGGATCACATGGGGGGGGGGTTCCCCCGCAGGAATCAATTAAGAAAAACTTTGGGGTCATGCAAGGTCAAGGAGGTTCAGAATCAACAAGGTGGAGTCACACAGTGTGAATGATTGGGAGGTGGAGAGGGGGTCATACAAAGGGCAATATGGAAAAATGTGAAGGCAATTTGAGTGAATTAGGGTAAATAGGAGGGCAGTGGGGTCACACAGGGTGATAGAAGTGCTGGGGTTTATGCAAGGGTCAATGAGGTATAGTTTGGGGGAAGTCATGGTCAATCAGAGTGAATAGCAAGGTAGAGGGCTTACACAAGGATATGGAGTGCAAGTCTTCAAGTGCTTGGTGGTCATCCAGGGGTCAATGAGGTGTAATCTGGAGGCAGTCAGTGTCAATTAGTCAATTGACTAGGTGTCATGAAGAGCAGGACTTGAAGAGCTGGGGGCTTGTACAGGGGGTCAATGAGGCATAATTTGGAGGAAGTCTTGTTCAATCAGGGTGAATAGCTAGCCTGGGGTGGTGGGGGTGTCACACGAGGTCATTCACAGCAAAGCTTGGTGTGCTGGGCCGGGAGGGGGGAGGAGGGTGGTCATACAGGGTTCATGAGGATGAATAACAAGCCTAGCCGGGGGGGGAGGGGGGGATCACATGAGGTCAGGCACAGCAAGGCTCAGAGTGCTGGGGGTAATGCAGAGAGTCAATGACACATAATTTGGAGAGTGACAGCGTCAACAAGCCTGTCGGGGGTCATGTGAGGTCAGGCACAGCGAGGCTTGGTGTGCTGGGGGCTCATGCAGGGGTCAAAGAGACATCATTTGAAAGCTGTCAAGCTCAATCAGGGTGCATAGGAAGCCTGTGGGAAGGGGGGGGGGTCACACGGGCTCATGCAGTGAGGCATAATTCGGAGGCCCCCACTGCCTTCTTGTTCACCCTGGCTGACTGAAGCAGCCTCCAAATTATTGACCAATTTGATGACCCCCTCCCCCCAATATTTATAGTCTCATTCAAGACAGCGAAAGCAACACCAATTGCATTGCTCCATGTTCTTTGAATAGTGAACATGTCCAGCGCTGCTCTGTGGTCTTCTGTGCAGACTTTCACCAAATATCATTACTGCCAAAGCAGCTCAAGCTGAGTCAAACTTTGGGAAGTGCATTCTGCAGACGTTGTACAAGTGGAGGCTGAGCTCCACCGCCTACTAGAACTGCTTGTGAGTCAGCTGACTGAAATGCACATCTGGAACCCAGTCCAAGCAAAGATGTCTCCTTGTCTGTATTGTAACTGTTGTTGTTTGAGTGCACATGTGTATTCCACAACCGACCCTTTGATTCCAACATTGGGGTGTGAAGAAACTGAGGAAGGGCAAGGTGATGCTGCCCTTATATAGCCATGAGGACCTGACTGCCACTCCGCTGAGTACTGCTAAGCAGAGCTCTCTGGCTTTGCCGTTCACACATAGCTGCCCTTTCTGTGCACCCCTATCCCAAATAACAGCAGTTACAATGCGTGGAAGGAACTGTCCTTTCTTGTTTATTATTTGGGTTGCAGGAGTGCCGAGGAGCTCCCATGAGGCGCTAGGTCCCAGGCTCATCTGTGCCCCACAAGCTTGTTATAGTCTTCTCCTGTTATTGACAGCTGCCACGCCTTTATATCCAGGGTCACTCCTCCTTCCTGCTGCTGCTCCCCAAACTTCCTGCCTTTTGTGGCTCAGGCTGATTGTGCTGTTCTCCTCTCCCTGCCCCTGGGATGGGTCGGCATGGGGGAGATGTGGGTTTGTCACTGAGGTGAAAGGAAGCGTACGGGGCAGTTGGAACAGGCAGTGACGGGTGGGGACAGAGTAGAGCCTAGGAGGAAATTTGTGAGGGCAAGGGCAGCTGAGATGAAGGTAGAGCAAGGATGCAATCTCTACCCATCGTGAGTGACAGATGGCCAGGTAATCAAGGGCAGGGGTGTAGGGCTGCTGGACTGTGAATCATGGGATTGCATGGGTTCTGAAGATACAGCGAACTGTTGGGAAGACTCAGATCTGAAGAGTGAGGCAGCCCCTGCTGCTGACAAAGTTCTCTTCGTTTGCTGAAAAGGAGTTCAACTTCTGGTGAAGCAGGAATTCTGTCAGAGCCAAAGGGTGCCTCACTTCTCGGCTCCACATCGCCTCAGCTCCACAGAAGTTGATGGCCTCTGCCATGTTCCCCAGACCTTGGAATTCTCACACTGTGCTGCTTCACCTGTCCACAAGGGTCTTCTTCAGCCTGTAAGACAGGTGAGTCAGCCACCACCTTCCTCCTAGCCCAAGAAACCAAGCACGTTCACGTGCACACACTTCTTTATGGTGAAGTTAACGTGACTGCCCAACAGTGTATTCTGTTCCCCATACCCTTCTGAAAGGATGGACTTTCAAAATCAAAACTCAAACGTTAAGGGTGGGGAAAGGTAAAACTGAGCTAAGATCTACTGCATATCCCCAGTAACACTAATGTTAGTGTTAACAAAAACAAAACACACCCACAAACACACCAAATGTCATGAAAACCAGGACATGTAGAGCTGTGGTGGTGCTTAACACAAAAGATAGCTGCCTACCCTTAACTCTACCCCTTTAAGATAGCAATAGGGACCTCAGAATGGACCTGATTTTTAGTTATATCAAAGCTCATTTTTGCTGCTCAGTGGGTAAAAAAGGGAATTAGTGTGAGAAGCAAATCTAGAGTCTCACTTCCCCTTAAGAAGAAATGCCATTTTCTCTGTTTGCACTGTAAATCCAAATCAGGACTCCTTGTCAGCGGATAAATAGAATCATCAGTGCAGCTTGTGAAGCACCATGAATATGGAGTGTAATTGCTGCTACTTTCCAGTCATCACATTTGACATCTTTTCCTTGCTTTTCCCAGCTGCACAAATCTCAATTAAACAACATATTGGAGAATTTCCTAAAATCTGGACCCTGCAGTTTAGGCAAATATTCTCCACATTTAAAAGAATGATGCATAATGTGCTGGTATAACAGTGATGCAACCCCACTAGGTTCAAACAATATCTGGACTGCTTTTATGCTGCATCTATGTAATCCTCTTGTTAATGAGACTGTTGAATGAAATAACTTCCTTATTACTAATAGGGGGTGTCATAAATATAAAGGGAAGGGTAACCACCTTTCTGGATACAGTGCCATAAAATCCCTCCTGGCCAGAGGCAACATCCTGTTACCTGTAAAGGGTTAAGAAGCTCAGCTAACCTGACTGGTACTTGACCCAAAGGACCAATAAGGGGACAAGATACTTTCAAATCTTGGGGGAGGGGAAGGCTTTTGTTTGTGCTCTTTGTTTACGTGTTTATTCTCTCTTGGGACTGAGAGAGGCCAGACAGAAATCCATCTTCTCCAACCCATCCTAACCAAGTCTCCAATATTGCAACCAGTATAGGTAAGCCAGGCAAGGTGGATTACTTTATCTTTTGTTTTATGTGAATTTTCCCTGTGTTAAGAGGGAGATTTATTCCTGTTTTCTGTCACTTTAAGGTGTTGCCCAGAGGGGGATCCTCTGTGTTTTGAATCTGAATACCCTGTAAAGTATTTTCCATCCTGATTTTACAGAGGTGATTCTTTTACCTGTTCTTTAATTAAAATTCTTCTTTTCAGAACCTGATTGATTTTTCATTGTTCTTAAGATCCAAGAGAAAGGGGGTGTAGGGCTGGGGGGGATATTTTGGGGCAAGACGTCTCCAAGTGGTCTCTTTCCCTGTTCTTTGTTTAAAACGCTTGGTGGTGGCAGCATACTGTTCAAGGCCAAGGCAAAGTTTGTACCTTGGGGAAGTTTTTAACCTAAGCTGGTAAGAATAAGCTTAGGGGGTCTTTCATGTGGGTCCCCACATCTGTACCCTAGAGTTCAGAGTGGGGAAGGAACCCTGACGTGGTGGCAGAGCGGTGGGATCATTTTTGAACCAAAAGCACAGACCTGAAGAGGTTTTTTTTAAAGCTGAGAGCAGCTAGAGGGTTTTCTGTCTATTTGCCTGGAGACAGAGGTGTTAGTTTTTTTACAAAGGGATTTTTCTTTTTTGAGCTGGAGTCTTCTCTACCTAAAGTCAGGGTAGTTAACCTCCTGCAGGTAAATTCACAAGTTTTTTTTTTTTTCCCCTAACTCTCAGGTATAGCTAGAGTTAAGCACAAGAAAGCAGGAAAATGACTACCATTGAAGCAGCTAATAAACTAGAGCTGGCCAGATTCGAAGCTGAAGAGAAACAAAAAGAGCATGATAGACAGATGGCGTTAAGGCGCTTGGAGGTGGAGGCAGAAAAAGCCAGGGTGGAGGCAGAGGAAGCTGCCCACAAGAGAGCTATGGAGGAGAGAGAAAAAGAGAGGAAGCATGCACTGGAGATGGAGAAGGCAAGGGCTCAGCAGCATATACCAACCAACCCTCGCAGTCCTTCTCCAGGTATTGCTTCCCATCCCAGAAAGTTCCCCACCTACAAGGCAGGCAATGATACCGAGGCCTTCTTAGAAAACTTCGAAAGCGCCTGCCTTGGGTACAGCATCTCTACAGACCAGTACATGGTAGAGCTGAGGCCACAGATCAGTGGACCCTTAGCAGAGGTGGCGGCTGAAATGCCGAAGGAACACATGGACAGTTATGAACTTTTTAAAACCCAGGAGAGAGTCAGAATGGGGCTAACTCCCAAGCATTCCCGTCGGTGGTTCAGAGCCCTAAGGTGGAAACCAGACATGTCATTTACCCAACATGCTTATCACATTGTGAAAGATTGGGATGCCTGGATATCAGGAGCAAGAGTTAAATCTCCAGAAGAGTTGCCCTTCCTAATGCAAATGGAACAGTTCTTAGAGGGTGTTCCTGAGAAATAGAAAGGTACATCCTAGATAGAAAGCCCAAAACTGTAATCGAGACGGAGGAGATTGTAGCCAAATAGTTGGAGGTGGCAGAAAAGAAAAAAACGAGTAGCATTTGGAGCGAATATCAGAAGGGGCAACCCGAAACAAAACCCTATCACCGGGGGCAACCCAAGGCCCCACCTACATCCCAAGGAAACCCCCAGACAGCTTATCGTCCCACCACACCATTCTCCAGCAACTCGCCTCACCCCAGTGACCAGTCAACTGGGCAATGTTTTAAATGTAATGAGCTGGGGCATGTGAAGGCCAATGGCCCCAAGAACCCCCACAGATTACAGTTCATTGCACCGGGGTCACACCAAAGGTCCTCAGGCCCAGCTGCCTCCCAGATACCCTCAGAGCGAAGGGAAACTGTGAGTGTGGGCGGGAAGAAGGTTACAGTGTGGAGGGACACTGGAGTGCAGGTGTCAGCTATCCATCAAGCCTTAGTGGACCCCAACTTAATCAACCCAGAGGCCCAAGTGACGATTCAACCCTTCAAGTCCAACTCTTTCGATTTGCCTACAGCCAAGTTGCCTGTCCAGTACAAGGGCTGGTCAGGAATGTGGACTTTTGCAGTCTATGATGATTATCCCATTCCCATGCTGCTGGGGGAAGACTTGGCCAACCAGGTAAAGCTGACCAAGAGGGTGGGAATGGTCACCCGCAACCAGACTAAGCAAGCTTCCACACGTATCCCTGTTCCTGAGCCTTCCACCAGGGGCCCGTCTGTGTTACCAGAGACCCAGATGGAGGTGGTGGAATCGGATCCCCTGCCAACAACTGCAATGGCTGTAGTGGATCCAGTCCCAGAGACCCAGCCAAAGCCAGTCCCCAAACTGAAACTGGCGAAGCAACCAGCACCAGAACCATTGCCAGCACTGAGTCCAGCGCTTGCAACCCCGTCTACAGCTTCAACACCAGAGGGCACCACCGAGCCTGCACTGGCAGCAGCAGCAGATGACCCTACACAAGAGGCTCAGCCAGAGCCTGAAATACCGCATAGTGCACCAGTGGAGAGTGGTTCACCATCAACGGAAACAGCCCCATCACCTGCATCATTTCCAGAAGGACCAAGCCCAGGTCCACAATCCATTGAGGAACTGATGCCTCCAGCATCAAGGGAACAGTTCCAGGCCAAACAGGAAGCAGATGAAAGTCTCCAGAGAGCTTGGACAGAGGCACAGAGCAACCCACCACCTCTCAACTCTTCTAATCCATCCCGGTTTGTTGTAGAAAGAGGACTTTTACACAAGAAAACTCTTTCTGGTGGGCATCAGAAAAACTGGCATCCTCAGAGACAGTTGGTAGTTCCAACTAAGCACAGGGAAAGCTCTTGACCTTAGCCCGCGATCATCCTAGTGGCCATGCTGGGGTGAACAGGACCAAAGACTGTTTGGGGAGGTCATTCCACTGGGAGGCAATGGGCAAGGATGTTTCTGCCTATGTCCGATCTTGTGAGGTATGCCAAAGAGTGGGAAAACCCCAAGACCAGGTCAAAGCCCCTCTCCAGCCACTCCCCAACATTGAGGTTCCATTTCAGTGAGTAGCTGTGGATATTCTGGGTGTTTTTCCAAAAAAGACACCCAGAGGAAAGCAGTACATACTGACTTTCATGGATTTTGCCACCCGAGGGCCGGAAGCAGTAGCTCTAAGCAACACCATGGCTAAAAGTGTGTGTCAGGCACTAACAGACATTTTTGCCAAGGTAGGTTGGCCCTCTGACATCCTTATTGATGCAGGAACTAATTTCCTGGTAGGAACTATGGAAAGCCTTTGGGAAGCTCATGAGGTAAATCACTTGGTTGCCACCCCTTACCACCATCAAACAAATGGCATGGTGAGAAGTTTAATGGAACTTTGAGGGCCATGATAAGTAAACTCGTAAATGAGAGCTCCAATGATTGGGACCAAGTGTTGCAGAAGTTGGTCTTTGCCTACAGAGCTGTACCACATCCCAGTGTAGGGTTTTCACCATTTGAACTTGTATATGGCCGTGAGGTTAAGGGGCCATTACAGTTGGTGACGCAGCAATGGGAGGAGTTTACACCTTATCCAGGAACTAACATTCTGGACTTTGTAACCAATCTACAAACCACCCTCTGAACCTCTTTAGCCCTTGCTAAAGAAAACCTAAAAGATGTCAAAAAGAGCAAAAAGCCTGGTATGATAAACATGCCGGAGAGCAGTCCTTCAAAGTAGGGGACCAGGTCATGGTCTTAAAGGCGCTCCAGGCCCATAAAATGGAAGCGTTGTGGGAAGGGCCATTCACGGTCCAAGAGCGCCTGGGAGCTGTTAATTATCTCATAGCATTCCCCACCTCAAACTGAAAGCCTAAGGTGTACCATATTAATTCTCTAAAGCCCTTTTATTCCAGAGAATTAAAAGTTTGTCAGTTTAGAACCCAGGAAGGAGATGACGCTGAGTGGCCTGAAGGTGTCTACTACAAAGGGAAAAATGATGGTGGCATGGAAGAGGTGAACCTCTCCATGACCCTCGGGCGTATGCAGCAACAGCAGATCAAGGAGCTGTACACTAGCTATGCGCCGACATTCTCAGCCACCCCAGGACTGACTGAACGGGCATACCATGCCATTGACACAGGTAATGCTCACTCAATTAGAGCCCAACCTTACCGGGTGTCTCCTCAAGCTAAAACTGCTATAGAATGGGAGATCCAGGATATCCTACAGATGGGTGTAATCCGCCCCTCCCACAGTGCATGGGCATCTCCAATGGTTCTAGTTCCCAAACCAGATGGGGAGATAAGTTTTTGCGTGGACCGTAAGCTAAATGCTGTAACTCGCTCAGACAACTATCCATTGCCATGCACAGATGAACTATTGGAGAAACTGGGACAGGCCCAGTTCATCTCTACCTTGGACTTAACCAAGGGGTACTGGCAGGTACCGCTAGATGAATTCACCAAGGAAAGGTCAGCTTCATCACACATGTCGGGCTGTATGAATTTAATGTGCCTCCTTTCGCACTGTGGAATGCACCCGCTACCTTCCAAAAACTTGTAGATAGTCTCCTAGCGGGATTGGGAGAATATGCAGTCACCTACCTTGACGATGTGGCCATATTTTCGGATTCCTGGGCAGAACACCTGGAACATCTAAAAAAGGTCCTTGAGCGCATAAGGGAGGCAGGACTAACTGTTAAGGCTAAGAAGTGTCAAATAGGCCTAAACAGAGTGACTTACCTTGGACACCAGGTGGGTCAAGGAACTATCAGCCCCCTACAGGCCAAAGTGGATGCTATCCAAAAGTGGCCTGTCCCAAAGTCAAAGAAACAGGTCCAATCCTTCTTAGGCTTGCCGGATATTACAGGCAATTTGTACCGAAATATAGCCAAATTGCCACCCTCCTGACAGACCTAACCAAAAAAAAACAGCCAAATGCAGTTTAGTGAACTGAAGAGTGTCAGAAGGCCTTTAACCAGCTTAAAGCAACACTCATGTGTGACCCTGTGCTAAGGGCCCCAGACTTTGACAAACTGTTCCTAGTAACTACAGATGAGTCCGAGCGTGGTGTGGGAGCAGTCTTAATGCAGGAAGGACCAAATCAAGAGTTCCATTCTGTTGTGCTTCTCAGCAAGAAGCTGTCTGAGAGGGAAAGCCCTGGTCAATCAGTGAAAAGGAATGTTACGCCATTGTCTATGCTCTGGAAAAGCTACGCCCATACGTTTGGGGACGGCATTTCAACTTGCAGACTGACCATGCTGCGCTATAGTGGCTTCATACTGCCAAGGGAAATAACAAAAAACTTATTCTGTGGAGTTTAGCTCTCCAAGATTTTGATTTCGAAATACAACACATTTCAGGAGCTTCTAACAAAGTGGCTGATGCACTCTCACGTGAAAGTTTCCCAGAATCAACTGGTCCAAATTGTCCTTAAGATGTGGAAAATATCATTAGTTTTTATACAGTTAGTAGTATATTTAGAGATGCATGTGTCTTATTAACTCTGTTTTACCCTCGAGCTCCAGGAAGAAATCACAGCCAGTGTTTCACGCTATCTGTGATTTGGGGGGGCGTGTCATAAATATAAAGGGAAGGGTAACCACCTTTCTGGATACAGTGCCATAAAATCCCTCCTGGCCAGAGGCAACATCCTGTTACCTGTAAAGGGTTAAGAAGCTCAGCTAACCTGACTGGCACCTGACCCAAAGGACCAATAAGGGGACAAGATACTTTCAAATCTTGGGGGCGGGGGGAGGGGAAGGCTTTTGTTTGTGCTCTTTGTTTACGTGTTTGTTCTCTCTTGGGACTGAGAGGGGCCAGACGAGAAATCCATCTTCTCCAACCCATCCTAACCAAGTCTCCAATATTGCAACCAGTATAGGTAAGCCAGGCAAGGTGGATTAGTTTATCTTTTGTTTTATGTGAATTTTCCCTGTGTTAAGAGGGAGGTTTATTCCTGTTTTCTGTCACTTTAAGGTGTTGCCCAGAGGGGGATCCTCTGTGTTTTGAATCTGAATACCCTGTAAAGTATTTTCCATCCTGATTTTACAGAGGTGATTCTTTTACCTTTTCTTTAATTAAAATTCTTCTTTTCAGAACCTGATTGATTTTTCATTGTTCTTAAGATCCAAGGGAAAGGGGGTGTAGAGCTTGGGGGAATATTTTGGGGAAAGACGTTTCCAAGTGGTCTCTTTCCCTGTTCTTTGTTTAAAACGCTTGGTGGTGGCAGCATACTGTTCAAGGCCAAGGCAAAGTTTGTACCTTGGGGAAGTTTTTAACCTAAGCTGGTAAGAATAAGCTTAGGGGGTCTTTCATGCAGGTCCCCACATCTGTACCCTAGAGTTCAGAGTGGGGAAGGAACCCTAACAGGGTGTAATGTAAAAGGAAAGAAAAACTTTCAATTATTTCAATAATTACTCAATAAAACGTAATCAAAACACTCACTCTCTCTGTTCCCAGCGTCCCCACTGCTCCTCAGTCTTTGGGACTGTTTATAACAAGTGGAGTTTTCAACCCTTCCAAATCCAAGAAGTTTGTAGTTGTCTCAAACAGCATCCTTCACACACTAGCAAGTAAGGACACTGGTGAGATCCCTTCTCTTAAAGTCAAGGTTAACAGGCATATACACTCAGCTCTAGGAGATCTCAGATCTCCAACAGCCTGTTTTTCTCTGCCTCGGTCCACCCAGCATGCTTGGTTCATTGTGAGTTGCCAAAGACAGCTAGGTCCCTTCTGCTATAGCACCCCAGACAAAGCGCGTTACACTAGAACCCCACAGGGACAGAGTTAAGGTTATGCGGCTGCAGTGCAGGTGAAATAGCACCCTAGCTGCTCATTGTATGGTTTCTATAAATTTGTATTTTGTTTCTCTTGTAACTAACATTTTAATCAAGGCATGCAGAATATAGCATATGGAAATTGGGAAGCATCCCTCTAAATAGGTTGTGAGCGCGCTCCAGTGGCCTTCACTGTAATCTGTGTTTTAGAACCCACCAGAATCCTCTCATAGCAGCAGTGTATATGCGCTGCTAGGAATTGCCAGTTGTATACGTCTTTAGTATACATGGTTATTTAAAGCCCACCAGGCCTCAGTGGTTCCTCTATACTACAGATGTTGTGTAAAGAGCAAGAGACACATTAGCTCAGCCTCTCCTTGTTTTCTATCATTTCAGTTTTGGTCATCTCACCTTCCAGAAGGGGGGAAAAAAGGCAGCCCTGGTGTGAGGTAGCAACCTAAATTCCACCTTCACAACGTTGGCTGTTTTTGGTTTTGGTAAGTGAATTTAAACAGTTCTGTAAGCAAACAGGGCATGCTATCAGACAAAGGCCATTTCTACACTACACCGTAACCTAGGTGCACAAGCAGGAAAAGCAGCATGGCTGCTTTCAAGAGTGTCTGTATAAAGAAACCAAGAACCATCGGCCATAGCCTGTGATCCTTTTCTGCTGTCTTTCATAGTGCAGCCTCTGTGTTTACTTTGAAAAGTCCAGGAAGGGAGAACACAGTATTTTACATGCAATAGCTTTTCCTTCTCTCTACTACCACACACTCAATCAACCCTCTCAGAAATTGGAGACAGCAAAGGTTTCTAGACTGTCATGGCTCAACATTCAGCTGCAAGAAATAGCCCCGCAACCGGGCAAATGTTTTCTTGTTTCCCACCTTTAGATTATTCATTCTCACTGTTGCTATGAAGTGTTAGTGTGGGTGTTGCAATAGCACAGTCAGGCTACCTAAAGCACAATTTCAAATCACTGTTGCCAACTCCCACCCTTTTATCAGAAGTGTTGCAATTCTTGGTGCTTTTCATAAAGTTCCAGCTCCTGGAGGCAAGTGAGGAGGGCAGGACTTTTATTATTATTATTTTTTAATTAAAGTTTCTAGGCAGCACGACTGTGGAGAAAAACTTGAAAAATGTGACTTGAGTTCACAACTTGAATGGCAAAATTAAAAGAACTCCAGCTGTATTTTTTTTAAATTCTAGGATTTAAGTAAATCTCATTTTTGAACATTTGAACGCAATCCCGGAATGTACTCTTTGAATAGGTATTAGCACTAACGGAGAAACTGATCTATGCAACATCTGTATTTAAAAGTCTCACATGACAAATGGAAGAGAGAGAAAATAAGCGACCCTAGACTATTAAAATACTTGAGCAACTACAGATTGGTTAAAGAGCATCATCTCAGATTTGTAAGTATGTGAAACTTGTAAACACAAAGACAGTCACAGCAGAGCTGATGGTACTGCACAAAGTGCTGGTGAAACCCCCGTTTTGGAAGTCATATGAGATAAATTAGATGATTTGTTCTGTCCAAAACATTTAAGGGGCCTCCTATTATAGCTGCTGGGGAAGACTAGGAAATAATTTCTATTTATCTGAAAAGGGAAACCAGAATAAGCTCACATGATTTCATTGCATACTTTGCACTAACACAATCTTGATTGTGCAGAGAGCGCATTGTAATCAATGAGATAAGGCCACTTCAGCCCCAACACCGCACATTGTTCTTTGGACAGACTGGCTGGATCCTAAGCCTAGGTCGCTACGTAAATCTACTTACATTTAAAATATCAGCTACCCCTCTAAAGTTCAATGAACAGTTTGGAAATACAGTCTGAACAAAATACCTTATTTTACCCAGGCCAGTAGCTGCCTTGACAGTTCAGGCAGCTATCCACCTCCCTTTCTTAGGACAGACTACCAATCTCACTGGGGTTACCGCTGTACTTTCCCACCCTCTTTCAGGTAGGGCCAGCTCTCTCTGCTCAGCCTTTGTGGCCCAGCTGACGCCACTTTCAGTTCTGCATGTGTTACAGATTATGGGTAGGAAGGAGCAGCCATCATGCTTGTGTGGGGATTGTAGCAACAGAACTACAGGGGCCAAGAGAGACCTTGGTGCTAAATGGCCTTATTTATTACACTCCTGTAGATGTGCCCAACCAGGCAAATATACAGCTTGTTTACCTTTCACTTGCACACTTCTCCACCCCTGTATAGCAAGCGGCCTATATTTTTTGTCTGGTGAGGCACAAACAACAAAACAAAAAAATAAACCCATTGGTCATTTACCACCTTTAGTATCAGGGGTCAGTTCATGCCTGCACAGGAGCCTGACTTTAGAATTACTACACCACACAAGGGCATTTAATCAGGTCATCCCTCCCTAAGTGTTACACATTCAAATTTATGAGCATTTAATCACAGTCAGCCACTGGACAAAGTTCCATGCTATCATATCCAACCGACGTACACCCTCCTCCCCCAGCCAACCATGGCAGAAGTCTACCTTACCAAAGGTGGGCAGGGAAAGATTTCTGTACCTTCTGGCTTCGCATACAACAATCTTGTCTGTCTGTCAGCATAGCCAAAGGGGCCAGGGAAGCCAGTTCATGAGGCACAGGAATCCGCTACCTTGGAAGAGCCTAGAGGGAGCAAATGAAGCTAGAGGAAAGGGAGTTTCTAGCAAGGAGTGTATGTGAGGATCCCATCAGAGAAAGCGAGGAAGGAGGAAAAACATGAAATGTCAGAGCTCTGTTGGAAAGGAGGGATAACTAGTATGTAGAATAGGCTACTCAATATAGGACTGGAAGCTGCAATCGTGAATATATTTTGTGCAGTGCAAGGCAATTGGGGGGGAGGGGGTGACACTGAATGGGTACTAAACTTACGCAAAATTTCTGCTGCAGCTGTTCTCCTTTGCTTTAGTGGAAAGAGATCACTGTCATGCATCACTAACTGTGGGGCAGTTAAGAGAGATTTCCATAGCAATACCATAATAACCATGTTGAAATTACACCCACCGGCAATGAACAGATGTAGAAAATCAGTTACACCTTTTTATTTATGAAGTAGAGAGGACCTAATTCTCTTTTACACGGACATGCCTTGAAGGGTGTTAGAGAATAATTTACACCCAATTTAAACCCTCTTTACATTACCAGCAGATTGTTAAGGAGCCTTTGTGTAAACCAGAACCAGGCTTAGAGTCCCTGCAAAGCCACCTGCAATGAGAGGGCCAGATCCCAAACTGATGCAAACCAGAGAAGCTCCATTCACTCCAATGGAACTACACCGATTTACGAGAGCTGAGGCACTAGCTCAGTATGTGTCTTTTCTAAGAATCTGCTTCTGATAACATTAATTTGATGAGTAGTTCCCAATTCCATTTCAATGTGATCATTTCTGATCAAATTATATACAGGGGTTACCTATAGCAAGGTATTGCAATTGCATGTCTGTACCTTTAAGTTTCCCTTTGTTAGTTAATGTTCTACCAAAACAGTATTAATTATAGAAACAAATCAATGTTTAATTGCTTGGAAGACTAATTTTAACATAGTTAGTTGAATTACTCTATAGTCAGAAAGAAAAGGTGTACTTGGGGCACCTTAGAGACTAACAAATTTATTTGAGCATAAGCTTTCGTGAGCTACAGCTCACTTCATCGGATGCATTCAGTGGAATTTTTTTTTTTCTTCCACTGAATGGCAAATAAAGGTGCCACAAGTACTCCTTTTTCTTTTTGCGGATACAGACTAACACGACTGCAACTCTGAAATCTATAGTCAGAGATCCCCTTTGACCATTTATTAGGTTATTAAGCTTCTGGATGGGATTCAAAACTTCCAAACAGAGATGACAGCTGTAGCTAAGCAGTGCTTTTTTGGGGTCTGGACTTTCCAATATGTCTCTTCCCTCTATAGAAAAACATCCCATTTTAGAATAAAGGAGAATCAACGCTATGCACTTGCTCAGTTTATTAAACACCATTTTTTTCAGGGACTCTTATTCACTTCCCTCAATGGATTTGTGGTAGCAGCTAATACTGACTACAAAACAATAAGTGGAATTTATCACAAACTAGATGAGTTGTTTTGAGCTCTTCCATAACCTTTCTAGGACTATAAAAGTAAATGCTTCGTGTCTACTGTTAACCTTGCTCGTTGCCAATATTTGTACTGAAGAACAAGGCACAACACATCATATTCTGTTCTCTGCTGGTAGCAATTAAGTAATTAAAAAGCCAAGACCCAAATAGTCATTTAAGGGTCAGTCAACTTAAAATCTAGCTAGTTTTTAAAATTTAAAGGAGATTCAGACGTTCAAGTTGCTTCTAAATCAACTTGTTTGTAGCTTTAACACTATATATATTTATTTTAATTAAATGTTTCTTTCCTGTGTTACTGAGGAAAAGATCTACACAAGCCAGGAGAATGGGGAAACTGTAACTGAAAGCAACAGAAAACATTATTTTTCTTTGATCTATTAGTTATGATAATCTTAGGATTTACCTGTGACAATTGCATTGAAGGTCAAATTTGAACATACAAGTATTAAAGTTTGCTATGCCCATTTGTAAAAATACTTTCATACAATTAAAGCTGCTAGAGCAACAGCTCTGGAGTTTTCAGGTCTTTATTCACAGAACAAATGCAATAGAGACAAGAATGCAAAGCTCCAGTGGTTGAGATAACAATAGATCTTAATCATTATCTTGAGGATCTGCCTTTATGCTCACTCTCTAGACCTGTTCATCCCTTTGGCTCTGCTACAACTGCTAGCAAGTTTGACAGTAGTGTTTACTGCATTAGTGATGCAGATACCGCTGCACTTACAACCTAGACTGAAACCATCAAATCCATTTAACATAAACCAGCAGCTGGATGCAACCTTCAGTCACTGCTTCTCTAGCCTGGATTTGAACCAATATTAAAAAGTTATTATCCAGTCTCCTGAGATGTCCCCATTAAACATACACTTCAAACAACGTAAAAAAATAATTATACAACCGTAGGTAGAAATGTGATTTCTGAATAGTCCAGATCCAGTTAGAGTCATTACTCAAATATTTTCACCTGCATTTTAGTTGCTTAAAGCCTGCAAATCATAGAAATGTAGGACTGGAAGAGACCTCAGACAGTCATCTAGTCCAGTCCCCTACACTGAGGCAGAACTATGTATTATCTGACCTGTTCTTAATCTCCAATCATGGAGATTCCACAGCCTCCCTAGGCAATTTATTCCAGTGCTTAACTATCATTACAGTTAGGACGTTTTTCCTAATTTCTAACCTAAACCTCCCTTGCTTCAATTAAAGTCCATTGTTTTTTGTCCATTCTCAGTGAATAAGAACAATTTATTACCCTCCTCTTCATAACAACCTTTTACATACTTGAAGACTTATGTCTTCCCTCAGACTTCTCTTCTCCAGACTAAACAAAACCAATTCTTTTCGATCTTGCCTTGTAGGTCATGGTTTCTAGACCTTTAGTCATTTTTGTTGCTCTCCTCTAGACTTTCTCCAAAATCTGCATTTTCCCAAAGTGTAGTGCCCAGAACTGGACACAATACTCCAGCTGAGCCTTTATCAACGCTCATTGGAGTGGAAGAATTACTTCTCATGTCTTGCTTACAACACTCCCGCTACTACACCCCAGAACGATGTATGCTTTTTATTTCTGCAAAGTATTATTACATTGTTGACATTTATTTTGTGATCAACTATAACTCCCAGATCCCTGTCCGCCGTACTCCCTCCTAGGCAGTCATTTCCCATTTTATATTTGTGCAACTGATTATTCCTTCCTAAGCGTAATACTTGCACGTGTTCTTATTGAAATTCATCCTATTTATTTCTGACCATTTCTCCACTTTGCCAATATCATTCTGAATTTCCAATCGTGTCCTCCAAAGTGCTTGCAACCACTCCCAGCTTGGTATCGTCCAAACTTTAAGTGTACTCTTTATACCATTATCCAAATCATTACTGAATTTAAATAGAATTGATGCAGGACATATCCCTACAGGTCCCCACTTGATATGCCTTTCCAACTTGACTGTGAACCATTCATAATGACTCTGAGTATGCTTTTCCAACCATTTGTGCACCCACCTTATAGTAGATTCACCTAGGCTATATTTCTCTAGTTTAAGAGAATGTCATGAGGGCCAGTACCAAAAGCCTTACTAAAGTCAAGATATATCACACCTACTTCTCCCCCCAAAACACAAAGCTTGTCATCCTGTCAAAGGAGGACATTAGGTTGGTGTGATATGATTTGTTCTTGACAAATTCATGTTGGCCATTATTTATCACCTTATTATCTTCTAGGTGCTTATGTATTGTTTGATTTACACTCTTCTTTCTGGGTACCAGTGTTAAAATGATTGTTATATAATCCCTGGGGTGTCCTTATTCCCCTTTTTATAGATAGGTACTATATTTGCCCTCTTCCAATCCTGTGGGATCTCTCCTGTCCGCCACAAAGTTCTCAAAAGTAATTGGTAACAGCTCAAGGACCTGGTTGAAGAGATCTTTAAGTATTAGGATGCATTTCACCAGACCCTGCTGATTTGAAGTCATCTAACCGATGTAATTCTTAATGTGTTTTGTCCTATTTTAGCTTCAAATCCTATTCCATTCACATTGATCACTATTTTAGTCATCCCATCACTACTAACCTTTTTGGTGAAAACAAACAAAAAGCATTTAACACTTCAGCTATTGCTGCATTTTCTGTTGTCGTCTTTCTCTCCCCATTGAATGATGGGCCCACCTTGTCCTTGGTCTTTCTCTTGCTTCTAATGTATTTGTAAAATGTTTTCTTACTACTATTTATGTCCCCTACCTAGTTTAAGCTCATTTCATGCCTTGGCCTCTTCAGTTTTGTCCTTACATTGTTGTGTTTTTGATACTCATGATGTTCATAATTTAACTTCATTTTCACATTTTGTAGGATTTTTTTCTCTTTTTTTTTTTTTTTTTTTTTTTGAGTTTCAGATGGTTGATGTTCTCCTGGTTAAGCCAGTGTGGTGTCTTACCATACTTCCTATCTTTCCTACACATTAGGATAGTTTGCTCTTGTGCCCTTAATAATGCCTCTTTAAAAAACTGCCAACTCTCAACCATTGTCCAGCTGAGAAGTATAAAGTGTCCCAAATTCCTGAGCACACTGGAGTTCTGCTGGCGTGATTGCCATTTGAAACAAGTCTTATGTTGAAAGTTCCAACCTTCCACACATTAATATCAACTATCACAATGATGTTCTCCTGAAGTTAATGTAGAAAGTAACCCCTAGAAAAGTCACCATAGAGACCCACAAGGCATCACGCATCTTGGTATTGATGTCCACCCTTCTATTAAACAACAAAGCCTTAAAGCAGTAATGGTATTACCCCACTGAACAATACACTTGGTTCCAAAACCTGACTGCCTTCTTAGCCAAAGGGTAAGTAATAAGGTCAGCCTTCTCTCTGCTCCAATGATTCAACTTCCATTCTTTATGAAGGAAGTGGGCAGGGATGTCACTAGCTTGTTCATAACTATTATTCCAGGCCTGGGTCAATTGAACCCAGATTGACAGCCACTGCAACCCTTAACATGATTATGACTTAGGTAAGTGATTGATACTAGGATCAGACCTGTCAAATACCAACTAATGACCCAATTTTGCAGTTACAAGGCCAGTACACTAACCCAACAGCACCACAGAGCAGAGTGATTTTTTCTAGCCAACTCCTTAGCTGTTGCTAGCCTAAGAGGTTTGGCTAGGGACTAAAGCATTTATTGGAATTTGTGTTCCACCCCAAGAGTACTAGCCAATCAGAAATTAGTACACATTGACAGGCACTTTGTATAGACACTGAGTTGTTAGTGATGGTATTGTAAATTACCAGAATTAGGTGCATTTTTGTTTGATAAACTATGAAATACCTCAGGGTGAATGTAGAGGGCAGGAGAGTATGTACCAAACCCCCAAATATATGCGGATTAGCTGGTCATGTTGAAAGAGAATGATGTTAGCCTAGCAACAGCTAGGCTGGGTTCTCTAAGATAGAATTATTTAGAGCATTAAACCACTTCACCCACTATAACATTAAAATCTTATATGAAGTTAACATCCATTTTCTTTAAAAGTAGCACACTGGAATTATAGTCATGCTTTTTGGGCTACAGCTTTAGTTAGTATTTGTTCTTGGCCCTATGTACTTAACAGACATTATGTACAAAAAAAGCAGGACTTATAAATGAATATCCCTTTTTCCTCCAAACAAGGAATTAGGACCATAACTCCCCAGTAGAACTGAAGATGCACAGAGATGCTAACAGTTAAACAGGAAGTTGTAGCACTTCAAGAATCGGACTGGCTGTTGTGAATAAAACTCCCACCATGTTAAGACACTGATAAGCACAAGACAGAAATCTACTTAAAATTCTGTTTTATTAGGTGTCCATTGATAAAACATAAATAAGATTTTTTTTAAAAAACACAAAACTGTTTGACAGCGGCATTTCAAGTTTTAATTCCAGACATTTTAGCCTGTTCCCCAAGAAAGATGGAAGAAGATGGCTGAATATCCAGTGCAGTCTACAGAAGTATAAGAAATTATGTCTAACCATAAGTGGCTCCTTCATTCTAGTATAACTTGTTTAAAAGGCAGAAAAAATACAAGTTATATTGAGAAAATTATATATATTTATATATATATTAAGAGAAAAATATAGATGTATTAACAAACATTTTAAAACATTCAATATGATTTAATATTTGAATGCGCAAAGCTAGCACTAATAAACTGAAGCTGCAAGACAATTCCATTGTCTAGACTTAAAATATGGATCTCATCTAAAAGCTGCAGAAGACTGGTTCATACATCCCAGAAGAGATGAGGTATTTTAACTGTGCAAGATCTAAATCAGCTTAAGAACCTGCAAGATCTTTTCATCCACGAGTGCGTAGACAATTGCACTGCCACCTTTGTTGAACTTTCTGTAATTCCGTGTTTAAAGAATCCAAGAAAAAGTGCACAGATTTTGTTTTTAAAAAAGTCTTTAAAAAGGTAGCAAAATATAAGGTAAGGTCTCCAGTCTATTAGCATTAAAATTCTTAGTCATTCTTCAAGCAAGTCTGATATAGGGAGGTGGTTTGGATAGTTCTTCCTCTGCATCTAAGTCTTGATCTGGAAACTGCACTGGGGCATTAAAGATTCTGTTTCCATGACCTATGTGAGGGGGAAAGGAAAAAAGACAATATCTCAACATACTGTGGCTGCTTGGGCCAAATTACTTTGTTTTCAGTCACTATCAGGATTTGGCTTGTAATACATATTCAGTAGATGATACTGTATGGAATGATCACCTTAAACCCCAGTGATCTATCTAGGAGTTGGAAGGGAGGAAGTTACTTACTTTGCATAGTGCAAACCAGTTCCACAGTCTGCTGCGGATCCTCAGCAGGTTGTAACCATTCCTAGAGATGAGATTTATATTTAATTTTTTCATTGCTAGTCAAATATGGATGTTCTTAAGCAAGTTTATAATCCAGTTTAGAAATTATCCTTGAAAGTAAACTTTGAATTCGTATGTACAATAGAACCTCAGATTTACGAACACCACAGTTATGAACTGACCAGTCAACCACACACCTCATCTGGAATCAGAAGTACAAAATCAGGTGACAGCGGAGACAAATATAGCTTACACAGTATACTGCCATGTTAAACTACTAAAAAAAGGGAAAGCAGCATTTTTCTTCTGCATAGCAAAGTTTCAAAGCTGTATTAAGTCAGTGTTCAGCTGTAAACTTTTGAAAGGCCAACCATAACGTTTGTTCAGAGTTCGTAACTCTGAAGTGTTCATAACCTCCGTTCCCAAGGTGTTCATAACTGAGGTTCTACTCTAGTTTATTTGAAACGAGGCTAATTTTAAATATACTAGATTTAAATTTCATTATCACCTTTTCTCCCAAAGGAGGGCATAGTTTAACACGTGGAATTAAATAGTGACATTCACCACTTTTGATTTACATGTCATTTTTGACATGCACATATGATAGCCTGATACTTTATACAAATTCCTTTTCTTGATATGTGATGTAGTCAATTTTTATTTATATTCTGATGAAATAGGAAAAAAATGTGATTTTGTACAAGTTGTTTATTGAATCCACTAGCAGTCCTCCTTCCTGACACTAAATTTAAAAATCAGGAAAGTGAGCTAGAAAACTGGAGTCACAATATTCAGAGAGATTTTATAATAAATAGCTCAGATCTTAATGAAATCCGCTTGGTCAGTTATGGTGCTGGTCGAACGTTTTCAAAGTTTGCAGTTTTTACACAAGAGGGACAGTTTTCCTGAAAATTACTCCTTTGTCCCTGACTGGCTCTACTGTAGTGCATGCACACAGACAAATAAGCTTAGCGAGGTATTTAAATTTAAATCTAGTACGTTAAAACACAAGAAGTGTTACTGGTATGTGTTTGGGATAACATTTTACTCATAATTTATGCAGATCATCCCAAACAAGTACTAGTAAAACCCTTATACCTCATGATGGAGTTTGTATTTGCTATAGTTTACAGGAAGTGCAGAGTTTAAAATTAAGGGGTTATTTTATTCATCGATTGGTACTTCAATTGCATTTGTAAATCAAGCTGCCCTAATACAGGCCTCAAAAGGAAGAGAGGTGATTATTAAGACACTTCAGAAACCTCTAAAATGCCTTTCCATATCTAGCATTACAAGTCTGATGTCTTGTGATCTACTAGGACTAGGAAAAAAGTCTTAGAGCATTAGGACGAGGCATCCCCAGTTCAAGGTCACAAAGGCACATCTTACACTTTGGGGGTTTAAAAGAAGATATCAGAACTTCGGCCTTTCATCAGATCAGGGCTGTCCCGCATCTCAAGGCCAAAGTAATTTTAAGAAGCTGGGGGTTGTGGGGGAGGGAAGGAAGCATGAAGCTTTGACAGCTCCATTTTTGAAGAGGGAAAAAAGGTACGGCACTTTGACAATTTGAATTGTTAGAATTAGCCATAGTGGGCTAGATGGCATAGAACTGAGATAAACCAGTCAGATAGATGACTAATGCATTTACCCTTATCCACACAGTTTTCCCTATGTACCACATGTGATGCAACAGAATTAGAAACTATGTTCAAAAAGTCAGCACTTACATACCATTCCAGTTACACCGTCATAACATGAACAACGTGGAAGACTTCGGCAGCCCATGTAAGCAATAATTAGCACAATGAAAGCACTGCAGGTAGATGCAATTAACATTGCTACATTGGCTCCTTTGACAAGTTTATCAAGCACAAACTTCTGAAATAGAAACAAAGGAAATGTCAGATGGATAAACAACGCAGGCTTCAACTTTAACTTAACTTCCAAAACAATGTTTTGATTAGTGACTGAAATTCTTATCTGTAGCGTATTTACTCTTTCCATTGTAAAAATCTTTCCTATTCTTTTATATGTCAATGGGGGAAATACAATAGTTGTTTTTAGCATTGAGGTACTCCAAGTACTTCTCATTTAAGATTAATTCAGTAACATCATTGATGTCGATGGGAGACATTTCCCCTCTGTATTTGTGTTTTTCTTTGTACTACCCTCTGCAGAGGCAACAATAATTTCCTATCCATTTTGTACTATATAGTCAAGTTTGAAATTAATAGGCATTTTGTTTAAAGTTCAGTGTATTTAACACCTTGTCCCAACACGAGTGCATACCAACATTCACTAATGTTAGCTTTGGAAATTGCTGTACCCTTTGCTGCATCAGTAAAACTAAGTAAATACTGAAGGACCATCCTCTTAGTGATCCTGTGTGTAAAAAGATTGGAGACCACTGATCTCTTCGAATTTAAGTGCAACCCAGGATCTACTCGGCCCCTTCCCTGAGGCCCCATCCCACTCACTCCCGTTCGCCCCACACACACTGCCCCGCTCTCCATCGCTTGCTCTCTCCACTCTCGCTCACTTTCACCAGGCTGGGGCAGGGGTTTGGGATTCAGGAGGGGATGCAGGCTCTGGGCTGAGACCGAGGGGTATGGAGTATGGGAGGGGGCTCCAGGCTGAGCCTGGGGTACGGATGCAGAAGGGGATGAGGATTGCAATCTCTGGGAGGGAGTTTGGGAGCAGGAGGGGACTCCAGGCTGGGGCAGAGTACTGGGGTGCAGAAGGAGGTGTGGGCTCTGGGGAGGAGTTTGGGTGCAGGAGGGGGAAGAGTGCTGGGGTTCAGCAGGGGGTACAAGGTGCTGGCTTTGGGAGGGGGGTCAGGGCAGGGGATACAGCGTGCAGCAGGGTATATGGGGTGCTGGCTCCGGGAGGGGGCTCAAGTGTGGGCTCCTGCCAGGCAGCACTTACCCAGTGGTTCCCAGCCGGTGGCGCAGTGGGAGTGCTGCTAAGGCAGGCTCCCTGCCTGCCCCATGCCGCTCCCAGTAGGGGCCAATGCGCCCCTGTGGCCCCTTGGGGGGGGCGGGGTGCACTTGGCTCTGCATGCTGCTCCTGCCTGCAAGCACCATCCCTGCAGCTCCCATTGGCCACAGTTCATCATTCCCAGCCAATGGGAGCTGGGGGGGGAGGGTGGTGCTTGCAGGCAGAAGCAGCACACAGAGACCTCTGTCCCCCCCTCTCCCCCCCCACCCCTCCGGGGCTGCGCTGGCCACTTCTGGGAGCTGCATGGGGCCAGGCCGGGAGCCTGCCTTAGTGGCAGCCCTGCTGCGCCACTGGAGATCACAGTTGACTAGGAGAGTCTCCAGGATCGACCGGTTGGTGACGAGTCAACTGCCTTACAATCATCTCGGTCTACAGTGAGACACTTCACACCTAAGCAGCATGACATCAGAAAGTTGGCCTGCAGTGCATGGGTCTATTTGCATTTTTTTCATAAATATATTAATCCCAACAACTATTATTGGTACCAAAAGGATTTTGCATCAAGAGAACAGATATCAGCAGAAAATTTGCAAAAGCAAGTATCTAAATGTCAGCACCTAAATCTATGTCTAGGTACCTAAGTGGGCTGATAATTCAGAAAACGTTTACACGTTTTACAAATGTGCAAACTGAGGTGCAGAGAGGTTAAGTGACTTGCCTAAATCACATTGCAAGCTTTGATGGAGTTGGGACTCAATCCTTTCCTCAAACCCCTAGACTATACTGCAGTTTAGTGAAGTTGCTGAGTTATCTTGTCATTTGTTTACATTTGAGTCCCCAATTTGTTTTATAGTAACTCAAGCCAATAGCATCCCTTCCTGTCCCATTCAAAGTTATTCATTGTTTGAAGTTGGGACAGATATTCTAATTTCTCAGTATTTCCTAGCACAATGGGCCTCAGTCCTAGTTGGTGTTCCTATTTGTCTCCATAATCCAATAAAACTGTATGAATAGATTCTGTGGCCAAGAGGCTAACGGTTTCAGATCAAATCAAGTTAGAATGTTGACGGTTTTGATCTTAACTCTTCCTGTTCTAATTCTTCTACACTCAATTTCATAACAAGAACTGTCGGTACCAACTCTCCACTTATATAGGCTACGTGCCGTAATAGCCACCAAGTACTCCCACCTCATGGGAAACATCTCCAAAGCATTTATGTTCTACAAGGCAAGAACCCAGATCTTCACCACTGAATGTTCTCTCTGTGGGGAAGACCCCGTGTTCCTAACATATTTTGACCACCAGGTTCCTTGCTACTCCAAATTGATGTCTCCTAGGATAGGAGTTCAGTATCTTAAGAATTTCCACATCAGAGAAAACTAGTGGTCCACCTAGTTCTGCATTCTCTCTTGGACGGTAGCAAGTACCAGGAGAAGATTATACCATGATTCTTCAGAGACTCACAGAGCTTCCTGAATTCAGCAATAATAAACTGATTTTAGAATTGTTGGTGTATGCCTAGTTTGCACATACTGAAAGGAATTGCAAAGCCTGGATTACATTCCTACAAAAGGAAGCACAATTTTGTCACAAAATAGTGCCACTTACCGTATGAATAACATGAACTGGCTCATGTGTGAACATCTCATCTTCTTCACCATAGCTTAAAGTTAGGGAAGCATAGACAACTACAATGATGGTGGCACAACAAGAAAATATAGAAGCTAATATCATTGCATTCACCTGCATAGGAAAAAATTCAAGGAAAATATGGGAGTGGGGACAGGAAGAGTTAGTGCATTGTCTATTTTTCCTTTAAAATTAATAAGCCACTCTGAAATATATTAACAATCAAACTTGAATAATTTAAAATGCTCTGTCACCACCCTTAATGCTGCAGTGATTGTATTCTGTTGAGGCTGGTTTGAGAGATAGACTGAAGCCATGTGGAAGCCCAGTGACTTTGCAACAAGATATCAGTGCATCAAGAGCTCCCCACAATACTCATTACTGTGTTTACCAGCTGTTTTTCTACTCCCCTCTTAAGGGATCCACAAGTCAGGAATCCCTTGTCTGATTCACTTCCTTTTATAGAAAAAAAAATTCTACCTTGCCTTCCAGATCTCTCTTTCCAACTTTGAGTCTTTGATATTAAGAGGGGCAAAAATCAGGATCATAATAGAAAATCATTTGCAGCAGCTCCTAAAGCTTTATAGTGATAGATCCGTAACAAAGGACAGTAGCAGGAAGAATTATTATGAAACCATGGTCAAGTTCAACATGTATCTCCAAGCCACTACCACCTCTATATTATATATGGCCTATAATCTCAAATCTTGACCACAGAGATGTTTGTCTGTTAAAGCAATTAGATTAAGTAAAACCCCAAGGGTCTTTTAGCAGTTCACTCATTTACAAATAAGAACATATCCTTTTGGAGTTTAGCTGGCCAGAAAGTCAAGAAGCAAGCTCTTTACACATGCCATTTTAATTCCTATCGTACTATATAGTTCAGCAAGCAGATTAAATTTGTGGAAATATTTCTCTAGTATGTTCAAAAGTAACTGCTAGAAAATACAGAGCTTGAAGGAATCTAAAATCAGTTACGAAAAATCACATGTTCTGGAATAACTGATCAGTAAATGCTGCCAGAATTCTCATTTTTCTACAGAATTTAATACTGCTACACAGAACTCAGAGTGAGGATCTTGCAGCAGGATTTAGCACCAAGTGCGATAAAGTGAACCAGGCCACTACCAACTTAATGTTGCTTACAAAAGATGTATCTGGTCACCCCTTCGCCTACCCCTTTAAAAAAAAAATTCTACAAACTTACAAGAACTGGATTTTTTTTCTGGGAAGAAAATAAAGCCAGAATTCCAGGAACACCCATGACCTGCATGTGAAAAATAAACAGATGATTTTGCAACCGGAAAGAAACCATGCTAACCAGTTATGCTACTATATTGGGTATGACAAGTTTCAGAAAATATATTCCATAAGGAGCCATTTTAAATTATAAGCACTCAAAGTTATTTAAGTTCATAGTGACCACACAGATCTCGGACCTTTGCACCCCACTTTATAAAAAGAATGAGCCTATGAAGAGAGCAGACATTTTATGCCACAATAACTGACGTGGTTTTAACGGTGCAGATCCTGGAGTTTAAGAAATGGCATTCTGTCACTTCTTTAGAAAATGAAACATTCTGAGAGTGAAAGTTAATATCAAATTAGCAGTTATTCCAGCCTTGCTTTATAATTCTGGAGTCAGATTTCACATTTCAGCAGCGTTACATTTCCGCTAGTGTGAAAAGTGTGTGACTAGCACATAATATTCCAGGGAATTAAGGACCATTTGCATTTGGAAAACAGACAGCTCTCTTCAGTACAGGAAAACTTATCACCACATGTCTAGGAAAATTTACCACCACATGTGTCGGCACATTTATAAATTATATAGTAGTTTAAATTTCATCAACCTTTATAGCATATGCTGAAGGTATTACAGAGAGACTGTAGATAGCTGTCCATTACCACAAGTTTTGGTGCTCTCCCTAACTTTGCTAATGCTCAGCTAATCCACCTGAAATATCCCATGTATACTCCTGTCATGAGAATGTGTATAGTGGGCTGGGGGAGAGGCATATGAATTGGGAAGGCATTTATCAAAGTAGTATTTTGCCATTTTAATATTGGTTTGTCATTGACATGTCATCTTAAGTGTCTTGGCCGAGAAACTCCAAGCTTGCTTTCTTTAACTGGACTCAGTGAGGACTGGTTTCTCCGACTATTTTTGGTTAAGCCTGGTGGCTATTTGAGTTATGCAAGCTGATTTTGTAGACCTACAGTCACAGTGTCTGTTACAGACTATTCATAACTTAAAGCTTGCCACTACCTACCTAACTACCATTGGTCTGGAATTCCTGTTTTCTAAAGCTCATTCCATGAGGCAGCCTTGTTCGGCTTAATTTCTGGAAATTAGGACATTTTCTGTCATTTATGTAAATATGGTAACATCAATCAAAAATGCAAATCAGGACATTAAGTTACTTTCTAAAATCTCCAGTTTTCTGAACTTTTAGTCTTTAACAGCAAGCCAGTCCCAGCATTGGAACCCAGATCTTCTGATTTCTGGGTACATTGTACTTCAGTGTCAATCACTGTGACCCTGAATGGGCAAACAGATGAGGACTGCAAGCACAGACCTGCTGAAGTCACAGATGACATCAGAGCAAGGCTGTATTCTGGCAATCCCAGTTTGGAGCGGCAGAGACCAAACAGTTCTACTACCCTTCATAGTGTCCCAGAGACCAAGCCCAAAGTGGTGCACTCTGGTAAGAGTGACAAAGATGAGGATGGGGCAGAGTATTGGCCAGGTAGGGCTGAGGTAAAGGTGGCAAGCCTCTTGTTTCAGGACTTAAGCTTGTCTAACTAGTAGAGATCAGGATGAGACATAATTTGTTGGGTGATTATCTTACCGCTAAGTTCTTACGCCTTCCTTTGAATCGTCTGATGTTGGCCACTGTCAGTAACAGGATTCCAGACTAGATGGGCCACAGTCTGATATGGTATTGCAACTCTTGTATTGACAACCCCAAGAACAGCTTTGAAGCTGCGCAATAGCCAACATGTGCCAAGGCACCAGTGAGCTACTAAAAAGTTGCTTACTCCAACATACATTAGTAGTTCCCTGCTCTTTTGTGAAAGGAAAGAAGCTATGACTCAGAAAGTAGGTACGAGTCCAGGATGAAAGAGGATGCTTTGGGTCAGCAGCTCCCTGAGTAAATTGGCTGGAGTACATGGACAGTGAGGAGGGGAGATCTGGGGACATGTGAGGAACAGGGAGAAAAACTAATGAGTTTTGTACTTTTAATATTTTGTTTGTATTTTTAGGCACTATGGAACAGAAACATTCCCCTAATAAAGCTTTATTAAATGTGAACTGATGTTGTCAATGTGTGCCAGTAACTTAACGGATAAAATCTTAACATAAAGGTGCAGTAAAAATAATCTGGTGGAAGTCAAGAAACTCACAAAAAGGAGCAGGGAACTACTAATGTATGTTGGAGTAAGGTTATGTTTACCCTCAAACATTGGAAAGCATGGAAATAAAGAGTTTGCATACACCCAATGTACCTTATATGGTGGCTGCACAAGATGGCAGGAACGAAAGAGCAGAGTTAAAGTCGTTTGTGGTACCCTAGTGCAGTGGTTTTCAAACTTTTTTTCTCACGACCCAGTTGAAGAAAATTTTTGATGCCCGTGACCCAAAGGAGCTGGGGATGAGGGATTTGGGGTGTGGGAGGGGCTCAGGGTTGGGGTGCGGGGGTGAGGACTGCAGGATGGAGCCAGGAATCAGGGGTTCAGAGTCTGGGCTGGCGCTGGGAGGGGTTTAGAGCTGTAGCAGAGGGTTGAGGTGCGTGAAGGGTTCAGGGCTCTGGGTGCAGGAGGGGGCTCAGGGCTGTGGTAGGGGCTCAGGGCTCTGGGATGGGAGTGCAGGCTCTGGGCTGGAGCTGGGGATGAGGGGTTTGGGATGCAGGAGGGGGCTGCAGGTTTGGGGGGCACTCAGGGCTCTGGCAGGGGGTTGGGGTGCGGGAAGGGGTCAAGGGGTGCAGACTCTGGGGTGGGGGTGAGGGGGGCTCAGGGCACAGCGCAGTGTTGGAACAGGTAGGGACTAGTTTGCCTTAGCTGGGAAACACCGCCTATGGGACTTTTAACGGCCTGGTCAGCAGTGCTGACCAGAGCCGCTGTGATCTAGTGCCTTACATTCCGGGACCCAGTGCTGGGTCGCGACCCACAGTTTGAAAACCACTGCTCTAGTATACTTTTTGATGAAAGCTTTCTGGCTTCCATTCCCATCCCCCTCTACATCACCTCTCCTGCCCCCCAACCCTAAACCCATATTAAAAGATATGCATCTTTGGGTTATCTACACTTATCTAGAATGAAATCCTGGCCACACTGCAGTCAATGGGAACTTTGATAGTTACTTAAATGGGGCCAGGATTTTACTCCCAGGGTACAGTTTATTTAAAGTTTTACACAAGTTGCACTTTAGTAACTTGACAACCTGCTCTGACTAGATAACAGAGAACCTATTCTTCAGAAGCAGTCGACAGACAGACAACCCAAGAAGGCACCACCACCGTGCAGCAATGACTCCTGATCACATTATGCTGTAGCAATAGTATGTTACTTATGAATAGTAGGAATATTTTCATATGGGAAACCTTATGAATCTGAGCTGCTCAGAACACCTATAAAGCTTCGATGCAATTATTAAGCTTTCATCCCTAACATCAATGAAGCGGTGCTGCCCCTAATAATGAAGTTAAAACCAATTAGGGTATTATTGTACTCTTACTGCAATTCATTTTCAGTGAAAAGTTCAGCTGTGTTATATGGGCACTGAGTCAATCTTATGAAATGAAGGGGTCCTCTGTGTCCCACCACTACATTGAAGCTCAATACAGTCATTAGCTTTATACATTTTTCTTTTGGTTACAACTTTTAAAATGGCAACTCTCCACAGCCTCATTTTCTAAATCATCCCATGCCTGATGAAATAAAAGTGGAATTACAGTGTGTCTTGTTATTCTAGTCCCCGCTGAAGGTCTCCCCCCTTCACCTTGCAATATCCCCAAATATTTTCCCAGTGCCTCTCCACTCTTGTGCTTTCAGAGCAGTGGACAAATACCAGATTCCAAGAGAGGTGCTGGAAAAGAGTCAGCAGAAGTTCTCCCAGAGGGAGCCAACTTCTGAACTATAACCCCCAATAGGATAAGTAAACAGAAAAATAAGATATGCAACTTTACCATTCCAGCCCAGACGGGTGCTCTCGTTTTACTCAGCGCTGTTTGTGTTCTGAAGGTGCCATCCATTAATCCACTGATGACACACACTGTAGCAAAGGCTATCTGCAAGAACCCCAGCACAACCATACTTTTCTGGTTAAAGATGAAATATCTGTAGCGATCCATTACAATGAATCCACACGTGAACTTGTGTGTGTACACACTGTGTGATCTTAGGAAGAAGCACAAGGATCCTTCAGGAAGAGTCAGCCTAACTGTTTTTCCTAAACAGAAGGAAGAAGGTGCAAGAGGATTAGCACTTCAATAAGCATCATCTGACAAATTGCTGACATACCTTGCCATTAATAGCATGAGGATCTGCTATAGTAGCGCAGTGTCAAACATAGCTTTGCCATGTACATGGCATGCGTCAAGCTTTGCCATGTACATGGAACTTATCTTTTTACGGTTGCCAGAAGATGTGGGGAAAAATACAAGAATGAGAAAAGTGGACGTCAAAGTCACTCACGCACCACAAAAGCTTTGTTTTTAAACGCACACAGTAAGGTGTTTCTGGATATAGAGAATTACCTAGACAGATAAATCTTTCTTATAACCTCTGCTGCAATTTTTTTCCCCTTTAAAATTATCAGACAACCAGGAGAACATGCAAGATCCAGTTTATCCCTAAGCTTTGTTTAGAAGCCAGGTTTTGTTCCCTTTCAGCGATGACCTGAGTGGTCACTCCTTGGAGCAAGGATCAGGGATTATACTGCTCTAGTGTTTAAAATAAAAACTGCTAATAACTTTGCTATAACAAGATTCAGATTGTAGCATGTTTTCAACATTTTAAATGTATTGTCTCCATATTAAAAAAAAACCTAACTGTTGCCCTGATATTATAAGCCTATCCTACTGTTCGATTTAGCAATGCTTAATACATTTAAAAGGACAGGATTCCAGCTAGTTCATGACCTCCAGAAGTCCAGGGTTTAATCTGCAAATGTCCTAACCTCACTACAATTAAATGACATTAAGGAAGCTAAACATTTAAAGAAGTTTAGATGCCTCATATGAATACACACGTTAATGACATTTCAGCCTGGCAGCTTGCTGTAGAATAACATTAGTTGACCTTCCTAGTCATCCCCACAATACACACAGAAATAAAGAACAGGTTCGCAGGAGTTTTCAAATTTTACAGTCCACATTTTCACACAGAGTCTCATGAATCTCCTGTTCACAATTATGCAGACTATATCCCATTCCTCTGACAACTACAGTAATTACTTATGTGGACATTTAACATTAAGAAAATAAGTGCTAAAGCTATCTTAATACAATTCTGTAACTGAAAACACAGAGCTGCCCCATGTGATCAGCCTGCTCTCTACTTACAACCTGCAAGAACTCTGTGGTCCACAGTTGGGGAACTTCATTTCTGTAAGTCTTTGCTTTAGCTCAGTACTTCCAAACCAGGAAATAAACATGGATATTTGTCTGATCACATTCATATACATTCACCAGCTATCATAATGAAACCTACAGTAAGGACCCGCTCCAGCAGCAATCCCCTCTTAACAATTCTACAGAGCCTACTTTAAACAAGGTTTCCAGTATAGTTTAGTTTGACCTTCAGAATCCACCACAACTAGACAACTAAATTTTGCTCATTCTGGGAGCATCAGGAATATTACTGTACTACTGTGAGAGAAGCTGAAAATGAAACTGGTGCGTTGCTTACTTTGTAATTTTCAGCTCAATCAACATTACAAAGTTACCGTTTTAAAAATCTAAAAGGTGTTAACATAAATAAGTAATTTTTTAAACCTAAGGACTTTCCTTTAAAGGAAAGTCACTATCGAATGATACAAACTATCCTTCTTGTCCCCAACACAGAGAGTTAGGCACATGGCTCAACATTTCCAGTCCCCACTAACCTAGGAATGGAACTGGGTGCAGACATTGGATTCTCCTACAGTACAAAATATTTAGCATCAGTTGTGAGTGGTAAAGCATATGATGATTTAATTTTGAAGAGGATCTTAAAACGGTGGTGCTTGTACCAAATTATCATCAAGAGTATAGTGCACGTGTTTTGGACATTTATGTCATGTTGTTAAAAGATTAGTCAAAATTTAACTTGGAAAAGGTATATTTTTAACAACATACATCTTTAAACAAAACTTTTTAGCCAATCAGTAGTGATGCCGAATTGCTTCACCCTACAGGTTTGATTTTTACCCCCAGTAGTTACACATATTAAAGTCAACAACAAAAAAGAAATTCAAAGGCTCACAATCTTTTTAACATATCTTGTTGGCCTAGGTGCTAGGAGTGTCTCCAATAAGTGAGATTTTTAAGGCCCTGGTATGCCTAGACAATTGATTAAATCAGCTGTCCACTAGGTTTTCTGGCTCTTGTATAGAAAAGCTTTACTTCCAGAAGAGAGGCCTTCCAGCCTGGAAGAGTGTCACCCACACAAACAAAATGTTCGTCTAGAGTTTAACTCAGAATAAAGCAGCCTATCCAATATATGCTAAACCTTACTATAGTGAAAATCTGTTAATGTCACAGAAAAGCTTAAAGCCTGGTCCTAAGGAACAGCTTCAACGAAAAAGAACCATTACCCAGGAGGACTGGAAAGGTGACCCATGTTCTTCGTACTCCAGCAGAGAGTTTTCTTTTAAAGACACTCTTTCCTTACTTTAGCGTTAGGGAGAAGAGCAGCCCGGGTGAGCATATAATGCAGTATCGTTAAGGCCATGCTGGATTTGGGCGGGTGTGTACTTTTTGGACTAGAACTGCGCCAGGAAAGAAAGAGAAAAATGGCAGGATTGTTCCTGGAGGGATCTAACAGTCTGCTGGAGAACGGGCCCCCGCGCCCTCGGAGCGGTAATGAATTATTTTGCCCTTTTCTATAAGCAAACCCTGCGCGTGGCTGCCCGCCTCGCCCTCTACGCGCGTCTCTGCAGGTTAGTCTTAGCGCAAGCCAAGGCCTTCGCGTCTGAACCACGCACCCACACCCCGTTCACCTGCCCCGGGGAAGCGAAGAGGAGCGTTGGCCTGACAGCCCTAGACAGCAAAAACCCGTCGGGGCCCAAGTAAGCCGGGGGAGGGGAGAGGCGCGGCGCGCACACGGAGCCACTCGAGCCCTACGGGGAGCGGCCCCAAAGCCGGCCTTGCAGCTGGCCCGCTGCGCGTCCGGAAGGGCAGGCGGGAGCGAGCCCCGCCCGGGCCCAGGCCCCGGCCCCGGCCCCGGAGAGCCCCCAGCAGAGCGGGCAGGCGACGCGAAGGGAGCCGCCGGCCGGGGGAACGAACTCACCTGCGCCCCAGCCGCTGCCGCCACCGCCGCCGCCGCACAGCGGGAAGCCCCGGGTGCACCTGGGCAGGTGAGTCAGCGCCGCTGCTCCTGCTGCGGTGAGAGCCGGGGCCCCGCCCTCGCCGCTGGCTTTAACCCCTGCAGTGCCGCCCCCGGCAGCCACGGGCTGGTGTGCAAAGGCGCCCACCCATGCTCACAGCTCCCCAGGCAATGGATTGATACTGTCTGACTACTGTGGAGCTGCCAAGGCCCCGGAGAGCAGCCCTGCTAACGAAACCGGCTTCAACAGGCCAGGCTGCGGTTCCAGGGCGTGGGCTGTTGGAGGTGGAGCAGCCTGCCCTCAAGGCTGACACCTTGACTACTGGGTGCAGTTCTGGTCTCCCCCTCTCAAAAGAAATATATTGGAACTGGGAAAGGTACAGAGAAGGGCAACAAAAATGATGAGGGTTATGGAACTTCTTCTGGAGGAGGAGAAGTTAAAAAGACCGGGACTTTCCAGCCTGGAAAATAGACAACTGAGGTCAAATGATAAGAGGTCAATAAACTCATGCACGATGTGGAGAAAGTGAATAAGGAAGTGTTATTTACTGGTTCAGCTAACACAAGAACTAGGGGCCACCTAAGGAAATTAATAGGCAGCAGGTTGAAAACAAACAAAAGGAAGTACTTCTTCACCCAATGCACAGTCAACCTGTGGATGTTGTAAAGGCCAAAACTATAACAGGGTTCGAAAAGAACTAGGTAAGTTCATGGAAGATAGGTCCATCAGCAGCTGTTAGCCAAGATGGTCAGGGATGCAAGCCCATGTTCAGTGTCCCTAGCCTCCGACTGCCAGAAGCTGGGAGTGGACCCCAAGGGATAGATCACTGCATGATTGCCTGTTCTGTTCATTTGCTCTGAAGCAGCTGGCATTGGCCAGTGTTGGAAGACAGGAAGGATACTGGGCGACAGGGACCTTTGGGCTGATGCACTATGGCCATTTTTATGACATTCTAATGCCACTGCAATGGGCTCCTCACAAGCAGGCGAGGGAGATTATGGCATGCGGGGGGGCTAGTGAATTGCTCGAGGCTGTGCACGTGGAGTGTTCACGTGGAGTTGCTTTTGATAGCTTGTCACACACCCCTCACACCTCTCAGCTGAGCCAAGAAGGCCCCAGGCTAGTAAGGGAAGCCTTGAGAAACTACTCTTGGCAAGAGGCAGGGCGCGTAAAGGGTGGTCTCTGCTTCTCGAGCAGCCTTACAGAAATTTGTGGAGCAGAAGCTAAAAGGCAACCATACCCCACCCCAGCAGACTGCTTCATCTTTTCGCTGGCGCACAGCTACTGTCCCAGCAGGCAAACAGCAAATATATTCAGATTGTTTAGCGGCGCCAGGTCTAGTTATTGTGCAAGAAAAGCTCTGCCCTGCCTGGAGGAGCACATGGCTGAGAGCTTTCACAAGAGCTAGGTGGGAAGGTTAGAGCCTTGCTCTGCACTGCAGTCCCATCCACAGCAGCCCTAGGCACCTGGTGAGGCAGGAACCATGGCCAGCTGCTCTTCTCTCCACCCTGCTGAACACACACTTCTAGGCATTGTGGCTTTGTAATATGCACACAACCCTCCCCTGTGCATGGGGAGAGATCACCATTCTTGTACATTTGGGACCCATGTCCACTTTGTGCCATCAGCACTATTCAGGTATATCTTCCAAGGAGGGCAAATTCCAGTCCCCACATGTCCTCCCCTTTCCTCCCACAGGGATTCCAGGTCTCCTACACCCAGCTGGAATCTCCTCCCCCCCCCCCCAACCAAATAAGCCAGTGCCATCAGGAGTCAAGTTCTTGGCAGACTCCCCTGCTCTCCACCATATAGGAACAACCTCCCCCTCTGCCAGAGAGGTGCAGCCAGGCCAAATTTCAGTGGCATTGGTGTTGCAACCTGGTGCACAGAGTCACACTCACTGATGATCTGGCCCTGCCTCCATTTGTATGGGAGGGGCAGCTGGGTCAAATTCCAGTAGCACTGTGACCACATCAGACAGCTCTGGCAGCAATCTTACTGATTCAGTATAGGACCACGGCTTGTAAGTGATCAGGCCACGACCCCCTCAGCTCTGCAGCCTATGGAACTTTGGAGGGGGGTTGCTGCTGCCATCAACCCCTTCCTCCCCAATTAGCACTACTGCTTTCTACCCAGGTTTCCAGATTGAAGAGCTAGCAAACAGAGCTGTAAACAGGGGAGTTTGAGTGGGAGTTTGAAAGGGGAGTTTGTCTTGTGGTGCTCGTGTGGGGTTTGGTTTTGCTGTGGGTGGTGGTGTTTTGGTGTGGTTTGTGTTTCCCAGATTAACAGGATTTAGGTGGAAAGGATATGACAGATACAGAGGTGGCAGTGGGAGTGACCCATGTAGCAGATGACACAATGAAGATGACTGGATGTGGAAGCTGTGGTATGTACATGATCCTGGAGGGGGCACCTGGTAAGAGTTTTGTCTGCATGAAGTGCCGTCTGATAGAGCTGATGGAGGAAAAGATCCGAGGTTTGGAGATGCAGGTGGAAAGTCTGGTAGAGTTTAGGAAGGGGTTTGAGCAGATTATGGAGCAAAGACATGAGGTATCTGAAGGGAAAAGCTCAGACTTGCAGATGGAAGCAGGACTAGGGAATTCTGAGGGGAGACTGGGTGAGGAAAGTGGTCAGTGGAAGCATGTGACTAAAAGAACTAGGCAGAGGAAAAGGCGGGCTAGTGAAGGAGAAATAGAGCTTAAGAATAGGTTTGCAGAGTTGGAAAATGAAGAAGGGGCTCAGCAGGTAGTCACTGAGGGTGACAGGGCAAGGAAGAAGAGAAGAGAGGTTAGTCCTATAGGAAAAGGGGAAGAGTTAATGGAGATTACACCAAATATGAGCCCCAATAGGATACAGGATGGGTTAAAAAGGATTACAAGGGAGAATGGGAATGGAAAGAACTTGCAGCCAGAGGGAACAGGGGATAGACTGGAGAATAGCACCGTCACTAGGAAAAGGCAGGTCTATGTGATTGGGGACTCTTTACTGAGAAGAATAGATAGGCCTGTAACCAGAGCTGATCCAGAAAATAGGAGGGTGTGCTGTCTTCCGGGTGCTAAGATACGGGATGTAGACCTGAGGTTGAAAAGGATTCTAAAGGGAGCGGGAAAGAATCCCCTAATTATCCTTCATGTGGGAACAAATGATACGGCTAGATTCTCGCTGGAAAGTATTAAGGGAGACTATGCTAGGCTGGGGAGGACGCTTAAGGAAATTGAGGCTCAGGTGATCTTTAGTGGGATTCTGCCTGTTCCTAGAGAAGGGCAACAAAGGTGTGACAAGATTATGACTATCAATAGATGGCTTAGGCAGTGGTGCTATAAGGAGGGCTTTGGGATGTATGGCCATTGGGAGGCATTCATGGATAGAGGACAGTTCTCTCGGGATGGACTTCATCTGAGTAGGGAAGGAAATAGACTTCTAGGATGGAGGCTGGCACAACTGATTAAGAGAGCTTTAAACTAGGAATTTGGGGGAGATGGTTGGGAGATGTCCAGGTAATCTCCACGCCAGAATTCAGCATAGAGTGGAAAGAAAATGAAGTAAGAGTGGATACAGCTGTAGGTAGGAGGAAGGGCAGTGTAGATACAAGTCTAATAGGTTATACTGGTAGTAAAATAACCGTGCCTAATAGGGTACAGAATGTGAGTGAGGCTAAACAGCAAAAATTAAGATGTTTGTACACTAATGCAAGGAGCCTAGGTAACAAAATGGAGGAACTAGAGTTACTGGTGCAGGAAGTGAAACCAGATATCATAGGTATAACAGAGACCTGGTGGAATAGTAGTCATGACTGGGCTACAGGTATTGAAGGGTATGTGCTGTTTAGGAAAGACCGAAATAAAGGTAAAGGTGGTGGAGTAGCACTGTATATCAATGATAAGATAGAATGTAAAGAAATAAGAAGCGATGAAATGGGTATGACTGAGTCTGTCTGGGCAAAAATTAAATTGGGGAAGAAAACTATTAGAGCCTCCCCTGGGATAGTGCTTGGGGTGTGCTATAGACCGCCGGGATCTAATTTGGATATGGATAGAGCCCTTTTTAATGTTTTTAATAAAGTAAATACTAATGGAAACTGTGTGATCATGGGAGACTTTAACTTCCCAGATATAGACTGGAGGACGAGTGCTAGTAATAATAATAGGGCTCAGATTTTCCTAGATGCGATAGCTGATGGATTCCTTCAGCAAGTAGTTGCTGAACCGACTAGAGGGGATGCCATTTTAGATTTGGTCTTGGTGAGTAATGAGGACCTCATAGAGGAAATGGTTGTAGGGGATAATCTTGGCTCAAGTGATCATGAGCTAATTCAGTTCAAACTGAATGGAAGGATTAACAAAAATAAATCTGCGACTAGGGTTTTTGATTTCAAAAGGGCTGACTTTCAAAAATTAAGGAAATTAGTTAGGGAAGTGGATTGGACTGAAGAATTTATGGGTTTAAAGGTAGAGCAGGCCTGGGATTATTTTAAATTAAAGCTGCAGAAGCTATCGGAAGCCTGCATCCCAAGAAAGGGGAAAAAATTCATAGGCAGGAGTTGTAGACCAAGCTGGATGAGCAAGCATCTTAGAGAGGTAATTAAGAAAAAGCAGAAAGCATATAGGGAGTGGAAGAAGGGAGGGATCAGTAAGGCAAGCTACCTTATTGAGGTCAGAATATGTAGGGATAAAGTGAGACAGGCTAAAAGTCAAGTAGAGTTGGACCTTGCAAAGGGAATTAAAACCAATAGTAAAAGGTTCTATAGTCATATAAATAGGAAGAAAACAAAGAAAGAGGAAGTGGGACCGCTAAAAACTGAGGATGGAGTGGAGGTCAAGGATAATCTAGGCATGGCCCAATATCTAAACAAATACTTTGCCTCAGTCTTTAATAAGACTAAAGAGGATCTTAGGGATAATGGTAGCATGATAAATGGGAATGAGGATATGGAGGTAGACATCACCATATCTGAGGTAGAAGCGAAACTCAAACAGCTTAATGGGACTAAATCGGGGGGCCCAGATAATCTTCATCCAAGAATATTAAAGGAATTGGCACAAGAAATTGCAAGCCCATTAGCAAGAATTTTTAATGAATCTGTAAACTCAGGGGTTGTACCGTATGATTGGAGAATTGCTAACATAGTTCCTATTTTTAAGAAAGGGAAAAAAAGTGATCCAAGTAATTATAGGCCTGTTAGTTTGACATCTGTAGTATGCAAGGTCTTGGAAAAAATTTTGAAGGAGAAGGTAGTTAAGGACATTGAAGTCAATGGTAAATGGGACAAAATACAACATGGTTTTACAAAAGGTAGATCGTGCCAAACCAACCTGATCTCCTTCTTTGAGAAAGTAACAGATTTTTTAGATAAAGGAAACGCAGTGGATCTAATTTACTTAGATTTTAGTAAGGCGTTTGATACGGTGCCACATGGGGAATTATTAGTTAAATTGGATAAGATGGGCATCAATAGGAAAATTGAAAGGTGGATAGGGAATTGGTTAAAGGGGAGACTACAACGGGTCCTACTGAAAGGTGAACTGTCAAGTTGGAGGGAGGTTACCAGTGGAGTTCCTCAGGGATCGGTTTTGGGACCAATCTTATTTAATCTTTTTATTACTGACCTGGGCACAAAAAGTGGGAGTGTGCTAATAAAGTTTGCAGATGATACAAAGCTGGGAGGTATTGCTAATTTAGAGAAGGATAGGGATACCATACAGGAGGATCTGGATGACCTTGTAAACTGGAGTAATAGGAATAGGATGAAATTTAATAGTGAGAAGTGTAAGGTCATGCATTTAGGGATTAATAACAAGAATTTTAGTTATAAGCTAGGGACGCATCAACTAGAAGTAACGGAGGAGGAAAAGGACCTTGGAGTATTGGTTGATCATAGGATGACTATGAGCTGCCAATGTGATATGGCTGTGAAAAAAGCTAATGTCGTCTTGGGATGCATCAGGAGAGGTATTTCCAGTAGGGATAAGGAGGTCTTAGTACCGTTATATAAGGCACTGGTGAGACCTCACCTGGAGTACTGTGTGCAGTTCTGGTCTCCCATGTTTAAGAAGGATGAATTCAAACTGGAACAGGTACAGAGAAGGGCTACTAGGATGATCCGAGGAATGGAAAACTTGTCTTATGAAAGGAGACTCAGGGAGCTTGGCTTGTTTAGCCTAACTAAAAGAAGGTTGAGGGGAGATATGATTGCTCTCTATAAATATATCAGAGGGATAAATACCAGAGAGGGAGAGGAATTATTTAAACTCAGTACCAATGTGGACACAAGAACAAATGGATATAAACTGGCCACTAGGAAATTTAGATTAGAAATTAGACGAAGGTTTCTAACCATCAGAGGAGTGAAGTTTTGGAATAGCCTTCCGAGGGAAGTAGTGGGGGCAAAAGATCTATCTTGCTTTAAGATTAAACTCGATAAGTTTATGGAGGAGATGGTATGATGGGATAACATGGCTTTGGTAATTAAATATTCATGGTAAATAGGCCCAATGGCCTGTGATGGGTTTTAGATGGGGTAAGATCCAAGTTACCCGGGAAAGAATTTTCTGTAGTATCTGGCTGATGAATCTTGCCCATATGCTCAGGGTTTAGCTGATCGCCATATTTGGGGTCGGGAAGGAATTTTCCTCCTGGGCAGATTGGAAGGCCCTGGAGGTTTTTCGCCTTCCTCTGTAGCATGGGGCACGGATCACTTGCTGGAGGATTCTCTGCTCCTTGAGGTCTTTAAACTACAATTTGAGGACTTCAATAGCACAGATATAGGTGTGAGGTTTTTTTGTGGGAGTGGTGGGTGAAATTCTGTGGCCTGCGTTGTGCAGGAGGTCAGACTAGATGATCATAATGGTCCCTTCTGACCTAAATATCTATGAATCTATGAATCTATGAAGAGCTAGGGGGAAATATTACCTTAAAAAGATGTCAACCTGGGGCTTTCACAATTCCATCCTCTCTTGTTTCTCTTACTTCTCTGATCCTCTCTTCCCATAGAATCTCTTCTCTCCCCTCCTCCCCAGCCTACAGCTCTCTTATAGAAAACTCCATGTTGGGGTCACTCCTCTCCTCCCTCTACGCCTCCAGGTGACATCATCTGCTCTCACAGCTTCCAGTGCTATTTCTATGCCAGTTTCCCTCCAGTCAACCCAACTTTGCTTGGCCTCTCTAACTTAAAATTAATGTACCCAAACTGAATTCCTTGTATTCCCTCCCATACTCTCCCCATGCAATCAATTGGTTACTGTTGACACCACTACCCTCTTCCTTGTCACTCAGCCCCATAACATTGGTGTCAACACCACCCTCTCTAAACCCACACATCCAGGCCCAGTTCAAATTTCTCCCTGCACAACATCTTCAAAACCTAGACTTTTCCATGACAATAGTTAAAACTCTCATACATCTCTCCAATTTCTCTTGATTAGTGCAACCTCTTCCTCCCTGGCTTTCTGTGGCTCCATTCAGAATACTGCAATTAGCCTCTTCTTCCCCCATAATTCTGACCATGTCATCCTTCTAAGTTCCTCTACTGCTCCATCTTCTCCACTGTAACAAAAACAGGTTTATTTTTAAAGGATTGTAACCATTTAGTGCCTTCCTCCTTTTATCCACTTTTCCGATTTATTACATCACCCTCTAACTTCCTCCACTTTGTACACAAAGGCAGTCTCCTTGACCTGTTTGTCCACTTTTCCCACAACCTCCTGTTGTGTTTTTCCCCCCCATATACCATCTCCCAACTGGACTCTAAAGCCATTATAATCAAGATTTCAGTGCCCTGTACCATAGTAATACAGTAGCAGTTTTAAGCCTCTATAGACCACCACCTAAACACTAAAATTGTACTGATTAAACTATTGCTTTAGAAAGAGATTTAATTAAATCAGTGCAATCCTCTTGTGTGAGCCCTCTTAAAAATCTGTATCAGAATGGGTAATACTGATTTAGCTTAATTCTTAAATGGTATGGGGCTCAGATGCTCATTTAAGTTTTCTAATTTCTTCAGGCTACACCACCACACTAGTTGAGGAGTGTGCCAAATTTTAAAATAGGAATACTGATTTTAATTTTTTTTTTTTTTTTTTTTTTAAATAAAAGGCAGACCTTTTCCTTACATGCAGGAAGTTTGGGATGAATACCCGTACAAAACTGTAACCGACACATCCTCCCCAGTAATTGTGTTAAGCCAGTCCTTTTCCAAGTTTTGTCACTGACACCGTCTTCCAAGCGGCTTCATGATCTGGGTATTGGTCAAGTGTGGTAGCAGCCCATTTCTTCAGTGTTATGGATTATGGAAGTTCAACAGGCAGTGCGGAAGCCACACAGAGCAGAAAAAGGGCAGAGGTACAAGTAGTCTTCCTGTATACACCTGCACAGTGGACAGCATATCCACACAAAGACCAGGAAAATTTTTAAAAAGTGGAGATCTCACAAGGCTGAGATAGGACAATAGCCTTGCTCCTTTCCACACCAACCAGATTCAAAGATCCCAGCCAGAAGAGACTATGGTGATCATCTAGTCTAGCTTGTATAACAGGCCATAGAACTTCCACAAAATTCCGGGAGCGTATCTTTTAGAAAAACATCCAATCAGAGAATGAGCATCAGCATGAATGAGTGGGGTGTGCATGGGGGGCAAGGACAGATGAACATTTCAATGGGTATCCCAAGTACTTGTAGCATTCTGGCTACATAAGGCAGGAAGCTTCTGTGGTTCTTCCCCACCTCCCCCATGCACACCACATTGACTGCAGCAGTAAGAGTTAGAGTAGAGTTCCAGCTACAACCAAACACTTCTAAAAACATTTTAAAAGCTGTTTTGGGTAAACAAAAATCTGCTGTGTTCTTCCAATGCACAAGACACACTGCCTGTTACTTTAACATGAAAACCTAATTCCATGGGAAAGTGACTAGTACAAGAAATGTTTTCTTGTTAGTTCACTATTTTGTATTAGTATAACATAGCCCAAAAGACCGCTGAAACTGGGGCAAATTCTACCTATGCGCCACCAATAAATATGGTTGCAGGGATCAGAGCTGCATCAGAGTAATAGAAAGCACGTAAAACAGGACAGAGTGTTGGCAGTCCAAGATTTTATATTAAAAAAAACCAAGAGAACAGAGATTGTTCTGTTTGAATATTTTAATACCTGCATTGCTTTCATCACGCAATTAAACAGTTTATAAGATTCATTTATCACAAATGTTTGTCAATATTTTTCCCCAGAAACATCTTTCCTACATCTGGGCACATGCACCCAAACACACTGTATAAAAAACCTCATTCATAACATGAGAGGAAGGGCAGGCATCATTCATGTAAACATCTTTCTTTAGAGTTATCCATTGTTTTAAAAGTCATAAATAAACCTAATGATGTTCAATAAGGCTCACAGTTCTAGTACAAATGTCATAAAACACCTATCAAGTTCTGTATACAAGCTAATTATTGTGGGATTCACTTCTCAAGTCACATGTAAGCTTACCCCCAGACTGGATTCTTTAGCATACCTTAGAATTCAGAGACCGAACAATTGTGGCCTAAAAAGTGTAAAAATAGCAGAAACTGTCAGAGCTGGCAGCTTAGATAAAATGGAATTGTTTCCAGTCTCAGTTTTAGTTAACTCAGTACAGTAGTTATTTTGAAATAAAATTAATTACAGTTGAAAAAAGTTTTATAGGAGAAGACGGAGACTGAAGCTTTTATTATATAATGCATATAACTGAGGGACAATTGAAAGGTTTGTCTTAAAGATGTGATTGGCCATGGTATTGAAATGATTATGACAGTTATATGCAACACTACATACATATTCTCTCTCAATAGCTTATCTATTAGCTACTGTAAGGATAATATGCTGCATCTCCAAATTTTAAAAGTTTCATGTACTTATTTTCAGTTGTACTCAGATCTTATAAAAAGACACTCTTGTAAATCTGATTTCAAATAGAGGGGAACATTTTTTTTTTAAATATATTCATTCTACCATGAAAATATTTCATACAAACATCTATTTACATACAAACACGTTAAAACTTGTGAAAAGGGTTTCCCACACCTGTGGTTTTATGGCTTGAATATTTCATTGCTTTGAATTTATATACCTAGTTCCTTTGAAAAAAGAATGAAGTCTATTTAAAAATCAAATGTATTTGAAATAAAATTAGAGAAGGGCAGCTTCTGCTGAACTGGAGGGAAAAAGACAGACACAAGAAGGATCCACTGGATAGTTAGAAATCAGTGTTCAAAACCTTTGATCTATGACAGGTAAACATACAACCATCAAATCGTGCAACAATTTTTTAAAAGTCATTTGGAATACAATTCATAATCACTACTTCCAAAATATAGTTTTAAGGCTGCTAGTTCCATAGAGATATCCCCAGATTCTCCACTGGTTTAAGTAAGTGCAAATACATTGATTCCAGTGGTGTATGCTTATATCAGATGGGTGAAGTTGGTCCTCTGTCTCAAGTTGCCCATCCAAATACTCGAACATTAGGTTACTTATGATACTATATACATTGCCCCTGTTTTTTTTAAGGACCATGTTTCAGCGAAATGGGAAATAGTGCTTTTTTTTTTTTTTTTTTTTTTTAAATAAAGTTATCTGGTACCATTGGACCAAATTGAGAGGTGGCCTCCAGAGGCATGTATGGGCAGAGAGCTTTAGGATACATCTGTTGTGCAAATGAAATAAAGCCACAAAGAATCTGATCTGGGGAATCCCATACCTCTGACCACCACCAATGTCCTCTCCAAGGGGATGTCAAGTCAAGTGAAAGTGGTCAAAATCGAAAGCTTTTCAAGGCAGAGATAATGCCCTCCTGTGTTTTAATACAGCCACTAGTGCAATGGGGCTGCAATCCTGACTGGCATCTTCGGGTTCTACTGCAATATAAGTGACACCCACAAACTGCAGCTGGGTAAATGGGACCACACAGTATGAATGAGTAGGGTCCAAAGCCAATGGAAAAGGGAAGCAGATGGGCTACATCTACCACTAACCACAGACATCCAGCAGTAGCTAGAAGCAAGCTAGGTGCACAGGCTGTTCTGTGGCTGAAGCACGTGGTGGTGGTTGTGAATCCCCCTGGTAGTCCTGCTGAGTTCTCTTGTTCCTGTGTGAACAAAGCAACATTATTGTGGCTCTGATCCCTTGTTTGGGATTGTATAATGATAGTCTCCCCTTTAATTTTAAGGCCTTTTAAGGCTTAAAACTCTATTCACTCCATAAATGTCTAGGTTCTCACACCACAGATCATCATGGAGGTGGAGATCATCAAACAAGGTCCCAGATGATCTTTTGACTGTCTGTTTCACCAGTGAGCAGTTAAAAGTAGATCAGAACTTCAGAAAGGCAGAATGAAGTAGAGAATTCATGTAGTCAAATCTTTCTAACCCATTCCACTTTCCACTCAGGTTGACTAATGGTCAGCAAAACCCAGCTCCAACATGATTTTGATTTTCCAAAATTATCCCAGCTCAGATTTGTCAGGTTGACTTTTGTGAATTAATTCCTCTTAACTTGAATCCTTAAAAGGCATGTGTTGAGCATGACTAAGAAAACAGCCTAATCCCACTTCCCTGTTCCTGAAGTCCACAAAATACACCTAGCAGCTAACATTACAGTTCAGAGCCCTTCTTCTCATGCTGCTTTGGCTCTTCTACAATTACTAGGTCTTTCAGCAACCTCAAGTTCCTCGATTTCTCTAGTTTCATAAGAGACTTGATGCTAGCTCTCCACAAACTACTGGACTCCTGATTACAATGACAAGCTGCTGTCTTGGCAGTGCTTGGTCCTAGCCAGATTACCTGGCAGAAAGACAAAGGCGATCTAGGGCACAAACCACCATAGTATTTAGGTTGAGGACTGATTTGCAAACTGCTTTATGTGCTGCTCCTTCATAAGGAGGAGCTGGGGCAATCATCTTATTACAGATACTTATTTATGGGAAGATTTTGCAGACCCTGACACAAACAAGGAGGCTGGAATTGGAGTCACACCCAAATCACAATGAGCATCTAGGTGGGAACTAAATATTCTGCTGTGCCATCCTCCAGGAATAAAGAATACTATGCCACGTAGTCAAGCAGTGTTCCCTGGACAGCATGTGTCCCTATCTGTAGTTCATCTGCCTTCAATTTCTTGTAATAGGACATGTCTTTGCCAGGCTCTGAGCACAAGAGTTTGCTGTCCTCATGTGAATCTAACTCTATTTAGATTTTGGTTTAATTACATATTAGCAACACAGTAAATGTATCCATTCTCCTGTGGGTCACTTTACATAAAGACTACTTGCCTAGAACCAGAGAGAAATTTTCTGTATAGGTCTCTTAAGTACCACTACTCAACTCATTTCACAAAATTTTTTTACCTGAAGGTTCCACAAGTTTATCTGCAAGGTCTAGAATGGATTAAGAAATTAAACTGCAGGCTACCCATGTAATTCTGAACAATCAAAGGTTATTGAGCCAACAAGGCCATTGAAACAAAAGAATATATATCAGACTGCATTTCAAGCCAAAGTCAGTGTCCCTGTAAAAGAAACGGGTATTTACACCAGCAATTTCCAATCCCCGAGAGCCCACAGGAGAAATGAAAAAGAATCAGACCTGATTCAAAACAAAGATGTTGATGTTATAAGATGTGTAATTGGGGAAGAACCAGCAGGAGGATCAACAGTTTCTAATGGAGCAGGGAGTAGTATAGCAATGTGAAGAGAGAGACTAGGCTTTTGCTTATCATGATTATGGCACATCCTCAGACTTCAACATCCTTAAATCAGTACTTGATAATCTACTTGCCCAACACCAAAATGAATGGCTTTAGAAAAAAACCAAACAATTAAGACCATTATTTTGGCAACCTGCGGGCTTAATTCTCTATTTTTGCATTACAACAATCAAGTCTGTAAGCAGCAGAAAGCAGTTGTCTAATGTTTGCCTTAAAAAACAAAACAGATCACCTCCATGAACAAAGTTCATGGGAGACAGCAGAGGCAGGAATCAAAGTGAAGCAAGAGGACTGTAGCAGACAGAACACCTTATACAAGATTTTCCAAGTGACATGGAAATGTAAGCAACCTCCCTATGGACAATTACCTAGAGTAAGTCAAATCAGTTTGCTATTCATTCATAGCAGAGTTCAGCCAGACCATTTTTGTTTCCCATTGAAACAACCCTAATTTTCAAGATCCTTTCAACAGTTTAAAGGAAGACATATAATAATATGTCTCTAATAAAGCAGCAGTTACGCCTCAACATTGTGATGCTCTTAAAATGTTGATCTGTGTGGAGGCAGGAATAGTTCTAACATTCATATTTCCTTTTGAGAATCATCTGCTGAAGTGGTATTGTCAATCAGCCTTTGACAACTCTCCACTAGGTGTGAGGATCAGTTTGGTCTTAGCATACCCAAGCTGAGTCACCAAAATATCATCTATGTAGGCTACCTGCCATATATGAAGAAACACCAATGTGCCTACAGTCTCCAGAGTGAAGGAGTGGGTGTTGAAAAAGCCTGCATTCTGATCTTTGCTGGGAGAGTGCCATGGAACCCAGGGCATAGACCCACCAACTGAAGATTAGCTTCTGTGCAAGCCTAAATGTCAAAGTCCTGAAAAGGCTTTGTGATCAACAATTGTATGAGCTAAATAAATAGAGCCCCAAATTAAAGAGGGCCTTACTTGAATTCCCTAACTTTGTATGTACACCACATTGAGGATCCTCACAGCATAAAATAGCAACATCATTCTTCTGTGCCTTTGGTCCATCCAATGCATTCTCTAAAAACATCTAGTTCCTATACTGTCAGATGCTTTTCTCTATTTGAATTGGAAACCTGTATTCATACTAGTTTTCAGATCCAAGAAAACTGGATGGGTAGCTCTCAACGCTTAAAGCAACAGATCAAAGATGCTACTGCTGTTGTAGAAATTTAGGTCTAATTTTCCCTAAAACTTTTGTATGTCACACACACGCAATTCTATACTCATTTAAAAGTAAGCATATTGAAAATGCATTTTAACTGTTCCTGAACTACTTAAAACCCCCAAACAAAAAGGTCAGCACGATTGTAGATGCCCAAGAAGGCCTGGATTATCTAAACTGAAATGGTGGCTTTATTAATCTCTTCTACAACATTAGGCAAGACTTGTTAATTTCCAGATGAATGTTCAGGAGCCCGTTATCTGCTGAAGTAGATCTATAAACAACAGAAGCTGACATTTTCTAAATGTCTCTTAACAATAGCGACTGATGTTTTTACATTAATTGTTTCAGTCTTTCAGTAAAACCCCTTTTGCAGTTGCTATTTGAATCTTAGTATGTCACCTATCGTTAAACTCATTTACTATGCCTCAAAACGAACAAGACCAGTATGGACCATATTCTCTGCAGATGTTATACCAGTGGAGACGGTGACCCTCTATACTAACCCAGGACTACCTTCTGCCTGCAGATGCATATACTTCTACGGACTTCAAAAGAGAAATATGCATTCAAAGGCAGAATTCAGCCTTAAGAATTAGTAGCTCTGATAAGTGAGACATAGAAAGAAGAAGTCCCCCAGATACCATCCAATGCTTCCCCCCTCCCCGAACATAGGTGCTAGAAGTAAGGGTGCTGGCTTAAAGTGTTTTCCTTCATATAGATGGTTTACAATTTGATACGATGGCTCTCCGCACCCCCATAAAATAGTTCCAGCACCCTTGTTCCTGAAAGTCAATCTTAAAAATAATAATAAAATCAAACCCCACTTTCTCATCTTTGAACATCTTCATGCAAATACATGTTAATTCATGTGCGATAATCATAATTAAACAGTGTATCCCAGCCCCAAAGGCCAAACACGTGTTTGTTTTGGACATGAACATCACTAAAACTATTTATATAACACGCCACAAAGATCTATACACAGCACTCTCTCTCTCAAGTACACAAACCTTTTTCACTTGTCAGAAAGGTTTTCTCCTGCAAGAGAGGATTTGTAAAAAGAACAACGCTCAGATAAGAGGACCAGGGAATTAAAAACCCAGCCTCCCATACACCAATAAATAAACTGCTCTATTGCAAGATTAAGATCAAAGGTTTAAAAAGGCAAATTACACTATTAGAGAATATCAAAATATTATCATCACAAATGCCATGTATGTAAAATGCAGTCACACAGTAATGCCTAGGCCGTAGAAATAGTAACACTGAAGTCTGCTGACTAGAAGTGAATGATCTTTTCATTTTCGGTCTAATCTTTTGGCATCTTTGCATATGGTGCAGAATTAGATAAAAGCTACTAAAAATATCACACTGCCTTGTATAGAATATTTAATAATTCTTTCAGATAAGACTGGTGCAACACTAGCTAATTTAAAATCTGCTATGAATAACGCAGTCAAACCTAGTTAGTACGCAAGAAACTGGTTTCTAACACTGAATGAGAGGTTATGATGCAACAGCATGAACAAATCCCTGGTTGTCCAGTTTTCAATATAAAGGTAGTGCATAGATCAAATTTTCTATTTCAGTTTGCTGAACTGAGAATTTTCCTGCATTTCACTTCTGCTGGGCAGCCTCGAAGGCTTTCAGTTCCACCTGGTACCATTCTGGTGCTTCTGGCCCATTCTGCCCGATGGGATTGTGATCATATCCATAAGCCACTGTTAATTCTTCATCCTTCTCCACAGCCCTGATGGTGCGTATACACTTGATTGGGCCAAAACGAGGATGAACAAACCTAAACAATGAGGAGTATGCACTGTAAATTTTAGCCCTTTAGTAAATTTTTTTTTTTAAACACTAAACCTTCAAATGTAAATTCACGATCCCCTGCCACACAGACTCTTTTTTAAACCCCTCTAATTAATATTTAAGCCATCAAATCAGTCTTGTGCCTCAAAGAGTTGTTTGGCACTTAACAATATTTATGAAACCTTGATTTACATGAATTTTAAGAAATTGTTTAAGGAGTTACTGCCTTGAACTTCAAGACTTACTCTGGTGTAAGATTTAAAAAAGGCTTCAAATACTGTGTCATGTTACATCAAAAAAACAACTCTGAAACTGTGACTTGGGTATTCTCAATATTCCTGTAAGATATTGATGGTCTCAAAAAAAGTAGTGTCTGATTTGTGCAGGACTTACAACTACCTTCATAATAGGACAACAATGAATATTATTTGCAACAGGGGAAGTCAATCATCCATGTTTATCTACTACAGGTTATTTACAAAATGTTTTACAAGAGCACACTTCTGCTCATCTTCCCCAGGGACTCGCTGTAAGCAAGGCAGTTTTTTAATCTGTAAGTGTCCAACCCATTACAGTTGTAGGTAACAAAAGAGTACTAGAACTTCGGGGGGGGGGGGGGGGGGAGCGGAGGCAGAAACACCCCAAAACTAGTTTTTTCATTTTTTGTGGATTTTTTTTTTTTTTTAAACTTTGACAGCACTTTGTATAAAAAAGATTTCACTGTTTCCCCAGGAACAGTCGACATAATCCAAAACTATTTTTAACTGTCAATTTTTTTTTTTTTTCTAAAGTGCCTCCCTTCCCGCCCCCGAACATAATGCAGAAGTTTGAGAAGAACCAAAGGTCTTGGGCTCAAAATCAGGCAAAAGAGAGCCAAGCAAGCAGCACTACTGTTTTCACGTGAACAATGAATAAGCAAATATTGACTGGATGTGTAGAATTCACTCAAGAGATGTGAAAGAGTATAGTCATGAGTTTTTTAATTTGCCCTTCCTGTATGTACTATTTTGTGTCTAGGTAGGTTGATTCAATAAGTTCAAAATATTATCACTAAATCAACAGATTCTAAGGGTGATCATCTAGTCCAGGGGTTCTCAATGAATTTTTTTGTGGCTTCAGAGTGCAGCCATCAACTCTTGCCGGTGGCCGCTGTTCTAATTTTAACTAAAATTCCTAATTAAGTTTAAGACAGACAAATAAATATGCACATATACATGTCCAAATCATTACAATTTATTTTTTGGGGATTTTTTGCAGACAAAAATATAATGTACACTTGTCTCTATTCTTTATTAGACCAGAACAGAAACACAAATAAGGTGCTTTGCACGTTCTTGTCTTTTTTGTTGTTTATTTTGCTTTTTTGGTTGCTTTTTTAAAGACTTGCTAGCTAGTAAGTCTGCTGCTGTGAAAAGTGATATTAACAAACATCACTTTTCACAGCAGCAGATTCACTCAGCCCTGGCATGCCCAGGAACAAATCAAGCCCTGGATGGGGAGCTGGGTAGGCAGGCAGTGGGGGCCAGAGGTGATGGGAAGAAAGGACGGGGGGGCTGAGGGAGAGCCCAGAGCTGGAGCCTCCTGCCCACCCCAGGGAAGGTGAGGAATCCTACTCGTCCAGCATTTGTCTCTCTAGATGGGGGGCGGGACCCAACCCCCGCTGGCAGCCTTGGCGGAGGGGTCACTGCTTTGCCTCCATCACTGCTCAGGAGGTTGTGGCCACAAGAAAAGCTCCTGGTAGCCACGTGTCTGACTTCCTGTATAACAGAGGCCATAGAACCTCCCCAAAATAATTCCTGTTTGAGCTAGAATGTATCTTATAGAAAAAAAAAATTCAAAAATCCATTAAAAATTGCCAGTGATGGGGAAACTCCCCACTTAAGTTGTTCTAGTGGTTAATTACCCTCATTGTTAACAGTTTGTGCCTTATTTCCAGTCTGAATTTACCTAGCTTCAACTTTCAGCCATTGGATCTTTTATACCTTTGTCTCTTAGGCTAATGAGCCCCCTCTTATCAAATTTCTGTTCCCCATGTAGGTACTTACAGCCTGTGATCAAGTTACCTCTTAACCTTCTCTTTGTTAAGCTAAAAATCAACTGAGCTCCTTGAGTCTCATCACTATATGGCATGTTTTCCAATCCTTTGATCGTTCTCAGTGAGGGTTGCGTTTGGGGGTGCGGGCTCTGGGGTGGGGCCAGAGATGAGGAGTTTAGGGTGTGCAAGGGGGCTCTGGGCTGGGTGGGGGGAGTGGTGCAGGCTCTGGAGTGGAGCTGGGGATGAGGAGTTTGGGGTGAAGGAGGGTGGTCCAGGCTGGGATCGAGGGATTCGGAGGGCAGGAGGGGGATCATGGCTGGGGCAGGGGTTGGGGTGTGGGGAGAGGCTCAGAGGTCCAGGCTCCGGGCGGCGCTTACCTCAAGTGGCTCCCGGAAGCAGTGGCATGTCCCCCATCCAGCTCCTACGCGGAGGTGTGGTCAGGCAGCTCTGCACACTGCCCTGTCCACAGGCACCGCCTCTGCAGCTCCCATTGACACGCCGGAGGGAGCCATTGGAGCATGTAGGAGCCAGAGGAGGGCCATGTGCTGCTTCTGGGAGCCGTGTGGAGCGGCCCCCAACCCTGCACCCTGGCTGGAATGGGGAAGGCCCCAGGCCCTGCTCCCCAGCGGGAGCTCGAGGGTTGGCTTAAAATGGCTTGCCTACCCCTGTGTAGCCGGTGTTAATGGGTGCCTTAAAAATATTTTTATTTATTTATTTGCTCTATAGACCATTGCAGAGGCACTTGAGGCTGTGGCTGTGCTGAGGAGCTGGCAGGGGCTTCATGTATCTCCCATTTTCTCCCCTCCGCCCCCAACATCAATAGGGTTCTGACCATTTATTTCCTGTAAGATTCCCCGACATTTGGAACATAATATCATATGCAGTGATCAGAAGTGGTGTGCAAAAATCACTGAAGACAAATAGGGAAATGTTGAGTGCAAGACCTTTGCAAGTTTGGCTGAAAATATATGTAATTATGTTGTTAAATTGGCGAGGATTCAGAGAAGAGCACCCCCTCCTGCACCCTAACCCCCATTTTGTGAGCATTCATGGCCCGCCATATAATTTCTATTCCCAGATGTGGCTCAGGCCAAAAAGTTTGCCCACCCCTGTGCTAGCATAACAATACTCCTATTTTATCTCTGCCCATTCTCCCAATAGCATTGAAAATGTTGGAACCCTGAATAACTTCTCTCAGATAGAAAGGGGGGGTGGGGGGGAGTGAAGGAATGTGGGGGTGCACATAGCTGTTGGCATGGGGGACCCTGTTGTGGGTGGAGGGGAGAGTATGGGCCACCCAGAACCCCTGCCATGTAGGAGGACCCTGGAATGTGTGGCACAAAACCTCTGGTGAGGGAGACTGGAGACCCTGACATGGCAGAAAAAGGGAATAGGGGCCACAGAGAGAGTCGCTGGTGTTTGGAGGAGGAAGTTGTGAGGAGTCCCTGGAAACAGAGGGGGAAAAGGGAGGGATACAAGGAGGCCCTGGTATGTGAAATAAGTTTGGTCTGTACAAGCTACAAAGCATATCCCCCCCCCCCACCCCTTACTATATTGTTTTAAAATACGTACATCCTTACACGTTTGTAGATGTCAGTTTTTCAGCTACTGAAGAGTACTAGAAAAATTCTTATTTTTGAGGCTTCATGTTCCTAAATGATGCACTGTAAAACATTCTCTGTCAAATGCTAGGAGTGAGGCAGCCATGGCCCTATCCTTGGACAGCTAAGATTTATGTTTCAGCCAATGACACTGTATTTTGTGTATTTGAGAATCAATGGTCAGACAGAAACGCATAATAAACATGCAATATAATTCTAAACCTGAACCTGCCCTCAATGTTTAGAGATGTTGAGCACCTGCAATGCCCACTTGGTGCAAGTCTCCGCTCCAGTACATAGAGACTGCACGTGAACCTGAAGAAAGACTCTTGGATCCAGAGAGTACATCCGGCCATCTCAAAACATTGTACAAGCACAGTGCATTATAGTGCAGCAATCTCACCTCTGCAGCGTTTGGTCTGAAAAACAGGCTAATACTTACGGGTCATAGATGCAATTAGGAGTGAAGGAGTGGTTGGCCTTATGCCCCAGCGAGGCACAATACTTGGTGGCATGGTTGTAAGGCTCTGGCACATCTATGACTGTTTCATCATCCAGGGCTATTGTGTTTCCATTGAGGGCCCAGTCTCTGCTGTCCACCTGATTTGCAAGTTAAAAACCCAGCATGTCTGGTCACCTTTTATTTGTTTTCAAAAGTTCCAGTAAGCACACACACACAAAAATCTTACATGAAAACAGTTTAAAAAAAGCAATGAAAATTCAGACTGGTTATATTCCGCCTGCCGCCTTACCTCCTGGTGTGTAATTCGCACTCCATTGTAAAAGGACATAACCATGCGCGATCCTGCTGCTATTTTAGAAAATAATCCTTCGCCAGCACTGGAAATGAGAGATGCATCAACATACACCCTAGAAAATAAAAAGAAAGGGTAGAAATTGGATATTTTCTCGTTGTCACATTTGCAATCCTCTACACAGTATTATTACTACAGCTACTAGTGCAGAGGTTAGTAGTTCATGCCCTTTAGAAAATGCAAAAGCAAAAGAACCCAAAACCTAATAACATTTTACTATTAGAGAAACAGGAGGACTTTTCTTGGGACATAGTTCTTAGGAAAAAGAAGTTACTTATAATTTCATTTTATTGTTCAGATGACCACCATTTTCCAGTCTCCCCCTAATGATGGTTAAACATGCAGGGACCTCCAATTCTCACTCCATGACTAGTCCAATTGAAATTCAATGGGACTACCCATGTGTGCAAGGACTACTCACTTGAGAAAGCACTGTCAGGATCAGGCCCTAGAACGCCACGTTTCTAAACAGTCACTAAGAACCTTTTGCTACATCACACATTTAGATGTTTGTAATACCAGAAGAGGAAGATTACCATCAGGTATACAGCAAAACCTTGTAAAATGAATGGAATTAAGGCAGCGAAGACTAGCAGTTCTACATGCTGTACATTGAGAAACATAAAAAGGTCATGTTAGTGACTGACTGGAATCCAGCATTCTGTAAAGAAACATGGCATGTCAACAGTCTCCCCTTTCCCCAGGGCTTATGTAATAAAGTACAAATAAACCCAATCCTGCTCACTTTATTCTGGTCAACAAGACTACTCAGATGAGCAGACTTTGACCTAACCTGAATCACTATGCTTGGCATATGCATCAATTTGAGACTGATTCTGTGTTCTGAAAAAGGGAACAGTGTATTTGTGCCAGATCCTTTAAGATGCTGAGCACCCTCAACTCCCCTTGAGCTTTACCTCGTAGGTAGGGCCCTTAATGAAGAGTTCTGGACTTCACTGAACATGACTTTGCAACTACATTTTTTTAAAGTCACTTTCAAGATGTTACCCAGAAGTATATTATGTCCATGTTCGGTCTACTAGATTGCCAGTTTTTCCATGTAAATCCAAAAGAAACTTCAGTTCAATTAAGTCTATGCTCCACATCAGTCAAGTTAAAAGGTCCAACCTGGCAAACCCTTAGACACCTGACTAGTCCTGCAATTGTTCGTATAAGTGAGGGTTTGCAGGATCGGGTCCCTAAATGCACAGCAGACCAAGAAGTTTACTGAAAGATTTTTAAATGGGAAAAAGAAAAATTCTACCTCTCTGACTCGTAAGGATCAGGAAGAAGTGCATTTGTAGAAATGCAAGATGAAGTAGATTTATCAAAACTGTATACTGGGCCTAAAAATAAATCAATACAGGAATTAAATTAATGGACAATATTAAAAGCATTTCTCTCTTTTGTTAAAGGGACACGCATTCAAGACATTCAAAAGAAAATTAAGTCTGAAAGATGAGATGAACAAAAGAAGAAACATACTTAAAAAGGATATTCCATAGAGCTGCACTGAAAACAAAATACCTGAATCCTCAGCCAGTTACTCCTTCTAGATTTTTCTCCTCCCAGGCAACTGAAAATAGCATTTTATATATACAAGAGCTTTAAAAAAAAAACAAAACACACACACAAAGAGGATCTCTATTATTAAAATTAGGGCCCATTTAAAAAAAAAAAAAAAAGGACTAATGGTTTGTGTGCCCAACTTGGACACCTTACATGGGCCAGACTTTGAGGAAGTGCTGAGCATCCACCTTCTGACAATTAAGCTCTTTCTAAAGTCTAAATTCTTGCACACTTGTATAATCAACTGTCTGATGTAATTTTGCCCCAAAATAAGCAATGCAGGTGGAAAAGGCAGGGAAAAAGCTGAGTATTTGAAAGTTTGATAAAAAGCTGTTGTCCATGGTAACCAAGTTCTAAAAATGGAGCTCTTCTTTCAGCTTTGCACACAGAGTGTAGTTGTATTCTATTTACAAAGCACAAACTGTACCCTCTCAGTTGGATTTTCTTCTTTTTAATTGTGCTATGCAAAGGTTTATCTACAATGTTTAAAAACAAAAGGTCACTGCTGTCCTCTGGCCTGTTTTCCCCCCTTTTTCCTAATGTTTAGGTTATTTCCAGACTGTTTAAGTACATATATCTTTGGGGCACAAAAGTAACAGTGCTAGGATAGATCATATTTCTACTAATGATCCTTTCTTGTCCACAACTGTAAAAATATCTACAACAACTAAAAAAACACCCCAAAACACTAATGGGTCAATTCACCATAGCCCTACACCCTATGTAATCATTTACCGCAGCACTGAATCGGTGTAAGATACTATCATTCTTACATTTAGCATTTTACGCCCACACACTGGTGTAAACGATGACACAAGTTGCAGGGAAATGGTGAATCAGATTCTTTCTTATCTATAGAAACTCATTAATCCTGATGTCTATGTCCCATGCTCATTATTAATGCAGTATCTAAGGGCACCCAAACAGTGTTAGTACTGATTTGTACAAACAAACCCAATAGATAGCAATACAGTTAGGACTGAATCATGACCCTTCCTTGCTTGTTTGTTCGCTCATTTTAACAATATGTCTGTCAACACGAAGAATCATTATAAGCTAATTTTCCAGCTGGCATGGGGAAAAAAGTGAATTTAAGGAGTGAACTGGATGGGGCAGATTTCCCAGACTTTTCCTTGGCCTTCCCCTCCCACTGTAACCTCCCACAGCATGTCTGCATTTTTCAGAGCAGTGGACAACACTGGAAATACACACCCACCCCACCTAACTTATAAAAGTCCTCATTAATGTTCTGTAATAGAAAAAAAATCTGGTGTTCTCCCTAATTGATTCCTCCTTCCAGTCAGACCTTACAAACCCTCAAGGGGAATATTCAGAGTATGGGGACGGAGGTGAAGAAAGAGAATGAGACACATAGACCAAAGAAGATATTTTTTTGTCAGTGTACAAGCTGCACATCAACTAAACTTACTGCCTGGTATCAGTTCAAAGTGTGGCTTTCCCTCCTCTACAGATGTAAGAGTTGCCAGTTTTGCTTCTATCATTTCTCCATCTATGAACCTTCCATAATATGCAGTCTTCTCATCAGGGTACACATAGGCTATTTTTTCCCCCGTCATCTCCCCTTCTTCATTCACTTCTCCAACAAGGCTGCCTCCATCCTGAAAGAGTGTCCAAAAGAAAAAAGTTTTTAATTATAATATATAATAAAAGAGCTGGCTATAAAAATACAGTGTCGGAGAAGGTCCTTGACATAGTTTACTGATAGGGTTAAAACTAGTTAGTAAGGAATCTATATAGCCATGATTAAAATAAGACACTTTTATTCCAAACTAAACTGTCCACACACAGATGCACACTGAAAGAACAAAAGGTGTGAATTAAAACTCATTATTTCAGTGCCAGGAGTAATTCCAATCAATGGAATTACACCAGAAAAAAAAACTGGTGTAAAATCTGAATTAGGCCTTCTGTCTTGTAGGTAAGTAGAAGCCACAAGGACTTCCATTCCACTTGAAACAAACATTGAGATTTCAAACAAGAAGGGGTAGCAGAGCTAGGCAGCGGCCCAGGGCACTAAAAACCTAATGCATCCTGCCTTGTCACATTTTGCAAAAATGGTTCAGTGCTGGGGGAGCGGGAATATGGGGGGTGGGAAGAAGAGAGAGAGAGAGAGAGGAGGAGGAGGAGGAGGAGGAATAAGAAGTGCTGCTTTGTATATTGTTATATGATGGTACATCAGAGGACTGAAGCCTATAAAGCATTACGGATGTATACTGGAGGTCTGGGAAGTAATTAGGAGTCGCACTGGAAGGAATGAACAGAATAAGAACTACAATGGAGACGGTGAGAGAAGAAACTAGAGGAAAGGCAATGAATTTGGGGAGAGAGAAAAGGGGACAATGGAAGGAAAAAACCATCAAGAAAACTGGAGAGGTAGGGAGAGAGCGGAATACCAAAACCCCAGAGAGAGAGTGCCTTGTCAGTTGCAGACTTTGAATCACCACTTCCAGCATTCAGGTGGAAAGAAGTGGCAGGAGCAATAAATAAGATCAACTCACCTGAACAAAAGGAAAGAAAAAATGAAAAACAAGAGACTAAAGAGAGTTACAAGTAATTATTTCTTTTACTACCAATGCTTCCACGCAGCATTTATTTTTCGAAGTTTTCCATGGAAAAGACCCCTAGCTACCCCACCTCCTTCATCTCCTGTTGACAGCTCCCAGCAATGTGAGCCCCTTTCCTTTTCAACTCTTCTTTCTTCCACCTCAACCATGTCATTTCAGCGTGAGAGACTGTTGCTGTGCCAGTGTCAGTCCAGAGCTACCTACTAGAGCTTACCTACTGAATACCAGGGAGCTTAAATGGGTTATAACTCCCAACTGTTGGGTATATTTTGCTCCTTCCATCCCCAAAATTACAGCTCATCAATTTTGGGGGAGACTTCTTCCTGGCTGCAGGAAGGCCACACAGAGAGAGACACTGGATTATGTACCATACTGCCCAACTACAATGGTTGAAGAGTTTCTAAGGCCTAGTCTTCAAGACAAAACTATCTTTAAACATGGGTATGGCTTAATGATGTTACAGGTTTTCTGTCCATACAGGTACGAATAAACCATGTTACAGCATATTTTGACAACAGCTATGTTTAAACAGTTATTTTTGGAGCAAAAATGGCATCTTAGAGATCACTTCTCATCCTAAATTCCATCCTGACAATTAATGCTAGCCAGACTGTTAGGAATGAACTTTCCAGGACTTGCAGCAGAGTTCTATCATTAGGAACTTGAAGGAAAAGTATGTGACCTTCATGGTCAGGTGTATTTAATTTTTTGCTTTCACTTGCACTCTGTTCTTGATCACAGATAATTGCTATTGGTATTTCCCTGGCAGCCTCAATTGTAATTTTAGTTACCTAATTCACAGACTGGACAGTAGTAAGTTAGGTTTTTAATTCCTTTAAGAAATACCCAATGGTCCACAGCATTTGAGAGGCACTAAATATGCATACAGATGGAACACAGAAGGAGCTGCCTCTTGCCTCGAGAGAATTCAATCTACTGGGTAGATAATTCTGTACAGAAGTCTTCCACTCCAACACTGCCTTTCATTTTCCACACCCAAAGTTCTTCGGGCCTTTGGTGGCATGCTACAGACAAATGTGCTGTACATGGTCACTTCAGGCCCTACTCAGCACTTACTCAGGCAAAATTTCTATGGACTTGAGTGGCCTGAGCAGGGAGTGCTGAATAGGGCTATTCATGAGTTTAAAAAAAAAAAAAAAAAAAGGGAAGAACACTGCTGTACAGTCTATAATTTAGCACATTTTAAAATATTCCCTGGAAGACAAAGATTCCCAAAGAAAAGTCCCAGCATTTACTCAGAGACAGGAACAGGAAACCCTTGCTATTTTCTGGAACTAGGACTTTTTACCCCTAAAGGAGTGGTCATAGGGAACAAACCTTATTCTCTAAGCCAAGTTCATGGAGCCAGGTCTAGCAATATGTCTTGCAACAGCTAGAAAGAAGCTTCCTCCCTAGGCCACATAGCAGTAACATATTTCAGCCTATACGGCTTCTGTGCCCTTCTTTTATTCTCCAACAAAGAAAACAGGAGATCAGGCTTACCGGGTAATATATCCAACACACGCCATGTCGATTATCATCTTTGTACTGCCCTTTGAATATCAGTCGTCCATCAATGTCATATTCCTGGGCAGGTCCATTAAGTTCTCCATCCACATGCGTGCCATGAAGAACCCCTCCATCCTCATAAGTGTAGAGTCCCTGGCCTTGGAGAGCATCATCGACATAATACCCTTCCAGTGTGCTGGTAACAAAGAAAAAAAGACAGATGGTGCAGTTGTTCCCCTCTTTTAAACAGAGCTCTTGAGAACTGGACAATATACTCAGTACAACCCTCACCCTCTGGGCATACTGCATATCATTTTAAAACCCCAAATCAAAAAAAACAAAACAAAACAAAAGCTAGTCTCCACTGAATTCTCTAGTTAAATAACACTTAGCACTTGTATTGTACTTTCATTGTCCAAGCACTTTACAGATGTTAATCATTCCATTGTACTGATTCAGCATTCTTGATCCACACTGCTACATTTTATAGATGGGGACACTGAGGAAGAGAGGTGAAGTGATTTATCCAAGGCCAAAGAGGGAATTCTTGTCAGAGCAGATTGCTTTTGGATTAGGATTCTCTCTCTTCTAACCCTATGCTCAGACCTTCAGATCCCATCTCTTCAAAGAGAATGTCTATACTACCCCCCTGATCAACACTTCTGGGATTGATGCACCAGGGTTGATTTAGAGGGTCTAGTGAAGACCCGCTAAATTGACCACAGATTGCTCTCCAGTTGAGCCCAGTACTTTACCCTGAATGAGAAGAGTAAGGTAAGTTGACGGGAGAATGTCTCCCGTTGACCCAGCGTAGCGTGGACCCCGAGGTAAGCCGATCCAGGGCTGGCTCTACTCAGCACTTACCAAAAAATTTGCCACCCCAAGCTGCGAGGGCGCAGCAACTGCCCAAGCAAGAAGAAGAAGAAAAAAAAAAGGATGGATGGATGGCCGGAATGCCGCCCCTGGAATTGTGCTACCCCAAGCACATGCTTGCTTTGCTGGTGCCTAGAGCCGGACCTGAGCAACATCGACTCCAGCTACATTATTCATGGAGTCATGTAGCTTAGGTCGACTTACCACAGTAGTGTAGACATAGCCTAAGTCTTGGGCTACACTACCAACTGACGTCAGTAAAATTATGGTGCTCAGGATGTGGATATTCCACACCCCTGAGCAATGTAGTTATATCGACTTAACCCCTAGCGTAGCCAGCACTTCTCCCATCAACATAGCCACTGCCTCTCGGGGAGGTGGAGTACCTACGCTGATGGGAGAAGCTCTCCTGTCAGCATAGGCTAGCAGCTGCACTGCTGTAAGTGTAGACAAGCCCTAACATACTACCAGCCTGGTGTTAGTTCTTGTCAACAACGTATTTAACAGCTGCCTGCACCAGATTTTCCAGAATCACTGTCATTTTGTTCTTTATTAGTACTGTCAAGTGATTAAAAAAATTAATCGCGATTACTCACGCTGTTAAACAATAATAGAATACCGTTTATTAAAATATGTTTGGATGTCTTCTACATTTCAAATATAATTGATTTCAATTATAACAGAATACAAAGTGTACAGTGCTCACTTTATATTTTTTATTACAAATATTTGAACTGTAAAAAACAAAAGAAATAGTATTTTTCAATTTACTTAATACAAGTACTATAGTGTAATCTATCATGAAAGTTGAACTTACAAATGTAGAATTATGTACAAAAATAACTGCATTCAAAAACAAAACAATATAAAACTTTATAGCCTAGAAGTCCCTTCAGTCCTATTTCTTGTTCAGCAAATTGCTCAAACAAGTTTGTTTACATTTGCAGGAGCTAAGGCTGCCCACTTCTCGTTTACAATGTCACCTGAAAAGCGAGAACAGGGGCTGACATGGCACTGTTGTAGCCGGCATTGCAAGACAGTTTACACGTCAGATGCGCTAAAGATTCATATGTTTGTTCATACTTCAACCACCATTCCAGATGACATGCGTCCATGCTGATGATGGGTTCTGCTAGATAATAATCCAAAGCAGTGCAGACCAAAGCATGACATCTGACTCAGATGATGAAAATGAACAACATCAGAAGGTTGATTTTCTTTTTTGGTTCTTTGGGTTCTGTAGTTTCTGCATCAGATCGTTGCTTTTTTAAGACTTCTGAAAGCATGCTACACACATCATCCCTCTCAGATTTTGGAAGGCACTTCTGATTCTTAAATCTTGGGTCGAGTGCTGTAGCTATCTTTAGAAATATCACATTGGTATCTTCTTTTCAATTTGTCAAATCTGCAGCGAAAGTATTCTTAAAATGAACAATATGTGCTGGGTCATCATCCGAGACTGCTATAAAATATATGGTAGAATGCAGGTAAAACAGAGCAGGAGACATACAATTCTGCCCCTAGGAGTTCAGTCACAAGTTTAATTAACGCATTTTTTTTTTTTTTAAACAAACATCAGCATGGAAGCATGTCCTCTGGAATGGTGGCTGAAGCATGAAGGGGCATGCGAATGTTTAGCATATCTGGCACATAAATACCTTGCAATGCCTGCGACAAAAGTCCCATGTGAATGCCTGTTCTCACTTTCTGGTGACATTGTAAATAAGAAGTGGGCAGCAGCATCTCTTTAAATGTAAACAAGCTTGTTTGTCTTAACGATTGGTTGAATGAGAAGTAGGACTGAGTGGACTCCTAGGCTCTAAAGTTTTGCATTGTTTTGTTTTTGAGTGCAGTTACGTAACAATAAAAAGTCTACATTTGTAAGTTTCACTTTCATGATAAAGAGATTGCGTTGGAGGTGAACTGAAAAATACTGTTTCTTTTGTTTATCATTTTTACAGTACAAATATTTGTAATAAATAATAAAAAGTGAGCAGTGTACACTCTCTTATGTATTGTAATTGAAATCAATATATTTGAAAATGTAGAAAACATCCAAAATACTTAATAAATTTCAATTGGTATTCTATTGTTTAACAGTGCAATTGAAACCACAATTAATCACAATTAATTCTTTTAATCATGATTTTTTTTTAAGTTAATCGCATGAGTTAACTGAGATTAAAAAAATAGGGCTGTCAATTTAAATATATATATACACACACACACACACACACACACACCCCCTCTATTAAAAAGGAATGTACGTTGTCAAGCAAAACTCATACAGCATTTTGCTAGTGAGTCACTGATTTCACATAACTTTTCTCTTACAATACCTTTAAAAGAGTAGCAATGATACTCGGAGCTAGAATATGTTGTCATTTGTTTTCTTTTTTAGAAAACAATGCTGAGAGAAACTAACAATTAGGGATTAAAAAAAATTCCTTATTATAATGTCTCTTTCCTTGCAAGCTAAAACTTTTTTTTTTTTTAAACAGTGTCTACTTTGCCTCAATATATGTAATTAACATATTAGCTGTTTGCTACTTAATGTCTAATAATATTGTCTACACAATTTATGTTAAAATGCAATGACATCTATGGTAAAAGCATAACCGTCTATGTGTTTCAGAAGACTTCAAATATTTGCTTTATTGTTGTTGGATATGGGTATCAAAGAGACTCTTGAGTTTCTAAAGTTTCCCTTCTTTACTTTTAGAGTGTTTTGTCCCACTGCAAGAAAGATACTTTTGTTGATACAACGCAAAAGCAAGATGCCCATAACTCAGTATTTCAGATCGCACTAGGACTTCAGGTTTATCTGCAAAAGGAAATGAACCTGTTCATTCCAAATGTCAGTTGAGGGAAGGCTAAGGAAAAGCGGTTGTGGACAACCATGCTTTGGCTACTAAAATGGACAGAGTTAAACTTTTTTTCCAACAAGGACAGGACATTCAATACAAGCACAAGGGATCAGTTGTTGTCAACCACGGGCCATTTTCCTAGTGTATAAGGTGTTAGTTTTCCCTGCTTGTTTCTAGCTCCAGTAAAAATCAGCTTCAGAAATCTTCCTATGAAGTGAGCTGTAGCTCACGAAAGCTTATGCTCAAATAAATTGGTTAGTCTCTAAGGTGCAACAAGTACTCCTTTTCTTTTTGCGGATACAGACTAACACGGCTGCTACTCTGAAAAGAAATCTTCCTGGTAACTGAACATGCAAAGAATGCTGAATGTTAAGATTGTAAGCTCCTCAGGGGAGGAGTCACCTTCACATTGTGTCAAGCACATTTTCAGCAGTTATTATAATAAATTAAAATGTTAAAGCTCCAGGTCACTGACATTACAACTGCCCTGTAAACCTTCGAACAATTTTTGGGAGGTTGTTTGTCTCCCCCCACCTCTCATTTTCTCCAACGCAAGTCTCTGGGATTTCTCTATACAACTTAAAAATGTTAACCTCCCACCCTTCCTCTCTATGCTCAGGGATGCCTCAATCTTTCCCACTTCTAGTAATTCCCAAACAAATAAGCTTCAAACTTTCCCTTTTGTAACACTGTTCTCAGCACTTGCTAGAGAAGTGCCAGTTTAGAAAATGCATCTGAAGAAGTGGGTTTTTTACCCACGAAAGCTTATGCCCAAATAAATCTGTTAGCCATCGGACTTCCTGTTTTAGTTTAGAAAATGTTTCTAGTTCTCCATAGAGAACAGCAGTTGTTCGATGACATCCAACGCTTTTCTGCTCACAGGGATTATTCTCAAAATGCTCTCAGACAAATGTTAGTGTGAAAGTAAAAGTACCCAATACAAAATGTGGAGTATGCTGGAGTTGAAATTTCATTCTTTGCAAAACATGTTTTTTCTACAAAATGACAATTTGATCCAATCTCTCTCACTTCTTTAAATAATCAACACACAGGACAGCAATGCTGACAATGAGCGGAAAGGTTTACTTCTGCTAAATACCCAAGTGCTGGTTTGGACCATTTTATTCCCCTATCCAAAAAAAAAATTTTAAAAAATGAGAACATTTATAATGTTGCATATGGTCCCTATTCAGGGTTTGGTAGGAACAACCTACTCCTGAACAGGAGAGCTACAGTGCAGTTGTCAGCCTTCACTGGTAGGACTGCAATGGAAACTGGCCATGGAGGAAACATGTCTGGGCTAAGCCAAAAACAATTAACTTGTGCTAAAGCACACAAGAGTATAAGGGGTTGGGTGTTTTGGGAGTCATGGCAGAAAGAGTTGAGCTCTGATGAAGACAGGGAGCAGGGAAATGACAGCTTTGATGAAGCCAGGGGAGCAGAAAATCTGGTTTAATTCCTTGTTTAAGAAAAAAAATCCTTAAAGAAACAAAAAATCAACTTTCCCGTCTCTTCCACACCCCCTCCGCCCCCCGTATTTAAACCATGAACTTTTGGGTGCAGCATCCTTTTTCATTAGCTGTCCCAAAGCTGTGCAAACTGCAATATCATCAGTTAGGCTGTCCAAAAGTAACTAGCAGCATTTGAGTCAACTCTACTTTAGTTAAGCTCAAACCTGTATGGGCCCTATCCACATTACAGAAAACAGTTTTAAAAATATATATATACACAGATACTCAGACTATTGTGTTTAATTTTGGTCTGATAGTTACCAAAAACGTACAATAGGTAACTGTTTTGTTTGTCAAAGAATCTGATGTTCATGAAAGGTGCTGGGTTGACAGCTCTGAAGAATTACAGAAGAGACACGGCATAAATACAGGGAAGCTCAGGCTGCCAATGCAACCCTGCCTGCACCCTGCCATTTGGAGGGACCACTTCTCAGAGTAAAGAACAGTAGCTCAGTTTCCATATCTAGACAATCTCTGGCCTCTCTGCGGAGACTTCCAACAAGTATGTTTACACTGAAGCCTCCTCTGAGAAATCAAACCTCATTTTACATATGCCAGCTGTTAGTAATATTTTTCAGTCATTCCCAACAGGCCTTGAAATGGCCAATTGCTACAGACAAATAAGGTTTCCCTAGTGAGCATGCGGGCCCATAAAATTCAATTTTGCAGAACTTATTCTTTAGAAAAATCATTTAGAAAAATAAGGTTACAGGCCCTTATGGCTGGGAAGATAAACTTGCCAGTTTGAACTACATGTAAAACAATGCCATGCTACACCCCTGAGTTAGCTGATAGGCAGCTCCAGTACCTCTGGCTGCTGCTCAGAACTTTGCCAAGCATAAGCAGAACGGAATTGACAAGACTTTGGGGGTCAGTTTCACCACCACTATTCATAGCACTACACAGCTGCGAAAATCAAGAATGATGTCATTTTGTATATCAGCTGCTCCTTCTGAGGAAATTGCTGAGCAACAGCAAAGAGAGGTACTAGACCGATTTGTGAGGAAAGGGGTGGGGTGAGGTGGAGTGTGTGTGGGGGGAAATACGGCTAGGAACAGTGAAGTAATTGAGACCTTCCACTTTTTACAGATGAGGAAACTAGCCTGATTTTCAGAAATGCATCTACAATTGCCACTGTCTTCAGTGGGAGTTATGCTGTGACAGAGAGAGTCAGGTCATAAATGATTTTTACAAGATCAAAGAGCTGGGAATATAAGCCATATTTAATTCAGTCAATATTTTAACCACTAGACCGCAGTGTCCACTAAACAAGTTTCAGCACTAATTAGATTGTAAGCTCTTTTGTGCAGAGACCATTTCTTTCTGTATCTTTGTAGTGGCCCCATATTACTGGGCCCAAATCCAAAATGGAGCCTCTGGGCATTACCATAATACAAAAAGCCCAATGAACCAGACTGGAAAATAGTTGTCAGCAGGTTTTTAAACCACCATGTATGGAGTTAAAATCATAAGACTTCCTTGAAATCTTGAATTAATTTAAAGCTTTACTATTAAAGAGGACTACAGTGACTTGACTCTCATATTAAGGAGCAGTCCCTGGGGTCACTCCATTATTTTCAGAGTTCACAAACAGATGGAGACACTGTTACTCTAGCCAGCACACAATGAAGAAACTATCCAACTAAAGCTCTCATCGGAAAGCAGCTGCTGGAACTAGGAACACATATATCCTCCCCCGCCAAAAAAAGTTAGTTACATACTGGTGTAAACAGGAGAAAAAAAAAAAAAAAAGGAAGACGAGAAAAGAGCCAATGTTTACCTTCCATCAAAAAAGAAGAACTTGCCACGGCCGTTCTTTTCTCCATGCACAAAGTTTCCCTCAAATCTGTCTGTGGATGAATAGGTGACTGTACAGAACCCATGTGGCAACCCATCATCATCCAGAAGCCCTTAAGCAAAAACAAAAACAAATAAAAAATAGCAAAGATATCAGAACAGGTGTGCAATCACATATAGTAATCAACATATATCTCCCTTCCATATGTTGTTGCTCCCCAAAATATTTATTTTAACAGACCTACTAATCAAAATATTTTATTTAAAACAAAAAAATGGGCCAGAGCTATTCAGGACTATTTGCAGCCAGTTACTTCATGGCAACAACCTGTTCCAAAAATCTTTGGGGAGAAAAAAAAAAAAGCCAAGATAGAGTAGTTGATGGAATAAGACAACACACTTCTCAACTAAGTACTGCCCATACTGTATTATGTTCAAGTACCTTTAAAAAAAAAAAAAAAAAAAAAAGAGCCACTTCCTAGAAGTATTTCTCCCACATGACACTGGAATGGATTAAAGGCTTTCCAGTTCATACAATTATAAATTTAAAAAAACAAAACAAAACTTGTACATCTTGAAAAACATGCTCAACACCTACTAGCCCAAAGACAAATCCTACTAGCCAGAGTGAAAAAAATCCCTTTGCGTCCAAACTACATCCCGTGAAATTTAAACAGGCTTTGTAATGTTTATTATTTACTCTAGTTTTAACAAATCAGACCACTTTCTATTTAACACACTTTAAGTATAGTTTACTATGTCTTGCTTGCTCAGGTTATGCCTCCTTTCCCTTCCATGCTTCATGTCCCTTTTTCCTTTATTGCAAGAGATCACAGTGCATCTTTTTCTATTGTTTTCAATATCTGTTTTTTCTCTTCCTTCACCCTTTGTAAGCTTCTCTCTTCCTACCTTGTGTGCTTTTCCTCCTCTCCTGTATTTTCTCTTTCCCATTTCTCCTCAAAGGCTCTCCGCTATCCCTTCCTCTATTTCTTCCACCTCCCTCCTTAAGCAGACAAAAACCAAACATCTAAAAAGCCAAAAGATGATCACAGGTGGCCCTGCTGTCTAGAGGCAATATCCAGGTGAAAAACCCAAGTTCTCTCCACAGCTGCTGGGAAGTGGGAGAGTGCTTGGGAAGTTCACTGCTTTGTAGACTCCAGCTGGGAAGCGTCTGATTTGAACACCTCCCAGCCCGATCTGACCATTCCATTACACCTCTGCTATTCCACAGCTTCCGGTTGCTCACAGAGTGGGGAGCATGGCAAGTCTCTGCTAATCTGTACCTCCTCCGCTTCTGATTCTGGGGTTCCTCTCTAGCAAACAGCTTCCGCATCTGCTTCCACTGTTGCTCTGAACTTTCTCAAGCAGCAGCATGAATCAGACCTGATTCCTCCCACTTTCACTACTGCCCACAGGATTCAGAACAGCAGCTGTGTAAACTGATGAAGGTCTGTCAGTTTTCACTCCTCTGTAGTTTTGGAAAACCAGGAGCAGCAGCAGCAAAGAAACCAAAGTCACTTGATTCAGAAAGATGATACTTCACTGGTTACCACTTGGATTCACATTCTGGAAGATGATCTTCCCAACTCCACTGTTTTTCCCTGCCCTGCCAACCTTACAGTCTAGGTTAGAGAGGAAAGATGACACAGAAAGAGACATTGTAAGGGAAGGAAGGAGGACAAATGAAGCTTCTATGAGCTCAGGGAAAGCATGTTGCATAAGCATCAATCCCCCTTCTCTTGAGTCAGGACTTTCTGTGCCCTTATTTCCCCTTCTTTACTATTCCCTAGAGCTGAAAGCCCCATGTTATTGCTTATCTATAACTCTTCTACAAAGTACACCAAGCAGTTCAGAAAAAATGTAACTACCTTTTTCCAGGTAACACACATATATACACTCCTACATCAGAGCTGGACACAGTGTGGTCTAGGGAATCTCCTCTCAGGTGTTAATAAGTTACATGCACAGACCAAGGGGGAGGAACCAAGCAGCCACATCCATCATTTTAAAGCAAGCTGGTTTTCAACATGCCAGCTAACAGATCACACTGTCAACATACACATTTCTTCACCTTTGTTACCAACATCACCTTGAATTATTAAAGGCCTTAAAATCCATTTTACTGTCACTGCTGTTTACTGCTTGCATTTCTCTCACCTTGGATAATTAAAGTGCACAGAGTCAGCGTTAGCTTGTAAGCGCTGCAGCAGTGACTGTCTTTTTGTTGTGTGTTTGTATGGTACCTAGCACAACGGCGTCCTAGTCCGAGTAGGCTCCTAGGCACGATCGTAATATAAATAATAATAATATTTTCAGGATGTTAGTGCTTCAATATTTGGGTTTCAAAAATTGCAGAGGAATGTTTATTTAAAAACTCAATTGTTTCCACTAGCATTTAAAAACACAAGATCAGATTCATTCCGCTGCAGGTGCCATGGAGAGGCAGTTTTCACCTCCCCTACTCGGGGGCTGCAGGGACTGATGTAGGCTATTATTCACTTTTGTGCTGCCCTAAGTCATGCCCCTGCTGCAACGGCCCCTATGGGGTTTTGCAGGGACAGAGAATATCCAGGCTCCAGTTTTTTGGGCTATACCACACTCCCTTGTGACTGCTTACACCCCATTTTCACACCATCCTCAGCACGCCCTGGAACGCCACAAGCCAGGATCTGCTGTGGAAGTGGTGCAGATGTGGCTCTGTGCCTGGCATAGGAGCCTTCTTCAGCAGGAATACTCACAAGTGGTGCGTATGCAGTGTTCCCAACTCTCATGGTTTTGTCATGAGTCTCATGATAATTATTGTTTTCTTAAAGCACCAGCTTCTGGAGTCAAGGGGATATGTGATTATTTCAGCCTTCATTCTTAAAGAAAAAGTAAGTTGCCAGCCCTCATGGCTCTGGAGAAAGTTTTAAAATGTGACCCGAGTGCACCCTAAAAGATCAAAAAGCAGAAGGCAAATAAAAAGACCACATCTATTATTTTTACATAATCATGATTTTAAAGCAAATCTCATGATTTTTGCTGAGCATGACTCATGATTTTTGAACACTTGGGGATGGCAATACTGCCTATACTGGTCCTATGGACCTTTCACCCCAGACTAGCTCACACAAAGGGACCATAAGATAACAAATAATCCTGTCCATTGGGGAAAACACATCCATTGGTCTCAGGATTTAGGAAGGAATTTAAAAAAATATTTTATTTAAACAAAAAAAGTTACCTTTTAAGCCAAACCCAAATGGATAGGTCCCTTGGTACTCTAACATTGGTTTATTTCATTATTTAAACTCCACAATTGCTACAGGGAGAGTGACACAGAGGACTGTCTGTGCCAACTAACAAAGGGCTCACTGTTCTTTACAAGCAACTCCTGCCTCAGACCTAACAAACTCACTACACCTAATTCACCCTTCGATTATATTTATCCATAAAAGGTAGCATGTGATATCTGTACTGAAAGCTTGTAACTTACAAATATTCAATCATTGCAAGATGCAGGTACAAGTAACATTTAAGAACTAATGTAGCTACATTGAAAATTATGCCCTTATGGAGTGAAGTGAATCACTAGGGAATCATATGGTTAGGTACTGGCCCATTCAAGTGGGAGAGTGTTGTGAGACCTCCCTGTCCAGCCAATTATGTAATGTATTGTTCAACTGTCCACCTCTGCACTAAGCCAGGACAGTCCATGGAAAACCAAAGACAAACAACAAAACCACTTGGAAGTTAAAAGAAATGATAGGACAGTGAGGGGATTGCCTTGTCTGTGAATAAAGCCATGAGACTGATTCAGTATATCACAGGGTGGAGAAAGTCACTCCACCTCCATTGACTGAGGAGGCACCTTGATGAAAGACTGGGTCCTAGCTCCTTGGGGCTAGCAATGCTTCAAAAGACTGACTTGCGGGGTAAGAATCTACTTTACTAGACAGGATAGGTAATATTCATAAATTTAGGCCCTAGTTCACATTTTATTGTTTCCACCACTCACACTTATTTCTACATAAATCTCTATTCTTTCTTAAATAAGTTTCCTTTTTGTTTTACTATAACTGAATTCAAGTGTTGTGTGATATACAGCAGTGGGCTAAGGTCAGACTGGTAAACTGGGGTACACTGCTCCTTTGGGAATGGAAGATCAGGGATTTCTATAAGTATCCAGTGATCAGGGGCTGGATACCACAGGAGGACACTCTGAAGGGACTCAGGGGCTGGGGTGTAAATATTGTCAAGCTGCAGGGCAAAGGCAGGGCTGGCATAGGCCAGAGGAGAGTTCTTGAGTTGCTGACAGGATAGCTGTGTTAGCTCTGTAACACCCAGCTGGCACAGGCAAAGAAAACTTTATCATGCTGGAGGCAGGTGGCAACAAGCTGACTCACAGATCTGGGTTCTCCAGAGAGAGTCAGAGAGAGTATGGAGTCTAAGTTGGAAAGGAGATGTCCAGGAGAGGATTGCTGTGAGTAGAAGTCCAATTAAGTATGAGCAAGTTTGAAAAAAGCTGAAGTTGACTAAACAGAGCAGGTTATGTCATCTTCAAGCTGAGAGTAGTGAGAAAAGGTAGTGAGAGTGTGGGAACGATGAAAAATAAGTTACATTGTAAAAATATTTTGGTTTTAATAATCTAAGGTATTACTAGTAAGTAGGAGAGAATGTTTTAAAACAGGCAAGCATGCTGCTCTCCAAACCAGTAGAAGAAAGGCAAGCTCCTGGCCCATTGGGGGTGTGTGTGTGTGTGTGTGTGTGTGTGTGTGTGTGTGTGTGTGTGTGTGTGTGTGTGTGTGTGTGTGTGTGTGTGTGTGTGTGTGTGTGTGTGTGTGAGAGAGAGAGAGAGAGAGAAAATAAGGGTTTGTCTACATAGGAAATTGTTTACTAGTTACACCAGTATAGTTAAAGTGCTATAGTTACACCAGTATAACAGTGTGGACACTCTGATTCCGGAATAAGAGTGGCTTTTTCCTGTTTACAAACTAAATCAGAAAAAAAGCAAAAAAAAAAAGAAAAACACCCAAAACCCTCTTATACCAGAGTTAAAGTGCTCACGAGTTATACTAGTGTAACTATATGGGTTTAAATTCACAACTTAGTTTATGTTGATTTAACTTTCCCATATAGACAAACTGTAAGGAAGTAAAACTAATTCCTGACAGAAGGGCAAGATTGTTATAAAGTACCGAGGAGAAAATATTTTCAGGTTAAGTCAAACTGTGCACACTGTACTGCAACAAAATATTTGTTCAGTTTGGTGAGGATGCTACTGGAGTGCAAAAACAATTAAAACTGTCATTATAATCTGTATAAACATACATTACATGCCAGAATTTTTGTGCAGTAGGAGGCATATTCTCCCAGTGATTTTAACAGAGACCTGCAGTCTAGTGGCCTCCGTACAAAGCGAGAGCCATGAACTTGAGTTCTAACTTCAGACATGACAGAGAACAGTGGCTCTCAAATTTTTGTACTGGTGACCCCTTTCACATCGCAAGCCTCTGAGTGCAACTCCCCCTTGTAAATTAAAAACACTTTTTAATATATTTACCACCATTATAAATGCTGGAGTCAAAGCAGCGGTTGTGGTGGAGGCTGACAGCTCATGACCCCCCATCTAATAACCTCAGAACCCCATCAGGGGTCTCCAACCCCCAGTTTGAGAACCTCTGACAGAGAGGGTCCAATTCTTCTCACGTTACTTTTACATCAGAAGAAGTGAAAGGGGAAAAAAATTAAATCCAGCCTGCCTTAACCTAAGGCAAATCAATTTTAAGCTTAGTTACACTGGTGCAACTTTTCTAATATACACCAGGCCTTACGATTCAGTCCAATTCCTACTGAAGTCAACCGCAAAAGTCTCACTGATTACAGTGGAACCAAAATGGAATACTTCATTTCGCCTCCTCAATTGCCCCTACCCATTTGTAAAAGAGAGAGAGAGAGTTTTTGCTTCATTCCCTTATTTGGACATTATCAAGATTCTTGTATCTTCTCTAGATAGTAAACTCTTCAGAGCAGTGACCTGTCTTTCTGTGGGTTTGTAAAGCATGTAGCACACTAGACCCCCAGCCTTAACTGAGGCCTTTATACAAGGCTACAATACAAATAATAATAATAGGGTTAATAAGAGACTAAAACACATGAAGGCCAGCCTGGTGGTCTAGTAGTAGTGGTCTGTATTGTGAGGCAACAGACCTGGGTACGATCTCATTCCTAGTTCTAGCTCTGGGGTAAGGGCAAAAAGGAAGTCCCTAATGTCACTCAAAAGCAATCCCTCTGCCAACCAATAGTTACCTTCAAAACTCACCCGAAAACACAGAGAAATAAGCCATTATATGAAACCATATAATGCTGCAAAGGAACTAGCTATGATATCAGGAACCGTATCATCATGCCTAGCACAACTAAAAATAGCCCCCTTACAAGTATTTTTTGGCACGGATATAATACCAAGTTCCTACACAGGTACACGTATAGGCAGAGGCGGTCTACACATCACATCCACAGTATCCGGCACTTTCAGAAACCCCTCTATTCCCCCTTGCAATTTAAAGTTCCTATATAATCTATGAGTTTTGCATAGCCCCCATTGCTAAAATATCCAATCACTTATTATATCTATGTCATAAGACCAGATTCTAGTAGTAGCTGCACAGCACACACTATCACACATCTACTGCCATGCTGCCAAGCTAAGCTCAGTAACCTCTTCAATAAGTGATAATGCACACTGGGTCCTGTTTGCCTGCCACAAGGTACAAGTAACCTGCCAATGACTGATGGGAGTTAGTTGTATCCTGCCACACAAATTCCAACATTGTGCTCTTAACCATGATATCAGAGTATCTAGGACTCCTCTTGGTAGTAGGAGCTGTGACCAGGAATTGTCAACTGGCAAATTTTACTTAAGAGCTTCACAAGGCAAATCCTGACTATATTCCTAAATGCCTAAAAGGGGAATGTATGTTGCTGACAGGGATGCCATTTGTGCTACTATAGGAAATTCTGGAATAGCTTTGACATCACAAACTTCTCCTTTTTAAGGTCTGTATCTCAGTCTCAAAACTCTTCTCTGGTCTTAAAAATGTGCCAACCAGGTGGTTAGCTTTGGGGAGGCACTAGGGCCCAAGGATAGAGCACTGGACCGGGAGTCAGGAGACCTGGATTCTATTCCAGCTGTGCTACTGATCTGCTGTGTGACCCTGAGCTTTTCACTGCCTGCCCCAGTTCCACCTTCCACTCTGTCTCCCTTGTCTCTTTACACAGTAAGCTCTTCAGGGTAGGGACCATCTCTCACTATGTGTAGGTATTTAGAGACTAGCGCACTGTCATCTGGGCCTGTGGATGCTCCTGTAATACAAAGAGTGATACACACACACACACACACATATATATATATGTGTGTGTGTGCGCGCGCATATATATAATATATATATATATATACACATACACACACACACACAAGTTAATAGTTTTGTCCTGCATCTTCAAGACAAAATGTCAATTTTTATATTGCAGAGAGCGGGTGTGTGGTGGGGAGGAGGAGGACAGTAATATTTTATATTTACATAGTGCCTTTCATGCTGAAGGACCTCAAATAACTTAGGTCACTAGAAATATGGCACACTACTGCTAAAATGCAGTCACCTCAGAAGCAGAAGCAGGCAACTAACTGGCGCACACCATACGACACAAAAATGGGAAATATGAGAGTGGAAATGTTGGCTGTGGTGGTCTTTAAGTTGCACACTGAGCCATTGTTTTATACACTATCCTCCAAAAAAATGTGGACCTGATTCTCTGTTGTCCTGCACTTTGTCTAGTCATTTACACCAATGCAAAATGTGTGCAAATCAGGTTAAGACACTACCAAATCAGAATGCAAGTGACCACACTAGGTGCAAGGCTACAGAGAATCAGATCCAATTACTTTAAATTAAACCCCAAGTACATGCCACATACACTTATTTCTTGTTTCAGGTCAAATGTGTCAAAACAGAATAACTCCACTGGAGTCAATTCAGATTGACTGGATGTAAACTGTTGTAATACAGTACCAAACAGAATCTGGTCCTTAATTTGCCATGTAAACTAGATCCTTTCTAGAAAGCCTCCAAGATCTTAACATCAGACAATTATATTTAAAATGAAATGTGTGTACTACCATTGTGACAGTGCATACTATAGAACACCAAGTACTAGGGGCCCAGACCTCGAACCACTTAAACATGGAAGTAACTGTATTCACTTAGCCCTGTCCCACTGAGTAGTTACTCGGGTCCTTAAGTATTGGAAGGATCCGACCCTAAAGATTTACACAGCACCATGTACTTATGAACAGGAACGATCTATTTAGCTGAAAAACGAGTGGCTACTCTCAAAAAAAAAAAAAAAAAAAAAAAAGTATAAATAGGCCTGCAACAAACCAGGCACGAACCGTTCTTGTCCATGGCACTGCTAAGTTTTCCAAGGCATCAGATACCATCTGAAACCTTCTGCCCCACCAGAGATCTTACCTCGCTATAAAAAGCTGCTTCAAGCACTTTTTTAAAAAATGTCGTGAAAACAAAAAGCGGCTCCTTACAAAGGAACCACCGCCCCGCTGCTCTTTACGCATGGTGGGGGGGGCCGGCTGCGGCTCGTCGGGCCGAAGCCGGTAGCGAGAGGCGGAGCAGCGGGAGCGCACCAGCCTGGAGGACGGGGCAGCGGGGCCCGGGCTGGGAGGCTGCTGGGGGGGCGGCGCGCGGCCCAAGCCGTGCCACGTGCTGGCCCCTGCACGCCAAGGCTGGGCTGCGGGAAGGGGGGGGCGCTCGCACTGCGCAGGCCGGCTCTGCCCGCCCCCAAACTTGCCCCCAGCCCCCACCCCAGGGGGAGCTGTAAGGCCCAAGGGGCTGCAGCAGGTTCCGGGCCCCGGCGGCTGCAGGCTGGGGCGGGCAGAGCCGTGCCTGGGGGGCGGAGGGCGGCCGCTCGGCAGCGCGGGGCTGGCGGCGAGCCGCGGTGACCCGGGCTACCCCGCCGGACGGGGCTCGGTTACCTTCCACGGTCTCCTCCAGCGTGTCCTCATCGCTGTCCATGGCCGGGGCCGCTGGGCGCCCTGGGCGGCTGTCCGCGCTCTCCCGCCCTGTCTCCCCCTAGAGCCCGCGGAGCGAACGGCTCCGCGCACCCCAACCGCGGCGTCTGTGCGGGCGCCGGGCTCGCTGCGCTTTGTTATAGAGCAGCTGATCCGCTGACATCACCCAGGCAGGGCCGGGGCCGCCGCCTGACTGACAGCTCCCTGCAGCGCCCGGCCCGCCAGGCAGGCCCACCCCCGCCGCGCGCACAGCCAGGCCCACCCGCGACCCGCCCCGCCGGGAGGTGGGCGCCGAGACAGGGCGAAACCCACCCGCCTAGTGCACCGAAACCGGCACCGGGGCAGGCCCCCACACCCAGCCCGCGGGCAGCCAGCAGAATCAGCAACCCCCCGTGTTCCACAATGGTGAGTCAAGGCACCCAACATCAGGAGATAGATTAAAAATCATGGGATTTAAAAAACAAAATCAATTTTAGATTATTTTTGTCTTCCAACAGTTGAAGCTTTAGGAGACATGTGGCTCACAGTTGTGAGTTTCATCAGCAGCCTTATCTTACAGAAAAAATGAAAGCTGAGATTCTCATGAAACAACATGATTCCTGTAGCCAGGGCCTTAAGAAAAACACCAAATATCACAAATCGTGAGAGCTGGCAAGATACTGAATCACGCACAAACTCTGAGAAAATGGCAGACACACAGTGGTGGCCTGGCATGCACACATCGGCAGGCTCCCCAAAAGAACCCTGCACACACACAGCAGGACTGACTGTCCCAAAGAGAAGGTGTGAGTCTGCACTGGATTCTTTTTTAGGGATGTCCCCAAATTACTATGAACCCTACATGACCGCAAAGGAATAAAGCAGAACCTTTCTTGCTTTGTAGCCTTTGACCTGCTAGAAGACCTTAATCTGGTAATGCTAAAGAAGAGTTTTCGAGCTCAGGGCTTCTCCAAATTTTTCATTTAATAGACCGCTTTGTAAAGAGATCCTCTTTTGGATGCATCTCCCTACCCAGCACCTATCCCCCACTCCTTGGTACTTAGAATCTTGTGTTGTGCAGGCCATCAGGAAGATCTCTGGTGGCCCACAGACCAGTTTGGTGTGGTCTTTTTCACTGGTTCTCTGTTAGGGGAACAGACAAAACAGCTGTGGATGATATTCTGGACAGAACTGTAACTACAATAATATTTGAATACTATTTCTCTTACGTTCACTTAGTCTAATAATTGTTAGAGGTGTTAAATTTAACTGCATGGCAATATAGAGAACGCTGTGTTTAAGGGTCAATGTATTGTTTTAGGAGGGGATGTGGAGGCTTCTTGCAGAAAGTCCCTATTGCCTATAGAACAGCTCCTCTTCCACAGCAAGAAAAAAAACAACAACCTTCAAAGCATGGAACAATGCCCGTCTTATTTGTAAATTCTTGTCATCAGTATCTAGGAGTTGCTTTCTTCTGGACACAGAGTACAAGCTCTTTCCTAGACTTTCAAACATTTAGTAAATAATACAAACTTCAAAACACCACAATGAGGTAGTTATTATTACAATTTTATAGATGGCAACACTGAAGCAAACAGTTAAGATCAACATTTATTTAAAAACTTGGGTGCCTAAAGTTAGGTACTTATATCCATATATGGTAATTACATAAAGGAGGCCTAATTTTCAGGGTACCCTGAGTTCCTACTCACTGACTTCAATGTGTGTTCAGCACCACAGAAATTCAGGGCACTTTTAATTAGATATCTAACTTTAGTCAACTAATTTTGAAAACTTGGCCTATATCTCCTGACACCCAGCCTTGTGTTTTGTCCAGCCTTTACCTAGTCTGTGTTATGTCAGCTTATGCTGCAGGTCACTTTCTGAATATGTACTCATAGTTTGGCCTACTTTAATCAAGATTAGGAGCCCCCCCCAAAAAGGGGGGGGCGGGTTTCCTTCAAATCATTCAATTGGAGTGGTGGAGTATGCCTCCTCTCCAGGTCCTCAGTATCTCCAGGGATTCCCTGCACAGAGGCCCTATGCCTCCACCCCGACTCTGGAACGGCAGATTTCCCTGATTCCATGTTACCAGAGGTCCAAGACTTTTTTAGTAGGGGCTTTCCCAACACAGAGGGAACATTAGGCTTAGCCTGTATTAACTCCTGAGCGAACATCCTATGGTTCTGGGCATTAACTATGCACATCTTTCCTCCCTGGCCCCTCCCCACACAAAAATCCCTGAACCCACTGAGTGCCCAAGTCCACTTGAGCTGTTTAATGGTGGAATCAGAAATGGAACTCAGCAATTCCTACCTTGCAGAGCTCAATCCTCTGTTTGCTTTCAGGCAGTAAAAGAGGAGAGCAGATAGGACATTGTGTCACAAATACCATGGTGATTGATTCTATAGAAAAACCTGAATGCCTTAGAGATTCTTCCTGCCAAGACCTTGAATTCATCTCTAGTAAAAGATATTCTTTCCTATGGTCTCATGTCGTGTATTATTTTATTTGCCTGGCTGTAGCAAAGCTTTTGATCTCAGGGTTCAAAACAGAGAAACACTGCAAATTATTTTATGCAATAAAGCGCAAGGAATGTGTACCTCTAGAGAGGTTGTATTTGATCTGTTAGCCTATCATCTTTCAAGACTCATAAAAAAGATAAACACGTTAGAGTTATAAATGTATTGAGAGATTACACCACCAAAAAATATTATCTGGTATTTTAAAAACAAATTTACCCCTCCAGCTGCTTAAGTTACAAGCTTTATGGCAGTCATGCTTTTGACACATGGTTTATGGAAAACTGCTACTTTGCCAGTTAGAGCTATTACTTCATTTCCTGGCTGGAGGTATGTTCCTATTATGACAAGTTTTCATCAAAAATAAACTGAATAATAGGGAAACAAGGAAACATTTGAACTTTTTTTCAGCTCTTTAAATGTAGTGCAGCACTTCCACTATAATTAGTATGTGATTCTCTCTCTGTAGAGAGAGAATATATAGTGATGTGGTATAAAGGTTTTATTGACTTGATTTTAGGATGGCTAAATTGCCAACTTGCTCCTGTGTATGAGATGACCTCTTAGGATTGGTCCACCAAGACACTAATCGCTCTTCACTCAAATCCCTCTTTCCAGAAAAAAAATATTTTAGGCATAATATTTACATCATAAAAGAAGCAAGAAAGGGCACAAATCCATTTTTCTCCTTTGCAGGTCACCTTTAAGGTGTTGCCTCTCTCTGCAAAATTCCCATTCCCTCCTAACCTGTGACAGAAATGTCAAGCTTGGATCACTGAGTGATAGTACTGCAGGTAGAGTATCAGTCCAGTCCGGTGTACAATTTGTTAGAGAGGAATCCCAGCTAAAAACCCTCTTTCAGACTCCATCTGGGACTTCAGAAACCTCTGTGGTCAGGCCTGTGCACTAGGATGTAGAGGGATAGGGCTGTGCTGTAAGCTTTGGCCAGTGTCAGAGCCAGCAAAGGAAGAAAGCCCAGGTTCAAAAGTGGTCTTTTTAAAAAAGTCCTTGCTGCTCTTTGCACGGCTGAGAGTGAGGATTAATTTCAGTCACCCAGTGAAAGGGAATCATCACCCATTGCCACCAGCTTACAGGAAGATTTTCCAAGAGGTACGTCTATGGATTTGTCATTTCTCTATTGGAAGGCATTTGTGCTCAATGGAATGCTTTGCTTTCAAAAGCCTTAGTTATATTATTTGTTGTGTTATTCTGCATCACATTGCAAAGTCTGACATTTTATGTTACCATGAGGCTTTGATTTCAGTTACATAACCTGTGTCAGTTTGAAATGAGCCCAAGCTGCTATAACACGTGAGGCTGGGCAGGTATCTAAAAAGGTATGACTAGCTCAGCATAAAAGAGTTTGTCTCTCCTTTTTTCTGAAACATTTTGAAAAAAATTGTTAATAAAAATTAATGTCCTGGCAATTGAGTTTCAGATTTCTATTTTCCCACCTGTGTGTGTAGAGGGTCACGTGGTAACACCCAAATTGAAGCTTAATTTACTTATTTGGTGCCAAGCAACATCATATCTGGGATCTTACACTATTTTAAATAATAAATACATCTACACTGTTTGCAAGAGGCAGCAGGAATCAGGGCCTATTCCTTATCTGTAATTATGCTTCTTTGACTGTATCGTCATATCAGATTCCCACAGCTGAGTCTCCAGTTGCTAGTACAGAGAAACTGTCCTAGCTCTGAGTTTTGAGGCAGCTGTTGTTGAGCACATCTCTGCTTCATCATACATACTGATCATCCGTCAATAGCTTACCTGTCTAGAACCTTCCCAGTTATTTCCTCCACATGAGCCAGCTGGGAAACAAAGCAGGAAATGCACATACTTTCCAAATAAAAAATAACAGCTCCTCCTTGAGGTTGTACAGAAACATAGCCATAAAAGGTGCCTTAAAAACCAGAACGACCAAATAGTGCAGGGACACGGCTGGGTAAACAGTACTCCTGTGACATCCTATCACTTTAAAAATCAATCTTTCATACAGCTTTAACACTCTTGGGCCCCACTCTTGCACTGTGGTCCACATAGATGGACTGCAGCATACAGACAGAGCCCCCCCACTGAAGCCACTGTGCAGCTGTCCTCAAGGGTGGATCACAATACACGATCAGGGTCTTAAAGACTGCAGTTTGAAGAGTATCTCAGAGTAGAAATGGATACCCAATACTGTCACAAACAACACAATGGCAGCTCATTAGAAAGCAGTAATGAATAACATGAAAAGTTTAATATCTATATCAGTATCTTTACATGCTCACCTCCTTCATCTCCCTCCTCAAAACCCACCTCTGGCACAAGGAGTTAAAGAAATCAGGCAATTAATGATAGCTCAATTGAGGAACAGATGGAGGTAGTTGGCACTTGCTTTATTGATAGTAATAAAATATCAAGTGTTTTATACACACACAGTCTATATTTGATTGTATCTCTCTAACCCCACCCTTCACACATCACTTAATTTAAGTTCTTTGGGGGAAGAAATTGTGTAATTCTACATGTCTGTAGCACAATGAGACACTGATCCTGACTGGAGCCTCGGGCGGGGGACTACCATAATTAATATTGAACAATAATAATAATTTCTCCAAATAGAGAAGAAGTATGTGTGGTGCATAGTGGAGAAGATGTTGAATGGCTACTGCACAATGAGCTGAGGGAGCATGTCCTACAGCACCAATAGGCTTTGAAAGATCCTGCTACTCTAGGGCCACTTTCCCTGGAGTGCTGAAATGGACCCAGGCAGACTAAGAAAGAAACAGAAATGTACTGGGCCTGGCTCTGGATAGAGCCAACACAGCATTCCTGGTGTTGCTATGAAATGCAGCAAGTTGTTGGCAGAGCTGGAATGGCAGCAGCTAAAGTTTGGTGTCCAGCCCCATGAGGCAGCACCTTCACTGATTGCATTCCAAAAGGAACTGACTGAGAGGATCCTAGAGAGCTCAAGTACTGCAAGTTGTCAGCACCCAACCTTGAAAATGTTGGCCAGAGCATCCACAGGTTGATATGATCTTCTGTCCCTGTTCTAAAGTAGACTGACTTCCAAAGTGTGGTGTCTTCACACTGGCACCGATCTACTTTCAGTACATGTCTCCAAAGAAGACTGACTCCTACAGCATGGGGTTGCGTGGCTGGCACCACCACCATTCCCTGCTCATGCTAGGGGTTGGGTGACTCCAAGAACAGATTGTGGTGTTCACTAATCACTCTGAGCTACAGAGTCTGACACAGGTCTTCTTCATTCAGTGTCTGGCTTCTAACTGATCAGCATTACTTGCCAGGCAAGCTGGCTCCCTGGCATTTTTTCTCTCCTTCAATGCACATAAATTCTCTTTTGCTGCCTGGGTCATGCCCGTTCTGCAAATCCCTGGGCTGCTTTGATATTGTATTAGCTCAAACGAGGACCGGCTCTAGGCACCAGCAAAGCAAGCGCCTGGGGCGGCACAATTCCAGGGGCGGCGTTCTTCCGGCCATGCTTTTTTTTTTTTTTTTTTTGCTTGCTTGGGCAGTTGCGCTCTTGGAGTGGCAAAGTTTTTGCTTGGGGCAGCAAAAAACCTAGAGCCGGCCCTGGCTCAAAGCTAACATTAATGCAGGCCTGGAATTTGCAGAAAACTAAAGCTATTATTGTGGTATAACAGCACTTCCTACCTTGTTTCAAGCATGGTGAAAAGAACTTGCTTCATTTTGTTAATTATACTTACATTTTCAAAAGGACACTGCCAATGTAGTGTATGGATTTTGCATCTATATGTCTGCTGTAAGGAGTGTCTTCTCATCTTGGTGGTCAGAGATTTACACATATAATTCCTATTCATGTTAATGAGTTAATCCTTTTGGCAACACACACTGCTGAACTAAGCCCTCCATTCAGGGTGCCTATGTCACGTCAGTGACAAGGAACAGATGTTTACAGACATACTCCTGAACCAATACAGGGTATGCCTTAAATATTCAAAAGGTTGGGACAGATCTTGATAAAAATATGTAGTTGTTTAACCTCTTTTGCCTTGAACTAGACTGGAAGTGTTATGACAGAGAGCAGGAAGGATGCGCTCATAATTAAGGTATAGAATTACGTGTCAGATGACCTGGGTTTTATTCCTTGCTGTGTGACAGATGTCCTTTGGAGTCTTGTGCAGGTCACTTTAAAAGAGCTCGGCATTGGCCTAACTCTCTTCCTATTACCACTGGATTTCAGTTTGAGCAGAAGTAGCCAGTGCCGACCACTTTTGAAAGTCCCACACCTGCAGTTTCCACTGAAATCTGTGCACCCAAACTCGTGAGTGCTCAGCACCTCTGAAAATCAATGTATGATTGCTCCATGCCTCAGTTTTTCACAGTCTACTGTGAAACTAAATTATTGTTTGTAAAGCACTTTGAGATCCTTGAATCCATAAATCTTAAGTATTACTAGTGGTTTGGGACTTCCTATTTATGTCTGGGAACAAAGCAGAAGTGCAGAGATACACAATTATTTTAAGATTGATTAGGTTTTATCTATATCAAAGATTCATTTCAATGTTTATTCTAGAGTAGTTAGCCCATTCCAGTACCCCCCTCTCTGTCACTGGCCAAACCAAAACCCTCAAAACCCTCGTCCATGCACTCCCAAACTCGGGAAGTGTAGAGCCAGATCCAAACTTTGGAACTAAGCTTGACTACACTTCAGGGAAAACTGACAGTATGAGTGTTGCTCAGAGGGAACCAAGTCATTCTTCACAATATTCCTGGAAAGACTGTGATCAACTGTAATTGCTTATTATGCAGAGAGTCTCACCCATCATTTCCAAAAGATTATCTTTCATTGCAGTCTGGTGAGATAATCCTCACCTCTTATAACCAGCTCAGTCTTAAGGCGGATTTCCTCTTGTCTCAAAGAGACTAAAAGCAGCACGGAGGTTGAGAAGTGTATATTTCTAAAGTCTAAAATAATTTTGCAAACTTGGTACCTGGCTACAGAAAAGATGCATACGGTATACAACACAAACATAATAGACTTGAATGCCCTACACCCCAGTTCAGGGAGCATTATATGCACTCGCTGTGGGGGAAGCTGTACTTCATGGCAGATTCAACACCTTGTCCTGTCAAGGGAAGGCTCTTAGACAGTCAGCATTTGGATACCGTGGTGATGGGTAAGAACCTAGATAAATAAGAACCCTAACTACAGGTTGCTTGAGAAATGAACTGATTCAGTTCATCTCCTTAGTGTTCTATCCCATAGGCGACGACTTCTGCTGGCATTGGTGGCTGCTCGTCCCCCCTCTGCCTCCGGCCTCGCCCTGACTCCACTCCTGCCCCACCCCCATTCAAACCCCTCCCCCAAAGTCCCTGCCCCAACTCCACCCTCTCCTTTCCCCTATTCCAACTCCTTCCCCAAATCTCCATCCTGGCCCCGCCTCTTCCCTGCCTCCTCCCCTGAGCGTGCCACATTCCCGCTCTTCCCCCCCCCCCTCGAGCTTGTTACTCTGTCAAACAGCAGTTTGGCGGCGGGAAGCACTGGGAGGTAGGCGGAGGAGCGGGGACGCGGCACGCTCAGGGGAGGAGGTGGAGGGGAGGGGAGGGGAGCTTGGCTGCTGGCGGGTGCAGAGCACCAACTAATTTTTCCCCATGGGTGCTCCAGCCTCGGTGCACCCACGGAGTCAGTGCCTATGTTCTGTCCACACTCTCTCCCAGCCAGGGCTACCCTGTGAATACACAGGGACAACTTGCTCTTCACAGCACCTATCATGAGTAGCTGGCAGGCACCTTGGGCATGTTTGCTGAGGTAAAGGAGGAGGATGCCTTTCCACAGGCAATCCAAACAACTATTCCAGCTAGGGTGACCAGATGTCCCAATTTTATAGGGACAGTCATGATATTCAGGGCTTTGTCTTACATAGGTGCTTATTACCCCCCCACCTCTAGTTCTGATTTTTCACACTTGCTATCTGGTCACCCTAATTCCAACCCTTGGGATGGAGTAGCTTCTGCAGCCCTTGACCTCCCTATGTGGATGTCAAAAGTTGGTAGATCCACATAGGCACACATGCTCCCCTCAGCCCCATCTGAGCACCACAGAACTGAGGGTGGTGCAAAAAGTTTGTGTGCGCTTCTGAAATTCTATACCCTTTGCACAACTATCACACTGCAGGGGAAGAGGTGGGAGATGTTGCAGCCTGCACACACAATTCAACTGTTTAGCTGCAGTGCGTACTTGTGCTTTACAGTAGCAAGCAGAGTTACTAATTACAGCAGGTCTCCATGCACATGCAGCTTATATAATCATCATACTAGTGCCACAAGCCCCTCCGTAATCAAGGCCCTGCCACAATTTTCATCACATTTCATTTCTCATAGGTTAATAACTAAACACATTCTTCCCATACTGAAACGTGGCAGAGAAAAATCTCAATAGGAGTGAATTGTGAAGTTTTTCCTTCAAAACTGTTAATACTAATTTTCTGTAGGGAGTTAAAAAAACAAAGCACAGGCTCACTGGGCTTGTATAACTACAAACTGACATTCAGTAAAAGAAATTTCAGACAGTTGCCTATACCGTTCTGGCAATTCAATTTAAAAAACCCCAACTATATCATTCACAAACGCGTCACTCAGCATGTTGTCATCAGCCCTATCCATAACATTATGATGGTCCCATAGCATATTTTAACATAAGATAGTTGGGAATGGATAAGCTATAACATTTTGCAATCTGTACTGAGTATGCAGTTTTGAAAATTAGGTAAATAAGCATTTCCTAGGGAGACCGTTTCCTTTCCAAATACCAACCAAGCAAACTTATCACTGTCACCTTTGGATTTACTCTCTTTCCCCCTTTTTGTCTATTTAGCACCCTCATTTGTGAGACATCTCAATATAGGCACCAATCCAGCATTTGGATCTCTGAAGGTGAACCCGTACACTCAGATGTAGTCCTCACTGGTTCAGCAACATCCGCCTGCCCTAATGGTCCCTTGGGGCCAGCCATTGTACTGCTGAGCCAGGACTGGAGGAGTCGAGAGAGGGCTTAAAGCCACCTTTGTGCACAAGGACACTCTCTCTTCCCCCAAAGTTGCTCTGTGCGCTCCTCATCTGCATCCTCATCAAGGATCAGAAATAAAGTGCTTAAAGTATCAGGCTAAGAAGCATTGGAGATTCCCAAGTTGTGCTGTCTCCAGGGGATGCATATTTTGCACTACTAGAGAAATAATGTAGTCACCATGGAGAGACAACAGAAATGATCATGTATATTAAATCTTAATACAGTAGAACCTCAGAGTTATGAACTGACCGGTCAGCCACACACCTCATTAAGAACCAGAAGTATGCAATCAGGCATCAGCAGAGACCCAAACCCCCTCCCCCCACCCCCAAACCAAATACAGTAAACTAAACTACTAAAAAATAAAGGAAAGTTTAAAAAAAGATTTGACAAGGTAAGGAAACTGTTTCTGTGCTTGTTTCATTTAAATTAAGATGGTTAAAAGCAGCATTTTTCTTCTGCATGGTAAAGTTTCAAAGCTGTATTAAGTCAATGTTCAGTTGTAAACTTTTGAAAAAAACAATGATACGTTTTGTTCAGAGTTACAAACAACCTCCATTCCCGAGGTGTTCATAATGCTGAGGTTCTACTGTAAGTGAATTTAATTTGCCATAAATATCAGTATTTGCCTGAAACTGTTAAATGTGTGTTATGTCCCTGGTGTTACACCACTGTATACAATAATAGCACTAGGCCTGACCTGCAATGGCAGCTAATTAGTTCCTGTCACCAGAGGGCATCAGAGGACAAGCTGATTTTTAGATAGCACAAGCCATATCTTCCTTTTAGGTTTCAGAGTAACAGCCGCGTTAGTCTGTATTCGCAAAAAGAAAAGGAGTACTTGTGGCACCTTAGAGACTAACCAATTTTATTTGAGTATGAGCTTTCGTGAGCTACAGCTCACTTCATCGGATGCATCCGATGAAGTGAGCTGTAGCTCACGAAAGCTTATGCTCAAATGAATTGGTTAGTCTCTAAGGTGCCACAAGTACTCCTTTTCATCTTCCTTTTAGTTACACCAGCACAACTTCAGTAAGGTCAGCGGACCTGTGTCTCCTCTCCCATTGTTTTGACACTGGTGTAATGTCATCAACTTCACCTACCCAGAGTGAGAGGGGAATAAGGCCAAGTGCTCAAGGATGCTCCTTAAGTGAGTTGGTCATTTGGAGCCTTCCATTAGGATGGAGCTGGTTGCTCCCTGGACTGTGCCAGCCCTGCTCTATGGGCTGAAGCCATTACCCCACCTCCTACCTGCCCCTCCCTACCTTCTTTTTCTGCACCCTGCTTCCTAAAAGCACATAGACCACAGGGACTGTCTGCTATTGTGTGCCACTCCTGTGCAGTTGTGCAAGGGAGAGGGAATCGCCTTGCTTGCTCCTCTACAGGGACTACACACAACCGGGCACAAAGGCTTCAGCATAGTTCAGGAACATAATTAAACCGTGCTTCAGTCATGCCTACATTGCAAGCCAAAGCCTGGCTGGAACAGTGTTGGGAATTATTTTTGTGGTAGGCAGGCTCACCAACACCATACTAATAATATTTAGCACTTCTTGCCACGTGTTCTGAAAGTGCAATACAAAATGCTTAAGTCTTATCATACATGACAGGGAAACTGAGACCCAGGGAGTTTTACTTACCCTGGTCACGTAGTGAGCAGGTAGCCGAGCTGGGAAGATACATTCCCATATGACTTCCCCTCTGTTTGCTTTTGTAGTGTGGGTGAGACCCGTAATGTACAGTGAGATTAGATGGCTCTTAAAGTTTCATATGGATTCTCACTACCACTTGGGAGTGATTCGTGGGATTTGTTTTTACATTAAATGCAGGTTCAGTTGCTCAGTATGAGAGGATTTTTTTTTTTTAGTCTTGACTGAGGTGTACATTTTAAAGTTAGTTTTATTTCCCACATTAATTATGAGAATAGATATAGCATAAGAAATCTGCAGTTTGTCTGGTGGTGTAATAACAAAAGCAGACATATGTCAGTTAAGCACAGAAAGATACTGTCCATGAAAATAAAACCACCAATCTTTTTTATGCATTCTGAACACATTACATTTAAATGGAATGGGGTAGGCCAAGTGACTTAATTTTTACCACTTTTGCTTCTTCTTAAAAATAAACTTTCATTTAACCTTCAAAATTATGACCAATAACAGAAACTACAAACCTCAAATAATAATAAAACAATGATAATAATAGTAATAGTCAAAAATAAAGCATTTGTTAAAAGATTTAAAAACAATTTAAGACAATTAGCCATCTTTTTTTAAATAAAAAAAATTAACAATTTGCTTTGCATGCTTATCTCAGAACAAGATCGCCACATATGAGAATTTTAAAAACAATATTTTGTTTTAAAGTAACTTTGAAAACAATTGTTGTTTGCCAAGGTGCTTGTGAGTATGTATTAACCCTTTAGACCCCAACATGGGACACCAAAAATGTTGTAATCATCTAGATGGAATAAGAAGTCGGTAAAGTATAGGTAGGAGTGAGTGAGAAACAGTGAAACATAAGAGTCCCATTTAAATATAACATGTGAAGGTGAGCAACTGAATATTGACAGAATGATACAAGTGCTTATATACAAATGCTAGAAGTATAAATACTAAGATGGTAAACTATAATGCCTGGCATTAAGTGAGGATATTGATAGAGTAGGCTTTGAGGAAACTTAGTGGAATGATGATGATCAGTGGGACATAATAATACTAGAGTACAAAATATATAGGAATGACAGAGTAGGTCATGCTGATGGGGGAGTGGTGCTATATGTGAAAAAGCATAGTGTCAAATAAAGTAAAAATCTTAAAATGAATCAAATTGTACCATAAAATCTTTATGGATAGAAATTCATTGCTTGAACAATAAGAGGATAGCAGTAGGAATATTCTACTGACCACATGACCAGGATAGGAACAGTGAATGTGAAATGCTCAGGGAGGTTAGAGAGGCTAAAAAAGCAGAAAACACAATAATAATGGGGGATTTCAATTATCCTCATATTGACAGGGTATGTGTCATCTCAGGATGGGATGCACAGATGACATTTCTAGACACCATTAATGACTGACCGTTTCTTGTAGCAGCTAGTCCTGGAACCCACAAGGGGAGAGGCAATTCTTGATTTAGTCCTAAATGGCACACAAGATCTAGTCCAAGAGGTGAATATAGCTGAACTGATCAGTAATAGTGACCATAAATTAAATTTAACATCTTTCTAGGGTGGAAAATGCCAAAGAAACTTACCACAAGAGCAGTTAACTTCAAAAAGGGGAACTGCACAAAAATGAGGAAGCTAGTTAAAAATTAAAAGGAACAGTCACAAGGGTGAAATGCCTGCAAACTGCATGGAGACTATTTTAAAACACCATCAAGGCTTAAACTAAATGTATACCCCAAATTAAAAAAAAACAACAACAGTAAGAGGACCAAGAAAATGCCACCCTGGCCTACCAGCAGAGTAAACGAGGTGGTTAGAGGCAAAAAGGCATCCTTTAAAAATTGGATATCAGATTTTAATGAGGAAAATAAAAAGGAGCATAAACGTTGGCAAGTCACCTATAAAAGCACAACAACAAGACTTGTGGATAGTGGGGAAGTGGTAGACGTGGTATATTTTGACTTTAGTAAAGCTTTTGATACTGTCTTACATGACTTTCTCATAAACAAACTGGGGACATGCAACCTCGATGGAGCTACTATAAGGTGGGTGCATAACTGGTTGGAAAACTGTTCTCATAGAGTAGTTATCAGTGGTTCACAGTCATGCTGGAAGGGCATAATGAGTAGGGTCCCACAGTGTTCAGTTCTGTGTCCAGTTCTGTTCAATATCTTCATCAATGATTTAGATAATGGCATAGAAAGTACACTTATAAAGTTTGCGGACGATACCGCGCTGGGAGGGGTTGCAAGTGCTTTGGAGGATAGGATTAAAATTCAGAATGATCTGGACAAACTGGAGAAATGGTCTTAAGTAAAATAGGATGAAATTCAATGAGGACAAATGCAAAGTGCTCCACTTAGGAAGGAACAATCAGTTGCACACATACAAAATGGGAAATAACTGCCTAGGAAGGAGTCTGCAGAAAGAGATGTGGGGGTCATTTTGGACCACAAGCTAAACGTGAGTCAACAGTGTAACACTGTTGCAAAAAAGCGAACATCATTCTGGGATGTATTAGCAGGAGTGGTGCAAGAAAGACAGGAGAAGTAATTCTTCCACTCTACTCTGCGCTGATTAGGCCTCAACTGGAGTATCGTGTCTAGTTCTGGGTGCCACATTTCAGGAAAGATGTGGACAAATTGGAGAGAGTCCAGAGAAGAGGGACAAAAATTATTAACGGTCCAGAAAACATGACCTATGAGGGAAGACTGAAAAAATTGGGTTTGTTTAGTCTGGAAAAGAGAAGACTGAGAGGGGACATGAGAACAGTTTTCAAGTACATAAAAGGTTGTTACAAGGACAAGGGAGAAGAATTGTTCTTAACTTCTGAGGATAGGACAAGAAGCAATGGGCTTAAATTGCAGCAAGGGAGGTTTAGGTTGGACATTAGGAAAAACTTCCTAACTGTCAGAGTGGTTAAGCACTGGAATAAAATTGCCTAGGGAGGTGGTGGAATCTCCATCATTGGAGATTTTTAAGAGCAGGTTAGACAAACTCCTGTCAGGGATGGTCTAGAGATAATACTTAGTCCTGCCATGAGTGCAGGGGACTGGAGTAGATGACCTCTCAAGGTCCCTTCCAGTCCTATGATTCAATAAGGCAGGCCAAGAAAGAATTAAGAGCAACTAAAGACATTAAAAAAATGTTGTTGTTAGTTGTTAAGTACACCAGAAGCAGGAAGTCTGCCAAACAGTCAGTGGGGCCACTGGATAACTGAGGTGCTAAAGGAGCACTCAGGCAAGACAAGGCTATCGCAGAGAAGCAAAATGAATTCTCTGCATCAATTTTCACTGCAGAGGATATGGAGGACATCCCCCCACCCGAGCCATTCTTGTTAGGTGACTACTGACACCTGAATTTGGAACAGTTCCTCAGAGAAGATTTGGGAACAAACTGATACATTAAACCGTAATAAGGTCACCAGGACCAGATGGCATTCATCCAAGAGTTCCAAAGGGACTCAAATATAAAATTGCAGAGCTACTAACTGTGGTATGTAACCTATCACTTAAAATCAGCCTCTGTACCAGATGACTGGCAGATAGCTAATGTAACACTGATTTTTTAAAAAAAAAAGCTTGCCAGGATCACCTCTGGTGCCTAACTTCAGTACCAGGCAAATTGGTTAAAACTATAGTAAAGTATGGTAAAGAACATAATTATCAGACACATAGATGAACACTGTGTGTTAAGGAAGAGACAATGCAGCTTTTGTAAAGGGAAATCATGCCTCACTAATGTACTAGAATTTTTTTGAGGGTACCAGACAGCAAGCATATGTACGAGAGTGTTCCACTCAATATAGTGTACTTGGACTGTCAGAAAGCCTTTGACAAGGTCCCTCAAAAGTTCTTAAGCAAAGTAAGCAGTCATGGGATAAGAGGAAAGGTCCCTTCATGGATCAGTAACTGGTTAAAAGATAGGAAACAAAGGGTAGGTATAAATAGTCAGTTTTCACAATGGAGAGAGGTAAATAGTGGTGTCCCCCAACATTCATAATGATCTGGAAAAAAGGGTGAAACAGTCAGGTGGCAAAATTTTCAGATGACACAAAATTACTCAAGATAGTTAAGTCCAAAGCTGACTGGGAAGAGTTACAAAGGGATCTCACTAAACTGAGTGTCTAGGCAACAAAATGGCCAATGAAATTCAATGTTGAGAAGTGCAAAGTAATGTACATTGGAAAAAAAATCCCAATTGTTGGGGTCTAAATTAGCTATTACCACTCAAAAGAGAGATCTTGGAGTCATCGTGGATAGTTCTCTGAAAACATCCCTTCAATATGCAGCGGTAGTCAAAAACCTAATAGAATGTTAGGAACCATTAGGAAAGAGATAAATAATAAAACAGAAAATATCATAATGCCACTATATAAAGGCCTGGTATACCCACATCTTAAATAGTAGTGCAGTTCTGGTTACCCCATCTCAAAAAAAGATATATTGGAGAAGGTACAGAGAATGGCAACAAGAATGATTGGGGTAATGGAATAATACAACAAGAGGTTAAAAAGACTGGGACTGTTCAACTTAGAAAAGAGACAACTAAAAGGGGATATGATAGAGGTCTATAAAATCGTGAATAGTGAATAAGGAAGTGTTATTTACTCCTTCACATAACACAAGAACTAGAGGTCACTTATTGAAATTAACAGGCAGTAGGTTTAAAATAAACAAAACACACAAACACACAGTCAACCTGTGGAACTTGTTGCCACAGGATGTTTTGAAGGCTAAAACTATAACTGGGTTCAAAAAAGAATTAGCTAAGATCACGGAGGATAGGTTCAGCAATGATCAGGCACTCAACCCCATGCTCCAGGTGTCTCTAAACCTCTGACTGCCAGAAACTGGGACTGGACGACCAGGGATGGATCACTCAAAATGGCCCTGTTCTGTTAATTCCTTCTGAAGCAACTAGCACTGGCCACTCTCAGAAGACAGGATACTGGGTTAGATGGACCACTGTTCTGACACAGTAAGGCTAGTCTTATGTTATATACGAATTGAACCAAGGGCTCCTGATGCTTACGCCTATGCTCTATCCTAGTGCACACTGCCTCCCATGCATTGAACAGAGAGATATTTTAATGAGATAGGCTGTTAACAATCTCTCCCACATCCATTATCATGTGCATAATTCCTGCCATCAGGAAACCTAAGCACAAGTTGAAAGCTGAAGCAACTTGAAAGTTGAAGTGCCACTTTCTTCAGTCATGCAATTCCAGGACCTCGATGGGTATAATCTAAGCTGCAGTTTGCTTAATATTTATTTATTGTTATCTTTCCTCCAGTCATTTTTCTCCTAGCTGAATGGGGAAAATATTTTTAAAGGGGCACTGCCCTTTAAAATCATAGGCCAAATTTAGCTCTGGAGGTATTCTACCAATGTCAATGCAGCATACCTTCCCAAACTCCCCAGTGTGTAGGGAGAGCTCATCTTCTGACACTAAGCATCCATTCTTCTCCATGTGCTGGGGAGGGGAACTCCAGAGTCAGGGAGGGCCATAGCCCCACCTCCTTCCTCACTCCCTTTGTGGCCCTGGGTGCTCTCAGAGACACAGGAAGGGTGCAGCCCATGATACAGAAGCTGCAATGGCACCAACACAAGCCACACAAGTCTCCTTGTGCCCTTTCCACCTTCCTGGCCACCTGCATAAGAGCCAGGCACACCCTAGCCCTTAATGAGTAATTTTTAAAAGCAGCAAACACAGATTTAAGCATGTGTGCCTGTGATGGGGCAGGCTGCTCCTTAAGGGCAGTATTGCCAACTGGTCAGTCAACCTTGCCACCTGGCATGGCTCTTTAAGCATTGAAAGGTCAGATTATAGATGTAAGGATCTGAGAGATATTGGGAAAGAGGAAGTGGTCCCAGGAGTAACTAGGGGTTGGGACAAAACCCTGGTACTGTTTCTTTAAGGGCAAGGAGCATTGCAGAGAGGGGATGAGCTGGGAGAAAGGGAACAGCATAATGCTGCCTCCCTTCATAACAGGGCAGAGGCAGGATCTCAGAGCATGGAGGGGTTGTGGGCAATGAGCTGGCAGAAAAAGTGGCAAAAAAAATGTTTAAAATGAGCAAATTAATTTAGAGCTCCCTTCAAGGAAACTGGAGTTTAAAAATCTAATTAAAATTGAGTTGAGAGCGGAATGGCAGGATCTATACCCAAAAGAAAGGAAGGGAAAAATATTCCATGAAATATGCCCAAGAGTAAAAAAATGCTGATATACGCCAAGGCCCTGAGAGACAGAGTGAAGTAGCTCTGTTTAGAATTTTAACTGGCCATTGCAGCTTAAATAGTAATTTGTTTTTAATAAATAAACAAAGATAGATTAAGTGGGATGCGCAAGGTCCAGGAAACTGCTGATCATCTCCTTGGGGAGTGCAAAGAGTGTACCTTCAAAAGGAGGTATTTTTATGAAAAAAACGTAGAGGCCTTAAAGTAGTCCCATTAAAATATTAGGTTTGCCCAATTAAAATTTAGTTGGTTAGAAATAATGTCCAAGAAACTAAGCATTTGTGTACAGCTCCCACTAGCATTCATGGGAGTTACTGCTCATACAAAGGGCAGAATAATTTTTCTGTATCAGAAGAATGCCAGCTTACAAAATTCGTATGCAAGACCTTGGTCACCGAGGGTTAAACAAACACAGTAGCACACCAGTTTCAGGATACATTTGCACTGGGAACAAAGAGACGATGAAGAACCTGAGCCTGATGCTTCCTTGCCTCTTGTGTAGTCATTTACACCAGTGCAAAGTGGGTGTGCAATGTTATCATTCTGATATGGTGGTAGTTTGCATTCACTCTGCACTAAACGAGATGTAACGCAATGGAGAATCAGGCCCTCGAAATCCAAGGAAATGAAGTGTATAATATGATCTAGGAATAGGCAATAATAGGACATTTCTACTTGATATCACTGCAACAGTTAACATGCAGATTCCCTCGAGGATTCCCCCAGTCATCAGGTAAAGAACTAATGGACTTTGAGCTAATAGGACTTTTTGTTAGTGGGGTGAGAGAGCACCGTGGAATGGGAGGAAATTATTTCTTCAGCCCATTGTTGTCATGCACAGCAAGGAGATTTGCTTAAACACGTCAGAGACCCAGTATCTCAATGGAACATATTTATAGCACTGTTTTTGGAGATGAAAATAGTTCTGCCACTGAGAGAGGGAACAAAAAGTGTTACCTAAAAATAAATATCCCAAGTTGATGTTACCTGTTTCATTTCCTTTTTTAGAGCTGGATAAATGAAATACATGAAGAAATATTTGGATTGTGCAGGCAGAACTAAGGCCCTTTTGGAGCCGGAACGGTTTTCACTTTCACACTCTACTAATTTATCAGCAGTTATCCATTTTCTCCAGAACAATCTCTCTGTTACTAAGAAAAAAGGCAATTAAATATGCACTGGGAAATTAGCCAGTCTAGGCAAAAAACAGGTTGGGAGTCATTGGGATAGATGCACATTTTCCTTCACATACACTGTGCTCTCACAAACTGGCATGACTCTCAGTGGCTTCAATATGTTTCACCTGCTTATGCTGGGGCTGAATGTGGTCAGTATTAGTAACTTCTCTCTTTTTACCCAATCAGAGGTTAAAATAAAACAGTGCCAGATCCTCAGTTGGTGAATATTTGTGTTGTTTCATTGACCTAAATGGAGGGGATTTATACTAGCTGAGGGTCTGGGCCATCAATTCTGCCCTGAGTTATACAGCTGTAGTTTCCATTGACTTCAAGAGGAATAGCATTCATGTAGTTGAGGGCAGAATTGAGCACAAGTAGTTATATTATTATTAGCTTATAACAATATAACTTCTATAACTCTAATTCCATCTAAGAATTTCAAGGCACTGGCAGATCTTACACTTCCATGGTAAGACCATTTGTCTCTCTATAGGACCTGAAGTTAAAATACTTCTAAGCAGACCACAGTTCATTTAAAAAGGAGAGTGCCCAGGAGAGGAGTCCTTCTTATCACAGCTCATTAGCATGCTTTGGATTTCTATATGGATAAGCTAAACTAAAACCCCAGATCTGAACCCCAAAGCCTGATCCAGGTTTAAATCTGAGTTCCTGTCTCAGACCCTTTTTCAATAATGGGCTGAATTCACAAACCTATTCTGAATACCCCAAAGTTTGGGGAACATTAGATTCATATCTGTTTTCGATCACTAGTTTGAGACTATTCAGATCTGTTGCACTCCATATGTTTTATGGAAATATGCTTATGAGTGTGAATATGATGTAACTGGAATATGCTTTATGCAAAAGGTCTCTTGTAAGATATCATTACAAAGTTTAGAATCTACGGAGTGTGTTCATCCTATTTGTATGCATGTATCTTTCTTGTCTCTGAAGTTAGAAATATGAAGTATAACTCTGAGGTCCTATTGTAATTATGCAAAGTGTGGGCCATTAATGCTGGTTTAGAATCTTGATGGCTCCTATTGACTAGGACAATTGGTTGTAAATGGTTTATTTACCTGCAAACCTTCCTGTGTTCATGTGAGCCAGCCCAGGAAGAATGGAGGCTGGGGTCTCACAGGACATGTGACCATGTCACCTGATACTGGAATCCATTTTAAACCTGGTGCTTTTCCATTTAGAAGGAGGGGTAGGGACCCAGAGAGAAAAGATTTCCACCTTGTGCCAAAGCAATAAAAGGGAGTGGAACAGAACAAAGGGGCTGCAGTCATGAGAAAGCCCCTGTTTTCCACCTAAGATGTCTGTTGGAACTAACAAGGACTGTACCAGGGAAAGGATTGGACCCAGACTAGGAAGGAGTGTAGTCTGTGAAAGAAGCTTATTGGAACATCTCTGAGGGTGAGATTTTACCTGTAATCGGTTTCTTAATGTATTAGGCTTAGACTTGCGTGTTTTTGCTTGGTGACTTACTTTGTTCTGTCTATTACTTGAAACGACTTACATCCTACTTTTTATACTTAATAAAATCACTTGTTTATTAATTAACCCAGAGTAAGTGATTAATACCTGGGGGAGCAAACAGCTGTACATCTCTTTATTAGTGTTATAGAGGGCGGACAATTTATGAGTTTACCCTGTATAAGCTTTATCCAGAGTAAAACAGGATTTATTTGGGATTTGGATCCCATTGGGAACTGAGTGTCTGGGTGCTGGAGATAACCAAAAACTGCTCAGCAGGTCACCTAAAGTCTACAGCTTTGGGGACATGGACCAGATCTGGGTCTGTGTTGTAGCAGGCTAGCGTGTCTGGCTCAACAAGGCATTGTTCTGGAGTCCCAAACTGGCAGGGAAAACAGGCTCAGAGGTAATCTCAGCACGTCAGGTGACAGTCCCAAGAGGGTCTCTGTGACCGAACCTATCACACTGAGATTCTGGTTCTTTCCTGAAGAAGAAATTAAGGGCAGGAGATCTGAAGATTAGGTCGAGGGCTTGGTTTGAGCCTCTCTACATTTAACTGCATAGAGATATATGAACTATATCCAGATACACCATCTGAAAGGTTGGTTTAGTAAAGAAGAGAAACAATGAGTAGCCCCACATGTACTCCCCACATTGGTGCTGGCACAGTTGGTTAGAACCAAAACTCAATGGAAAAATATATACCAAGAGAAATATGCCTTCTTTCTGTGCTCCAGTGCTGGGGGCACTCACCTCCTATGAGCGCTTCCTGTGAAGTGTGTGCGCCCCTGTACTTACACACACACTCTCTCCCTCCCCCTCTCCTTGTGGTGACTCCTGCTGGCAGTTAACGTCTCAGGCAGGTTTTCAATGACTGAGCCCTCCAGCCGAGTCACACACAGGCTGAAGGTGTACAACAAAACAACCCCCTTCCAGAGTACACAGTCCAACACGGCCTATCCCAATAGCCTCAGTTAGTATCTTTAGCCCTCTCTCCAGGCTTAGTGCTCAGCCTCCATCTGAGCCAGGTTTCAAATGGTGCTTCTCCAATGGTCCCTGCTCTGGGATGGAGCAGCGCCTGCCCCCTCCCCCCGAACTCCCTGCTTGGAGACTCTTCGCCTCCTGGCACCTGACCCTAGCTGAGTAGCTCTCAGTTCAGTCCCCTTCCGGGGGACTATCAAAGTCCACAATGCTGACCCTCTTCAGGGTCTTCAGCCCACTCCCTGGGCCTGTGCGAACTCCCTTTCCTCAGGGCTTTGGCTACTCTGCCAGTGGGGAGGGAGGAGGCATGGTACCCGGCCCACACACTACTTTGGGTCCCAACCCAGGGATCCTATAAGTGGCAGCTGCCTGCTGCTTCCCTTTAACTACCTGCTGCTTCTGTTTCCTGGGCCACTTTCCTGCATCCCCTTCAGCTTTACCTTCACCCTTAAGTTTTGGCTGAAGATTCCCCTTGCACCCCCACGGCTGGCCAGGAACACCTTCCAACGTGCAGAAAGAAAAGCCAATCTGGTTGCCTGCCATATTTGCTAAACAGAGAAATCTTTGGTGAGCTTAAATACAAAAAGGAAGTTTACAAGAAGTGGAAACTTGGACAGATGACTAGGGAGGAGTATAAAAATATTGCTCGAGCATGCAGGGGTGTAATCAGGAAGGACAAAGCACAATTGGAGTTGCAGCTAGCAAGGGATGTGAAGGGTAACAAGAAGGGTTTCTCCAGGTATGATAGCAACATGAAGAAGGTCTGGGAAAGTGTAGGACCCTTACTGAATGGGAGAGGCAACCTAGTGACAGATGATGCGGAAAAAGCTCAATGCTTTTTTTGCCTTGATCTTCAGAGACAAGGTCAACTCCCAGACTGCTGCACTGGACAGCACAGTATGGGGAGGAGCTGAGCAGCCCTCAGTGGTGAAAGAGCAGGTTAAGGACTATTTAGAAAAGCTGGACATGCACAAGTCCATGGGGCCATTATCTTTGAAAAGTCATGGCAACTCGGGGAGGTCCCGGACAATTGGAAAAAGGCAAATATAGTGCCCATCTTTTAAAAAGGGAAGAAGGAGAATCCGGGGGACTACAGACTGGTCAGCCTCACCTCAGTCCCTGGAAAAATCATGGAGCAGGTCCTCAAGGAATCCATTTTGAAGCACTTGGAGGAGAGGAAGGTGATCACAAACAGTCAACGTGGATTCACCAAGGGCAAGTCATGCCTGACCAACCTGGTTGCCTGCTATGAGGACATAACTGGCTCTGTAGATATGGGGAAAGCGGTGTAGGTGATATACCTTGACTTCAGCAAAGCTTTGGATATGGTCTCCCCAGGACCGTCCTTACCCATACACAAAGTACGCAGCTGTGTAGGGCATGAGGAAATCTGGGGCACCACATTTCCTGGTGTCCTGCGCAGCTGCATACTGCTCCAGCCCCTGCTCCGCCTCTTCCCCATGGCCTTCGCCCCTGCTCTGCCCCACCCTGTCTTTTCCCTGCCCCGCCTCTTCCTACCCCTGCTCTGCCCCAGCCTCACCCTCACTCCCCCGAAGACTGCAGTCAGGCCCGACACTGCACTCACCGCATGGTAAATGGAGTGACCTGGCCCCAGCCTGCTTCGCTCCCCTGGCTCCCAGCTGCGCCGCTGGCGAGTGCTGGGGGGCGGTTCATCACAGCCCTCCAAGGCTGGGAGCCAGCAGAGCAGAGTGGGCTGGGGGGGGCGGTTTCCCCCCTACCACCTAGCCCCCACCCCCGCGGATTGGGGAGAGACTGCGTAGGGCACCACAATGGCTAAGGACGGCCCTGGGTCTCCCACAGTATTCTTGCCAGCAAGTTAAAGAAGTTTGGGCTGGATGAATAGACTATAAGGTGGATAGAAAGCTGGCTAGATCGTCGAGCTCAACAGGTAGTGATCAACGGCTCGATATCTAGTTGGCAGCCAGTATCAAGCGCAGTGCCCCAGGGATTGGTTCTAGGGCTTGTTTTGTTCAACATCTTCATTAATGATCTGGATGATTGGCTGGATTGCACCCTCAGCAAGTCTGCGGCTGACACTAAGCTGGGGGGAGAAGTAGATACGCTGGGGGGTAGCGATAAGGTCCAGAGAGACCTAGACAAATGGGAGGATTGGGCCAAAAGAAATCTGATGAGGTTCAACTAGGACAAGTGCACAGTCCTGCACTTAGGATGGAAGAATCCCATGCACTGCTACAGGCTGGGGACCAACTGGCTAAGTGGCAGTTCTGCAGAAAAGGACCTGGGGCTAACAGTGGACGAAAAGCTGGATATGAGTCAACAGTGTGCCCTTGTTGCCAAGAAGGCTAACAGCATATTGGGCTGCATCAGTAGGAGCATTCCCAAAAGATCGAAGGAAGTGATTATTCCTCTCTGTTCGGCACTGGTGAGGCACATCGAGAGTATTGCGTCCAGTGTTGGGCCACCCACTCCAGAAAGGATGTGGACAAATTGGAGAGAGTCCAGTGGAGGGCAATGAAAATAATTAGGGGGCTGGGGACATGACTTATGAGGAGAGGCTGAGGGAAATGGGATTATTTAGTCTGCAGAAGAGAAGAGTGGGGGGGATTTGATAGCAGCCTTCAACTACCTGAAGGGGCGTTCCAAAGAGGATGGAGCTCAGCTGTTCTCAGTGGTGGCAGATGACAGAACAAGGAGCAGGTCTCAAGTTTCAGTGGGGGAGGTCTAGATTGGATATTAGGAAAAACTATTTCACTAGGAGGGTGGTGAAGCACTGAAATGGGTTACCTAGGGAGGTGGTGGAATCTCCATCCATAGAGGTTTTTAAGGCCAGGCTTGACAAAGCCCTGGCTGGGATGATTTAGTTGGGGTTGGTCCTGCTTTGAGCAGGGGGTTGGACTAGATGACCTCCTAAGATCTCTTCCAACTCTAATCTTCTGGGATTCTATGATTTCCACTCCTCTAGCTTTAGCCTGGTCTGTCCAGGTACTGAACTGCTGCAACCAGTCAGGAGCATCGTCCTTGCTCCGCTGGCTCCAGCCTGCAACTGATCTGCTCTGTCCAGCAGCTCCTTTTAGTATGAGCCTGCTGGGCTCTGCTTGGGTCTCTAGGCAGGCTGGAGGAACCACCTCTACTGCTCCCTTTTTGGGGCAGGCTGTGGTAGGACTGCAAGGCCTCCAGCAGGGGCCTCAAGGGGCCTGATACATCCTGTCATACCTCCCTACCATATAAAAATCAAGTAATTTATAAATGAAGTTATGTCCTTAGCCTCCTGCTCAGTTTGAGCCTTGGGAAGAACATAGTTCCTCTTGCTTATTAGTTCTTTTCATCACTTATTCCACTGATTTGTGAACCTGTATCTGCTACAGAAATAACGTGATGATCAATGGCAAAATAGATGCAGATATGATGGTTGTCAGTTAGCTACATGCAAGTGACTTTGGGATTAAAATGGAGGTTTTGGTCCATTAGACAAAGGGCATACTCCTATTCAGGAAGCTAAAACAGTTCCAGTAACTGTAGAGGGCACACACCAGCAGTTCTGATTTATTCCAGCAGAGGGCAATGGTGTGGATATATATGTATACACACACAATGACACATCACACTTACAGTATTAAAAAAAAAGTTCTCTCTAACCTGTCAATTTCTTATTTCTCAAATAGCATGTCCATCAAATCTAACCAAGAGAATAAATCTTCTCTTTGTGACATCTGGAGGCAACATTTATCATTCTGTGTCAAGCAGTTTGTCCACCAGTCAAAACCAGAGGGATGCAGATAGAAGTGGGGGGTAGAAGAAGGAAGAGAGAGAACAGATGTATTGAGGGACGGGGTATAACAGCATAGCACCCATCACTCACAAGTTCCCCCTTCTAGTCAGGTGAGTGTGCGGTCTTTAAACCCATCCCAGCCCTGGTATCAGGCCGTATCCCCAAGGCTTCCCACCTGGAGGCAATGGTTTCGCCCTCTTAGTCTGTTCTGGCCCCAGCTCTCCAGCTGGGCCTACTGACTGTTTGGCCCCTTTCTGGGAGTTTACTGCTGTCCAGTTGTAGGCCCTTCCCCAGTGGTCTATGGAGGGAACCCAGGCCCACCCACTGCTCCAGGTCTCAACGCAGGGACCCTAGGAATAGCAGCCATGCACCACTGTGTCCCTTTAGCAAAATTGTCTTCAGTTCCCTGGGCCACTTTCCCAGGACCTTAGCCTTCACCAATGCCTTACCCTTAGCTCAGGGCTCTTCTAAACTCAGGCTCAGCAGCCAGGCAGGAGCTCTTCCTCACTCCCTGGGTTCCTACTAGCACCGAGCTGTCTATTTGTGCTGTAGTTTCCTTTAGCCAGCCAGAAGCACCAGCAGAACTCCTCTAGCTACAGCAAGGAACTGACTGTCTCTGACGCTGTAGCTCCTTTTTATAGGGCCTTCCTGGGCCCTGATTGGCTACTTCCCCTGCAGCCACACTAGCCCACTTGGAGGACCTCTCCACTGCTCCTTTCCTGAGATGAGTGTGGCAGGACCCTGAGGCCTCCAACAGGGAGTCTCTGGGCCTAATCCACCCTGTCACAGGGGGATACAAGCATCAAGGAGTTAAAAGAATCATTTGGGTTCACTCTGAAATCTTAATGTTAGCACTGATGTACTTTTTCAGCAGACAGAAAGAGTTACAGGGCCAAATTATTGAAAGTATCCACTAATTTGGGGTGCCTCAATTTTTAAGTGCCAATTTGAGGCACCTAGGGCCAAATTTTTCAAAGGTGGAACTGCATAGTTCCAAGTCAGTAGGAGCTTCTGGTGCTCAGCACCTATGAAAATGAAGCTATAAGTGTCTCAGTTTGGGGACTGAACCACAGAGGCACTCAAAATTAGTGGCCACTTTTGAAAGTATTTTGAAAATGTTGGCCAAATGCGGTAAATGCACATTAATTATGAAAACATACTACAAAGATCAGCTCTGTATTAAACAAGGCAGGGCATGAAGAAATCCGTATAAACCCCTTCATAGCAATAATAATAAGTAAATACTGACAAGACCAATTGCTGCTGTAATATTACTTTCATTTGTTGTGCTTACATCAGCAGGCAGCGCAGTAGGGAAATGACTGATCAGAGAAGAGAGAAATATGTTGCTAAGCAACACAACACTGGATGGGAGACCTGCTCCCATGTTATGAAATTGACATGCTGGATGGGTTGCTGGATTTTAAAGTACAATAATTCTAAAAGATAGAAGAGGTTGGAAGAGTTAGCATCTGTCAGAGCAGAGGAAAATGACAGTGAACAAGAGGGGTCAGTGACTGGGAGAGTGGGGTTGAATAAAGGAACTATCGACTGAGGAGGGGAGTGCGTGGAAATGGAGAAAAGAAATAATAAATATGAAAAGAGAGAAAGGCAGAAGGGAGAGGAGAAGAAAAAGACAGAAATGAAACAAGAACTATGGAGACAATTACAGGCTATTAGAGATGGCACAGAGCCAAAATGATTTAGATCCAAACTTCCCCAAAATATGAAAGGGTTTGAATCTGGTGGTGTGATTCAGGCCCATCTTGGCTGATTAGAAGAGGAAAAGAATATAAGAGCAAGGTGATATTTTAAAAAAAGTGGGGGTGAGGGGGAGGGAAACAAAAATTAGTAGCAAATGTTCAGTGTGGGAAGTCTGGCTTGAAAGCATGTCAGCATCTGAAAGAGTGATTTCTATAAGGAATCCTGTCACTACTGGTGGTACAGCCATTGTACAGTCACGTGATCTGAGGTCCTAGCAATAGTAGCAATTGAAAGGAGGAAGGATGGACTTGCAGTTAAAGCATTGGACTAGAAGTCAGGATACCTGGCTCTGTCTCAGACTTTCTGTGGGTCCTTGGGCGAGTCACAAGCTGGGATTTTCAAATTAGACAGAGGCTATGTCTACACTACTGCAGTAAATTGACCTAAATTTCACTACTCCAGCTACGTAAATAACGTAGCTGGAGTCGACGTAGCTGAGGTTGACTGACTGCGATGTCTACACCACGCTGGGTCGATGGGAGGCACTCGCCCATTGACTTACCTTACTCTTCTTGTTCAGGGTGGAGTACCAGGGTCGACCGGAGAGCAATCTGCGGTCGATTTGGCGGGTCTTCACTAGACCTGCTAAATCAACCCCCAGTGCATCAATCACTGGAGCGCTGATCCAGCAGTAGTGTAGACATAGCCTAAGGGAATTAGATACCCAATTATCATTGAAATTTAATGGAATTTGGGTAGACTCCATTAAAACTTTCAGTTTTTCAGATACTCCAATCCTTGTTGGAGCCTTTAAATATCCAGATAAATACCATGGTGGTCAGACTCACGCATGTATAGGACAGGTAGTATGCCACTCAAGCATCATGATACCAGCACTTAACATTAATGTCATGTATAGGCACAACATAAAGGTTGCAGACTCAGACCATAAGTAATGTCACATTTGTAATGTCACAGTTTTGAAAAGCTGACCACATGTAAGGGCCTGGTCCAACCCCAATGCTAAGACTCCCACTGACTTCAGTGGGCATTGGATTAGGCTCTACATGTGCGCAACTGCCTTCCATCTCCCACCCCCCTTAGCACACCTGATTGACTGGATAAAAAAAAACAAACATCCACATGAGTAACAAACTGCTGGAAAGATCCCTTTGATTGGAACTGGTTCACTAATTAATTCAGCCCTCTCCATAAGGTTAGAAGTTAAAAAAAGTGAATCCTGTAATGCCACGAGTCTATCGTGTGTCTGTGAAAAGAGATGAGAGGTTTACAAACAGCGCAGTTCTTCAGATCTCATGCCGAATCTTCTTTAATCCACAGGATTAAAGAGCAAGCAGGATGGGTTCAGGATCTGTCTGCAATTGGTCAATAGTAACAGGAAAATCTTTAAATCTTCTTTTGATCCAAAAGGTAAATCATAAAGGATCTGGATCTCAAACAACAGCCATGAGGGCTCTAAAGATTATTCACTGTAAACTAGAGATGCTGTATAGAGAGAGAAGGAAATATTATTAACTCTTGGAAACACTAATAACTCTCAGCTCCCATAATTTATTAATGGATTACAGTATTATAAATTATTCACCTATGAAACACCGACTTGTTATAAAGGAAGTCAGATTAGATGATCATAATAGTCCCTTCTGAACTTAATCTATGAATGAATCATTGACTATACCAGCTAAAAAATAACCAAGTCAGTTTTATTTTTAACAAGACATAATCATAACTGATTATAAAACAGTTTATTTTTCTCTCTCTCTAATCACCGTGTAGTGCCCCCTGAATAAGTGGCCCACATTGCCCATCCTCACTGTGCCAGCTTTCAGATCAGTCATTAAACTTCTCACAATTAAGCCAAAGGAAAGATGGGCTATAGCTTTGTATTTTGCATTAACTCTTCCCTCTGAAGAGCAGAGGGAACTCTGCAGACTCCACATTCCCACCTTGAGTTAGCAATAACTTTGCAGAGAACAGCCAGACTCTTCAAGGAGAAGCCTTCAGATTAGTAGTAGCTCTTGGGACACAAGAAGTGAGAGATCATTGGCTTCTACCAAATGACATGCCGCAGCAGGTAGACTCTGAACACACTGCATCCTCAGCTTTTGCATGGCTGAACAGATGTGCTTGTGCACCTTTCTGCTAGAAGGATTTGATAATCTCTCCAAAGCCTCCCCAGTTGTGGACACTCTCAGAGCAGAAATCAGACCTAACACTAAAGAAAATGGGACATCTGGCAGCTTTCTGGCTTTTTTATATATGATTTAGACCTCTCTCTGAACTGGTACAAGGAAAGCTTTGTAATGATTACTCTGAGATGAAACATAGGGTTGGGATAAGGCTTCACATGGTCTTTCAATTTCCAAAATGAAAAAGCATAATGATGTCCAAAAAGCCACAGAGAAACTGAATGGACCTCTGGGTGTGTAGGCGTGGGAGGGGAGAATTTATGTACAAACAGTAACGCATAGGTGCCTAATTCCATCTATGTTATAAATCTTTTATATACGCAGGTGGCCATATTATGAGCCAAATTCTTTCCCAACTTACATCCATGCAACCTAATAAAATCAATATGTGGTTGCATTGGGTGTAAATGAGGGAAGAATCTCACCCCATAGTTTATCTAATGCCCTTTAAAATTATATGTTTATATACATACACACCTCTCAGTGACAGAGTCTCTCATTCCACCAATGTCCAGTGGCTAGGATGTGTGAATAATAGAAGATAGTATTTCTTCTCTATTATTTGGTGAGAATTGAGGGGGCACTGAACAACTAGAGCTTGAAATGGATCAGGTGCCCAACATCTATTTTGCTCCCTGAGGTCCCGTGTAAGTTCTCTATATATAGTACCATGACAATCTACAGCACATCCCTGCAGTATTGCCATCCCCAAATATTCAAAAGTCCTGGATTAGCCCCCCCAAAATTATGAACTTCATGATTTTTAAGACGTTATGCATATAGTTGCCTGATAGGTTGTGCCTTTAGGGTGCACTTGGATCACATTTTCCAAGCTTTTCTTCCTGCAACCATGAGGACTAGAAACTCTCTCTTAAATGAAAGCTGCTATTCACTTATAAATCACTTGTCTCCAGCAGCAGGGGCTTTATGCAAAATCTCAAATATCAAAAGAATCTCAATAATAATTGGCACCATTGTTTCTATCAGTTATATCAGCACAATCAGAAACTGAGTTTGTTCAGCTTGCTCCCTCTGCTGTCTATTTCTGTAGCACAGATATATCGAAGTGGAAGTATTATTGTAAGTGACAGAGTGGAGTGTTTTTGGTACTTAGAATCTGGAATATATGTAATTTTCTCCCTGATTTGAGTAATTTCAGAAAACTTAGTGGGCCAATTTCTGATGTCAGTCACACTGGTATAAATTCAGTACAATCCCAGTGTTTCGTAAATGTTTATTACATGAGGGGCCTAATTCTCCACTTTCTTCTGTGGCCAGTAGTGTTTTACACTCCCTTTACCTGGGTGTAAATGCCTACACTAGAGCACAAGGTTGTGGAGAATCACACCTCAGGTGTAATTTTGCTCTGATTTATAACCTGTTCTACCCCAACAGGTACTTCAGGGCAGTGGTGCTTATATCTCTGGGGGTACGCAGAGATCTTCCAAAGGGTACATCAACTCATCTAGATATTCACCTAGTTTTACAAAAGGCTACATCAAAAGCATTAGCAAAGTCAGTGCAAACTAAAATTTCATACCAACAATGACTTGTTTATACTGCTCTATATACACTATACACTGAAATGCAAGTACAATATTTATATTCCAATTGATTTATTTTATAATTATATGGTAAAAATCAGAAAGTAAACAATTTTTCAGCAACAGTGTGCTGTGACACTTGTGTCTTTTTATGTCTGATTTTGGAAGCAAGTAGCTTTTAAGGTAGGTGAAACTTGGGGGTATGCAAGGCAAATCAGACTCCTGAAAGGGGTATAGTAGTCTGGAAAGGTTGAGAGCCACTGCCTCGGGGTTGTAGATTGTGTCAGTCTCAGATCTGAATCTTAGGCTCTAAGGAATGTCAAGCAGGGCAAAAATTCTCCTTTGGTTTTAAAATGGTCATACTGTTGCACTGACAACTATGTTGACAGAAACATTATCCAAACCATGTTTAAACACAGGAACACATTTTTATCTCCTGCATAAATTAGAACTAAATTTAATCAGGCTTCTAATTGTCAAATTCAACAGACTAGAGGGATCTTGGGCCAGCAATAAGTGAGGGCATTCACAGTCAAATCAGTTCCTTAATGCTCAGTTATTAAATAAAAATTACTAATATTAATATTTACTTTGCTCAAGTGCAGAGTAAGAAGCAGCCATACAAACAAAATCGGTATTCCAGCCTTAAGGAACAAAACATAAAGAACTGCATGGAAAAAAACCAAAACAAATCTGATTGTCTAATATATATATCACTATAAGAATAAGAATCCATTGTCTCCAGAACTTATTAGTGTACAGTCCAAAACACTGGACTACAAGAAGAGATTTTCTTTAATAGCAGCTGCACTGTTTCAGCTATTATTGGGCTTTTAGGATATTTATACCCTCCCAGTACATTTTAGAAACGGCCTTATCCAAAGCTCAACTCTTTTCTGCTTTTCTAGAGGCAAAACCTAACAGCTTTGACAGTATAACACCACTAAAACAGATTACTTGATCCTACATGGGTTATACTTAAAATGCTTTTGGCTTCATTACACCAACCATCTGCTCTCTTATGGCAGGAGTTCAGTACCCTGCTGGGATTTGCCTTCTCAGTGGGGTCAGCAGGGAATTTCTATATAGATGGAACCGACAGAATCTCTTCAGTAAGAATCACATAGGGAGATGCAGGGGATGGAGTGAGAAGGGAAAAAGCATAAAAGAATAATTAATTAGTTTGTGATAAATCACTGCTCCAATGCACAGGGGACTGAACTGGGCATCATGAACTGTGGATTCCATTCCTCATTCTGATACTGACCTGCTGGCTGAGCTTGTCAAGTCACTTGACTGATCTGTGCCTCAGTTTCCCCATCTGTAAATTGGGGATAGTAATACCTGCCTTCCCTTGTAAAGTGCTTTGCAATCTCTAGATGAAAATTGCTGTATAAGAGCTATGTATTATTTCCATAGAATATCTAAAACTGCTAAGCTAGTGTAAAATGCATGTTTCTCAGTGTAGTGCATTTCCAATGCGTTTAAAAAAAAAGCTTCCTCAGTTATTGTTTGAACACTGCTGCAAATGTCTGGAAGAGAAGACAAATTGATATGCTTCTTTATGGCCTTTGATACATCAGCTACTCCTGAGAAAATTCTGCACCACTGTGCATATGCAGAATTCATATCCCACTGCAGATTTGTTTTTTTTCTCCACCGAATATAGATTCTGCTGGCAAGGTGCTGCAGTTACACCTTTCACCCACAAGGGGTTGCTGTGGCACCAGAAGAGAGGACAGCCAGCAGACAGAGGGAAGGGGAAGAGGCTGCATTCTTCACAGCAGGGCCAGGTGAGCAGGCACACGACAGACAGAGCGGGGCACAGGGGGCTGCTGTGGGAGGGGGTCAGAGACTGGGATTCTGAAGGGCTAATGGGGTGACAGCATTGAGCCAGGGCCTGAATGGGAGGGGGGCTGCAGGGCCACATGGGGAGGGGACAAGGCAGTGCAGGGACAGACATGGATGGGGTAGGAGGGTGCAGGGACAGGGGGTGTGCAGATGTGCCTGATGGAGGCTGGGGTCAGCCCCCTGCAACTCCTTAACAACCCCCCCCCCAAAAAAACCCAAAACTCCCAACACTGTTCCATACTTCTCCCACCCACACCCAACAACTCACCCGGTACTCTCGCAGGCTCCTTCTGTCAGCTCCTCCATTACCCCTGATTCCCACCAAAAAACAAAATATATATTTCCTGATTATTTTTTTAAATATGTATTGTTACAGACATACTTGCTGATTAAATTATGTTGGTAATTTATTTCAAAATACCTATTTAAACTGGCATGTTATATTGTGCTATTTTGAAAAAAAAATGCATAATTTTAAAATATTGCACACAGAACTTTTAATTTTTTGGCACAGAATTCCCCCAGCAGTAATCAGCTACAATAGACCAAAAACATCACAGCACATTTCACTGTACAAGATTTCTATTCTTGCTTTTTGACTCTGGAACTAACTGGATCATGTATTTAATGTGGCGGAGAGAAACCAATGTCAGATCCACAGGATCTGTGCCATGCCCAGCCTTTAAGCAGACCCTTGGGAGAATCCCCTCAGTGTGCTAGACTCCCTCGGGGTCACTGCTACAAGAGTAGCCTCCAACACCTGCTAGACTGAGCCTTGGGCTCCCGCACTCATTTCTCATTGTGCACTTTGCCCAGTGAGTCCTACTGAGATAGACTCCTGTTCAGAAACTTATCAATGCACTCCCACAGGTATCTGCAGCAATTCCATGCACCTTTTCCAAACAGAGTAGAGTTTATTAGACACACAAGGTGTGTGAGGTAAGATCTTTTATTGGACCTACTTCTATTGCTGAGAGAGAGAAGCTTCTGAGCCACACAGAACTCTTCTTCAGGTCAACTGGAATATTGGATCGGGAAGTCCTTAGGTGAGAGAAGCAAAGGTTAAGACGTAATCTATGTTGGCTAAAATGAGAGCTCCCACGAGCCATGCGGCTGGATGAACCTTCTTGGTTTCCTTTCTCTGTCTCACTTTGTTCTTTTTGTCTTAGCTTTAGGTAAGAGACCTGTGCCACACACTCTGTGTGTCTGTGTGTACGTACACACTGTAAAAGAACAGCTGTGGCTGGCCCAGGTCAGCTGACTTGGCTTCCCAGCCTGAGCCCAAACATCTACACGGCAATTTTACAACCCTGAAGCCTGACCCCTGCTCATGAATCAGCTGACTAGGTCTACTACTGGTGTTCTGTTTCAGTGTAGACATACTTTGACACAATTCCTAATCACCACCTCCTCCATCCATTGTTCTCTGGCTGTAAAACCATGTTAAGTTCACACGTCTTGCTTGCTGGAAGCCTGCCATGGATGTATCAATTGTTCAGTCCTTGATGTTTCCATTCCATTCCATTCCAGTATGCAGGGTCTTCCATTGCTATGGGTTGGTTCCAGCCAATCTTTAAACAAACCATTCATATCACCCCAGACAGCTATGTGACAAGACACCTGCTTTGCCCCAGGAGCAGGATTTTAAACCCTTCTTCACTCACTGGTTAGCAATACCAGAGTGAAAGGTACAGTCATACAGAGGAGAAGTGGGAATTGTCTAATATTTTTATGAACTGTCACAACATACACAAGAATATGTGCAAGTAGCAAAAACAAATTCCACACCATGCACACTAAAGGGGAAAACAGACACAGAAGCTTTGACATTTAGTAAATGTACAGCCAAGAACAGACCCAGCCTAAGAGCTTGGCTTTGCATATGATTCAGTTTCCCATTCCCAGTTCAGGTGGTAGTAAGAGTAAATCCAGTTCAAACACGTAATTATGAGTTATGGGAAAGGAAAATAGAAATCTATGGGCATGGTTCAAAGTCCAATGAAGTCAAGAGAAGGACAGCCACTGACTTAAATGGGCTGTGGATCAGGCTCAGTGTGGGGAATTTACACAGTCCATGGATTTCAGATGCCCCATACATTTTATCCCTGCCTTTTTACCCCACAATTGTTTTAACTTTTAAAGTCAAATGGAATTACTGTACACTGAACTTACATCAGCTGAAGTTTCTAGCCCTTCTGGTTATAAAGAAAACCTTCCAGATAAGGCCCAATACATCAGTACTTAACAGTAGCCGGACAACCTCAAACAGCAGCTCTAACAGATGAGTGAATTCCCCCATCTTAATAGGTTGTTAACTCTGAACCCTACTGAACTAGCCTCTGGGAACACAATGGAGCTGTGCTGCCATGAAGCAAGTCCAACAGTAATAACTATAATTAATAATGCCAATTTAACATTGTTGGAAGTTTATTGACATCATTGGTTATGCAAGCTATTATCATGGCCCAAATTCAATCAAATTCCTTTATTAAATCTAAAGGTCAAATGGTATTTGTACATTGCACTAAACAGGTCTAAAAGCCTAAATAATAAGCAATTACACCCACATAGTAACACACATTCATAAGCATTCTCATGAAAGTGTTATACCAATAAAATAAAAACCAGCAGGATCTTATTAAAGGGGAAAAGGCAAAATACCACATTTATTGTGAATACAGAAAGAATCATAGTAAGCAGTTAGTTATAGTTATAACATTCCATTCAATCTCATATTTATTCACACATTCATTCATTCATATACACACACACACAGGTTCTGCAAGGTTGTTATCATAGTTACCAGCCTTAGAGTTGCTCATGCCAAGCCACTGGCCAGGTGGCCTGGACATGAGGAGGGAGCAGGGCCTTGTCAGATGCTCATCTGATGCTCCTGGAAGTTGGTTTGCAGAATCAGACCCCAAAGTTCTCACTTTCTAGAGTCCATTTTTATAGGAATTTCTTCCTATGCCAGTCTATGGGAATTGCTTCATCATGCTGTTGCTGAATCAATCAGCAGATGGCACATTCCTGACTGCTCCGTGCTGCTAGATGTTATCTTGTTCTTTGGTTCTCCCATTTTTGAGGCTGTTGGGTGGATTCCAGTCTGCCCTCCGGGGGTCCTCTGGTTATTTCCACTTGATGCCTTCTTCAGCTGATGGACATTGGATTCTTAGGCTGGCACCTCCCTGATCATTCATTCAGTTATTATCCACACCAAGCATCCATCCACATACATCCTCTATCTCTATTTTAATCACAATTGTTAATACAACAAAAGGGCAGGGAGTCTCTGGGTGCTGTTTCTGTTGTTACAGAGTATTGCTTTGAGTCTCTCTCTGTGTGAATTGCTTTGAGAACAGACTCTGTCTTAGAATGTACTAACACAATTAGCAGCTTGCAAGTTTCACACCTAGAGGGACAGAAACAGTACCAAAAACCAAAGAGACCTCTTAATTAGTAATATCCTGGAATTTAAACCATGGGGAATCAAACTCATTTGTGATTTTAATACAGAACTTCTTTAATATGATCCAACAAAAGGATCAGTTCCAGGGATAACCCTCTCCTCCTGGCTTGCTCCACTATGACCAGATAAGTTCTGATAATACCCCTCACAAGCCTTATACACTAACAAATAAGTGATGTCATAATGAGTTACAATCTTAGCTAAACCCAGGTTTTGGCCAGGTTAGGGTTGATCCCTTTCCTGGTCTTGGCTAAAACAAAATATGGCAATTTGATCTTTCTCCAAGATAACGTTGGTATGTTGGGCACCACAATCCTCCTTTCTTGTTCAAGCTAGGTAGAACCAGTCATAAGAAAAGAGTCCCAATTATTATCAACCACATTTTGAGCTCAGCATTTTTACAATTTATCTTGCCAATTGCATGGTTACCTATATTTTCAAAGCCTTTCCCATGGCTGCTAAAACATCTTTATTTCCCTTAAATAACAAAACATTTTCCTTTAAGAAGCTATGCTAATTTAACCCTTTATGTACCCATCTAATCCTACAAATGTAAACATTAGTAACTATTTCATTGCGGATTTGCTTAACAGAACCATCCAGCTCATGTGCTTAGTGCTTATCCATTGAACATCCCCCTGAAATAAAGTTGCAAGATTTCAAAATGTAACCGCTTTAAAATCAAATATTTGATTTAACATTAACGTTATTTTATTTTTGTCCTCAGCTAGAACCTCCTCCCTTTAAAGGAGGAATCTTGGTTTACCAGGAGAAAAAATACATTGAGGAGGGGAGGGAAACCCCAGTGCCCAGGCAAATATTGAAACTATTTGCCCTAGTTGTTTTAGGGAGCTTAATCCCCATTAAGGCTAAAAGAAATTAGTGAGAAGGAGCTATTATTTCATCTAGTCCATTCCTTGCCAACTGAAGGCTGCTCTCTGATGTACGTTTCCCAGTTTTGTCTAGTCTTAAGCAATGGGACAGCCACAATTTAGTGGACTTACCTCAGATCATATCATTAGAAATTTCCCCCTGATATTCTGCCTCAAAATTCCCTTTAATAGAATTCCATTATTGTTATTTTTACCCCTAAACAATTCCTCTCCCTTAGTGTTTACTCCTACAGACAACCAGAGGCAGTTGTCATGTCATCCCTTAGACCATGCCTACACTGCTGTGGCTAGAACAACACAGCTACAGCTGTGCCGCTGTAGTGTAGATGCTTCCTACATCCCCAGAAAGGGTTTTTCCTTCAATATAGTTAATCCCCACTCCACAAATTCTTCCTTCAACCTAGCTGCTCCGACAGTGAGGAGGAGGTCAACCTAAGTACCTGAGCCTCACACAGGGCACTACATTTTTCACACCCCTAAGCCACAAGCCAGGTCAATCTAATTTTTAGGTGGAGACCAACCTGCCTAATTAGTCTGCATTTAGCCGAGTTGCTCAGCAAGAGCCAGAAAAGAATCCTACGGCTGTTACAATGCCCTCCCTCCCCACAAGTCCCCCACTTCCTAGAGAGGTTGTTTTGTTCTGGGTACTTCACAGATTTCTAGGAGAAGCCGGTTGACAATTTTCAAGGATTCAGTATTTTTCACCCAGCTCCACCTCTTGGTTACTTGATGTAAATAAGCTCACTCCTAAATGCAGCTCTTGTTAGTAGAGCACCACCTGACTATTCAAGTATGAAAACAATTTTCAGGTCAAGGAAACAAGAACTGGCTAAGCAGCCACTGCTCTTTTAAAAAGGAAAAAATAAAAGTTGCCTTGTTTTCTTCCTAAGGCGTGTCTTTGAAAAGCATTTTCACTCCCTGCCCCCAACCTGCTTCTTTATCTGTAGCTCTCACACACACACTCTGACACAGTGCCCTGGCTGCACAGAGAGACGGAAGCTGCTGGAAACATGGCTGGTGATTTAATTTTGCTTGCTGCAGTATCCCTTCTTTCAGCCTGCCAGCAAAGTAAGGCCTGTGGGGTTTTGTGGCTGGGGCTGAGGGATGGTTTCCATGGATCCTAGAACACTGGAGATATTTTATACTAAGCTAGTTTTCTTGTCACTTTGAGTGTCTGAGAATTCATAAAAAAAGTTGTCCCCAACTGGAGCATTAGGTACCCCTTCTCTGTCCTCTGAAGAGGATGTGATACAGGGAGACAGATTACCTTGCTAGGGGGTGGGGTGGGTGGGTTTACAATTTTTCCCTTTTATGTTTTGTTTGTAGATTTTTGGGATTGTTAAACTGTTGCTAGAGAGTTTGTAAGCTGATGCAGACTCACCCTTCAGCTATGTTCTGCGCTGGCTTCGGGTTTTTTAGACACTTACACAGCTTGAATCCTCAAAACTACCAACTCCTAAAATCACATTCATGAAGCCTTGAGCCAAAAATGCTTTTAAAAACTGTCCCCTCAAGCAGATGGCAAGGTATCTAATATCAGAAAGGAAAAAGGACAAAACCTATTAAGTTACAAAGAAGGCACTTGCAGCATGTGGATGTTTCATAATATCCTCTCATCAGGGGTTCCTAAATATATAGATTTATTTTATCCACTGTGGAAATACTTCTTAGATTCACATACAGTATGTGGCTTTCCCACCACTTTGCAAACTACAGCTATAGTAGATAAATGGAACGGGAGAAAGAAGAACGACAATAGTGTGATTAGATATGGTACAGTGACAGCATTTTCAACACTAGCAATTGTTTTCCTTCAGATAATATGGTTGTGTTTACACCAAGCCATAGGATATATATGCTGTATGGGTTGAAGGAGGACTAAGCATGAAAAGGAGCAGAGGTTCAAGTTTACGGCTTTGTCAGTACTTGTAAGCAGACTGCTTTGTCTGCAGCAATGCCAACTCTTTATATTTGGTGTTTTCTTAAAGCCCCAGTTCCTGGGTCATGTCACTCATTGCAAAAAAAAAGTTTCTAATTTGGGGAGAAAAAGCTTAAAAATGTGAACCCTCAAGATTAAATAACCAGAAGCCAAATAAAAAGAACCCAACAAATATTTTTTAAAATCTCATGACTTGAGGGGGGCCTGGCTCATGATTTTTGAATGTTTGAAGTTGGCAACACTGCTTTCATTCTTGAGTTGCGTGTGCCAGATGGGGCTCTCCCGAACAACCTGTGTGGCTCTTAGCACAGCGTTTATCTCCTGCGACAATATTTACCATGAGCTTCCATGAAAGTTCATCCTGCTGCAAGGGCTGTTGTTCTTTACACTGTTTAAAGTGAAAACAGGAAGAAATGTGACAAGGAAGGGCAAAGAGCCGCTGCCGAAAAAGTGAATACATTCTGAAAACTCTAAAACACAGGGGCTACATCGACACTAGAAATGCCACAGTGACACAGTTGCAGCACTGCAGGTGAGCTGCTATAACACTGTCTTGTAGCCACGACAGTAACAGAAGGGAGTAAATCCCTCCCTTCAACAAGCGATAATTAGGTCGACAGAAGAATCACGTTAACCTAGTAGTGTCTATAGAGGGGTACTTAGATCAGTTTAACTGTATCATCTGATCAATCAGGGTGATTTGTCACAGCACCGAGGGTGTGGTTAGGTCAACTGAACTTTATAATAGAGACCCACCCAGAGATGGTGAGGTTAATCAGAAAATCCAGCCCTGCCCAAGCCTCTGCTCTTCCGTGTATTCTGTTAAAGTGGCAGTGTAAGCACCTGTTACAACCAGTTCTGGTAGTGGGAGCAGCCCATTGTCCGACTGTTTGACAGCTGTCAGCACAAGACACCTAGCTATTAAACACCTAGTGGCTTGTCTGCACTCCCATTTATTCCATGTACAGTTCTGTACTGGGAGTGAACAACTAGGCAATAAGACCCCTCTGCAGCAGCGCTGGAAGCTATGCTTCACCTTACAGCAGCTAGAGGCGTAGTAGGACAAACTTTCAGCCTCCCAGAATCACATGGGTATTCAAGGAACCAGGCTGGGCCACGGATTAAGCCAAGCAAGAAGTGGTCTGTGATGGAATGAGCAAGCAGAAACCTTGCACCAAGTGGGTTTTCAGCAATGTCTTAGTTTTTAAGACTTGCTGCGGGAGAGAGAAGGGGAGGTTTTACAGACCCATTAGAAAAACTAGTGGGTCTCCAGACTGAAGTAGAATGAATTTGAGTCATGGCTGCTTGGAGATGATCCTGTAGATAGGATAGATACAGTGTCCCCTGTCCTGTGTTTTATTTGGTACCAAATATCGTTTTATCTGCATCCAGTCAGGTGCTACTATGAGGCATCTGATTTGTTTTCAAATCAAGAATAGTTTAACACACCATTGACTGTGATACAAATGACTGATTTTACACTGTGCATGATTTTTGCACCAGGAATAAGACATCTGAGGGTGCTGTCCCTTGTACATAAGCTTTGTGCTATATTTTCATAGCAAGGAGACAGCCTTGCTAAATGTGACTGCCAGCTGAAATCAGAAAAAGACCAACTCAAGCATACTTCTCAGCTGCCTCAGATGTGACTGGAGTCCAGTGGTTGAAGTCGATTGGATTTGTGCTGGATTGTAATCCAAGGGGTTAAACTAGGGTATACATAACTGCTTTCATTTCTATTTGCTTTCAAAGAGTTAAGATGCAAATTCTAACTGGTGAAAAAAGTATACATGGTAACTTGTTCCACCGCAGCTGAGGCCTCATGTCACCTATTGTATAATTCAAAGCATCTAGATGCATCTTCTCTTTTAAGAAAGAAGCGATGTAAATTCCCCAGTAAAAAAAAAATGGTTACAACTGGTTTTCAAAGGGAAAAGCAACTTCCTGTCTGTCTGCAAAAGATAGCAAGTTATGAAAATTGTAGTTGGGTAGGTATAAAGTTACTCGCTTCTTTCAGGGGGCATATAAACCCCAATCTCACCGTCCTGAGTTAGGCAAAGATCCCATTGAGTTTGGTGGAAGCTTTTCCCGATTAAGGAATGGGCCACTGTCAGTGCAGTACGATCCCAAGGGTCTGTATTTTTGCCCATGGTGAGCCAAATTCACCCCGTATGATTTCACTGAAGCCTCTTAAACCCAACAATAACTGGAGGCTTGTTAAACCACCAGTGGCAAGTGTACACTTTATTACAGCTAAGGCCTTGTCTGTACTAGAGCACATTCCAGCTGGCTGTACTGCACCAGCTGAGGCACAAAATTCCATGCTAGCCGCCCTAAATAGGCTGAGATTTTTCCCTGAGTCCATACCAAGGTTGTTCTAAACCAGTCTGGGTATGATGGGCTGCTCAGCTGGCCAACTTCCTTTATTTCATCAGCTGAGAATCCTGTCCCAGCCTGATAATGCCCCCCGGCTCAAAGTACAGCCTGGGGATCAACCAGCTCTGGTTTGCTAGCTGCAGATGGTGGTCCAATGAAACATGTAGTTTGTCAAATTGGCCCTTGCAGCTGGTGAACCAAGTAGGGTTTGGTGGCTCTAAGTAGCAGCAGGAGGAAGAGAGCATTTTGAGTGGGTGGTAAGGGAAGGGCCAGAGGGAGACCTTTTGAAAATTCCCTCCTCCCACCCCCCCGAAATATTTCAAAAAGTGGCCATCTTGTCCCCCTGAGCACAATTACCCTGAAATATGCTCCTCTACCTCCTCTAATGCCACCCTCCCCCTCTAAAAGAATTCTGTGGTAGTGAATCACAGCTTGGTCATCAGCTACAATGTAAATGAAGGCGCATTAATGGAGGCAGAGAGGCCTTTCTAGAGGGGAATCCTGTACAAGGTCTGGCAAACCCGCCTTACAGTGAGACTCAAGAAGCTCAGTCTAGTTAGTTTATCCAGAAGAAGGTTATGAGGTGATTTGATCATGGTTTATAATTAAGGTTACGATTTGGTCCCAGATTCTGTGACTTTAACAGATGTGCATGGACTTCTTTGGCTTCAGCTTCAGCCCCGGGGCTCTGGCTTCCATGATTTATCATCCATTGCCTGTGCCTTTTACTAAAAATACCCGTGACAAAATCTTAACTTTATCTAGAATTACCTACACAGAGAGGAGATTTCAAATTGTAGAGGGCTCTGGTCTAGTGGACCAATAACAAAATCCAATGGCTGGAAGTTGAAGCTAGACAAATTCAGGCTGGAAATAAGGTGCTCATTTTTTAACAATGAGGATAGTTAACCATCAGAATAATTTACCAAGGTCTGAGGTGGATTTTTCCAATCACTTGAAGTCCCCTTGAAGATTATCAGACTGAGAGTATCAGGTCATTCCTAAACCAGAGCCTCCTACAGAACACCATGTTGTCCTGTCCTGTGGCCACTATTAAGTAAATCAGATTTGCTTTTCTGCATGTTTAATTTTGTATCAAGTATGACCTGGCCATCTCCATCAAAATCTGACAAACTTTTTAAATAAGATTCACGTTTCTGAGCTGAAGGTGGCAATGAAAATAGATTTTAGGTACACAGAGGAATGGAGATTATAGAAATACTGGTCACAGCTCCTTAGTTAAGACTTTTGCATTTACAGCAGGTATTTAGTCTATTTGTAGTAATAATTAATAATAATACACACCTCTTATGTAATACTGCCTAGCTCATGTATAGCACTTCTGCAATAGATCTCAAAGTGTTTTACAAAAGAGGTGAGTAGAACTCATTTTATAGCTGAGGCCACTGAGGCACAGAGAGTTGAAGTGGCTTGCCCAAGATCACCCTCTAGCAAAGCCAGGCATAGAACCCAGATCTGAGTCTTAGCTCAGTGTGCTATCCCCAGGGCCACACAAAGGGTAGGTCTGAATGACACCTGGGAGCATGCTTCCTGATATGGGTAGATAGATACATGCAACCTCTGCTTGACCTAGTGTGATAAAAACAACAGTCAGGCGGTGGCCTGCCTGAGCTCAGCCCATGTTACTCCTGGCTTGGCTATGCTGCTATTTTTAGCATGCTAGTTGGAGCAGAGCTAGCCCACATCTGTAGCCCTGCACTGGGAAGCACACTCCCAGCTGCAGTGCAGGCATACCCAAAGTTACAGCACTTACTCGGAGTACAAAATGAATTGCTAGGGATGGATGTGTAATACATGTGTGTACACACTCAGAATACTAACCATTGCCAAATGTATCAAAACACATTTGGTACCCAGCTCGTTTCCAAAATATGTAATGTTTTCTCTCTCAAAGGTTATACAGTGGAGTCACATCTTACGCGGGGGTTAGGTTCTAAAGTCAGCGCGTAAGGCAAAAATCGCATATAGTCAAAATTACCCTTGAAAATCCCTTAAATTGCCCATAAAGTACAGTATACTGTACATGGTTGTGTACACAACCCTGTACAGTAATATGTATAAACATATAAAGTATACAGTAATGTACAGTATATAATAAATACATGTGCAAAATATAATTTTACAGTACTGTATTTTTAATTACAGGGGTAATTACAGGGGAGTTGTCAGGGCTTGATGTCGATCCAGGAGATGGAGGCGACGGAGAGCTTGGGTGATGAGAGCGAGTTGTAGATGAAGTGGTTGGCTCTGGTTCAGCTCAAGAAGTTGATTGCATAGGCTCATCTGCTGCTGGTTGTTTTTCCCTTGAAAAACATGGTGATCGGCAACTGTCGCTTTTGTCTCTTGAGCTTCTCAAACATTTCTTGATACGGTCTCAAATAGTCTGTAATACGACATGTGATTTTGAGGCTTTGTTCCAGAGGGATCGTATTCAGAAGTTAAATCATTCAAGTGTTTCGCTGCTTGGAACACTTCAGCAAATTTATGAAGATTCCAACCTGCTGGCTCTTCCTGTTCATCATCATCATCTTAGTCTACTGTAAACTATTTTATTAGTTCCTCTAACTCTTCGTTAATCAATGTTTCTCTATGGCTCTCAATTCTTCAATTTCTTCCTCAAGAACATTGACGAAGCCATCACCACCCACTTGCGTGGCCACTTGAACAATGAGTTTCACTTCATCAATGGTTGGGAAACCCTTAAAATCATTCACACATTCTTTCCATAGGTTTCGCCAACATGCATTGACTGTTTCAGGCTTGACTGCATCCATTGCCTGTTTAATATAAGTGATGCAGTCGGCAATGTTGAAGGACTTCCAACGCTCCATCAAATTAAGATTGGGATCAGCATCCATGGCGCTATGTATCCGTGAGAACGTAAGCCTCGTGTACGTGAAACGGCGAATCACGCCTTGGTTGAGAGGTTGGAGGTGGTACTGGGGGGGAGAAAGACGACTTCAACGTCGTTATGCACAAACCGGAGTGCCGCAGGGTGGCCAGGAGCATTGTCTACGATCAGCAACACTTTAAAGTCAAGTCCTTTCTCTTCGAGGTACCGCTTGACCTCTGGAATGAAACACTTGTGGAACCAATCCAGAAATAATGCTGCTGTCACCCAAGCCTTTTTACTTGATTGCCAGAACACAGGCAGGAGATTTTTGTTCTTGCCTTTTAGGGCATGGGGATTTGCAGCCCTGTAGAGCAAGCCCTGCTTTATTAAATGCCCAGCCACATTGCCACAAAACAACACAGTCACACGGTCTTTAGCTGCTTTGAAGCCAGAGGCTTGTCTTTCTGTTTCCAAGTGTAAGTGCAGTTGGGCATTTTTTTTTTTTTTTTTTTCCCCCCCAAGAAGAGCCCAGTCTCGTCAGCATTAAAAACTTGTTCCGGAAGATAGCCCTTTTCTTCTATGATTTTCTTTAATTGTTTGGGGTAGGCTTTTGCTGCCTCTTCATTGGCAGATGCAGCTTCACCAGTAGTCTGCACGTTTTTGAGGTTGAAGCGGTTCCTAAAACTGTTAAGCCAACCTTGTCTGGCTCTGAATTCCTTCTCATCAGAAGGCTGTCCCTCTTCGGCGGGAGGTTTGAACAGCGCATAGCGGCTAAGAGCCTTTTCTCGCAACGTGTTGCCATTGATAGGCACACGTTTACAGTTCATGTCTTCCAGCCATAAGTTTAATGCCTTTTCACTAAAGTCGTATCACGCACCTGGCTCGTCACCTTAGCAGTTATTGGAGCATTTGATGCCATGGCTTGATGAATTCCTCTCTCGAATCTTGATGGCATGGATGCTAGATTCGTTGTGGCCATATTTACGCGCCACGTTGGAGACCGACATACCATCTCTCAATAAGTCCAACACAGCCAGTTTTTCCTCCAGCGTTGGAACAGATCGCTGTTTCTTCGGTTGAGCACCAGATGAAGTAGTTGGCTTGCGTTTAGGGGACCATGTTGTACAAAAAAAATATGTACAGTATCTTTAAACACTAGAATCACACTCAGTGCGGCGAGATGCTCAGACTATGAGAGGCATGCGGGAACCGAGACCGACTGAGGGAACAGTAGATTCATGTCTCCCATCTCACGCTCACTCTGGGGCATTGCTCATTAAGTGGAATGGTTGGCAGAATCGCCCGCGCTATTTACAGGTATCTTGTTATTTTTCTTTTTTTTTGCCGAGTGCATATAGTTGAATTTGCATAAGTTAAATGCGCGTATGATGCGACTCACCTGTATATTATTACAAAATTTAATACTACTACAGCACAAAAATGCAGGACCTTAGGGCTGGCTCCACGTGGGTTAGGGTGGTGGGTGTGAAGTCACTAGCATAGTGCTTATGTAACCTTTGGGTGGGCTACAGTTGGCTTCATTGCCCTTCTCTAGTGTCTAAAAAACACAAGTCCCACAGAAAAGCACCTAGAGACCCAGAATTCAGTCACTGAGGTTTTTCACCAAGGATCATACAGGGTCAAACTCCTCACAATCAAGTCCAAAAGAACAAAAGAAATGAACTTAAGAATTAAGTACCAACTTTATAAAATCTTATGATAGAGGAAAAAAATAACTTAATTTTTACAACATAACATGGCTACTCTATAAACCATATATATTATCTTCACAGTTCAACATAAAGAAAAATTAAACAGTCAGTGCCCACAGAAACAATGAGAAGAACTCAACAGTTCCCAAAAGCTTAGATTGAGTTCACCTGAATCTCAGTTAGAGTCTGCCAAGTCAAAAGCAACATCTTCCCTCCACCTGCATGTAGAAATATTCAGTTGAAATCCATGCAACTAGGGTGACCAGATGTCCCAATTGTATAGGGAGAGTACTGATATTTGGGGCTCTTTCTTATATAGGCACCTTTTACCCGCCACCCCCATCCTGATTTCATACTTGCTATCTCAGACTCTCTCTCCTCCTCTTGCTTTCTCGGACTCTTTCTCCTCCTCTGCTGAAAGCAGCTAGTCAGCTAACTAATTAACCAACCACTCAGTTAAGTACATATCCCAACCCTCTGCCCCAGACCAGAGCCCCTTCCTGCACTCTGAACCCCTCATTTCTGGCCTCAGCCCAGAGCCTGCACCCACAGCCTGAGCCCTCATCCCCACACATACCCCAATCTGCTGCCCCAGCCCAGAGGCCCCTCCTGCATCCTGAACCCCTTTCTGGTCTCACCCCAGCTAGAGCTTGCTTCCCCTCCCATGCCCCAACCCGCTGCCCCAGCCTGGAGTCCCCTGCTCCACCCCAAACCCCTCATCCCCAGAGCCTGCACCCCCAGCCGGAGCCCTCACTCCTCCCACACCCCAACCCCATGCCCCAGAGCAGTGAAAATGAGCAAGTGAGTGAGGCTGTGGGAGAGCGTGCAGTGGAGGGAGTGGGAAGGGAGGAAGCGGGGCAAAGCTGTTTGGTTTTCTGCAATTAGGAAGTTGGCAACCCTAGGCACATGGTCTTTTGTAAAGCAGCTTCCCTGACTACTTGCCCTCATGGAGTCTGAGTCCAGCAGCAGGGAACCTATTGAGCATTCCCAAAACTACCACACCCAATTCCAGAAACTTCTGGATGTCTAGTGCCAATTGTGCATCTGCCTAGCAACAATGAACCAAACCCAACTCATTCCTACCCCTGCTTCCCTAGATCTCATATTGGGTTCTGGGAAGTGGGCGGGCCCCCTAGATCTGTTAAAGAGATCTCTCACTATTAGGTAGGTGGGCTACACATGCTGGGGTGTCATATGGAGCAGGAGCCAGCCATCCTCAACATCATGCTTTGCCAGAGGAGGTACAGAATATTAAGTGTGTAGACAGTTTTACAGAAAGAAAAAGGAGTACTTGTGGCACCTTAGAGACTAACTGGTTAGTCTCTAAGGTGCCACAAGCACTCTTTCTTTTTGCGAATACAGACTAACATGGCTGCTACTCTGAAACTAGACAGTTTTAGTGACTGAATTCTCTTGCTTTGGGGGGCATTCAGCACGTAAGTGTAAAGTTACTGAAGTTGGATTTTGTAATAAGGTTCAGGTCACCTTTGAAGTTAGCGTGTGAATTTTTATAGGGGAAGCTAGGGGAGCTGCAAGAGGTGTTGGTCCTTTTCATTCAAATTTAAAAGCAAAACCTGAGGAATGATTATGTCCATTTGAAAAATTGAGATTTGTAGAGGATTGACAGGGCCTGCTGCTTTTCTGAAAAAATAAAGACTCTTTAATCCTTGATCCATTACTTTTACTTGCAGGTCATTTTGCCTGGCTTGTAGGAAAATCAAGAAAGCAGCACAAGATCATGCCCCCAGAAGTCACCGGAACCCCAGAATTTGACAGAATATTCCGTGCACAGTAAGTTCTAGGGTCATTAAAACAGTGGCAATGAGAAACTTCTCATTCATTTAATTAATTGGACACTACAGAGGTCTAATTTAGCCATTCAAGTGTGAAGTGATTTTTTTCCCAGGGTATTTATGATCTTCTGCTGTATGCTATGAGCATAGATCTTAACTCTCAGTGACCTTTCTCTCTTACAAGATATGGGTGTAACAATTGTGGGCATCTCCACAGAACAGCATTTACTAAGACTTTGCACTAACCTGAGGCCTTGCATGACCAAGGGCTTCTGTCCACCACTTGTGAGTGTTTGGGTCTCCTCGTAAGAGTAATTGCATTGCATATTCATTCCATGTTCATTGGGCCTGATTCTCCCAGGTACACTGGTCTTCAACTCCTGGTTTACACTGAAAGGAGATTCAGTCATTGTGTTTCTCTACAAACTATATGGAGAGGTTCCATGTACTTTTTCTTTCTAGTTCAAGATACCTAAAATCACAAACTCAATATTTATTAGACTTAGAAATCTTTGTGCTCAAATATTCAAAGGAATTTTTAATTTTCCAAAATTGCAAAAGCAATTTCAGTCCAGAAAAGGGAAAACACAGAAAGCTCAGACAGACAATACACTATGGCTACTCAACATCTCTAGAGAAATTGAACAACAGATCAGAGCTATTTAATGTGAATATGCTGGTCAAAACTTCACATTTAAGGCTGCTTTGAGTTTATTTTAAGCAGGGTTTTAGCCTTTGTTTTTATGAAGATTACAATGTATATTCCCCAAATTTATAGGGCATCTGTGATGAATGACTGAAATTTCTGACAATATACAGGTAAACTGGCTAATTAGTTTGAGTTAAAAAATTAACAAGCATTTAAGAAACTTGTCCTGGTGAGTCACCTATTTTTGTATCCTTTTACCTAAAAAAAACAAAAAAAACCAATAGTTGTCACAAGCACCAAACTAGTAACTACACACCTACAAAAGTGTCTCAGACATAGGCCAAACCATTCAGCAATTAATTTTTGAATAGAGTACACTAGATGTACAATGCAACCCACTTACTTCACTCCCTGTGAAGTTTAATTAAAGCTTCAACTGTCACATCATTTAGCTTCCAGCTTTTTATTTAGGTTTGGTTGGTTTAACATAGAAACTGTCATACTGGATCTATCTAGCGGTTCATCGAGCCAAGGAACTTTTCTCAGAGTGGCAAATACCAGATACATCACCATCCCTTGATGTAAGAAAAGCCAAAGTGGATCAGTGGACAATTGTGGAATAACCTGCCCATGGAGGAATGTTTTCCTAGAGCAGTGATTCTCAAACTTTTTTTTTCCCCCCGCAGACCACTTGAAAATTGCTGAGATCACTTAATGATCTTTCCAAATGTTGTTTGTACCATTAGCTAACTATTATAAAGCACTTTGGATAAAAGAGCTATATTAAAACAAAAACTTAAACTTTTTGTTCTACACATAAAAGCACACAACTCATATTTTAATATCAGTAGTCTTACCGTTCTAATGTGATGGATGTGCCCTCTCTCCCCTGCTGCGGCAGCCCCCAAGCTGGGGCTGGGAAGGAGCGGGGGGGTCTCTCCACAGTTTGAGAACCTCTGTCCTAGATCATTTCATTTAGTGATTGGCTTATGCCCTGAAGCATGAGATTTTAATGTGCAATGTAAGGGTTATTTTAAAACGATCCTATCTAATGTAACTAACATTACTGGATAATAAAAATATCCAGTTATAGAAAGTTGCCTTAAGTAAAAAAGAAATACTAAAATTTTGAATATGAGCAAAGGAAAAGAAAAAAACAACGTGATATCAGGTACAACTGAAAGTTGTGTTTTCAAGCCATTACTGTTGTTGTAATCATTTAGAAGATCTACCATGTGCTTGTCATGCTTGATACTATAGTCATAGGGATAGTCAGACCAAGGCCTAGTATTTCAGTCACAATGATAGGAACAGAACTCTACATATTTGAAAAGACACAGAAGAGTGAGATTTTTCAAAAGTGCTCATTGTTGGCCTCTCTCTGCTCCCATCCAAGCCAATGGCATGAACTTTACTGGGAACAGCATTTGGCCAAAGCGGAGAGCTTCTGAAAATCCCACCCATAGTTTCTTTCTTGCTCAGGTAACTTTTTTATTAATTTATTCCATAGACAAAACTGTGTGGAGTTTTATTCAATCTTCCTGGTTGCTCTTTGGATTGCAGGCTGGTTTTTCAAACAAGGTAAACACAATTGTTGTTTTATTTTGGCCTAAACAATGTTTTATCAGCTATAATAGTTTCAATTGTACCCTGAGGTTAATTAGATGTCCTTTTCTTGGCTTTAAATGTTACCTCTTTACGTCACTGAGTGCCCCTTGTTCTGGAGTTATGAGGAAGAGTAAATAGGCTCCAGAATGATCTTGGTATTTTACATGTTTCTGTTCTACCAACTTTTACTCATTGCAAACTAAGGATGCAAACCTTGATATACTTACCACTGACTTCTTTAGGCCAGACCAATATGTGAGGACTTCCCATTAGGAACCCAAAATATGCATCCAAGGGCAGAATTTAACATAAATAGTCTTTCTTCTTTTTCACATATGGAATCCCCTCCTAACACCTAATGCCACTAGTAAGTAAATAATTATTATTAATATTTCAGAGGAGTGTTCGGAAGGTAAATTTGTTAATCTGTATAAAAACCTGTGTTGTACATTGTTATCATTAACAACAGTTTTCATTATGTTTCTCCAGAGAGAAAATAAGCCTCCACATATTCAAATGCACCCCCCCTCAAAAAAAAGATAAAACGCTTTCTCCTTTTTTTCAGTATTTAAGCTCATTTTCTCCATTCATTTCAGAAAATAAAATTCTCATTTCCCCCTCTAGCTGAGAACCTGATTCTGAGGGTGCTCAACTCACCACTGGGATGGCGCCTCCTCCTGATCGTTCTGGGGAATAGCTTGTGAGGTTGACACCCCTTCCCACATTTGCATGCAGTCCTCTGCCTCTCTCTGGGTCTGCATCCATTTCACTCCATGAGCTGCTGCTGCCTCTTTGTGACTCAGCCCTAAGGCCAATCATTCCATGTGTTTCCCCCTTCGGGGATACCAGAGTCTTCCTTCAGCAGTCCTAGGTAGTCTACTCATTCACTGCCTTGTAGTGTCACTCCCTCAGCATCTGGCAGGGGAACATGGGCCTGCCCTCTACTCTGTGTTCCTGGCTTCCTCCTTCTTCCAGCTTTGCCAGCCCAAAAGCACCTCTCTTCTCCCAGGAAGTGACTGCAGACTTTCCCAGCAGCCCCTTTCTGCTGCCAATTTCCTGCCTTTAGTCTCAGCCCAGCTCATTCCTCCTCAGCTGGGTTTCTTCTTTCAGTCAGAGGATTGCTTAGCCACCTCATTCCTCTCTACTGAGGCCTGTTTCGTTAATTAGCCCCCTTTTCAGTATGCATTAATGCTTTCAGGAAAAGTGTGGGATGAACATCCCGTCACACTGATACATGGAATGAGTCTTGCAATAGGAAATGCAGTGTGATTCTGACTCATCCCCCAATTGTTCTCCCACAAATACAATATGATCGGGGAGTAAAAACTGCAGCAAGGGGGAATATTCTAGAAATAAATATAAAGGAAATGCCATTGGTGTGAATAAAAACTAGATGTGCCTGGTTCTTACCCTCTGATGTCTGCTGGACAAAGGCAGGCCACAATTTTTTTATTATATATATATAAAATGCATAGGCGAAAGGGGTTGCACAGGCAACGTTAACTGTGGCATTTCTTAACTTTTGAGTACTTGAGTTTGCTACCATGATAATGTTATTTTAAGTCAAGTACTCAAAAAAAAGTTAAGAAATGCCGGAATTAAGGTTGCCTGTGCAACCCCTTTTGCCTATGCATTATGATGCAGTCTTTCATTACATCATCACACACTCACTTTTCCACATGACCCCCTGCCTCACTCAGCGCATGGACTGGATGGTGCTCACTTAGTGATCAGTTATCCAATATTTTGTTTTCGCCTCACTGTTAAATTTGTGCCTCCAGTCTGGAGCATGCCTAGTGCGGACGGCATCTTCAGTGAATTTCGCTGCAAAAATCTAAGGAATCTCTGCAGAGTATATATGAATTGCAGTTTTTCATAGGCTTATTATGTGGCCAGATACAGGCAGATTTTCACAAGTATGGCAAAAGGCACATCCCTGGTACAAAAGCCACCCCCGCAATGCCAAATTTTAAGTCATTGCTTGAAAGCCTGGCAGGTGCTAGAGCTTATGAAAAAAAAAGGTTGCCAACTTTTTTTTTAGCATTGGCAAAACATATTCTTGAAAACCACCACCATTTTGGCTGAAATTTTCCCCAAAAAGTTCTGTCCGAGACAAACACCTGACAGAGAAAAGTTTAGCCAAAATGTTTAAGTTTGTCATAGTTGTAAGCAACCGAAAATAGAGACATAATAGGGAGCGACAGGCAACCTTAATAATAGGAGGTGCTATCATAATCTTGCCTGTAACAGATCCAGTTTTAAAAAACAGATTGAAAAACTCTGGACTAGAAGGGCCTACCAGAATTTAGGGTTAAAGTCCATTTTGACAGCCTAAGTGAAATGGGATTATTAATGCCCACTTCATCTCTGGGGAGACAGAGCCACCACATTCCATCTGGTAACTCAAAAGTGATCCAAAACTGAGTGCATTGAGGCAGCCAAGCTTGTCAGAACACAGACCTGAATATGATAATAGCTACAATCATATGTTGCCTTGTATGGTGCCTTGCATCGAAAGGTCTCAAAGCACTGTACAAACAGGATGCCCCACACCTCCCCTGTGAGGCAGAAAAGTATTATTAGCCTTGTTTCACAGCCGGGGAAACAGGGACACAAACTGCTCAGGGTTTGACCTTGACTTCAGTGGGATTGTGCATGTTTGCCACTTTTCAGCAGCAGGCCCTAAGGCCATGTTGTGCAACGTGATGAGCACTATTGTAGATGTGGAACAGTTGTGCAACGTGATGAGCACTATTGTAGATGTGGCCTACACGGGCTCAGGCATTTTCAGCACCGTGTCACGAAAAATCTATTTGGGTTTTGAAGATCTTCAGATTGAGTCTGTGGTTAAAGTAGATTAAAACAACAGCAGGAACTCTGCCTGTACTAGCTGAGGAGGAGAAGGGGAGAGCAAGCCAGGGAGAGAATGGGAGCCCCCTTTTTCTTTTAGCAGAGGAGAGAGAGCTGTGCCCCTTCTTACTTTAACCCCTGTACTTAATACAGCCGAGAACAGGGAATTGAAAAAACCCTGTCTATACTAGCACTTACAACAGCATTGTCGGCACAGGTGAAATTGCACCAGTGCTGGAAAGGGGGATTCAGAATTGGAACTGAGCAAATAATTGATTTTTCAGTTTGGTGATCAAATCAGAAATTCAGCGGGGGGGGGGGGGAATTGTTTTGGGTCAAAACATTTTCTTCCAACCTGAAATGAAATTTTCCCCTCCATTTTAAAAAGTGTTTCATATTCAGGTTTCTTTCACTCTGCCCGCCCCACCCCTGCTTTTAAAAAAATACATGCAGCTAACTTTCAACACCATCTTTTGAAACAAAAAAATTAAATGTTTAAATTTAGAAAATGTTTAAACAAAAGTGACTTTTTCAGGAGGGTTTTGGGGGGAAGGGGAACTATTCTTCAGATTCGACCCAAATTTACATAGCTTTGGTTGACCCAAAGCCACATTTTTGGGGGGCAATCTGAAAATATTCGCCCACCTCTATTCAGAATGTGTTCACATGGGCAAGGCTTATGTGGCTTTCCCAGTCACCCAGGAAGTCCTGTGACACTGTCCAGGGATCTCCTAGTGATGATGACATTGGCTCAATTTGGAGCTGGATCTCTTGTGACTGCTCCTGGTAAAACAATAACCCTTGTTCTCATCTCTGTTTTCTTATTAACTCTTTCTCTGGCTGGTATTCTGGCCTAGCGGAGTCAATGTGGCTGGAGAGAAGATGCATAAGTACAAGTGCCATTTAGTTTCCTCCCCTTTTTGGCTTCTCTTGTCCCGGCTACTAATTTTCCCTCCATTTATACAGTCATTAAAGGCGCTAATTTCTCTTTGTTTTACAGGTGATATGTGATTTCCTACAAAAAGGCACCTTCTGGAGGCTAACTTCTTCCCCACCCAGATCCTAATCTCATTTTTGCCAATATAAATCCAGAGTAATGCCATTTAAATCAATGGAGATACTGGTGCCACACAATTGTATAAGTGAAATCAGAGCCAGGCCCTTGGAAAAGACAGAAGTGTTTGCTAGCCAACGGCACAGCCACCTACTGTAGTATCTCCCTTTTGAGAGGAAAGGAGAGGCGAAAGGGACCAGGGTAACTTCCCATTTTAATTATTTTTCCCCAGTCAGCATGCCCAGTAAGAGTCTCTTCTTCACTGTCATCAGTGTGGAATATAGTAAAAGTTATTTTTTCCAAGTATTTTGTTAGACTAAAAGAATAGGGGACTCTACCTGTTGCCCAGACAAGCCCAGGGCAATGTAGCTGATTTTAGCAGGGCTGGCTAGGGTTAAATCTGAAAAATGCAGAAAGATACTGCAGGTATTTAATTTCCTCTATTTAGTTCCCTGTGCTTTTGCTGGGCTCGCCCAGGATGGTGTAAAGGCATCCCAGAGCAATAGGGATATTACTTTTGGGACTGCTGTGTGATTTTACTGATTTCATTACATAAGCTGATTCAGGTCTACCATGCTGATAAAAGACTCCATAAAGGGGAGGAGCGGGGCCACACAGTTTCCTCTTCTCCAAAGCATCAGGGTCTGGGCTCACAAGGATCTGATTCCAGTCTCTCGACACCAGGGTGTGATGTTGCACTCCATATGATTTTATGAAAATATGCTAATGAGTGTGACTGTAATGTAACTGGAATATGCTTCAAGCAAAAGGTCTTTTGTATCATTACAAATCTTATAATCTACTGAGTGCGGTTATCTTATTTGTATAAATGTATCATTCTTGTATCTTATATTTCATATTTCTAGTTTTACTCTGAGGTCCTAATGTGATTATGCAAAGTGTGGGCCATTAATGGTGGTTTGGAATCTTGATGGCTACCACTGACTAGGACAACTGGTTGCAAATGGCTCTCTTTACTTGCAAGCCTTCCTGTGAGTTAGGCCAGGAGGAATGAAGGCTTGGGGTCTCACAGGACATGTCACCTGGTAGTGGAATCCATCTTAAACCTGGTGCTTTTCCATTTAGAAGGAGGGGTGGGGACCCAGAGAGACAAAAGATTCCTGCCTTGTGCCAAAGCTATATAAGGGGGTGGGTTCCAGTAATGAGAAATCCCCTAATTACCACCTGAGCTGGAGCTAACAAGAACTGTACCAGGGGAAAGGATTTGGCCCAGACTAGGAAGGACTCTAGCCTGTGAAAAGCCTCTGAGGGTGAGATTTGCCTGAATTCAGTTTCTTACTGTGTTAGGCTTAGACTTGCATGTTTTGTTTTATTTTGCTTGGAAACTTACTTTCTTCTGTCTGTTATTACTTGGAACCACTTAAATCCTACTTTTTATACTTAAGAAAAATCACTTACTTATTATTGAACCCAGAGTAAGTAATTAATACCTGGGGGGGAGGGGGGAACAGCTGTGCATATCTCTCTCTGTGTTATAGAGGGCAGACAATTTATGAGTTTACTCTTGTGGCAAATTGCCGGCACTACTATGATGGGCCTCGCGCTCTCTCTTCTTGGGTGGGGTTCAGGGCACCGTTTCTTGCCCCTGAACTGGAGTATTAACTGCCCCACTAGTATCCTAGAGGAGGGGAGTGGAGAGGGAGGGACCCAGGCCCACCCTCTACTCCGGGTCCCAGCCCAGGGGCCCTAGGATAGCAGTAAACCACTAGAACTAGCAATTCCTTCTCCTGGGCTACTTCCCTCTCCTGCCCTTCAGCTTGTAGGACTTCCTGCCCTCCCTCTGCACAAACCATGTGTCCCTTTACCTAGGGTCTTGGTCTTCTTAGCCCACCACAGCACTTCTCCAAACTCTCCTCTGCTTCTCTCCAAACTGCTCTTTGCTCTAACACCAATCCACTCTGTTTCAACCCCTCCAAACTGCTCTTTGCTCCAATGCAATCCACTCTGCTTCAACTCCTCCTCTTGTCTGATTGAAGGAGGGGTTTTTTATCATGTGACTGGCTTCAGGTGCTTTAATTAATTTATAGCAAACTTTCTTCCCTCTACAGGGAATAAGGCTCCCTTCTAACACTCTTCTGCTGCCCTCTGGCCATGCTGTATCACACCCTGTATAAGCTTTATACAGAGTAAAAAGGATTTATTTGGAGTTTGGATCCCACTGGGAGCTGGGTGTCTGGGTGCTAGAGACAGGAGCACTTGCTAAGTCTTTTCCAGTTAAGTCTGCGGCTTTGGGGGGTGGGTCAGATCCTGGGTCTGTGCTGGAGCAGACTGGCGTGTCTGGCTCAACAAGGCAGGATTCTGAAGGCCCAAACTGGCAGAGAAAACTGGCTCAGAGGTAGTCGTAGCGCATCAGGTGACAGTCCCAAGGGGGTCTCTGTGACCGAACCCATCACAGCAGGGTAAATCGGGAATAATTCTGCTTCAGTCCTTGAAGTTGCACCAACATAAGTGAGATCAGGCCCTGAACAGCTCAGAGTGAATCGAAGAGCTGTGAAACCAGTTGGTGGCACAATCCCATAGGTGGGGGACAGGGAGACTTTCTATCAGACTTTTGCCTCATTTTGCCTCTTTGAAATCTAGTTCTATTGCTGTTCAGCAGTTGTTGAACCCGTTTCTTTATCTCTTATGGACAGTGCATCATATTTAGACTCCTTACCATTGTTTTCTGGCTAGTTGCTACTGGAATTGATTCGCCCCTTTCTCGGTTTACTCCACAAATGTTGGACACTTATGTTGAATTGTGATCTCTCTAACTAAACGGGTCCCGTGGTGGGCGACTTATCTACCTCTTACCTTTACAGAAGAGTGGTTCTTCTAGGTCATGGCTGAGGCCGTTGGTAAGGTAGTGAAGTGAAACACCCCAAGGAGAGTATGCTTATGAATTGCGGAAGAAAAAGATTTCACTGCTTCCAGACCATTAACTCTCCTGTACGCTAATAATCAGCTAGTTAAAGGCGGGACTGGGGAGGCTTGTGGGTACAAGCCCAGAACTGGAGTAGCACAAGAGATGGATTCTGGGACTAGCTCGGATATTGACTTCCTTGTGACCATTGACAAGTTATGTCCCTTCTGGTCTTCAATTCCTTCCCACTGTAAAATGGGGATAATATTTTTTCTACCTCAGAGGGATATCACATGAGCATAATTCATTACAGTGTGTACCATACTCCCATCCTTCACCTAAAGATGCTATATAAATGCAAATTATTAATGGCAACAAATAAAATAAGTAGATAAAAAGTCTTCTGTTTCAGAAACAAAGTGTGACTGTTTACAGCAAGGGATTGAGATGTCTGTCAAATGCCATGAAAACCCCTGGAACTACAAAAATAAAATAATCACAATGAAACTGACTAGTTCCTTCAAATCCTAGTTTTTAAATTCCCCACTAACTTTTCTCCCATTAATCTCTTTTTTTCCCCTTCAGAATTGGCTGCCCTTCTGGGTCTGGTGTACATGTACACCCATCACAAATACTTCCATGGAAGTGCAGAGCCTGCAAAAGGAAGGTAAGAAGGACCCACCATCTGTGCTTAAGTTGAATGCTCCAGTTTGTGGCCTGAAGCTGGGCTTGCCACCAACGACTGGTAGTGAAAAGTGACTATAATTGAATGCAACACGTGTAAAGTATCAGCAAGAGGTCTGAAATGAAAACCCGCAGGGAAGGTAGCTGGCTGCTGCAGCTGAAGCCTAAGGTTAAAGCGTGAATGTGCTACTGGTCGCAAGAGACAGGAGGTTTGATGGTCTCAGTGCAATGCCCTGTGGGTGCCTACTTTGCACCCTACAGTCTAACAGGGTTGGCATATGTGCAGTGAAGAGGCCCAGAAATAGAAAGCCTAGAGATTTGCAGGTCAGGATTGCACTACATTGGAGACTGTTGAGGCAAAGCTTGCACACAACCTGTCTGGCTTGTACTACTGCCAGCATTTCCTCAGTTCATTAATAGTAAAATCATTGTATTAACACATTTATTATGCAGACCACACAAAGTACACAATGGGAACGAGCAAGAAAATTTGACCTTGTAGCTAGAGGAACTTTCACCAAACAGATGAGGAGGCTTCGGATAAGCACAAGCTTACAGTGTTTAAACTGATCCTCCAAAGGCTTGAGAGTGCAGAAACGTGCAATAGCATTGGAATCCATGCAAGATCTCTCTACCTGCCACTCTCCATTTCAAAATCTGATGCTGCCATTGATGGGACGCATGCGCACTCTCACAAATTGTTTCCTCTTTCATCTCAGTACTGTATTAACCCAGATAGGCTAAAGAAACAGCCTCATCTGTGATGCCAATGTTCTTCTAAACTCAATACAGTGTGTAAGACAAGGAAAAGACAAACTCCCCGTCCCTGGAGGGGTTTACAGTTAGACTGAAGGGGCTGGGGGGCAAGCACTTTAACACACCTTTATAGGGAACAATCCTCTAGTCCATTCTTCCGCTCCTAGAGGAATAACAAAATGTTTTCCAGCTCTACTTTTCTGAGTCAATGCACCAACGCTAACCTCCTGCTTCTTCCCTGCTCCTCAAAATACCCAGTGCCAGTTAGTAGCCCCATTCTGCAAGGCTTCCTTCCTTTCTGCCCCTAAGGAATGAGGAAGAGAGAGACTCCCAGATAAAATTATACCCTAAAATTTGCCCTTTGTTAGAGATGCAATTGTCAGGATAACCCTCTGAAAAACCAGAAAGGACCACAGCTATAAAGGAATATCTGGGAGGGAATGCATATTTTGAAATTAAATATCCTTTTTGTATCAACTAAATAAAAAAAGCTTCTTTGTTAAGAAACCTTTCCCCCTCTGTAACTCTATGATTTTAAAATTATACCATCAGCTCCTGAAATTGCACTCAAGGAAACAAAGGTATTGCCTGGGTCTATTGTTGTACTGAGGTTTGCTCTTTGTTACTTGGTGGAACTCTTTCACTTATTTAAGCTGAGTTCAGTGCTACTGTCGGGGGCCAGACTGGTGCCCTGGGAAACTGAGTTATTCACAAAGGCCCACATCTTCAAGGCACCTAACGGCCATTGAGATCAATGGCCGTTAAGTGCTCAAATACCTTTGAGGATCTGGGCAAAAGGGCCTGTTTCTGCAACCCTTGCCCATGCTGATCAGCCCCTTACATTTGGTGGGGCTGTTCACGGAAGTACTGCTCAGTACAAGTAAGGGTTGTAGAATTGGGCCCAAAACATGTACTGGCCAGACAGAGGCAGTGCCAGTTTGCCCACTCTGCCCTGTCAATAGATCTCAACCTGGAGAGGACAGCCCTATCCGTATGAAGGTAATTCCATCTTCAGCACGGACTGACAACAAAGGTGCCAGCTGTAATGAGGATACGTGTCCACTAGAAATTGTACTGAGACCACCCATACATTTCACATAGACCACTGAATGGTCCTCAGTTGGTGATGAATTTTGGTCATTCCCAGTCTGACCTGCATTTGAAGCAGTAACCTGTTATAGCTGTGAGATTATGTATCCAATTAGCAACCCCAGAGCAATCCAGTTATAGGACACTCTGTACTGTTCCAGTTCAGACTGCCAGCATCCAAGTTCCTTTTTCCATCTTGCTCCTTATTGCTAGAATCCTTCTCCATTGACCACTGCTATTTGGATCCCAAAACAGTGCACAACAACGTTCTTGGAAAAATGTTTGGGGGCCTCCTACTGCATCTAGCCAATGCTTGATTTTCCAACGTTTCTCAGCCTGCTGGGGATATTTCACTCTTTCTGAGGAGTGGAAAACTGGTTTTTAAAAGAGCCAACAAAAACTTTGGCTTAACATTTCCTTCCCATTTGCATTTTCTGCCTTTGGTGGAAACCCAAAGTACCAAAGGGCCATGCGAGAATGTTTTCTTGGTATTTTCAACAAAAGCCACCTTCAGTAAGTATTGATGATCTATCTCAGCCAATGCTGATCTTACACAGGGCTCAGGGCTTGGGAGAGAGCTGTGGTCAGGGGACCTGTGCACAGGGCTGTGAACCAAGAAGTTGAGAGTTTTAATTTCAGCTGCAACTCTGACTCCTTCTGTGAGTTTGAGCATGTCACACAATCTACCTTTGCCTCAGTCTGCCTCTCTGTAGGTAAATGGAAATAATTATTTCCCTACTTGCCTACTGCACAGGACGCTTTGAGCCTCCCACATGTTCCCATTGCAGCTGCAAAACCCCACAATTGTGTGCACAAACTAGGTGACACCACATTAAGTCATAGAGCATGTGTAGTTATCAAACTGAACATACCAACCCCAGTTTCCATGTGGTAAGGCTGCAATCCGTAAACATAAGAGGTGCCTGGGCAGTTCACCTTTTTCCCAGGCCTTGACAAGTGTGCAAACCCCCCCCCAAACACACACACACACACACACACACCTGCAGCAGAGCAGTGCCAACCTCCCAGCTTTGTTTGCATGAAAGATTTTTCACATTTTCCTGAGAATTAATAATAAATTTGGTAACTGGTGACTGTCACATTGTCCACTCACCACAAGCAGTGCCTCCTGCTGGCTGTCCTGGGATTAGCTCTTCCAGTTTGCACACTCTTCCAGTATTGTCTTCACCAATCTTGTCTCACTCTGCTGGCTTGCTCACTCCCAGATCTGCAGCTTCCTCTTTGTGGCTTGGCCCTCCAGCCAGGTCACTAAAGTTCTCCCATTCTGGGGAATCCACAGTCTTTCCAGCCCTGCTGCCCTTGCCATTCCCCAGTGGCTGGTAGGGGAGCCCAGGCATGCCCCCAACACTGGATTCCAGGCCAGGAACCCTATAACAAGCAGCCACAGTCCCCGTACAGTCCTACCTCTTGCTGCTCTTTCCCTGGGCTGCTTCCTATCTTGCTTCCCACCTCTTTGGGTTTGCCAGCCTCCAACTTCCTCCACTCCTGGAATGACTGCAACCTACTTCCCTACATCCTTTCCCAGCAGCCCCCCCCCCTACAGCCAACTACCAACTAGCCAAATACAGGCCCTGCCTGTTCCTGTACAGGTGAGCCTGTCCTTAATTAGCTGCCTCCAGCCTAAGTCTCCTCTACAGTCTAATTAGCTGACTGGGCCCACCTGGCCTAATCCAGCTCTTGCAGGGCTAGTGTGAGGAGTCCACCCCGTCACAGTGACATTTTTCCATTTCCACATCAGCGACTAATTCTTCATGCTGTGATCAGTCCCACTCTGGAACAAACTGCAAATTGTCAAACACAACTACCTCGGGGGAACATCACCATTTTCAGAGAGGAAAATTTACTAATTTTTCCTGCAAAAATCACTTTCTGGTGAAAAGGTCATTTATTTTTCAAATCAGTTTCATCAGTGGCTCATTTTTCTCTGGCACAGCTCTGATCAGCTGGTGTAGACTGAAAAGTTTCACAACAAACACAGCGTGTACATCTTGTCATTGTGTTTCTTTCTGTTTTTGTCCTCTAGGATAACAGGTTTTTACTGGAGTGTGGTGGTTCTGCTCTCACTGATGGCCCTGGCTGCAGCTGGGATTACTAATAGCTTTCTGGAAGAATACTTGGACATCAGCATAGGAAAGAAATTACATAAATTGCTCTGAAGATTATTTAGGTATAAATAAATAAAGCAGATGCTTTCCCTGGACATTAAAAGGCAGATGAGCTGCATCATGTGGAATGAAAGCATCCAGATTTCTTTATTAATTGTCCATTGCAATGTAAAGTGCATGTCTTTCCTGACCATTTGTTTACACTGTTTCTTTCCTATACCACAGAAAAGCAGGCACAAAGAATATAGCAAATGTGGCTTCACTTTTTGAGTTACGTGTTCAATGAACTGGTCTTGTGTACAATATCGTATGACAGCAAAAATTACATTGAATTCAGACAATGTTAATCCAGGGAGTGGCTTATTTGAAACAGTTGCACGTGACAGCTATTTTACCCAATGTCCTTCGGCTCTGCTGTGGCTGTTGGATTCTTCCTCTCTGCATCGTGTTTGGGGCTGAACATAGAGAAACACATGGCCCGTGCACAGAGGCATTTAGAAATCTGTGGCCCCAGTCCTGCAAGCGACTCCAGCCCTGATTCAGGAGAACATTTAAGCACGTGTTTACAGTGCTTTCCTGAATACGGACAGACTTCATTGACTTCAAGCACATGATTAAGTCTTTGAAGTTAAGCACATGCTTAAAATCAGTATGTGTTTAAGTCCCACAAAGCGCCTTTCCTGAACAGGGACACCTTCCTGATTTGCGGCTTCTCTGTGGGCAGACCCCTGTTTTTGCAGAGAGCCCCAGTGAAATCAGTGGGTCTTCATGAGGAACCAGAGGTCTACCAACCTGAAGTTAGTGGCAGGATCAGGACCGAAACTAGACACAGCTAGGCACAGATGCTAGTCAAGCAACTGAATCTATTTCAGTGTTTCTCCATAAAGCACAGATGGCTGATGTATGGGAGAGACTAGACAAACGCTCCAGTACAGCCAAAGCTCACAGAGAGTCATAAAATAATAACGAAAGCAAACTGACTGTGAAAACAGTTTTCACTAAAAGGGGGTGGGGCAGAGAGAAAAATCACTGCCTGGTGGGCTTTCCGGGCATGGTGCTGAGGTTGAATTGAAACATCACTGTAGAAAGAAAAAAGGCAAAGCTGTTACATGTCTTTAAACAGGTCTAAATAAAGTTACAGCAGATTCCTGATTATTCAAACTGTTTGGGTGACACCAAATCTGTTCAGATAAATGGGAGCTCATAGGCAGAGATTCCTTCTGGCACACATCTGCAGCTGGGGTTTGGCCATAAATATTGTATGCACTTGGTTCTGATCATTCAGGGCACCATGTGGCATTTAGGGCCTATTCCAAAGACCATTGACTTAAACAGATGTTGAGTCAGACCACTGATCATCTTCCACATGATGATCGACGATAAAGTTGAGGCTGAGGTAGTCCATAGCCACTGTAACTAGATCACTTGCCATATTCTAGCATTTGTGGTGCCTGAATAGCGATGAGGTTGCTAACTACGCGTGTCCAAAGAATTAAAATTCAACATGGGTGGGGCAGTTATGGTTGCAGAGGGAACGATGATGATGAATAGTCTGGCTTTTGCGCTTTTAAAGGAGACTTGCCTTGAAGCCACTGTGGCCAGAGAGATTCCCAAACACCATGGCTCCAGGGGGAAAAACAGGAGATACAGGGCCTGATCCCGCACCCACTGAAGTTAATGAGAGTCTTTCCATTGACTTCAATGGGCTTGGATTTAGTCCACTAAGAGGTAAGAAAAGAGACAGAAAAATCTATTCTACCAGAAATGATGCCTCTTGACAGTCACAATCAGAGGTGCTGCCTCCAGGAAAATTGAGAGGGGATGGTAATAGGGAACCAAATTAAATCATAGTAATGAAGTACTTTTAGAGGATCCACAAAGGCCATCTTTAAGCAGTGTTCAGGCATGCTAAACCTTAGCCTTGCATTGGTACGTTTATAGCGAATCTGCCATCCCAAGGCCCCTAACCACTTTACAAAGGAGCAAAGTGATATACCAACTCTATGTACTACACGCCAATGAAATGCCGCCACTCCTGGGATGAAACATAGCAGCTGTTTAACAGCACAGAGCAGCAGTGCTAAAGGAGAAATATGGGACCAAAATTATGGGAGTTACACCTGCTCACTACAGAGCTGAGGTGGGCTACCTAAAATTAGAGAGACTACCACATTGCCTTTGATCTTCTTACGCACTTTACCAAGCACTGGACAAATACTAACATCCCTCTGAGGTAAGTACGTATTATCATCTTCATTTTACATGTGGGGAAACATAGTAGGTTTATATCTGTGTAATTCCATTGACTTTAATGGAGTGACTGACAGGCCTGGAGACTTTCTCAAAGCCACATAACTTGGTGGCAGTGCCAAGACCAGAATTCAGCAGGGTTCTGTGTCTAGCAGTAGCACATGTTCCTTTCATATTATTTCTTCTCTGTTTTACAGGGTAATAATCAGATTCTCGACTGGATAAACTCCAGTACAAATCCAACGGCTGACCACTCACTCACAAGGAAGGAATTGAATTATTGCCGAGGGCAAATTAAATTGCTACCATCATAATAAAAGCTTAAATACACTTAATATAAAATGACGGCCTGATCCCAGGAGATACCGAGCACCCTCAACGACAATGAATCTGATTTTTATTTTTTTTTTTTTTCAATTTTTTTCCCCACTCAAAGGAGGCAAAAGCACTATACCTCATTGAGTGCTAAGTACATGCCAAATATCACGTTTCGAACCTCAGCTGATTTCACTGTCACCCTTTTCGAAGAGTGATTTCAAAAAAAAATTTGTTTTTTTACAGTGGGAACACTGTGTCTTTTTTACTCTCCCATAACTCAAATAGGACTGAAGCAATTTTGCTCCAACTTTTAATTCAAATAAAATTAAAAGAAAACCTTAAAACACAGCCCAAACCTGGAAAAAAATTAAGACTTTAAAATGATTTCTCCGGAAAGTGTGAAAATGACTTATAATGAAAACATTTTTGCAATGTTAATTATAGCTGTTGTTACTGGTGATCATGACAGCATATCACAAAGTGAATGGTTCACTCTTGTAATCAATAAACCCCAACAGACTTTGCCCCTTTCTTCTCACTGACTGTTACTTTATAGCTAGCCGACTGAATAAACTAACCTTCACGCCCATTTTAAACTCGATCCCTCTTCTTCCTTTGAAGCCCCAAAGATAATAGTGATCATATCTGGATATCATGGTAGGATGAATGTGAGGTGCCATGAGTGAGAGTCCTATAAATCAGTCTTTTCTTTGATTCAGATAACAATCTTTTATTTGTTTTTTTGTTTTTTCTTTAAAAGTGGTATGTTAACATCAGGTCATTTCTACATTTTCAGAGCTCTGTACAGGTCTCAAAAGGAAATAAGCAATGCTTAATGTACAAAGTAAAAACAGAACACTAGAAAAATCTGAATAAAATGGAGCAAGTTGCTGTCAGGGATACAGTACAAATTAGTAATTAGATGTCATCTGAAGTGCAATACCACTGCAGTGAGGATGAGTTAAGGAATGAAATAAAAATACTCTATTTTAAACAAACAGTATATATATATTTATATGTATATATTTTACAGATAGTAGACCCAGTGATATCTGCAGAATTGTAAAAACCTATTTACAAATAACCTTTTTTTTTTTAAACATTACATATACATCAGCACCATAGTAAGAAAAAAACCAAACCTATTAAAATCTACCTCTCTATTACTTGGTCCCAGTACGGAGTATTTGGAGGAAGCTTTACAAAGACAACAGCGACTCAGCCCTCATCAGCAAACTTCCTGTCACCATATATGCGCTAATTCCTGTACCCTTCCAATAAAAATGAATTTCCATTACGTCACTTTTCTCTGTGTGTGTGTGTGTGTGTGTGTGTGTTTCTAAATCTAATTTCCCAGTTTGCCTCTCCTAGGATACATCTACAAAGCAAAATCAGACTCGTGGCAGTGAGTCTCAGAGCCTGGGTCAACGGACTCAGGCTCACAGGGCTCATGCTGGGGGGCAAAACAAAGCAGTGTAGATGTTCCGGCTCGGGTTGCAGCCTGGACTCTGAAACCTGGCGAGGGAGAGGGTCCTGGAGCCTGGGCTCCAGCCCGAGCCCAAACGTGTACAAGACTATTTTCAGCCTCGCAGCTCGAGGCCAGCGAGCTCAAGTCAGTTGACCTGTGCGCTGGGACTCAGCACCGTAAGGTTTTGGGGTTTTTTTGCTGTGTAGATGTATCCATCGTTGACAGGGAACCCTCTGTTACCAAGGCCAGGAAATAGTGACGCTGCCTGGGAGATGCAGACCAGCCACTCCATCCCCACCATGCTTGGCGTCCTCACTGCTGTATGTGACCCTTGGTTAGCATGGTGCAACTGTTTGACACAGTGAAGGACAAGCATGTGCCCCACCCAGTCCCATAACATTTACACATACCCACACCATTTTCCCTTGCGGGTGCCAGATCTACCCCTTCATCTACCCCCCTTTTACGCTAGTATGACTAAGCTCCTACTAGCTATAAAATGCTTGTGGTTGAAATCTTCAGTTGGTGCTCACTTTTACAGGATTAGGGCCCACCCTGACGTCCACTGAAGTCAGTGGAAAGACCAAATCCCATGGACTTCAACGGATACTGATCAGCCCCTTCAGGTATATTATTAAAATGTGTTGGGTAAAACATTTTTACTAATGCATTTTAAAACTCTGGTGTAGACAGGACACGCTGTATTTTAACACAGATTGTTTGGGAGTTACCTTAACCAGCTAACCCATGTTAAAATACAGCTTGCCCTGTCTACACCCTTTGTCCTAGTCTAGACAAGCCCAGCAAAGGGTTACCACACAAGAGTGAACAAGCAGCAGGGCACTGAGTTCCCTGATGCTGTGTCTATACTGCAGCTGGAGGTGCGATTCCCAGCACAGGGTCACAGACTTGCATTAGTTCAGCTCAAGCTAGCACATTAAAATAGCAGGGTGGCTGTTGTGATGGCTCAGGCTACCAACCCAAGCTCAGACCCAGGGAGCGGGGGGATGGCTAGCTGGAGCGGTTGCCAGTGCCACAATATCCATGCTGCTAATTTTTAGGACAGTAGCTCCAGTCTGTCTACCCAGCTGGGAATCACACCACCTGGCTGCAGTGTAGACACACCCTCAGGAGATAAAGGGACCATTTTACTCCCATTTCTTGCTCCTGCGCAGACCTGTGCTCCATGCAGAAACAAAGGGCTTGAACCTGTGAGGTACTGAGTGCCCATCCTCAGCTCCCACAGATTTCAATGGGTCAGCACTTCACACCATGGAGCCTAAACCAAGCCACTGAAGACAACTCAATTGGTAGGTTTGGATCATTTAAACAATTTTCACTTCAGCAAATGTTTTGGCTCATAGAGATTGGTTTCAGTCATTCTGAAGGGCCGGGTTTTATTATTTTAAAAGCACCATTTTGAAAGACATATCACAGTTTTGTTACCAGTTCAGCACAGATCTGCTTTTAACTTGTCAAGAGATATGTCACTGCTACTGCCTAGCGAGCTTGTCTGGTAGACCCTGTATTTGTGATAACCAACATACAGTCATTTGCCCCTCCGTGGATGATCATTACAACCAGTCCTTTCTTGATTCCGGCTGTTTGGATACCCCCGCGAATTTATCCCAGCACTAGGAAGTTTACACTGAACATCTGTTTAGGACAGAAAAGCAGGCTGCATGTAGTATTAAATCAACTGCATGGGCATCCCAGCCCCAAATAACACCTCTAATCTTGTGCATTCAGGAGAAGAAGGGAAACTCATTCAGAGTTCCACACTCTAGTGGGGCATTTTAATGTTCTCAGACCTGCTTCCTTTCTTCTTTGTCCCTGTTTGTGAGGGCTCCTGCTCAGCTGAAGAAAAGTGAAGTGCAATGGCCTTGTGTTACAGTGCATATTTCTCCCCATGGTTAAGGGAAAATCATGAAACTCATGAGCATATTGGGGGAGGAGGAAGAGAAGGGGACTTGAATTCGATCTGCACAGAACTCTACTGTAATCTGTTCACTCTGCTTAGTCCTTTTACACTTTGTTTAGCTGCTAGCCAACAGTACACTGCTAGGCAGCACAGATGTGCCGAAGCGCCCAGATACAGAAGCACAGACATGAGCCTAAAAGAGTATTAATAGCTCATTAAGTTAACCCACGCACCTAAGCAGTGGGTATGCCCACTCATATCCACGGACTGTCCTGCACTCAAACTGTCCTGCTCTTTGTATTGCCAGGTTTATGTTCTGCTAATCTTTTATTTTAAATTTTTTATCACGCTACAGTGAAAATGGTAACCCCTCTATGATTGTTTAGGCTAATCACATGTGCTGGACATTCTTGCACAATAGCCTAGAGTAGGCTCCATAGGCCTTGTTCTGTATCAAATCAAAGAGAGCGGTACACTTTGAAATCTGGGATCTGCTGACACCCAGAGTTCAGAACATTGCTGACCTGTGCACACGGGCTGCGCAATCACCTGGCAACCCCCTTAGGTTTTGTTCCCGGCCCGAGGGATCTAGCTTTTCACACGCCCTGAAAGCTGCAGTGGTTACACTAAAATAGAGTGGGAGAGACTGGGAACACCACATCGCTGTGCAACAGTGCCTCACCGCACAGAGCGTGCCAGCTCTTCCCAGGGACAGAGAGCAGCTGCTTTTCCAGCCCTTCCCTCTCTCTCACAGATGGACAGAGCAGGTACTGCTGTGCAGTGGAGTTTGCTATGTGGAAGTTTTGTGAGATCGACACGTCGATGTTTTAACCACCACCTGACTCTTCCACCGTTGGCTGCAGTTCAGCTCGGTTTGCACAGATTAAAAAGCAAAAAACAAGGATGGGGGGACATCCTGTTTTCTTTTTTTAACGTAACTATCAGAGTTTAAAACTATACAAGCCCACTCACTATGGGTTTCCAAACAACTCGTCAAGTTCTTGCATCCACTCATCACCTGGTCCACCTTTAATGATGGAGTCAACAAGGTCTGCACCCTCTGCTATACTTGAAAAGGAACCTCCAGCTCCTTCATTACTGTAATTGTAAGATATGTCCTGAGTGGGATTCCTCTCATAGGCCTGACCTTGGTTGCTCTGAGCAAAATTCCCACCTGGCATTTGTTGTGCAGGAGGCTGACTGAAACCAGGCATAGGGGGAACCCCCTGACTTATGGCAGGCATAACCATTGTCCTTGCTTGGCTGGTTCCTTGCTGTGCAGGGAGCTGTTGCAGCATTTGTCTTCCCACTGCTGGATTTAGGGCTCTGACTGTTCCACTCGTGTCCACGACTGACTGGTTAATCCCCTGTGGGAAATGTTGCTTGGGCAGCCTTGGTTGCCCAGACTGCACTGGATACACTGTGCCGTTGCTGAATGACCCCATTTCACTGCTAGTCCTTCCAGGGATACCTTGTACGCCTCGCTGCTGCCAGCTTTGTGCTCCTTGAGGGACAGTTGCCATCATGTTTTGAAGTCTAGGGGCTTGTGGCCTGGGCAGGACCTGGCCCACAGGTCCTTTCATCTGCTGATGTTGCTGGGGAATAGAGTTCACCAGGATACTTTGACCAAAACTACTGACAATTCCAACCCCTTGTCCAGACGCGGGCTGCCGTGGTCCCTGGCCTGCAGTATGTGCCAGGGTCATGCCACTTTGGTTTGGGTGCTGCAACATTTGGCTCATTCCTGTGCTCATATTGTACATTCCTGGTTGGCTGGTAGATGTGTTGCTGTAAGGAGTCATTCCCATCTCGGACTGACCAGCTGCTGTCGACATTGTGCCAGGGTTCGGGGACGGCCCCATTGCCATCATGCTCGCATTCTGGGCCATCATTCGGGAGGTCCTCATACTCTGAAGCGCTGCTTGGTTTCTCACTGCTGCTATATCCTGGGGAGAACCTACAGCAAGGAGGGGGGAAAACTGTAAGTATTAAATCATACATCTTTGCATACCAAAAAATTTGTAGGAGCCTTTCAGATTGTAGGAGCCTTTCAGATTGCTTTGCTTTTTGGGTGAATAAATTATTCTTTCATGCGAGAGTTAAAGGAGAGAGGAGAAGGTTACCCATCCCGGGGAGGAAAACTCTAGTCCTCCTGGTATTCACATGTCAGACAGAATGTGCTTTCCCACAACATTCTAGCTGTGACCTGAACGCCGACCTGCAAAGTCTCCTTTCCTTGAAGGTGAGAGGTGGTACCTCTCCAGTGCTACCCTGAACAGGAATTGCTGATCATGTTAGGTATTCAATCTGTGAAGTGGAAGACGGTTCAGCAGAGAATACTATCAATACAGGCCATTAGACTAATTTCCCTGAAGACCTAAAATAGGGCTGGAGAGGTTAAAAGCCAATGACTTACCCGCTAAGCAATTCTCATTTATGACCATTTTTGGAGATGTCCCCCCAGAGATCCAGGGGCTTTTGGTTCTCCGTTCATCTTTAAAATATCAAGGCAAACTGATTCTGTGCATGATCCAGCCTAAACCATCAGGAGCCTTCTTGATAATGTACTATACAAGCTCCTCTAGTAAAACTGTGAGGCTTCAAAGCAGCAGGTACACTGCAGAGCCGTTGGAGCAGCAGTGCTGAGGCAGAGCTGCCCTTCTATTAGGCAGTGACTGACGACAAAATGTTCAGAAGGCTCCTATGTCACTTAGGCGCTAAGTCCTATTTTAAAAATAATGTAGGGTGCTTTTGAAATTTATACCCTAAGTCTAGAAAAACTGTAAATTACATACCAATATATAACACTAAATCATCTCCTCACTGGGAAAAATGGGACCCAGGGACCTTTTTAAAAATTACACAGACAAAGGTCTTCATTTTTCTAGCACTGTATGCAGCTGCGCATACGCTATTCTTTTCAGACATGGGGCCCAATGCTGCTTCTATCAAAGTAAAAGACAAAACTCCTATTGGACTTCAATGGAAGCAGGATCAGGCCCATCAGAGTGCATGTGATGGTTAGAAATCTACTTTGTTGGACTGAATTTCAATGTAAATAACTGAACTTCAGCCAACCAGTTAAGACTCTCTTCTAGATATCTCCATTGTCTTTCAAAACTGAGCCATGAAAATGGAAATGTCAGACTCAGAAGGCCAATCAATTTTTTAATAGCTCAGGAGGCATAAATGAATGGATTTTCTATGTCATTGTTACTGATTAAGTCTACGGAAAGAAGAAAAATTGTTTTTTCTGGACATGTAGAGCAGAGAGAGTGTATTAGTGAATCAATATTATAAACACATTTTACTCCACCTTGGACCAATGATGGGAAGCCAGAAAATCCTAACCTTGTTAAATTCCACACCATGGCAAATAACTGCACCATGCTTGTGTCTTTCTGATGTGGGATTATCGATTTCTGGGAAGCCAATATGGCTCTGTATTTACTATCTTTATTTAAAAACAATTACAGGAATTCTGATTACGCCACAGGTTCATTGTGGTTTTGGGTCAATACCATACCGAACTAAAACAATCAAATACTCTGCAGATGAAGCTCGAACAGGATCACAGAATGAGGCAGACAATTATTCCCAGATCAAACATTATTAAATTTAAATTAAAAAAATCTGTAGTAAGAGACAAACTAAACAACAAAAGCAAGACATGATGTCCCTAACTCAGTCCTCGTCACCATGGCATACAGCACAGATGAGTGTCAGTCTGAAGGACACAGAACACTGTCCTGTTATGTAAGATGGATGGTTCTTCTTTGTGAGTATATAGAAAACGTGTGCTAGAGAAAGCACGTCACATATTATTGCACACATGGCTCAATGGGATGGCCCCATCTCCTTTGCCTGGTGCCTGGGATTGGGTGTGGAGTGACGTGCAAAATACAGGTAAGTGAAGTGTTTTGGAGAGTGAACAAAAAACCTATAAAAACCAGATAATCCAACAGCTTTTACTTAGCCTATGTTACTGACACAAAACAATTTTCTCAATGTTATACATTAGCGAGTCTCAGTTGTTTATGGTGTGGACCACCACCTCTCCCATTTATGACTGGGCAACCATCTCCCCACCCATTGGCAAGCCCATAACATTTTTATTGTGATATCTGCAAGTGCTTAAGGAGAAAAATAGTATTAGGAAAGTAGACAATGCATTCTTAGCTGTCTTTTAACTCATGTTAGCAGCTGGAAACAATCAGAAGAGTCAGCACCAGCCAGTCCCAGTCTGAGCAAGACTACAATCTGAGAACCACAGTTTTACCTGCATAAGATACAGGAGCTCAGATAATGTGGTAGTTTAGAGAGATAGGAATTTTAATATACTGGTGAAGTTCTGCTGTCAGCTACATCCATGCAACACCAGTAAAGTCCTTTGGATTGTGTGTATATAACCAGAGGGCAGAATTTGGCTAAATATTTCTATTTAAATTAGTTTATTCATGAAAACTAATCCCTTCATTGGTCAAGTTAGACTAATTCTTCTCTCTATTTTCTTCTAAACAATGGAGCTGGTGCAATATTTCAGAAGATTAATAAACATTTTGGGCAGGATTCTCAGCTGGTGGATACTGGTGAGCTCTGCGCAGGTCAATGGAGCTGTGCCAGTTTACAGCTGGAGAGGATGTGGTTCTTTGTTCACATGGCTATATGCTGGTATCAATGTACATAAGAACACAAGAACAGCCATACTGGGTCAGACCAATGGTCCATCTAGCCCGGTATCCTGTCTTCCAAGAGTGGCCGATGCCCGGTGCTTCAAAGGGAATGAACAGAACAGGGCAATCATCAAGTGACCCATCCCCTGTTGTCCAGTCCCAACATCTGGCAGTCAGAGGCTTAGGGACGCCCAGAGCTTGAGGTTGCATCCCTGACCATCTTGGCTAATAGCCACTGACGGACCTATCCTCCATGAACTTATCTAATTCTTTTTTTGAATCCAGTTATCTTTCTGGCTTTCACAACATCCCCTGACAATGAGATCCACAGGTTGACCATGCATTGTGTGAAGAAGTACTTTCTTTTGTTTGTTTTAAACCTGCCACTTATTCATCTCATTGCGTGACCCCTGGTTCTTGTGTTATGTGAAGGGGTAAATATCACGTCCTTATTCACTGTCTCTGCACTGTTCATGATTTTATAGATCTCTGTTGTATCCCCCCCCCCCCCCCCCCAGTCATCTCTTTTCCAAGCTGAACAGTCCCACTCTTTTTAATCTCTCCTCACATGGAAGCTGTTCCAAACCCCTCATCATTTTTGTTGCCCTTCTCTGTACCTTCTCCTATCTTTTTTGAGCTGGGTTGACCAGAGCTGCATGCAGTATTCAAGGTGTGGGTTTACCATGGATTTATATAGTGGCATTATATTTACTGTCTTATCCTTTTCCTAATGGGTTCCTAACATTCTGTTCGCTTTTTTGACTGTCGCTGCACACTGAGTGGATGTTTTCATAGTACTATCCACAATAATTCCAAGATCTCTTTCTTGAGTGGTAACAGTTAATTTAGACCCCAACATTTTGTATGTATAATTGGGATTATGTTTTCCAATATGCATTACTTTGCATTTATCAACAATGTAGTATGCATTCCTCCTTTACACATAGTCTGTCTATGTGTTCCTCACTTACAAATAGTCTTTTACTATTATTCCACACTATCACTAACAGATACTACAACGATCGTGCTTTAGTCCTTTATATATTTAGACTGCATCATTAAGGGAGCCATTAAACTGGATCTTCATATTTTAAAAGCTCAAAATTAGTTGTACCTAAAACAGGATATTTTCCCTAGGTTTTTCGACAACATACAAATGCCCTGAAAAAGTCCTTGAAGCTTCAGACTTGTAAGCTATCTCTCCTAGTATCTAAGATACTTAACTTTTTTCTATAGCTGCCATTTCTGGCATGACTAAATCCATTCCTTGTCTGAATTAAGATGACCTCTTCTGAAGGATAATCATTGAAAATCCCTTTCCAAAAAGGGAAGGAGATGGACTGAAACAAAGGTGGGGAGGAAGAAGAGAAGAACCAAGAGGGAGGGAGAGTCACTGATTGAAATAATTTATAATGGGGAGTGGGGAGAAAAGATAAAACTCTCAAAATCAAAGAGCCAAAGAGGCAGAACAGAGGTGAAAGAAAAAAGTGACTGGGAGAATTTTTAAGGGGCAGATTTTATTGGAGAGAGCTAAAAGCCACTCAGAAATACAACTCTCCATGTAAAATTGTACAACACCCTTCTGTGAAAGTGTGTTATATAAGTGTACATGTGAGCGTGCAGGAGGCAGAGAGAGAGAGGGATCTTTTCCCTCGATACCCCCCCTAGCCTCCCACCTACACAAATGAAATGAGTGCCCAGATGCCTGCTACAAAGGACAGCACCGATTTGCAGGGTGTGAAAAGCATTTATAACTTTTACCTGGGAACTGACCGGCTTGTTGCACTGGATACGAATTCCGCGGCTGCTGGAGATGGTGCCGAGGCAAATGGGGCTGCTGCTGCTGCTGCAAGTGCTGGAAGCGAACGACAGCAGGGGAGAAAAAGACGATTAGCGAAAGAATGACTGAATGTGACCGTTCTGAGACCGGCTGAAATGACACACAGCAGCTCAACTGCAGCACTTCCGCTAGCCGGCTGTTCTGGGTGTCAGCAGGCAAGCAAAGTGCGCCGCAGCCTCACGTGAAGAGTCCTACTGAGAGGAGGGTCCGAAATGAAACACTGGATCCCAAATCCCTTGAGCTCTGGCAATGTTCCCTTCCGGATCCAGACTTAGTGGCTGGCCTTGCTCTTTAGAATGAGAACACACACTCTGGATTCATAACAGCCCCAACTATGAGGACTGTTGGTTCCAGATCTGAACTTTGTGGCTCAGGCTCATCTCTATCCAAACAAAATGAGCTGCTGGGGCCCAATTCCCCTACTGTTTTCCCCCGCATCCGCCCCATTTTTTGGTTTTGTTTTGTTGTTTCCATTCGCTTGTTTTATTTACCACGTACAGTAGCACCACAGATGTGCTGATAACTCTTTCAGGACAAGTGAATCTGTCTGAGATAGCGAGTGATTGTGCAATGCCTGTGTGTCCCGATTTGTTGCACAGCTGTGTTGAGCAATCTCTCATATCTGCAGTATATGAATATTCTTCATTTATTTAAAGCACACTCAAATGCTGATTGTGAATATAAGTGGAAGCCAAATGATGTCTGGGTTTATATGTGCCTTCAAAAGTCTAGCGGGTGCTCTGCAAAGCAGCTATCATAAGACCCTGAGGTTATCTGGTTGCTTCATCAATGTACTGTAAACAGACTGCACGTATGTAAGCACCAGCTTACATATGTGCACAGATATGGCAAGAGAGGGAATGAAAACTGACCTCTTGTACCTTGATTCCTTGTCCCACAAATGTTCATTATAAACTTCCTGGTCACAATATATAGATTCCCCCAGCTCACAAAAAGAGCCTTAAGAAGAGCCCACTGCTGAATACAAAATGTGTAGGAATCACAGCACAACTTTGAAAAATGTATTAGCAAAACACAAAGGAAAAATTGCTCGATACAATTTCCAGTGCACCAGAAAAAGCCAGAAATCTAAGCGGACCATTGGCCCAAGGGGTTTTTAGTCATGTGTGATGCAGCTGATCGTATAGCTGCTGTTTCCCAGTACTTTTAGGGTCTGGTTCTCCACTGGCTTCCCCTTGGGTTGCGATGACCACCTGCGAAAGCGGGTGTAAAACACCACCATTCTCAGTGGGCAGCTTAACATGCATTTTGCACAGGCACAAGTGATGACACAAAGGGCAAGGCAAGTGAGAATCAGGCCCTAACACTGAATTCAATTTCAGCCTCTATTACTGGAATACAGAGGCACCATTTGCCAGGCTACTACAGAAGAGATGGAGTCAGGTGGTGTCTCCCTTACAAACTGAGGTCCTGATTCTGATCTCCTGCACAGCAGTGTAAATGGGGAGCAGCTCCAGGAATCAGTGGGAGTATACAGATGTGAAACTGGCTTGAGTTCAGATGCAGCGTTTGTGCTTTTCAAATTTACTTTTCCGTTCACTCCAGGCTGACAATTCAGTGTACACTAATTCTGTTCGTACCAGTTTTACACCAGCATACCTCCAATGACTTCAGAAGTGTAGCTCCAGATTTACACTGGTATGAAATCAAAGTCAAGGGCAAAGTATAAGCCAGGGGACAGGAAATTAGTTTGACCATGTGTTTACTACATCAATCACAGTTTGCGCATATGAACATAGATGAGGAAAGGCTGTGATGCTTCCATTGCCCCTGTTCTCATATGTGTGGGTATTGTACTGTCTGAAATACAGAAGAAGAGCTACAGTACCTGCTCTGCCAGGATCTGCTGCTGCTGCTGCTGCCTTTGCTCCCTTAGAAACTGTTGCTTCTGTTGCTCCATCACATGGAGCTGAGCCCTTTGCTCTATCAGCATCTGCTTCATGATGGCTGCTTGTGGCTGATTTCCCAGGAAACTGGGACCTCCTGGGTTTGCACCTGTGACCACGTTGCTGGAGCCTGGTGGGACAGAAGGCTGCATAGGGCCTGTGGTCCGAGAAAGTCCCACCGAATGCTGTTCCTGTACAAAAAAAGAGATACGGCTTTACTACTCGATGTACTCCACATACAAGGGGAAAGTATGGACCAGGAACAGTAAGTGGTGGACTCGCTTGTGAACCTAACACACCTCAGAAAAGGCAAGAGATCCCTGAAAACCCCCCACACCCAACTAACCAATTTCATATAGCACATTCCAAAGGGAACAGGTATTAGACTGAATTATACTTAGCACCCACATAAACTTATGTTGAAAGCACTGCACAGAAATTAATTATCAAGATCCTTACAGCTGCCTTGCTACAGAGGGGAGAATTTACTATTTCCATTTTACAGATGGGGAAAGTGAGGCAGAGAAGTGATTTGCCTATCACATGGTGAATCAACAGCAGTGCTGGGTTTAATAGGACTTCCAAAACTCCAGCTCTGAGCTCATCAGTATTGCCAGCAGCAAGCATTCAAAATACATGAATTGGGACTCGAAAAATAACGAGATTTTCTTTAAAATCATGAGAACAATAACAGTTTGGTTCTTTTTATTTTCCTTAAGGTTTCTGGGCCTTTAGGAGTCATATTTTCAAACTTTTTCTCTGCAATCATGAGGATAAGAAACTGTATTTAAAAAACAAACAAACAACAACAAAAAGGAAACTGAGATCCTCACATCATCATTTGACTCCAGGAACTGGAGCTTTAAGAAAATCACTAACTACTGTGAGATGCATTAAATCTTGAGAATTGACAACACTGATTCCTGTAGACCACAGCAGGGTTCAGGATTTAGCCACAAAATAGAATCATTTAAGGTTCATACCTCAATCACATTGTGAGAGCTTGGGGCTGAGGAGGAGAGGAAGCAGGAAACCATTGTGACAGGGGTACTTCTGCCTCAGATGACCCCATAGCTCCCCTCTGTCTCCAATCCAATGTGTTGTACAGTTGTGTTGGGGTAGGGACTAAAACGGGAGAGGCAGGCTGGATTTCAAGGTCATTCTGGCACCTATTCACTCTTAACCCATCATCCTGTCCCCTGTCCTCATTTCCCATGGAACTGCACACAATGTTCGCCAGAGCTGTGGCAGGGACTGGTAGGATCTTCCTTATCAGCTCTGTGAGCAGCATCTACCCAATTTTCCCAGGACGATCTTTTTGACTAGAAGATTTTGTTAGAGTGCCTTCCAGGAGGTCAGTGCCTAAGGGCTTGTCTACACTTACAGCGCTGCAGCGGCACAGCCGCATCAGTGGAGCTGCGTCGTTGTAGCCCTTAGTGAAGATGCTACCTACACTGACTGGAGAGCTTCTCCCATTGGGGTAGGTACTCCCCTCCCTGAGAGGCAGTAGCTATGTTGATGGGAGAAGCCCTCCCGTCAACATAGCTCTGACTACACCAGGAGTTCGGTCAGTAGAACTATGTTGCTCAGGGGTCTGGATTTTCCACACCCCTGAGCGACGCAATTATACTGACACAAGTTGGCAATGTAGACCATAGCTACTGCCAAGAACCACACAAAGGAAGAGAGGCGTGTTTCACAAACACTGCGTCCCTCAAAACTCACATCTGTTTTATGAAATCTTTAGAGGCTGTACATGCCTCTAACAAGGTCCAGTGCACCGCCCAAACCCCCACTGAAACCATGAGTCAGGGGCTTAAGTGCCCCTCAGGACCCTCTCCAGGGGGGTACAATACAACCCTCTCCATGGGGGTACAATGCCCAATTTATTAATCTGTATGTGTCCTGTTACTACAGGCTAGGGTGACCAGATGTCCCAATTTTATATTTGAGGCTTTTTCTTATATAGGCTCCTATTAACCCCCACCCCCTGTCCCGATTTTTCACACTTGCTATTTGGTCAGCCTACTACAGACGGACCCCATGGGATGGGAACGCCTGTTTCTGAAAATGGCCAGCGCTGCTGTTCTGTCTCTGCACCAGCAGATGGTGATATCCGCCTGATCCTCCACCATTCGGCCCAGCTTGGTGATTGCTGCCCTGTCTCTCCCGCCCCCCCCCGCCCCCCCCCCACACACTTGCAGATGGCTTAATCATGACTACTGTTCCTCCTCCTCCCCCCGCACACCCCCTCAGTACGTCTGGGATAATGCTGCTAACGTAGAGCTAGGCAGTCAAGTGTTACAGCGTAGGGCAGGTAGCCTGGCAACTGAGAGTATAATACTGAACAGATGGTGTTCGTACAGCATGATGGACATCACACACGACAGCCTGAGACAATCCAGGAATTCCCTGGTGATTTGAGGCCCTCTTTACACAAAATGAGCTCGCATCACCGTTGCCATGTATCTGTTGGGTTCCCCCCACCTCTCCCATTGACATCTAACCAGCAAACTGGCTCCCTATTATTCACTTTACCTACAGCCCAAAGGGCATGTTATTTGGTGATGGTGGAGGCAACATTCTGAGGTTCCAAATCAGGGTGCCCCGAACTAGACACTGAGGCGTAGCTATTCGGAACAAGGAGGAGGAGGAGGGAGCTTTCCAAATCTTTGTTTCAAATCAGGGCCCTGGCTTTCCCCAATGAAAATAATGTGAGGTGGGGGGGAGGGGAAGGGTGCATGAGAGAGAGAGAGAGAGAGATACAGTCTTATGGCACACCAGGGTGTATACCTCTTAATGTAAAGATTTTAAAGTACAATGGGTCATTTGTGGGACATTGTGATTCATGCCTGAATTATCTGTCCCAATACCCTTGGGTGTTATTTAGCCCTCTCGACAGCATGGATGTTTAAAGGAGCCCTTAAAGAAGACAGTAATAGATGGGAAACCTTACACCCCAAATCCCTCGCCCCACCCTGCTTTCCCAAACAAAGAAACAAACAACTCTTCCCCCTGGTGAGAGCTGCAGGCAGAACTGCAGTGCACCGGCTCAGACTCCAAATTCAGTGCGATACTGAGGGGACTCCTGACACTTCTTTTACAGAGCATGCTGCTATTTACTAATGAGCTCAGGAAGTGGAGACATACCCAGGCTGTCAAATTTTCAAACACCAAACAACGCATAATGTATGTCTGTGGCTGTGGTTGGGAAGGAAGCAGGGGAAGAAGGAGCAAAACTCTAGAAGAATTTTCAGAGGGAGAAGAGAAAAACAAAAGACAATAGTCTTTCTGCTACAAAATGTACCGAGACATAACAATAGGTATATAAGAAAATCAAACAGTGCTCTCTCTCCCACCCCGCATCCACTCCAAGTGAGGGTGCTGCTGAGTTTTATTCAATGACTAATGGGTTTATTCCATCTTTTCATATCTGACAATTTCCCTTGACACTCCCTCACTACCAGTGTCCCCTGCTAGCAGTGATTTATAGGTGAGGAAATAGGATTTCTAGGGCTGAGGTCAGAAGGACATCTGGCCTACAGGCAATGCCAGCTAGCACGGACTGAGGGCTTGTCTACACTTACAGCTGCAGTGGCCCAGCTGTGCTGCTGTAGAACTTAGTGACAACACTATCTACTCCGACTGGACAGCTTCTCCCATGGGTGGAGCTACTCCCCATCCCCGAGAACTATGTCAACGGGCGAAAAGCTCCGGTTGACAGAGGACTGTCTACACCAGGAGTTCAGTCAGGTACAACAGCATTGCTGAGTAGTTCGTAATTTGGACTACGGCTGAGAAAGATCTGGGACAAGCATTCAAGACTCTTCTAGGGCTGGCCTGTGGCTCCCTGCCCAATATGCATGCACCCTCCATCATGAAAACTACACCTACTTTAAGCCCTGCTTCGAGGGAGGGCATTGTCTACACGTGCCTAGAGCCAGCCCAGGCTCTCCAAATGGTGGCTGAATCCACACTGTCATGGGGATTTTTGTGCCTGTGAAAGCAGTGCCTACAAGAAGCATGCCACAGTAGTATTGCACAGCATCCCTGCTGGCTGTTATCATGTGCTCAATACTGACAGGATAGCCTGAGCTGTGCAGAACATAAAAGAAGTTTGGCTCCTGCCCTAAGGAGTTTAAAATCTAAAAGCCAGGCAAAAGAGTCCCACTGGAAACGCCACACCAGCTCCCAAGTCCTGTGGTGGTGGACATTAGGAGCAGGAGTCAGAGAATCCACTTTGAAGGCTGTAGTTTGGGAATGATTAGCGATAGCAGCAGACCCAGGCCAAGGAATGACCACCTGGGGAAAGACCAAACAAAAAGCAGTTTGAAATAAATGGAATGGGTATATGCTACGTATCAAGAACAGCACTGAGATAATAAGGCAACAAGCACATTATAGACAGGGAGATGCGGAAACAGAACCACATGATGGATATTATACTATGGATGTGATAATACTTTGAAAGCAGTCAGACATAGGTGCTGGAACTAGAGGTGGGGGGGGGTGCAGCACCCCCTGCGCTGAAGTGGTTTCCATTATATACATGAGTTGCAGTTTGGTTCAATGGCTTTCAGCACCCCCACTATACAAATTGTTCCAGCACCCCTGCAGTCAGATACAATTGTCAGGAGCAGACTATAAATACCTAGGCAGATACAGCAGATATAGATGATAGATAGACAGATTAGAAAGAGAGTCTGAGTAGGTGAGGAATATTAAAGTAGAAAATACACCAAGGATCATGGTAAGTTCTGAAAAAAACACAAACCTTTCTTATAAGCCATTTGCCACCTTGAACAGGGAAGATCCCCATTATCAACTTCGGCATTTTTACAAAGGTCACAAAATGAGACCATATAACCACTAGAGAAAAAAATCCAATATCTCCCTTTGAAACCTGCTCAGCTATTAGGAACCGAGCTTCATCTCAGAAAAGACAGGTTTTTAAAAAAAATTAATTTCTGCTTTTGGTTATAAAAGCTTCAGGATTCTCCCTCCTTCTCCTATGATCAAAAGAGATGGAGGATTTGCTGCTCACTTCCATCTATCTATTTATATGGCTCTCATCGTGTCAGTGTCTGAGCATCGCATAATCACTCAGACATTTTATCCTGGGAGGTAGGAGAAGTATCGTTCTCATTTTCAGATGGGAAACTGAGACACACAGTAGCTGAAGTGATTTGACCAAGGTCATATAGCAAGTCTGTGACTGAGCTAGGAATTGAACTCAGGTCTCCCAAGTCCCAGTACCCTAGCCTGTAGTCTACACCATCCTTCCTACCTTTTCGCTAGATTCTAACTCTATGAGCCTTGCTATAGTATCCAAGTCCTTTTCAACTCCATTACTGATCATTCTGCCATTTACTTCCCCATTCCTCAACACTTAATCTATGACCAAGAAGGGATGTGTGTGTGTGTGTGTGTATAAATGTACAAAGGAATGAATTCAGAGGTGGAGGAGGGATGAACACAGTTGGGCTTGACTTGGCCTGGCTTCCCTTAAGATAAAAACTCTGCAATATGAGTCCTTGGCTTGTCTTTCTTCAGTGTTGGAAAGTGCCTGGAACATAATGGGAACGATTATAATTAAATAAGTAAAAACAAAACACTCTCAATCTTTACTGGGGCCTAAGCTTTAGACCTAATCCTTCAACCATGTGCTTAACAGGAATGGGCCCAATGTTCCCTCACTAGAACCTCTTTAATTGTTCCACACAGCAGCTAGGTCACCTGGTTACTCATTGGCCTACACAATTTTTGGCTCCTCTGTGAAATACCTGAAGATAACCTTTAGATTCACTTACAAGATAAACACTTTGAGTTATGTCAGGGTCTGTGTGACTGAAAAAAGAGAGTAAAATGAGAATATGACCCCATCACCTCCTCCCCCGCAAAAGCCCAGTCTCTGACAGGGTTAAAATCAATGCTGGAGTGTAACATGGGAAAGTAGGATCAGCCCTTCTGCATGAAGGTCAGGTTTGCAAGGACTTTTTTGAGAAAACAACAAGAAAATACAATTTGTCCACATCTCTACTTTGCACAGATATTCCCTGAAGGGCTCTCTGCTGAAATGTAGCTCTTAGATATTTAGGTTGGGCTTTTTTTTTTTTTCTTTTTAATTGTATGTCCTGGTTTAAAAGTTTCCTCCACCTGCACTTTCCCCCCATCCCTTTCTCATGCTGTGTTTTAGAACTGGTTGAACACATTCAAACAGCAGTGTAACTGTCTGAGTTGTGTCACCTGCACAGTGGAGCAGAGCAGCTGCTACAGCTTCTGAGCAGCCTGTGTCACTAAAATACAGCACACTAATGATCTTTCAGTTGCTCTATGAATTGAGCCCTTTACCCACCCTATCTGCATGCTACCTCTTTCTTTCTTTGCTTGGGAAAAAAAATGTCAGCTGTCTCTAGCAAAGCTGATTGCAAAGGCTTTTTCCTACCCTCCTCCCCAACTCTCCCCCGCCCCCGCCCTCAGTTCTGATGAAGTCATCAAGCTAAAGATTTCATAACTGATGCACAGGACGATCTTGTGTTATACTGGGAGATGGGCCAAGTGCTTCCATTTATAGACAAAAGCACCGCCATGCTGCCAAATGGAGCCCTTTGCTGCAGACATTACAAGGAAAAAGAAAGGGGGGGGAAATCAGGAGCCAGAGGGCATGCTGTGAAGTGACATCACTAGGAGCTTCCTCCAACAATCCCCAGTGCACAGTTGCCTGCTGCGGCAGCAGCCTGAGACCAAACTAAACCTACTTCAAAAAGACAGTTACATAACTACTGTCCTAGCTCCCTTAAACACACACCACACATACTCCAGTAGGCCAAAATTAACTCTGGTGTACCTGCATGGACGTCACCCAATTCTGGAGCATAGAATCAAGTCGATTCCAGAATATTGCAAAAAGGTTTAAAATAAGTCATGCCAATGGACATGTGTGACCGGGGTCCTAGTGGGGGCCAACTATGGTCACCCAATTAGGGTGAACTGCAAAGAATAGGGCAGACAATCCCCAACAAGCTGGTGGATATTTCCAATACTTAGCTTTACCAAGCCAGCATAAAACAGCTTCTTTACTACCTTACTGGTTACTCAGAAGTCCAAACAACACAATTCCCTTAAAGTGATCCATCCAAATACGTAAGTCAAATATGATGATTTCTGAAAATCTTATTTCATCATATAAAAGAAAAAGTTCTACCAATCCCAAAGGATCGGACACATTACCTCCCAGGTTATCGAATATTCCACATTTTACCCAAATACATGCTACAGCCAATTCTTATTAACTAAACTAAAATTTATTAAAAAACAAAAGAGAGAGAGTATGGTTAAAAGATCAATATACATTCAGAGTAGCAGCCGTGTTAGTCTGTATCCGCAAAAAGAAAAGGAGAACTTGTGGCACCTTAGAGACTAACCAATTTATTTGAGCATAAGCTTTCGTAAGCTACAGCTCGGATGCATCCGATGAAGTGAGCTGTAGCTCACGAAAGCTTATGCTCAGATAAATTGGTTAGTCTCTAAGATGCCACAAGTACTCCTTTTCCTTTCGTGAATATACAGTCAGACATGAGTTCAATTCATTACATGCACACCAGCTTTGTTTTAAGCACAAATCTGAAAAACTTCTAGTATAGTTTGTTTAATTATTTATAGGTTCAAGAATTTAGATTTAAACTGAAGCTTCCTGTTGTATTGATATTTATTTACCAAGCAAAACCCAAATTAAGGCCAAACACCCCAAAGCTTCACTCCTGGAATATTTCATACTGCTTTCTCTCTCTTACAGCCAAAGGCCAAATTTTGTTCCCAAGATAATTACAAAGCACCCAGCGACTTCAGCAGGTACAGGATAGGGCTCCAGATCCGGAAAAAGGGAGCACAGGCCAGGTCAAAAGGCTTTGCACACAGGAAAATGGACTCCAGTGTCTGAGATGGGGAACCAAAACCTCAGCTACAACATTTTATTACCTGCCAGCCAGGTTGTCCACACCTCTACTGTTAGGTTCAGAGCAGAAGCAACAAGCCAGCTGGTTCTTATAGCAACGTTGGGCTGTACAGATTTGTGCTGTGCACTCATCTCCCGGCTCAGCCCCAACACATGCACTTTCCTTCCTCCACAGTAAACTACCTAATCTGGATAGGAACACAGAGCCCCCATCCCCATTGCTGCTGGGAGCTGGAGATGAGCTAGGGTATGTCTGCCATGCAGCTGGAGCCAGGAAGACAGACTTGCACTAACTTAACATGCTAGTCCCAGACCCTGAACCTGTTCCTGCCCCTCCAGGGCACGCTGCTCAGGGCAGGTGGAGGGTCTGGGGCTCCCCATAGCACCATGAGCTCCCTGGTCAGCTCTTACTACTGCCTGGCTTTAGCTTCTGGCCTGGCCCACCACCACCACCACCTGGAAGAGGTTCAGTGCCACAGGGAATCCAGGATAAATGCTGTCCTGGAGTCATTCAGCCTGGAATCGGGACTTGAACTCTCCATTTTGAGACTGTCTCAACCGTTTGGATGGGTGGTCACCCTAGTCGGGGCAGTACCCAAAGCATCAGTGTTCCTTTTGGTTCCCAAGGGACAGGTATTTTTTTAGAAAAGCACAGAGACAGATTTTCAAGGCTCAGCACCCACAAGTGGAGCCAGATTCTCAAAAGAGCTCAGCTCCCACTGAGGTACCTAAATTAGGGCCAGATTTTCAAAAGTGATCTGTAACTTGCAGCTTCCACATGCTACGTATAGCCACATTTTTACAAGAGCACAGCAGCCAATATGCAGAGCTCTGCTGAAAATCTAGTCACCTATTTTGGTGCCTAAGTGGGAGCTGAGCTCTACTGAAAATCTGGGCCTTAGCTAAGTCCGTAATAGGAGTTTACACTTGTTAAAAGTTAAGAACATTAAACATGGATGGCCTTACGAACAGGTTAAAGTAGAATGGAAAGATGCCTGTGTTTGTCTTAAGCTAGATCTCAAATCCTTTTTCTTTTCACTGTGTGATTTACATTATTCCTCCTACTGCATCATCAGTTTTTTCTGATCGGAACTAAAAGCAAGCCCAGGAAGAAAAGAACAAACACCTAATAACCCCACTGGGGCCTGGACTGAGGGTATCTATCAGAAGGTGTACAATGGGGATGACAACAGGTGCAACAAACCCTGCCCTGTGGATTCCTGGGCATGGACTAGATATTGAATATCCTGATTCTAGCCCACTGAAGTTAATGGAAGCAGCATTGGCCTCCATGAGCAAAAGGACTGTTCAAAACGACCACCCCTAATGAGGACCGTTATGCCCATCTTGGTCCACTCCAGCTAATGGAGGTGGCAGGAACAGAGGATCTTGTACTGTTTCAAAAGGTACGCATTCAAAAAAAAGTGTTTTAATACAGCCACATGTAAAATTATCCATCTAGGCACAAGGTACCCAGGCCATATCTACAGAATTGGGGACTGCATCCTGGAAAGCAGGGACCCTGAAACGGATGTAGGGGTTATAGTGGACAAGCAACCGAACATGAGCTCCCATTGCGACGCTGTGGCAATAAAGGACTAATGCAATCCTTGGATGTATAAACAGGAGAGTAATGAGTAGAAATAAGGATGTGATTTTACCTCTGTATACGGTATTGGTGAGACCAATACTGGAATACTGTGTACAGTTCTGGTGTCAACATTTAAAAAGAATGTTGAAAACTTGGAGACGGTGCAGAAAAGTGGCCTTATAGTGTGAGACTTAGAGAGCTCAATCTGTTTAGTTTATCAAAAAGAGAAGTGAGAGGTGACTTGATTACAGTGTATAAGTACCTTCACAGGGGAAATATATTGGGTACTAAAGAGCTCTTTAATCCAGCAGAGAAAGGCATAACAAGAACCAATGGCTGGAAGCTAAAGCCAGAAAAATCTACTCTGAAATAAGGCACTTTAAAAAAAAAAACAGTGAGGGTGATTAATCATTGGAACAAACTACCAAGGGAAGTGGTCGGTTCTCCATCTCTTGAGGTCTTCAAATTAAAACTGGCCCCTTCTGGCCTTAAACTCTATGAATCTATGGCCTGTCCTTCCCCAGCAGGCAATGGGCCTGCAACAGACATAATGCATCCTGGGACTCCCATTGGAGTAGTGAACTTCTGCAACCCATGTACCATGGGCCTGTGACTTTATAGCCACTATCTCTTCCCTCATGAGTATAGAGTGACTGTTCATCTCTCATGATGCACTGAAGTGATACACTGAAGCTGTACCTATTTAGGGGGGAAAGTCTCTATTTATTTTAAAGCAAAATATTAACATTTATACATTCTATCCCACTAAAAAGTCTATCCACTCCAATGTATTTCAATGCAGGCTAAAAGAATGTCCCTCTTTTCCCCTGAAAATAGCCCTATTAATTGCTTTGTAATGCTGGTGTCTATCATAGTGCAAGAACCTTAACCTACACCCCTTCTATAAATGGGGCAGCCCTAATAGGCAGGCCACTGTTAGTGGAGTGGTACTGTGTGAACTACAAATGCATTCATTTAAGACATTTTGTCTTTAATAAACCAACATACGGCATGAACGGATATGCTGCTTTACAACACTGAAATCACCAACAGGCTCAGCAAAGTGGATTGCTTCACCTATTTGTTCTGTCATCTAATCTAAGGGAGGAGCTACAAATCTCTCCTCCTCTGTCTCTCTCTCTCTGGGCCCCTGGTTGCCATGGTCTTTCTTATAGTATCTGAGGGAACAAGATCCCTCTGACGTTTGACACTGGACCTCTGCATGCAGCCAATTTGTTTTCCTTTCACCTCCCTTCCCCTGCATCTCTCCCCTCCACGTCTTTAATACAGTTTATTCTTTCTGTAGAACAAATAGCATTTGTCAGACTATTATTTCTGTGTATTTATTTATTTATTGAAGAGACTAATTTCTTTATTTCCTTTGACAAAGTATGCAACAAAGGGTTCTAAACGAGCGAGTATTTTCCTATCATCTAAGAGCTAAAGAGTGTCAGAAGTTCATCGCAAGGAATGCAAGGCCAAATTGGTTCCTAATTTTACCCTGTGGCCTGAAGAGTCAGAAGCACTCTCTTTGAATGCTATTCTTGTATGTTAGTGTTACAGCACTGACTTCTGCATCAAGGCAGCCTTTGGAATCTACAGATCTAAGCAGTTTGGAAATGCAATATTTTAAAGGAGCAGTACCCGGTTAAAAATCACATATTAAAATAGTTTCCTTGCCTATATTACTAGTATTATTTTTGATGATTAAAAGTAACAAAACAGTATCTTCATTAATGAAATTAGTCACTTTCACTTTTTTAGTTTTTGTCTCTGGTCAGTTTCACATTCTAGTTTTCAGGCACATGACTGGGTTGCATACACTGTAAAGGGGGTAGTTTAAAATTGCTGATTTGCATGGAATTAAAAAACTCTGTTGGTCTTTTTTTTTTTTAAATGAGCCAAATGTAATCTGTCTCTACAAATATGCCTTTTAAAAGTATGGAGAGGATTCAGAAAAGAAATGAGCAGTGAAACATTAAAATACACATTGATAATTTTTTGAGAGATGTGACTACTGGTTTGAGTACAACCCAGGTCAGTACTGACCTAAAGTGGTTACTACCTGGTATCTGTTCCGTTGTCTTGGTGAACTAAGCATGATGGTGTCAGTGGAGACGCAGTGAACCGGTCCACACCATTAAAAACACCTGTTTGGCAACCTTGCTGGCATTCACACAGAAAGTCCAAGGACTGAATAGGCATGGACACTGAGCTACCCTCTCATCCATAGATGTAGTCCTTCCCTACCAGTATTGAAGAACGATTGTAGGTCGTAAGGGGGAGCTTGTAATGCTTCTATCTGTGTGTCAGCTATTCTGTGAATCAGCCAAGTTCTTCCGTCTCCAGTGCTTTCAATCCCACAACTTGCACCAGCATTAGATTCATATGAACCATTGATTTTAAGCAAAAACAACGAGGAGTCCTTGTGGCACCTTAGAGACTAACAAATTTATTTGGGCATAAGCTTTCGTGGGCTAAAACCCACTTCATCAGATTATTTTAAAGGAATAAATTCAGTGGGGTTACACCAGAGTTTATCTGCTCCTCCCACATCTCCTGTTCTTGACCAGCACTTATTATCTATTACGGGAAGTGACTTTTAACCCTAGCCTGTGATACATAAGGGTTAAAGGAGTGATACTATTCTTGAGAAACAAATTCCAATTGTACAGCTTTTACACTTAGAACATACCGTGAATGCTATAATTATTGCAACATGCAGAAATTATTGTACGAAATGCCATCATGGCAGTATGTCACACAGTATGTCTAACCATCCAACAAAAGAAAGTAACGATCTTCAAGGAGGAAAAAAAAAAGAGAAGTTGCAGTTCAAAACTGGCAAAGCTCAAGACTTTCTCCAAACACAGCGCCTCTGTTTGGGATACTGTCTTTCAACGGTAGCTATGGACAAGGTCTTCAGATGGTGTAAGTCAGCGTAACTCCATTGACTTCAGTGGAACTACGCTTATTTACACCAGCTGAAGATTTGGCCGACCACTTCACATGTCCAAGACGTTAATAAGTAGGTCAGCACTCTGGAAGCAAGCTACAGAGCAAGTCAAACCCCCAGAGGAGTGTGGGGTACTAAGACGGGTGCCAGGCTGAGTTTCTCGTGTTGGAGTTTTAATGCCTGTCAATGTCACTTTCCAGGCTCAGGTGCAACTGGCCCATCCTCAAACTAGAAAGAGGGAGGATTGCGAAGAGCAGGGATCACCAGATCAGAGAGCTGAGAGCAAGAAGCTGGAAAGGCAAAAATGGAAAATGAAAGCAGGTGGACGGTTTAGACAGACACACAGGGCCAATGAAAAGTGGGATGGACAGAGAATGACACAGCAAAAGAAAGTTCTATAAAGAAAAGAAAAGCTTACAGAGTATACAAGAAACAATGCACCGCCTAGAAGATGCACAGTGCAAGGAAGGGCTACAAAGCCCTACTGGAGCTTTGCAGCAGCAATGCTATAGCTATGACAGACACTGTCATAGTATAGGTCCAGCCCTACAAAGAACTTATCACCTTCCACTTCCACTGCGTTCCCTGAGTGTTGAGGGCACGAGGCACTTTATGGGATCAGGCTCTAGAGTTAGGCTGAAATCTCTCATGGATGGTTGTGGCCCTTTTTCATATTGTGATAAGTGAAAACTTGGCACTAATGGTCAGTAAGGAGTGTGTTGTTTGCCAGGTCTGAAAGAATACTGGCTGAGAAATAAAAACATTGGCCCACAGGCTCCTTGTCCCGTGTGTGGAAGGCACTTACTTTAAATGTTTGCTAGAGGCTCCAATTGCAACACATTGTCCCTGTAGATGCAGAAGATCCACAGGAAATTTCCCAGGGCTAAGACTATGGATCTTCGGATAATCATAAGTAGTGGCTGCCTCATGCCTCCAAAGGCCCCTCTGGCACCTCTGTTGTGTTGCCATTGGCCCACCTTGACTGCTGCCTGATGTGAACCCAGTGATGGGATCAGAGTGCAGATGCCAAGTTACTAATGCTCAGAGCAGAGATACATTGCCTTTGTCAGTATTTACGCAACTTTGTCAAAGGAACATGCCACATAGCACACTTGTTCCTTTGACTCCTCTCCCTCTCCCCACTTGCCATCGGACCATGCTCCTATGTGACACAGAGCACACACAAGCAACTGGTGGGAGTCACCCCCATCTCTCAGGATTTCTGTCTTTCTGTTCCACGATACGTTGCATAACAGAAAGAAGCACAACAGCCACTAAAAACAAATGAATATAGCGTCCCACATACTTGCAATACTTCACTTTCTTTACAGACATAAGCATATGCTAAGTGTGGCTGTTCGGTTAACATGCACTGAAATAAACACTTGTATTTACTACAAATGGTTACCCTTTCAAATTAAAACACAGATTTCCCCCACATGCTCCTTCCTCACCTGATACCCTCATACAAAATCAGAATAATTGGTCTTCATGTGAGGAACACCACTGGATGCCTCCTGCCAACCCATGGCCAAGTACTCTTAAGCAGAGACTTTGGGCCACTGGACCCAGACAAGTGTGGATCTAGTAGCCCATCTCCTGGGCCATCCCCAAGGCCCCTTCCCAATGATTTATTTGGGGCTGATGCACAGCACGCTTCTGTGGCGCACAGTAGGTGCTGAGGCCCTACTGGCGACACAATGGCTACTCTGTGTATGCCTCCCTTCTCCACAAAGATCTACTGAGGGGTTCACACGTTCAGGGTTTAAGCACTTGGAAGAATACCAGGCTGACTTCCTTCACTACAAATGCATTCACTCCTCCTCGGGTTCTACCATCTTTCTAGCTAAACAACTCTACTTCTCCAACTTAATTGAATCCTATGTTCTCAATCCGAGGTGCCTTTTTCCCACCTTTGACTCACTCCTCAAAACCTCCCCTCCTCCCGTCTCCCACTTATCTCTTTGCACAAGAGCCTGCCAATTACTGCAACTTTTCTCTGGCTTTGACAAATGCAACCTTGCCCTGCTCTTGTCCATTCAGAATGCTGCTGCAAAGATCATTTTTCTAGCCCGTCACTTTGGCCACATCATCCCTCTCTTTGCATCCCTGTGTAACCCACACACCTCCTGGGTGTGGTGCTGTGTCCCACCTAGTGGCACCAAGACCACGTAGAGAGAGATTAATGAGGTTGCTCTACAGCCTTAGCTAAGGGCCATATGGCTTTTAGCTCATGCAGTAGAGGTTCACGTATTTAGCTCCGGAGGTCCCAGGGTCGATCCTGCCTGCCGACGACCGGGGTCTGTCGGTGTTACACCTGCACTGGCTCCTATCGCATTAAACATGAACTACTTGTCTTAACTTTCAAGGCTCTACATAGCTTATCCCTACCCTACCTATCGCCTCTCATTCACTTTGGAGATGTCGATTCCTACCTCCAGTTGGCCCATGATGCCAGCCTCCATTTCCCACTTGCTAAATTTTTGAACATACACCTTTGTGCTTTCTCCCAGGCTGCCGCTCATGCTTGGGAGGAGCTCTCCATAAACATCCACAGAACTACCACGTTATCCTCCTTAAAATTCTCCTTTCCCATGATATCTACAAAAAACTTGACAGTGGCCATTGTTATGCTGAGAAGACTACCTATCATGATGACCAGTATTGTCTCAATGTTTGCTTGTACTCCCCTGTCTGTTTCCTTCTGTTGACTCTTGTCTCATGCATAGACTGTAAGCCTTTTGGGCATGGATTCTTCTTTTTGTTCTGTATTTGTATAGCATGTAGCGTAATGGGATCCTTGTCCACGACTGAGGTTCCAATGTGCTATGATAAATAAATAAATAAATAAATGATGATGCATTTATATGTCAGACATCTGGGACCACGGAAATTTTAATGTGCAATGGCTTTTTAATTAAAGAATGTAATATTAGTAGTGGGATTTTACATATATAAAAACCAGGACATGCAAAGTTATGGTTCCCAATTGTAACAGACTCAAATCTTAAGGCAGAAAGGTTATTACCATATACAATAATTGAGGATGCTGAACTCATCCAAAGGGACCGTGTAGCCATCATCACAGGAACCATAACCGTGAACTTCCTGACTTTTGTGCAGATAAAATCTCAACCATTCACATAGCTTTCTGCATTTAATTTTCAATATCAAAGTCAAATACCCTCCAAACAGAAATCAAAATTATGTTGTATAGCTAGTAACCAATCCTAGCAGTAACTCACAGCCCTCATCACAGAAACTGCTAATGGCAACAAGAAATATTTCCGTTCGTTTATGTGCTCTGGTAGCTGTCAAGTGAGGGGGGAATCTGCCGATCACAGAAATCTGGGAAGACATCAGTATGTCAGAACAAGTAAAAAGACTTGACATAGAGGGCACATTTTTGTTGAGCAATTTGCATTAGCACTTCTGGACAAATTCTACATTTCACATGCAATTCACAAACCAACAGCAGCAGTGCTAATTGGTGCGGTTGCCACTCAAATGTGGCACCTTCTTTGAGCTATCACCAACGTGACTGAAGAATACTGAGTTTTGGAAAATGCAGTAATTATTTTACAGGGTTTGGGTTGTATTTTTTCCTCCCACCCATACCATTTCATTAACTCCAAACCTCAAATACAATCTTCTGTAGAAAAAACGCACACCTTAGCAACTGCTGTTATGAAGAGAATAAATGATTGCAAAGAATGACGACCCTTTCATTAATATGAAGCAACTGCTGGTGCCACAATGACACTGAATTTGATTGTGCCCTAAAGTGTCAATAGGGTGCCAAATGGTACTCTGAAAAAAACAACAACAAATGGCAGAATGTTGGGTGATTCCTAACAATCCCAATCACCAATGTGATGTTGTTCTTTGCACATATCTAAAACATTGTCAGAACTGACAGACACTCTCTGCCTCCTCTTATGTGGCATTAGAAGCCCTTTAACTTAACACAGGAAAGATTTCTCATCCATCATTCTTAATCCTTTATAAAAATCAAGTCCCCAGAGAAAATGAGAGATCTTCCATATTACTGCTTTCTATTACCGCTACTTAAAATGCTCAGGCAGCGGCCGCTACTGCTCCACTGGAGGCAAATTTGGCTGATCTGTAGGAAATGGCTATTATGTTCCCTTTGTATAGAAGTTGCATGGCTATTTTTAGGCCATCTTTCCTTTAGGCCTCTAAAATATGGAATCCGGTTGAATATATTTGATAGGCAATTGTGTACATTATCTGTGACCTATGCAATCCCAGAATTCACCTTTCCCCGCCTACTGATTTAATGTGTATATTTCATAACTACAAAAAGAACGGGAACAACATACAATTAAAGATCCCCGTCTTAGCTAGCTCCTATATGCATTATAATTAAATGCCAGAAAAAGAGATTCAAAATGCAATAGTTAGAAATGGGACTAAACCAAAACCCCAGATCTGAACACCTCTGAACTGGGGAGAAGTTCAAACCCAGTTCTGAACTTAACATCTTGGGTGCATCTAAATAGATAAACATTGTATGTTCAAAATATGCACCTGTAATTTAGTCTTACTCTGGCCTTGATCTCTCCCCCAGCTTTGAGCGCCCATCAGTGACCTAAGGATCCCACACTCTGTCACTCCTTTCTCCCAACCTTCAAGGACTTTGCTTTAAGGACTCAATCTTGCTCCCATTGAAGTCAATGATAAAACCCCCATTTACTTCAATGTTACAGGATCTCTGCTCCGTTCTTTTGGATGAGGTGGGCTGGATCTAAGGAATTCACAACTATCTTGTTCCTGAATTAACCTGGGGGTTGCTGACAGACTGAGTACAGTGACTCCCAGTGCTCCCAGACTGGTACGAAATGGCTGAGTTTGAGTCTCAGACATGGACTGCACATAACTGTGCATTGTGCTATCACCAGACTGCTGGGCAAGCTCGTAATATATAGTTCTGAGGCAATTAATACATCTTGGATTTCCTTCCTCCATAACCCAGCCTCAATGACTAAGACCTGATTTAGAGCCAATTATTTTGAGTGCCACTGTACAGTCTTCTTGAGGTGCTATTTGCATCCTCACTCCTCATGCTCCTGCAGTGATAGCTGATGAAGCAAGAATTAACTGGATGTTAACTCTTTGTACAGTGCCATATGTGCCCTGCCTGGCAAGAGTATTTTTGCTCATCTTTTCACACATTCCCAATTGTTTTCTTCATTAATCAGTCTAAAAAATTCCTTAAAGCCCATAAGATTTTTTCTTTCAAACTATATTCCACCTGTTTCGCAGCTTGTGAACTGAAGTTGTGGAAAACTGCAAGAGGCATCCAAAGATGGAAAATGAGTTTAGTATCACCATTATCTACACCTACTGATTTGCAGGAACAGAGATGTGTGACTACTGAACTCCTCTGGGGTATCAACTCCCTCTTTCCTCTCCATAGATACCTAAATAGTATTGGTTAGCTTGTCCAAACCTAAGTACATTCTCTCTCTCTCTCTCTCTCTCTCACACACACACACACAGAGGGAGGAAGGCATATTTGTGTGTGAGCAACACACCATGCTTCCTCCTCATTTTAAATCAGGGTACCAATCTATACAGCATGTAGGATGGTCATCACTTTTATTTCTCCTAAGTCTTCCCAGCAGATGTCATTGGGCTACCTCATACTGCCTTTTTATTAACATATTGAGTTTTGTTTTTTTTAGGTGCAGCTTCTCACCTGCTTAAATATCATTCATTACAAAATATCTAGCTAATAAGTATGGCTCTTTGTAATCATCTTGTTATTACCTGCAGTGCTCATGTGATGCACACCTGTGGCATGTTGGCAATACACCTAGTTGAAGAGTGGGAGACTCCTAGGTTCAAAGCCGCCCTTGTATCTTTGCTTTCTATTGAATGGTTCTTTTGTTTAGTTTTTTTCTTCTTTATGTAGCTGTAATTCTACCATTAACATCTTTAAAACCTTTTTCACACAAGTTACCCTTAGAACGAAGAAAGGTTGTGAGCATACCCGGAGGTATATAAATGGATAATGACCCTTGCTTAAGACAAGTTTAACAGGTCCTGATCTCTGTCTCAGCAGCATTGTTGGTTACATAGCAGGGCAGGTAATCAAACAGTCAGTCACCTGAGAATCAAATAGGTTAGTCCTTCTGTACAATATTCCAGCTGGCAAGATATGTTCGCAGTATTTCCAGTAAAGAATGTATTAATTCTTAGTGAGATAATGATAAAGTGTTCAGTGATCCTCGAAAAAATACTTCTGCACAGTAGGTGGGTACTACTGTTTGCATGCAGAGAGACACATGTGTGCATTCAAATCGCCATTTATTACACAGTTACTTGCTTGCATACACAAATGCAGCTTTTTGTGTGAGCTGGATGCTCCTGCAACTTTTTCAGGTACATTTGTGGAAGCTCACTGAAAATGCAACTCTGTATCTTTTAAGAAGTAACTCTTTGTCCAGCATTTCCTAAACTCTGACCTAGTCAGCCAAAATCCGCATTTCTAAATACACTCATACAAAAACATACATCTCATGCAGTGCTAAGATTTCAACTGAACAAAATCAGGAGCCAAACTACACATTATATGGTCCTTTACTAAGTATTTCTTTCACATCTCTCCCAACCACCTCCATATTATACATGTTTCACACCACCAATGGACATCAAACTGCCTAGGGGTCCTGGGAAACTGGAGAGAGACACCAAGATCAAGAGTTAAAAAGCATCACAAGTAGCCTCAGTTGATTGACAGCTGTTCACCTTTAGCCATTCATTTATTTTTAAATGAAATTCAGTGGGTTTTTATCCTCAAGAAAAACAACCCTTAAAAGTAATGAGTGATGGTAAATTCAGTGGGCTGACTTGGCAAGTGCTCCTGTTCTTTGATTTCCAAAGTTATCAAACCTCTTCCTCAACATAGTTTAACAACTGTATGGGACAACAAACAAATAATAAGGGTTTCAGAGTAGCAGCCGTGTTAGTCTGTATTCTCAAAAAGAACAGGAGTACTTGTGGCACTTTAGAGACTAACAAATTTATTTGAGCATAAGCTTTCTAAGGTGCCACAAGTACTCCTTTTCTTTTTGCAAATAATAAGGGTGTAAGCCAAAGAGTTTTCTTAGTGAGGAGAATAGAGCCAAGGAAAAGAGAGGAATGTGGTGTAATTGTTATGTGTGTCAGTACTCCTGGGTTCAAGCCTTCTCTTTGTCCGGGACCCCTTAGGCAGCTTAACTTCTGGGGCAATGCTTCCCCATTTTGATATCTGCATAACACCAGGCTGTAGTGAGCCACAGTTAATACCTGTAAAGAGCTTTGAGACCCTCAGATGACAGGTGCTATGTGGGCCCAGTTCTGTGAGGTGCTGAGCAACCTCAAATCCCACTGAAGTCACTGGTGCTCAGCATCTTACAGGAGGTGCTCAGCACCTGAGAGGATCAGGTCCCAAAAGCACCATATTATTAGCTAGTCCTCTTCAACCTATTATGATATTATTTTGATTTAATTGTGGCATGTTTTGAGCGCTAGTGACCAGCTCCTATCCAAAAGAGCCCGTTGCTCTGAACTGAGGTAAAATCTTTGCTCACCACTTCTGAGAAGACATTTGTAATTTTAAAAAAATCAACATGCCACCATTTAAAGAGTGATGTAACGACAATACACAAGAAAAAAACTGAACCATAAAGCAAACACTCGCCCCTCCCCAATGATTTTACAGTATGTAATTATCCAGAAAATGAAGCCCCAAGATGAGCAAAACTACATCACTTCAAGTAGTATGGCAAGCTATGGGACACAGCCAAAAAATAAGGCAAGTCAGAGTCTCTGCTCTTCACACAGGTTCAGACATACTGGGTTCTAGAAGGCTTCACAGAATGCTTCTTTGACTGGCCCTGCTCTCCTCCTGTTGCTGTTGTTCTTTCCCATAACAGAGCTGGAAACTCTGATAGCTATCAACCAGCTTGTAAGAACACAGTAATATCTGGTATGTTTACAGCTCACCTGACAGCAACCTCTCTTGTCCTGAAACCTAGCCACCACTAAGGAAACTCCATATGAATCAACCACAAAATGCAGCTGCAGAAGAGGAAGGCTCGCTGCATCTTCAGCAGACGCTATACACGCACACGTTGGCTTTCAAGAGGAAATGACTAAAGATTAAGATTTACAAAAGGAAGAGTGCTAAATATAGATAAAATACACAATTTAACTTTTTCCTTCCCCCAAAACTTTGTAGTCTTGTAACTACAAATACTACTTATGGAACAAGAAGATGAACCCAAAACAGCTAATGGTGTAACCAAAAGAATTAGAACAATGTTCAAAATCATATCCGAAAATGCAGAAAGCAAGGACTTTAAAAATTTCAGGGAAAGAATTTATGAAACTCCTTATACTTGTACTGATTGTGAATATGAAATAGGAAGTGGAGTAATCCAATTATTTACATTATTCGTATTACATTTGTACTTCTTAACTGCTATTTCCCCGAGCTGATCTTTGCTTTCTCCAAAATGAAATTGCTTAAAAAATAAAAACAAAAAAATTTAAAAAGCCCTTCCATTTGCCACCCAAAAGGCTGTGGCTAGATTGACTGGCAACAGTGAAAAGCTGCTGCACTATTATGAAACGATGGAAGTGGTTTCAGTACAGTGTGAAGGCTGGATCCACAATGGGATTCAATTGTTTTGGTAGCTGATGTGAAGTGAATAAAACTATTAATGAACCCCAAAGTTGGGGTGTTCTGGTCTTTACTCAGAGAATACAATTAATATTAGGTGTAAAAGCTGAGAGGCAACCAGATATTACTTTAGTTGCAAAATAAATTAAATTGCTTAATTAATCTAACTAACATCCCCCCCCCCCCCCAAAAAAAAACCAAAACAAAACCTGTTCAACACTGGAAAAAACTCATGTCGATGCTGCCCTTGTTTATTTGGCTGTGTGCTGGACTGAGGGTATATTTAGCTTCAGTGTGCTTTCAGGATTGCATCTTGAAGCTCAACAGGAAATCTCTGGAGTCAAAGCTAAAGATATCACTGCATGCTCGGAAATTTACGACCAGCTGTAAAAGTGGAGCTGTGGTGGTCAGAGTGCTGGAACAGTCTGCTTTTTAAATGAGAGAGAAGGCTGAATTAAACACTTCAAAGTACTGAGTTCATGGCAGGCAGGATGCACCCAACAAGCTAAAAATAGCAATAGTGGAGGCTCTTCTACTGCTAAAGTAATATTGAATTGATATATACACACACACACACCCCAACACCAGCCACGAACTCACACAGAGTGGGCGGATGGGGTAAGAATTCCAGGGATGGGGGAGGTGGAGAAGGTATGTGTGTGAAATGTTGCTGAAAGAGGACAGAGATCTCCTCCTTTTCCAAGGAAGCTTTAAGAAACCTAATAATCCTCAAAACCATTTCAATTGAGAGAAAATTAATCAATATTAATCTTTTAAATAATAAAATTATACACAAATTGCAGCACCAAAATCTGCGGCAAACTTCAATCTATGATCAGTCTTACAAATTTCTTTTTGTTCAGCCTTGCTCTGCCCTCTTCATTTTTGCCTGACACTTTTAAGGCTACTCGGTGTTTGTTGCCAATACAACTTGTGCTGGGAAAGGCTATGTTGGAATGGCTGCAGGTTAACTTTGCGAGTAGCCCTCAGAGACAAAGGTTGTTATGGGGTGGGGGGGATTAAATAAGCAGGATTTTTGTGCTAAATGTTTTTTAAACCATTACAAACTAATATAACTATGGAAACTTAAAAATGTAAACAGCAATGGCTGGATTCTGCTCTCAGATGAAGTCAATGGAGTTTTTTGGGAGGAGAGAAATGGGCGGTTTGCCTGGACTAGGGAAGTTTGCACCACATTGATGCAGTTACACTAGTGCAAACCCTTAACCTAGACACCCTGCACTAGTGCAAAATGGGGCTTGTACCCGTGTGGTGTACAGTGATAACGTAAAAAGATAAATTGTACTGGTGCAAGCCTACACTGGGGGTTTGCTGTGGCTCAGCTACACAAGAGAAACCCCCTCTCCTTCAAAACAAACAAACAAACAGACAAAAACAGAACAGATAGGGCCTAAAAGCATATGCTGGCCCTGAGTCTTTCATGGCTTAATCCTGCAAGGTCCTAAATGCTACTGAAGCCAATGGAGTTGAGGGTATTCAGTACATTACAGGATCAGGCCTTTATTTCTTAAGTGGAGTGAGATACAAATATTACCCAAGACTGTTTTCCATTGGGATCATAGGAAAATAGTACGTACAGAACAGCTGGTTTTCTGTTAGTAGGTTCCAACCACTATCATCGTTTTCTGTGTGTAAAGACCATCTGATAGAGTTTGCATCCCATCTTTGCTTTGTGCATCTTTCAGGGGCCCTGAGGGACACAGAATGCCCCTCTTTTTTGGTTAGTTATATGACAGGACTTGTGTTTGGGAAGGTTAGTAACAAGACAAACATTAAATCTGCCCTCTTTAAAGAGCTTTTCAGGGTGTTTGGTCAATAGCTGTTTAAATTGCCTGAGAGTCCTCCTACCTTTAAGCCTTGCACACCAATGATAACAAAGCAGCAACTTTGTTAACACAAATAAGACTATCCGAAAATGCCTGGTGCCACCCTGCCTTGAAGAACCAGCTGAGTAGTCTCACAAATACAAACTAATTTCCTTGCCTGGAAACAGTTCATTAACTCAAGAAGAGGGAGTGAACGGATGATCCAAGCCTTGTAGTGTGTGCAGGTTTTTTATTAACCCTATATGGGAGGCAGTTTTTTTAAACGATTAATGCTGGAGATGGCAGTCAGGAGTCACGCTCCATTCCTCAGTGCTACAGAGTCACTGTCTGACCTTGGACAAGTCACTTCACTGCTTTGTGCTTCAGTTTCCCCTTCTGTATAGTGAGGATAATGATACCTCCCTACTTCACCGAACTGTCATGAGGCTTAGTTAGTTATTAGTTGTAAAGTGTTTTGAGATCCTGACAGGTGTAACAGGAGTGCAAAGTATTATTGCATGGTTAAAGAGAATGTCCTTTTGAAAAGAATCTGAATTTTACTTTGCTCTTTTGCATGTAGCCATCCTCAAAGGAGCAGGGAGAAGTTTTACTCATAATGGATCATGTAATAAAGTGTACTTATTGGGGCTGCCCAGTACATCAAATTTCTAGGCCGCCAGTAGCATGCTAAGTGTACCGCAACTCGGTCGGTGCTTCAGCAGTTAGGCCTCATAGGCGCTAGTCTTGTGGGTCCCAGCAACCACTCAGACACATGGCTAAAGGAAAGCATATTTTATTAGGGCTGGCAGGAGGTACAGAAGATTGAACCGTCGGGTCAAGAGTTCAAAGTGAGCAACGGCGGCTCTTGTTTTGAGTTCTGGGCGCAGTCCAATTGAGAGTAAGGGCTCATCAGGCCTACTGTGTGAGGTACCCTCTCCAGTCCAGTCTCTACTCAAGCAAACCCAGGGCAGGCTCAGTTAGTGTTTCTCATTCTCTGCATGGGCTCTCTGCTGCTCCTCCATAAATTCCACACAGATCTGAGCCCAGCTGTAATGTCCAGCAGTCACAGCCTGTTCCACACGCTCCTCTGCATATGGTTCCTGGGGATTCCACTCTGCATTCAGCTTCTCTTTAGCTTCCTGCTTGCTATGAGGCCAAAAATGGCCTGGTGACACTGCCGGGTTCAGGACCGTTCCCTTATCTGGCCTGGAGGAAGGGGATGTGCAGTGGGGAGGGGGCAGAGGGGAGCTGTAGTCCCCTGCTTAGCCGATCCATTGCTAAAGAAATTAGTCCCCCTCTTCCCTTGTTGTAATATTACTAGAAAATGCCTTCAAAAATGGCTAGGCAGAAGAGAACAGGGCTGTTTGGCTAGTGAGCAGGGACTGTCTCTGGTCGAGACAGCAACTAGTTTTGCTGAATTCTGACACAGCATTTGCTTACCTCTGGAGCTCAGTCAAAGAAAGTAAGCAGCAGAGGCTGGAGAATCTGTCACGGCTGTCGGGAGCTGACAGCTGTACATTCACTCTTCAACAATCTGTTTCCCCTTTGACAGGTGTAATTTGAGTGCTACACACCAACAGGCACATTCAGCCCCTTCATTACAGATGGCTTTGCAATGCCAGAGTGAGGTTCAGTCACCACCACAAGATTTAAGAAACTATCTCAAGAATGGGGCTGAGGACTCACAGAGACATTACAGTCCCCCAGCCAGCAGAGCAATGCTTCTGCAACAGGGGCAGTGTTTCACATGCAGCGCTGGCTTGTTACGCTATCAACATTAGTTTATTGCTGAACTCACTAAACAAATCAAAGTCTAGCAGTAACCAGAAGACTCCTTGCCAGTGACGGACTGCGAAGGCCCTGGAGATTTCCCTGGAGTGGGAGAACGGGAAGAGTGGGGAGTCCTTCTGCGTCAGGCAGTGTTCCAGAAGCATGACCTAGTACGAGGGTACAAGGCTGTTCAGGAACCCTCCCTCCTCAAGCACCTCTTCTGAGTGGTGACGGACCCCTTACAATAGTGCGTTACAATCCCCAATGCTCAGAGTGTCAAGTCATGACCTGACAGGCAGATGATGGGACTCAAACCATGCTCTCCCGAGTACATCAGATGCTTACAATGCAAAACAGCTGCTTTGGTTAAGTTTTTATGCTTTCTATTATGTGAGGTGCTCTAAGCTAAAAAGGCTCTCCTTGGATAATCCCAGCATTTTACAGTTTTACCACCTGGAGTGCTTTCTAAGGGCACTGTTTAGAGAGGTATAATGTACAGTAGAGAGTAAAGAAGACAGAATCACAGAAGTTACATATGGAGAAGATCAGCCAGTCCACCTCCCAGCCAACATCAGATTCTTCCCCATAGGACATTCTGTCCAATATACAAGAACTGCTGTAACAGAAAAACTCACAGCACCACCACCACTCTTTAACAAACAAATGAAAAGGCAGTAAAGGGCTGATCAAGAACTTTACATCAAATGCCCATTAGAAGACAGAGCCTTCTCAGCACAAACTGGAGTGTTCTTGTTAAAATCCCACTGGGCACATGCCTTTTTTTTTTTTTTAAAAGAGATATATGTTGCTTTTTACCAGCTTTGCCTGGCCCAGTTCAGACAATTACAGCTTAACTACTGGGAGTAATTTATTTACACTGTGTGTTAGAAAATGAGACATAAAGGGACATTCTGAACTATTTTAGGCCTTGAAATATCATGTGTTTAAAGGAAGGAAAAGCATTCTCTAAAGAGGCCCTTTTTGTCATTTGAAAAATCCCTCTAGTGTTTTTATTATTTTTTGAAAGAAAAAAAAAAAGGTGTCTGTGAGCCCAGTGGCCTTCAGCAACACATCATACTGTGGGCGTTGGTTTGCATGAAAGCTTTATGGGGTTCTCACCTTTAAGGTCTACACGGGGCGGGGGGCGGGGGGAGAAGTGTGGTCTTAGTTTGGAACCTGGGTTAAAATAGCCACAAAGACACAGCAACTCAGCTTTTAACAGCTTGAGTTCAACCCCAGGCTTCCCTAACCCTCTTGGTGCTAACCAAGGCTACAGCTGCTAGACTGGGAGTAGATGTGTCATTACACAAAGTAAAACTATTTCCCCTTATTTCCCCTCCTACTGTTCTTGTAAAGTGTTGGAATTCACCCACCATGATTATCACTACAAAAGGTCCCCCCCCCCCGCCCCTGTTCTCCTGCTGGTAATAGCTCACCTTAAGTGATCACTCTGGTTATAGTGTGTATGGTAACACCCATTGTTTCATGTTCTCTGTGTATATAAAATCTCCCCACTGTATTTTCCACTGTATGCATCCGATGAAGTGAGCTGTAGCTCACGAAAGCTTATGCTCAAATAAATTTGTTAGTCTCTAAGATGCCACAAGCACTCCTTTTCTTTTTACGGATAACAGACTAACACGGCTGCTACTCTGAAACCTAATTTAACCCAAGTTATCTAGCGTGGGTGAGCTAATGTGAGTTAAGAACACACTTCCCTGCACCCCCCAGTGTCGACATACCCTATGACTTGCAGGGATAAAATGGCTTTGCCCCTTATGAAGAGGAGTCCTACCAGTAGCTTCCCTCTAGAATGCCTGCTGATGCCTGGGGAGCTCTGTCAGAAGATTGACAAGGTGCAAGGCAGTTTCTCCTGGCAGCTAATGTGACCCCCGCAAAGATTCCTGCTGGCGTGGAGAAGACTCCGCCAGTCTCACACCCAAACCCAAAGACTCCCATGATTGCAGAAAGTGAGACCTCCATAAAAATGACAGTGTGTGCAGTGGCACTGTTTTCCCAGCTTCCCCGTGAAAGTTCCCACTGGTGCATGGACAGCTCCACTGGTAACTCCATGCTTTGAAGATATGCAGTAGTGTGGCAGGAGCTCTCCTCCTCTAAGGATATATCTGCACTTGGAGCTGGGGGTGATTCCCAACTTAAGGAGACATACTCCTTCTATCTCTAGTTTTAATCACGCTAGTTCAATCAGAGTGTAACCACTGCGGTGCAAGTGGCAGGAGACCCTACCGGCCCCGAGTACATGCCTGGGCTCTCAGATGGGTATGCACTCAGGGTAGCTAACTTGTCCCACCACCTGTGCTGCCGAGGCTATGCTCTATTTCTAGCGTGCTAGCTTGAGTCTCCTCAAGCTGGGAACCACACCACCAGCTCCAACTGTAGACATACCCTAGCAAAAGGTTCCTGCTGGTGCTATGGGCATGGGGTGACTCTGTGCTCCTTTCAACTAGGAAATCCTGGCTAAGTTTGGGAAATGTGCTATCAGTGAAGATGGAAGGTTGGTAATGGTCGGGTTGCAGAAATTTGCAGAATCTGGCAGGGAGGCATCATTCTCAGACATTTGCAGGGGTTGGAGAAATATTTAGATTTGTAATATCCTTACTTTTGTAACCGAAATAACATTAAATAATAATAATGACACACAATGCACCACCAAAGACATAACCTCCACTAATGCTACTCCTCCAAGAACTTGAATGAAGGGGCTTCCGGAGTTCTGCAAAAACTTGATGCTGAGCAATTGCCAACCCCAAACATTCCAAAACGTATGCATCAGGCCCTACAAAATCATGAGACAGGTTTAAAAAGCAGGAGACTTTAAATACTGTAATAAATTTAGGGTTCTTTTTATTTACCTTTTGCTCTGAGTCTTTGGGGTTCACCTTTTAAGCTCTTCTTTGCGAACACAAGGGCTAGAAACTTACTTTTTTAAAAACCTGAAAGCTGAGATGAATCGTGTAATCAGTTGACTCCAGGAGTTGGAGCTCGAAGAAAAAACACCAAAGATCACAAGACCCATGATAAAATCATGCGAGTCAGCAACACTATCACACCACTTGTGTGCAAAACTCTGCTCTTGGATGCCCACATAGGTCATGCCAACAACAGGAGACGTGGATACTCTTCCGAGGCACACTGTGTTCTCAGTGAGGGGAATTTTTTTGTGTGTGTTCTTTCCAAGGAGTTATTAAGCTCCGCTCTATGAAACAACAAATAACGAACGTTACCTCAGCCACATACACGCACACTGTGAAAATTCAGAGGATTCATTTTGGAGAAAAAGGAGGAATTGCATGATGTGCAGCAAAGAAGGATTTTGTTTGTTTGTTTGTTTCTAAACATTAAGTAATCGGCTTCTTCTCTGGCCTACTTCTTTAGCTTTCAATTAATTGCTTTTCAGATGAATCTCTGCTTGCGAGGTTCATTTGGCCATTTTAGTTTAATAAGCGGGTCGAAAAGGTTTCAGGCACATGTAGGCAATTATGGAATGCAGCACTAAGTAGTAAACATCCAATAAGAGCAGTGTTTGTATGGAATTTTACTGCTGTGTACACTTCCGATACCAAGAAGGGGAAGGGGCGGCAGAGGAGAACCAAGTCATGTGTTCTGGGGAAGGAAGCCACAGTAACCTTTCTGTTCAGATCCTCCACAAGGTGTCTCTTTATGCTGAGTATACCCATGCTCATTCAACAGTTCCCTTTTTCAACATATGCCCTATGTTTGCTCTCTCCTCCTTCTTGATATAAGGCTACAGTAATGGGGTAGGTATTCTGGAGTGCTATTTACCCTGCTGTTTCCTTTTCCTTGTAAACTCTTGTTTGCAGGGGCTTACAGTATGGCCACGTTGATTCTCTTCTCTTTCACAGTGGTTTTATATTAGTGTATCTCCATGTTGCTCCTGATTTACACTGCTATAAGTAAGAGAGGAATTAGACCCACTGATTTTAGGCCCCCAAGAGACCTCAGGCAGAGTGAGATCTGGTTATATATGAAAAAACACTCTAACATTTGTCATGAAATATATGAAAAAAGACTCTTACTTTTATCACTCTAAAGGCACACCATAAAAAAAGCCAAGTAGGTTAACAGTATTTTTAAATCGCCCATACCAGTGATTTGCAAAAGGTTTGCTTTATAAAATGGATTTTGCTAGCAGGGGCCATTGCAGTAGCTAGAAGATTTGGAGTGTCTGGAGAGAAGAGCTAATTTAAAATTGTGTTTACAGAACTGGGAACATCTTTGACCTGCATGTTCTGAAATAAAAGTCCCACTCATTATTCATGTTTGTGTACATTCTTAATAATCGGTTTAGAGTTAAGGTCTTTAAATAAGTACACATGTCAGAAGGCAGACCTGTGTGGCAGCATGGTCAGACCAAGGTTCCTAAAGAGTTCAGCAGCTAAAATGACTATGAAAAATAAGTGTCAGCATTTCTTTACAGATGCACATACACCCTGCTTTAATTTCATTTTTGTCTGCAGTGCAACCTTCCACCTATGTTTTATGAAATGGGGGACGTATTTATTTTGGGGAACATACTCCAAAATCATTTGTTGGGGAAGGTTATATTCCTGAGTTTCTTTCAACTACTGATCCACTTAAATGTGCTTAAGTAATAAATAGTAACAGAAATAAATAAAATAAATAAATAAGTGCATGAACAACACTTAAATATAATCCATAGTGCAAAATTAAGCAACTCACTTCTATTTTTCTTTTCTCTTTCCATCTCTGTTTCTACCCTGGGTTTCTTTTTTCATCTTCCTCCACTTTGGTCTGTTCTTGTTGCTCCCTCTGCTTCCTCCTATCAGGGGCATGATCGGAACATAGTGTACAGAGCATCATGGAGCCACTCCACTTAGGATGGACACCAGCTGTCAGTAGGGTATATTTACATACTCTGCTGCCTACAGCTGGCTAAGTTGAAGGCAACTCTACCCACTCTGCTCTCACTCTCATGAAGTTCGTGCCTTTCAGATCCATAACACAGATGGAGGAATATGTAGAAATTCAGAAAGGAACATCCTCTGACTTCTATAGAGCTTACAACTATACTCCCCATCTGCCCTTATAGCAATTGGACTGAAAAGCAAATGTTACATGACATTATGTGATAGCTCCTCCTTTGAGCATTGGATCTGTGCTCCAAAATATACAGCCTGCTGAGAAGTTACTTTTCCTTAGCTAGTCATATTGTAAACTGGAAAGTTTGCATTGTGATGTATTCTAGCCGACTCATCCCTTACAACATGATAAATAGAACATAATAGCTCCTGCCAAGCCAATAAAAAGGCCCTAAGTTTGTGCATACATGTTATAGCTCCAAAGGAGAATTACAGCCTGCAGAGAAAAGATGACACATCTCACAAGTCTAAAAAAGGAGGTGAGGTTTGCAAGAGTAAAGCACAAGGAGGATGCATCTGTGTGTGATCAGAAGTTGATCTGTTCATTGAAAAATCACCATCTGTCTATTCACTACCCCACTCCAATTTTGACTTAAAAAGTGAATGTAAAGTGGATGGTTCAGCAGGGGAGTTTAGAGACTGAAACAGTGAATTTAGTGTCCATACTACAAGATGCAGGAACAGGTCCTGTGTGCTGTAGAGATAATTGGGTTTGATTTCTGGTTCTTTTCCCCCTGAAACAGTCACAACGGGGAGCAATGCAAAGGTCACGTGCTCAGCCTTTAAAGGAAAAAAGGGTGCCTCACTCAGAGACCTCTTTGGTCAATAAAAGAACAGCACTGACAGGTTCTACACCCAGTCCGCCACAGCTGGAAGAATGGTGACCATGACACAATGCCTTGGACAGGAAGCAGTTCCTCAGGGCAGTTTCACAGCTATGGAGGACTTAAGCAGAGAAAAAAATGTGTGCTTAAAAACTGGGGCTGATCAAAAACTTTCCTTTGAAACTTTTTCAATGGAAAATTGGGATCTCAACTAAGTGAAAATTTTTCAGTAGTTTCTGCCATCTGTGGAAAGTTTCAAATTACAGTAAAAAAACTGAAAAAAATGGAAAATTTTCAGATCAAGAAAAGTCAAAATTTTCCACAGAACAGATACCCATTATCTGACCAGCTCTACTAAACATAAAAACGATGTCAATTTTTCTCCAGTCGCGTTACTCTAAATAGTCTTCTTTACTGAGCTCTGTACAAACGGATGGACTTTGTTGATTGCTGAGTTTCAGGCTGTAACTTGTTGAATCATCATATGGAAAAACTAGCAGAGTCCAAATTCAATCTGCTTATTGCTTTAGAGGATACAATTCAAAGCTTGTCTGTAAAAGTTAATGTGGTCTGTGACAGAAGTGCAGCTGGGCTGTAATAATTTATGAAAAGGGTATAATGATGCGGTTATTGGGATATTTACTGTAGGAATATATTGATTTAGTTTAATAGGAGGCTGTAAGAAAAAGCAAGCAGTAAGGAAACAAGGTCTCAAGATAAGCCACCCCTCAGTAAACCCTTTAATTTATTAAGAAACAATGCCCAAACTATTAGCTCCTGAAGATTCTACCTCTCGGCTCCAGCCAATTAAGAGAACTGATTTTGACAAGCAGGGCCCAATGGCGGATTAGCAAATGGGCCGATAAGGCCCATGTCCAGAGGCCTCGGCCAATTGGGGGGCCCCAGAAAAATGTGCACCACTGCGCCCCGACCCTGGTTCCTGGCAGAAGCACTGGGTGGTGGGGGAAGCCCCAGTGCCCAGACCTGGCTGTGGCCTTGGGAGTGGAGGAGTTCTACCTCCCTGCCGTGGCCTCAGGGCTAGGGGAACTCTCACTCCCTGCTTTGGCCCCGGGGATGTGGCGGGGGACAGAGCTTCTCTAGTCTTGGGGCCACAGTGGGGACGGAAGCAGAAAGGAGCAAACAGGTTGCAGGGCCGTGGTGGGGAGGGGCACAGAATGGGTCAGACCATGGGTGGAATGAGGCGGCGGGGGAAGGGGTGGGGATGGGCCCCCCACTTGCTCTGGCCCAGGGCTCCACAAAACCTTAATCTGCCTCTGGAAGGGCCAACACCCAGGAAAGAACATGAACAAAGGACTATAGCAGTTTAAAAAGGAACTTCCTCTCAAGCGGTGGGTAATGTTTCAGGAGTTGTTTAGGGAAAACAGGGATGATGGTAAGCCTATACGTAAGATAGACTGTTTTAAAATCCTTTTTCTCCAAATGCTTTTTCCTTACTGTTAAAGTAAAAAAACTACGGTTTAAGTGAAGGCGGCTGCCTGGTCACTATATTAACCACTGGCCACAGACTCCCAAAGGGAAGAACTGTAGATGTCCGAACCCAGTAAGAACTGCTGGGTAATTGTGAAACTCCACTCCAGGAGAGGTAAAGGCAGAAGGCCTGTCATGTGAGGGGCTGCACTGAAAGATACCAGGAAGGGGACAGACGTGCGGCTAGCCTTGTAACTACGACATGGTCGTCTCAGGTACAGAGGTCTGGATCTCCTCAATGTCAAAATGCAGTCTCACCTCAATCTTTCCTTTGGTTTGATGGCAGAATTTTAGCAAAGGACTCATGGGAAGGGAGACCCCAAAAGCCCCCCTCCAACACATCACTCTATCCCAGCCTGGTCTAACCGCTGTACCTGTACTTTCTTTGCATGTATGGAGGAAAGCAGCATTTTTCCCTTTGCTGGATATAGAAAGTAATTATTTTCAGTCTGTTTTATACAATAACAGCACTTTTGAAACTTTAATGTATAGGTCAAGATATTTTCATGTGCCCTCGTCTGTCCTGACTTGCACAATTCAATAAAAACAGTTACAAAAATGTCCGTAATGACAGTTTTCATAATTTGCATTTTCAGAAGTCAGCTCATACACACGAGGAAACAGTCTGTCAATCCATGTACTTCCACTAGAAAATTAATACAATGTTCCCAAATCTATGTTTTGTAAACAGCAGGCTAGGAACTTGCCCAAGGACATCCCGAATTTCAAATGTGGATGTCTGACAAGAAAATATGGTTGGTACAATTTTTTGAGCCTGTAATGTCCCCTGTAGTACTGAGGATGGTAGGTGACAGACCCTGCAGTTCTCACTGGCTGTCTAGTTCCCAGAATGACTAAAATAACTTGTGTTTCCAACAAAGGACCTCTTTACAGTCTTGGCCAGGACCAACCTAGCAGAAACCGTTCTGCTTCAGCCTGGGTGTCATGTCCCACGTGACTGGAAGTTCCTTAAGTCAAAGTACTGTACAGAGACCTGATACTTTATTCTAAACATCATGGAGCATGACTGCAGTAAATGGGCTTCGTGAGGACCCACACTGCACTGATGTAAACTGTCAAAGTCCTATTCCCTTGCAGCAAAGCACTGTATTTTTGGGTTTATAGACCAGAAAAGTTCTGCATGATGTGAGTCTATGTGTGGACTCTCTTTGCCTTCTTCATGACAGTAGCATAGGCTTATAGAAAGACTTTGGACCTAGTCTGTATCAGATTGAGTTTTCTGCCATCAAACACATATGTATTCCTCCTTCCTATCTTTCCATCACAGGCCATCCAAAAACCACAGCAATCCGGTGTGAGTGTTGTGGTAGGAGAGGGCTATCTGATGCTACAATGCCTACAGTAGTAGTCAGGGAGCGTTTGTAGGGATGATGATTTGCTGGTTCCAAATATGAATATCTTAAGGAGAACGTGGTTTCTTTGGGCCTTTGTCATTGTGTAGAGCTAAAGTGCAAGACAATGGAACTGGAAACACCCTGCCTGTTGACATGTAAATATTTCCTTGAGGATACAGTCTCCATCAGGCAAACAGCTAATTTCTTTACTCTAACTTCATTCTCCAGTACTCCAGTGTTAGTATGATGTCCTGCCCCTGAAGTCAAGCCTTAATTACTGTCAAATGTTCAGAAGCGAAAGTGATGTCTACATATCATTCGTTCAAGTGTTGTTACTGGGCTGTGAATTAAGCAGCGGCAGCAGCAACAGAAACCTCTTGTCAATTTACTCCCATGCAAGCTGTTTTGCTCAAACAGGGGCTCACATTTTAAAAGCATCAAGGTTCAGTTTCAGTAAAGATAGGACCACCAATAAAGGGAGGAATTCAGATATGTATCATTGAAGTACCCTTAGCTGGTCCAGCTGAACCAGGCTTGCAAGGGTACAGGGATTTCTCTTTCCCCAGTCATTCACAAATCTTCCCATTGAAGAAAAATGTGCATTTTCCTTTGTCCTTATCCAAGAGGCCATTCAGTATGAAACTGGCACTGAGCACAAAGCCAAGACACAGAGTTCCTCATCTGTCTTATTCATGGGTAAAACAGATTTTGGAGCTGGCTAACTTTTTGCCTCCTGGAAACTGTACTGCCACTGAACAGACAGGTAATACTAATGGCCAGACGGGTGACAGTCAGTTATTGGTCATCTGATTGGATGCACATTCATCTTCAAATTATGTTATGTGACAGCACAGGCTGCTGAACACCATTTTAACATGCAGGATGACTCCTCAGGAGGCTCTTCATTATGCATTCAGCAGGCTATTTTCAGACTCAACAGCACGTCAGGAAGCCCACTGGCTGCGTTTATCCCTTTCCACCTGGGCAGAGGAAACAGTGCCGTGTCCCTCAAGGGAATAGATATATTTCAAAACCCACACGTCGACTCTCCTAACCAGACAGAAATGGCCAGACACATTATGTGTTTCCATCAGAAATTAAATCCCTAAATACGGTATCGCTAAGGAAAAAAAGTGTTCAAACAATGACCCTTTGACAAGAGGAGAGAAAATTCGATCCACCTACACATGAAGCCTTTGCTCCTGCTGCCCCCACCCCCAGCCTGTTACACATCCAATATCCTGCTTCTAAAACTGTCTCATAAAATATTTCACTTGTGTCTCCAGTAGCATTCCAAGCAGTCCTGGAGAGTCACAAGATGAACGGATTCAGAATGAGCATTGTGGCGCTTCAGACCTCTCTTACACTGTCCACAGCACAGCACAGTCGGCATTTGCAATGAGGCTCAGGGGAGCCTTCTCCCTCTCTCTCTCTCTGTCTCCTCTCCAGCGTGATTTACTTCCACTTGCTAAGAATACTTCATCTCCTGCCCTTTAATAAATTCCACCAGTGAGCCGTGCTGGTGACTTCCTGTGAATGGATTCATGCAAAGCAGTGACTGAATAGTGTAAACCTCCCCCCGATATTATTCCTCCTCTTGTTCTCTGCTTTACCTATTCACCATTAATGGGGAAAAAAACCCTGCCAGGAAGCTACTCTTACCAAGACTCAGATAATGCCTCTGAGTTTTACTGGAGCTAACAGGACCTCCAAATAGCAATTAACAAGTTATGGATATGCTTGTACTTTGATGAGTACTTCAGAGGGGCCTGAACTGGAGCACTGGATCCCAAGCATTGCCCGAACCCAGAATTTCGATAAATGTGAGATCCCCAGCAGGGATCTGAATCCAAATCCAGACCCAGTTTCAGATCCAAACTTCATGACTTATTCCTGTCTTTATAATGGACTGAAACAGAATGCTGAAACTCAACACCCTCAAACTTCGATGCGGTTTGGATCCAGAGCTGAATCTGAACACTGTGCAGTACGCCCACCTCGCATTAGCATGTCTGCAAATTTCTAGCGGTGCACAGCAGAGATATTTGGAAAGAAGGCTACACTTGTTTAGTGCTAAGCAGTGCCATGGCAGGTCACAAGATCAGAAGCACCCTTCCTATGTACAAATGTAAATTAAATTTGAAACAGAAGTTTGGGGGAGGGGGTAGGGTTGTATTAAAGCTGAGATTTCTAGGGTGACTGCCCAACTAATTAGAAGTAACAGCTGTGAAGCCAGCAATGGGAGTCCCAATATAAGATGCTGCAATCACCATCCTGCATCACTACCAATTTAATAGCCACCAGAGGACATTTAAGGCCAGATTCTTTGGTCTGCTAAGGTCACTTTATACTGTGTAATCATTTGTAGTGCCAACCACCCTACCCAACACTGATGAGAGGGAAAAGGGGGGCATGTCAGAAGTGTTCCAGGGGTAAAGCCAGGTGTGGTGGAGCAGACCCTCCACTCATACAAGATCTGATATGGACCTTATGATAATGGCAGAAGTTAGAGTAGGCCCCCTTGCTCCTCTAACCTTCTCCAGGGCTTCGCAGTTGAGGATTAGGGAACTGCAACTGGCTCCCATTGGCCTTCATTGTCTCATTTCTCCCAAGTCAGAGCCACTCTCTCTAACTAATAAACAGGAAAGTTCATTCCAATGTGGTTTTATATAGTAAATTAATATTGCATTACACTGCAGAGGAAAAACTGAGAAGTTAAAAATCAAATGGTGGCAGGTGCATTTCATGTGATTACAGAATAAGCCTGGGAGCTGCATGGACAGCAGTTTCACTATGTATTTTAACTATGCAAAGTATGAAATCCTTTGAAATCAAGAGGACTTTAGTTGCAACTATCGACTTAAATGTTATGGAGGGATACTCCAGAACACTATCAGGAAGAATGATGTGTGTGGTATAAGCCAGGAAGAATAATATGGCTGCAGTACTATCTTACAAGAACTGAGCAGGGATCCATCTACAGACATATCCCATACAGATTGTTCTGTACTATTGTTAAAAAAAACATACCAAAGAAAATTAAAAGCAATATACTATATTCAAAATGCCATTGCAAGTCTGAACTTTCTGTTTTAGTACCTCTAAAGGCCTCAGAAGAGGGAACAGTAGTGCCAGTATACCATCCTGAACTAACCCAGTTGTGCTCAAAACTGTAGGTTTAAACCACCATCCATTAGAGGTGACTCTATACAGTGTATCACATGAACTACAATAACAGTATTGAACCTTAGATTTATTTTAATGTTTTTTTTAAAACAGACTATATACTGTAATTTTACCTTGTTTCATCAGTACAGTGCCTGCAAAAGTACATCCACTTTTCAGTCCCTGCTCATAATCCAGAACTGACAGCTTGAACCAAGGAGATGCTGTGAAGAACCCATATGACCCTTCAAATAAATCTTTGGATTCTTGTTGGAGCCAATCAATTCTGCTTTCCAAGTGTCAGCTGGTAACAGACATATCTGTCAATACCACAAGTGTTGCAGTCACCAGGCAGGTTGTATTCACAGTTGGAAACCTAGCTCAGCAATTGCTTACATTTAAGTAAAGGATAAACCTGGATTATGCATTTCACACACTTGAGGTTAAAACAGGGTTGGGGTTTGGGTTAATACCAGTGCAATGTTTCCATCTGACATTGAGAGCACATCATGTTGCCTTTAGTGATGTCTCTTCTCAGCGCCATTTCTAAACATGCCTCTCCCAAACGACCATGAAAAATAAGGGATGCCCCATGGATTAGACTTCAATTTACCTCCATTCCATATTGATCTGATATTAGCTCACTTTTATTATTGCAAATTATTCACACCAGAAATGCTAAATTGTGACAAAAATAGTTTAGAGAAATACATTTTGTTAATAAATAGGTACAGAGGCATTATTTTGCTGGATGAGACCACAGGTCCATTTAGTTTGATATCCTGCCTCAGACAGCGGGCAGTACCTAATACGTCAGAGGAAAGTGCACGCAAGTCATAGTACGACTAGCTAATTGTACAATGGGGGAAGCGTGGGGTGGAATCCATTTCTATGCCCTATAGGAAACCAGTTTGCAGTCGCAAACATTAGGCTTCCTCACCTTCATATCATTACCTTAACTTGCATATGTACAAATGTTATTAATGCTCATAAAGTCCTTATTAAATTTATTTACAAATGGACCATTAGTCTGACCCCCGTATGGCTATTCTTATGTTCCATGTGAACCCCATCATAAACACACATATAGAGGGACTTGCAATAGCTGGTAATAAGATATGAGAAGCAGAGAACCCAGCTTGATTTTTAGATCCCAGGTACAGTAAGAAGGGCTGGAAGTTGAAAAATTTTTTTTAATTGTACTGAGTCTATCTGATATGCAGGTCAAAGAAACCTCATAAAGTCTTTTTTACAGACCTACTTTTCAGAGAAGAGTCGTATTTGAAAATATTATAAAGAAGGGCATTTCTATTATATACGCTTCCTGGAAGTTATTATTCCATGCTTCCAACTCCCAAATGAAACAAAAACAGAACAGAAATTATTTCTGGAACTTCAAATATGTTACTATCCATGCAAAACCATCCATTATAACTGGTGTGCACAGTATTACACTAACTCCTTCATTGCTGGTCCTCCACCACAACTCCCATGCTGCAGTCATCCATTGACATTCTACTGAAATCTATCTACATGTTTCTTACTCAACCCCTCACTGCAGAGTTTAAGAACTGAACAATACAGATGCAATGGCGTGTTAAATATATTCAGCAACACAGCGGGTACATTCTTTGTGAAGTTATCTAGAACATTCGACAAAAATCAAGCAACTAATGGACCTCAATAGTGCTTCCCTGTGAGTCAGAAATACATCCATAAGGTACAATTGAGAAATTATGGAGAAACCTCTACACACAATGGTAATCTGATACACAGTCCAGCTGAGGGTTAGCAACAATGCAAATCTTACATATGTTAGGTGATGTGCTAGAATTGCCTGGAAGGCACCAGATTTTTTCATTTCCCCCTCCTCTTCTCCCTGATCAGGAGGATTTCCCGGCTCTCTCACCCTGTCAGTCTTCTTCCTATTTAAAACAGAACAATTTTATTGCTGTCACTCCCAGCCTGCGAAGCATAGCCACTGCGGGATGCCAAGGACAAAAGCATGCAGTGACTCCCGTGTCTGACCTTCCCTGGGTTGACTCTGGTGCATACAGGTGAACATAGGGCATGCAACAGCGGACAGCCTTGATTCAGTGACTGTGAACAAGAACTGAGACAGCTCAACTTTCCATTTCTGCAGAACAGCTGCTTTCACCCGCTAAGTCCCCACGTTCAATAAGCCATTTGGCTGTAGAACAGCCGGGGACTGCACAGCTCAAGCCGATGATTCTGTCTGCAAAAGACAAGGGGCCTCACCACCTCTCCAGGCAAGCACTTTAGTGCAGGAAATGGCTCTTCCCCCACCTCCCCTCATTCCACAAGGGAACTGCAAACTTCTCCACCAAGTCAATTGCTTCCATGTAACTGGGGCTCTCTGTGAAGTAAGTGAGCAAGAAACAGATATTTTAATTCCATTTTATGATTTTTAACAACTTTGTCTCAAAAGCAAAGCTCCCTTCAGTTCTCTGGTTCATATTTAAAACAGTAGGAAATGCAGTTTAATATGTTTTTCACAAGTGGTAAAAACAGAAGGGAGAAAATAAAGGGAATAGGAGATAAATGAAACAGGAAACTGAATGTTATATTGCCAAAAAAAATATTCAATTTTTAATACAAAACACAGTAACATGAACCACAGGCAGAGAGCAAACTATAGTTCACAGTGGGGAAGGCTGATTTTGGGGCTAAAGGGAAAGGTTTGAGACACCAGATCTTTGTTACATTCTCAGCTCTTCCCCTCACTTTGTGTGTGTGACCTCTGGCCAATCTCTTAATCCCGCTGTGCCTCAGTTTTCTCACTTGTAAAAAAAGGGGATAGAAATCTTTATTTCCTTCACAGGGATAGATAATTCATTACTGGGCCAATTCCAGACACACTGGCACAGCTACCACTGACTTCAAGGAGAGTTTTGCGGCAGTAAGATCTCCAGGATTTGGTCCTACTCTCGAAGTATGTCTTCACTACCCGCCGGATTGGCGGGCGGCGATCGATCCAGCGGGGATCGATTTATCACGTCTAGACGCGATAAATCGACCCCCGAGCGCTTTCCCGTCGACTCCTGTACTCCACCGCCACGAGAGGCGCAAGCGGAGTTGACGGGGGAGCGGCAGCAGTTGACTCACCGCAGTGAAGACACCACGGTAAGTCGATCTAAATACGTCGACTTTAGCTACGTTATTCACGTAGCTGAAGTTGCGTAACTTAGATCGATCCCCCCCTCCAGTGTAGACCAGGACCAGGGCCGGCTCTAGGCACCAGCAAAACAAGCAGGTGCTTGGGGCGGCACATTTCTAGGGGCAGCATTCTGGTGCCAGCCATGCCGCCCCTAGAAATGTGCCCCCACTGCCCCAGCTCCACCTCCGCCTGCTCCCCTGAGCGCGCCGCTGCCGCTCCGCTTCTCCCCCCTCCCTCCCAAGCTTGCCATGCGCAAAACAGCTGTTTCGCGTGGCAAGCCTGGGAGGGAGGGAGGGAGGAGAAGCCGAGCGGCGTGGTAGAGAGGAGGTGAGCTGGGGTGGGGGGCGGTTCCTCTACCCCCCCATTACTTCCTGCGCTCCCCCCCACCCTCACTCACCTCCGCTCCACCTGCTCCCCTGAACGCACTGCCTCTTCCTCACCTGAGAGGGAAGGGAGAGAAGCGGAACGGCGGTGTGTTCAGGGGAGCAGGCGGAGCGGAGGTGAACTAGGGAGGAGGGTTGCGGGGGGGGGGGGGGAGCTGCAGGAAGCAATGGGGGGGGGAATGCAGCACGCCCCGGGGGAGGAGGTGGGGACGGGGATTTGGGGAAGGGGTTGGGATGGGGAGGAGTTGGGGCGGAGCCGGGAGGCACAAAAAAAAAGCAGGGGTGGCCAAAAATTTTTTTGCTTGGGGCGGCAAAAATCCTAGAGCCGGCCCTGACCAGGGCTTGGAAAAGCACACTGAAACCCTTGGATAGCAGTGCAAGGCATTATCATCCAGTATTCTGCAAATTTGTCTTTTCTAGAGAGAAAAGAAAGAAGGAAGCTAGTACTGCTAATCTGATACTGTATGATGGACTATATTCCTCATGATCTGTGCTAATCTGGAAGCAATTTCCAAGTAAGTTAAACCTATGGAGTATTACCAACTTTATGTTTTTGCATTTTGTTTAGATACATATTTTGGGATTTCAGGATGGAAGAAAGCCAAGATGTGTATCTGCTCCTATCCTCCTGTCTTGTGTTCACACCCTGTAATAAATGTTTCTCTCTCTCTCTCTCATCTAAGTGCTTGTTTGATTATCCTTTTAAAAGGGAGAGACAGATGCAGAGCCTATATGAAGTTCAACATCCATGTTACGGTAATATTAGGGATCCATGACAAATTGGAAGAATTAAACTCCCTGTGCCCAATCATCCTTTTTGGCACCAAAAAGCAAGGAGGAGAAAATTGCCCTGCAAGTGTATGATTCGTCTCCTCTGCTCTGCCCAGAGGGTACAAACAATTCCCACTGAAGTCAGGGAGAGTTACTTGTCTCCTGTGGGGGAGAATCCAGCCCCAGGAAAGTGTCACTAGCTGCACACTGTTGTTTCTCTGAATCAGTGTCTTCAGGACATGTGTGGAGGCTGTCGTGAGTATGGTTAGTAGCAGGACTCCATGACCAGAAAGGAGTGAGGGAGGTGCCTGAAGTAAGTGCCATAAAGTCAGCTTTGCAGCAACTCCCTCGGCAAAGACGGAAAGAGGTGATGTCAACTTTGACGCTGCACGGAAGACGGAGATCTCCCAATGGAGGCCAGTAAGCTAATTGGTTGCCAGAGGAACAATCAGTTCAAGATGTATTTTAAAAATTGGAATAAATACTAAATAACCTTATCACAGATCCATGTCTGAGATGGAGGGTTACAGCCAGTATGCAATAGGTGCAAAACGTAAGCCGAGGGCTAGTAATACCACAGAACGCGGCACAGCCAAATATGCTGCTGAGGCTCAGGGCATAGAACCGACACTGCCATACTGCTCCTCTGCAAAGCTGATGGGCTTTATACTCCTGCGGGTGCCAGTTTGGTGAAACTGGCACCCTTTATCGTTAGTATGCTGCACAGCCAAGAGAAGGGACCAACAGCCACATCCTGTTCTACTTGAGCATTGGTGCATCTACTTAGGTACATTGTCCACTGCTGGCGACGACTCAGAGAGAATCATTTTAGGTGCAATGTGCAGGCACAACAGAACCAAACTATAAAATATCCTGGGTTTTGTGGATTTGAAATACAGATTAAAATATTATTTTACTATTGACAGGGTCCCTTTTAAATATATCTTTAGGCCTTTAAAACTGTGCAATGCCTAGAGATCTAAGACAGAGCTCAGACAGATTGTGTGCGTTTGTACGAGAGAGAGGAGTGGGGGACTTAGGGAGCTGGGGTTTGGAACGGGATTAGTAGATGGAGTGGAGATGAGATGGTTAAAGGTACAAATAAATGTAGTTTATCACATTGTTCCTGGGTTGATCGCAGGGTCTCCCTACCATAAGATATCAAAGTGGTAAGCATGGAATAAATTCCTAGATAGACAGACATACAGTACAAATAAATATATACCAGACTAACAAGCAATGCACAACCAAGTATGCTCTTATACCGGGTACAAGAGTGAATACACAGTGGCCAAGTTTTGAATCATGAGAAACATATCCTTACAGTATCGGACTCTACTGCTTTTATCACTTTTTAAAGGGTTACAGTACTTTATTAAATGACATGCCCTGTACCTGTAACCACTGGCTGATCCCATATGTCTGTTAAGTGAGAATCTTTTTTAGCCATTCTGACTCCTCTTTTTATGACATCCGTCTTCATAACAATTATAAGAATAATCAACTAGTCAGGTGCAAAGTAGAGTCCACCATCTCCAGTTAGAAGTCAATGGAAGGAAGAGGCTATAGAACATCTTTCAGACTTAGGGTGATGAAGGTCAAACACCTGCATCTAAATTTAGGCACCTAAATAAAAGTAGCAAGATATAGATATCACCTTTCATCCCCAAAAGATCCCACAGAGACATTGAACACTCACAGCTCCCATTGATTTCAGCCCTTTTATGTAGGTATTCAACTTCGAACATCCAAGTTTGTAAAATCTGCCTAAGGGATTAAATACACGCATTTTACTTGGTCTTGTTAAACACAGCTTGGGTCACAAATGACGAGTCTTGTAGGCACAGTTTAGCATGATTGACAAGCTAGGCCTCATGACTGGGAGGATGGTGCTATGGGCTAGGACTGAGACAGGTGTGGGGAAACTTGACCCATGTGTATCTGCAACAGAACAGACCATAATCAGATCTCATTATAATCCGCACCAGAACATCACCAAAATTAAGGAAAAAACTGACTGATCAGAACCCTCATTGGTGCTAATCTGAGTTGGAGGGAGCAGGGGATCTCATGGGAAGAACTAAGGTCCTTGCATAATCAGGGCTCTTTCTGTATGTTTAATGAAAGCGGGTGTGTGAGATGTTACTGTTATTATTTGACAGTAGCACCTATTATCCATTATTTTTATTACAGTAGTGCTGAGAAGTCACAGTCAAGATTTAGGCCCCATTGTGTCAGGCACTGTACAAACGCACACATGACAATCCCTGCCCCAAAGAGCTACATTTGAATGGCAGAGATGGGAAACAGAGGCTCAAAGGCAGCGAAGTGACTTGCTGGCAGTCACACAGCAGGTGTGGCCAAGCTAGGAACAGAATACAGGTCTGCTGTCCAGGGCCCTACTCACTACGCCATGCTGTCTTCCTGCTATTCTGTGCCCCTTGTTGCTAATATTCCTATCCTTGTTTGTGTATATGGGTTTTCTTTAGTATTTAATTTATAGATTTGTATGGGGTACTGGCTAATACCCCAAAACACTAGTGTATCATCAACGTTCAACACAGGTTCAGAAAGGGCCACTGAGATACCAGCAATTATAAATACATATAAAATCCCTCTGCTGCCACTATGAAAAGAAAGGAGCAAATTAAGAACTGCCTCCTCACTAGTTTGTGGCTGGTGGCTGCTACTACAATGCTTCTTTGGAACCCAGTTATTTTATTATCACCATCTTTACGACTACCCAGGGAAAGAGCTGTCTCAGCTTTGCGGCTTTCACAAGCAGCTGTCCTACTGCTCCACCGAAGCCAACAAGCTGACACCAGACCACAGCACTATCCTTTTTACGGCAATTCCACTTCTAACCTGAGAGATGAGGAGCATGCAGAGTCATGCAATGACCTAAGGAGATATTAGCTCATTGAAACCATACCACCAGTGCACTAAAAGCTAGTCACTCAAATTGTCTCTCTTCGTTCCCCTGCCTTGTATGCCTCCCGTCTCTGTACTACCCTCTCCCTTGCCCCCACTCCCCAAGACCCTGGCTACCTTCTCATCCCTCCAGGGCGATTAAAGCAGAATCAACAACAAAGGGAAGGCTACATGGAAACCTGTTATTTATACTCGGTGCTATGCTCATTCGTTCAGTTCACAGAGCCCACCCCCGTGCAGGTATCCTGCTCCTCCCAGGAGCAGGGGGCTAATGACCTCCACCAGCTGGGCTACCTGAGGTGGTGCGCAGTCAGAAAGGTTTTTTTTCCTGTGCCGAAGAGGCACTCTTCTTTCTCAGAGCAATTACTACGAATGATTTATGTGGCCAGTCAAGAGGGCCCTGCCAGGGTTCTTATTTCATCTATGAAAAAAGGAACTCTGCCGGAATTTTATCAGGGAGCTTGGATTAAATTGACAGCTGCCTTTTGTTTTGTTTCTAAAGACCTTCCCTTCGGAGCACTGCATTCTGTTTCGAAATGGGGAAAAAAACCAAGAAAAAAAAGCCAGAACAGAAAAATCCATTTTCTTCCTTTCTCTCCATATACATTTTAAATGGGGCCGTTTTTAAGAAGCTGACATCTGAGAATGATCCTGGCTCACAGTGACTCGAAACAGCATTTCATTTTACTCCCCTGAAGCCACCAAGGCAATAGCTTTTACTCCCTGGTACAAGTGTCTGTTAGGCTGATGGAGAAAAATGACGGCATCTCCATCTCAACAAGAGAACAACCCACGAATTCTGTTTAAAATGCTACCCTCCCCTACTGCACACAAAGACATACAGGTAGATAGACACACAGACATGCAGAGACAGACAAAGGCAGGAACACGCATAGTCACATGGAGACACAGAAAGACAGACAGATAGATACACACAGAGGGGCACCCAAATGTACTGACAGATTGCACACACAAACACGTCAACAGAGTCACAAACACACACACAAAGAGATAGACACACAGTGAAACAAAAGCTCTTCCAGACATGCACAGATGGACAGAGACACATGCAACACACGCACCAAGGGACATGCAGTTATAGACAAAAAACACAGGCACACAAGCACATTGACAAAGCCAAATGCAAACACCAGAAGACAGAGATGGACACACAGACAGGTGCATTAAAACCTCAGACTCACAGCAAGAAGTACAAAGAAGCATTTAACTGCCACCTAGCCCCTTATTTCTGTCAGTTTCTCACTGGGTGCTGCAACCTCCAAATATATGTGACAATCTTTTGTTTTTGATTAAATTATTTGGTTTTTATTTAGGAATCAGAGCCTAACACACATACATAAAATCATCAAAAACACAATTAGCTAAAGCATCAGTTCTAATGTGTTTAGAACTAGATTTATTACCATCAGAAACAATTCTATTTTTGATACACAGAACCATTCTTTGGTGCCCTCATTTTTGGAAAGAAGGGTATTATAACTTTTGATCAAAACAGTTAAAGAGAGAGAGATGAAAGCCCAATAACTAGTGGTGTAGAAGGTATTTCACGCAAGGGATGGGTGTGTGTCATTTTTAAATCTTAAAGCTAGTCAATTTCAGAACACGAGTTAAAAGTAGTTTCACTGAATACACCTGCCCATATACCTCCACTAACTTTTGTTATTTTATGATCAGATCCTCATATCCTAAAAATTATTCTCTCTCCACTGTTGCTGTGTGACAGACTGAAACAAGCAACTGCGGAAACTAACTGTCATAAATATAAAGGGAAGTGTAACCACCTTTCTGTATACAGTGCTATAAAATCCCTCCTGGCCAGAGGCAACATCCTGTTACCTGTAAAGGGTTAAGAAGCTCAGCTAACCTGACTGGCACCTGACCCAAAGGACCAATAAGGGGACAAGATACTTTCAAATCTTGTGGGGGCCGGGGGGGGGGAGGCTTTTGTTTGTGCTCTTTGTTTACGTGGTTGTTCTCTCTTGGGACTGAGAGAGGCCAGACAGAAATCCATCTTCTCCAACCCATCCTAATCCAAGTCTCCAATATTGCAACCAGTATAGGTAAGCCAGGCAAGGCGGATTAGTTTATCTTTTGTTTTATGTGAATTTTCCCTGTGTTAAGAGGGAGGTTTATTCCTGTTTTCTGTAACTTTAAGGTTTTGCCCAAAGGGGGATCCTCTGTGTTTTGAATCTGAATACCCTGTAAAGTATTTACCATCCTGATTTTACAGAGATGATTTTTACTTTCTTTTTTTATTATTTTTTAAATATAAAACCCTTCTTTTAAGAACCTGAGTAATTTTTCCATTGTTCCTAGATCCAGGGGTTTGGGTCTTTGATGATTTTGTAACAAATTGGTTAGGATATTATTCTCAAGCCTCCCCAGGAAAGAGGGTGTGTAGGGCTTGGGGGGATATTTTGGGGGAAAGAAGTCTCCAAGTGGTCTCTTTCCCTGTTCTTTGTTTAAAACGCTTGGTGGTGGCAGCATACGGTTCAAGGACTAGGCAAAGTTTGTACCTTGGGGAAGTTTTAAACTTACACTGGTAAGAATAAGCTTAGGGGGTCTTTCATGCGGGTCCCCACATCTGTACCCTAGAGTTCAGAGTGGGGAAGGAACCCTGACACTAACTATACAGGAGAAACACTGAACTGATTATATACAATATGCTGTCAAATGTTGAACTGGAGAAATAGAAAAAAATGTCATCTTTAATCTCTTTCACCTCTAGTCATGTTAGATATTGCTATTAACAAAAGTCATTAAAATACAATTTTAGACAAATATTTTTAAGTTGATGGTCTCCCTTTAAGGTGCCAAAATCTTTTAAGATCCAGCTGCTTCTTGCTATTCTGATCATTTCCACTGCTGTATGCCCTCCAGACCCAGGTGTTAGAAGCACTGTGCAGCTGATGGAGTCACATCAAGCATGCTGCTAATTCAAGTGCGCTGCTCTTCCAGGAGCATTTCAAGTGTGTTGCTCTTCTGGTTCCATCACATACCTTTACTAGTGGCTTCAGTGGCATTAAATGTGCCACAGAACAACCCCCACAACAGCCCCCAAAACAAAACCAACAAAACTAAAACACCTACCAAAACAAGCCACTGCTGGACACACACTTCTCCTGGGGAGAGGATGAGAGAACAAACAATACATGGCTGACATTAGTCTTGTTGCTTAATGAACTAGTGGAAGGAGCTCAGATACTTCAGTGATGAACATGGTATAATAGAATAGAAAGGAAAATGTTTTTAAGAGGTGCTACAACCATACACTTTACAGCAACCCTGTTGCCATTCTGTATTAATTTTACCTACTTTGGAGAGGCAATGTTGATGAGGGGAGGAAAGGAGTTGAAAAAAACCCCAACATGGCCTCTTTGCAAGGAATAAAGTACCAATACGCCAATGCTTTCCTGGATTCAGCATTATGAAACCCATGACTCATCCAGGATGGCTTTTATGGCTACCTGGTGGTGTGGTCAGCTAGTGGTGAAGTCCCCGCTACCTAACATTTTGGGTGGCTGTTATAGCCACTAGTGGATTCTTGGACCATAGAACTGGAAGCCAAAGAATGTCCCAATCAGCACAATTCTTTGGATTTGGGCAGAGAAGAAGATGACAGGATCAACTTTGGAGCCCGGGGGAAGATGACTGCTTTGGATCACCCAGGCACACTGCCAGTGAGACTGTTTGCTTTAAGTTCTTTTATTGGCTGTTCAGGGCACCCAGTCAATGCCCTCTGTTCAGTTGAAAGTAGCACATTTGGCAACCTAACAAATTCCAAAGCTACTTTTCAGATTTCAGTGTCTAAAATTCAGCATCTAAATAAAAATTACCTGCTTTTTGAAGGTGGTGAGCATCTGCAGCTCCCACTGATGCCTATGGCTGCTGTGGGCACTCAGTGCCTTGAAAAAGCACAAGATCAAATCTGCACAGACACACCCCTGGAGCCCCAACTGGGATATTCTATCTACTACCCAAGATCCATAAACCTGGAAATCCTGGGCGCCCCATCATCTCAGGCATTGGCACCCTGACAGCAGGATTGTCTGGCTATGTAGACTCCCTCCTCAGGCCCTACGCTACCAGCACTCCCAGCTACCTTCGAGACACCACTGACTTCCTGAGGAAACTACAATCCACTGGTGATCTTCCTGATAACACCATCCTAGCCACTATGTGTGTAGAAGCCCTCTACACCAACATTCCATACAAAGATGGACTACAAGCCGTCAAGAACACTATCCCCGATAATGTCACGGCTAACCTGGTGGCTGAACTTTGTGACTTTGTCCTTACCCATAACTATTTTACATTTGAGGACAATGTATACCTTCAAATCAGCGGCACTGCTATGGGTACCCGCATGGCCCCACAGTATGCCAATATTTTTATGGCTGACTTAGAACAACGCTTCCTCAGCTCTTGTCCCCTAACTCCCCTACTCTACTTGCGCTATATTGATGACATCTTCATCATCTGGACCCATGGAAAAGAAGCCCTTGAGGAATTCCACCATGATTTCAACAATTTCCATCCTACCATCAACCTCAGCTTGGACCAGTCCACACAAGAAATCCACTTTCTGGACACTACAGTGCTAATAAACGATGGTCACATAAACACCACCCTATACCGGAAACCTACTGACCGCTATTCCTACCTACATGCCTCCATCTTTCACCCTGACCACACCACACGATCCATTGTCTACAGCCAAGCTCTGCGATACAACTGCATTTGCTCCAACCCCTCAGACAGAGACAAACACCTACAAGATCTCTCTCAAGCATTCTTACAACTACAATACCCACCTGCGGAAGTGAAGAAACAGATTGATAGAGCCAGAAGAGTTCCCAGAAGTCACCTACTACAGGACAGGCCTAACAAAGAAAATAACAGAACGCCACTAGCCGTCACCTTCAGCCCCCAACTAAAACCCCTCCAACGCATTATTAAGGATCTACAACCTATCCTGAAGGATGACCCAACACTCTCACAAATCTTGGGAGACAGGCCAGTCCTTGCCTACAGACAGCCCCCCAACCTGAAGCAAATACTCACCAGCAACCACATACCACACAACAGAACCACTGACCCAGGAACCTATCCTTGCAACAAAGCCCGTTGCCAACTGTGCCCACATATCTATTCAGGGGACACCATCACAGGGCCTAATAACATCAGCCACACTATCAGAGGCTCGTTCACCTGCACATCCACCAATGTGATATATGCCATCATGTGCCAGCAATGCCCCTCTGCCATGTACATTGGTCAAACTGGACAGTCTCTACGTAAAAGAATAAATGGTCACAAATCAGATGTCAAGAATTATAACATTCAAAAACCAGTCGGAGAACACTTCAATCTCTTTGATCACTTGATTACAGACCTAAAAGTGGCAATTCTTCAACAAAAAAAACTTCAAAGACAGACTCCAATGAGAGACTGCTGAATTAGAATTAGTTTGCAAACTGGATACAATTAACTTAGGCTTGAATAGAGACTGGGAGTGGCTAAGTCATTATGCAAGGTAACCTATTTCCCCTTGTTTTTTCCTACTCCCCCCCCGCCCACCCCAGACGTTCTTGTTAAACCCTGGATTTTTGCGGGAAATGGCCCACCTTGATTATCATACACATTGTAAGGAGAGTGATCACTTTAGATAAGTTATTACCAGCAGGAGAGTGGGTTTGGGGGGGGGGGGGAGGAAAAAACAAGGGGAAATAGGTTACCTTGCATAATGACTTAGCCATTCCATCTGCAGACAGACGCTCACTTTGCTGAGTCAGCTTCACCTATTCATGGTCAGTAAACAATAAGTTGGCCCTTCTTGCTTGTGGTTCTTCTTTGATAAGCTCTATATATACCTCCAGCTGTAAGTGCTGCCCATACAGATCAGGAATCTCAAGAGAAAACCTGGATTTGTGCTGGAAATGGCCCAACTTGATTATCATACACATTGTAAGGAGAGTGATCACTTTAGATAAGCTATTACCAGCAGGAGAGTGGGGTGGGGGGGAGAGAAAACCTTTTGTAGTGGTAAACACCCATTTTTTCATGCTTTGTGTGTATAAAAAGATCTTCTATACTTTCCACAGTATGCATCCGATGAAGTGAGCTGTAGCTCACGAAAGCTTATGCTCAAATAAATTGGTTAGTCTCTAAGGTGCCACAAGTACTCCTTTTTTTTTTTTTTTTAAACCAAGCCACTTAGGCACTCAAGTTTGAAAATGTGAACATAGGCCTTGTACTGTATAAGAGAGAGAAGATGGGTGAGATAATATCTTTTATTGGACCAACTTCTGTTGGTGAGAGAGACAAGCTTTCGAGCTACACAGAGCTCTTCTTTGGGTAGCTCGAAAGCTTGTCTCTCTCACCAACAAAGTTGGTTCAACAAAAGATATTATCTCACCCACATGGTCTCTCTAATATTCTGGGATTGACATGGCTACAACACCACTGCATTACATTGTATAATTAATTTGGCAAATACACATATAAATAAAAGGTGCTTTGTGTTTTTTTTCTTGGAGTTAATGGTTAAAAATTATTACTTTTAAAAGCTGATCTAGTATTTTCATCACTCTAGTGTCCAAAAGATTTTGTCACGATCAATCATTCCTTTTTGGCTCTGGTTAGGCTGCTTGGATCAAGATGGAGAACAGAATAAAGAGCGTGGCTGCAATCTGCTCCATATTATCCAAATTAAGTGTGTCTTTGGGACTTTTGGTAAACTGCCATTTTGGTCCTCATTTGGGTAAAGTTTGGCTACCCCACTCTAATGCATAAGAAGCTCAATAACCAACCCAGGGCTTTCTTATTCCTCTAGCACTCAACTCAGACCTTGGGGGCAAACTAACAACAACAACAACAACAAATAAAAAATTAGGAATCCAGCCTCACTAAAAGAAAAAAAATAACGCTGGAATCTTCGTTGTTTTGTTCCATTTGTGGTTCTTTTTTCCACAGTCACAAGACTGCCAAGCTCTCAGACCCAGAAATAGTGAGTCAAGCAGTAGAAAAATCAGAGGGGAGGGGGAGACTCAGATAAAAATAGAGAGAAATCTTGATTGCATTGTTACTGCTTCAATTAAGCTCAGATGCACCAGCCTGATGAGTCAACAGCAATGACAAGAGGGCACTGAAAACAAGAGACTGCAATGCATAACCAGTTACCAGCACCATTAAGTGGAGGGACCACTGAACTCCCAAGCCAATGACTTTTACAATCAAAGGAGAAACAGTCGTGTGACAGTCGTGATATCCCTTTGGTGTGAGAGTTTGAAAACAACAACAACAACAACAACAAAGGCAAAGTTAATAAGCTGTGAGAGTTAATGCTCTGTTAAAGAGCTGCCCTAAGTGTGCAGTGACAGGGCTGTAAAAATTAAAACCTCTCCAACGCATCATCAAGGATCTACAACCTATCCTGAAGGACGACCCATCACTCTCACAGATCTTGGGAGACAGGCCAGTCCTTGCTTACAGACAGCCCCAACCTGAAGCAAATGCTCACCAGCAACAACACACCAAACAACAAAAACACTAACCCAGGAACCTTTCCTTGCAACAAAGCCCTTGCCAACTGTGTCCACATATCTATTCAGGGGACACCATCATACGGCCTAATCACTTCAGCCACACAATCGTTCACCTGCACATCTACCAATGTGATATATGCCATCATGTGCAGCAATGCCCCTCTGCCATGTACATTGGCCAAACTGGACAGTCTCTACGTCAAAGAATAAATGGACACAGATCAGACGTCAAGAATTATAACATTCAAAAACCAGTCGGAGAACACTTCAATCTCTTTGGTCACTCAATTACAGACCTAAAAGTGGCAATTCTTCAACAAAAAAACAGACTCCAACGAGAAACTGCTGAATTGGAATTAATTTGCAAACTAGATACAATTAATTTAGACTTGAATAAAGACTGGGAGCGGATGTGTCATTACACATTACACAAAGTAAAACTATTTCCCCTTGTTTATTCCCCTCCCCCCCCACTGTTCTTATCAACTGCTGGAAATGGCCCACCTTGATTATCACTACAAAAGGTCCCCCTCCCCCCCACTCTCCTGCTGGTAATAGCTCACCTTAAGTGATCACTCTGGTTACAGTGTGTATGGTAACACCCATTGCTTCATGTTCTCTGTGTATATAAAATCTCCCCACTATATTTTCCACTGTATTCAGCCGATGAAGTGAGCTTTAGCTCACGAAAGCTTATGCTCTAATAAATTTGTTAGTCTCTAAGGTGGCACAACTCCTCCTTTTCTTTTTGCGGATAAAGACTAACACGGCTGCTACTCTGAAACCCGCCATTAGAGACTGACTCAAATAGTTCAACTAAAGCTACAGTATTCTCTGGGGTTTAAAATAGGTTGCAATGCCTCAAGTATCTCTGTGGTGGCTGAGGAGGAGGGGAAGAAAGAATTGGGAGTATAATTACAGGATCCCAATGCATGGTCAATATATCTGAACTCTCTTCACCCTAAGGAGAGGAATGCTATTTCTGAAAGAACTCTACAGACTTGTGCCCACCTGACAGCGTGATCCCATTCCCCCAGTCCTAACCCCATTGTGACCTCATGGTGTCCCTGGGTCCATACCACAGGACTGCTGTTGTTCTGCTTTTTTGTCCATCAAGTTACACAAACACACTGAGCAATGAGAGGGGGAGAGGAGCAGCAGCAGAGGGGTGACAGGATAGATCCAGTGACATCAGAGAGAGAGAGGCAACATATGGGACTTCATTAACAAGGCTAGTTTTGTGGCAAGGCAAGGATCACTTCCTAGAATGCTTTAGTGTTTCTCTGTTGCTGTAGTAATGTTACAGAGAAAGGGGTAGGATAGGGATGAGGCAGAAGAAGGAGATGACTGGGTGCAGTAAGGGAGCCAAAGGCTCTCAAATGACCTTTGGACTCAGAAATGATTATTGAGGCTCTGGATGTCACCCATTAAATAAAGCCAGCTCAGAAAGAAAGGAAAAGAAACCAATCCAGGGGTGGCAGTTTTCTTCAACTTCATACAGTCTACACTTCTGCCCACACCACACCACGCCCTATAAAGTGCTCTCCTCCTGTCATGTTTTATGACGAAGAAGGAGAAGGAGAAAAAGAAGAGCTCTGTGTAGCTTGAAAACTTCTCTCTCTCACCGACAGAAGTTGATCCAATAAAAGGTATTACCTCACCCACCTTGTCTCTCTAAGATACAGTATCAGCATTTATTGCACTGTCTATTAGTGCTCTCCCTTGTACAGTGAAAACCAAGACAATCACTATCAAAAGGATGCTGAGGAAGTGGTGGATGTGACTTACAATCAGTGGCAGTTCCACAGAGCTGCATTCCATAACCTGTGCAGGCTCAGTTATCTCACCCAACAGGTGCTTACCCCACCCTTGCCCTACCCCTCCATTGAGTGGAGCTCAGGAGGAACTGAATATTTGGCCCTCTGTTGTTCAGCGGAAATGTACAGTTAATCTAATTAATCAACTGTAGTAACTGCTGCCTACTGAAAGTACTTGTTCCAGTGGTCCTGGGGCCGGTTCTGTTCAACATCTTTATCAATGATCTGGAGTGATGGGATGGATTGCACCCTCAGCAAGTTCGCAGGTGACACTAAGCTGTGGGGAGAGGTAGATAAGCTGGAGGGTAGGGACATGATCCAGAGTGACCTAGACAAATTGGAGGATTGGGCCAAAAGAAATCTGATAAGGTTCAACAAGGACAAGTGCAGAGTCCTGCATTCAGGAAAGAAGAATCCCATACACCGCTACGGGCTGGGGACCAACTGGCTAAGCAGCAGTTCTGCAGAAAAGGACCTGGGGATTACAGTGGACAAGAAGCTGGATGAGAGTCAGCAGTGTGCCCTCATTGCCAAGAAGGCCAACGGCATATTGGGCTGTATTCGTAGGAGCATTGCCAGCAGATCGAGGGAAGTGATTATGCCCCTCTATTCGGCACTGGTGAGGCCACACCTGGATTATTGCATCCAGTTTTGGTCCCCCCACTATAGAAGGGATGTGGACAAAGGAGAGAGTCCAGCAGAGGGCAACAAAAATTATTAGGGGGCTGGGGCATATAACTTATGAGGAGAGGCTGAGGGAACTGGAGTTATTTAGTCTGCAGAAGAGAAGAGTGAGGGGGTGGGGGGGTTCCAAAAAGGATGGAGCTAGGCTGTTGTCAGTGGTGGCCGATGACAGAACAAGAAGCAACAGTCTCAAGTTGCAGTGAAGGAGGTCTAGTTTGGATATTAGGAAACACTTTCACTAGGAGGGTGGTGAAGCACTGGAATGAGTTACCTAGGGAGGTGGTGGAATCTCCATCCTTAGAGGTTTTTAAGGCCGGGGTTGACAAAGCCCTGGCTGGGATGATTTAGTTGGTGTTGGTCCTGCTTTGAGCAGGGGATTGGACTAGATGACCTTCTGAGGACCCTTCCAACCCTGATATTCTATGATTCTATGATACTTTTGCTGTTTCTACTGCATATTCTTTCCTGTATATTAAACGTTGCTGCACTTCAACCTTACAGGTGAAGTGATCTCTGTCTGTTTGTAAAGTGACTTGAGTTTCTTGGGATGAAAGGAGATACCTAATTTTAAGACAGCTTATGTTTACAATACTAAATTTTATTATCCTAAGTATGAATATTTTATTATCCAAATGAAGGCTACAGCAAGGCTTATCTAAATTTCAGTGCAGGATGAAGGACATGCCAACAAATAACTTCCCTGGGCACTCCAAGAGTGTAACTGGGAATTACATAGTACCTTTTTAATTGTGACACAGACTGGGTTAAAAAGAAATACACGAGGGACACAGCCATTATAGCCTTGGGTGAAAACCTGCAAATCCTACTGAACCCTGGGGACAAAAGCAATTGGCTTCTAAGACATGAAACTGCTCAGAAAGGAAAAGAGTTGGCAAGGGATTAGAGTAAGTGAAGTTTGAAAGTCCTTAGATCCAGTGTTTGCACATGCATGGGTCTGTATCCAACGTTCACAGTCTTTCTGGTAGCTATTCATCAAAACATTTGCATTGCCAATTTGGACTACTCTCATTAAATTTATGTTTCGTTTGTAAGTATCAGGCCAGACTGTTCAAATAAATGACCTAGCAAATTAATCTCCTTTCCTAATGGTATCTCCTGATATTTAGGATGACTTAATGCCAGATATTCTGCTAAAGAAAAAGAGTGATGTTTTGGTGGGGGGATGTGTTGAGGAGAGGAAACTTACTTACATTCATTCCATTTCACTCCCCTGTGAGCCCCTTTTCATGATACCACCAAGCATAACACAGTTCGTGAAAAGGACCCACGTTTCCTCTAGGAGCCAGGGTCCCAAAAAGGTACATCTTCAACATCATTAGCAGTTCATCTTCTTAAACCTCCAGGCAGCCCCTAGGCAGATTCCCTCATGCAAAACCCCTCACCCTCCTCTTTTTAGTGTCTGCTTATCAAACTAATGAAGCACATCTAGACTGAAAGGTCTTGGGTGGAATACAGCAGCTTAACAGTGATTCAATACATGCCCCTTCCCCTCTTCCTCTTTATCATATAAAGCAAGCAGAATTTCCTACACTTAAATGGGAAGGGGGAGGGAAATGGGAGGGAGTCGTTTGTCTAGTAATTCCCTGCAGAAGGAGATGTCTGTTTACTTTCTTTGACTGAGCATTTGCATATTAAAAAGGCTCAGCTCCTTTGCGGATGGGATTTATCAGTGCCACATTTTCTACTTGATAGGCCAGTGCACACAATATCTGTTCCAGGTAGAAGGAGGATAAAGCAACTTCCTATGACCTTCCTCCTGCCCTTTTATAATTCCTTCCTGTCCAGTGGAATGTGCTTGCCATCAAGAGCAGGCAGAGATTTTAGTGGTGTGTGTGAATGCAGTGATGTGTGCTGAAAGGAGTGAGTAGGGAGTAATGCCTCTTGCATTGTAGACCTAAAACAACACCACGACTACAAAAGCAATGAAAGCACAACAAGGCTCCATTAGGGTTTTTCCATTCAAAGATATTCGGAGAGGCAATTTCCAGCTTTAGGTTAAAAACACATAAACATCTCTCATCATGTCAGTGACCTAAATATAGACGATTACTTCAAGGCGGCGGGTGGGCGGGAGGGTAGGGGGTGGAATCATATTCTTATACCTTAAAATGCTGTGAAGGCCTTCAAGCAGACTGTGGTGAAGAGGAGCAATAGATAATCAGTCAGTTGTGAAGAGAGAGAGAGAGAGAAATGCATGTTCTAAAATGATTGCCTGATAGATGATTACATTGCTGAGCAGAGCACCCATCTTGTAATATGGGTCTCCCCAGTGAGGGGTTTGGAACCTTCCACTGCACAAAGCCGATTCTTGTAATGCGCCCAGAAGACTTTAGTACTGGGCATCCTTATCCCCCATCAGCACTCATGCAGGACTTCAGTTTTACCAAAGAGCCTCCCCATTTCAAATTTACATTGACTACAGGCCCTATTATATCTGATTTGTAACTCTACCCTAAAGATAATGGGTAAATTTTTCAAAAGGACCTAAGTGACTCAGGAGCCTACGTTCCATATCCAAAAGTGCCTAAGTCACTTAGGAGCACAAGTCCCATTGAAAGTCAGTATGATTTAGGTTCCTAAGTGACTTGGACACTTTTAAAATCTTATCCCCTCAGTCACTGTCACACTATAACAAGATCACTTTCTCCAACCTAGGAAAAAGATAAACTGGATTTTGCTTGCAATACTTGGGCTGATACGCAGCAGTCTTCACTGACAGGGTAACAACCTAACAACCATAGGAATCACCAGTCAGAGCACTGCATATGGTAACTGGTAACCAGCAGCATGTGGGATTGTGACCCAAAATTGGGTCACCAGAATGTGTCAAAGAGTCTCAAGGCTGGCTGGGCTTGGGTCCTTGCTCCGGGCATTGTAACTTCGCGCACAGGGTCACAGCGCTGCTCGGGTTTGGCCCAGCCATCCCTCTCTCATGACGGCAGGAGGCTAGCCAGGACCAATTTGAGTAAGAACACTGTGACCCCATGTGCTAGGTCACAACGCCATTCACAAAAATTTGGCCCCGGCCAAACCTGAGTGGTGCTGCAACTCCAGAGCAGGGAGCTGAGCCATGCCAGCCCTGTTGGACCACAGCCAAGAGGGAAACTTTGGTGTCAAGTTGTCTTGTAAGTTCCAGACCCCCAATGTACTCCCACCCTACAGCTGGACAACACCTCATCTTCAATACCTCCTGTCCTGCCCCCGGGCCTGAGAAGGGAACTATACCCCCCTCTCCCATAGCTGGGCAACTCCCACTCTATCATACCATCCCATGCTGGCCCCCAGATATTCCCCCATTGGACCCCAAGTCCTTTCAGCCCCTATAGGCTTCCCCCAGCCCCCAGCACCCCACCACTCTGTCCCCAATTCCTTCCCCAGCAGCCCCCAACTTCTTCCTCACTACACCCCAGGGCCCTCAATCTTCCCACTTCACCAAAAAGCAGGGGTGCTGGAACAATTTGTATAATTGGGGTGCTGAGAGCCATTGAACCACACTGTAAACCCTGTATATGATGGAAACTAACACCTATGCCAAAAGGCCCCAAAATCCCACATCCTTACCCTCTGCCTCCCATGGGCCATGTGGAGGGACTGTGTGTATTTTTGGGGTGTCTTGGCTCACCGCCTCTCCTCACAATTGCCAGTGGGGGGGATTCCATGTCTGGAATCTTAGCTCTGAGCTCCACCCCCAAAGGACTCCCATGGGGGGAAAGGAGGCTTGGATTGAGGGGCATCTCCAGTAGGTCTGTGGTTTGCAACAGGCCATCAAGGTTTACAAATAGGTCCTGAGCCCAAAAAGGATGAGACCCACAGATGTAGAATGTTCCCATATGCACACTTTTATTGTGAACTACACATTATGTGGTAAACCGGTAGTAGATGATAATGCAGGGGAGAAGTGTTATGTCTGCTCTTCAGGGAAGTGAATGTCGTATCAGACCTTAGCTGCCATGCATTTTCTCTGTACACGTGAATGTATATGGAGGCTGGTGTCTGACCTAAATGCTACACAAATCTTGTTGGTTTGACCAAACTTTGAGGCCAAGTGTACACTACAAACTTACATTGGTATAACTACGTCACTCAGGGGCATAAAAAATCCACACCCCTGAGCGACGCAGTTACTGACCTAACCCTGAGTATAGACAGCTCTGTCAATGGGAGAGCTTCTCCCGTGAACATAGCTACTGCCTCTCACTGAGGTGGATTAGCTACGCTGATGGGAAAAGCTCTCCCATTGGTGTAGTAGCATCTTCACTAAAGCGCTATGGGGTGTAGCTGCACTGTAGACCCACCTGCCCTCTTAACTCGGCTCAGGATTATGTCTTTAATTGCTCGGTGGCCCAGTTTACCTAGATGTGAAAGTGTATATTCTAATATATATGAACTGCTATATATAAAATGTATCTCACAGAGATGTTGTGAGGCTTAATTAATAATTGTTTGTAAAGAACTCCCAGATTCTTTGCTATAAAGTGCTATTCATTTTCATTGCAAAGCATTAGCAGTTCTCACTTTGTTTCTGCTCAATCCTGATTCCACTGAGTCAGTGGTAGTTTTGCCTGTGTAAAGACTAAGTAAAAACTGAGTGAGGACTGCAGGATTAGGACCATTATAATTATTATTGTTAGAGAGTTGAAACCTTGTCACAAACTGAATATATTCTGAAAAGTTTACTGAATACTCTTTTGTCATAAGTGCTGTCTGCTATATAGTCTCCCTGAGTGTCACATAATTACCTGCTGTTAAGGGACAGACAAGCCACTTTTAGTTTAAGATGCCTTTCTTTAGAATGAAATAGAAATTCCCTCGTGCTCCCTAACACGAGCAATGATCTTGCATTTGCTGTATTACTTTGTGTCTTCTGAGAAAAAGTAAAGGCAAAGCTCAGTTGATCTGCTTAGCTAGCACTTGTTTGGAAGCTCTAATTGTATTTCCTGGAATTAAGCAACTCCTGCCTCTTGAAGGGCAGGAACTAAACAATAAAACAGGACATATGGTAATAGACACTGAATTTATGGGTTACAACACTGAACAGAAAACAAGAAAGAAGGGGTGCATTTTTTAAAAAGTGTCAACAGATGGTTGCTAAGAACTAACAAACTCTGATATCAAACAGATGTAAAGTCACTCCACAGAAGTTGGCACCGGTGCTAAATGTAGTCCAAAGCTCTCAAAGGAAAAAAAGTTCTGGATAAACAGAATCTGGAAGATAAGAACCCCAACTAAGTCCTCACTGATTGAAACGAGGCTTGTGGTGAACCAGCCCAGACACCAGCCGATGGAACTCTGCCCAGATGTCAATGCATCCACAGCTACAGTGACCCTCCCACACTAAATCCTGTTTCCAGACTGACTGGACAGCAAGAATGCAGAATTGGGCTCTGGTGTTATGTCACAAGGTTTTGTCACAACCAATCCCCCCCCCCCCCCCCCCAAAAAAAAAAAAAAAAAAAAAGTGGTGTAAGACAGCAAGGTTCTGTACCACTTTGGGAGAAATGCACAAGCCTTTCACTTCCGGAGACCAAAGTTCAAATCCTGTTAATTCCACAAGTGAAAATGAACCTGATGCTTTATTCTCGTCTCCCTTGGCCCCCATCACAAAAACCATTATGGACCTTGTCACAGCAATGATTGGCATTCTTTCTGAGAAATTTAGGCCTAGAACAGACAGAGGGTATGATGTTGCATTCTATATGCTTTATGAAAATATGCTTGGAATGTAACTGGAATATGCTTTGTGCAAAAGGTATCATTGTAAGGTATCGTTACAAAGCTTATAATCTACGGAGTGTATTCATCCTATTTGTATGTACGTATCATTCTTGTATCTAAAATTAGAAATATGAAGTTAACTCTGAGGTCCTATTGTAATTATGCAAAGTGTGGGCCATTAATGGTGGTTTAGAATCTTGATGGCAGCCATAGACTAGGACAATTGGCTATAAATGGCTCTGTTTACTTGTAAGCCTTCCAGTGTTCCTGTAAGTCAGGCTGGAAAGAATGAAGGCTTGGGGTCTCACAGGACATGTGACCATGTCACCTGGTAGTGGAATCCATCTTAAACCTGGTGCTTTTCCATTTAGAAGGAGGGGTGGGGACCCAGAGAGACAAAAGATTCCAGGCTTGTGTCAAAGCCATAAAAGAGGGTGGAACAGAATAAAGGGGGCTGCCAGTCATGAGAAATCCCCTAGGTACCACCTGAGCTGAAACTAACAAGAACTGTACCAGGGGAAAGGATTGGGCCCAGACTAGGAGGGAGTTTAGTCTGTGAAAGAAGTTTATTGGAACATCTCGGAGGGTGAGATTTACCTGTATTCAGTTTCCTACTGTATTAGGCTTAGACTTGCACGTTTTGTTTTATTTTGCTTTGTATTTTACTTTGGTCTGTCTGTTATTTCTTGAAACCACTTAAATCCTACTTTTTATACTTAATAAAATCACTTTTGTTTATTAATTAACCCAGAGTAAGTGATTAATACCTGGGGGAGCAAACAGCTGTGTATATCTCTCAATCAGTGTTATAGAGGGAGGACAATTTATGAGTTTATCCTGTATAAGCTTTATACAGAGTAAAACAGATTTATTTGGGGTTTGGGTCCCATTGGGAGCTGGATGTCTGGGTGCTGGAGATAGGTACTTGCTGAGCAATTTTTGGTTAAAGTCTGCAGCTTTGGGGGCATGGCTCAGACTTGGGTCTGTGTTGCAGCAGACTAGTGTGTCTGGCTCAACAGGGCAAAGTTCTGGAGTCCCAAGCTGGAAGTGGAAAACGGAGCACATCTTCAGCACAACGGGTGACAGTCCCAAGGGGGTCTCTGTGACCAAACTCATCACAGAGGGTATCCTAAGTCAGGGACACAAGTCCATTGGGAAACTGGCATGGGAGAAGCTAGTGCAGCATCTGCCTGTGTTATGCCTGGCTTGAACCAGTACTATTAGGGGTAGATGACAACCTTTATGTGGTCTCCCCTGTTACGTGCAAAAGCACAATGAATGTCATCAAATTGGTGATCAAATGTCCTTAAAGGACCCCCTGGTCAGAAAAACAACGGCAATAAGGGCCCATGTCAGGGCCAAACCTTCCTTCAAATAGGCCCATCACTGCAAATTATGCAGCTCAACATCGAGGGCCTATCCAAAGCAAACTGTGATTATATTGCAACGATCCTATGGACTGAAAACACTGATTCCTGGAGTTACAAGAAACACACATAGAACGAAGGCCACCAATCAAAGATAAATGGGTCCTCATATCTGCAAGCCTCCACTCTAAATATGGACTTGTGATGTACATAAAACATGACCTTAAGGATTCTACCCAGGTCATGTCTATCACAAACCCCTACTCAATTGCCATCAAGATCAACGATCTGACAGTCATAAATATGTACAAACCACCATCAATTAAATAGCCACACGCCAGTGTTACCAACATTAAGCCATCCCACCATCAAAGTCAGCAATTTCAATAGCCACCATAGCTTATGGGGCTATAACAAGAACGACTGTGTTGGAGAATAGCTGACATCCTTGGCTTTCAAGAAGACCAGCACCTCCTCCACAATGCCAAAGACCGCGGTATGTTCAAGTCAGCCCAGTGGAGAAAGTGCTACACTTCTGACCTTGTTCTGTGTTGTGTAACATCAGCAGCCAGTCAATACCTTCTGAAGACTCAGTTCTCAATAAGAAAAGGAGTACTTGTGGCACCTTAGAGACTAACAAATTTATTTGAGCATAAGCTTTCGTGAGTTACAGCTCACTTTATCGGATGCATTCAGTGGAAATTCAGTGATTTTTCCATTGAATGCATCCGATGAAGTGAGCTGTAGCTCACGAAAGCTTATGCTCAAATAAATTGGTTAGTCTCTAAGGTGCCACAAGTACTCCTTTTCTTTTTGCAAATACAGACTAACACGGCTGCTACTCTGAAACCTGTCAGTTCTCAATGTCTTTCCCAACAGCCAACACCACCCAGTCGTGATTTGCATAGGCCTACAAGTTCCACTCATTCAATCCCTCCTGAAACTGTGCTGGAATCTACAGTCTGCTGACTCACCTTGCTATGTGGTGATCATAGAGGGTTCAATAAAGCGGATCACACCATAACTGGCTCTTTACCACTGCTTTGTAGCCTGACTCATATTGGCCACCAAATTGAGCATACCTAGGGGCTTCAGAAAAGCATTTACTTTGTGCTGGAAAAAAGAGAGAGAGAGGCACTCTTCTGACAAATTCAAGCTGAAAAACTGCAAATGGTACTGCTTCAGTCTTTGAACTTAGCAAGAAAAAAAGATGGTGTGAAACCGTGATGGCACTTGACTTCACAATGGCAAGCCAGAAAGTCCGGAAGCTCCTTCGTTATTTAGACAGTGTGGCTCCAGCAGCCTACAAACCATCTCAAGTAAGTGTAGATGCCATCTCCACAGTCTTAACTGCCAGCTCCCATGTATCAATGGATAAATACAAGAGACGGCAAGTCCACAAAGAACTTTACCACTCACTAAACCAGCGCCAGTTGTCTTCACCACTTTCTGTCCCCTACACAGTAGATGAAGTGGACAAGAGTCTCTTCAACACTAAGTCTGGGAAATTGGCAGGAATGGACAAAATGTATTCAGAATTCTTGAAGAACCTTGTCTGAAGGCAAGAAAGGGGCTGGCAGACTTCTTCAGCAACGTCTACTCTTCTGGCATAATACCAAAAGAGTGGAAGGTAGTCAAGATCATAGCCATTTTGAAGCCCGGAAAAGAGACCACTGACCCAAAAAGTTACTGGCCCACACCCTTCCTTAGCAGATGCTATAAACTGTGGGAGCGGCTCCTAATTCAAAGGTTACAGACGATGCTGGAGAACTGATCCCCAAAGAGCAGACCAGAATTAGAATCAGTCGCAAGTGCTGTGACCAAGTGCTGGACTTAACCAGCTACACAGAATCTGGCTACCAGCAAAAAATTACAAAGAGCGGCTGCATTCATTGACCTTTCTTCTGCACGGTGCAAAGGTCTCCTGCTGAGTCATCATTAGCTTTTCCATGCCAATCAATCATCAGACTCACCATGTGATGCTGAGTAACAGAAGAGTCACCATACACCTTGGTGAGTCTGCCAGCAAATTACGGAGCTTGAACAATGGCCTCCCACAGCAATCTGTTTTAGCACCTGCACTCTTCAATCTCTATACTAGCAACATTCTGGTCACATCATCCCAGAAATTCATATATGCGGATGACGCGACACTAGCAACACAAGCATCCTTTCTGAAGGCCATAGAAAAGGTCATGAACAACGACCTGTGGACACCTGAGATGTATTTCAAAGCTTGGACACTGAAACCCAATACTTTGAAAATGCTCATCTCTGCCTTCCACTTGAATAATCACAAGGCTAAAGTGCCACTGAAAGTGGACTTTTGTGGTCTGCCTTTATTGCATGACTATAATCCACGATACCTTGGAGTTACCCTCAATCAAACACTGAGCTATCACCAACACCTTGAAAACACCAAAAAGAACATAAGACAAAGGTTAACATCACCCAGAAGCTCGCTAGCACATTCTAAGGGTGCGATGCATGCACACTTTGAACATCAGCACAAGTCCTGGTCTTGCCAACAGTGGAGTGTTGTGTGCCAGTCTGGGACACCACTCTTGTTGACAGTGAAATCAATGTCATGCTTAGGATTGTTAACAGCTCTCGCAAATCAATTCCAATACCATGGGTCCCAGTTTTGATGGGCATTGTGCTAACCTTGCCAACATGAGGCAAGATGCTGCTGTGGTCCGGGAGTACAACAAGATCCTGGCTGTTCCAGATCTGCCAATACACCAGGACAGCAATTCACTGACATTTTCCCGACTCAAATCCAGGAAGCTTTTCTGGATCCATGTGTCAACTCTACAGGCCAACAGAAAGGACACCAGCACTTGCTGGATGAAATCCTGGGCCACTTATAATGGCCCAAAGAAAGATCTGATTGAAATTCCAAAAAAAGAAGTCCTGGGATTCTGCCTTCCTGGTAGGCAGTGGACTGTACTTAACTACATTCGGACAATGTGTGGAAGGTGGGGATATCTCCTGCACAAATGGAAAATCAAAGTGTCACCAAATTGCGACTATGGTGAGGTACAAACCATGTGACATATCAGAGACTATGCCCTATTCATGCTTGTAGTGGCACAAGGGGGATTCACCTAGCTATCCCAGAAACATTGGAACAGCTTTTGAATCTCAAGATTCAATTATAATCCCAGCCTGTTGCTTTTCAAATGCCCTACAAAAGAAGTAGTCTCTCACTTTCCTGAGCATTACATGCAAAGATGGAAAGATTTAAACAATTGTTACTACATGTAACTCTAAAATACATAGCAGTCTAAATGCTTGGAGATCACAACAAAGATAGTGGCAATAATGTGGAAGAATTGTTCCTTGCAGAGCATTCCTGTTTGTTATGCCATTTTCAATCCAGAACTGTAATTAATAGATTGCCAATGAGTGCTATAAACAGTGCCAGAGCCCAGTATTTCCTTCCTCACAAAATACCTCCACCAACCTAATCCCAGAGAGAACCCCGCCCTCCCACGACCAAAATTGTAGTAGATTTTTACAGAGACGCATGGATATTCTTGCACTTTACGTTCCTTTCAATTTTGGATAACGACATAGTCTTTGGTACATAAGTCTGTTCAGTATCCGGTTTGTAAGGGCATGTCTACACTTGCCATTTAAAGTGGAAAAAGTCCCCTTTTTGCACAAAAAACATGGGAGTGTCTACACTTGCCAATGACTTTAAGAAAACCACCTCCACGAGAGGCATACAGGTCTTACCGGTGATGCTTTTGCAGTGATGTGCAAGTGAAGACACATACTTCCTGTTTACAGAGCTTTTAGCCTCCACAGGATATCACACAGTGCAGAGGTGACGACTCTGGCCAGCAACTCTGCTGGTCGGATGCCAGGTAAACAGAGGTCCACCCCTCCCCCTCTAAAGCCCCAGGAACTTTGAAAGTCCCTCTCCTGTTTTCTTGGCAAGTGGTCACTTATCTTCTGGCCAGGTGACAATGCCTGCTCCACGGAGCAAACAATCCCCTGCTTGGAGCAATGCTGAGGCCTTGGCTACACTTGCGAGTTACAGAGCAATAAAGCCTCCCAGAGCGCTGTACCTCACTCCCCGTCCACGCTGGCAAGGCACGTACAGCGCTGTGTCTCTGCGGCCACAGCGCTGCTGGTCCTCCACCTCCCCAGAGGAATAAAGTTTGTTGTGCCGCCGTTGGTGCGCTGCGGCACCAGTGTGGCCGCCCAATGTGCTCTGATTGGCCTCCAGAAGAATTCAGAAGTATCCCATAATGCCTGTTCTAGCCACTCTGGTCATCAGTTCGAACTCTACTGCCCTGGCCTCAGGTGACCAACCATCAGACCTGCCCTTTAAATTCTCTGGGAATTTTGAAAATCACCTTCCTGTTTGCTCAGCAAGGCGTGGAGTGCTCTCAGCGAATCTTTCCAGGTGACCATGCCTCCACAAGCCAGGCGAGCCCCAGTATGGAGCAATGGCGAATTGTTGGACCTCATCAGTGTTTTGAGGGGAGGAAGCTGTCCAGTCCCAGCTGCACTCCAGCCATAGGAATTATGATACCTTTGGGCAGATATCAAGGGGCATGACCGGGACGCACTGCAGTGCAGAATTAAAGTGAAGGAGCTGCGGAATGCCTACCACAAAGCCCGCGAGGCAGACGGCCGCTCGGGTGCTCCCCCCGCGACCTGCTGATTCTACAAAGAGCTGGACGCGATACTTGAGGGCGACCCCACCTCCACTCCGAGCACCACGATGGACACTTCAGAGCGGTAGGAGGAGGAGGAGTAAAGCGGGAGTGAGGGTGCTGGGGCAGGCGGAGACACCCCGGAATCCCTGGAGGCATGCAGCCAGGAGCTCTTCTCGAGCCAGGAGGAAGGTAGCCAGTCGCAGCGGCCGGTACTTGGTGGAGGACAAACAGAAGAGCAGGTTCCCGGTAAGCAGCTTTTTTTTTGGGAAGGAATTTTTTCGGTGGGGGCTCTTTGGGCAAGGAGGGTTAGGGCTGCATGCATGCCTAGATGCGGAATAGTGCATTGATGTGGTCTATCACATCGCGGTAATCGGCCTCGGTAATCTCTTCGAAAGTCTCATCCAGAAGATGGGCAATGCACTTGTGCAGGTTTATTGGGAGAGCCACTGTGGTCCTTGTCCCAGTTAGGCTAACCTGTCCACACCACTGTCCCGTGAAGGGCAGGGGACCATTGCTGCACACAGGCAAGCTGCATATGGGCCAGGGCGGAAGCCGCATTGCAGTAGAAGACCCTCCCTTGCTTCCCAGGTCACCCTCAGCCACGAGATATCTTCCAGGACAGACTCCTGTGGAAAATGTTGGGACAGTATTCAGTGTAGGTGCCCCCTGCAGCTGTTGGCTCTCCCCAAGGCAAGAAACCCAGAGGACAGTACAGCCGTGAAACAATCAGTCTCCCTTGACCCTGTGCTTACTCACCATTTTGGGGCTCCCATGGCTTATGTGCTCTCTCTTTGGGACGGGAAAATTATGCTATTGTGTAGACTGTGTGCGCCCTCCTTAAGTTCAGGGGAATCATTGCTGTGTCTGGTATAAACAATGCTGCCTCTGTTAAGCGTTGCATTTTGCCTTTACAGATGCAACCTTGAGATCTCAGCAGTCCGTGTTATCACCAGCTGAGAGACTTCAGGAAGAGGCTATGAAAAAGCAAAGAAGACATGCTGCAAGAAGTGATGCAGCAATCTCTTAATGAGAATCAAAAAGCACAGGAGTGGAAGGAGAGCGAAGGCAGGATCCGCCAGGAAAACGCAGTGCACCGGCAGCAAAGCACTGAGCTCCGGCAGCAAAGCACGGATCGGCTGATAAGCATAATGGAGCGCCAAGCAGACTCTATCCAGGCGCTCGTAACCATGCAGGTGGAGCACTACCATGCCCAACCCCCCGTCCCCCGCAGCCATTGTCCCAAAACTCTTTCCCTTGTGCCCCCATGTCACCTCCAACCCACTTTCCCCAACATCCGGGTTCTTATCGCCAGCAGCTGCCTCCAGCACCTGTAGCTTCATCACCCAGCCCTGAAAACTACGACCCTTACCCACTGCACTCAACTCCCATCCTGAATTATAGCCATCCTGAAGTGCAGCACTCATTGCACAGCACTCCAGACAGGAAGGCTGAGTATGAGAACAGGACATATGCAAATCTATGATTGAACCGTTCCCCACCCCACCCCCTTGCCCTTTCTGTTTCCCAAGCAGTTGTGTTTCTTTTCAATAAATGAATTTTCTTTTCAAAAAATGGAGTTTTTGGCTTTGAAAACATTCTTTATTATTGCATAAAGTAAAAGATACCTTAGCCCAGGAAAGAAACAGGCACTGCAAGTCAGCGTAGCAAACACAGATTCCTACTAACATTGGAACCACTGCACTTCACTCCCGTGCAGGGCACCAGACGTTACTGGTGGTTTTCAGCCTCAAATTGCTCCCTCAAGGCATCCCTAATCCTTGCAGCCCCGCGCTGGGCCCCTCTAATAGCCCTGCTCTCTGGCTGTTCAAATTCAGCCTCCAGGTGTTGAACCTCAGAGGTCCATGCCTGAGTGAAGATTTCACCCTTCCCTTCACAAATATTATGGAGGGTACAACACGCGGATATAACCGCAGGGATGCTGTGTTCGGCCAAGTCCAGCTTCCCATACAGAGATCGCCAGCGGCCCTTTGAATGGCCAAAAGCACACTCCACAGTCATTCGGCACCGGCTCAGCCTGTAGCTGAACCATTCCTTGCTGCTGTCAAGGCTCCCTGTGTAGGGTTTCAGGAGCCACAGCATTAACGGGTAAGCGGGGTCTCCAAGGATCACAATGGGCATTTTGGCTTCCCCTACGGTGATCTTCCACTCTGGGAAAAAAGTCCCGTCCTGCAGCTTCCTGAACAGGGCAGTGTTACAAAAGATGCGTGTGTCATGCACCTTTCCGGGCCAGCCTGCGTTAATGTCAATGAAACACCCATGGTGATCCACAAGCGCCTGGAGAACCATAGAGAAATACCCCTTCCGATTAACGTACTCGGAGGCTAGGTGGGCTGATGCCAGAATAGGAATATGCGTCCCATTTATCACCCCTCCACAGTTAGGGAAACCCCTTTGTGCAAAGCCATCCACAATGTCCTGCACGTTTCCCAGAATCACGGTTCTTCTGAGCAGGATGCAATTAATGGCTCTGCAAACTTGGGTCCATCGGTCAACACGAGTCCATCGGTCGACTTTCCCACTCCAAACTGGTTAGCGACGGATCGGTAGCTGTCTGGAGTTGCCAGCTTCCAGATTGCAGTAGCCACCCGCTTCTCCATCATCAGGGCAACTCTCAATCTCATGTCCTTGCGCAGCAGGGTGGGGGGAGAGCTCCTCACACAGTCCCATGAAAGCGACTTCTCTCATCTGAAAGTTCTGCAGCCACTGCTCGTCATCCCAGACTTGCATGATGATGTGATCCCACCGCTCAGTGCTTGTTTCCCGAGCCCAAAAGCGGCGTTCCACGGTGCTGAGCATGTCCGTGAATGCCACAAACAATCTCGTGTTGTACGCATTACTCAACTCAATATCATCGTTGGACTCCTCACTGTCACTTTGGATCATAAGGAATAACTCGACTGCCAAACGTGACGTGCTGGCGAAACTTGTCAGCATACTCCTCAGCAGTTCGGGCTCCATTTCCCGCAGACCGAAACGGAACACAGATCACGCTGCACAGAAACCGCTGAAAGATGGTGCCAAATGTGGACAGAAACACAGGGATTGCTGGGATGCGAAGCGATGCATCACAGGGCGTTGGGATGGGACCCGGAATGCTCCGCACCCGATGCCCCCTTCCCACAACCCACAATGCCAGAATGGGAAGAGGTGCTCTGTGGGATCCCTGCCCATAATGCATCACTCCCATTGCCGCTGCAAGTGCCGCAAATGTGGCCACAACAGTGCGCTGGCAGCTGCCAATGTGGACAGACTGCAGCGCTTTCCCTACTCAGCTGTACGAAGGCGGGTTTAACTCACAGTGCTCTACATCTGCAAGTGTAGCCAAGGCCTGAGCTACTGGAGCTGATCAGTGTTTGGGGAGAGGAGGCTGTGCAGGGACCCAGGATGCCCTGAGATCACACCCCTCCCTTCCCACAAGACCTGTTGTCAAAGTGAAGAGAGCTGCACTGTGGGATAGCTTCCCTCTCAGTGCGCTGCTCACATCAGCGATGGAAGTCCTGCAAATGTAAACACTCACTGATGCTTGTGGAAGTAAGTGAGTACACAAACCAGCGCTTTTCTTTCACCAGTTCACTATCACTGTTGAAACTGACAGTGCAAAAACTCTGCAAGTATAGACATAGGCCAAAACTTGCTGCCACCTTGAAACTCTTCACTGCTGTCAGAATTGTCTGAGTATTGAGAATTGTCTGAGTATTGTCTGAATTGCCTGAGTATTGAGAATGTATGCTTCTGGCCTAAATGCAAAGGCTGTTGAAGAGGTGAAATGCATTCTGGGGATGGAAGCATGTGGAAGCATGGGGTATCCATGCATGCCACCTGTCACGCCGTCTGGAGTGGTTCATGACCGTGAGCGCCAACCTCAGAGCAGACTGTCAAGCAGGGCAGAAATCCCACCCTGGTTGTATGTTCTATAATTAGATTTTACCAGTAACAAATGTGGACTCCTGAAGCACTAGAACTGTCTCACCATCAAGTCACAGACAGTCTCCTGGGACATTCCAGTCTCTCTTGCCACCCAGGCAAGCTGGACTTAGGGATAGTTGATTGCTGTACACCAAAGATCACAAAAGGTTTAGGTTGCTTCCAGTTCCAAGGCACCAGCACTGAACCAGGTCAATGTCTATCTCTGATCTCACACCACAGACAACACTTGTAGCCAATCCTACAGTAAACTAACTAAGGATTTGTTAACTCGGAAAAAGAAATGAGAGAGTTATTTACAGGTTAAAGCAGGCAAACATATACACAAATGAGCTACAGTCTATGCTTCCAAAAGGTGACAGGTTTTAGAAATCTATTGGCACTGAATATCTTTTAGGGCTAACCCAAGATCCTGGGGATCCCTGCTTCTGTTTTGTAGCCTTGTGAGAGGCCAAACAGCAAAACAGATGAAAAATTTTTTTGTTCACTATCTTTATTTCCTTCTTCCAGAATTCAAGTTGATGGGACGAGCCCTTTTGCATGTACCCTGGGCGGGGCAATTAGCAAGTCTTTGTATCATGATGTCCAACAATGACCCATTTAGTACTGACAGTCCTTCCTGAGGAACTAGAGACGATCCCATCTGATGGGATGGCAGTTTTAGGGCAAACATTTTTTAACAATTATAAAACAAAAACTTAAATATTACCTTATAACGTGTGATAAAGAAATTATAAGTGAGATTAACGCATGCAGCAATTTACAAGCATTTTATAAAGTCTAAACACATTGCTATAAGCTCAATATCCATCTTAAACATGCTAACACACAGATGAAATAGACTGGTTTCCAGCAACTAATTTGTCAGTGCTTGGCTGAGGCCTAAACCCTTGGCAAGAGCTGGCATCTGGTTTGCCAGCATCACACCAACATCCATGCAAGCATGGGGACTGCATGCAGCCCAGTGCAGGGAATGTACATGTGAGCACACCTTTGTGTATATGTGGTAGGGAAGAGAAATCGATTGTACGGGAGAGAGTCTCCCAAGGAGGACTACCATCTCTGGATTACCTGCTTTCGCTCATCTTTAATTATAGCCGCTGTATTCATGTAGTATATACGAAGCGCTAGAAAGGACACAAATATTTACACAGTCTAAAACATCGTATTAGTCACAGTGACTGGAAAAGAGAAGAAGGTAAGAGGCCGATGGCCTCTGCAGACAGCTGGGCCCTAGTCTGGGTGTTCAGTGCTAGAGAGAATTCTCCCACAATACAATAAAATGTGATAATTTCTCCCACTCTATCTAGTTTAATCTCATCAGTGTATTAATACTGCTCTCCCCACCATGGTATGTAACCCAACCTTGTAATTCCTGAAGCTCTCTTACCTGCCGTTAGCCCCAGTATCGTTTCAGCTCTTGAAATAGCGGCATGTACCTCCCCTTATAGGAACTCTGCTACTTAGTGTTATAATTGTATGAAGGCCATTGCTTCTAATTCTCAACAAGCCATGCACTATGGAGATAATCACTTTGGCCAAACCCTGGTCCCAGTCAGACCAATAGGAATTTTGCCATTGACTGCACTTGAGCCAAGATTTAGCCCTTTATAAAGAAAGTGTATGAAAAAGCTTAAATATGCACACACACTCACAGACAGCCTGTACAAATAATTTGGCTGTGTGTGCCTTTGACACACAAAAATATCTGTAGAGTGAAAATAACGCTTAGGCTGTGTCTACAACAAATTTTTTTCCTTAATATTTTCCACCATTACTACCTTGGCTGCCAGTCTACCAGTGGTAGCAATGGTAGAAGATCTAATGTATACAAGAAACCAACAACTAGCATTAGAATTACTGTTTCATCTAGATCTGCTCTGAGCAGCTCTAGACGGTAGGGTAGTTAAAATGCCAGCAGCCAGTCTAGCCCTCTCACAGTTGCTACTACTCGTGATGCTGCACTGGTGCTGGCACCAGCCACGGGAAACTTTAAGACGTAACTGCAGCGTAATTAGCGTGACATAGTCAATACATCTTAAGAGCCACCAAGGAAGAAGCTGTACGGAGCCTGGGAGCTGCAGAGACACAGAGTCACTGGAGAAGAAAATACGTGCAAATAACAGGGACTAAAAACGTGGCTCAATTTTTAAAAAAGGGAGAAAATGAACAAAGTCTATGTCACGTAACAGAGATGGGCCTGTGCAACACAATGAGGATTGGGGGCTCACGTCTGGATTTCAAGTGCTCCCCGAAGTTCGAGGGTGTTTGGATTGGGGCTTCTGGTTAAGCCAGGCACATATCTATCTGACACAGCCTGTTTTGTTGATCGCTTTTGTGTGTAATCACATTGTCATCAGTCCAGTGCCCCATCTCCTATTTAAATGTAAATACTAATTTGAGGGTTAAGGGAGAATATAGCTATTTTATTTTCAGTTAAAAAAAAAGTCCAGGCATCATAACAGCAATTTATGATTTTACTGGTGTATTATCATTGGGTAATAAGTGCAACCCGAAACTGCCAATTATCTTATAAGAGAGGGTATCACCTTTTCTGTTTTGAATGACTATCGATAAACGCAGGTTCAGCTTGCTCTAACGTTGTGTCACGCAATCAGTGGCCTTACAGCAAGAGACAAGCGAGAGAAAGAGAGGAAAAACAAAATAGCAAACACAAACACTTCATGTTAGCTAAGCCCTTGGCTCAGAAACCGGGGGTTGGGGAGGAATAGCCTGCAGCAGTCAGCAGGTCACACACACAGAGTGTGCAACAGCAAACTCAGTTTACAAAGAGACATCTGTTCCATTACTTCGATGCATTGTGGCTAATTACATCCTGGCCCGTCTGTGAAATGACAGCCACTTATTCTCCAGTGAACCATAAAATCTGTACATGTTCGATTTGGGGAGTGGGGAGTACAAGGAGTGCAGGAAAGGAGGGGGGTGGGGGTGGGAAAAGGAGAATGGGAAGGAAAGGGAGAAGAGAAGCACCAAGAAAATGTGTGATGCTTCTCCTACCAATTCAGCACCAGAGAGTCAGTAACTGGCAAGAGAGAGAGAGCCACTGGCAGAAAAGCGCTAACAAAGCACTGCCATTATGAAATAGGGCTCAGGTGCCCGTTCTAACTTGAGAGTCTTCTTTCCCTTTCATTGCTTTCTGATTAGGCAATGAAGTGTTGCCAGCAGAAACTACACCAAACATGCATCAATATACTTTACTTTCAGATTCCCTCAGGGTTCCTGTTGATACTGATGTTTAAACATTTCTTTTCTGCTCCTTACTGCTCTTATCCTCTATCCCATTTGCATTTTACACTTAGCTGAATGAAAAACCAGGCCCTTCCCCTCCCCACATTTTTGGGAGTCTGAAGAAGGGAGTGGCAAGAAAATCAAACTTGTCTGAATGACTGTGTCTCTGAGCAACTGAGTGAGATGACACAATGTGTCTTAGTGATCCCTGTAGACCAGCCAGTGTAGACAAATGGCATTTAACCACAATTAAATCCCAAACTTGGTAGGTTTGCCAAAAGAACACCAAATCTTTCAGCAAACCTGGGATGAAAATCAAGGAAGTCTGGGGCTGTAATGATTGGAAAGCGATTATAATCATGGGAATTAAATGCTAGCAGCTTTGACTTCTGCCTGCACAGAACTGTCATGACAGCAGCAATGCAGCTGCTCGCAGAGCACTTCTGTCCCCACAGCCCACCACTTATCCTGCTATAAGAGCTTACTGGCCAAGGAGGCTTGCCAACAGACCACTGGAGCTGCTTAGGTTGTGGGGTCAAATCCTAAAGTTGGCAATTTTTTTTTTTTTTTAAAAGGTAACATCGGTGGTGGGCTAGTTCTCAGGAGGCAAAGGAATGGGGGGAGTCAGTGCTAGATGAGAGAAGACCAGCTCTGCTAGAAAGATGCAGCGCTGCTGTCACATTTGTTCCATGCTAAACGCACCAAGAAATGCTAGCAGAAGTCTCCCATTATTACAGTCACAGCTTGTGGTTTTGGGTGGAAACTAAGTGGAACTTCGTCGTTGTGACTGAGCTTTGCTGACCCAAACCACATTCAGTGGAGGAAAAAGATTTTTGTTAATCTTTACAGGTCAAAGCTGCTGAAATCTGGTGAAGTCTAACAGCAATACCTATGCTCTGAAAATTTGTCACAACACTGAAATGCTTGGGGAAGGGGGGGAGAATTTTTCTTGTGTTTGGCTGCAGGTGTGGGGGATAAGAAGTGCATATTAATCCAGCTGAATCTCTGGCCACACCATAGCCTGCGGTGTTATGGCTATTCAAAATAGCCATGTATGGGGGAAGGAAAATACAATTAATCTATGTTCACTTATGGGATGCTGAGACAGCTGTAGAAAAGGGAAGTGCTGTAGGCAGCTGGTTATGTTTACTGTCTTAAAACAAAACCACCTAGGGCTGAAGCATCAGGAAGCTGGTATGTGCAGCCATGCTTTTGTTTCAGCATTCAAACTGCCTTCTGTAGACATCTTCCCAACAGCATGCTTATTCGGGGGATGGGATGGCTGAGAGGATTGGGATCTAGTGCCCGCTACAAATTGGCATCCAGACCAGGTTGGCAGTAGAGTTGGTCTGGAGTTTTCGTGCAAATATTCATCATTTCTCCCCCATTTTTAATAAACATTTTGTGATTTTTTTAATTCCTCATTTTTGACAGAATTTTCATTAGGGCTGTTGATTAATCACAGTTAACTCACGTGATTAACTCAACAAACTTAATTGCAATTAAAAAACTTAATCGCGATTAACTGCAGTTTTAATTGCACTGTTAAACAATAGAATACCAATTAAAATTCATTAAATATTTTGGATTTTTTTCTGTGTTTTCATATATATTATATTCTATGTTGTAACTGAAATCAAAGTGTATATTATTTTTTATTACAAATATTTGTACTGTAAAAGTGATAAAAGAAATACTATTTTTCAATTCACCTCATACAAGTACTGTACTGCAATCTCTTTGTTGTGAAAGTGCAACTTACAAATGTAGATTTTTTTGTTACATAACTGCACTCAAATACAGAATAATGTAAAACTTCAGAGCCTGCAAGTCCACTCAGTCCTACTTCTTGTTCAGCCAATCGCTAGGAGAAAAAAGTTTGTTTACATTTACTCAAGATAATGCTGGCCTCTTCTTATTTACAATGTCACCAGAAAGTGAGAACTCGCATTTGTATAGCACTTTTGTAGCAGCATTGCAAGGTATTTACGTGCCAGACATGCTAAACATTCATTTACCCCTTCATGTTTTGGCCACCATTCCGGAGAACATGCTTCCAAGCTGATGACACTCATTAAAAAAATAATGCGTTAATTAAATTTGTGACTGAACTCCTTGGGGGGAGAATTGTATGTCCCCTGCTCTGTTTGACCCGCATTCTGCCATATATTTCATGGTATAGCAGTCTTGGATGATGACCCAGCACATGTTCATTTTAAGAACACTTTCACTGCAGATTTCACAAAACTCAGAAAAGATACCAATGTGAGATTTCTCAAGATAGATACAGCACTCGACCCAAGGTTTACGAATCTGAAGTGTCTTCCAAAATCTGAGAGGGACGAGGTGTGGAGCACGCTTTCAAAAGTCTTAAAAGAGCAAAACTCTGACGTGGAAACTACAGAACCGAACCACCAAAAAAGAAAATCAGCCTTCTGCTGGTGGTATCTGACTCAGATAATGAAAATGAACATGAGTTGGTTCACACTGCTTTGGATTGTTATTGAGCAGAAGCCATCATCAGCATGGACTCATGTCCCCTGGAATGGTGGTCGAAGCATAAAGGGACATGTGACTCTTTAGCGTATCTGGCATGTAAATATCTTCCGATGCCGGCTACAAAAGTGCCATGAAAATGCCTGTTCTCACTTTCAGGTGACACTGTAAACAAGAAGCGGGCAGCATTATTTCCTGCAAATGTAAACAAACTAGTTTTTCTGAGGAATTGGCTGAACAAGAAGTAGAACTGTGGACTTGCAGACTCTAAAATTTTACATTATTTTATTTTTGAATGCAGGTGTTTTGTACATAATTCTACATTTGTAAATTCAACTTTCATGATAAAGAGATTGCACTACAGTACTTGTATTAGGTGAATTGAAAAATACTATTTCTTTTGTTTTTTTACAGTGCTAATAATAAAAATTTTTATAATAAAAATAAATAAAGTGAGCACTTTGTATTCTGTGTTGTAATTGAAATCAATATATTTTAAAATGTAGAAAACATCCAAAAGTATTTAAATAAATGGTATTCTATTATTGTTTAACAGTGCAATTAATTGCGTGATGAATCGCGATTTTCTTTTATCGCTTGACAGCCCGACTTTTCATAGATTTTAAGGTCAAAATGAACCATTATAATTATCTAGTCTGACCTCCTATACAACACAGGCCAAAAAATCAGGCCCATAACTTCTTGATGAGCTTGAGTATATCATTTAGAAAGACATCAGGAGTCTTGATCTAGAGACTTTGAGTGATGAAGACTCCACCACTTTCTACCAGCTCTTGCTGGTGGTAACAATGTTACTACCCTGTGACGGCTATTGAAAGGCCTCTGGGAAATTAAATGGTCTCACACTAACTCACATTGGATGTATCCATATCACAAATCCCACTGCACTGACAGACAGTCCTGCTGGCAGTCCCAGCAAGAGAGGTTTTCTGTCTGGGCAGAAAGGAGGGGGGTCCCTGCAGGTCAGGGTTGGGATGCCCTTGTGAGGAAGCTGCTTAGGGCAGTTTGGAGGAAGTTTGCACTACTTCTGTCTATGCTGGCACTTAGTCTGTGGATAAACAGAGTACTTCATTTTCCAGGGGATCAGGACTCCTTTCACCAGCACTAGATTCACATGCACAGAAGAACAGATTAACAGAAAAAGGAGCTCAGACTATGTAATTCTCCAAAGATCTTATTGGAAGGATTTGTAACAAATTAATACTCAACAGCAGCCATACAACTGTTTCCAACCTTTCTGAGTAACTGTGATTTACTTGAGTAATACTTAGGTGTAACACCCAGCAATCTCAATTACCCATTCCCCTTCTCCTTCTCCTGTGAACTTCCTCCTCCCTGCACCTTAATGGTGAACTCAGCCTGAGCCTAGTCTCTGACATAGGCATTGGGTCCATCCCTTCTGATCTCATAACACACCATACCTTGGCCTACTGTCCTCTGGTGCACAGTTTCAGGGTGGGTTATAGCATACACCACGGGTAGGTAATAGGTGGACCACAGGCTAAATCCAGACTGCCAGATGCTTTTGAACAGACCCCAAAATATTTTTATTATTGGTTTTTTTATTATTTTCTCTGGAGTCTAGACCTTGACTATACTTTGACCAAAAAATTTGGACCTCGACAAAAAATAATTTACTACCCCTGTCATACACAATATAATGGGAACTAGAAACAGCACATCAGACCCCAGCGCAGAGGCTAGATCCTGAGTTCATCCTGATCTCAAAAGGTTAAAAATAAATTGTGCCCCTCCTCACCCCCTTTTTTTCTTCCTCACCTTGTATATTGAAGGCCTCAATGGATTTTTCCTGTCTAGCCTAGAATTCTGTGATGACTGGGGAAGTAGAAAAATGGTGATATCAAAAGACCCGAGAGTGAAAGTTGCAGAAATGAGAGGGGAAGGGATTTTTAGTCAGCCTGTTTAAAATGCCTGCTTTTTTCTTTTAATTTAAATTTCTTTTGTTAACACCTATTAAAATTCATTGATGCATGAGAATTTTGGAGAAAGGACATCTTAGTCACAGATGCAACACTCCCAACCCTTCAATTAAGGTGCAAGCACTCTCTGAGCACACCACCAGACCCCCAGGAGCCACTCAGCCAAAGGCTTGGAGGACCAGATTTGACATTCCTGATATTTATAAGGTAAAAAACCCAAACAACCGCCTTTCCTCTTGTCAGCGTATGCCCTCTCCCCTCACAGCCCCTTTGTGAAGGGAAAGGGGTACTTCTAAAGCTATCTTTCCAAATCATAAAGATGTAAAACAACCTGCAAAGGATTTTTTAAATTTGGGTCTGTGCCGTTTTTTTAGTAGTAGAAGGGAGCACCAGCTGAATGAAGGACGAACATGTAAGCACCAGCAGCAAAAACTGTAAGGACTAGTATTAATAAAAGAATCAGAATACAGATCAGCAGCTGGGAAGTGGGAACCACTGACATACAGGTTGAGAATGGTCTCTTATGTGCGAGACAGATGCCCATAATCGCTAAGCTTCACATTTCTCTCTCCCATAGTACTCCTAAAATAACACTCATCCCCCATGTAACCCAGACTACATGTGTTAATTTACATCACAGTGGGAGGAGAGCAGAACAATTGTTGCTTGTTCATCCCTTATTACTTGGTAAACAAAAGGCCAGGTTAACCAGAGCAGCTTGAATGAAGGAGGGGAGTAATCATTTTACTTTTAAATAAAGAAGGATTTTTTTGTTTCTTTGTCTTTGGGCATCTGAAGGTACAAACAAACATTCAGGGCTGGTCAACACCTCAATTATGGATTTATTGATTTCTAACCCAATATAGCTAAATCAGTACAAAACCCAGGTGTGGACCAGGCCTCAGACAGATGGGAGGGAGGGGGGAAGGTTCAAAAGAATCCATTTTAAAACCACATGAGGAATATGGAACATTCTTAGAAAAGGAGATATTTGCCCAATCTATTGTGTTAGAATTCTTTGAAATAGACAAAATAAGTGTGTGTGTGTCTAACTGTGTGCACTGGCGCAAATTAGGTAGTTAGATGGCTACCCAATCTCTACTGGGGCAACTAGTGCTTGCAAAACCTGATTTGCATCTGCAACCATGTGGTAAGAAGAGATGCATATACTTACATTTATGCCCACAACTGGGTCATCTCTACAGTTGGACTGCTTTGCTGCTGTAGCTGTATTAGTATAGTACACTGGCAATGTGTTCCTAGCGCGGACACAGTTTTGCTGGCATAACCGCATTTACACTAGGGGATTTTGCCAGCATAGCTATGTCAGTCAGGGATCACATCTCTTCACACCCCTTACCGACCTAACTATGCTGGCAGAAATCTTTAGTGTTCACCTGCCCTGGCCTTGAATTGGGAGCACCAAATGCATCCACCACCATCATTACCCTTTTGGAAATATGGACAAGGTGTAAACCTTTCATTTGAGGCTCTCAAAGTGTTTAATGTTATTTAATGAAACCTCACATCCTTGGGGAGCTAGGAGTTAAGAATTATGATAATTTCTCTTTTACAGATGGGCAAGCAGAGGCACAGAGCAGTCCCACAGTAAGTCTGTAGCAGTGATTGGAACAGAATTCAGGAGCCCGAACTCCCCCAACCACCTTGGCAATAGTGATCACTCAACGTGGTGTTTCAGGTATCCAAACCATGAGACCAGATCACTAAAGTGTTCCCTGGCAGTACAAAAATTTAAGCCCCTGGGTGAGGCTGACATACAATAGTTTAAACTGCTACTTCCTGGAGGCCAAGTGAATATGCAGCTGGACTTTTAGTCTGCTGGCTCTGAGTCATTCAGTAAGTACCTTGGTCCCAATACACCAGCCCTTAGGACTGGTCACAATTAGCAATGCTTGCTTGGGAGAGACCCAACTCATTAGCTAGCATAGAAAGTTAATCACCTGTCCACCCTTACAAAAGTGACAGTCCCTTCAGGAGCCAGGGTCGGTATCTGAGATCACTCAAGGGACAATGTCTGTTCTTTAAATGGTGCCCTATGAATAAATCAATCTCCAAATCCCAGGGCTTCTAAACCTTTATCATTATAAACACTCAGAGAGGATATACATTTAAAGAACCCTTTTTCCACTGAACCCCCTGTTTCAAATGGGTTGTTCTCTCCCATCATTGCTGTTAACCCCTCCACACTCAGGTAATCTTGTTCAGCTGCACAGAGTGCATTTTGTTGTTCCCACAGTAGGTTTGTTGAAATAAATATGGAAATAAGGCTGAGCAAGCCAGCCAAGCCAGCCAGACTGAAATAAATTCATCACTCACGGGCTCTCAAGGGAAGAAAACTGTGCATTTTTTCTAAATGATTATTTCTGAAGCACTGAAGGAATGGCTATATCACTAATGAGGCCAGTGCTCCATGACTGCTGATTATAAATGACCTAAAAAGAGACAAGGGGATGGCGCATGTGTGTATAGGGGGAGGGAGAAAGAGATGAATTGTTCTTTAGGATCTAGAATCATCTCCCTTGGCTCCTCAAAAGTACGAGAGCATTTGTAGTTCACCACAAACACAGAACATGGCATATTTACAGAGCCACATGATGAAGTCTGAGCCAGGAGGCTGCACTATTCTAAATGTGTAAAAGCATCACCACCACATGCCCCCTCCTCTCCAGATCAGTCACTACGTACAAGCTGCAACAAAAATTAAAAAGAAAAATTCACTATGTTTGCCTGTGGTAGGTCTGAATTACAGGCACTGAAGGTTGCACGTGATGCAGCTGGATTCCAGGATGAGGGTGGATGCAACAGCCATGAATAAGACTCACTTGTGTCTTCTTTCACTCACTAATTCCCATGGAAACAGAAACTCACTGCAAATGACTAAAATCCACTTGCAAAGCCTTATTCACATGTTTTGCTCACTCCAGGTTGAGGCCGTGTTGATTACAGATCCATTATGCATGCAGCTCTCCTGCACACAGCCAAGTTTTGAACAGAATGACCACGTGGAGAGGATTTGGGAACGGAAGCAAAAAGCGGCAACAAAAGGCAGCTTGAAGTTAAAAAGTAATAAAGTGACTCCAATCAAAAAGCTGCAGCTTTCAGATTCTTACTGAACCAGATTATTTAGATCACATGATATGTACACGTAACAGTGACAGGAAGAAAAGGCTTGGCAAAGGAGATACCTCTCAACACACAAAATGACCTGTTACCCAAATGTGAGGTCACCAAGAAGAGGGTTTTTTGTTTTTTTAAATGGGTTTATTATTTTATACCCCTGAATTACCCAGAATAGTCTTAAAGAACGGAGAGATCTGAAGGTGAGCTCCGGCAGAAGCTCAGACAAAGGAGCCTTGACAGATCCGAGATGGATTATAGTGATGAACCAGTGCCAAAGGTTCCCTAACACATACTGAAGACCATCCCCTATCTCTGCCCTTTTGCAGTTAGCAATGTCCTCTCAAAACAACCTGATGGGGCCTGGGAGTTGCAGCTTCTGTCCTGTCAAAACAGTTCCACTTGCAAACTGATTTATTGTACAGAATAATACGTACTAATAGCCAAGGCTCATGCTAGGGCTCCTAATGCAACTTACACTCTCTGGTTCAGCTTATCAGATCAGCTGCTTGCATAAAGGTTATTATAATCTCAGTGGTGGGTTCTGGAAGATTTTTATCCCCTTGATAGAGAGACCATTGCTTGGGAGCCTAGCACTCTTATCATTATTCCCCTTAACACAAAAGAAGGTTTAAGGCACAGTAGCATCAAAGGTTACACTTGAGATGGCTTATAGTAAGTGATGACCACAAAAGAAAAAAATAAAAAGAAAGTTTAGCTAGGTTTTTTTCCCTTTTCCAGTTCATGTCATAGTCCCTTATAGAAAATTTGTATAGTTCAACAAAGAACAACAATATTCCTATGAAATTTATAAGCCATATGACAGAATTCTATAGCAAGGAAATAATTCTGTTAGTCTCTGTAGAGTGATTCAGAAATCCTACAGAAATGTATAGTTGTCTATTAAATTCCACAGGTTTCAAATGTATTGGTTTAACTCTTATTAAATTCTCTAGGACTAGATAATTGCAAGACATTAACCTATTCACTGCTGTCAGGTGCCTTGAGAGCTGTTTTCTCAGGACTATTCATAGCAGATAATGTCAGTCAGCTACATTCAACCAACACCATGGGCAAGAGTGGAAACTGTTTGGCCCCAAAAGGGTTAAGGTTCACTCACCTCCCATTACTCCCCCCCATTTTGGCTTACAGCAAAATATGTGCACAAATGAAGCAACTCACTTGCTCACCCAAATGCCTTGATTCATCTCAAAGAAAAATAAAACCTGGGGAGACACTGAAAATTGTGCCTTGAGCTATGTTAATTCCCTCCCCCTTCCTTAGAGCGAGGAGCAAAAGAAACCAGACCAGATGCTGTATCAGTATCGTCTCTGAAGTACTCTAATGAATCTGACCCCAGGCTGCAGCTCTAACAGAGTGTAGTGGTGTGTCAATGTAAACAGCTAAAACTAGTGTCATGTCAAGTGGTAACAAGGCCACTGCCGTTTTTACAAGCGCTGTGCACTTAGCAGATAAAAATGAGCACCCTATCGCTGCTCTCCACAAGTCGCAGTTATCAACAGCGGGAAGAAACAATGCCCCATATGATCGGTGTTACTTGGTGCCAGTGATAGGAAGTCAAATTTCTTACAAGCTGTCCATTACTATGATGAAGAGACGAATAACCACCACATATGGTTTGTTATCTTTTGTTGTTGCTGTTGTTCTTGGTCCACTGGCAACTGCTAATAGCTTTCCAGTATTCCTTTAAATAAAAGAACTAATTACTCTGCACAATACCACCCAGGCTAACACACAACTAATTATGTTGGGGAGGGGTTTCAACAAACATACTTATTTGCAGAACGCCAAGTCCAGCACCAGACAAATCTATTTATGCCTTATATCAGCCTGGTATCAAAATACACACTGATCCAGATCACAAAACTTTAGTAGGCAGCACCACTGGCTAGGCTACCCGAGGCACCCAAACAGGGACACAACATGGAAGATGCATATTGTAGATAATGCATAACAGTGTCACTGTTAGCCTCACACACATACAGTGCAATGCCATGATATAGGGCTGAAATACTTGTGTAAATAATGTTCCCAGTTCCCTGCTCTAATAACCCCTTTTAGCAGACAGGTGCAACAAACTGGGAAAAAATATGTTAGTACATTTTTGAGGGCAGAAATTCAGTTTGCCCATTTTTAACAGACAAAAATCACAAAAAACAAATCACAAATTAGAAGTCAGGGTGATGAAATGCCTCTGAGCTGCTGCAAATCAAAAATGACTTTGTTCTTTAAAGGGAAATGTTGGATTAATATCCCTTGAGTACAATCAGCTCCACCCTAACTAAAAAGCAAAACAAAAAAACTACCAAAAGGAGGCTACCAGACAACTCTCCAATACCAAATGCTACAGGCCACTTTCCTCAGATCCCACTGAGGAATACACTAAGAAACTGCACCATCTACTCAGGACACTCCCTACACTAAAACAGGAACAAATCAACATACCCTTAGAGCCCCGACCGGGGTTATTCTATCTAGTGCCCAAGATCCACAAACCCGGAAATCCTGGACACCCCATCATCTCAGGCATTGGCACTCTTACTGAAGGACTGTCCAGATATGTGGACTCTCTACTCAGACCCTACGCCATCAGCACTCTTAGCTATCTCCATGACACCACTGATTTCCTGAGAAATCTACAATGCATTGGTGATCTTCCAGAAAACACCATCCTAGCCACCATGGATGTAGAGGCTCTCTACACAAACATCTCACACACAGATGGAATACAAGCTGTCAGGAACAGTATCCCTGATGATGCCACAGCACAACTGGTTGTTGAGCTCTGTGACTTTATCCTCACGCACAATTATTTAAAATTTGGTGACAATATCTACTTCCAGACCAGTGGCACTGCTATGGGCACCCGCATGGCCCCACAATATGCCAACATTTTTATGGTTGACCTGGAACAACGCTTCCTCAGCTCTCGTCCACTCACGCCCTTTCTCTACCTACGCTACACCGATGACATCTTTATCATCTGGACCCATGGGAAGGAAACCCTGGAAGAATTCCACCATGATTTCAACAGCTTCCACTCCACCATCAACCTCAGCCTGGACCAATCTACACGGGAGGTCCACTTCCTAGAGACCACAGTGCAAATAAGTGACGGTCACATTAACACCACCCTATACCGAAAACCCACCGACAGCTGTGCCTACCTTCATGCCTCCAGCTTCCATCCTGGACACACCACACGATCCATTGTCTACAGCCAAGCGCTGAAGTACAACCGCATTTGCTCCAGCCCCTCAGACAGAGACCAACACCTATAAGATCTTCACCAAGCATTCTCAAAACTACGATACCCGCACGAGGAAATAAGGAAACAGATCAACAGAGCCAGATGTGTACCCAGAAGCCTCCTGCTACGAGACAAGCCCAAGAAAGAAACCAACAGAACTCCACTGGCCATCACATACAGTCCTCAGCTAAAACCTCTCCAACGCATCATCAGTGATCTACAACCCATCCTGGACAACGATCCGTCACTTTCACAGGCCTTGGGAGGCAGGCCAGTCCTCGCCCACAGACAACCTGCCAACCTGAAGTATATTCTCACCAGCAACGACACACCACACCATAATAGCTCTAACTCAGGAACAATCCATGCAACAAACCTCAATGCCAACTCTGCCTACGTATCTACATCAGTGACACCATCACAGGACCTAACCAGATCAGCCACAGCATCACCGGTTCATTCACCTGCACGTCCACCAATGTCATATACGCCATCATGTGCCAGCAATGCCCCTCTGCTATGTACATCGGCCAAACTAGACAGTCCCTATGTAAAAGGATAAATGGACACAAATCAGATATTAGGAATGGCAATATACAAAAACCTGTAGGAGAACACTTCAACCTCCCTGGACACACGACAGCAGATTTAAGGGTAGCCATGCTGCAGCAAAAAAACTTCAGGACCAGACTTCAAAGAGAAACTGCTGAGCTTCAGTTCATTTGCAAATTTGGCACCATCAGCTCAGGATTAAACAAAGACTGTGAATGGCTCATCAGCTACAAAAGCAGTTTCTCCTCCCTTGGTGTTCACATCTCAACTGCTAGAAGAGGGCCTCATCCTCCCTGATTCAACTAACCTCGTTATCCCTAGCTATCCTCGTTATCCCTGATTCTTGCTTACATATTTATACCTGTCTCTGGAAATTTCCACTACATGCATCTGACGAAGTGGGTATTTACCCACAAAAGCTTATGCTCCAATATATCTGTTAGTCTGTAAGGTACCACAGGATTCTTTGCCTCTAAAACAAAAAATGTAACTTTCAAAAGTTTTAGAACTGCCACTCTGCATGAACAGTAATCTTCCAGCTCCTGGAAGGATGTATAGCATAGACACTCAGGGGGAGTTCACCTCTCCATATGCACACACAACTCCCATTAGCATTAATAAGTTACATGCATGCATAAAGAGCAGCATGTACCCCTTTAAGCATGTATGAGTGGCAGTTGCAATGATACAAGAGAACAGAATAGCTTCTCTGGAGCCATTAGTGGTCTGTCTGGTAAAAAAAAAAAAATCTGTATACAAAGGTGTGCCCAATTAGATACACAGTAGACCTCTAATCTCAAACCATAAGAGACACCAAGCACAGCTACACACAATAGACAAAGGAACTGCAGCGTCAACAGATTGCCTTTAAAGAAATCTCTAAGTCAATCGTTCTCAGATTTTTGTATTGGTGACCCCTTTCACACAGCAAGTGTCTGAGTGAGTCCTCCCTTATAAATTAAAAGAAACCATTATTTAACATTATTATAAATGCTGGAGGCAAAGTGGGGTTTGCAGGTGGAGGCTGACAGCTCATGACCCCCCACATAACAACCTTGTGACCCCCTGAGGATCACAAACCCCAGTTTGAGAACCCCTGCCCTAAGTATGATTTTCTATATACAGACTGCATTTGAAAAAAGTTTCTAAAGCCCTTTTATAAAGGAAAAAGCACATAAAATGGTAGTCTGCATCTTAAACCTAAGGTTGTCTTCACTGCAAAAGCAGTGTGTTTTGACACCAGGATAGCTAACTGGAGAGAGCTATCTTGCTGAAAAATCCTAGGGGAGACAAGGCACTGTCATTTTTACCTCAATGGTGGCTAGTCAACATCTGACCCATTGAGGTACAAACTATCTATGCCCTGTCTCCATTAGGACTGTCATGTAAAAACACGCCTTTTTGCAATGAAGACAAAGCCTAAGAGTTTTTTCTTTTATAAAATGTGCCATTAAAAGAAGACAAGATGTGCACACAAAACTAAGCAATAGTGAAGTTGCAAAAGAAACCAACAACTGGCATGAAACCAAAAGAAACCGCTGACACGCCTTATCTCCCTTCCCTTGGCCTGCCCCGTATAAATAGTACCGCACAATACTATACCGGAATGGGTATAGTACAGAACACAACAGCTCAAACAAGTGATGATGCAGTATTTAGAAGTATTACAGAGGAATACTGTAGGGTTTTGTATTTTTTAATTAGGGTGTGTGTGGCAAAACAAACCAGTTGAGAATCCTGTAATACCAGGCAGAAATGGGGTAAAGTAAGGACAGAATTAATAACCTTGACTTTGAACTTCCTGATTTTGGTCAGTGCCATGTGACAATGGTAAAGAATCACAGAGTTGCTTTCTTCTAACTCTGAATAAAGAACTTTTTCCCCTTATTCTAATACAACCCCCTAAAGCTGCTCTCTCTTTCATTACTGTAGAACTTCTGCCTAGAACTTTCCCTAGCCCCCTTCCTGATATAGATTTAAAGAAACATTATATATATCTTCACAGTCAGCCTAATATAGAATCTGATCACTCATTCCCATAGGAAAAGCAATTGGTAGGAAGGATTTCTCCCTAAGGTCTCTGCAGTGTTTTCTCTTGACTTGCCCCCAAAATCATGAGATTTTTTGTTTTGTGCTTTATTTATGATACAATTCAGGGACTCTGTCTATATATAGCCTACGACTTCTGCTGTTTATGAAATTGTTCTATCATGGAATGCCTCAATGTGTAGTGAGTCAACTATCAATTGACAGGGCTGTGTCATGTATCTGCCAGACAAGGGACAAAGGTGGGTTGCTAAACCTTAATGGAAAAAGAAAAGGAGTACTTGTGGCACCTTAGAGACTAACAAATTTATTTGAGCATAAGCTTTCGTGAGCTACAGCTCACTTCATCGGATGCATTCAGTGATGAAGTGAGCTGTAGCTCACGAAAGCTTATGCTCAAATAAATTGGTTAGTCTCTAAGGTGCCACAAGTACTCCTTTTCTTTTTGCAAATACAGACTAACATGGCTGCTACTCCTAAACCTTAATGGTCACCTATTCTTGTGGAAATCTCTTGGGACAATGGGTTGGCCGAAGGTAAGAGAACTAGTTCCTCCAACTTCTCTACAGGGAGTGGGGAAGTGGAGAAAGGAAAATTCCCAAACAGGACAAACGGATAGATGTGACAAAGCAGGGGCTTTAAAAAGTCTCACGGAGGGGAACAAAAGCTCAGGCTGTTGGAGGGAGGAGCAGGAGAGAGGGGGCAGCTTTCACAACAGAGGAGACCTTGTTTAAGAGTGGGACCAGCTCAGGTCAAAAGAAGCTAACATGGAGCTTAAAGAGAGAGAGAGAGAGTGTGTGTGTGTGTCCATGATAGGGAGGAGAAGCCATGAGCTTCAGGAGAAGGATCCTGGATACCCAGAGGACTCTGTCCTAAGCCCAGAGAATACTCCAGAGTGGTGAGGAAACTGAGGTGGGGAACTGTGTACAGGTAATTTTGTCTAAATCTGCATATCTTCTGTGCTAAATAAAGAATAATTTTGTTCAGAAATCCTTAAAAAGTCTGTGTCTGTTTACTTTACCTACCACATACCCAGGAAAAGATTAACATACATTTAGAGTTCCCACAAGACTGGAGCTCTGGGATGGGGTGTACTTAACTTACTAAGGAGCTTGACTAGTCAGCACTGGTCCTAGGGGCAGCTGGGCTGTGTTGCCTCATTTCAGTGAAGGGGTAACAGACAGAGTGCCTGTGTCTAGGAAATGTGCCAGACAGGCTCAGGGAAGAAATAGTACTGGAGCCTAGAGAAACCCAGGGAAACTTAAGAACACATGGTCCTAGTATGGTGTGACACAGACAGCACCCAAGTGAATGCTGAGCAGAAAAAGCTCTACCAGGACTGGGTGTGACAATCTGCCTTCTTGTTTTGAACCTTTCAGTTTTGGGTTTTCAAGCTCTCCTCCACTACCATCAGGGCTAGAGACTCTTTTCAAATGAAAACTGAGATTCTCATATGACCACATGACTCCAGGAGCTAGGGCTTTACACAAGACCCCAACATCATGACATTCAGGATAAAACTGTGAGAGCTTATAACATTGGTTGTCTGCTGCGGCATAGACTGTGGGGCCCACCCAGTGCCCCTGCAGATCCTGAGATGCCCATTGATGTAGGGATATCAGCAGGAGGCCAGGGCTCAGGCCCCTTGCCTCCACGGTTCGGCTCTGTTTCCTTGGCAACACCTTCCCCTACAATGAAGTCATGCTGCCAGGGCTCCTGCAGCCAATGGCTCCTCCTGGAAAAAAGGAAGTAAATAGAGGGTAATATAGGCTGTATTACACCTCTGTCCTTAGCTGCGGTGGGCTGGTGGCAAGATGATGCACATCCCTTCCAGCCCTTCTCCTGGTCTATCCCACAGCCCATTCACTCCATGCTCTCTTCCTCCTTTGCAGAACCTGGCAGGCTCACGGGGACGATACCACACATAGGTGACTAAGCACTCCTTCCAGGCAGAAAAGAGGAGGTTGTGTGTGGAGGTGCCTCTCTGTGTGTATGGATCTAGGAACCATGCCAGGGCCCACCACTTTTTTTTAAGTGGCCTGTGAAACATCTTTCTGCAGTGATATATGATGAATGTTCCCATTAATTAGGTTAGGAGCGCATTCAGTGGGCACACACAGATGGCTCTGAAATCACACCAATGCAGTGATTATTTACATAGTGATAGCACACACAGCATGGTAGGTGCTTGGCCCCAGAATTCAGCATTGTGGGATGGCAAAGCTACCCAGGAAGACCCTGTAGTCTAGCATGGTGTTCTCCCATACATAGCACGTGAGAAGTGGTACAGCGGGCTTCGCTCAGGGGCCAAGAGGCCTAGTGGCCAGGTTGTGACCAAACTGTCTGTCTGAGTCTTGGGATGGCTCTTCCAGGCAACCCAGGGGGCCCAGCAGCCAAATCACAGTTTGTGTCCCACCTCCCTCTCCCACTGGAGCCCTCTGGGGTCTCTCTGGTGGCTGGGAAAGGAGGAAAGAAGAGAGGAACCGGGACCCTCCCTCTCCACCAAGTCCTGGTCCAGGGCCTAAGGGCAGAGAGCAAGGGGTAGCTCAGTTCCTTCTGGCTGCTACTCCAGACCAGCCTCCGCTGAGCTGCTTCCTACCTTCCCTGTTTTCCCTTTGGCTTGGGGCATGGACCCAGCCTTCTGCTTGAAGTCTCAGCCATTCAAAGCATCAGCTGGTGGGGAGGAGAGTCTTCCCAGCTCATTTTCAGAGTCCTGTTGCTCCCATGCTCAGGGAGAAGGAAGGAACAGGAGAGGGGGTCAGGCTCCCAGCCAAGCCTTACTGTCAGTCCCAGTCCTTCCCCTGTAGATCAGTGGTTCTCAAAGCCGGTCCGCCGCTTGTTCAGGGAAAGCCCCTGGCGGGCCGGACCGGTGTGTTTACCTGCCGCGTCCGCAGGTTCGGCTGATCGCAGCCCCCACTGGCTGCGGTTCGCCGCTCCAGGCCAATGGGGGCTGCGAGAAGGGCAGCCAGCACTTCCCTTGGTCCATGCCGCTTCCCACAGCCCCCATTGGCCTGGAGCGGCGAACCGCAGCCAGTGGGAGCCGCGATCGGCCGAACCTGCAGACGCAGCAGGTAAACAAACCGGTTCGGCCCGCCAGGGGCCTTCCCTGAACAAGCGGCGGACCGGCTTTGAGAACCATTGCTGTAGATCACCCTGTCTCAGTGGCTACAGCCTATCTGCCTTCTTGGAGCCTCCTTCATTCTCCCCTGGGCTGGGCTGGGACACCCTTTTAAGCAAGGGGAGGTGCCTCCTTGGCCCAACACTGATCCACCACTCCTAAGTGTGGAAGTTTACACTCCATCAGACGTAGTTTAACTCTACATCGTGGAATCTTAAAGGATTTTAATTTAACCATAATTTTATATCCCAAATGGGTCCGGAAATGGGTAATACATTATCATATCAGCTAATTAAGAAATCAGTTGTCCTTCATGACTGCCTGCATTTATCTGAACCACAAGTGATATCCTGCATGAGGCTAGAGTAGACAATCAGTATATGCCATACTACATATTGCAACATGGGTAACTGATATAAAATGAGATTAGTGATGGCCTGAGACACAACAATTTAGAACAGGTTCCAGATTTTGAATACTGCAAAATTCAGGAGTATTTGGATCCAGGGCTTTGATTCTGTGCAATGTGGGGCTAGCAGACAGCTGTGGAATTTGGAAGGGGATTCTGAAACGCCCCTTAGCTCCAGTACAAAGCTTCCGGGTGTTCAGATCAGGATTTTGGCAGTGTCCTATTTTTAATTCATGCAGGGGAAGACAGGTCAGAGGAAGAGTAAAGACACATAATCTAATTTTCATTTCATCCATTAACCATGCATGATTCCAAATAGCTATTTAAGAAGGTGGTATTCTAAAGAGATCTCTGCACAGACAGGGAAAAATTCTGTGTTGTTCTTTTGGTTTGAGTGCGTCTCCTAGTAGCCCCCTCCCCACATACACCACCTGCATACATGTGCCCTGGGAACAACTACATTCCATTGCTGCTTCCCCAAATCCTTTTGTTAAATCTGCAATGGTTGGGTGCACATCTAGTATCATCCCTCACAATTCAAGCAGAAAAGAGCAGCTCTGCAATTTTAATCCCACCTGATCATGAAGTTCTGAGTAAGGGCACAATTGCCAATATTACAGCTTCACAAATAGAGACACAGACCTTGGGCGAGAGAAATTCACTGTGTCTGGAGGAATACAAATTAAAGACACCCTTCTCCACACTTCCGCTGCAACCTGTCAGTCTCCCAGTGCCCTCCTCGGAAACGCCTCTCTTCGTACTTAATGTGAAGAGACTTAAAATGAAAAATAGGAGCATCTGTCCCAGGGGTGCTGGGGCAAGAAGGCTTTTGACATCTGTGGGTAGGGGAAGGAAAGGTGCCCACTCACTCACTCCCTCCTCCCTGGCCAGCGTTAACTAACACACTAGTAGCCACTGAAGCCTTGTCTACACTATGGCTCCTACCGGTGCTACTACCCGTGCAGCTGAACTGGTTTTAACACCCATGGGAATTCTTTGCTAAAATGCCCTAGTGTAATCTCAGCCAAAAAGTCTCTCTGAAAGGGTTAAGAATGGTCTAAATGAGGTGGACTGAGGACCAGGGCAATGAGCAGCGCAAAGAAACTGGTCAGGGGCAATGAGTAGTGTGGAGTAAATATGTTGCCTCTTCATGTTTCACAGCTATTTAATGGGAGTAGATGCCACTTCCACTCCCACCAAGGACTGGTAAGTGATAAGTAAGGGCTTAAAGGAGCATCCTGAGGGGTGTAGGAGGAAATGCTCTGCAAATTTGTTTTCACCCTCTTTCATTCCTCCCCCAGGAACATCATCACAGACACTAAAGGCCACATTTTCAAAAGAGCTTTCTGATTTGGGTGCGTCAATTTTTGGTGCCACTTAAAGATACCCAAAACAAAAGTAACAACGACTTTTCACAATTCTGGCTTAATTTCAGTCCGAAGAGAAAAGGTTAGGAGTTTCTGCACTGTCAGTGGTGCTCTGTCTATTGTTTAAAAGAGGCAGCAGCTGAGAAAGAAGATGAAACTCACCCTTCCCCCTCACCCCCAGAGCTAAGAAAATGTCTCTGCAACATGTTAAGCACCTGGAAGCCATACTGGTTCAAACTGGCTGCTGGGAGGCATGAAGGGAATCACCTTGTGCTGGAGTTGGACCAGGAGATGAATATATAGCAAGGTATTTACTGAGAATTGATTGCAGCTGTGCAGTAAAGGAGCAACCCCATCAATTTGTTCCCATAAGGCTGCTGGTAGTCACAGGACTGAGTTGTCACGGCCACAGATTGTGAAACCTTCTGCTAGTTATATCTGAGTAGATTTATTCAATTTAGTCACTGAATATAACATGTTCCCAAAGGGTTTAGAATCCGGATAAAGTTGTTCCTAGTTTAGATACTGAAATCTTAGTGTAGAACCTTTTCATATTAGTTAAATCTTTTTCATCTGTTTAGGACACTACAGAAGGCTGTATGATAGTTTTGCTGCTTCTGTCCAACATTCTGAGAGAAAGAGAAATCTTTAATTTCTAATTTTATAAGTGACCTAATTGAACACTGTGACTATGTGAGGTTTCATCTGTGCATATTACCATTCCACACCACTGCAGATCAAATGCTGTTGTAACAACTGTGTCACTGGGAACATGGGCTGGATTTGGTATATTGTCTCTTAGGATCAACCCCCTAAAATATTAAGAGAGACTAAAGCATAAGCGCAGTTCTCAGATACCTCCCCCCGCCCTGACTGAAAATGTTAAAATATTTGGTTGGTATAATAGGAAAATTATCACAGGGGAATATACTAGAGTAAATAACACAATATAACATACAATGGTCGCAGGCAAGTTATAGTATAGTATAGCTTACAATATTAGATTCTTCTAACATGGTTTATTCTGCTGCTTTTCCTGTCCATTTGAAGAACCTGGATACAGTTTTCAGCCTTATTTGCTCATTGCTGATTCAGTGTTATTTAACTGTGCCCCTTTGTTTTCTGTACAACCAATTGGATTAACGGTCTCCTGGCAAATGTCATTGTCTCTTATGAGTACCTATGGATGAGTGCATCTAGGATCACAGTAGTTAGACAGGGCTCAAAAAATCCACTTACCCCGGGCGAGTAGAAATCTTTTCTGGATCACTACAATCAACTTCTGCAGAATCTAAACTTCCTTTAAAATAAAAATAATAATGGGCCAGATTCAGTGGTGTAACACGCATTTACAACAGCTGAGAATCTGGTCCTAAGTCTCTAAAGGTATGTCTACACTGCAATAAAACCCCTGCGGCTGGCTTGGGTCAGCTGACTTGGGCTCATGGTCTTGCACTGTAGGGCTATAAAACTGCAGTACAGATGTTTGGGCTCGGGTGTCAGCTAACACGGGCCAGCCGTGGGTGTTTATTGCAATGTACACATGCCCAAACGCTCATGGCTGTGAAGAAAGCCTTCCAAAAATGAACCGAGTGTAAATTGATTATGTGATGTCATCCAAAGTCTTCACTGGAACTGCTTCAGTGTGCTGACTTTGTGGAGGGCCCAGTTACCACCAGTGTTAGGTCTCCGGGGAGGAGGGGCTCCAGCTGCTGCTGTTAGGAGTAGGTTGCCCTGGGGGTGGCCATGTTGGATAAGGGGCTGCTCTGGAGTAAGGGCCATTAGGGGAAGTACCACCACACAGGGCCCAACTACTCCAGCAAAGCGCTCTCCCTGTGCGTACAGGGCCCTGGGCAACATGATACTGCTGCTCCACTAGAAAGCTCTGTGTCCACCACAGAGTTCAGCCAGCGGTTTTCAGGACCAAGAGGTGGGAATACCTGACCAGTGGGAGACCAGTGGGTAGGAGGCAGTCTGACTCAAGGCACTGGCATATTTTGGTCCGGTAAGTAGGGATAGTCCTTGCACTAGTAGGTGTTGGGCATATTTTTCAAGCTGTGGTGGCTACTAATGGAAATGACATTACATTTTTGAATTCACACTCTGGTAATCATGCCTATGTTCTCCTATAGATTAGATATTAAAGTGAAACCAAAGACCTAGAAGATCAATGTAATGGTACAGAAAACATTTGAAGCCACAAATGAAATCTCTACTATACCTATGAGATAGCCCTGTGCATCTCTAGCAACATTTCCTATAACTAAAAGTCCCTGGAATACACCAACACCTTGCAACATGTGACACTGGTCAGTTTTAATCCCCTGATCCTGCAACAATTTATGCACATGCTTAACTCTGAGTAGTCCCATTAACTTCACAGGGACTCCTGGTGTGTAAAGTGAAGCACACGTGTAAGCCTTTGCAAGACTTAGTCCCTGGACAGCAGAACTGAAGTTGTGTATTTTCTCCATTGGCTCCTGCAAGAAGGCAGTAAATATAGATTTTCTGTAGGAAACAAAGTTCTGTAAATGTGCACAAACTTTTGGTGGATTGGATACTATTATGACTAATGCGTGCACACAGCAGGGCAATGATGAGTACCCCGAAAGGCCAAATAATAAAGATGTAAGGGGAAATTTTCAAAGGCACAAATGGGAATTGGAGGCCCAAATCCCACTGACGTTCAGTGGGAGTGGGATGCCTCACTGCCCTTTCCACCTTTTAGAAATCTCCTCAAAAGCCATGAGAAGAAGACTGTGTGTTCTGACAGACTGTACCTGCAGTCAGGAGGACAGAGGAAGAGTGGAGCCACTTGGTCAATTTTAGCCTCTTTATTAAATACCTTAACTGCATCTTGAGCCAAAATACATACAGGGAAACCCTCTGATGCAAACCCTGATAAACTAATATACCTAAAAAAGAATGACCTTCCAATCTTACTGAAAGACAAGCAGCTTTTGATAAATGGTGTTTTAAATGAATACAATTGTGTGCCAAACCAAGATATAGTTCATAAAGAGCTGTTATGAGAGTCCAGTGGAAAGAATAGCATTCTGTTGTTGTTTTTGTTCACTTGCTTGATCTACAGGAAGCAGCAGACAGCTGAACTCTCAGCGGTTTGATCGGTTTTTCTTCTAAGTAAGAGTGCTTAGCAAACTACACATTGTAAGCAATGCCAGGGTGCACAATCCAAGCTCTGTTAATACACTTTTGGATTTTGACAGGGACCTCAACAACATGGAATAATCCTCCTCAATTTACTGAAGAAGCCCCCAATTTTGAAGTTTTTAAACTGTTAGTGGCTGATCACTTGCAACAAATATGCTGCTGCTCCTCTGCTAATGATTGCATTTTTAAACATTCATGATAAATAGGGCTCTACCAAATTCATGGCCATGAAAAACATGTCACGAACTGTGAAATCTGGTCTCGCTCTGTGAAATCTGGTCTTTTGTGTGCTTTTAGCCTGTACTATACAGATTTCACAAGGCTAGACCAGCGTTTCTGAAATTGGGGGTCCTTACCAAAAAGGGAGCCGCAGAGAAGTCGCAAGGTTATCTTGGGGGGGTTGCGGTATTGCCACCTGTACTTCTGCGCTGAATTCAGAGCTGGGTGACCAGAGAGCAGCGGCTGTTGGCCATACCATGCCACCCTTACTTCTGCACTGCTGATTTCAGAGCTGGGTGGCTGGAGAGTGGCGGCTGCTGACTGAGGGCCCAGGTCTGCAAGCAGCAGCACTGAAGTAAGGGTGACAATACCATACCATGCCCTCCTTACTTCTGCGCAGCTGCTAGTGGTGGCTCTGCCTTCAGAGCTGGGATCCTGGCCAGCAGCCGCTGCTGCTCTCCAGCTGCCCAGCTCTGAAGGCAGCGCCGTCAGCAGCAGCACAGAAGTAAAGGTAGCAGTACCGCAACCTCCCCTACAATAACCTTGTGACCCTCCATCCCCCCTCAACTCCTTTTTGGGTCAGGACCACTACAATTACAACGCCATGAAATTTCAGATTTAAATAGCTGAAATCATGACATTTATGATTTTTAAAATCCTATGACTGAAATTGACCAAAATGGATCGTGAATTTGGTAGGCCCTAATGATAGAGGCCATTCTGTGTGTGTAAAGAAGATGTCTACTGCTGCTTTTCTCAGGGACACCATTGAAAATGAGTGGGGTAGTTCCTGCTTAAGTATTTCAATCCAATTTTAATATTTCCCCCACACTGTATGAATCTAGAACAATAATACAGTCCTATTCGCAAAAAAGAAGCAAGTGATGGGCGGGAAAAGCGTACTGAACTTGCGCAGAAGGCAATGTTTTTAAAATTAACATAACCGCTATTTTAATTTAAAAATACAAAAAGAAAACCAACAAAAACAGTAAAAAAAAGACCAGCTCAGAAGAAGCTTCAACCTCTCTTCAGAACAACTTACAAGCCTCAGCTTCTCACAAACCCTTCTGTTAAACAAAGGCTCATACAGTGTTGTAGCTAGGTCAGTCCCAGGATAAAAGATACTACCTCACTCACCTTGTCTCTCTAAAGACTGATAAATACATTTTAATATAAATAAAACAACTAAAGCAGCTAAACCTAACGGTTGCAAAGGTCCCTGAATCTCTCACAAGTCTTAATTTTGTATTTGACACCTAGATACTATGGTGATGAGCTCAACAGAAATATATAAAATAAGAAAGAAGAAATGACAGACTGAGCTTCACAGCTGACCAATGACCATCCAATTCTAAAATTCATAATCCTATTTTTTTACGGATGAAAAAAAAAAAGGAAACAAAATGTTGTTGGTTTTGGTCATCTGTAATGCCCAGAGGGGCCAAATGGATCTGATAAAGAATTTCAAAAATTTATTCTGCTCCCAGGCTGAGACTTTGTGCTTAGCTCCTGTCACCCAAATCCAAGTGGTTTTATGCACACACTCAAAATATCTTGGTCCTGATTCTCCACTGCATTACACCAGTTTTACAGCAATGATTCCATTAAGAATCAGGCACTGCGTAAGAAACAATCCAGCCTCTAGCCTTGTTTTCCCCCCTTGAATAAAGCTGTTCTTCTTGGTTTTGGCTTGGTTATTTTCTATTGTCACAATTAAAACCTATTCAATGTTAAGTGTTTTATTTATTTTAGTTGATTTAGTAATGGCAGGGAGAGATGTAGGCGTGTACACTGTTTGCCCAACTTTTTCATCCCTCAGACTAGTTTATAAGTGAAAAGCCCTGTCTCACAGATGCTGTTTGGGACCCCTCCAATGCCCCAGTGCTAGGGTCAAAAAATATTTCATTCTACACACCACCAGAAAGGGCTTGGTGGATCACTGCTGATCCCTGGATCAGACCAGCAGACAGTAGTCTGGAGGTCGGAGCAGAGAACTGGGAATCTGGAATTCTTGAGTACCAACTCTGACACTGACTCTCTCTTTGGCTTTAGGCAAGTCACTAAAGCCCATATTTTCAAATATGTCCAATGATTTTCATTGTTTGAATTTTTTGGTGCCCAGTTTGAGCAACTGAAGGCCAGATTTTGCTGACAGCAGTTAAAGTTGTGGGTGCTCAGCACTTCTGAAAATCAGGCTCAAGCTGGTATCCAAACACTAACACACCTGAAATCATTTTGGAAAATGGTAGCCTGAAACTAATTACCTCAGTTTCCGAAGTGCATAATGGCAATAGCACATATGGGGTTTTGGGAGGCTTAACCTTCTTCCCTTCAAGGTATATGTGCAAGCTGGAAAGATCAAATAGTCAAATGTCTTATAAAATCACAAAGAGAAAAGAAAAAGAAAATCTCAAGGTTTTGTTGCATGTGCTGCTGTAGACAAGCCTGAATGATTCCTTCGGTTCTACTGAGCTGTTTTCTTTAATGATCAGCACATACAATGTGCTATCTACATAACACTTCTGCAACAACCACCTCCAATGGTTTACTGTTCCTGTTCTAGGCCACCCTCATGCCTTGACATCTTCACTCAGTTACACACAGCACTGTTTGGCAGCAGATGACCAAGAATTCACTGCTATAATAGGGATTCAGCCCCTATAATCTACACTTACTAGCAGCATGCACTTACTCTATGCTCCATTAGGGCACTGGGACCTTACTGGAATTATTCTGCCCCAGAGTTAAACTATATGCAGTCTTATTTTCTTGCCTGGGATATCTTAAAGGCTAGGACTTTGCTGCTACCATGACGGTAATTACCCAATTCACTAGGACTAAGAACCGAACCACTCAGTTAAAGCAAGTTCCACAAACAAATTCTTTGCTATGCCAAGGCACAGGCTCTGATTTCCTAACCTCAGAATGTTATCTGGCTACAGTATAGGATTACCATTAGCTCCATACGTCTGTTCTTACAGCAAGGTCACTCTCATGCCATATGGTACCTGAATAACCTTCTTCCTTTCAACATTTTTTTTTAAACTCACACTGTTCATTTGGAGAAGCTTGGATTCCCTTGGCTTTCAAAATCTGCCGACAGCCTTGTGTATTAGCAATGCAAAGCAAAGAGGTATTGGCGGGGTGGGGGCTGAAAACCAGTTGAGATATAGAATGTCTTCAGGGTACTCGGCTCTTAAATACTAACAAACATCCTGGAGGGTTTATTTAATTTCCCTTTTCCAAACAGAGGCCCTGATTCTCCTCTTACACTGGTTTTACATCTATTTACTCCTGAGTTGTTACTCAGGTTGGTAGTTACTCCTGAGTTGGACCAGTGGAAGGAAGGCTAGAATCAGACCCAGAAAGTGCAGATTAGGCTCTGCATGGGCAGGGGACTAGTGTAAAGAGTAATATTATTACTACACAGAAGGAGTCTGTACAGTTTGTTACAGCAGGGAGGGTCTTTTGTTAAACTCGCTTTCACAGAATTTCCTCCAGTGTGGGCCAGTGCAGACAGAAAATGGGGCTGTTGTCTCTAGCATTGTGTTAGGAAAAAGGGGTCGTCAATCGTGGAAGTGACTGTTACTCCCTGAGTGGAACAACACACAAAACAGCAGAACAGCTAGAGGAGGAGTTTAAATGACTGGGCTGCTCTTAGAATGGTGGTTGGTCTTATAGTGTATTAGAAGATTTTCCTCCCAAAGGCGCTCCAAGCACCTTACAAATTGAAATATAAACCATGCACAAAGATCACTTCATCCATCGTAGGGCAGTCTCTTCTGGTGAGAAATATACCAGCTGTTTAACAGCACACAGCAACACCAGCCAGTGCCATCAGCGTGTAGAACTGTACAATACACAGAAGAGGATTTAGTTTCTGCCCTAGGGTTTTATAATCTGAGGGCCAGACTGTGTGAATTACGGAGTTGCACTGTCCCAGGAGGAGCTCAAGGCGAAATTGTTCCTCAGGAGAACAGGCAGGCATCTCTCAATCAGGGTGGCATGGAGAGATCTGTGTGCTTCCAGAGGGGCTGATATTGTTCTGGCCCTTAATTAGACACGCAAAACAGTATAAACAAACACTAGATGATTAGATGCAGTTAGGCTCACGATGAGCACAGCATCAGAACCTACGGGCTTGTACACATTACCACTTACGTCGGTGTAACTTATGTCGCTCAGGAGTGTGAATAAGCCACCTCCCTGAGTGACATAAGTTACACCGACCTATGAGCCAGTGGGGGCAGCGCTTCTCCCACCGACACAGCTACTGCCTCTCACGGAGGTGGTTTTATTATGCCAATGGAGAGCTCTCTCCTGTTGGCATGGAGCGTCGTCACCAGGTGCGCTACAGCAGCACAGCTGTAGGCTTCTAGTGTAGACTAACCCTAAGCAGAACAGAACAGAATCCAAAATGTTCTTTAAATGTCATTTCCACCTCTTCCTTTGGGGAGTTAATGCTGAAAGGTTTAGTTTGCTTTAAGGAAGGGTCTGAATTAAGTCAAGGTGGTTGTTAGGCACACAAGAGGGAGTCTGTTTCAAGCACAAGGGGCTATAGGAAAGACAGTATGAAGGCAAGAGTGAGAAGAGGATACAAATAGGTGTTGGGGGGAGGCTTGTGTAGCAGGGAAGGACCAAGAAGAAATGACAACAGAAATGCAGGTAAGACAAGAGTGAGGCCCAAATTTGATGGTGAGGATTCACGCTTGAACTAAATGCAGGACGCGAATGGAAACACTGCACAGCCACCCAGGGGAATAAGTGAAGAAGACAGTAGCAAATTGAAACTATAAGGGAAATTTAGTGACTGTTTCCTTTCCAGCTGAAGATAATGAGAGATTTTCCATCAGGTTCAAAGGGAGTAGGATTGGCAGGCTTTTGGGTAAGAATATCTGACTTGGACTGAGGCCAGGACAGGAGGGCAAACATCAGTCCTTTATAAAAAGTACTATGGGCTCTATGATTCACTTTTAGATTTAATCCCCCCAAAATGACCATTTGAGCAGTACAATGCCCGCTAATGCCACGAGGGGTGGCGCTCTGGTTCAGTATAGACATGGAGGAAAGGGGGACACCAGCTGAATCATCAACATGGCTTCATGCAGCACATAGGTCTTCCTTAAGGCAAGTCCTACCACAGTGCCAGATGCTACTAGCCTTCCATAGCTTGTGCAACCTGAAAAGACTAGCACCAAGTGGTAAGGCTGCAGTAGAGATCTGCCACTCCACAAACCTGACAAACTCTAAAACAGCTTTGGAGAGCTCACATCCCTACAATGTTTAATTGGTCACACAACTCCACTGAAGTCAAGGGAGGTATGATAGTGAATACCTGTCCCCTGATGCAAACATACACAGCTTGAATTCCTGACTCTCCCATTTTTGATGCACAGTATTAAGCCTCCATCACCTCCATGATTTGCAGGCATATCAGTGGGATTGCCCACGATGAGGTGGTGGGGATAAGTGGTAAGTCAGGAAGAGGCTGGCCCCACTACAAGATACCATGCATTCTGCATGATTAAAAGTTAACAAAATGCAATCCCATTAAAAATGATCATGAAGTGCACCATGATTTACTGACCAAATAAATGAGAAATGTATCTGAATAAAATAGTCCTAGACTTACTGCAGTGGCAATACATGATGAATTCCTGATTCTGAGAGGACCATCTCTTGCTATTGGATGACATATATACATTGATTTTTATAACAACATCAATTAGCATAATGGTATCTCCACATATATTACATAAGGTTTTCCCTTTGCAAGAGAAAATTATTGCAAGCCTGCAGGTCCAAAGTTGCAAAGAGCAAGGAAGGAAAAAAAGGACTGCAAACAGAATCTTTGTCTTTGATTATGTATATCAGAAGTCCCACCCCCTGGATTTTATGTAATTTTGAAGGCACAGGAGCAAAGTTCAAGGAAGTGCAGGCATCGTGCAGTTAAGTGGCACTCATAGAGGTTTGGTTCTTCCGTGGTTGCTGAGCTAATTTTGTGAGGAAGGAAAAAAATTACAAAGAGGACTCTAAGAACTCGAGAAAAATGTTTCTCCAGTTTCATTCACACACACACAGGGAGCTAGACTGTGCAATCCTTAGTTGCACAAGTAGTCCCACTGATTTCACTGGGATTACTTCTGTGCATAAGTGCTTGCCAACATAAAAAAGGAATGCACAATCCAGCATAGGGACAGTAAAAGTCGTGGGGTAAATTGGGAAAATGAACAATTTAGGGGAAGAGAGAGGGAGATTTTCCAGTTACCTGGGAATCAATCAACTAAAATTATCTTTACTTAAATAAATCCCTGATAGGCGATAAAAACCACACAGAAAAGAAAATAGTACATCACTGTTCAGTACTCATGGAAGTGTTGGGAATTCAAGCCAATTACCTAATGACTTTCCAAATCTCCATATCCTTCCAGAGAAAGAAACTGCTATGAAAACCTGAGGATTTGCATGATAATTGTTGTTCATGGCTGAAGGCTTGTCTCCATTAAGGCTTTTTACAATGCAAACACCACACTCCAGTCACCCTCCACACAGTGCAGATGTTCTCACCAGGATACACCACGGCTTGCACCAGTGCAGCTTATAGTGTTCTGAAAAACCCGTAATGTAGAGGAGCTCTAAGTCTACACTAGCCGACTTCATAGCCGTAATTCACTACTGGAGCCAATCCATGAATAATAGCAATATGGATGCTAGAGTGTAGACAGGGCACAGGTACTTCTGCCATGGTGTCATCTAAACTGCACAGTGGTAAAAACACACAAACCCTGTTTACAATAGAGCTTCCAGCAGTGCTGGCACTACTTGGAGATGCACAACTAGTGAATTATAGCTAAGAAATTTGCTAGGGTAGATAAGGACTATTTGGCTATATAAACCCAGACATAGGCTATTTATAGCCAAATAGTCCTTATCTACCCTAGCAAATTTCTTAGCTATAGTTCACTAATTGTGCATCTCCAACTAGCGTCAGCAGTGCTGGAAGCTCTAGTGTAAACAGGGCTTGTGTGTTTTGTATATATATGAATGTGTATGTGCATTTGTACTGAAATGGACAGGATACAAATTATAATAAAAATAATTAAAAGTAATGTTTGTTGGCACAAAATCATGGATTCACTCACTAGACAGAACTCTTCTCTATAAGAAACGAAGCAATCAGTGGGTTTTCCACGAGGGCAGTGGTGCAAGGAAACCAAGGATAAGGCAGAGTGGGTGGGGGGAGGAACAGCCAGGATTAGTATTTCAAATAAGAAAAAATTACAAAAAAGAATCGGGTCTGAGACATGACAAATGATGTCAGAATCACTAACAAAACAAAGTGAGAGGGAATTAAAAAATACGCTCAGCTGTGAGACTATTAAACTACAGTCAGAGAAAAATGATAGATGTGAAAAGGCACAGAGAGAGAGAGAGAGAGAGAGAGAAAGATCAGGTGAAAGAGCCTCTTCACAAGAACACAAATAGTGGTGCACAAATCTTCTAATGTAAGACAACAAAAGAAGCCAAATCAAACAATTAACACAAATACCAGTGACAAAAAACACGGATAGGGAAGGGGAAGGTGGAGTAAAGATCTGCTCACAAATCTGTTCTAGTAGTGGCTGGTGTGCGTAGAGGTTTGAACAACACTCGAGTGAAATGTTTATGAATAATAAGAGGTCTGTGTTCAACTGGTCTTTATGTGACTGCACACACCCAGTGGGAAGTATTCTGGTTGAGTGACTATGCGTGTCTGTGCGTGCACGCGCACACACACAAAAAAGAAAGCAAGTGAGTGAGGAGTGGAACTTTTCTCTCCCAGGGAGTAGAGCTGTAAGGGCCTCTCCATTTTTCATGGGTCCCTTTCTCCTAGCGGCTGTGCTTTCTTTCTCCCTCCCCCCCGTCATTGCCATGGCTGCATTGTGACTGACCTTGAGCCTTTTCTGCTGCTTCATTAGCATCAAAATCGTATGCTCACAATGCATCTGCCACGTCTACCATTCGTAGCCAAAACAACCTCACTCAAGCTGTGACTGGGTCTGCAGGTGACACCTGTGCCCATTTCAAGGGTGCCCTTGGAAAACATCCTACCCTTTATGTAATCAGAGTCAATGATTTTTTTAGAGTAATAGAGTTAGTGCTTCTCTAAGCACTGGGCAGAACTGGAGATGTAATCCCATTGTTATCTGCAAAGCAGGTGCAGTAACTGAGCAAGGGAAATGGAAACTTTTGAATCACCACTGTCAATGTATCATGAATTTGGTCATAGAAAAGACTGCTCTGTGCCCAGACGATGGGAATAGCTTGTCTGTCTGCCTAGTGCTGGATCGACCGTTCTGGTGACTGAAATTTTCTGTTTATCCTTAAAACAGGTACAACATGTTCATATGACACGCAAGCCTTCTAAGACCACCCTCTGAGTGTGCCATGCCATACCATCCTGTATTTCCCGCAGCTCCCCTTGGCCGGGAACGGTGAACTCCGGCCGCTTGGAGCTGCGGGCGGGCGTGCCTGGGGACGGTCAATGTAGACAAACTGTCTCACGGCCTGCCAGCAGATTACCCTGATGGGCTGTGTACAGCCATAGGTTGCCCACCACTGCTCTAAACAGCCTTTCTTTGGGCCCTTAGCCCTTGTGGGGTTAATTTATGCAAAAACCTTCCCATGCCCATAACAAGTCCTAAAACCACAGTGCAGACAATACGCCAGAATCTGCTCAGGTGCCCCTCATCCCCCACCATGCCCCAGCTCTCCAGCCTCAGCCTTCTCTGGCCCTCAGGCTTTGGCTTTCTGGCTCTGAGAGCCAGCAGGCATCTCCCTCTACTGCCCTCAGCCTTCAGCTCTCTCCAGCCTTCTCTGGCCATAGCTCTCTGGCTCAGAACAGGCAGCAGGCTAACCCTTCCACTGACTTCCTTGCCTTCAGCCCTGTTCAGCCTCTTAGCACTAGTTTTGGCTCAGGAAGGTCAGCAGGCTAACCCATGCATTGGCTTCCTGCTAATTCCTTCCTCTGTTTTCACAGGGAGGGGCCTGTAGAGAGCTTTCTGCTCTCAACATCTTTCCCCGAAGAACTTCTCCAGGCTCCTGACAGCACCAACTCACCAGGCTGGCTTGTCAGCCTGCAACGGGCAGCATACTCACTTCCTCATTACATCTCTCTCCCTCTTAAACTGTCCCTGGACTCTTTTATTATCTCCCAGGTGCTGCCCCACCCTCTTAATTGATCAAACTGGGAACACCTAATCTGGCACAGGGGAGCTGGACCTGCTCCATTTCTAGGGACCAGCCACCTTGTGACAAGTCTTTAAGGGACTTGTGATTGTTAAAGGTTTCAAGGTTTCAGAGTAGCAGCAGTGTTAGTCTGTATCCGCAAAAAGAAAATGAGTACTTGTGGCACCTTAGAGACTAACAAATTTATTTGAGCATAAGCTTTCGTGAGCTACAGATGCAGCCGATGAAGTGAGCTGTAGCTCACGAAAGCTTATGCTCAAATAAATTTGTTAGTCTCTAAGGTGCCACAAGTCCTCCTTTTCTTTTTTAAAGGTTTTAAGGTATCTTACTGCCTTCTAGTGCTAGAAACAAAGCCCTATACTATGGGAAATGGGAGATTCCATACTATCTAATGTATAAAGTTCTTATTTCTAGCCTTGAGGGATCAGGATTCACTGGACCAAGAATGTTGGCAGTGTAGTTTTTAGTGAGAAAGAAACATTTCTCTCACAGTTTTTCCTCTGTCTCATGACTGGTCAAAGACAATGATGTGACAACAAATATTTAATTCTATTTCCACTGGGCATCACAGTGTCTTGCACCAACTCCTGCAAACTGTGACCAGCTTTATCAGCTGCCATGAAAACTACAGTGCTAAGGAACAGATCTCCACCAATAAACAAATAAGGCCACAAAGAGAAGGAGCTGGGGAGGGGAAAGTAGGATGAGGGGCTAGAGAGGTTAGAAGTGGGGGGATCAGAGGGAGAAAGAAAAATGGCAGGGGAATCAAGGAAAGACAGAAAAGGGATTACAGAAGCAGAGAAACAACAAGGAATACAATAAAACAGATCTTGACTGACTGCAGACTGACTGGACTCTAAGAACTGCACCTTAGAAAAATATTTCCCTTGACTGTGCATGTTGCACTAATGGTGCAGGAACTATCTTGGGAACTATTTCTTTCCTCCAGGCAATATTGAATATAAATATTAATTTAGAATGTAGATTCCTTCAAGGATGTTCTGCCTCATGCCTGTAAGCAGTAGAATGTCACAGAAAAAGGATACATTTCTCCAGGGCAGACATAACCTGCTTTTCAGGCTGACCTTTCTAAAATCTTTTGGTTTCTTTTTCTTAAATAAATTATGTTCTCTTCACTCTCTCCAAAGGGGATAAAGAAAAAAAAAAACTTAGAAATACTTTTATTGCTTAAAGTAGAAGTAGAGCATTTACCTGTAGTGAGGAACTGGGATAACACCTGACAAAACAATATTTTAACAGCAGTGTATTTTCTTGAGCAGACTCAAAGATGAGACTGAGCTCCTGTAATGCATTGAATGCATCCGGTGAAGTGAGCTGTAGCTCACGAAAGCTTATGCTCAAATAAATTTGTTAGTCTCTAAGGTGCCACAAGTCCTCCTTTTCTTTTTGTAATGAGGAACAAATTCCTTTCCTGGGTGAGTGTGAAATGTCACTGAGGAACAAAGGCAAAACCTTAAAACAAATGTTTGGTGTAGTAGGCCAAGGAAAAATGAAGTTACTTCCCCCTCTGTAACTTGAGGTTCTTTGAGATGTGTGGTCTCTATCTGTATTCCACTGTGAGTATGCATGTGCTCAATGTACCCAGAGCTGGAGAATTTTGAAAGCAGTGTGTGTTGGTATGTGCATGTACCCTTGCTCTCTTCGCACCTCCAACCAAGGAGATAAAGAGCGGGGTGGACCAACCATCTTTCCAGTTCCTTCCCTACCATGAATCAAAGATGATCTGAAGCAAAGTGGAAGGAAGCCGGGTAGTGGAATACAGATAGGGACTACATATCTCAAAGAACCTCCAGTTACTAAAGTAAATAATTTCCTCTTCTTTGAGTGCTGGTCCTTATGTGTATTACACTCTGGGTGACTGAAAAGTAGTTCTCAAGTAGGAGGAGAGTGCAAGGATGGAGATTGCAGAGCTGAACCAAGGACTGCCATGTCATTCGAAAGGAAGCATTAGCGGAGGAGTCCTGCACCAAAGGAAAATGCCTTGCAAGTATGTGACTGGAACTCCACAGAGCTGCTTTGCAAATGTACATCTTGAAGCAATGTCATAGACGTGCTTGTGCTCTCATGGAATGAGCCATCACCTGATGAGTGTGATAGAGATTAGACAGCTGATAGCTGAGCAAAATACAGCCCCAGATCCATTTAGAGATTCTTTGCAAGTTCATAAATTCAGACTCATTCATAGACTTTAAGGCCAGAAGGGACCATCATCACCTAGTCTGATCTCCTGCACATTACAGGCCACAGAACCTCACCCACCTTCTCCTGTAATGGACCCCGAACTCTTTCTGCTATGGCAATAAACAGTCTAGCAGATTTTCTGATTGTTTTTGTTCTTTGTGGGTAAAAGGCTAACACCCATCATATATTGAGGGAATGGAGCCTCCTTTCTTCTGCGGATGGGTGTGGTTTTGGACAGAACACAAGTAAGTGAATTGAGTGGTTCAGGTGAAACAAACTACTTTGGGGGTGAATTTAGGTGCAGACACAATGAAACCTTGTCTCTCTGGAATATGGTGTAAGGATGATTTGCCTCCAGTGCTCCAAGCTCACCCACTCTCCTGGCCAAGCTGATGGCCACCAGGAATGCAACCTTCATGGATTTGAGAGATGCCTATGTGCTGGGGTGCAGTTCAGACCAGTGAGAGGTTGTGTCATGACTTGTACGATAACCCTGAGTGTCCCAAAGTGTTTCTACTACTTGTGGCTCCTCGCCTGGGACATACACACAGCCAGCAGCCAGTCTGCACTTTGGGTTCTATATACTATACGGCTCTTATTCGAGCACTTTGAATCCAACAGCCTCCTAGCAGTTATCACAGACGCAGTCTTATCTTTATCACACTTGGTTAATGTTGGCAGGTGACCCCAGCACATCTCCAGTCATAAACTTCCCCAGACCTGTGTGTTCTGTTATGTCTAGTCCTCTCCTGCAACATTCAGAGGAATAAGAAGATCCATTTGCTCCTTTAAGGAGACAAAACCCACCAGCTTCTCACTCACAAGTCTTCCAGCAAAATGGTAGCTGACCTCCCTTCTCAGTCAGAATCTCTTCCAATGGCCCATAGATGCTAGTTCCTTTATCTTCTTGGGTGCAAGAGATAACTTGGGGGTTTCTCCCCTTTCTTTTCTAGTTCAGTGAACCTTAGAAATGGAGCTGAAGCTTCTGAAGCTTATCCCTCAAAGTAAAGTTTATTCAAGCTGTGAAGAAGGCGACATGAGTCTGATGGTAAAGAAAGCTCCATGCTTTTTTTTCCCTCCCACTCATGTTTGCTAAAATGCAAATTGTTTCGTTTCCTGCAATCCCCTCCCAATGCTGTCTTGATGGGTCTGTTTATTACTTATATGTAAACTGAGGTAAAAACACATTTCTTTATTTAGGATAGGTCTGTTTAACAACTTTTGCCTAGGCAGGGCTATGTGGTTTTGAACAAGTAACATCATTCGGGGGGAATTCATAACTTTACATATAATGTTGCTACATACATTTCACTATGACATTATTGATCAGTGAGTTATTAGTTTTCAAGTGACACCTCACAAAGTTTATTTTGTACTAAAAATATTACAATAATGTATAGGGTGTGAATACCAGGTGCTCTGACTAACAAGAAACAGAATATCTAGCTAATGGTTCAAAGTGGGGATTACTGAGCACAGAAAGAATAAGATTCAAGTCCCATTGAGGAGTGATCTTTTTTACTGGAGGAAAGGTTTTGATTAGGCCTTTCCAGAATCTGTTAGTCACTGGGTTAGCAAAGATCAAATAACCCTGTGAAGATGGATGGAACACACAGATTGCTGCCAAGTGGACCCATACATAAGTGATGGACAAACATGTTGTTTTTGGGGGAAAATATAGTCCAAAATAAAAGGAATATCCCCAGAAGCTGTGGAGATAAGTCTTTGTCACGCCCAGTCAGAGAAATACCTCCGCTTAGTTAACTAACATCTTCTAGCGGAACCCTTTCTACTGTTGGTAAGGATGCTTTGAACAGCTTCAGAACATGATCATTCTAAGGCCAACACCCATCCAAAAACTACACTCAGAGATGGAGTGGTTGGGATGTTTGATTTTGACCTTCCCCTGAGCCAGGAGATTGGAAAAGGGCTCAGTGATGAGTGGTGGTGAAGATGACGTCCACAGAAGGCTTGGGAACAAAAACTGTCTGGGCCAGTTGGGAGTGATGAGGATGACCCCACTCTGTCCTGACGAATCTGCCGTAAGACCCGAGAAAGGATTGGTAATGGAGGGAAGGCATAGTTCAGATGATCTGATTGTGAAAGAAATAATAGAGCAAGAGTGGGCAAACTTTTTGACCCGAGGGCCACATCTGGGTGGAGAAATTGCATGCAGGGTGGGGCTGGGGGTTGGGGTGCGGGGGGGAACGCGGTGTGCAGGAAGGAGCTCAGGGGCAAGGGGTTGGGGCAGAGGAGGGGTGCGGAGTGTATGAGGGGGCTCAGGGAAGGGGGCTGGGGTGCAGGAGGGGTGTGGAGTGCAGGAGTGGGCTCAGGGCAGGGGTGCAGGGAGGGGTGCAGAGGGCAGGGGGTTGGGGTGCAGGAGGGGTGCTAGGTGCAGCAGGTGGCTCAGAGCAGGGGGTTAGGGTGCAGGCAGGGTGTGGCAGAGGGCTCAGGGCAGGGGGTTGGGGTGCAGGAGGGGTGTGGCAGGGGGCTCAGGGCAGGGAAATGGGGTGCAGGGTGGGTTCAGGCTCCGGCCCGGTGCCGCTTACCTGGAGTGGCTCTAGGACGGCAGCGGCATGCACCTGGGCCAGGGCAGGCTCCCCCTGCTCTGGCCCCGTGACGCTCCCAGAAGCGGCCGGCACCATGTCCCTGTGGCCCCTGGGAGGGGGTGGGGATGGTCAGAGGGCTCTGTGTGCTGCCCTTGCTTATGGGTACCTCCCCCAAAGCTCCCATTGGCTGCGGTTCCCCATTCCTGGCCAATAGGAATTGTGGGGGGCAGTGCCTGGAGGCGGGGGCAGCGCACAGAGCTCTCTGCCCCTCTCTCCCAGGGGCCGCAGGGACGTGGTGCCGGCCGCTTCCAAGAGTGGCATGGGGCCTGCAGCACCACGGCGGTGGCAATCCCACGGGCCGGATCCAAAGCCCTGAGAGGCCGGATCCGGCTCACGGGCCGTAGTTTGCCCACCCCTGTAATAGAGCGTCACCCTGAGAATGGCATCCTAGGACTCCTCCAATATATGCTGCATTTTCTGTTTGTCTGCAAGGTGAACAGATCCCTGTAGGGGGGTCTCCCATAGAGCAAAAATATTGTTCACTACGAAGTCATATAACTCCCACTTGTCGTCAATAGCAAAACATCTGCTAAGGGAATCCGCTAGCACGTCCTGGTTCCCTGAAAGATAGACTAGCGACAGGGTGATCTGATTGCTGATGCACCAATGCTGATACTACTTTTGCACACAGGGGGATGGGTCTTGCTCCTCTTTGTTTGTTGATATAAAAGACAATCATGATATTGTCTGACGTTATGAAGTGTGGTGACCTTGAATGAATGGGAGAAAAGCCTTGCAAGCCTTTTGGACTTCCCGCAATTCCAAAATATTGATGTGCATCATGGACTCTTGAGATATCCAAGTGCCCTGCACTGTGAAGTTGCCTATATGAGCTCCCCAATCTAACAGGGAGGCCTCTGTAATGATCGTCCTGCCCAGGGAGGAGGAAAGGAAGGGAACACCCACGGGTACCTGGTGGGGATCCTTCCACCATAGCAGAGATGATGTTACTTTGGTGGGAACAGTTACTATGACATTCATGGACTGCTGATTTGGTGAGTACAGTTTCAAGACAGACTTGCAGGCAATGAAGATGGAGTCTGGCAAATGGTGTGCATGAAGCCATATGACCCACTAGAGAAACACAGATTCTGCTGTGCCTGAGGGTAGCTTATGACTTGGTCCATGAGGAGAACATTCATCTCCTGGAACCTGTTCATCGGCAAATAAGCTCTTGCCATGATTGAGTTTAGGGATGCTCTAATTAAGTCTAAAGTCTGCTTTGGGGTTTATGCTGACCGCAAGGAAGACAGGAGTTGAAGCATTACCAAAGTCGACCTGTAGGCTTCTTGATGCATCTTGGCAACAAGAAGCCAGTCGTCAAGACAGGGGAAGATGGTGAAGTCATGATGCTTGATATGATTTGCTATTACAGAGTAATAGCAAAGACCCAAGGCGTGGTAGCAAGGCCGAACGGGAGCACTCTGTATTGAAAGTGGTCGGAGCCCATCATGATTCTGAGAAAACGTCTCTGAGTGGGGTGAATATTTATGTGAAAGTATGTATCCATGTCGAGATCTGCAAACCACATGTCTTTTTCTAGGGATGTGATTATACATGCAGGTGATACCCAGCAAAACTTGAGTTTGCAAATAAAACAGCTGAGATGGCAGAGATCGAGACTGGGTCTCCAGCTGGCCTTCTTCTTGGGTACTGAGTAAAAACCCTTCCCTTGGTACTGAAGAGATACCTGCTTTACTGCACCTTGCTGTGAGAAGAATTCTACTTCTTGTTTGAGACTTCCTTATGAGAATGGCCATTAAAAAGGGGTGGGATAAGGAGTTGTGGAGGGTACAGGGAAGTAAACTCAATTACATAGCCAGAATGGATGATGTTAGCACTCACTTGTCTGTTACTGCATTCCAGATGTGGAAAAAAAGAGTGCTAGATGACCCTCAAAGCATATATAGGAATCAGCAGGTGGTGGTATTATTGGTTTACAGTTCTCATGCTCCCATCAAAAATGATGCTTAGTATGGGTCTGGGGCTAGGATGCTGCTGCTGCCACAGAAGATGCAGGGTAATGGGACTTCTTAATCCTTTGCATCTACCATATAGTGGTAGAATTGTTGAGCCATCAGCCCAGGCTTGTATGATTGCCTATGGAATTTCCTCTTTGGGGCGGGTATATATATTCTCAGGGAACGGAGGGTGGTCCTGGAGTCCTTCAGGCTGTATAAAGACTCATCTGGCTTTTGGTTAAACAGATGAGTTTCATCAAAGGGCAGCCCTCCACAGTGTTTTGGACCTCCCTGGGAAACCTCAAAGTGTGAAGCCATGGTTCTGGATGCATTATATTGGAAGTAACCATTGCCCTCGAAGATGTGTCTACTGCTGACTGAAAAGCAGTCTTGGCAACCGTCTTGTCCTCTTCTATGAGAGCCTGAAATTGAGTTCTATCCTGATGTGGAAGATTGTCAGTAAAGTCTGAAAATTTTGAATAGTTCAGGAAATCATATTTAGCAATCAGTGCGTGGTAGTTGGCTATCCTGAATGGAAGAGAAGAGAAGACCCTTCCTTCCCAACAAGTCGAGATGTCTGCCTTGTTTGTCAGCTGGAGAAGTTCAAGGATGTTGCTGTCTAGAGCGCTGTGGCAACCTGATCGAATAGTTAGAGCAGAATGGGAAAAAAGAAATTCCACCCCTTTGGCTGGAACAAAATACTGTAATATTTTTCTGCCCTCTTATAGGTGGGGGCACAAGTAACTAGCATATGCCAGACTGCTCTAGCTGGCTCCAGGATGGCTTTGTTAATAGGAAACACTATTCAGCTGGAACCGAAGACTGAAGATGCCTGGGAGCTTATATTGAGGATCCTGAACTTCCTCAAGAGAAATATGTAACTCCCCTGCAATTCTGTGCAACAGTTCCTGAAACTGCTTATGGTCATCGTGTCACTAAATCACAGCCTGGTACCAATGGAGCCCTAGATTTTTGGGCTTTCTTGTCATGCCCCTGAGACTTAGGACATTCTAAATTCTCTTGGGTGGAGCTAGAAGACACGCTCAATTTAGGCAGGGCTGTATCTGACTTCTAAGTGGATTTGGAGGAGGATTTACTTTCATGTTTATGAGAATGCTCCCTGATCTCCCAACAAGGGATCTGTGGGGGTAGATTCCCTCACTCCTGAGTTGGACCTCATGGCAAGTGGCAGTAGATGCCCTCTTTGCTGAGTCAGGCTGATGTACAAGGGGAGAGAGGGAGATCCCCTGACCTGGGTCCACCTGAGGTCTCAATGCCTTTTCCACTAGGTGCTTCTTAAGGCAAAGTTCCCACCCTTCCTGGGTACGACTGGGGAACAAGTGGCAGATAGTGCACCTTGCTGTGATGTGGGCTTCCCTGAGGCAGTATAGAGTATAGAATTGATGGTTGTCGCTGACCAAGAAGGAGCACGGATTTTGAAGCCCGGAGTCCTAGGCATTGTCCAGTACTCGTAATGAGGCTAGGGGGTGGGGGGAGGGGGAAGAAGCTCCCCTGGATAGGGAAGCTATCTAACTATAACCCAAGTAAAACTATCATAGAATTCAAACCCAAAAAATTTTAAAAACTATTTACAAATACGTATGTTTTACACATAAATGGGTAAAGACGTCAAAGCTGGAGGTTGAAAGCCTGGGCATGTGGTGCTAAAAAGGAACTGGAGAGTTGGTCGTTCTGCCCTGAACTTTATCTCAACTGGAGGCATGAGGAAAGCGAAGACACATGCATGGACCAACGGACACGGCTTTCAAAATTCTTTGGTTTCAGGGCCTGGAGTGCATTATACCCACAGATGAATACACATAGGGACCAGAACTTGAAGAACCACCACAGGTCTTGGGCTTTCAGACATATGGTGTACTTGATCTGCTCAAGAAGGCATACATCATAGTCAGAATAATACTGTAACTCTGCTAACAAACTTCCACCAGGTTGCCTAGTCTTATATATGATATGGTGACAGGACAATGCAAAGAATGTTATTCATGTCACCCAAAATGTCCCACAAATGTTGAAAAACAGACTAGATGAAGAGCTGCAGTATATGATAGCAGAATTCACAGAACTGAATAGCCAACGGACTGGGTGCACTCCTCAGTAATTGTGAAGAAAAGAGGTTGCTGACTCAGATGCTGCATTGATTCTACGGAGTTGAACACGAACATAAAAAGGCAACTTTTCCACTTGCCCATAAGAAATGAAATGTTTGCTGAGAGGGAAGAAGCCAAATTCTTCAGCAAATCAGATGCATCATCCAGATTTTGGCAGAATCTCCTGAACGTGCAAAGCGCCAAGATTTGCACTTTCAATACAGTATTTGGCAGATACTGCTTTTTATGTTCAGCACCGCAAGTATTTCACTGCACTGCCTCCCATACGCTAGAAGATCTTACAGGAATGAACATGCACATTCACTGACATAACAGACTGGGGCAGCACTGCTACTGAACGTCAGGAAGGATTGCAGACTGTACTTAAATAACCTTAAAATGAATAAAGGCAAATGCCACTTTAAAACAACTGGAATCAGCTACTTAGGGAAACTGACCACAAAAAAATATAATGCCTGCTGATTCCAAGATTCAAGTGCATCTGGCACAGAGATAGAGAAGAAATTCAGAAACTGCAAGACATGTTCCATTATTATGTCAGTATATTCAGAACCTAACTATTCAGCTTGGACAACTCACCCAAGAAAACTCCTTCACAAAGATACAGAATAGGCATGGATATCAGAGTGTGAAAGAGAGTTCAAGGATTTGAACATGTAGTAATATCAGCACCAGTGCAGCAATTCTTTGACCGCAGAGAGAGATCAAGTTCTTCATAGATGCTCCAAAAGAAGGGCAGTGAGCTGTACTGCTACAAAGCCATGGGACTGAATGATTGTTTGTGACTTATGCCACAAGAGTTATGATAGCACCAAAGAGAACGTATACATACGTTGAAAAAAAGCTACTAGGACTTGCACATGGATATACAAAATTTAATGATTTTCTCTGGCCACAGTTTCAAAGCCGACGCAGACCATAACTCACCAATTGCTGTACACACACAAAGACTGGAGAAGCACCATCAAGGATACAGCAATTGCTTCTGAAAGTATAAAAATATGACCCCATATTTCTAGCCAGGACATCACCTTGTAATTGCACATACACTGTTAAGAGAAAGATCTAAGTTATTTCATGCTCTTAGTTAAGTAAATTATTTAAAGCCTGTTTCAGTCAGCACTGAAATACTACAATGGAGAGAACATGGCTAAGTTTGTGAAGCAAAACTTCAGTAGGAGGCAACAGTGGATACCAAGAAGCAAGAGAATTGTCAGACAACTCCATCAAAGCAGATTATGATGTGAATGGTAATGGGGAGCTGGACTCAGCAGCTTCATAGAGATGGATAATAAGGGGCAAGTGTGATGCAGCATTTAAGATATCTGTGGCCACAGGAATATGCTCAAAGTGATCAATGCTACTGCCATATCATATATCCATATACACTCTGCCATATACAGGTAACCAGAAGCCAATGATAATAGGATCCTGTTTGGTGGATACTGGCTCTGGCCCTGTAGATCTTGGGCTTGTTGTGTCCACTGGTGTGATTTCTCCCCTGTGAAGTGTAAGTGTGCCTCTGGGCAGTTTTACTTTATGCTCATGTGGTGTCTTTTCAGGATGCTCAGTAGAGAGGGGAGCATAATATGGTGCTTTTCCTTCTGGGCATGCATTCGTTTCCTTCGGCCACACCCACTTCCATCATGTTGAATAAGAGCTGAGCGCTGCTTGCATGTCATGCTACCCTCTCCTCACTGTGCGTGAGAGCAGCATAACTACTATCATGGTATTATCAGTCTCTCTTTTTCATCACCTTCTTCATTCACTTGTGCAGCATGCAACAGAGGGGGAACCATTAAGCACCCAGTTTTAAACTGTTTTTGTCTTATAGCTTCTTCCAGCCCTGACTGAAACAGTTACCTATTTTCAGAAGGAGACCATCCCGCCCAGCCCTTCCTACTCACCCATGTGGGTTCAGGGACAGGCCATTTAAAATGTCTAGGAAAAATCCTCTAGGAAGGAAAGGCTCAGCAGCAATGTCTGCCAGCAGCATCACTGGGCACGGGGTAGCCATTACCCCTCGCATCCTCATCATGAGAGGACTGAGGGCACATGGCCCCAGGGAAACTTCCCCTCCCCTGCAGCAACATCAGAGCAGGGTTATTGCACAGCCATTCCATCAGCAGCTTCAGACCCTATGAGCTGTGTGAGGTGGTTCGGTGGTGGGAGAGTTGGGGGAAACAAAGGTAAACAAGGACAGAGTTAGGAAATGGGCAGGCCCAATGGCAACTTCACAGCCCTGAACCAGTGGTGCTGGAACAATTTTTATAGTGGGGTGCTTAAGGTGGAAACCATGTATTTGGGTTGTTATTACCACTTCAAGCCAAGGGGTGCAGAAACACCCCCAGTTCCAGCACCTATGCCCTGAACCTCAGCACATACCCTCCATAACTGATCAATAGACTTTCTTTCCTCTTGTACTCACCCCTGCCTCACTCAGTGTGGGTAGAGAGAAGCCTCAGGGTTCCACATGGGCAATCTGAGGCAAGAGGATTACAGAGGGTGGCCACTGGGACTTGTGGGAATACTTTATATTTAAATGGAGAGTTTCACTTCTCCAAGCAGTGGGAGTAGAGAGGGGGCAAATGCCAACAGAACACAGGGATGCACAGTTTGATAAAGGATTTTAAAGGATTTTTTTTTAAATGTTTAACTTGCATGGAACCATCAAACTGTGCACATTGTTAGCCTCTGTAACTGCATAATCCCCTCAGCTGGCATTTCCTAACTTCTGAGTGCTTGACTTTGCAACCTCAATGTTCTTTTAATGTAGTTTTTTATATGCAATCTTTATTTAGCTTGCAAGCTCTTTCAGGCTGGTATTACATCTCCCTAGGTGTTTCTTCAGCTGAACAGCATAATGGGGCCTGATCCTGTCTTGGACCTTTGGGCGCTGCCATATAGAAAGAAAGAAGAATGATTTCCTTTCCTGGCAGCTGCTTCTTCATCAGCTTGACCAGGCTTTACAAGAAACTCTAGTGACTGCTTTCACAAGCAGCTAGAAAGGATCTCAGTCCCAACCCCTGCCTTCCTTCCCACTCACCAAAAAAGGAATTTCCTCATTACTTTAATATTCTACTGGTTTCCTCTTCTGCTGTCCCCCTCAGGTTACCCCTGCTCTTTTTTTCCTGTGCTTCCTCTACATTCCAACACTGCCTATCAATGTTTACCAAAGTCCAGGCACTGAAATGTAGTAGCAGCCCTTCTATGGTCTTCCACAGCCAGAGCCTTCACCAATTAACATGTAAACAGGAAAGAGGAGCTCCTTGTGTGAGACAACAAAGAGGGATTCATAGAGCACCGGGTGCTGCAAACATTCCACCCACAGGAAAGCAGCAGGCAGGGAGGAATACAGGCCCATGGTGACATTCTATAATTTACCCCCATTTTGGAGTCCCTTTCTTCCTCAATTTATCTGACAGTGTGCTTTGGGTAGGGGTTAGACGACCACCTACATTTCACAGAAATAAAGAACAACTGTGAAAAATATAGGTCAAAGCTTGTTTTTAAGGGACCCACAATGTTTAATCCATAGTACAAAGCCCGGCATTTTAATGAGAGGGTATGATCCTTTTAATGATTATTGCTTGAAAATAGTGCTTTTATTTCATCAACTGCTTGTCACTAGCTCCTGACTGCATATGGATCATAGAATGTCTGAGCACCAAAGAAAGGATGTTCCTTAACATATAGGGTAATCAACCATCTAGAATGGGCTTGAGAGAAGAAGAGGTTGAGTGACGAGTCTGCCAGACAAGAGAGTAAAACAGCAGCTGTCCCAGTGTGAGGCTGGTTGGTACTAGTGGTCTGAGCACAATTTTGGTTTTTTAACATGTAAAATTAACTTTTTCATCAGCTACTAATGAAAGAAACGATACAATGACTTGGGATGATAGCCCAGCTTGTATGGCCATCATTACATGGGGCAGCTTTCTGAGTCCAATTTTTGTCTTTCTTTAGAAAACACGTGGAGAGATACAGAAAACAAATGCTAACTGAAGAGTAAACTCTCTGCATGTTTGGAAAAGGGATTTCTGACAAAAGAATTTACTGCTGTTTAGTCCCAAGCCAGGTGATATTGTCAAAGGAGCCCACATAAAACAAGAATGACTTATTTAAGTTTAACATCATCAGCACAGACATATGAACTGACAGCACAGTCCAGGACTGAAACAATGACTGAAAGGCAGTCCAAGTATAATTATCTATGTTCAGCTTAACAAGCATTGAGGCTCCAGTTCTCTCAGAAATCTAAAGCCCCTTACTAATATCTAAAGTAGGATTAAAGCCTTATTTATTATTTTACAAATACATTAAAAAGTTGGGGGGAAACCCAGTATAAGTGGGTCTTCCATCTCAAAACAGGAATTACTATTTCATTGTTAAAGAGCACAAACATAAAAAGTGTAGAAATCCTTCAAAGTAAATCCCTGCCCCTCCATATAATATAGACATTCATCCATGTTTGCTACTCCTTATTGGTTTATTTGAAGGTGATAACCTGGTGGGATCCACACATACCAGATATGGGTAGACAATTATAGAATGTTCCCTGCTCTTTCCATTGTAGTCCTTCACATACCAAAGTTGCTTTAATCATATGGGGCTCAATCCAACTTTTATTTGCTGCAGTGGGAAGCCCCCCTTTAGAATTGGAATGTGCAGGAGTTGGAGATGGTGATGAAAGGAAGAAGAGAATTCTGCAAAGGGGCAAGCTTCTTTAGATCTGCAACTTCATTCTTATATCCAATCAGAAAGTGGTGACCATTTTATTATTATTGCTAGCAGAAGTGTCTAGTTATTGCATAAAATGCTTTTCTCTTGTTGGCCAGATGAAGCAAATCAGATCCACCCTCTATCTGTCCATTTGCTGAGCGATTTCTTCATCCCTGTCCCTACTGAAGTCAGCAACTTGGAAACAATACAATTTATTTTTATATAGTATCCTTCATAAGTAGTAACACAAAACAGTTGAGAAAGAGACGGAGAAACACTTTCCAGAGACAGGATCAGACATGCGGACAGGAAAAAAGGGAACAAAAGATATGTGAAGACGGAATAGATTAGTCAAAATAAAAGAAAGAGAGAAAACTACAAATGATCTTACGGACTAGTGAAGTGAGAATGGAAGACACAGCAATTTGTGGAGTGAAAGGTTAGTATCAGTGCTGCCATCTCTTGAAGTTTTATCATAAGTCTTGCAATATTTGGACAAGAAAGAAAGAAAGTGTTTCTGTCCCACGTAGTTGTGGAGAAAAGCTTGGAAACTTTAACCCTAAAGGCAGAGGCAAATAAAAAGAACGCCATAGTTATTATTTTAAAAAATTCTCATGATTTGAAGACAATCTCATGATTGCTGAACACTTAGGGTTGGCAATACAGTGTAGCACAGGTGAGCTAAATTTTAGATACATTCAGATTTGGATTTTTGATTCAGATAAGGCATTTGTGAATCTGAAAAAAATGGTAATCTAGTTTTGTGACTTGAATTAGTGTGTCCAATAATGATAAGCAGTATGGATAAATTCAAAACATGGAAATGCCCTGAAACTGGGCTAGGAAATTAGAATAAGGAAAACAAAAACAAAAAAACAGGCAAAATGAAAAATTGTAAATGTTGTGAACTTTTTCTCCCAAACAAAATGCTAGTTAAAAAGGACTCTGACTCAAACTGTACATTCAGCTCAGTATGGAAGTCACGTTTAAAGAGAAAACAGAGTCAGGAGTCTGGAGAGTCAGGAAAAGAGGGGAGGGCCAAGAATGGGAATGAAGAGTGAATTGGTAAGAGGGGGAAACAGCAGGTGAGCTGCAATCTCACCTTGACACTAATGATCTGAACATAATTCTGATCACAGGAATGTATTTTATTAAGTTATATTAGCTTTTCCACAGACTTCCTGCATGGCTTTGGGCAGGTCATTTAACATCTCTTTGCCTTAAAAGATATTAATACTTTCCTATCAGACAGGGGTGCTTCTACGGTTTAATTAATCAATATTTGTAACGCAAATAAAGATCCTGACATGAAAGCTGCCACTGAAGTACAAAATATTATATGCTGTTTTCCTGTGCTCCCCAATCCTTGAATACACAGTCAGAGAGGTAGAATGGAGCAAAGCCATGGAGAGTGTTAAAAAAACAGGAAGGCAGTTTTGAATTAGAAACCATGATGGCCACTTGGAGGGGTAATATGGTCAGGCTTCCTAAAACACAAGTGAAGAGTGGTTACCACTTTTTGGATCCTCTGCAGTTTTCAGAGGAATTTGGAAGATGTTGTCTCTTTTGCTCTTTACACAACAGCAGCAATATGAAGAAACCGTGGGAACACTTCCATCCCCAAAAACAGTGTTTATGAAATATAAACAAGCATGCTATGTCCAGATACGTACATACTACTGATTTGAGGCAGCTTCTACAACAGAGAACACAGCGAGCATGACTTGAGGACTCAGAAACTATTTTAAGGGATACTACCCTATCCCTATGCTCTTCCGTAATAAATAAAAGAGGGAATTGCAACAATGGAGATGGAAAACAATTGGAGAAAGAATACAGATTTCAGTAACATTAGGGTTAAGGATGATTTCCAGCAATGTTCTGGAGATACTGATAAGCCAATTTATAGACAAGGGAGATTTCGAAGGAAAATCCAAGTCTAGGATCAAGAACTCCTCCTAAATGTCTAGCCTGGAGTAAAAGTTAAGAATAGTGATAGAGTTCATGGCTTGAGACAAAGAGTATAAAATCTTTTTTTACCAAGAACAACTTCAGATTTTGAAACACTGGCTAAAGTTGTGATTTAACTGGGAGCTGAGTCAGGCAGGATGACAGACAGCAGACACAGGGATCAGGTTAAGTCAAGAGAGATACACAGGCAAGAGTTATGTAAAATCTTGAAGTCACCAATGAGACTTCTCAGAAGTACATACAGTAACTCTTCACTTAATAGGGATACCATACAGGAGGATCTGGATGACCTTGTAAACTGGAGTAATAGGAATAGGATGAAATTTAATAGTGAGAAGTGTAAGGTCATGCATTTAGGGATTAATAACAAGAATTTTAGTTATAAGCTAGGGACGCATCAACTAGAAGTAACGGAGGAGGAAAAGGACCTTGGAGTATTGGTTGATCATAGGATGACTATGAGCTGCCAATGTGATATGGCTGTGAAAAAAGCTAATGTCGTCTTGGGATGCATCAGGAGAGGTATTTCCAGTAGGGATAAGGAGGTCTTAGTACCGTTATATAAGGCACTGGTGAGACCTCACCTGGAGTACTGTGTGCAGTTCTGGTCTCCCATGTTTAAGAAGGATGAATTCAAACTGGAACAGGTACAGAGAAGGGCTACTAGGATGATCCGAGGAATGGAAAACTTGTCTTATGAAAGGAGACTCAGGGAGCTTGGCTTGTTTAGCCTAACTAAAAGAAGGTTGAGGGGAGATATGATTGCTCTCTATAAATATATCAGAGGGATAAATACCAGAGAGGGAGAGGAATTATTTAAACTCAGTACCAATGTGGACACAAGAACAAATGGATATAAACTGGCCACTAGGAAATTTAGATTAGAAATTAGACGAAGGTTTCTAACCATCAGAGGAGTGAAGTTTTGGAATAGCCTTCCGAGGGAAGTAGTGGGGGCAAAAGATCTATCTTGCTTTAAGATTAAACTTGATAAGTTTATGGAGGAGATGGTATGATGGGATAACATGGCTTTGGTAATTAAATATTCATGGTAAATAGGCCCAATGGCCTGTGATGGGTTTTAGATGGGGTAAGATCCAAGTTACCCGGGAAAGAATTTTCTGTAGTATCTGGCTGATGAATCTTGCCCATATGCTCAGGGTTTAGCTGATCGCCATATTTGGGGTCGGGAAGGAATTTTCCTCCTGGGCAGATTGGAAGGCCCTGGAGGTTTTTCGCCTTCCTCTGTAGCATGGGGCACGGATCACTTGCTGGAGGATTCTCTGCTCCTTGAGGTCTTTAAACTACAATTTGAGGACTTCAATAGCACAGATATAGGTGTGAGGTTTTTTTGTGGGAGTGGTGGGTGAAATTCTGTGGCCTGCGTTGTGCAGGAGGTCAGACTAGATGATCATAATGGTCCCTTCTGACCTAAATATCTATGAATCTATGAATCTATGAATGTTGTAGTTATGTTCCTGAAAAATGCAACTTTAAGTGAAACAATGTTAAACGAATCCCATTTTCCCATAAGATTTAATGTAAATGCGGGGGGTTAGGTTCCAAGGAAAGTTTAGGGGGGCAGGCAAAAGGCATTATATACTGTACAGTACCGTACAGTACTGTGGTGGGGAGGTGTCCCTGGCTTACCCCACACAGGCACAGCCTGCTGCAGGCTAGGAAGCACCTTGCAAGCAGAGGCAGCTTCCCCCCAGAAGAACAGGCGCAGACTTTGCCGGGGGATGCTCCAGGCTCGCCTCTTCCCGTCCCCGCTCCACTCTAGGCCCACCTCTTCCCACCCCCACTCCACCTCCTCTCCGGAGCACGCCACGTCCCCGCTCCTCCTCCTCCTTCCCAGAAAGTCCTAAGCGCTGCCAAACAGCTTTGGCGGCGCGGGAAGCGCTGAGAGGGAGGAGGAGGAGGCGGAGAAGAGGAACTTGTGCAATGCTCCCTTGTAAAGTCGTTGCTCTTCCAGAGACTCCTACAAGCAGTGGACAGAGCAGGCAGCCAAACGACATTATAGGGGAGCACTGCACAACTTTAAACGAGCATGTTCCCTAATGGAGCAGCGACGTAACTTCGAAACAACGTTAAGCAGGAGGACGTTAAGTGAGGAGTTACTGTATGTGGAGATGGTGGTTCATGTTGGATAAGAGGAGGAGAAACTGTGAAGCCTTCACTACAAATAAAATGGGAACATGTAGAATTCAAACCAGGAATTTAACCAGTCCATTCTTGAATATGAAGGCTCTCAAATGCTCCTTGCCTGCTCACTAAACACATGTAGATAGGTGATTTTATGTTACCCATATAGCTCTGCATCAATGAATTGTTTCCTCCCTGACTGTGATTTCTGAAGAGTGAATTTCAGTTGAATTTTGGTGTTTGTAAAAGCGAGGCCCAATGAAGATAACAGGAGACTTTCTTGAAAGCTGTGGCTGGAGCCAAACATGAAGTCTCTACATTTCCTCAGGTTGTTTGGCAAGTGCTCCTCAAAATTCCAAACTGCCAAATTTTTGCTATTCCAATCCTATGCCCCCTTGGAGCAGAGTCTGCCTGTTGTCTATGCTATCCCTGGAAGCACCAAGAGCAAGTGTGGGGACCTTCTTCTATAATTTCAGATTTCATAGAAATTTGAATGACTGTTTTGGTCTAGGTATAAAAGGCATTGTATTCAAAACCAAGACAATCTTAAAAGAAAGCAAAGATCTCTTTCACAGTTCTATGGGGTTTTTTCAGTTAAAATAGTAGAGCTGGTTACATTTTAGAAATGATCTATGGATACAAAGGCCGTTTTCTCACTCACACACAAAAAGACTGATTGAATCAACTATACCTTTTCAAAGTTAAAACAAAAAGATAAAAAAGCAAATCTCAAGGGATTCTTTCTATGTGGTGTTATTTCTTCCCTCCTCCCCCATATACTTCTAATTTCAAACAAGGTATCTGATAGAATAGCCACAGCATCCTCACAACCTCATCAGGGTGAAGAATCAGAAGTTTATAAATTTTTTGTACATCCACAGAGAATTCTCTTTTGCTTTGGCCTCCTTCCACCTTCTCATACTAACTTCTGACAGCTCTCTCAGTTCCAAATGTTTGATTCTGTACTAGTCATACAAGATCTATTCTCTTATGCTTATTTCCCCTATACAATTTATATTTATATTGAAGAGTTCAAAGCTTTTTTTTTTTTTAAATTTCCAAAGAAAAGGGAAATTTAATGATTCTGAAATACAGGCGTGATTGACAAACTTCCCTAGCTAAAACAGCTTTGGATACACAGGGTAAAATGGCTCAGAGCACACACTGGTTTTGTTAAATCCCGATTTCAGGGTAATCTGGATTGTACGCCCAATCAAGATCATCACTGAAGTTACTTGACTAAAGCTACAATTCTGCAAACATGCACAGGTTTAACTGTGTTACCCTGAAATCAATGGGTCAGCTCTGCAAACCCGGATTACCCAGAAACGTAAACATCCTACTAAAGTGAATATGGTTTCCCCCATCTTTTCATGTTCTCTGTATATATATATCTTCTGACTGTATTTTCCACTCCATGCATCTGATGAAGTGTATTTTAGCCCACGAAAGCTTATGCTCAAATAAATTTGTTAGTCTCTAAGGTACCACAAGTACTCCTCATTCTTTTTACTGTTACCATATTTCTCCTCTTTAGTCATCGCTACCCTGCACTTTGGCCCCAACTCAACAAGATAATTAAGCACATGCCTAAGCTGAAGCATGTGAGTTGTCCCATTGAAATCAGTGGAACTACACATGTTCTTAAAATTAGCCATATGCTTAAGTAGCCACCTGAATTAGGGCCTAAGAAATTACTTTATCCTGAGAACCAGGGCAACTGCAGAGTTAGCATTTTCCTACTACTAAAATCTCCTTATATTAAAAGCAGGCTAGGGAGGTCAACTTTTTTTTGGAGGAGGATAGGGTATAAAATGGGAATAGGACTGCAGATAATCTTGAGGCTGTCGGGTGAAGAAAGTCTGACTTTATTAATTTGCAAAGTCTCATTGAACTCTATATGTTATAAAGGACTGAAGAGAAAGTTCAGTATTTCATTTCGCTCTTAATTTACACCAATTCCTACATAAAAAGAGCATATCTCCACTGTCCTGGCTCAAAGTAAAAAGAAAATATATAGAATGAGCAAAGGGGTGGAGAGCTTTTGATCTCTAGTTCATAATCCAGCCCAGGCTGGTACTGAGTCAAAAGTATTACCATTAAAGGGTTTCTGGTGGTTTACAAAAAGAAAAGGAGTACTTGTGGCACCTTAGAGACTAACCAGTTTATTTGAGCATGAGCTTTCGTGAGCTACAGCTCACTTCATCGGATGCATACTGTGGAAGCTGCAGAAGACATTATATACACACAGAGACCATGAAACAATACCTCCTCCCACCCCACTCTCCTGCTGGTAATAGCTTATCTAAAGTGATCATCAAGTTGGGCCATTTCCAGCACAAATCCAGGTTTTCTCACCCTCCGCCCCCCCCCCCCCCAAACTCACTCTCCTGCTGGTAATAGCCCATCCAAAGTGACCACTCTCTTCACAACGTGTAAGATAATCAAGGTGGGCCATTTCCTGCACAAATCCAGGTTCTCTCACCCCCTCACCCCCCTCCAAAAACCACACACACAAACTCACTCTCCTGCTGGTAATAGCCTATCCAAAGTGACCACTCGCCTTACAACGTGCATGAAAATCAAGGTGGGACATTTCCAGCACAAATACAGGTTTTCTCACCCCCCGCCCCCTTTTTTTTCCAAAAAACACACACACACAAACTCACTCTCCTGTTGGTAATAGCTTATCCAAAGTGACCACTCTACCTACAATGTGCATGATAATCAAGGTGGGGCATTTCCAGCACAAATCCAGGTTTTCTCACTCCCCCACCCCCATACACACACAAAGTCACTCTCCTGCTGGTAATAGCTCATCCAGAGTATCCACTCTCCCTACAATGTGCATGATAATCAAGGTGGGCCATTTCCAGCACAAATCCAGGTTTTCTCACCACCCCCCCCCCCCCCCAAACACACACAGAAACCCATTTCCAGCATAAATCCAAGTTTAACCAGAACGTCGGGGGGGGGGGGGGGGGGGGGGGGGGGGGGGGGGGGGAGGAAAAAACAAGGGGAAATAGGCTACCTTGCATAATGACTTAGCCACTCCCAGTCTCTATTTAAGCCTAAATTAATAGTATCCAATTTGCAAATGAATTCCAATTCAGCAGTTTCTCGCTGGAGTCTGGATTTGAAGTTTTTTTGTTGTAAGATAGCGACCTTCATGTCTGTGATTGCGTGACCAGAGAGATTGAAGTGTTCTCCGACTGGTTTATGAGTGTTATAATTCTTGACATCTGATTTGTGTCCATTTATTCTTTTACGTAGAGACTGTCCAGTTTGACCAATGTACATGGCAGAGGGGCATTGCTGGCACATGATGGCATATATCACATTGGTGGATGTGCAGGTGAACGAGCCTCTGATAGTGTGGCTGATGTTATTAGGCCCTGTGATGGTGTCCCCTGAATAAATATGTGGGCACAGTTGGCAACGGGCTTTGTTGCAAGGATAGGTTCCTGGGTTAGTGGTTCTGTTGTGTGGTATGTGGTTGTTGGTGAGTATTTGCTTCAGGTTGGGGGGCTGTCTGTAGGTCCTTGCCAGCTAGCCTCAGCTAAAAGCACTAAACTCAGGTGAGAGGATTTTGTGTATAGACAGGAGTGGAGTTAGGAGTAACACCCAAGTAAGAGCCCCAGTAACTGTAGTGAAAATGTATCCTTAACAGGTGGTCCCTCCGGGTGAGGCAGTTTGGGGGGAAGGTAGCACTCTTGCTACCAAATACTAGTTAGCTTTAAGAAAAATACAAAGTGCCCATTATAACAGAACTAGGACTAGTATAAAACATAGGACTTGAAGTGCCAGAGTGTGTATGTTCCAAGGATTATGACTTTTTCAGCTTTGGTGGCAGTTTGTTCCAAACACTACTAGTGCCTGCTTCAGGCTTTTAATTGCACAGTGAATCATTACTAGTACACTTACCAGGAACAATATCCAATGGTGCTGTCACATACACAGCCCTGATAGAGCTCCCACTCTGGCAGGACACTCCCTAGGCTGTTGTGTTTGGAGCCCATCTCAGCAGCCTTATGTGCTCTTTAAGCCTCCTGAGTCTGAAGAGAGATCAAGAGCTGCCCCTGGCTGGGGTCTCTAGGCACATGCTTGGGGTGAAGAGACTCTGTCTAGCACCACCTCCTCCTCACAGCTGAGACCCCATGCTCCAAATGCCCACCTTCTGGGACCACTGATAACCTCTCAGATTTCCCCCTAGCTTAAACACACCCTCTCCCATAATACCAGACTTGTGGGCACTCTGGGTTCACAGTTTTATTCTTCAGGGGCACATGAGAATGAAACCAAATAGATAGACTTTGCACAAGATTCTAAAACACCTTTACTCTGTACTTGGTAGCCCAAGAAATACACAGATCTAGACAGAATAATAAACACACATATGCATTTTCCCTGCCCCATGTCTCTCTGGAACATTCTCTAGGATTGGGCAGAGTCTTCTGGAGTATCCAGGATCCTTCCCCTGCAGCTCGTTGCTTTTCTTCAGGATCACTGAACCTCTCTAGGTCAGCTAGCTTTCTCTGACTTTGGCTTGCCCCATTGTTAAACATTGCTACAAAAGCATGCCCCACTCTCTCCTGCCCAAAGCTTCCTGTGTGGCTTTGTGAGATTCCCTTGAGTTAAATGTCCCCCTACCAACACCTGGGGTTTGTTGTTGTTCCACTGGTGATTTTCCACTGTCCATTTCATCAGCCCCCAGCAGAGAAACTTGGTCAAACTCTCTGTATTTGCTACAGCTCCTGTCAGCAAAGGTTGGATTCCACAACCACCTAGAGGCATTCCGTAGTACAATTTCATAACAAAAACAGAATTCTTAAGTTATACAGAGACAGATTCCCCAAATCATCACAGGTGGTAAATGCAGAAATGGAGGAGCTCATTAAGAGAAGTTCTACTACCTTTGTGCATGCAAGAATGTTTGTTATACGTAAGTTTCTCTCACTACCACCAATTTAACACTCTGCCAGTTGTCCAATTACTCACATTCATGTTGAGCTAAATGGCTTCCTCTCTAGCTGCACACCTTTTCTTCTAAACATAATTAATAAGGCTCATCAAAGCCTAGAAACAAGGCCAGAGCACCAGCCAGACTGAGATAGGAGGTTAATAGAAAGGTCAGATATGCTTGTGACCTCTCCACAGAATGCTTATATAGCCCCAACTTTGCTGATAAAATGGTGTACATGTAATGAACAGTGAATGATGCAAGTGGTAAATATGTGTAGATGTTCTATTTATTATAAACAGAATTACATAGATGCAGATGTGTATGGATTTAAGGTATACATATATAAGCCTATCTATATACTCTAATTTTATGCCAATACAGAAATAATACTCAAGATTTTTGTATGTACATAATCTGTTGAATAAACTTCTGTACCAGTCGTGCTTAATTTATAATGAAAGAGACGCTAGGGTTCCAGTAATTTTTTTTACTTTCATAACTGACATGGCAAGACCAGAGGTGCCAGGGCTATGAACTGCCCAGCCTAGAGGTGCTGGGGCTCAGCACTGGCAAACATTGTACCAGCCATGTAATATGAATATAAGCTCAGTGCTAACCATGTGACCCAACTAGTATAGCACTATCTCTTGTCCTTTGTTTTTAAATAATCCTGATACACACACTACAAAATATAGATCTCTAAAACATATGAATACATGCCAGAGGTAAAAAAATTACAGTCAGAGAGTATCAATTATAAACTCACAGAAAGATATAGGCACACATTTATTTACATTTTGAAATTTGTTTCAAACAGCAACATAAGAGTTTTTCATTATGTTTACCTATAATCTGGGTCTGATCTGAGATTCTAGCACCTTTGTCTCTCTCTGTATCCTGGAGTCTGTAGCAGTAGCTCAACATCTATCTCTGGATTTGGCTCAATATTATCAACAGATCTTTTCCCATCATTGTGTGAAACAATCCACTCCTGAATGAGCAGACCTCAGAATAATAACAGATTTCCAGTTTTCCATAGAAAAGTTATCTTCAGGGAAGCAGTAAGGAAAGGAGTAGGGAAATACCTTTCAGCTGAAAATCTATTATTTTACCTTCCCCACCTCTTTGAACCTTTTCTATACATGCACCTTAACTGGCCCATGGGACTGGAGGGACCTTTCAATATGGAAGCAATAGGTCTCTATTTTATAGGTCTCTATTTCTGGTCAGGTCATTTAAAGGTGAAACGCAAAAGTTTTTTTAAAACGTTTTTGGTACCCCCCCCAATGTTGCCTTCTTCTAAACTACAAAGATGCCTTCAGTGCTTTGTTTGTTAAAGAGGGTTTTCTGAATTTTTTAAACCATAATAACAACAGGAATATGAAAACTTGACTTCCCTGCTCTTGCTGGAGAACTGTAATGAGAGAGTGATATATTTGTAAAGGTAAAATCTCCACTACAGATTTCTCAGCCTTCAAGTGAAGGGATGTTAAATCTTTCACAGTGGCAGCTTTTCTCCTAACTGTTTGATAGGTGTTTAATTCAAACAGGTTTGAAAACAAACCAACAAAGAAAAGAAACCACAAAGTATTGGACAGTCTGGCTAAACATCCCTTTCCCTCTCAGTGAAAGGCTGGAAAAGCTGTAGCTCAGATTTCAGTCTGTTTTGATGTCATTATCCCACTATTTCTTTAGACAGGCCTTCACCAAAAACAGAGAAGTTGGACCTGTAATTTCTAATGCAAAAGACAAGCAGAAGAACAAACCTTTTAACTATCGTCATGAATCATGAACAACATGGAAGGCACTAGCACATTTCTCTTAGCTTTGCAGTTCACTTTAAACAACATGTGAAGGGCTCTATGGTGGAAAAGATATGCTCCCCCTGTTGGTAGATTCCAGAACTCATCGGGTTAAGGAAATGTAAAACCCCGCTGTATTCACATGTGCATTAGCAATGTGAGTCACAATTAATTATCTCAAACTATGCTGAAAAGGAAGCACTTATTGTAGGTGGTTGTGGAAACAGCTAATTTAGTAAAAGCTGTTTGGACTAAAACTAACAATAGACAATTCTATTAGCATATCATTACATCACAATTCCTGACACTCTTTGGTGGCATACCTTCCATGAAATGTATCACATTAACTGTAGGCCTGGACTGGTTATAAAACAGTTGATTTTCTGTAGTTCTTTTAAAAATTAACAAAACAACACTCAAACATGAACAACACTCAAATAGTCACTCTGGTGAACACTTATGCACACCAGTAGTTTTACTGAAGGTTTTCAGTGTGAATGAAGGGCTCTCAATCTGGCTGACCCATTATGTTACTTGGTCTTTCTATTGTTGGTATTTAACTCAATTATTTTAGATCCATCTGCTTGTGTATCCCCAAAACCTCAGAACACCAGCCCCACAGGGGTTTAAAGTGAGAAGGTAATGGAAACTCAGTCAAGCCAAGTAGGTAAAGCTTATCCCTAAGAGCTAAATCACTGGGCAAGCCACTGGAGAGGACTTTATGCATCTGGAAAACGAAAATACATTAAAAAGGGGTAACTGAGGATCACTTCAAAGTCACGCCATAAATAACCTCAGTTTGGGCATGATCCCATGAGGTGCTAAATACCTTCAACTGCTATTTACTCCCTCAAGTAGGAGTTAAGGGCATTCAGCATCTTGAAGGCTCTTCCATTGCCAATTCATGCCACTTGGCCACAACCTTTCTAAATACTCTGCTTCAAGACGGCTTGAGCCTCCTTTCACTTGCCCACCATTGAGGGAAAAGTGACACTGCTAAACCTCCTCTTAAGATGTTAACATTCTAAAAATTAAACAATACAACGGTACCGGATGCAAAGGTACAAAGTGTCCCATTACACAGAGGGTGTGACAAGCTCTCAGAGGAGATGAGACTTTAAAACCAATCTTCTCCATACCCTCCCTGCCAAGCCCTCATCAGCGGATACACAGACAGAGTATGTCTGTTCACAATAAACGCATTAATTTGATGTCACACTGAAAACAAGAAGCTGCTGCAAAGAAACCCCTCCATTTAAAGAAAGAGAACATAGACATATGAGGAGCTATGAACGCTGAAGCTTTGTGCTACTCTTTCCTTGCTTGTCTACAAAATGCTACACGTGCATTATTCAAAGTGTGTCCTGTATTCATGCTTACCTGGCCAAGGGAAGGAAGTGTTGCATATGCAATTGGTTGATTCATCATTCCTTTCTGCTTCATAATAAGCATTCGTTTCTGTTCCTCACTCAGGTGTGTCATTTGAGCTTGCATCTGTGGCTGCTGGGACTGTTGCTGCTGTATGTATGGCATCATGGGGTTCTTGCTGGGATTGGCCATTGGTGGGGTCATTCTCTGACTCAATTCAGCATTAAAATGAGTCAGAGGTTTAGTGTTGCCGTAAGTAAGCATATTGGGCTGCTTGCTTAAAGAGTTTGTACCCAAATTATTTGTCTGTTGATTGATCATATTCATGTGATTTTGAGGGAGGTAGTTATTCATTGTGGTCTTCTGTGGATTATTTGCCATAGGAGGCACTATAGGATTTTGGTTGTTAAAGGCTTGGGGATACATCATTGGACTATTTGGTTTGTCTGCACTGAAGGGTCCTCCATACGGACTAGATGGAGGTCCCACAGGTGACCAGCTTGATGCTTGATTTGGATGCTGCTGCTGCTGCTTCTGCTGCATGAGTTTAGCTCTTTGTTGCTGCTGTGCTGCCATTTGTTTGAGCTGTTCGGCTGGAGACAAGTCAGCACTGGGTATAGCCACAGGACCAGGCCCTGAACCCGCGACAGTCACTGCTGCTGGATTAATAAGATAACCATTTCCAGGTCGTGACTGAGTTTGACCTGGAGTATGGGCTTGGTTGGGAGTTTGGGGTGACTGAACAACACAATTTGCTGGTGAGCTGGCAGGGATTGGAGCTGGTGGAGCACTGGATACAGAAGTTACACTAGAAGCTGTGGAGACATTTGAAAATGGAGGGCCTGAAGAAGAAGGCCTCACCTGAGGAGACCCCATTGGTACGTGAGCAAATGGAGAATGAGATGGATCACTCTTAACGCTTGCACTTTCTTGAGTCTCAGCGGTAGGCCTTGGAAATTCTGGTTCCTTCTTCTCTTCAAAGTCTTCATTGAACAAATCTTGTATGTCATCTTCTGGTACAGTGTTGGCCAGCTCATCTATTAACTCCTGCCACTCTTGATCATTCAGATTAATGTCTGAGAAAAGCTTGTTTTGATTCGAAAGGGATGTTTCAGAAGTGTCTATGCAGGTGGGGTCATCCAAAGGTTCTTGTTTTAGTTCCTTGTTTTGCAGGATGTTAAAACTGTCCTCAAGCTCACTGCAACCATTAACTGGGAGCTTTATCTCTGGAAGTCCACCATTTTTACCCAAGTCTTCCAGACCACTAGCATGAGTTCCACTCTTCTGCAGGGGTAAGGAAGGCTTCATGTCAAGCTGGTGAAGAGGAGAAACAGAAGGCAAAGGCAAGTTATTGGGCAAGCTATTGATTGTATCGATTCCTGGTACATCCTTCCGTATCCGCTTGCTGGTTGGAGAGAAACTACCATCACAGACACCATTCTGCTGCTCTCCATTGAGGGGTGAACGCGCTCCTTCCAGTTTCCTCTTTACTGTCTCTTGTAGCTTGAAGGAAGAAAAGAAAGAAAAAGATAAAAACCAAATAAGCCACTTACACAAAGTTATCTTTCATACAACCATGTTATGAACTTTGCAACGGTAGCTTTCCCCCTTGTATCCCACAGATTTTAGAAATTCTGAATTGGAAAAGTCCTTGGTTTTCGCCTTATGCCTCAGAGGTCAGACAAATTGGAAAAGAGGGTTTGAAACAAACAAAGAAACCTGATCCTGAATATGAGGTGCAGAATCCCACCTATTGGTGCACTGCTGTTTAGTTTACTGTTTGAGGGGTTTTACTATAAAGGTTAGGTTGCTATGTTAATCACTAAAAATAAAGAGACTGGCCAACATTTTCAAATGTGACTAGGGATTTTGGGTGCTTCCATTTTTGGGTGCCCAAAGTAGCTGAGACACCTTAAAGTAGCTTCATTTTCAAAAAGTGCTAAGCATTTGCCCTCTGAAAATCAGGCTCCTGTAAGCTAGCCTCAAGTTGGGCACCCAAAAACTGAGTAAAAAAAAAAAATCACTAATCATTTCTGAAAATCTTTGTTTCTAGAAAATTATTTACAGTATAAATACTGCCATTCCAAACACATGAACTGTTTTCTTTGATGTTTTTAGACAAATGATTCATTTAAAAAGTTTTATCTAATCAGCACTTTGCTCTATTGTACTAGACAGAGATATATTGGAAGTTGGTCTTAAATATAGTAAAAAATATATGAACTTTAAAAAAAGAAAGATCGTTAGCACTTTATATGACATTGAACTGATTCAGATACTCAGAGATAAAAAAAATTATATAAAAAAAAGTTTGTACAGCACCGCTAGGTACTACCATAATATAAGTAATAAAGAACAAATAAAACCAATAAAATAGCAATATTCACTTAACAAAATAAGTCCACAAAAGCAGCCAAATTAGCCTTTTACATAAAAAACTAACTCGTTAACAAGTATTTTAACTCAGATTGATACATTTATATTCCATCAATGCAACTAGCTACAATTCTACCCCATGCTACACCAAATGCTAAGTCTGTTGTTTAAGTGCCAGGCTAAAAAAGCAGCCCTCTTTGGCTAAAGCAAAAAGAACAGGGAGTGGACGAAGTGAAGAGGTCACAATTCCAGAGAACTTGTTCAGGACACATTTGCATCCTTGATAGTAAAACAATGGAGAACAAAATACTGAAGATTTTATCAATTTTTAAGTATTTTACTTTTACTAAGATCATGGACATTCATCTCCCAGACCTTCCCCACACTAGAGGTTCTCAACTTTTTTCTTCCCACAATTCCAAATTCAGACAATTTTTTTCTCCAGTGACTTCCCATCCCAGAGTCCTCTGTTGGTGGTGCTTGAAGGAAAGTTTGGTCACCTCAGCATATCAAAGAATTCCAGGGGTGGGGAGAGGGGGTCCCTTGTCCTTCCTGCTGCTCAGAGGAGAAGTACTGCATTCATTTCTTCTCATATCCCTCTGGTTATCTGGAATGGGAAAGTGGGAGTTCCAATCTCCTTCCCTCCCCAAAAGTTCATCCTGGCTGTGGAAAAGTAAGTAATGCGCCACTGTCTCTTCTCCCTTTCAGAAAGATCCTGCTGACTCACTCTCCCTCTCCAGTCTGTGTACACTCTTCAGAATCATTTATTTACTGGGAGTAAAATTCTCAAGACAAGGCCTATGCATCACACAGTTCCAGTTAAGAGCTCCACATTGTGTGTAAATGGGACTTTAGCAGTGCCCAGACCTTGTGCTGGTCCTCTACACAGGAATAATGTCACCTTTATAATATGGAAAGGAAAGTCTATGAGTCCCCAAGCAAAACATCAGCTTCTCTCCCAGTCCCAGCTCCTGACTCCACTGAAATGTATTAGAGATTTTTAGAGGGACAGAGTGGGAAAGTGATTAATATGTTGCTAATTAACATAGAGGCTCTCTCTCCTAAGTAAGGGTCTGTTGGCATATAGACATGGGAGTTTTTTGCCTGTTACCCAAGAAGAAAGAACAGTGTATAAATACCATAGTCCATGTCCTATGCCTTTTTACAACACATTTTACCAGAAAGGGTGGCATAATAAGGGAACATATAATGCAACAGGTAGATTACACAATCATCCACTGTAATCTGTCAGCAGTGCTAACATTTCTAACTGGCTAACCAGACAAACCTCTTTATAAATAAACAAGATAAAACATCAGCCAAAAGCCAACTCTAAGCTCATCGGGGTGAGTTCCACAGCATGGACTAGATTAGTGTCAATCACTCTGGTATTTTTCTTTTTGCACACGTCTGGGTTACTTTTGGTGCAGCTACCCCCAGCAGGAAGAATGGTCTGGAGTGTGTTCTGAGGTTCCCTAACTCCTTAATTCTGGGGTCACCATTCCTATAGTTTGACTCCTCCCCAACAGTCTCACTGCAGCTCTCTGTGAGCAAGCACCCTCCTCCAAAACTAGTGCCAACAGAAAATCAGGTCCCATAAGGAGGCTTTATAACAGAATAACCTCTAAAGTTTAAAGCTAGATGATCACCACCATGTGACATCAGAGCTCCAGGCAAAGAGTGAGTCCCCAGGCTGTTCCTGAACCGATGTCACTAGCGTGTGGCAGTGTGTTACTGCCATTGAGTTTGTTTGACTGATCTTTATATATCCTTAGTTCAGACCGCACAAACCAACAAAGGATAATATGGATGTGGTAATACTACCTCTTCTCAAGTACAAAAACAGTCATTTCCAAGTTTACCTCCTTCAGAACTTGAAAAGAAAGGTCATAATCTCTTTTGGCTCCAAGAGTTGGTCTTCAATAAAACAGCTGATAGAGTAACTTAAAATAAATACTAGAAGCTGCGAGAGTATCTGATATTATCAGGCCATTCACACATCACGCTCTGTACTGTTTCTACACATCTTCATTTCAGCTATTAAACATTCAGTTAACAAGTACCTCTCCGTCTCCCCTTTACCAGCCTCCCTCCCCTGCCAAAATCCCAACAAACAAGTGACCCTAACTTGCTGTGCCGATAAAAGAGCAATAGAGGACACTGGAGTAGTAAGCATTTCAAAGAGCTGGAAGTTGCTGTGCTCAAAGACCCACAAGAAAATTCTCCATGGGCCTTAGCACTGAGTGACTGCAGGCTTAGTACTTGGGTCCATCTACAGTGTACGAACAACCTTGCTGGAAGACCTGCTTACTGTACTGATGGTCCTTGGAGAGAGTTTACTATATGGTTTGGTCCGGTAGAGTAGGCAGAACCCAGCTGTGTTTCAGCCATGTCCCTGCAGTATGCAACACCCTTAGGCAATGTGATTCAGGGGCAGGATTGAAACACAGTTGGGTCTGATGTACATTTGCTAGATTGAAGTATGTTTTTAACAATGCAAAGGGACAACCCTGTTCTCACCAGGTTCCCCATCATCCTTATTTCTGTTGTAGAGCTGGGCCCTTTGTTCCCCGAGAATAATCTCATAACAAACACCTGCATTAAGAATAGGGCTATTATACTTAGGGTTTGGGTTCCCACCCCGCCCCCGCAGATTAACTTGTCAAGTAGTCACTCAAGGTACCAATAAATATGTGGCTTAATAGAGGTGGACATGTGGTGCTGAATTGTACTCAGTCCTTTTAGAAAGACTGAAAGTGGTCACTTAAAACATGAGTTTGCTAATAAGGAGATCTATTTGCAGGTTTCACTATATCATTAAATGATTTATACTGAACCCATCATGTATTATATGGACATGTTTATGAAAACTAACACAAATTAGTGCCAAACGACCAGCAACAAATCGAACCCATTCCTGCCAATACCAACTCTTAAAAGATTTCTTAATGTTCCTAAACTTGGCTGTCTGACTATACACAAACACTTACTGACTTCAGCGGGAGTAAGAGCAGGACCAGTATATGAATATTAATGACTACATTTATTTTTTATTGCAACAAAGAGCCACAAGGAAACCATTTTCCCCCACATGTCTAATGTGCAGAAAGCATGTACTGTTGCACATGAAAACAAGTGGACACTATTCTAAGTTTGCATCTAAAATTGTTTGATTTTCCTAATGCAATTGCAGGATTTTGGTATATACACAAACTGCACAATCAAAAGACAAAAAAATAAAGACTTGTGTGGTTTCCTTTGTTTGCACGTAGGGTGACCAAGATGTCCCATTTTATAGGGACAGTTCCGATTTTTGGGTCTTTTTCTTATATAGGCTCTTATTACCCCCCACCTCCTGTCCTGATTTTTCACATTTGCTGTCTGGTCACCCTACTTTGAAATCACCTTAACAACAGTTACATTAGACAGAAACACCATATGAATGATGCACTCGAAGTGAATATGCTGGTCATAAACTTTGGAGAGGGTAAAAGAGAAAGCTGAGACTGCCTCAGCTGGGCTGGAGAGGAAATCTCTCTTCTCTTCTGGTATAAAACTAAAATATTCTTACAAGACCATTTTAGTGCAAAGGTTCATTTTCATGTCCTGACTGAGGAATGGTGAATGGCTGAGAAGTCTTGCATTGGCCATAGACTGGCAAAAACACCCTGCTTTTGTATAAAATTGCAGTATGTCCCCTTCCCCCTCTGAAAACAAAGCCTGAATAAGATATTCTATTATAAAACGCCTTCCATCTCCCTCAAAGAAACAATATGTTGCTTGGACATGCAATCTGCAGTTTGCATAAAGCGGTTTTTTGCAGGAGCTTGGAGGTTTCTCTCTGAGAGCAAAAAATTCTTGATGCATAAAATAAAATAAAAACCTCTTCGTGCTGGTAGGACATTATTCTTATTAACAATACCTCACTGATGGGATTCCATTTCACAGCAGGTTTCTACCACAAAGCAGAAAAGCAGAAGGCTTGGTGATGCAGGACTCAGAATTATTTATATGTCATTAGAGGAACTTTGTGGAACAGGAAAAGGTCAAACTTTAGAGGGTTGTTTTCTGATGCGACTCTAAAGGGTGTGAGTGTGTGCTCACAAACACGCACAAATGCATGCACACACTCTAACGGCCTAATCTAACCAGTCTTGAAATTTTCAACAGGGCTGCAGCAGGCACAGCACAATGTATCCAAAACACAAACAACAGGCCACTTGAGGCTGTCGGCAGAGCTTTCATCTGCTGGGAGAAGCTGCTCTGCTTCATCCCACCAGCAGCAATTCATTTTTCAAAAGAAATTAGACCAAGGTGCTGTTGTTATAGCAACAGTCAGAGCCACTTATACCGCCCCATCCCCCCAATCTCACTCTGACTTCAGTGGGCAGCTATTTCAATTATGTATGGGGAGTGACCAGGACGGCTGCTGTTTAGTCCTTTTATTGCTCTTCCAAAAAAAGCTCAGAGACTAAATTCTCTTTCTGTTTCCTATCTGGCTGTAAAAGTCAAACACACTTCAGAGTGTTTAACACAGTTCCCCTTATGCTTGATGGTCAGATGATCAGTGAGGCCATAGACAAGACGGCTCCAGTTGCTATTACAGATGTTTTCATCTACCAGCTACATAATGGTCATGTTGCCACTGACTTTTTCTGTTGTTAACCTAGCTCTGGCCATTGCAATCCCTATGTTACAAGGCATGAATGACAACTATGGCAACTACTGTGTGCATATCCAGAAGTTCTGCTAGATGCAGTAGGATGAGGCTCTGTTCTGTAGCTGTCCTTTGTTCTCAGAGGAAAAATAAACAAACACTCAACCCCCAAAGTAAAGCTTGCAGTTGGAAGAGGTGCATCTAAACAGAACACAGCTTAATATTCCCTTCAGAGCACTCTCATGACTCAAGCTTTTAAAAAAATATATATAAATTGATCTTTTCCATCCCCCCTTCCCATTTCAGATGAGCTGAGCTGTCATCCATCTGCCCTCAAGTCTGAAGCAATGACTAAATTCTGACCTTCCCTGCAAAGGGAGTCCTACTTCCCCTCTCATCTGTTTGGCTGTCCCACCATCTCTCGTTCCATGTTTTTCTACGCTTGCCCCACCTTTTCTCTCTCACCATCTCTGCAGTTGCAGCATGCTGCCTCCCTAGCTGGCGAGGTGAACATGACTTTTCCGTGAGATCACCAGTAGCTACGCCCAAGCATGAGCCTGATTCAGTCACCTCCACTCTGTATCTCTGTCTCAAGAGTGAGAGTCCTGAGACTATAACTTCCATTGCTGCACCCAGATGCTATGAATAGCTCATTAAAACATCACAGCTGGTAAAGGTCCCTTGCCCTGGAGTGACATTGAGTAATTTTATTTGATATGACTGACTCCCAGGCAAAGGTGTAATAGTCCTCGTTGTGTCCTTTGATGATCAAGATGGCATAAGCATTCTTCTCTTTTGTTTTATTTGACCATTTGTGTGTTATGAGTTTAGCTTTAGCTTGTGAATGGACTTCTCATTCCTTCCACATTCCCTCTACTACACATGCAGTGATAGCTATTAAAGAAAGTCAACAGTTACAACATGCTGGTGTTTCAGAAAGAGCAGTATTGCTCTGTGTGGAATACAGAATATGAAATAACTTCTGTATCTCAGATTTGGGGTGTGTGTGTGTGAGTTCGCTTTTTACTAGCAATGGCTGCAGGTGCAATGGGGGGGGGGGGGGGGAACGTGGAAGGAATGAGATAGCCTTCCACACATTAAGGCTAAACTCTTAACAGAAAAATGGTTGAGCGAAGCAGAAGTGCATTACATAAGGCCACTTCTAACTAATTAAGATATTTATCACCTCCAACCCCTCCCCAAACTATTTATATTTTTCTTTCTCCAGCCTTTTGAAGGCGATGCCCCCAAGGCTGAGAGATCATCACTTGAATCCTGCTGTAGCCAAATGATTTTGGATTGCAATTGCACATAGAAAGCACGTCATGCTCTTCCATCTTGGGCCTTGTGAAAAGAAGAGAGATTTAAAAATCCACTTTGTGAAATCTGTTTTAAGTCAGTAACATCTCCAATGGTCCACCGAGACACTACCCCATTGAGCTTTGTGGGTTCTTACAGAAACTTTGCTTCCAGTGACTAGACGTCACACCTGTGTGTTTGATCTATCCTGCTAAGTTGTGCAGCAGTGCAGGGCAGTAAAGACTCCGGCAGAAGTAAACCAGGCAAACAATGTGACAATCAGGGGACTCGGATGATAGCAAGGATTCTAGTCCGAGGTAAGGTGGCAAGGGCAAGGTGTCTTATTAGGAAGAAGGAAGAGCAGGAGAGAGGATAGAGACACGGTTTCTGTGGGTGTGGAAGAAGAAAAGGACAGAATGCTGTAGATTAGTCTACTCATCCCTAGCCCCTGGCTCCACCAGTTCAGAGTTAAGATACATTGGAAGGGCAGTGTAGAGAAGTTTGTTCTAGCACAGCCCATGCTGTGGATAATAAATAAAGGTCTTCAGCATCCAGGGCTTGCACTCCAACAACTTTTATGTAAATATTAATTTTATTACAATAAATGGACAAACATTCATTTTAAACAATATTCTTCATATTCTTTTTAACCAGAGAATGTACCTGTCTTTTACATATCAACACAGTAAAGAGTGCACAGTTAGTGAGCTAGACAGACAGATAGGCAGGAGTAAGTGCATTAAATACACCAAATATGATGCTCAAATTGTTTGTGTATATAACGTGCATACAAATTTCATGGCCAACACTGAATTACAGGTACATACATCTTATCTAACAACCTTGATTTTTCCTGCAAACATTTTCATTACATGTTTCTATTTATCTCCCTCTTTATTTAACATGCAGATACAAAGCAAATGTGAATATAAATACACTAAAGGATACGTTTCTGAGGAGACTCAGAATGCAGTGTCCCTTGGGCATATGTTGAGCAAAAATGGGCAACAGAAGTGCAATCAATTTTCTTAGTCCTAAATTAGCCGCATGTCAGATTGGTCCTCATCATTTCATGGATGAAATTTTTTTTTATAATTCTCACATAGCCTTCACCACTTTCTGACTGAGTCTACAGTGCTTCCTTTCTCTTTAGGTCCATTCAGTTTTATCCTTAGCCCAAATAGCTAAATACTAGTAAAGCAGCAACCTATCTACTGCTGCTGCGACTGTACATTTCAGATTGTGCAGAAATCTTAATCAAGGTGCTGAGTGCATGAGGGTTAAACCATTTAGACAGCAGTGGCTATTCTTTTCACACAGAAAACAGCTGAGTTACACTCTTCCTACAACTGTCCTTAGAGACAGCAGGAGTTACACTGTCAAAGCATGGAATGAGGATTTAGCCATGAAACCTCTATTGACTTGTATGGGAGTTGTGCAGCTAAACCTTTAGCCTTTGAAAAGGTACCCTAGTCTGTTTTGTATTTGAACAGCAAATAAACTAGAGATAAAAAGAAGTCATACAGGATTACTAAAGTTTATCTCCCGAAGAACCTCCTGTTAGCTGGAGCACAAATTCAACAAAGAGGTCCCCATTTACCTAAATGATTATTTCACCAATAAGAAAAGAGCTAATCAAAACAGTACTAGATATACTCAGAGGTTATGATTTCTTTCCCATATTAGATTTACAGTAGGGAATTGCACGGTCTTCAGCAGAGTTACTCCTTCTGTGTATGAGAGATGAGAAACAGCCCAGTTGGTGTGACTTTGTCCTAACTTATTAGAGGATAAGCAAAAATCTAATAACCTAGTGAAGGGAGCAGGAGCCATCCTGATACTGTGGTGCAGGATGGCTCAGAGGGTGCCGGAGGGAAGGACCAGCATGTTCTCCGCATAGCAACTGCTTCCCAAGGCAGAATTTGCAGAAGGGGCGAGAGAGCTAACACTGCCCACCCCTTCTCAAACTGGCAACAGAACATGCTCCCTACCTACTGTTGTAGAGAACAACAGGCTACAATCCTGCCTTACTGCTGCTGCATCAGTGTGTTGGGTGTGAGAAGAGGCTCCTTGTGCATCTGCATAAAACAAGGCAGGATTTCGGATTGTAGCTCCTCGGGGCAGACAATTTATCTTCTTATGTGTATGTTAATTCCAATGCACATCTATGGTGCAATCTAAATGAATAATACAATCATTAATAACATACTCTGTTAAAATTCACTGATGAGAGAGAGAAGAGTGCAGCCAAAGCTGGATTGGCACAAGAGGCACCCCATGCCAGCACTTCTCTGGTCACTCCATCAGTTCCTGCAAACTATACAGTTTCATTTAAAAATATTAAGTTTCCAGCCCATATGGTTTTGAAAAAAACCTTTCAAATGTGAACCAATTCAGCACTGTATGACAATCTTCAGACAACCAGAAAAAAACAGTTCTAAGAATGGTGTAAACTGCTCCCATTCAACAAGTGGGAGTGCTAACTCTGAAACCTAATGATGATCACTTAAATGGTTACTTATTTTTGTGGCTGCTAGTTTTAGTAGAACCAGCCAGCTACTCTGGAATTCTATAGAGTGAGGCACAACCATTCACACTGCCTCCCCCCCGACCCTACCCCACTCTGTAACAATTCAGCCCCTGGGATAAGTGCAAGATCATGCTCTTAAGAATCTGTTCAGCAAAATCAAAGAAAGGAGAAGTTGAAAAAAAAAGAAGTGTCAGACAATCAAAATCAAACACTAATGTAGGTTCAAGCCCGTGTTTCATTGGTGGTATACAGTATGACATCAATGAGCAACCATCATTGGAGTCCAGAATAAGAAAGAAAAAAAATGTTTTCCGGATCTCTAATGGAGTACCAGCAGTTTTCAAAGCCCTGATTTTTATTATGGCACAAAGCAGTTTGGTTTAGGGGAAGAAAAGAAAGGACAAAGATCTGAACGGTCCATGCCACTGAATGCAGCTTAAACTACACGACAACTTGCATTTTAAAAACCCCCTCATCTTGGTCACTACTTTTAACAACAAAAATAATTATTAAAAAAATCAAACGTGAAATTCTAAAAAATGAAAAAAGGCACTTGGAAATGTTCAGAATGCATCTAGATCTCTTTTTCCTTTCCTCCACACTCGTTCCTGGTCACGGCAGTCAGCCCAAAGGAGACTGACTGGATGGCTAGCAGGCTGGTGGCGTTAGAGAGCTGACCCCCAGTTAAGCATATACAAGCCTCCCTCTTGCTGCAAGTGCGGGAGGGAGGGTAACAAGTTGGCTCACAGTTCTGGGCACCCCAAGAACCCACACACCTTGGAAACAAAACACTCTCAAATAGAATAATTCAATCTAAAATGTCTCCTGTCCTTTGCCCTGTAAGTGCACGTCATGCTCAGACTAGTTTTTTAACATTTACCTGTTAGTGATGGAGAAACTCCTATGTATTTTTCACACATGCAAGCATGCATAGCTGCTGCCTGTTACAGTCACATGGGCTTTCATCTCAGAGATCCATGTGTACTAAGCATATGTTACTGGCTAATAGAATTAAATTTAGCTTTCAAGTCCCATGCACCACTGAGAGCTTGTTGCCTTTTAACAATGTTGAATAAACACATGAAGAACAAAAGAGCATTTTCTATTGTTAGATGCTCTAGGTAAACAAGATCTAAGGCTGAGTCACTGAGAGCTCCACAGTTCTTTATTAAACCTCTTAAAGGCATGAAGCACAAGATACCAGTTTGCTTAAGACTCTGGAACTGCACAACAAACCAGCTGTGCATTCACAGAATGTCTTCCAATGATCTTATTTTCTTCCTTAAAACACAGTCATTCCCACCTTTTCCTCTTGCAGCAATACCAATGATCCAGCTAGCACTGACCTGCTTTTAATTTGTTAGTCTGTAAACAAAATGCTCCAGGGCTAGAACCAAAATTATTTGGGACTTGATCTTGGGGGAAAACAGGGTGTATGTGTGAGAGCAGGAGAACTGAAGTGCAGAGGGGTTAAGTGCCTTGCCCAAGGGCACATATCAAATAAATGGCAGAGCTAAGATTAAAACCCTAGTCTCCCACTCCTGTCCCCAATCCATAGGAGCACAGTACCATATTTCTCTGCCCTCTCTGCTCCCATTAGGAAGAGAGAAATAATCTGTAAAAAAGACAAAGATCCCAGGAGCTCTTGAACATGCCATGAGCCACCTAGTGGAGACAGAGAAAGATGGAGAAGAATGTAGAAAGGCGGAGCCTTTCATATCAGTCTCCCAGGGATTGACAACTCTAGCTGCCTTCCTTCATTGCTTTAGGGGCCAATCCATATGTTCAAGCAGAGGACATTTGTATTTAATAAGGGTTTCCTTCTTCACAGCATTGAAGTCGGTCAATCATGTGGGGGCCAAACTCTGCTGAGGATCTTCCCCACACTGCTTTTTCACTGACTTTGTCATTCGGAGTTTTGCCTCAATAAAGGCTGAGAAAAAAGTAAGCAAGGTCTTCATGGTTTAGCCTGCAATTATAACAACACACTCAGTTAGTTCCTCGGGAAATTATTCTTATTTTCCTGCAGGGCCAAACAACGGAAGACAGATTATGAGGTACCAAATCCTTGTTTAATTACCTAGATTGTAAACTCCTGTTGGATTATTTAGATGAGAAACACTTTGGGGCGGGGACTGCATGTCCTTTTTGCATTCACTGGATGCTAGATAAATAATAATCAGCTTTGCTAATTGGCAAACATGGTTAGGTAAATGGGGGAAAATCATATGAAAAGCATCTGGTATTATGTATAAATCTGCTATGTGAAAAAGTTTCCTGCTATATGAAAGTTCCTCTTAAAAAGAAATTATATAGACGAATCAGGTTGGGATTTTTCCTCATGCTGTTTAGCAGATGTATTTTTCTTTCCTTTTTCTGGACCTTCTCAAACTGTCACATGAAAAAAAATGCTGATTATCGGGATACTTCAAAATAAAGTTAAAGGGCTGACATAGCAGTCCCAAAAGCCCAAGAGTTGCATTTTGCAATGCAAGGTGGAAGATGCAGGTTTGATTCACAGTCCTGCAGTTTCTTGGTCTCCAGACTAGCAGGGATAAGGGATGCTGGGGAAGCCAGGTACTCAGCCGAGGGTGGGGAGGGGAAGAGTTCCTTGCTCTGCTGAGCAGCAAGTCCTTCCTGGATGATTAACCTGACAATTTAGTTGGGGATTGATCCTGCTTTGAGCAGGGGATTGGACTAGATGATCTCCTGACGTCCCTTCCAACCCTGATATTCTATGAAATTCTAAATCCAGTCGCCTTCAGCCAAAAAGTCCATGGCCACAACATGGGGCCTTAAAGAAAGGGGTGCAAAGCAGAGGAAGAATAGAGGACTCCTTTGGGTGCCATTAATAAAGTCAGTCTTATTCTCCTCACCCTAATGAGAAGAACCCAGGACATTTTGAGTTAGAGCAGAAATTCTTTCCTTGAAGTGCTCCTTATGTGTCTGTATATTACAGTACCCATTGTTCTGAGATTTCCCCTGTAATACAGGGTTTGGAAATTTTACCAGACACCTACATACCAGAGGCCTAGGACGACTTGCAAGAGGCTGGGAAGATAGCTGGGAGGGGACCTCACCAGTGAAGCTGAGGGGCAATGCCCTGGTGAAGCATCCAGCAGAACACCTCAACCTGTTGGAATTCTAACTATCACGGGTGCTGACTGGAGCACTCACGGGGAAAAAATGGTGGGTGCGCAGCCTCCCATCAGCTGCCCCCATCCCTTCCCGCCCACCAGCGGGCCCTACCGAGCAGCGCTTCCCCCTCCCTCCCAGTGCCTCTCGCTTGCTGTGATCAGCTGTTTTGCCGTGTGCAGGAGACTTGGGGGGGGGGAGCGGCAGCAGGGACGGGGCGTGCTCAGGGGGGGTGGAGTAGGGCGGGAAGGAGGGGCCTTGGGGGAAGGGGTGGAGTGAGGGTGGGGCCTGGGAAAGAGCCGGGGGTCGAGTACCCCCCAGCACATTGGAAAATCGGCATCTGTGCCACCTATTTTTGCATTTTCCAGTGAAACCCAATGGGAGTTGATGCCTACCTCTTTTAGATGCTTTTGAAAACCCCACCATTAATTCTGCAGGAAATTGTGTCCTAGGTGCTCCCAAAGTTCCAAGTCGCTACTAGTGAGAGGATTTTGCATGATTTTCCCTTATGCCTGGTACAAGCTAAGGACAGACTTTCCTGTAGAAACTCAACGTTTCCTGACTTGACTTATTTTCACCCTCTCCCTCAACATTCTAATTTAAAAAAAAAATCTTACCAAAAATAATGAGCGAAAATGAAAAACTCCTCTCTGGATGCATAAGGGCTGGACATATACATATTGTCTTTCTGGAGCTTCTGTTGGCTGCTGTACACAGGGTCAGATTAATTAAAGAACCAACTGGGTTATGACTGGGAGCCCTAGAGCTGTAGGCCCTGCTGCCCTGGCCTTTCAGAACCCCTTTATAAAAGTGCTCTAGTATTCTACAGGAAAGGTCCCAAGCATGCTGTGTCATGACTGGAAGATGCAGTGTTTGGGACCATTCCTGCAGGATTCTGCATAGCACGGGCTAAAATTATAAAATGGAAAAAAAATACTGAAAAATGTCTCTTTTTGAAAACCACTTTTGCCAAAAATAATTTCAAAATTTTTTGTATTGTTCTGGTTTTTTTTATTTAAAAATACCCCCCCAGTTAAAAGTGTTCTGGCTTTGATGATTTTAGTGTTTGGTTTTCCCCTTTCCTCCACCTTTTCCCCTATTTTTCAGTCAAAGGGGGGAAAAAGGAAAAAATGGGAGGAAGAAACCAAAAAAACTGAAAAGATGAAAATTTCCCAAACCAAAATTTTTTAAGAATAATTATCTCAAATGCATGAAAAACCATTTTTCGCTGGGTTTTTGTGTGTGTGGAAATTGTTAAACCATTTTTGATGTGATCTAATTCTGAAGTTTTTTTAAGCCAGGGTATAATTTAATGGAGTAGTAGTTTACTGGACACCAAATGCTTATTTTACATGTTGGACGTTGTGAATAAGACATCCTTTCTTTTTCTAGAGCAAAAGTTAAGAAAAGAATGGTAAAAATGAATCTTATTAATGAGGGGAAATGAACAGAATGTTAATAAAAATACTACCTCAGCGGAATTTGAACTCCATCCCTTGGAAAGATTAGTTTGGCCACTGGAGGGCTCCAATATTGTTCCATGAAAGTAACAGACAGATACTGGGAAGATTGAAAACATTAAAAACTGGAATGTCTGACCTATAAAGTTCAAACAAAATGTTCAGTCTGAACGAAGATCTATGGGCACACAAATATCTAACCCAAATATTTAATGAAAATCAGAACTAATTTACCTGTTTGGTTCATATGGCACAAAAGAAGTTAAAGGAGAATACTTTTCTTACAGTTTGGCTATCAGTGAAGCGTAACTATTAAAATGATGCTTGTATGTGGTATTAGAGTGATTAGGTCTGTGCAAAAAAGAATAAAATTTCATCATTGTAATTTCAGGGAAACAAGACCAGTAGGGTATATAGAATGTAGCACTTTTTCTAGCATTCTTGTGGCTAAGTCTTCTCAATAAAAGTTGGCACGTGCAAAAAACAAAAATTGTAATAACAGTGAGCACAGGGAGGAGACCTTGTTCTAAAAGTGCCCCAACATTTTTGTTAAACAGTCATTGGGAGCCATAGCTGTTTTCTAAAGGGCATAACTTGGGCACATATAGTCACTTAAAGGGTAAAATCCTGGCCCCACCTGAGTTTTGTTATTGACCTAATTGGAGCCAGGATTTCACCCAAAGAATTCATTTGCTTATACAATCGTCAGTATAGGCCCTAATGTGTTATCAGTTAATGGACTACAAAAATTCCAGTTTAAAATGAAATGAAAGGATTTTCAAGTTACAAGAAAATTTAAGTCAAACCTCACTCACATCTATGGCTTCTTGTGTGCTCATGTAAGTTCAGAATTTCTCAGTCTATTTTTTCCCCATCAGGTTTTGTTGGGGGGGAGGGGAGGAGGGGAAGATTAAACCTGAGATCCTGAATGCTAAATTTCACAGAGCCAGATTTTTGCAGCTGAGTTAAGCACTCCTGAAAATAAAGAAAAGGAGGACTTGTGGCACCTTAGAGACAAACAAATTTATTTGAGGATAAGCTTCCGTGAGCTACAGCTCACTTCATCAGATCCATCATGAGCTGTAGCTCACGAAAGCTTACGCTCAAATAAATTTGTTAGTCTCTAGGGTGCCACAAGTCCTCCTTTTCTTTTTGCGGATACAGACTAACACGGCTGCTACTCTGAAACCTGAAAATAAAGGAGGTTTATCAGAAATAGTGAAAGATGCTAGTGGGTATTGCTATGATAAACCCAATAGGGCACTGTTCTTGTTTGATGAAGTGTACTGTACTGTATTAGGCTGATATACCAAACATCGTAGGGTTTTTTTGGCTTCTTGCCTGCACAAATGATTTCTTTTGGTGCTTAAAACACCCCCCTGTCCCTTTCAATGCAAAGGGAGAAAGAAAAAAAGAGCTTGTGTTGCTTAAAACATGCCTGCTGCGTTTCTGTAGCCCTTCCTCTGGCACAGCACATGTTAATGCTGATCTGCTGGGAGATTGCAATTCTAACATAATGAGATATTAATGAGCTTTGCACATGTCCCTAGCCGCAACAGTTCCCCCCTCCACCTTCCACAAACCTAAGGAGAATCTCTGCTTGTTTTCCTGACGCTGCAATTGTGCCTCTCCCTCCCCCCAGCAAGCACTACTGCACCATTCACCTTAAGCTGCCAGCACTAAAGAGCACCAAATGGGCTGGCACAGTCTTGTTTCCTGGCCTAATGGATGCTTGTTTAAACACTGGAGCTGTTTGCATTGCTGTGGCTCACTGCATGTTAAACACAGTCCTCTGAAACCCTACGCCAATCCAATAAAGGTATCAGCAGTTCAGCGTGGGGAGGCAATTACTATAAGGTCCCAAGTGTGCCTTCTAAGCTCTAGGAAGGAAAATTTGATCGAACAACTAAAAGGAAAATCTGATTCGGCTCAGTATCACGTGGAGGACACAAGGCTTAACTACAGCCTGGCCTATGGAGGGCAGGAGGAAATCAATGGACGAGCTAGCAAGAGCAACTGCACATTGTTAAGAGGGCTTTAAGCTGGCCTGTTAACAATGCTGGCTGCTGCATTTACCAAGCATTATTTTAAGAGGTGCCTTTAAAAAAAAAAATTATATACTGCCAATTTTTTTTCTTCATCAGTCCTTGAAACAATCCTCTTCTCGGAAGGGTCCCTTCCCTGTGCAGAATCATTGTCATATCAAAGGGGAAGAGAGAAACACAGAAGGGACAAAAATGACAGAGGGCTTGCAGAAACCAAAAAAGGCCTGCCCTTCAGAGAGCATGAAAAGCTAAATCTCAGACTAATGATAGTCAATATTTCAGTGGATCAGCTCTCTATCTGGGCGAGGGCAGGAAATCAAGAGATGCAGAAACTGCATTTCAATTCATTTTATACACTGAAACAAAGGTTTTCTAAAATGTCCCACTTCCTCTGCTTTAAAGTGAGGAACAAAGGGGGAGTGGTGGTGATGGTGGGGTCTCCTTCATTATCTAACAGCTTTAAACTGGGCTTCACTCACAGGGCAGCATTGCAACTTATGTGGAAAGTTTTCTAAGCACTTGCTGTGGCCACATTCACTAACAAGAATCTAGGAATATAGGATTTGCCACACCAGATCAGACCAATGATCCATCAAGTCTGGCATCCTGCCTACAGCAGAGGCCCACACCTGCCACTGTAGAGGAAGCTGATACTCCCCTCCAGCCCCCATATTGCAACTGACTGATCATACAGAGCTGCAAATTAGGGGAAATATCCCCTCTGGAAGCTGCAATGATCGGCTTATGCCTTGAACTTGCTGAACCCAGTCCATTTTAATGACTGACATGGCAGACAGGGCAAGAGAAAGAAACTGTCTGCATATGATGCTATCTGCCATCAACAGTGGCCGGTGGCAGTACTTGGCTAATGGGCTTAAGGATCAAGCTGTCCCTTAAAAGCATCTTTGGCAACGTTCTCCTGGGTCAGAAATCCAATGTGATTCTAAGAATTGCTGGCTGAAAGGTAGAGGATTCTGCCAGTTAACTGGAGGATAAATTACTGGAGGATAAATGTCTTGTTGAACTGCAGTCAGCACCATCTAAAGACACTGCTGTCCTCAAAGCAGAAGGGGGAAATGAGCATTTTGTTGTTTAAAAACATGGGGTTTGTTTATTTGTTTTCAATGGGCTTGGGGGAGACTGGGAGGAAAAGACTGTTGGGAAATCCCAAAACTTCACCCTGGGGACCTGGAATTACCCTGTGACTCCATTTTCTCCTGGGATTCAGAATCCAGAGTAGGCGTGTGTGTGTGTGCGTGCGTGCGTGCATGCAGTGGGGGCGGTCTCAGTACAGCGAGTTGAAATTTTTGTCAATAGATTTTTTTTTCCAAACAAACATTCCCCCCCCCGCCAAAATTTTTTTTTTTTTTTTTTTTTTTTTTACAGGAAAACATCAATTTCTTGTTTCCAATTGAAAAAACGACAATGCAAAAGCCTCTCCTGTTTGATTTTTTGATAATCACTGAACCCCAATTTTAAACAAGCCAGCATTTTGATGAACAAGAAACTATTTTTGTTTTTGTTGAAATTTTCTGAAGGGGCGGGGAATTCCTTTCTTGATCACCTGTAGATATGAAGCTGTGATCTTGTAACTTCCAGTAGACTGAATTTCCCATTTAAAGCACCTCTCAACAGGGATTGTTACTGATAGGTCAGAGCAAGCCCCTATAAAAGAGCAGTGTCCTCCTCAGTCCTTCTGTTAGACCCATGCAACAACCAGATGAAAGAAACAGACTGCATTCACAGGACTGGAACCCACTCACTTCAGTGAGGCTGTTGTGATATCAAGCACTCTCTGCATCTTGGAGCTAAGGATATCACTTCTATTAGGGCTTGAAAAACCCATTCATTTACCCAGCAATGGCACGTGGGGTGATTTCCTGGTAAGGCTGGGGAAAGAGGTGGCTGCTGAAATCATCGGCTTCTGGAGAATCTAACCTTAAAAAAAAGTTTCTAGCCCTGAGGATCGCATAGATAATCTTCCAAAGGTTACTCATGCCAGTACTGTCTCTCTGAGTCTGCAGACATGTCGCTCCTGTGGGCCCCAAGCAGCAACACAGTGAAATCAACAAGATTCAGTAATGATCACCGGATCCCCGTGGGCAGCAGCAAAACTGACAAGAATCATGCCAATTTTACATTTCTGCTGTTACTTGGGGAAACGCCAACCAGCAGCAGAGGCAGATTTCCTATTTGCTCTCTTTCAGCAACAATAGGAAGTCAAAAGCTGATACAAAGGATGGAGCCCCTAAGCAGGGTCCAGACACAACATTCCTGTAAAAATCCATGCATTCATTCCCATCGATGTACTGGTCCATCTATGCAACCAATTAGGATTAGAACCTCTTTTTTTTTTTAATTAAAAATTGGATATTACAGAAATTGATGATTTAGCTGTCCTCCTTCAAGCACTCCAAAGAAAATGTTCTCATTTTCTGTTCCACTGGCAGGCAGGCAAGCCAATGTTTTCAAGCCCAAATGGAAGTGATGTCCTCAATTCAGATAAGGAAAAGGAGCTATATGATGGTGGGGAACTAGATTTCTCACCAGTGCAGTGCCTTTGGACATCACTAGTGCACCTCTCCATTTCCATATTCCCTCACCCCGACTAATAGATATACTTGTATGATTAATATATATCTAGAAAATTTTCAAGCTCTCAATTTCCCACCAGTTGATTATCTGCTAAATAAAACCTCCTTCTTCATGAGAAAATCCATATGTTAATTGGCATAGTCCTAGTATCACAATACCTTATTTTACACAGTGCCATTAAAGCTGCAGGATCCTAAAGCCCCTCTACAAGCCATATATATCGAAATCACTTCATCTGCCACTAGAATGCAATCACTTCTGGTGGGGAACACTGCAGTTATTTAACAGCAATATCACATGACAGTTTAGGACAGGAAGTGAAGAATATCATATCCTATTGAAATCCGAGGAGAATTTAGGAAGTAGGGTATAATAATTCACTATGTCTCAAAAACAGACATTTGAGAAAAAATTGCAAATTATTAAAAAAAAACAACTAAGTATTTCACTATTTGATTTGCAAATGCCATTTCTACCTCAGAGGAGCCTGGTGTTTCCCATCCTTGAGATCTGGCTGAAAGAGATAGGCAAAAAACACATTAAGATTTAAAGCAGCACAGCATATAGTTCCTCTTTCTTGTCGTCTCTGAGGCCTGGTCTACACCAGGAGTTGAGGTTGAATTTAGCAGCGTTAAATCGATTTAACCCTGCACCAGTCCACACGACAAAGCCCTTTTTTTTGACTTAAAGGGCTCTTAAAATCGATATCCTTACTCCACCCCCGACAAGGGGATTAGCACTGAAATCAGCCTTGCCGGGTCGAATTTGGGGTAGTGTGGACACAATTCGGCGGTACTGGCCTCTGGGAGCTATCCCAGAGTACTCCAGTGTGACCGTTCTGGACAGCACTCTCAACTCAGATGCTCTGGCCAGGTAGACAGGAAAAGGCCTGAGAACTTTTGAATTTCATTTCCTGTTTGGCCAGTGTGGCAAGCTGCAGGTGAGTGCTCATCAACAGAGGTGACCATGATGGGGTCCCAGAATCGCAAAAGAGCTCCAGCATGGACCGAACGGGAGGTACGGGATCTGATCGCTGTATGGGGAGAGGAATCCGTGCTATCAAAACTCCATTCCAGTTTTCGAAATGCAAAAACATTTGTAAAAATCTCCAAGGGCATGAAGGACAGAGGCCATAACAGGGACCTGAAGCAGTGCCGCGTGAAATTTAAGGAGCTGAGGCAAGCCTACCAGAAAACCAGAGCGGCAAACGGACTCTCCGGGTCAGAGCCCCAAACATGCCGCTTCTATGATGAGCTGCATGCCATTTTAGGGGGTTCACCCACCACTACCCCAACCCTGTGCTTTGACTCCGTCAATGGAGTGGGACGCAACATGGAAGCAGGTTTTGGGGACGAGGAACATGATGAGGAGGAGGTTGAAGATAGCTCACAGCAAGCAAGCAGAGGAACCGATTTTCCTGACAGCCAGGAACTGTTTCTCACCCTGGACCTGGAGCCCCCAAACCCACCCATGGCTGCCTCCCGGACCCACCAGGTGGAAGAGGGACTTTTCTTTACTTTTTAAATAGTATACATGGTTTAAAAGCAGGCGTGTTTAATGATTAATTTGCCCTGGCATTTGCAGCCAGTACAGCTACTGGAAAAGTCTGTTAATGTGTCTGGGGATGGAGTGGAAATCCTCCAGGGACATCTCCATAAAGCTCTCCTGGATGTACTCTCAAAGCCTTTGTAAAAGGTTTCTGGGGAGGGCAGCCTTATTCCGTCCACCATGGTAGGACACTTTACCACGCCAGGCCAGTAGCACGTAGTCGGGAATCATTGCAGAACAAAGCTTTGCAGTGTATGTTTGCTGGCATTCAAACAACATCCGTTCTTTATCTCTCTGTGTTATCCGCAGGAGAGTGATATCATTCATGGTCACCTGGTTGAAATAGGGTGCTTTTCTTAAGGGGACATTCAGAGGTGCCCGTTCCTGCTGGGCTGTTTGCCTGTGGCTGAACAGAAATGTTCCCCGCTGTTAGCCACGCGGTGGGGGGAGGGGTTAGCCATGTGGTGGGGGGAGGCAAAATGTGACCTTGGAACGAAAGCACATGTGCTATGTATGTAATGTTAACAGCAAGGTTTACCATGAAAGTGTGTACCCACTGTTCTATAAAATATGTCTTTTTAAATACCACTGTCCCTTTTTTTTCCTCCACCAGCTGCATGTGTTTCCAGGATCACAATATCTTCTCCTTCCCAGAGGCTAGCGAAGATCAGAAGGCGAAAAAAATGCAGTTGCGATGAAATGTTCTCTGACCTCATGCTGTCCTCCCACACTGACAGAGCACAGACGAATGTGTGGAGGCAGACAATGTCAGAGTGCAGAAAAGCACAGCATGAACGCGAGGAGAGGTGGCGGGCTGAAGAGAGTAAGTGGCAGGCTGAAGAGAGGGCTGAAGATGATAGGTGGCGGCAGCATGATGAGAGGAGGTAGGATTCAATGCTGAGGCTGCTGGAGGATCAAACTAATATGCTCCAGTGTATGGTTGAGCTGCTGAAAGGCAGCTGGAGCACAGACCACCACTACAGCCCCTGTGTAACCAACCACCCTCCTCCCCAAGTTCCATAGCCTCCTCACCCAGATGCCAAGAACGCGGTTGGGGGGCCTCCGGCCACCCAGCCACTCCACCCCAGAGGATTGCCCAAGCAACAGAAGGCTGGCATTCAATAAGTTTTAAAGTTTTAAGTTATAAAGTGCAGTGTGGCCTTGTCCTTCCCTCCTCCCCCACCCCTCCCGGGCTACCTTGGCAGTTATCCCCCTATTTGTGTGATGAATTAATAAAGAATGCAACTTTATTGCCTCTGCAGGCAGTGATCAAAGGGGGGAGGGGAGGGTGGTTAGCTTCCAGGGAAGTAGAGTGAACTGGGGGGCGGGGGTGGTTTCATCAAGGAGAAACAAACAGAACTGTCACACATAGCCTGGCCAGTCATGAAACTGGTTTTCAAAGCTTCTCTGATACGCAGTGCACCCTCTTGTGCTCTTCTAACCGCCCTGGTGTCTGGCTGCACGTAACCAGAGGCCAGACGATTTGCCTCAACCTCTCACCCCACCACAAACGTCCCCGCTTACTCTCACAGATATTGTGGAGTGCACAGCAAGCAGTAATAACAATGGGAATATTGGTTTCACTGAGGTCTAAGTGAGTCAGTAAACTGCGCCAGCGTGCTTTTAAACGCCTAAATGCACATTATACCAGCATTCTGCACTTGCTCAGCCTGTAGTTGAACAGCTCCTGACTACTGTCCAGGCTGCCTGTGTATGGCTTCATGAGCCATGGCATTAAGGGATAGGAGGGGTCCCCAAGGATAACTATAGGCATTTCAACATCCCCAACGTTTATTTTCTGGTCTGGGAAGAAAGTCCCTTCCTGCAGCTTTTGAAACAGACCAGAGTTCCTGAAGATGCAAGCGTCATGTACCTTTCCCGGCCATCCCACGTTGATGTTGGTGAAACGTCCCTTATGATCCACCAGTGCTTGCTGCACTATTGAAAAGTACCCCTTGTGATTTATGTACTCGCTAGCTTGGTGCTCCCGGTGCCAAGATAGGGATATGGGTTCCATCTATGGCCCCACCACAGTTAGGGAATCCCATTGCAGCAAAGCCATCCACTATGACCTGCACATTTCCCAGGGTCACTACCCTTGATATCAGCAGATCTTTGATTGCGTTGGCTACTTGCATCACAGCAGCCCACACAGTAGATTTGCCCACTCCAAATTGATTCCTGACTGACCGGTAGTTGTCTGGCGTTGCAAGCTCCACAAGGCTATAGCCACTCGCTTCTCAACTGTGAGGGCTGCTCTTGGTATTCATGCGCTTCAGGGCAGGGGAAAGCAAGTCACAAACTTCCATGAAAGTGCCCTTACGCATGTGAAAGTTTCGCAGCCACTGGGAATTGTCCCAGACCCGCAACACCATGCAGTCCCACCAGTCTGTGCTTGTTTCCCAGGCCCAGAATCGGCGTTCCACCTCATGAACCTGCCCCATTAGCACCATGATGCCCACATTGCCAGGGCCCGTGCTTTGAGAGAAGTCTGTGTCCATGTCCTCATTACTCTCGTCACCGCGCTGACGTCGCCTACTTGCCCAGTTTTGCTTTGGAAGGTTCTGGTGCTGCATATACTGTTGGATAATGTGCGTGGTGTTTAATATGCTTAAAATTGCCAAAGTGATCTGAGCGGGCTCCATGCTTGCCATGGTATGGCTTCTGCACAGGTAACCGTGGAAAAAAGGCACGAAATGATTGTCTGCCATTGCTTTCACGGAGGAAGGGAGGGAGGGAGGACCTGATGACATGTACCCAGAATCACCTGCGACAATGTTTTTGCCCCTTTAGGCATTGGGATCTCAACCCAGAATTCCAATGGGCAGCGGAGACTGTGGGAACTGTGGGATAGCTACCCACAGTGCAACACTCCGGAAGTTGACGCTAGCCTCGGTACTGTGGAAGCACTCCGCCAAGTTAATGCACTTAATGCACTTAGAGCATTTTGTGTGGGGACACACACAATCGACTATATAAAAACGATTTCTAAAAAAAGACTTCTATAAATTCGACCTAATTTCGTAATGTAGACATACCCTGAGTAACATTTGCCATGTCATGGTTACGTTGCTGGAGTTTGGGTGATTCACTCCTGAGAATAAAGTGGCCTTTTCCAGCACCCAGGATGACACAATGGGGAACATTTTGCACATTAATCAATTTAGTTTGAGGGTAAAGAATTAAATTTATGTCTGTACAATCTGCTTAGATTTAAAATCCTGAACGTTCTTATGATTCACACTGTCAAGAGAGACAGAAGGATTGATAGACTCTACATTTGCTATGAGAAAAAGGAAGAAAAAAATCCCCCCAAGTGTTTCTCACAGCATAATGTCATCTCATCAAATGATGCACGGGGGTGATGCTGAGGTAAAGGAAATGCAGAAAATGCAATTTCCTGCATCATTTCCTCAAGAGAAAATTCAGAGAGAGATTTCATCAGATTAGATATCCAAACAACTATATGCAGATTAAATGTATGTTCCGCAGCTCCATGGCCCAAAGGGAAGTACCCTGGAGACAAGCAGGCAACAAGACAGCTCTGCCTCAGCTGAAGCAGTAGCAGGAGGAGGAGAAGCAGGGAAGAGGACAAAGAGTTGGGGGGAGAGAATAAAGTGGTGTCCATCACCCTCTTCCTTGGTTTCAAGCCCTCAGCCCCCACAGCTCAAGCAGATGCTTCTAGTTCCATTACAAAAGACCAATGTGTTTGAGCTGTTTGTCTTTGGTGGCTATCTGAAAACACGCCCACTCCAGTGGTAGCTGTCGAAACAGGATGCTAAAGATATAACCCTATATTTCTAAGTGAGTAATGATTTTGGGTGCTCAGCGTGCAGCATTTTAAAGGGACCTGATTTTCAGAAAGTGCTGAGTGCCGACCATCTGAAATCAGGCCCTTTAAAGATATCCCAGCATGGGCACTCAAAATCACTAATCACTTTTGAATTTCTCCTCCACTGAAGTCAATGACATTACACTGGTACAAAAAAAAAAGTGAATGAGAGGAGAATCAGTCCCATATATATTGTTGTATAAAAACTGCATCATTATTATCAGCTGTATTTTATTTCAGTGAAACATTATCATATATACATACATTGACAAACTCCTGGCAGAAGCTGCTAACTACACCCATTTTCTGTTGGGTGCTTTAGAAAGCTTACAGAATAAAAATAAGGTTGATGCCATTCATGCTTAAGATAGCCAAGCAAAGCACCCTGGATTCTGGTGGTGAGGGGTAGAATTTTCAAAAGGGTTTAAGAGAATTAGGAGCCTGCGTCCCATTTCCAAGAGAAACTTCGGGCAAGTCTACACTACAAAATTAAGCCGACCTAAGTTACGTCGACATACAGCCACTGCAATAATTGAATTACTTTTACATGTCCACATTATGCTATTTGTGTTGGCGTCCTCACCAGGAGTGCTTGCACTCATTTAACTGCCAGTGTGGGGCACTGTGGGACAGTTTCTGAAAGGAAGCAACAGTCGATGTAAGCAAAGCAGTGTCTACACTGACACAATGTCGACCTAACTACATCGACTTAAGCACTATGCCTCTGGCAGAAGTGGAGTTAAGTCAGTGTAATGGGTGAGTTACATCGGTAGGAACTATATTTTAGTGTAGACCAGGGGTTTTCAAACTGGGGATTGTGACCCCCTCAGGGGATCACAAGGTTATTACATGGGGGGGTCATGAGCTGTCAGCCTCCACTGCAAACATTGCTTCACCTCCAGCATTTATAATAGTGTTAAATATATTAAAAAAGTGTTTTTAATTTATAATGGGGGGGGTCACACTCAGAGGCTTACTGTGTGAAAGGGGTCACCAGTACAAAAGTTTGAGAACCACTGTTGTAGACGCTTACAGAATTAGGTTGACAGAAGCTGCCTTATGTCGACCTAACTCAGTAGTGTAGACCAGGCCTTGGACACTTTACACACTTTTGAAAGGGAGGCTCTGAAGTCACTAACATGCTTTTACTTACAGTGGATGTACAGAGAACCATCATGGGATCAGCAAGAATTCACATAGTCTTGGACATTAGAACTTGGTTTTACTGAAAGAGTTAATGCTGACCAGCGCTCAGCCTCACTTCAGGAAAAGGAAACTATCCTTCCACCGCCTCACCAACCACCTCACCATGTTTTGTTAAAGACCTATCAATCTCAATTTATACATCTACTGCATCCCAACAGTAGATTTCCATAGTATGTGTTTCATTTCCTTTCCTTTCTTACATGGTTAGACAGCAATGGTGACCAATACTGACATTAAAGTATCATAACTGATATGTGAGTTACCAGCCATTGAGGCAGTTCATACCTATTGTTTCAGGCTCTATGTGAGCTCAGGCAGACATTTCTGCATGTGTTACACTCGCTTCAGTCTTGAAGGTTTTTGTTAGCAATTGTAGCAACCAGATACTAATTTTTTTTTTTAAATGAAAGCCGAGATTTTGATGAACAATTGTGACAGGTCTATGTTTTCCCAGATAGCATTTCAGCCCTCCACCGTGGTCACGGCCCAGCCTTTGGGAAACATTGCCTCAATCTCTCTTAAAAGTATTGGGAGCTCTTTCATTTCAAGAAGCACAAATAATCTGAAATTAATTTTGATGGGATTATTACATCACACCAGAAAGGCAGGGGAAGAAGGATGACATAAAAAAGGCACTTCCTTCCTGTGGAGTAGGATGACTGCTAAATGCCCCAGGTCTGTCAGATAAGAATCAGCTCGCTGGACTTTATCAGAGTGACACTTTTGCTTTGTCTTGTGGGATGCTTTGGAGTACAGAATTTCAAAATTCAACCACAATATCTTTGTGAGCTACACTCAAACTCCAACCTAGAACACAGACTTCAGATTCTAAGTGCCTAGTAATTCACAGACAACTCATAATGCTGTTTGGAAGGGGCCATATTCTAGCTTTGGATACTGGCACACAACTACTACTGAAGTTAACAGAAACCCGTACATTTATCGTAAACCAGACTATAGTCCAAAGTGTTCTACTTTATGTTTTCTTTAACCAGGAAGTCAGGACACTGTTTCCATAGACGAAATATAGTAAATTACCCTGTTGCCCTTGAGATGCTACCCTCTCTCTCTCTCTCTCTCTCTCTCAATCTGTCTCAGCGCATGGGAAAGGTCATGGATAGGTAAGAAAGTTCATTATATATTTCAGATCTTTGTTAGCTTTCCAATTTGCATTTGTTCAGTTGCAGGGTATTTTTGTCTCTGGTCTGCTCTCTGGTGCAAGAAGAGGCAGTGTAGAAAACTTCAGGCAAAAGACAGGTGGATATGTTTCCCCTCTCTTGGCCCTTTCAAATTACCATGGTGGTTTATAGTTTGATTTATGCATGTCTGCTACTTGATAAGTTTCGCTTTGTTGTTAAGTTTTGTATATTTTGCTGTTCTCCTTAGAAAACATGCACACTGATTCCAGCAGCAGCAGCAGGTGGGATGTACAGATTATAAAGAAGGAGAAGAAGAGGAGGAGTATAAACACAGTCAAGGACATTCACTGCAATTGGCTTTAAAATGGAACTTGAGAACATTTTTATTAGTGATGAGCCCAAACTGAACACCAGATCCAAACATATCCAGATTTGGAGAAATTTGGAATATGAACCTGAACTTCATAGCAATGCCCCATTTTTGTAATAGCTCCAAACAAAATCAGAGCCAACCTTATGGGGTAGGTTCCATAGGTAGCCACCCAGGGCCAGCTCTAGGTTTTTTGACGCCCCAAGCAAAAAATTTGCTGCCCCAAGCGCCAAGAGCGCAACTGCCCAAGCAAAAAAAAAAAAAAAAAGAAAGAAAAAAAGGGTGGCCGGAAGAACGCCGCCCCTGGGATTGTGCCGCCCCAAGCACGTGCTTGCTTTGCTGGTGCCTAGAGCCGGTCCTGTAGCCACCTAATTTCTGTGGCAATTCCTGCCTACACATCTGCCACTGGTTAAGATGACCTCAGGAAGTCTGCTCCTTTAAGTGCAGACCCTGCATTGCTAGGAACAGCAGCAGTGGCCAGGGCCAGGAGCCACCAGAGATCTGTGGTCCAGAGCACCAAAGTGCCTTGTGCTAAGCCCTAACATGAGATCATCATGAAAACAGAAAGCACAAATCTGGATCCGCACTTTGTGGATAGGCCTCTCTCATTTAGATCATAAAGTCTTCAGGACAGGGACCTTGTGTCAGACCTGCTTATAAAGTGCCTACAGTAGCACCCTGTTGGTACTAGATAAATATTTACTAATCATCTTTTGTTTTTACTCAGGAAAAGCTTCTCAGGAGAATAACTGACATGAAGGCACAAAAGGCCCAATGGCACAAAAACATACAAAAGCTGGTGACTAGTTCTGCTGTTGTCTCTCTCACTAATTGTTCTTTCTGAAATGGCCTAAAGTTAATGGAAATATGGTCGGACCTTAATGGTAAAATGAGAAAGAAGGGAGCCCCCAAAAATCTAGATTTTAAAACCAGCCTTCCCCCACTCTCTTCTGTAACTGGGACTCTGCCGAAGAGGCATTGGCCCTAGCTCACGTAGTGAATGCCCTGTACTGTTGCTTGCATTTTCTGGGCCTTTTGTCAACTACTAGTGGTTGAGCCTGTCATATACTCTTTGATGTGCAGAGTTAGGACAGCCCATGCCTGCTAAATATTTACCTAATCCAATTTGGCCAACCAAACTTCAGGTCTGATAAATGTATTATAATAATAGACTGCTCTTGACCTTTGCGCCCTTTTGATTCCTAAGGTCAACTTTGGGTTTTGTTTGAAAATAAGAACCTAGCAATCATTGTGTTGGGGCTGGGGAAGGGGGGGGCGGCGGGAGAGAAAGACACAGGGACTCTCATCAGAGTGCTTTACAATTCACACCCCTGCTGGAAATACATTTACAAGGGAAAAAATTGCAAGAGGTTTCCAGCACTCCCTTTCATGATAGACAGAGGATCATTCCCTAGTGCTTTTCTCCCTTTACTGTCCACACATCCGTGCTTCCCTGGAGAAGTGAGGACAGCACTTTCTGAGGGCTTGTCTACACTGGCAAGTTTCTGTGCAGTAAAGCAGCTTTTTGCGCTCAAACTGCAGACGGGAACACACTGCCAAGACACTTTGTGCGCAGAAATGCCTAAGTTGCAGTGCTGCAAAAAACCCACGTCAATGAGAGTCGTAAGGCTATTCGCACAGAGGCTCCAGCGCTCTATTGCTAGTGTAGACACTTGATTGCTTTCTGTGCTGTAACTGGCCTCCGGAGCTGTCCCATAATGCCTCAAGTGACTCAGCTGCCCTGGAGACATGCGCCCCTCCCTTTAAAAGCACCATTTCTGACAGCCATTGCGTGCTGTGCTGATCTGCTCCGTTGCTTCCTGACACTGTCTGAACGTACAAGACAGCATGCTGACACACTCTCTGTCCCCCAAAACACACAGTCTCTCTCCCCACCTCCATACACACCCACACACTCCCTGTCACACACTCTCCCCCCGCCCCCCACTTCAGATGAAAAGCAGCTGGCAATGTAGTAGGATGCCCATGGAACAATGGGATTGGGAAACCTGCATCATGTGACATTGTGCCTGCCCCATGAGGCATTGCAAACCCTTCCCAAATCTCCCTGCGGCCAGTTGCACAGTGGGATAGCTACCAGAATGCATTGCCGTCTTTGCTGTTGCAAGAACGGCTAATGTGGATGCACTCCAACATCACAAGGAGCATAGTTTGGACATGCAACAGCGGTTTAATTCCAGAGTTTTAATAAAAATGGTACAACTGGTGGTGCAGAAACTTGCCACTGTAGACATATCCTGAGATGTCCTATTCCCCAGGCCCCACCACAATTCCTGGCAGGCAATGCTCTGATTAGCTTTGCAATGGAATAGGGATATATTGAAGAGACACTGAATAAAATTAAAATGCCCCTCCCTGAAATGGTAGATTGTTGTGGAACTTGAAAATAAGATATAAATTGCCTTCAAGGGAAAGGAATACAGATATCGGGTCTAATAACAGTTTTTTTACAAAAATATGCTGCAGAATTCTTTAGGCAGCAGAGAGGGGAACCAATGGTATGTAACAATTTTCTGCCTATCAATTCTTGTGCCCAGTTTGTCTCAATAAGCAAAACATTTTGCAGCATCAACCAGCCCAATTTATAGTGCAGGGACCTTAATGAAAGTGGAACAACATTTAGCAACAGATTTCTCTGCTTAATGTCCTGGGCAAGGTATTAGTGCCAGCATCTGTTTTATTAGGCTGTTTTATACCATCCATGTCACTGAAGTGCCCTCTCTTTAGCAAGCAATAGCCCTCCTTGGCCATAAGATTTCTGAAGAGCTGCTGTCATATGACCCACACAGACGAGATTCTTTTTTTGATCAAATATTAAAACCCTTACAAAATCATTAGTTCTGACTCTCAGTAATCCATCACCCATAATTCCAATAAGCAATGGATGCCTACAGGTTAATGCTTAAATCTCAGTGGTGGAATTTACTTATTTTTACAAATTAAATTATATTTTAAGAAATAGATAAATAACAGATAAAAGCTGATTTATGCAAAACGTTCATTATATTTTCCCAGATGATGCTCTTTTTATTGCCATGCCTCCCCTTTGAAAAACAAACACAAAATTATAAAGACCCAAATCCTGAGGTCTTGACTCTGTTTTTACTAAGGCTATGTCTATACTTGCAGAGTTTTTGCACAGTCAGTTTCAACGGTGGTAGTGAACCAGTGAAAGAAAAGCACTGGTTTGTGTACTCACTTACTTCCACAGGCGTCCGAGAGTGTTTACGTGGAAGTCCGAGAGTGTTTACATTTGCAGCACTCCCCTCAGTGAAGCTCTCTCCATTTTGACGATGGGTCTTGTGGGGTGATCAGGGGGCATCCTGGATACCTGCACAGCATCCTCTCCCCAAACACTGATCAGCTCTAGTAGCTCAGCATTGCTCCAAGCAGGGGATCGTTTGCTCATGGAGCAGGCATTGTCACCTGACCAGATGATAAGTGACCACTCGCCAAGAAAACAGGAAGGGGAGTTTCAAAGTTCCCGGGGCTTTACAGGGGGAGGAGGTGGATGTCTGATGACCATGGTTTGCAGCTAGAACCTTATTCTGCAGGGACTTTGCAAATGCCACTTAGGGGCTCCTCTACCCATAAGGTGAGCTGCCTCAATAGTATCCCTGCACCATGCTAATCAGAGCAATTTTTCTACCCCATGGGATCAGTATAAATGGTTTACCTTCAGACATGTGAATTTATGTTGTTGTATTATAAAAGCTTTGCAGGGGGGGAATTTCCACTGGGTGTCACACTGCTGTACTGCATAATCTATCACTAAATCAGAAAACATCTGGCTTTGAAAAAAAAAAACGGTTGGGGGGATAAAAATTTAAAATCCACACTGCTATTTGAAAATAAAAATGATGTTCCCTCTTGCTAGGTACATTGTATCTATTTTTAATGTATCATATTGAAAAATTAAATCCTGGGGAGAATTTTTTTTGCCCCCATCACTGAGCTGATGTGTCTATAAAAAATGGAGCACCAGAGGTATTGGTTACTTGAGCTAGATTGTTTCTTTAAGGCAGAGCCCATTGTAAGAGCCTGTATGGAGGTGCACTGCCTCAGAGGGCGCATCGGGAGGCAATCTGCCAGAGAGAGACACAATGTTTCCTGGAACTCCCTGGCTTTGCTAGTACTGTGTGAGACCCATTTGAATGGCAAAGCACACCTGAGCCTAGGGAGCATGAGGGCAGACACAGAGAGAGTGGTTTGCTCCCAGGCAAGGCAGCAGCTCAACAGTAGCTTCCATGCTCACACTGGGCCTAGTGGATAAAGCCTTGGACTAGATGTCAGGAGACTGGGGCTCTTTTCTCAGCTCGGCCATGGATCTGCTGCATGACCTTGGTCAAGTCACTTCACCTCTCTGTTTCCCATCCCCTCCTTTGTTTAATTAGATGGCCAGTTCCTCAGGGCCAGAGCCATAGTCTTTTACTATGCATTTGTACCATGTCTAGCACAATGGGGCCACGATCTTGGCTGGGGCCCTGAGGCACAGCTGTAATACAAGTAATCATCATAAACAGGGCGGCTGTTATGCCAGTTACACTGGTTTTGGAGGACTTCTTAATCCCACCTTCCCAGCTGTATCTGGCTATAAAAGGGCCAAATAAAATCTCATCAAAAATATTAATTAGCTGCAATTTTAAATTAATTTTCCTTTAAAGCATTGTGACTATGCTAAAATAAATAAATAACATCCTTGTGACTACTTGTGGAAACTCCTGCTCAGAGTGATCTCGGGATTACTTCTGAACATGTCATCCTATCATATCAGCATGGGAAAATAATGCTATTTCATTCTTTAGCTTAAAGACAGGAACAAAGGCTTCTCTGAAATCCAAATCACCACTCAGATCCAGTGTCACTTCCTCATTATCTCCTGATTTTCTTCTGCTTTGCTCTATCGTGATTTGCTCACGTGAGCAAGCCCTGAATTTGCGTGAAATGCTTTTACTAATTACAGGTTTCAGAGTAACAGCCGTGTTAGTCTGTATTCGTAAAAAGAAAAGGAGTACTTGTGGCACCTTAGAGACTAACCAGTTTATTTGAGCATGAGCTTTCGTGAGCTACAGCTCACTTCATCGGATGCAAATAAACTGGTTAGTCTCTAAGGTGCCACAAGTACTCCTTTTCTTTTTACTAATTACAACTCCCTTTTCTGCAGTTCGGAGGACTTAGCAGCAAACTAACTACATAGACGTTCCAAGGGTTTAGGTGTTCAAAAGCCAGCTAGCTGTGGAAGTCAAATGTGCCTGACTGATATGAGAGGCACAGTTTCTCTCTGCAGTGGAACCTGTTTACTATAGAGACGTCATTTTTTCAGAGAACAACTTTACCATGAGCTCAGCCCTGCATTGCATTTTAGCGCTTTCTGCAGGATGCTGAGTGCCCTTAACTCCTACTGACTGGACTCCAATGGGAATTGAAGATGGTTACCTACAGGGAACACTCAGAATCTATAGGAATGGGTCACCTAAGTAGAGAGGTTCACTATAAATGGAAATGCCTCTTCCACACAGTGAGATACAGAGTCAATTCAGGACATTCAGGTTACTCAAAAATAAATGGAACTTTTGACTATATCTGAGTTCATGCTGTGTGGGTTCCCGTGCATGTGTATCAAGTATAAGGAGACAGACAATCGCTGCACCGAATGAGGTGAGGGTCTTGAGGAAAACAACATTATGTGATTAGTGTAATTGATTCCCAGGAGGGGAAAGATTAAGGAGTCACACAAAGACTACATTTGTCAGTGCCTAACTTCTCAGTGTTTTACTCTGGAACCTTAACATTCCTTGTTGTTTAAAGTGCAGCACTGTACAGATTACAAGCTTTCTGCCACTGTCCTTCAGCCCTACCCTGCAACAGTTTAGCTATTATCTGGAGCACAGTGTGCCAGTCTCTCCAAACCACAGAGTGGTTACATCTTGTATTGAGTATTGTAAAGAGCTATTAGTTATCTCTTTAAGGGAAAGATTCTGATCTGCATGTATTTTTTGTTGTTCACTAATGCAAACTTCCCAATTTACCAGTCTTATTTTGCTACCATAATCCTCTAGCAGTTGCACAACCACCAACACAGCCGTGAAGGAGTCTCCCTATTAAAGGCTTAACAGCTAATTCTGGTACAATGCAAAGGTGAACAGTAAGTTACCAATAAATTAAATAAATAAATAGCACACAGCTATAGTAAGCAACATTCCCCCAAAAAGTACTTTCATTTCAGTTAGCAGAAAAGCTGAAAGTAGGTTCTATTGTAAACAGCATAGCTGCTATCTTTGGTTCTTGAAGGAATTCCTCTCAAGTTGCATTAAATTTACTTCAACTCCTGCTGCGGTTACAAAAGCAAAACAAAAATAGCAGCAAAACTCCTTTACCCGAAGTAAGCAAAGTTTGCAGCATGCTATAATTAAGCTCACATCCTGACAGTGGGAGCATGAAGTTTTATTCTAAATATAGCAGAAGTCTCCTCACTGTACAAAACCCAACTTTTTTTTTTCAGTGAAATTTATAAAAAATTATGTCATCAGTGTCCTCCTTACAATGAACAACTGGCTTCTTTTAAAAAAATACAGGGTACTTCACAGCAGGGTTTTAATGTAAGCATTAATGTCAGGAAATTAAGAATTTTTTGGTTTACTTATTATCTACATACCACTTACAGTGTGGATGGGGCACTATACAGACAACCAGGAAGATGTAGTCTCTAACCTAACCAGGAAGATGTAGTCTCTGCCTTGAGCAGATAGCCTATACAGCAGACAAAGGGTAGACAAATCCCTGAATTTTCCCCTAATATCAATCTCTTTCCCCAGCTACTAGCTGCTATTTCACATGGCACTTTACCTTTAGCTGGCAAGGCATTAAAGATTCCATCTGCATGGGGTTGGGAGCCATTTTTACTGAATAAATTAAAAGCACAGTTTTAAATCCATTCAGACTAACTCATTTTAAATGCAGTTTGGCTGGCTAATGTGAAAGAGAGTAGACCATGTTTACAAAGAGTTTGGAAATCATGTTTTCGTACAGATCCCTAAGTTATCCCAGGCTCAGATTCTGATCTCAGGTGTACCACTGTAAAACTGGGGTAACTTCACTTCAACAGAGTAACACTCGTGTAAAACCAGAGTAACAAGATATAATCTGCTCTGTGTTCCAATTTGGGGGTTTTGGCTCAGATTCTGGGCCTCAATCCAGACTTTATGCCACTCCTGCAGTGGGAAATTCCTATGGCTCTACACCACCTAGTTCTGAAGCCCCTGTTATAAGGTTGTGCACCCGGGATGAGGTGACATGTAGTGGCAGAATGGGTGTGGCTGGAGCAGTCTGTGCTTCAATTATTTTGGTCCACAGGCAGCTGGGGGAAATTGATATAAAAGGTAAAGCAGGACCCCAGACAAATCCAGAATTCATGGCATAAAGCCACTTTTGCCCCATCCCGCAACCCTTCCGGGCTATGCCTCCTGTGAAGGGCAACAGAGATTTGGGGCCTTTGGGCCTAATTCTGATTTCATTTAACCTGATATTAATCATCAGTGACATTGGAGTTACTGCAGTGCAAGATAAGAATCAGGCTTTTTGGCTGGAAATGGTTTCCAAAGTCAACTTACACACAGCTTGGCCCTGTGCACACTGACTAACCAGACTGTGTTGAAACTCAGTTAGCCTGAGGCAGTTCAATGGTGTTTTAAAGCAAACACATTTCCTGGCTCAATGTAGGCAGAGGCCCTGTGGCACCCTGCTAGATAGATCTACATTGCAATACAAAGCCCAGACAACAATAAGCAATAAAGGCAATAGAGCTGTCTCTCATCCCTTCCCCATCTTGGTCCAGAGGCTGAACTCATCCATGGTACAAGCACTCTGCCATCTAGTCAATTTACAAAAAAACACAACAGGTTTCAGAGTAACAGCCGTGTTAGTCTGTATTCGCAAAAAGAAAAGGAGTACTTGTGGCACCTTAGAGACTAACCAATTTATTTGAGCATAAGCTTTCGTGAGCTAAAGCTCACTTCATCGGATGCATACTGTGGAAACTGCAGAAGATCTTTTTATATACACACAAAGCATGTGTGTATATAAAAAAAAACCAGTTGTGAGGTCATCTCAATATGTATTTTTGCCCTATCTCAGAGCACTCAAAATTTGCCAAACTAAAAGCCCACAGTGACAAATTGCCAGGAGCTTGAAGACAGCCCCTAATTACCATAAAATGGAGTAAACTACAGACAGGCCCCAGCATGCAATTCTCCATATTGATTGGAGCACTCTGTAGTTCTGCAGGATTCATCTCCATATTAAAGATGAAGGCAGATATGGACCATGACAACAACATTTTGTGAGCTCTATTTTTGTCTTGGGGCCACTCTATGGCCTACCAGGGACAACCAAATACTATCACCTGAATAAAAGGAACTGGTACACACTGCTGCTTTAACAGTCCGTGTCAGCGGCTCAAATGGGATTTTTAATGCCTCTCCTATTTTGTACAACATCATACACAGTGCTCTGCTCTCCTACTGCACATATCATACCCACAAAGAAAAGCTATGTAGGTTGTGGGTCATATCCATTCCCATAAAAAACTATCCCAAGCCCTGCATTTTGCAAGAGCCTCCCTATTTTGCCTGGGAGCCGCGAACATGTCACAATGAGCAAATCCGCCATTTACTCAAAGCTGTTTTCCTTGTGGTTTCTTCAGTAGCATGCATGCATGCCTTCAGTGTTTACTGTCAGCAATTTTCAACATGCTGACATGGCTGAAAGTGACCACAAAGCCAATGCAAGCAGGCAAGAAGGAGAGACAGAAGTGGAAATGCCAGAACTTTGTACTTCTGCAGCTACAACTAACCTGGTTCCCTGATTATCACGGAGAAAAGATTTGATTAGTGCAGCTTGGAACAGCATCACCTTTCTCCTCCTTTTTTATTAGCCAACAGAGCTTTGTTCCTGATGTTGCTATTTTTGTGGCTGACGCATGCAAAGTGGAGGAGGAGGGAGCCATTCCCTCTACAAACGTTACATTTCTCTCCCTGCTGTTGGCTCAGACGGGGCTGTGCTGCTTTTCCAGCAGCTTTGTGAACTTCTCCTCCCAAGTTTCGCTCCAGGAGGGGATATTTTTCTCAATTTTTTAAAAACAGAAACTGAAAGATACGTAAACAAAAACAGTGCCTGAACATAGTTAGGGACTAATTAGTGGGGACATGTACAAACAGAGTTGAAAGGACAATCATCAAAAAGTTTAGGTCCCAAATTTGACCCACTTTCAAGCCATTGTAATCTGTTGAGAACTGACATCCAGATTCTAAATAGCTATTGTTGATTTTTTTTAAAGTAAAATATCTATAATAAAATATTATTAATGTAAGGACTTGTAATGTTTTGTGCATAGCTGGCGAGGAAGCAAAAATTAACAGGTCCTCCTTCCTTAATTTTGCTGGAATAGATGAAGCAAGCAAATGGAACTAAACCCTCTGGGCTGCTGTTTCCTACAAATCCCAGGAACAGAGAGAGTCAGTTTTAAAAAACAGAAAAGGTCAAAACCAAAAGAGGATTTTCTCACCATTCCACTGGAAATGGCCCATTTGTATGACAAGGCTTCACTACAAGTAACCTATAACAGGACATCCAGAAAGCTGTCCATATACAGGAGTTTCTGCTTCTCCATGAGTTTTGTTATTTCTCCATGTTCCATTTCTGTTATGATGGATGTTAAATGCCACCTGTAGGTGAGCCTCCAAGAAACTGGCTCTATGGTATTAATGTTCACAGCCCATGGACTTTCTTGAAAGCCTAATGTATGGACTCCTTGGTTTTCCTATGCTTGTAATTTTTTCAGGGCCTGTGGGCATGGATATATGAAGAACAAAGTAGCCAAAAATGGTCAAAGCACTTATGGCATTCAAATAAGTGACAAGCAGCAGAAAAGCCTTGGCACCTGAATACACACTCACGGGGTTTCAGCCAATTATAGATTCAACCCATACAGAAAGACAACAAATACTTAAGTGTCAGCATTTAAAAAAATAAGATCCAGCATTCCACAGAGAAAAAGAGAAGAATGCAGAATGAGAGTGAAATTCATTCTTTATGAGTATGGCTGTATAGAGAATGCTTGATCCTTTCAGTGTTTACAGACTGGATTCTGCTCTTACAAAATTCCCCCATTATGTCTGTCTCCCTTTGTAGAGAACTGAATAGTACATCCCATGATGATGAAGCATTTGATGTCATGGGGCTATTAGGCTCCTAGGTTGTAATGGTCATAATCTGTATTAGCAAAGAAATAGCAAAGCAGTACAGATTAGACCAGTGGTGGGCAACCTGTGGGTCACATGCAGCCCACCACGGTAATCTGGTTGCGGGCTGTAAACTCCTCACAAATCCCTGTCTGAGATTTGGTTTGGTGTTTTACAGAGTGCCGGTGTTGCCTGTGTACTGCCATGTGAAAGACTTGAGGCCAACCATCACTGGGTAAACCAGGGTGGCAAGAGACCACCCTGGCTTGTCCAGGAGATCTTCAACAGTCCTACAAAAAGTGGAAACTAGGTCAAATTACAAAGGATGAATACAAACAAATAACACAAGTATGTAGGGACAAAATTAGGCCAAGGAACAAAATGAGATTAAACTAGCTAGAGACATACAGAGTAATAAGAAAACATTCTAAAAATACATTAGAAGCAAGAGGAAGACCAAGGACAAGGTAGGCCTGTTACTCAATGGGGATACAAAAACAATAACAGAAAATGTGGAAGTGGCAGAAGTGCTAAATGTTTTTTGTTTTAGTTTTCACCAAAAGGTTTAGTAGCGATTGCATGTCTAACATAGTGAATGCCACTCAAAACAAGGTAAGATCAGAAGCTAAAATAGGGAAAGAACAAATTAAAAATTACTAGTTAGATGTCTTCAAGTTACCAGATCCTAGAATACTCAAAAAGCTGATTGAGGAGATATCTGACCCATTAGTGATTATCTTCGAAAAGTCGCAGAAGACAGGAGAGATTCTAGAGGACTGGAAAGGGGCAAATATAGTGCCTATCTATAAAAAGGGAAATAAGGACAACCTGGGGAATTACAGACCAGTCTGCTTAACTTCAGTATTCAGAAAGATAATGGAACAAATAATTAAGCAATCAATTTGAAAACAGCTAGAAGATAATAGGGTAATAAGTAACAATCAGCATGGATTTGTCAAGAACAAATTGTTCAAACCAACCTGATAGCTTTCTTTGACAGGGTAACAAGCCTGGTGGACGGGGGAAGCAGTAGATGGGGTATATTTTGACTTTAGTAAGGCTTTTGATATTGTCTCGCATGACCTTCTCATAAACAAATGAGGGAAATACAGCATAGATGGAGCTACTATAAGGTGGGTGCATAACTGGTTGGAAAACTGTTCTCAGAGAAAAGAAAAGGAGTACTTGTGGCACCTTAGAGACTAACCAATTTATTTGAGCATATGCGTTCGTGAGCTACAGCTCAAATAAATTTGTTAGTCTCTAAGGTGCAACAAGTACTCCTTTTCTTTTTGCGGATACAGACTAACATGGGTGCTACTCTGAAACCATTCTCAGAGAGTAGTTATCAGTGGTTTGTAGTCAAGCTGGAAGGACATATTGAATGGGATCCAGCAGGGATCAGTTCTGTGTCCGGTTCTGTTCAATATCTTCATCAATGATTTAGATAACAGCATACAGAATACACTTATAAAGGTTGCGGACTGGGAGGGGATGCAAGTGCTTTGGAGGACAGGATAATAATTCAAAATGATCTGGACAAACTGGAGAAGTGGTCTGAAGTAAATAGGATGAAATTCAATATGGACAAATGCAAAGTACTCCATTTCAGAAAGAACAATCAGTTGCACACATACAAAATGTGAAATGACTACTTACGAAGGAGTACTGTAGAAAGGGATCTGGGGATCACAGTGGATCACAAGCTAAATATGAATGAACAGCATAACACTGTTGTAAAAAAAGCAAACATCATTCTGGGATGTATTAGCAGGAGTGTTGTAAGCAAGACACAAGAAGTAATTTTTCCGCTCTGCTCCACACTGATTAGGCCTCAACTGGCGTATCATGTCCAGTTCTGGGCACCACGTTTCAGGAAAGATGTGGACAAACTGGAAAAAGTCCAGAGAAGAGCAACAAAATGATTAAAGGTCTAGAAAACATGACCTATGATGAAAGATAGAAAAAAACTGGTTTCTTTAATCTGGAGAAGAGAAGACTGTGAGGGGACACAATAACAGTTTTCAAGTACATAAAAGGATAGGACAAGAAGCAATGGTCTTAAATTGCAGCAAAGGTGGCTTAGGCTGAACATTAGGAAAAACTTCCTGTCAGCGTGGTTAAGCACTGGAATAAATTGCCTGGGGAGGTTGTGGAATCTCCATGATTGGAGATTTTTAAGAGCAGGTTGGACAAACACCTGTCAGTGATGGACTAGATAATACTTAGTCGTGCGACGAGTGCAGGGGACTGGACTAGATGACCTCTCGAGGTCCCTTCCAGTCCTATGATTCAGGAGCCTGGAATCCTGCCTCCAGCTAGTAGAGCTTATAACTCTGCTCCTAGCACAGCTCTTAGTTCCTTGGAATAAAAAAAGGAGGAAAATCCTGGTCCAGAATGACAGGCCGTGAAAGAGTCCTTTATGCTCACCTAGAACCTGGAAAAAATGGCCGGAAAGGAAAGAATCCCACATTGTGTTCTAATATCTTCCTTCTGTCGAATGTATCTAAGCCACACTATCTCCATAGTATGACTGTCCTATTTCTTAGGACCTTCACACACCCAAAGGAAAAAATAGACAGGAAGAGTCTTTTATGGGAGGACAATGAATAATAACATCAATATAGTTTTTGATAAGTCAGAAGTAGACCTGAATTAGATAAATTCAGGAATTATTTTACTTGTGGCAGGTAATCACATAGAATGAGGAGGTTACTTGCCCGTAACTGGAGGTTCTTTGAGACATGTGGTCCCTATTTGTATTCCAAAAATGGGTGCACATTCATGCAATGCGCTGGAAGATTTCTGTACCAGTGTCCATTGACCCGCATGTGTGCCGTACGTAGCCTCATGTTGCAGATGAGGTTATATGAGGTGTGCGGGACAGCACCCCGCAGTCTCCCTCGTACCGCTGAGCAGCGCAGACTGCAGCAGAGGGGATGGAGAGCAGGTACTGGAATACAAGCAGGGACCACACATCTCGAACAACCTCCAGTTACAGGTAAGTAACCAGCTCTTGTTCTGAGAGTCATAGTCCCTATATGTATTCCAAACAAGAGTGAGTAGCAAGGAACGATCAGTGCAGAAGGGGGTGCGAGGATGCAACAGGTATTTTGGTATTGCGAATAGCAGAGAAGGAAGGTAGGGCAGGTCTAGGTGCACCACTGGAATGAGAGGTTCAACGTGTCCAGGAGTCTGCAGGGACATCTCTAGGACCGCATCCGTGGTGTGGAGTGCAGAAACACTGGCGGTACTGGTGGCGAGATCCCCGAAGAGCAATCCCGTCAGGCACCCAGTGCATCCAGTGGTGGCGCTGCCACCTCCTTATTCTTCTTAGCTTTACCCTCGGAATGGGGAAGCTTAGGTTGTGGTGTGGTAAGGTCCATAAGGTCCCTGGCTCGGGGAGGGAATGCTGCGCTTGGCGTCAGTTCGCAACAAGGACTTCTTGCAATGCCCATAGAGTGTTTGTGACTCTCATGCTTGGGCTTGTCCTGCACCAGCCCTTGATCTCCAATGCGGGATGGGATAGGCTAAGTGGGGCACTCACCACTAAGGGTACTACATTGCTGAGTCCGATGGTCCCGGGTTGAACTGGGCGCGAAGCTGGAGAGCCGCCTCTAGGAGGAACTTATGGAGGTAGAGCAGACGAGCCTCGTGGGTCTGTGGTAGGAAGGATGTACATATCTCACAGTGAGTGGCAAGATGTACTGAGGCAGTAAAGACAACGTTGGTGCGCATCGCTCACTGAGAACGAGTGAGGGTACAAAGCACAGTTCTTGAACTCCGGAATGCGGGGCATAGTCCCCCAGAGAAGTTGGGGGCGAGATGGGCCCCAAACAGGGTAATGGGAAACTAAGTACACTAACTAACTATATAAGAAAAGAAGAACAATGATTATATACAACAGACTAGAATGCTCTCGCAGGTAAGCTATGAGCATGGAGGAACAAGGGTTCCAACTCCAACCACGCAGCCGTAAGAAGGAACTGAGGATGCATCATCCCGCACAGCATCATATAACCGCTCCTGCCACATAAGACTACATATAGCGCACGTGTGGGTAAACAGACACGGATAGAGAAATCTTCTGTCTCCAGCACGTGGTGCATGTGTGCACCTGTGTTTGAAAATCATATAGGAAACCATCACTAAAAGAAGAACTGCTGTTTTTACAGTGACTTTAGAGGACCCACACCGCCATTTTCATTCCAAGACACTAGTAGCACAGCACTTGATCTCCTTCGATTTACTGTGCCCAAATCCCATTTAAAGAGTGAAAATCTGACTCAATTTCAATTTAATGCTCCCAGCAATCCAAAATCAACATTTACAAATGACTGATCTCTATAGCTTTGGCTCCATAAATATTCACATAGAGGTACTTACAAACAAAACGCAATGAAAAGTAGTGGGAGTATTTCAGTCCACTGCAGGATGAGTGGGGGGGAACGATAGCTCAGTGGTTTGAGCATTGGCCTGTTAAACCCAGGGTTGTGAGTTCAATCCTTGAGGGGGCCCTTTAGGGATCTGAGGCAAATATTGGGGATCGGTCCTGCTTTGAGCAGCGGGTTGGACTAGATGACCTCCTGAGGTCCCTTTCAACCCTGAGATTCTATGAGTACATTTTTGTAGCAATGAAAGAGGAACGAGGAATTATGGCTTTTTATGTGTTCTGGGCCAAATGGACTTATGTCTAGATGGACAGCACTAGGGAATTAAAGCGGTGGAAAAGACCTGTGCTGGGCTGCTGCACGGGGATGAATTTCACCCCCCATGAGGATGATGAGCTACCAACGCTTTGGCAAGTCAGACAAGCTACCATTCAGCCACGAGAGCTCCCTGGCGCTGTCAATCCAGGCCCACTGGACACATGTGAACATGCCAGACAACCTGGAACATGTGGTCATTTAGTCTAGTCCATGGAAGTTGCCCCTGATTGAAGACTTTTCACCACTTCCACCGAAGCTTTAGTGGAAGGAGGATATTTTGCTTTGTAATGTATCTTGTCTTTGTCAATGACATGCGTATAAACAAACAGAACATACCAGACATATGATAGATTGATATTGCTAGAAAACATTAAGCTCTTTTTCTGCTGCCTCTCCAGTTTTGATTTAAAAACTACCATTATAATCACAACCCCACACATTTTAAAGGTATGAATAATTAAATAATTGTTGGTTGTTTTGCTGTTTGTTTTCTTTTACATCCTTTTCTAAGCCATAGTTAAAATGTTCCCCCAAATTTAAGCCAGAGAGGGGAATACAATTACGATAGAGCTGCAAAATATAATCATTTGCATATCCGTGACTGACACAGAAGATCATTAATTAGGCATTCTGAGTATAAGTATATATGTATAAATTAGCATCTATTCATCATTTAAACTGTAATAGATTTTTCATATCTGAATATTAACTATGTAGGAAAATTACTAAGTTTTCTAGGTAAGGGCATCAAACAAGAACTGTAGCAGCAAAAGTAAAATGCAAATTAAAAAAATCGAAATGTGAGAATAGATACTGAAGAATTTGACATCAATAGCTGCCAACACACCCCAGTTTAAAATTACTTGTTGCAGGCTTTTTGGTAAAGATCTTTTCCTATCTCCTTCTACAGTACCTCTCAAAACACACACACACAGAGAAATTTATTTAAAGCAAAAGCATTTCAGGATTACTATTTTACTTGTGTAAAAAAGGAATATTAAGAAATTCAGACTTCCACATAGTTAATTTATGGAATTTATGAAGCTAAATAATAATAAGGTAGGTAGCCCTAGAAAATATTTGCAGATACACCTCTGCTTACATGAGTTCCTGATGACACACTTCTCTGTCCCAGGAATACATTTACTGACAGTCCTAAAATCCAAACCACACCAGGCTTCTAAAAGATAGAACTGGCTATTGGATTTAAATATTGAAGATGATTTGTACCTAAAACAAGCTAAGAATAAATAGCTTACCCTGATTCACTCTGATACACAATGATTCTTGGTGCAGAAAAATAATTTTAAGCAAGTGAGAGATTTAAAATGAAGATAAACACAACTTACCCTCCTTCACAGATATTTTAAAGATTGCACCTTGAGGGATTAAGGGAATCCTGTGATTGCTGGAGGTGCACAAGAAAAATCAGGAAACTACCACAGTTCATGTGTTTGGACATAAAGAACCATGAATTTTTGGAAGAAAGTGCTAGACAAGATAGGGTCAGTACTGAAGATGGAAATATTAATGATCGTATCAGCATCTTTGTCTGCAGATACAACAGGTTTAAAGGGAATACACATGTTCCTCCTACTCAGATAAAAATGTAGGGCCTGATCTTTAGCTGATGTTAACTGCTGCAGCTTCACTGACGTCAGTGGACCTCTTCTGCTTTACAGCATTTGAGCATCTAGCCCATAATTCTCAGAAATGGGAAGAATGCAGCAATGAGGTGCAACAACAGAAAGAGCATCCTCCAAAGTCTGATATTCAGGGTATGTCTATGTTACAACCTACAAGTGCTACAGCAGCATAGCACTGTGGCATAGATACTTGCTACAGCAACAGAAGGGGTTCTTCCCTCCCTGTAGTAAATTCCCCTCCTCAAGAGGTGGCAGCTAGGTGACCTACTGGTGTCTGCATTAGGGCTTAAGTTGGCTTAACTAGGTCTCTCAGAGGTCTGAATTTTTCATGCACCTGAGCAACATAGGGCAACCTAAGTTTTAGGTGTAGAACAGGCCTTAGTGTGCAGGATAATATTTGATGGATTTCATACATATGAAAACCATTATAAGACCACAAAAATCTAACAGAATTAGTAGATAAGACATAGAAAATGTAAAGCTCACTAGTAAAATAACTGTACAAAAACTCTCCAACTTTCCCCTTTCTGCTTTCTCTGCATTTCCTACCCACCTTTATTTTCCCTTTAGTTTACTGTCAGGAAAACAGATAATGTTGGCTGTTTGTTACTATCAGAATGATGGCCTTCAAATGCAATGACTTGGCAGCTGCTGTTCCAGCATCTTCTGCATTGGTTGAGATGGAAAAACCTGTAACCCCTGCATGTAAGATAGCCTTGTGTGATATAACTTTGAGTAATGCAACTGTGAAACTGATGTATAAGTCACTTCAGTTGTACAATAATATAACGTAGACATAACGAAAAAAAAAGATGAGCATATTTTCCCCAATTTGAAAAAAACAGGCCCTTGAGATTAAAGTTTCCTGAATTCAGTACATTCAGATTCAGAGGTACAGAACATACACTACACTTTGACAAAACCAACTACAACCACTCCACATCCCACAGAACACCAACTCTGTCTGAGTTCCTGTAGCGTAGGCTGTGTCTACGCTACATCTTATGTTGCAGAACTTATGTCGCTCAGGAGGATAAATAAACCACTCCCCTGAGTGACATACGTTGCATCAACATAAGCAATCATGGCACTAGTACCCACCACATGGACATTACATGACACCAGAACATCATCAATTGATCAAGATACCCCTAACTGGAGCTGAATTATCTGTAGCCTGTAAGGGATTCTGCCTTACCACAGAATCTGATACCATACAAATATGTGGCGAACTAGAAGAATTCTTCCACTGACAACTCCTCAAAAATTCTCTCACAACGACGACATCACCTACAATTACCACGTCCCAACCAACAATAAGAAATGAGAATCATCTGACTGAACATCACAGAGTGGACGAAACCACACTCTTGATCATTATATTTATTGCTTCAGGAAAAAATTGACTGTGAAACTCTTTACAAACATCACATCCAGCACAATCTCTCCACCACTGAGAGGACAGCTATACGGCCCCTGAAATCTAACCACCAGACAGTGATCAAAACAACAGACAAAGGGGGCACCCTCGTAGTTGTCAACAATGATGACTATGTTAACAAGGTCAACCAACAACTCTCCAACACTATTTATTATAAAGAACTCAAAGACGACCTCACACCACAATTTATCCAGGAATTTAAGGATATCTTCAAATCCTTCTCCAGACAATTCCAAGAGAAACTCTACAAACTCATCCCCCATGGACACACATCAGGTTCCTTTTACATGCTTCCCAAGATGAACAAACAAGGGAACCCAGGCAGATCCATCATATCTGGCCATAGCACTCTTACTGAAGGAATATTGGTAATCATAGAAATCATCCTCAAACCACGCACCACACAAAGGCCCAGCTTCCCCCATGACACAACCGACTTCCTCCACAAACTCCGCAACACTAACAACCTTCTACAGAACACCATCCTTACCGCTATGAATGTCACTTCCCTATACATCAACATCTCTCACCGTGACAGTATACCTTTTTGCCTCAAATATTTAAAGACCATGGACAACTCTCAGCTATCCACCCAAAACACATCGCTGAACTCATCCATTTCATCCTCACCCAAAACAATTTTACGTTCAACAACAAACACTTTGTCCAAACAATGGTAACAACACTGGCTACTAAGATGGCTCCCTAATATGCCAACCTCTTCATGGGCTATCTTGAACATAAGAACAGCCAATGGTCAACAGCCAATTGGGTCAGACCAATAGTTCATCCAGCCCAGGATCCTTTCTTCCAACAGAGAAAGAATAATAATTTGTGGACAAATGCACCACAAAACCAATGATATACCTGAGATACATCAATGATATTTTCATCCTCTGGACAGACAACTTAAACTCCCTCAGATTTCCACCACAACTGCAATAACCACCACCCATCCATTAAAACTCTCTCTGGACACTCTCACATTAGCATCAACTTCCTGGACACCATGATCAGCTTCAACAATGGAACCCTACAGAGAACTGTATACAAGAAACCCACGTATCACCACACCTACCTTCACAGATTGATGCAGCTGCACCGCTGCAGAGTGTCTGGTGAAGATGCTCTATGCCAATGGGAGAGCGCTCCCCTGTCGGCATAATAAAACCACCTCCATGAGCAGCAAAAGCTCTGCTGGCAGGAGAGGCTCTCCTGCTGACATAGTGCTGTCCACACTGACGCTTATGTTGATGAAACGTATGTCACTCAGGGGAGTGGTTTATTTATCCTCCTGAGCGACATAAGTTCTGCAACATAAGATGTAGCGTAGACACAGCCTACGCCACAGGAACTCAGATATCAAAGAATATGTTCTGAGGAGAAAGTCCGGGACATACATCTTAACACACTCAAACCTCCATTCACCAAACAAGAGCACTCCACCAGAGAAGTAGATCGCATCATGGATTGGGCCACCCAAGTACCCCGTCAATATAGAAATAAAACGCCCTCCAACTGCACACCCCTGGTTGTCACCTACCATCCCACACTGAAACCCATACAGGGTATCATCAAACAACTATAACCCATACTCGATGAGGACCCCATACTGAAAGAAGTCTTTCCTGAACCTCCTCTTCTGGCCTTTAAACAACCCCCAATCTCTCCAAGCTCATCACCAGAAGCAAGCTGTCCAAAGATCAGGATGCACCAACTCAAAGCAGCACCCTGCCAGAACAACAGATACAAAACCTGCAGACATATCTCCACTGCTACAATGATCAACATCCCCCACAACATACCTTTCAAGATCCATGGATCCTATACATGCTTATCACAACATGTGATGGACCTTATCCAATGCACTAAATGCCTCTATAACAATTATATAGGTGAAACCAGACAATCACTAGTCTCTCGAATGAGCTCACACAGGAAAATGAAAAAGACAAAAACACCATATCACCTGTGGGTTAACACCTTTCACAAAGTGATCACTCTATAGCTGACATATCAGTCCTTACCCCCCAAGAAAACCTGCACAACCACTTTTGAAAGATGAGTCTGGGAGCTTAAATTCATAACGTTTCTAGACCCTACAAATCATGGTCTTAAAGACACTGGATTTAGGGCTTATTAAAACAATCTGTAACCCACTAACTCCCCTTTTTATCCTATGACTACAGGAGCATTAAGAGGCCACTTCACCTTGAATGGTCCCTTAGAGTATGTGCTAACTACTTATGCTAAACCATCTGTTCAATCTTGTATTTAGCTGGGACACTCTGAGTACCTTTACCAGACCCGAAGAAGAGCTCTATGTAAGCTCAAAAGCTTGTCTCTTTCATCAACAGAAATTGGTCCAATGAAAGATATAACCTCACCCACCTCGGACCAAAACAGCTACAACAACACTGCATAAAACTCTGTCTTTCTTCCCAATCCTTCCCCACCCTCCAAGCCCCCAATGTATCCATGCACACTGATCGTGTTTGGCCTCTGCTTTAAATTATATTACAAGGTTAGTTTACCCATTTCTTTAGATTATCAAAGTAGAGAAAGTAACAGATCGAGTTTACTTTTAAAAAAAAGTTGGATGGAGACTGTGCTTCTCCTCTTTGGACAAAAGACATTGGCATGAGACAGGCCAGTCCTTGCTTTCAGACAGCCCCCCAACCTGAAGCAAATACTCACCAGCAACCACACACCACACAACAAAAACACTAACCCAGGAACCTATCCTTGCAACAAAGCCCGTTGCCAACTGCGTCCACATATCTATTCAGGGGACACCATCATAGGGCCTAATCACATCAGCCACACCACCAGAGGACATAAATCAGACATCAAGAGTTATAACATTCAAAAACCAGTCGGAGAACACTTCCATCTCTCTGATCACTCCATTACAGACCTAAAAGTGGCAATACTTCAACAAAAAAACTTCAAAAACAGACTCCAATGAGAGACTGTTGAATTGGAATTAATTTGCAACTGGACACCATCAAATTAGGCTTGAATAAAGACTGCGAGTGGATGTGCCATTGCACAAAGTAAAACTATTTCCCCATGTTTATTTTCCCCCCTTACTGTTCCTCATATGTTCTTGTCAACTGCTGGAAATGGCCCACCTTGATTATTACTACAAAAGGTTTTTTTTCTCTCCTGCTGGTAATAGCTCACCTTAACTGATCACTCTCGTTATAGTGTGTATTGTAACACCCTTGTTTCATGTTCTCTGTCTATATAGAATCTTCCTACTGTATTTTGCACTGCCTGCATCCGATGAAGTGGGCTTTAGCCCACGAAAAGCTTATGCTCTAATAAATTTGTTCGTCTCTAAGGTGCCACAAGTACTCCTGTTCTTTTTGCGGGTACAGACTAACACGGCTGCTACTCTGAAACCTATCTTAACTACTGTATGTGCATTTCTGTAGATCCAAATCTAACTATCATCTACCGTCTCTGCATTCTGAGGTTGTTTTAGCTTGAGGCTTTAACTGACTCTTAGGGCACATCTTCACTAGCAACTAGTGGCTTGTGTAGTCATGGCATAGCGCTGGGAGAGAGCTCTCCCAGTGCTATAAAAAAAACCCACCTCCATGAGGGGAATAGCTACCAGCGCTGGTGCACTGTCTACACTGGCACTTTACAGTGTTGAAACTTGCAGCACTCAGGGGTGTGTTTTTTCACACCCCTGAGCGAGAAAGTTGCAGCGCTGTAAATTGCCAGTGTAGACAAGCCCTTACTCTGATCTTGAGAGCTGCTGAACACAGACAGCTCTCACTGAATTAAATGTAAGAGTAGGGTGACCATATTTTCCCAAAGGGACAATGGGTCACCCCATGGGCTGACCCGAGGCCCCCTCACCGCCCTTCCGCGTGGGGGGACTGGCCCAACCCACTCTCCTGAGCCCTCCCTCCCACATGCAGCTGGCGTTGCTGCCTGCCCCATCCAGAAGTTCCTCCGTGCCCTGCTAGGGGTTGCACTCCACTTTTTTGGCAAAACTGTGCCTTTGTCCAGTTTGCTCTTGCCCAGTTTTGCCAAAAAAGTCAGGACGGCTGGGACAGGGCTTAAAAAAGGGATTGTCCCGGCAAAAATGGGACATATGGTCACCTTGCATAAGAGTGAATTTGACTGTGCCAAAACTAAGCAGGATACTCACAGATCCTTCTGAAGCAATTCAGAATGAACACAAGGGATTTGGATTTTCTGTATTCCGGTTTTCTATATAGACAGAATTTTATCTCTCATAGCACACAGAATATGTTCCAAAAGGGTATTTTTTCTTTTTGGGTTCAGAGCAAAGCTGTGTAAAACAGTATCCTGATGATGATAAAAGGGGATCACACTTTTGGAAGCAAAATAGGGCACAGGTACTGAACAACTTTGTTTATCCATGTATGTTTATCCGTCAAGCCAAAGGTCACAATGGCCAATTCTCCCACCTTGAAGACAGGAATTATAGCCATTAATGCTGGGCCTACACCAGCCTTTTCCCCCTGTTTCCTGTAATTGCTACCTCTGTTGCAGTTGCACTCATGATAGCAAAGCTGCTGCTGCTTACATAAAAGCATGCACTTACTCATACCACAGAAGTTTGGGAACTCCATCGGAACCAGTAGCAGAGCCACCAGCCACCCCCATTGGGGGAAGAAGGTATCCACAAAGGAATGGAATATCCTCATTAAATATGTGGGGCAGGACTTTGAAACTTGTTCCTTTGACTGAGAGAGAAAGAAAGAAAAAATATTCTGGTATCTTCATCAATGCAGGCCAGAGGACGACAGTGGAAAGTGAGGAAGAAAAGGGCACAAACATCAGAGTTTTCCCACTGGTTGCATCAGGGAGGAACTTCCCTGTGGATTGTACTAGTGGCAATCCAGGGCTCAGAGACATATACTAAGACAATTCTGTGCTACCTGTAACCACTGAACTGTCTTGCCATTTTGAGGTCTGCGGGGGGACAGGTGCATTTTTTCCTCTTTAGCCTAAATCTTTGAGGGATCACTTCATGCCCACAGCTGAAGCAGGAATTTGTAAAAAAGGAAACAAGGACCCAAAATATGAGAGAAACAAAAAAAAAGTTGGGATTTTCCATAGTGTGACGTGTTTGATGAGTTCAATTTAAAGGTAAGGTTATTGCCAGGAGTATCCATCCACCAATCTGGATTTACTATTGGGATGTAACAAGCAGTAGAGATGACAGGGGATAGAAAAAGGAATAATAGAGAAAGGCTTATCGGTTTCCATTTAACCTTTGTGACATGGTCTGGCCAGATGGTTACAGGAGAGTGATAGAAGGCAGATCTATTAGCCCCAGGTTAAGTAGGTCCCTTTTCCCTGGGTAAGGTAACAGGGAAGGTTCCAGAACAATCAGGAACTTTCTGGAAACAATTAAAGGCAGACAAGCTGATTAGAACATCTGCAGCCAATCAAGAAGCTGCTAGAATCAATTAAGGCAGGCTATTTAGGGCATCTGAGTTTAAAAAGGAGCTCACTTCACTTTGTGGTGCATGTGCAGGGAGCTGGGAGCAAGAGGCACAAGAAGCTGAGAGTGAGAAGGCGTACGACTGGAAGACTGAGAAGTACAAGAATTATCAGATATCAGGAGGAAGGTCCTGTGGTGAGAATAAAGAAGGTGTTGGGAAGGAATAAAGAAGGTGTTGGCAAATAGCCCAGGGAGTTGTAGCTGTCACGCAGCTGTTACAGGAACCACTGTAGACAGCTGCAATCCACAGGGCCCTGGGCTGGAACCTGGAGTAGAGGGCGGGCCTGGGTTTCCCCCATCCCTCAAACTCCCTACTTGATACCGGAGGAGTTGAACTGGACTGTGGGTTCCACCTGAGGGGAAGGTCTCTGGCCTGTTCCCCAATCCACTAGGTGGATCAGCAGAGACTGCGGGGATTGTTCTTCTTCCTTTCCCCATGCTGGCCAGTGACGAGGCTAACTGAGTGAATGGCAGATTTGAGCCACGAAAGTGGCCAAACTGAGGGCTGGCGTGAACCTCTGAAATGAGAAAATCTGCCAATAAGCGCAGGACCCACCAAGATTTAGGAGGAACTTTGTCACACCTTCTACAACATTTAACCTCCTACATTGTGTATTAACCCTAATTCTTAATAATCTGTCCCAACTTGTATTTAGTTCAGACACTGATTTCATTCCCCAGACCTGAATAAGAACTTCATGTAGCTCAAAAGCTTGTGCTTTCCATGCACAGGAAGTGGTCCAATAAAAGATATTACCTCACCTACCTCATCTTTCCATTTAACCTAACAGGTAAAGCTTTGTACCAAGTTCAGAAAGGGCAGATTTTTTAGTATGATTAAATAAGTATTGATAGGAAGGACAGTCTGCAGGATCCAGCAACCAAAAGAAGCATCAGAGGAACTACATACCTGGTTAGTGAAAGAGTGAAGGGAGGTCCAGGTCATGGCCTTGCAGATTTCTTCATGAGCACCTGTTCCTCTGTGCCTATGAAGCTGCTAATAAGCTGGTTGAATGGGCGTGAATCCTTCAAGGAAATGTGTTCAAAGATGGGATAAGATTCTTTGATTGAAACTTTGATCTTGATAAAGTGGCTTTAGACACGTTAGAACAAATTCTGCTCTCTGAGCTGCTGTGCAGAGCATAATTTGGTGCACCTCACCCCAAGTCCTTTTTTTGTAATACTGTATGTATTGGCTTCGGAGATAGCAGCTGATTTCTTTGAAAGAGTGGTCTTGGTGGGATGGTGTAGTTCAGAAAAAAGGAAGAGATATCTCTTCATTGACATGGAAGGGGGAAGACCACCTTTAGTGTGAAATCCAGAGATGTTCTGAGCATGACTTTGTCCAGGATGAACTGCAGAAAGTGTTCCTTGCAGTAAAAAGGCCAGAGCACATGGATTCTGCTGGTGGTGGTGATCCTGATGAAGAAACCAAATTAATTGAAGAAAGGGAAAAAAAAGAAAAAGAAAAAGAGAGCCTCCCACAGGGTTTAATGGGGGGAAGGGGAAGAGTGTTATTTAAAGCTTGAGGGTCCAGGTTCCATTACTGTCACTCTACAATGCCCTTTCATGAGTTTCAAAATGGACTTTGTCAGAACTGTTACAGCTCCAGCTAAAGCAAAACTACTTACACAACTTGATTTTAATTGAAATATTTGGTGCCTGCTGATATGTTCAAACAAATTCACCAGATCTTGATTATGCGCTGGCAATTAAAGCCATTAAGTCAGTAGACAGACAGCAGGTTATTTCACTGCTATTTGACAAAGCCAGTCTCTTTCTTTCCCTCTTCTATGTGACAGCACTGTAATTAGCAGTAATCAAATACTATTTGTGCTAGGTGCTGGGAGTTTGCTTCCTTCGCCAGGAAGGTATCTCTGCCAGCCAACTGCAGAATGTGGAAATGTATCTCTGGTCAGAAGATACACAAGATACCAAAGGGTGAGGAAAACAGTGCAGTATTAGGAAGGACTTCTTGCTTACTCTAGCTTCTGCAGCTTGTGTTTGAGAGCCAGATTCAAAATTGAGAACAGGCTTAATTTCTGCAAGTTAGATTTAAAAAATAATAATGAAGTTAAATTACAAAAGGCTGATCAAGTAATATTGTGCAATATAATGTATAATTATAATTATACTTAGCATTTATATATTCTCTGCTTGAGAAATGCTTGTAACCACCATTAGCATTAATGGGAGTTCTGCTCATGCATCAAGCAGAGACTAAAGCCTAATAGTGCATTACATCTTCAAAGTGCTGTACAAACATTAACTAATTAATCTTCATAACCACCCTGTGTGGTAGGTGAGTAAATGGCATATGAAATATATATCTGAGCTAGCCCAACAGCAAGACAGCACCACGCTGTGCCCTTCGATAGAGACCAGATATTCATCATGTTTATACTCATACCAGCTGTATATTATAGACCTGAGAGGGGTGAACATGGTGAGCCAAGTTCACTAAAGCTGGCACAGGGAGGAACAAATCACATCTTTTTCTGCCAGGCTGACCCCTTGTGTTCCAGGGGGTGGTTCACACACAAGGAGGGTAGGTGGTATAGCTGCCACCTGCCCCATCTGGGTGGGGGGAAATGGTCCTTTGGACCCTTGCCAGTGGAGGCTGCTGAAGGGATGCACTGATTTACAGCACCCTTTGGCCTCCCTTTCCACACTTCTTCTCAGTTGATGCCATCCATTATTTGGCCCCTACCCCCACTTTCTGCTGCTGCACAGCTGGGTCCATGTTCCTTCTGGCTGACTTTCGACCTCAGAGACCCTCTGACAGCTTGGTTAGCATTCCAAACTAGTGGACCAGGAATTTAATAATAAAGACACTGCAACTCTGATAGTGTAACTTTATTAACATGAAACTGTTTTCATACCAGACAATAAGGTCCAAGGAAGTATTAGTCTGTCATATTGGTTCAATAAGTAAACTATTCTATTTTTAAAAGAACTCAACTACAAAACATAGAAATTCAGCAGTCTTGGAAAAATACTAAATGAGAAGGGCAAAACCAGAATTGCAGACCAGGTTCTTGATTAAAATATTACAGTATAGCACTTTTCATCTTCATTACGCTTTACAATCTTTAACAAGACATTACTCATTATGCAACAACACTGTGAGGTAGGTAGATGCTGTGGGAAACTAGGCATTATGTAGCTTTCCCAAGGCCTCAGAGAGAATCAGTGTCAGAGCCAAGACTGAATTGAGATTCGTGGTTCTTTGACCCGTTCTCAGACCACACCAATCCCTTACAGACTTAATAATTAAAGGGGCCTCAACCCAGCCTCCATTTGTGACTGCACAACTTTGCTCTCTCTAAAACCCACCTGCATTTTTTAAGTACTTTGCCCAGCATCTATTGGTGACTGTAAGAGAATTCACAAGCAAAAAACTACACCTGTGTACACAGGTGTTTGGAAAGTGTGAGCATAGGAGTTTGCACAAGCAAAACTGTGCACACATAAGTGGACGCTGCTTTATAAAAATTAGTTTAATTATTTTCTGTTATATCAAACACCAGAATACCTCAACAAAATCAGAGAAACTCCTTTTGAATAACATATACAGCTTTCCTTTAAAAGTGGTCTACAACATGTGAATGCAATTCATATTCCCATACTCCTGTACATACGCTATTCAGAAGATTTTATTCAGACTACTTATCAAAGCAGAGGTCAGCTAGAATGTCAGCAGTAACTAACTGTACGTAGCAAAAAGAAAAGGAGGACTTGTGGCACCTTAGAGACTAACAAATTTATTTGAGCATAAGCTTTCGTGAGCAACAGCTCACTTCATCAGATGCATCCGATGAAAGTGAGCTGTAGCTCACGAAAGCTTATGCTCAAATAAATTTGTTAGTCTCTCAGGTGCCACAAGTCCTCCTTTTCTTTTTGCGGATACAGACTAACACGGCTGCTACTCTGATAACTGTATGTAGGTTACTCAGCTGATAGGTTTGGTCTTCAGTGAAGGGGATTTATATGAAATATCATGGCTTTATTTTGCCATACTCTGCCCAGAATGTATAAAAAATTCTCCTAAACAAGTAGGTATTATTCTAAGCAATATTAATGAAATTTCAACCAAGCTAGGACTAATCTTCCTAGAAAATGAACTGTCTTATGCCTTGAATTTTCCTTGTTAATGTCTTAACAACATTTACTCTGGTAACAGTCAAGCAACATCATGGCAATAGAAAGGCTTCTGATAGTTTAGAATGCAAACAAAGATTTCTGAATTCAGGTCAGTAAATAAGAACATAAGAATGGCCATACTGGGTCAGACCAATCGGACATCTAGCGCAGTAACCTGCGACAGTGGCCAATGCCAGGTGCTTCAAAGGGAATGAACAGAACAGGCAATCATCAAGTGATCCATCCCCTGTAGTCCACTCCCACCTTCTGGCAATTAGAGGCTAGGGACACAGAGCATGGGTTTGCATCCCTGACCATATGGCTAATATGTCCATTAATGGACACATCCTCCATGAACTTATTTAAGTCTTTTTTAAACCGCACTATAGCTTTGGGCTTCATAACATCCCCTGGCAATGAGTTCCACAGGTTGCCTGTGAGTTGTGTGAGAAGTACTTCTTTATGTTTTAAGCCTGCTGACAATTAATTTCATTGGGTAACCCCTGATTCTTGTGTTACATGAAGGAGTAAACAACACTTCCTTATTCAATTTCTCCACTTCATTCATGATTTTATAGACATCTATCCTATTATAATCAATATAATTAAGTGAATATGCCAGAGATCTGGGTTTGTGTTTTGGGGGAAAGGGAAGGGGTAGAAGTTCAAAATGGGTAAGGCTGAACTTTTGTAATCTAATGAGACAATATGTAGGAATGGGATCTTTTATTTCACAGGACAAGTTACAGTATAGAAACCCACACAACAGAGTACTTGAATCTAGACTGATGTATATTGGGTGGAGACCTGAATTTGGTCCAGATTTTCAAACACGAGTAGTGCTTTTGGGTGCCCAATTGGAGATAGCTCTTTAAAGAGTTCTAATTTTCAGAGGGCACGTACTCTGAGCCTTCTGAAAATCAACCCCCTTTAAAGTGTCTCAAGTTGAGCATCCAAAAGCTGAGGCACCCAAAATCACTAGTCACTTTTGAAAATCTGGGCTCTTTAAATTTTTTCATTGTGTTTCTTTATAACTGGAGTTCTCCACAACATGGAAAGACCTCAGCTCATAGGGCCAAACTTGTTCTTGGTCACATTGAGATAAACACAGAGTAACTTGACTAATTTCAATGGAGTTACTCCAGATTTATACTAATATACCTGAGAGTTTAATATTGACTCACATTTTCTCCCCTCTTTATTGTTATTTAATATTTACATGATAGTAGCACTCTAAGCTTCTGATCAGGATCAGTGCCCATTGTACTAGGCACTGTATAGTCAGAGGCAGAAATGGTCTCTGACCCAAAATAATGCTTGTGTACCTTTCTCAGAAAGGTAACCATGTGTCTTTCTAGATTTAAGTTTAGGGGATATGTTACTTTTATCTGTTTTTCCTCCAAAAATATACGGTTTCCCCAAAAAACCTTACAATGGCTATTCCTTTTAGCTGACAAAAGAAAGATATCAATTCACGAAGAGCCTCAGAAACATCAGCAAATATTTTAATTCTGTATTTTAGGAAGTCCGCAGAATTTCCTGCACATTGAAAAGGATGCTAATGAACTGACCACATAAGGGCCAAGCAACAATTAGCACAAACATATTCAGCTGATTTCACTCCATCAGTGTTTCTAAATCCACCCCAGACTAGACACATTGTAACACAAGGTTGCTCTTACTTTGCCTGAACAAATGAAAGTTCTGAGACAGGCAAGGTTTAGGATTCCTCCCAGCCCTCCACCTGCCGTTCTGAACGGTCTTTCCAAAATAAAAGAAACCAAAGGAAACCTCTTTCATTCTTTCCCTAATCCTACTGCTTTACCTGAAGAAAAAAACAAAACAAAACAGAATGGAGAAGTGGGACCTGGAATATGGAGGCTCATTTCAAACACAGCCTGCATAACACTCCCTGTGTTTTAGTAAAGTTTCAGCCAATGGTGTAATCATTTGATATCCATCTTCTCTCTCTCCCTCAGCCAATGAATATCATTTCCAAGTATGCTGAGGAGATATTCCCTGGTCAGATGATATTTAGTGTAGACAAGTGCAAGGTAATGCACATAGAAAAGGAAAAATTTACTCATACACATTGATAGATTCTAAATTAACTGTAGCCACTCAGGAAAATACCGAGGCATCAATGTAGACAGCTCAATGAAAACATCTGCTCAACAGGGAGTGGCAGCCAAAAACGCAAACAAGATGTTAGACTTTATTAAGAAAGGGAAAGAGAGCAAGAATTAAACTATTATAATGCTTTATATAAATCTAGGGTATACCCTCAACCTTGGATAATCACTATCTCAACTCAAAAAACATACAGCAAAATAAAAATTATTATAGCCATGGAAGAATTTTCGTATGAGGAGAGATTTAAAAGATTATAGCTATTTGGTTTCCAGAGGAGTGAAACAAGAGGTGACAAGATACAGGCATATAAAATAATACATAGTTTAGAAGAGCTCCATCAAGTGCTCCTACTTACCTTATTTTTAACTGCATGAAATGGGGAGAGCCAGTTAATTAAAAGGAAACACATTTCAAACTTATTCATAATTAACCTGTGAATTTCACTGCCACAACATATTATTGAGGCAATGTTCCTAGAAAGATTATTTAAAAAAAAGACTGACATCTATGTTACAAATATCCAGTTTCACTACTTGTGTTATCCATTTACATGGGATCCCAACCCTCATGCTTCGGGACATATAAGACAGCCACTAACTGCCTGGGTAGGAAAAATCTTCCTCCACAGGCATCTCCTTGCATAATTTTTCATTATGTTTTATTAAACATTTTCCAAAGCATCTAGGGTCAGAATTTTAAAGATATTTAGAAGCCTACAATTAGAGATAAGTATGTAATGGGATTTCCAAAAGCATCTAAAAAAGTCAGCCATCTCACTCTCATTAAAATCAATGGGAATTAGGCACCTAACATGTTCAGGAGCTCTTGAAAATCCCAGTGGGCACCCATCTATAATTACAGACATACAGCAAAGCACCATAAAGTCACATCACAATGAACGGTAAACACAACACATGAGAGTCATTGGCCAGCAATCCTTCCCCACAGTCTTCACACAGCCTTGAGAAGTGCACCATACTGCATCTCATCCAGTCAGCCACATTGTCGAACCACATTCACCCTGGGCTCTCCTTGCCCCTGGCACCCGTCCCTGCAATCTTCTCGCTCATCCAAGTCACATGTCCCACAAACTCAAGTTATCTTTGATCATCCTGATGATGTCAGGTGTCACTCCAGTTATGCAGTAAATCTGGCTGATTTCCTCCTTGCTAACATGCAGCCATCACCTGTAGCATTTTAATTCAAAGGCGGAAAGACTCAACTTCCTGTTTCCTTAGTGTCCATGTCTCGCATGCATATAGCAATATGCTGAAGACAAGAGACTGCAGCAATTTCATTTTACACTTCATGGTAATACCTTCGCTTCCCCAAATGTTGCAGAGTGTCGCTAGAGCAGTAGTCCTGAGTACAATTCTAAGTCCAGATATCTAAGTGATGTTTAGTGTCCCTTGAAGTCACACTACCAGGTATGTGAGGAACTCAATGTACTTCAATGATGCTGCAGATTTGGATAGGGATATCTTTGCCTTTTCAACAGACTTAGATATCCCCATTGTCTTTTTGTATACTGCAATGATAAGCTTCTAAATGCCTTTGTAAATCTGGCTCCTTGTTCTGGCCACCACCGAGGCAGAAGGACATGGACTTAGATGGGGCACTGGTCTGGTCCAGCTAAGACAATTCCTGTGTTTATATCACACTGCTGATAAGCAAAGTGAAGAAACAGAGACATCAAAGTTTTGAAACTCAAACTACCTCACAAGTAAGAGGTATCCATTTCAAAGCCAAAAATTAGTTTTATCAAGGTTGGTTTTCATTTGATTTCCTAGACACTGGGCCAGATTCTCCTCTCACTTAGATCACTCCACTAATATCAATGGATCAACTCCAGATACCCACTAATGTAACTAAGACTATTGCCCAGAAATTGTACTAGACCTTGACTGCGTTCTTTCTTTCATTCCATTAATGCCAGTCAGTTTCCTTAATTTTTGCAAGGAGGCCAAGGCAAACAAATGTTACTGATACAAATTATATTACAGAGGACACCATAATAAAGAGCGAAACAAGTAGCAGAATTTTAATATGGCAGTTTCAAGTTGTCTTGATTTTAAAGATCCTTCATATTGTTTGTTATAGAGGGAAAAAAATCAGGATTGCTTTCTCTTTCCAGAAAACTGAAAAGAAACCCCTGCTAGGGTTTGTTTTTTTGTTTTTGTTTTTTTGACAACCCCATAATCTATATAATTACAAGACCATATAAACTAAGCAATTTGGCCTAACAGGTTGAAAGGTCAGAATTTATTTCACATAATTCAAAGCACTTCAAAACATTGCTGTGCTTTCTTTTTACAGTACTGTTCACTTCCTATCCCAATCTATTTATTTCCTGTTGCTAATTACTCCTTACAAACCCTCCCCCACCCTGACTGCACTACAGAGACACTCGAATTTTTACCAGGTCTATAGCTTCCCAAGCTTATTATCATTACAATACTGCCTTAGGGCCTGATCCTGTAATGAGTTCTCCAGGGGCGGACCTTTGTGCCCACAAAGAGTTCCATTGGAGTCAATGGGGCTCCCCCATGGACAGCTCATAGCAGGGTCAGGCCCTAGTCCCTGAGCTTGTATTCTAAGGTAAACAAAAAAACCCACCTGCTTAAAAAATAAAAATAATGAGCCTTACCCTCCCCCACCCAAAAACCCCACAAAGGGGGAAAACTATTGAATATCTTAGTGCACAGAAGCCAACTCATCCTCCCTGCAGGGTAGAGGAACTAGCAGCTTCAGAGAAGGGATAAAGGACTCAGGCGCTCAACTATTCACAGCAAGAGTATTAATGAAGCATCCTGGCCCCAAACCTGTGGCTCTCAAGTCACCAGCACATCAACTAATTCCTTTGTATGACATCAGCCACCCTTTCCTCAGGCAGCATGACTGGCCCTGCAAGCATGTACCCATTGGACTCCAGTCCATAATCACAGACCACTTCTGGAGTTACAGAAGCACAGATCAGAAATTAATGTTGCAAGGAGTCGCATTACATTACGAGGGGAAACCCACAGGAAACTGAGCAGGTTTCCAAGGGGGGGCTGCTTACAGCAGCTGTCCTACTGAATTCCCTTTGAAACCCAAGAGCATCGGCATAGAGGGCTTCCGTCAACCCAGGAGCAGGGGGAGGCATGCAGTAGGGTCTGCTCCCCTTATCCTGCAATATTCTGCCCTATGTGACTGCAGTTACCACACTTTTCTACCCTCTGTGCCTTGTGGAGGGGACCATAATACCCACTGTTCTGGAGCAAAGGGGTTTAAGACTGAAAACATTCCACAAAGTCGTGCTCTCACACACAGTGTTCTCTTTTTTCCTCTTTAAATTATTCAGGATAGTTCTATTAAGATTTATTAGCAGATCTTTATGAACAAGCACACCTGCTTACACACAAAAAGAAAAGGAGTACTTGTGGCACCTTAGAGACTAACCAATTTATTTGAGCATAAGCTTTCGTGAGGTACAGCTCACTTCATCGGATGCATACTGTGGAAAGTATAGAAGATCTTTTTATACACACAAAGCATGAAAAAATGGGTGTTTACCACTACAAAAGGTTTTCTCTCCCCCCAACCTACTCTCCTGCTGGTAATAGCTTATCTAAAGTGATCACTCTCCTTACAATGTGTATGATAATCAAGTTGGGCCATTTCCAGCACAAATCCAGGTTTCCCTCCCCCCCCCCACACAAACCCACTCTCCTGTTGGTAAAAACCTGGATTTGTGCTGGAAATGGCCTAACTTGATTATCATACACATTGTAAGGAGAGTGATCACTTTAGATAAGCTATTACCAGCAGGAGAGTGGGGTGGGGGGAGAGAAAACCTTTTGTAGTGGTAAACACCCATTTTTTCATGCTTTGTGTGTATAAAAAGATCTTCTATACTTTCCACAGTATGCATCCAATGAAGTGAGCTGTAGCTCACGAAAGCTTATGCTCAAATAAATTGATTAGTCTCTAAGGTGCCACAAGTACTCCTTTTCTTTTTGCGAATACAGACTAACACGCCTGTTACTCTGAAACCTGCTTACACACAGTATACTACAGTATGACTCATAGCAAAAGAAGTTACAGTTCAAAGGGTGGGAAGTGAAGACACGTGTGAAAAATGTCTGGCAAAGTAATGCGATTAATGTGAGCGATAATGTTTAAAACATGATATTGCTGGTGTCTTTTTGCCACTACACAAGCTAAAAGCAATAAATCAAAAGCAAAAACAAGGCATCTCCCCCAGTACAAATAACATTAAAACACTAACTGACTAAGTCAGGCTGGGGGTTGAGTGGGGAATTAAATTAAGGTTAATACAGACTTGCAAAATTTTACTCACCCACTCAAAGTAAGTAATGTTTTTGATGGACAAGTAAACTATTAGATATTTTTTCATATCATATTTTTCCATATGAGGGCAACTGAGTTGTTTTGTTACTGGGCTAGTATATTTTTGTGCCTGGGCTGGTATAGTTTTGCTGCTTTAAAGGGAAGGTGTCACTAATATTCAGGTGTTGGGTTTTTTATGCATTCATATTAATTTTTGTATTGTGACGTAACTCCAACTTGTGCTCTCATCTACACAGGTATAGGTCTAGAGTAACAGGTTTATCTGAGACTTTTACACTTAGGACATATGCTGCTTTAACACAGCAGAATTTGGCCCAGTAACATTCCACAGAGCACCCTCTATTCTTCGGAGGATTGTATGTGTTATAAAAAGGGGGAATCTGTGTTATTGAAGGTAAACAGAGGGAACACATTCCTGCCTCTGCCTTTTGTGGGATGCATTTAACTTCACTGGCATCGTCTCTTGTTCACAGGAATGTTAACAAGAGGAGCTCGCTATTTAGATGTCTGAATTTGTCAGCTCCAGTACAGACTATCCCAATGATGGAATTTCTTCATCGGTCATGTGTAGAATAAAACTATTTCTGAAAGGTTCCTGAACTCTGTGTGTTTTCTCACTTCTACACAGTTAAAGTTCTTCCAGAACTGGATCATGGTACAGCAACTCCTCACTTAACATCGTCCCGGTTAACGTTGTTACGCTGCTGATCAATTAGGGAACATGCTCATTTAAAGTTGTGCAATGCTCCCTTATAAGGCCGTTTGGCAGCAGCCCGCTTTGTTCCCTGCTTGCAGGAAGAGCAGCCCGTTGGAGCTAGCTGGTGGGGGCTTGGGACCAGGGTGGACTGGCAGCCTCCTCATCAGCTCCCCTAAGTTCCCTGTGCGGCAGCTGCCCAGCAGGCTATCAGTTGCCAGCAGTTCAGCTGTCTCTCCCTCACTGCCATGTGTTGCTCCTGCCCTCTGCCTTGGAGCTGCTCCCGGAAACCTCCTGCTTGCTGTGCAGGGGAGGGGGGAAGAAGAGTGCTACTGTCAGAGTCCCCCTCCTCCCCTTCCCCCTCTCCACTCCTTTACCCCATCTCCACGGGTGGCGGGGGGGGGGGGGGGGGGGGAAGGGGCCAAGACAGGGGACAGGGCTCAGGGCAGAGGGAGCTTGTTGGCAGCAGCTGCTGTCTCAACTTGCTGATCTACTTGAAAAGGCAGTGTACTTAGAGTGGGGTCAGAGTATTTAAAGGGGTAATGTGTGTGTGTGTCTCTCTCTCTCTCACCCGGTATGTGTAGTAGCGAGGTAGCAAAGTTTGCAGATGATACTAAACTGCTCAAGATAGTTAAGACCAAAGCAGACTGTGAAGAACTTCAAAAAGGTCTCACAAAACTAAGTGATTGGGCAACAAAATGGCAAATGAAATTTAATCCTGTTGGTAGACAGGATACTGGGCTGGATGGACCTTTGGTCTGACCCAGTATGGCCATTCTTATGTTCTCCCTCTCTCCCCCCTCCCTTTTCCGCCCCCTCCCCCCCAACGCACAAGAGTGTGTCTCTGTCCCTCTCTGTCATGCTGTCTCCCCTCCCTCCATTCATGCTGCCTTGTAGAGTGTGAAGCTACATTAACAACATGTTAACCCTTGAGGGCTCAGCGGAGTGCTAGTTCATCATTTAGCAGTAAGTCATTTCCCTGGGAAATATCCCACCCACTTCCACCCTCTGACTCCACCACCGCAACCAAGCTTCACAATCATTGCTGTGTACAGTATTAAACTGTTTGTTTAAAATGTATAGCGTGTGTGTACATTATATTATATACAGTCTTTTCCCTGGAACCTAACCCCCCTCCCCCATTTACATTAATTCTTATGGGGAAATTGGATTAGCTTAACATCATTTCACTTAAAGTAGCATTTTTCAGGAACATAACTACAAAGTTAAGCGAGGAGTTACTGTAAATGACTGCATCAGAGACCCCCTGAATTCCCCCATTCATGCACAGTAATATCAACCAGAAGCCAGGTGTCACTGAATTCCAAAGGACTAAATGCATTTAGAATTTAAAATGCAATTTTTCATTAAAAAAAATCCATCTATCCATTTTAGGTAATTCCAAGGCACCCATCTCTTTGGCAACTATCCTGATACTTAAATGAAATTACATACAAAATAAAAATCTGCTTCTGTGGTTAATGGATGATCAAAATATTGTTTCATCCAGCCTCTTTAAAGAAGAATATAAAGTGGATGTAAACACAAAACAAGCTTAGTCTTTCAGTCCCTACTGGAAAGGAAAAAAAGCACAAGCAAAGAGTAAGAAAAGAGTCTAGCTACCACCTGAGTTTGCAAACTCTCTGTGGCCAGGTCTACCCGAGAAAGGGTTTCCTGGTATAGCTACCAGAGATGCAGCTTATACCAACAAAAGAGTTCTTAAGCTATACTGGCAAAAGGACTTTTTGCTGGTATAAAAGTGTTGTAAATAGTCACACCCCAACTGATATTATTAGAGAAGCAAAATTTTTACTGTAGACCTGGCCTTGTGTTTGTCTGGATTTCCACCTTTATGTAGGTGCCAATGTCCAGTGAGGGCAGCCCTCACTTACCTCCTACCCCACTCTGAATTTTACACCAGCCTTGCAAAACTATCACAAACATGTATGAGCTTGGAGGGGTGAGGGGTGTAAACAATGTGTGGTACTTGTATTGGCAAATGCCATGTTGGCAATGCTGCTTTAAATCACTCTGATTTCCAATCAATGAGAACATAAGAACAGCCATGCCGGGTCAGACCAAAGGTCTATCTAGCCTAGTATCCTGTCTTCCGACAGTGGCCAATGTCAGGTGCCCCAGAGAGAATCAACAGAACAGATAATTATCAAGTGATCCATCCCCTGTCGCCCATTCCCAGCTTCTGGCAAACAGAGACTAGGGACACCATCCCTATCCATCCTGGCTAATACCGCTGATGGACCTATCCTCCATGAACTTATCTAGTTCTTTTTTGAACCCTGTTATAGTCTTGGCCTTCACAACATCCTCTGGCAAGGAGTTCTACAGGTTGACTATGCGATGCGTGAAAAAATACTTCCTTTTGTTTGTTTTAAATCTGCTACCTATTAATTTCATTTGGTGACCCCTAGTTCTTGTGTTTTGAGAAAGAGTAAATAACACTTCCTTATTTACTTTCTCCACACCAGTCATGATTTTATAGACCTCTATCATACTCCCCCCTTAGTCTTCTCTTTTCCAAGTTGAAAAGTCCCAGTCTTATTAATTAAATTAATGAGGGGGCAGAAACAACAGGGCATGGTGCTACCTCAATGGGGAGGCCCCAGGTATAGATGTAGGGCTTCAGGGGGCTGCCTCACACCTTGTCTAGATTAGGGGAAAAGGTTGTTCTTTTCCATAGAGCTAGCTTAACTCGATGGAAAACGCTGCTTAGCACCAGTGTAGACACAGTTTAATCCCTTCAACTCAATCACAGAGGGTCAAGTTAGCTAGATGGATTTAATAAAAACACCTTTTTCCTTGTCTAGACAAAGCCTCAAAGAGCAGGCAACTCCATTTTGTTATAAGCCCTGTGGCATGGAGGATGGTTTGCTGGAGGACAGAGTGGCTTTAATAGAAGCTGAAGCTCAAGCACCTGTGAAAATCAGGTCACTTATTCAGGTGCCTAAATATGGGTTTAGGTGCCTAATTTCAGATATATAAGTTAGAAAATTTTCACCATAACTCTCTGCCCCAATTTCCATTGCTTTAAAATGGAGACAATATTTACCTTACCTCAAAGGTGATGTAAGTAGGAGAATAGCTACAAAGCATCTCTAAGACAAACAGCACTAAAATTCAGGCCTTTTAGCAAAGCACATGCAGCAAGCTGTAAAGCGGTAGTTTTCAACATTCTTTCATTTGCGGACCCCTAAAAAAATTTCCAGTGGAGGTGCGGACCCCTCTGGAAATCTTAGACATAATCTGCAGACCCCCAGGGGTCCGGAGACCACAGGTTGAGAACCACTGTTGTAAAGAAACAACGTTGACAGTGTATAGTCATTTATCAGGTATTTGCTAGAGCCCTTTACTTTTAAAAATCATCTGCACAAAACCTTGCCTTGCTTTTATTTCCTATGGTTTACCTCAAAATGCTTTCAATACCCCCCATTTATATCTTCTCTGCTGCTTTGTCAGTAACTTCTTGGACAGACACCAAGTTTACATGGTGGAATCAGACCACTGGAGATAAACTACTAGTTACAAGTCTAAACCAAACGGACATTACATGTGGCAAATAAAAAATAAACTTTCAAATTTCAGAAGGCTCCGTGACAGTATTTAAAAGGCTGCAGCATACACGCTGCCAAAAAGCCTATTTGGTGCACCTAACACAATGAATCCACAAACTGCACCGCACAATAGACAACACGAAGAGGAGACATAGGGGGATGGGGCAAGGAAAACCCAGAGAACTGCTGGAGAGGGCTGCAGACACAGGAGCTGAGTCAGCCACAGACAGCAGCTCTGAGCTCTTTAGCTGAGTAAATGAGAGGCTGCGGGAGAGTTCTCTGTGGGCCCTGCAGTGATTGATTCCACTAATGACAGGGCTTTGTGACTTTTCACTAGTCGGTAATAGCTGGCTGAATGGGCAGAGGAAGAAGCTTGCTGCGCGAATAAATGACTAATGATCTGGTAACCCACCTCCCCTCCCCGTTTCCCTGATCCAGGACAATGCTGGCTCCGGTCTCCCTCTTTTCAGCCTGTTTTACACATCCATGCCATCATGAGGAGTGAAAATGCTGCGTGTTTAAAGGCATTCTTCTCCCACCACCCAAACAAACCTGCTCCCTCTGATCTCTGTTCTCATGCAGAGCACAACTGAAAAATAAATTACACGATTTGTTTCACTGGCCCTTTCTGTGATCATCAATACACAGAATATCTGTCAGGAGAGGCAACAAATAAATTAAGGAAGCTGTTTAAAAAAGAAAAGAAAAATGCCTTCTGTTCTTGACAGTGCTGCAGGCGTGGCGAAGGAAGATCTGTTTAAGGCTCCCTTTGTCCTCTGCTCTCCCCATTTCTGTTTCTTTCTCTAAATGTCACAACATTTGATGCCTTCACTCTGAAAACGAAGACAGGTATATTTCCTTGTAACACAGCACTGTGCGAAGAATTCATAGGTTAACGACATTTCCCCAATATTGTTCCATTAGCAGGGATCCGAGTCTCACTAAAGACTTAGGCCCGGTCTACCGGAAGGAAATTTGCACCAGTGTAACTGTTGATGTAGCTAAACCATCGCAACCCCCTAAAGGAGATGGGCTGTGTCACCACAGACAAGGGGTTACCCGGGGTACCTTAATCCAGTCACCTGGTGAAGTAAACTATATTGGCATAAATTCCACTTTGCACCAGTTAAGCATATCTACATTAGGGGTTTGCATTTATGCAACTACATGAATATAATTACACAATCTTAATACAGGTTGGCTGGGCCTTCCTACTAAGGCCTGGTATACACTTAAAACTGACATCGGCATAGCTCTGTTGGTCAGGGGTCAGAAAAAAGTCCACACCTTTGATTGACATAGCTATGATGACAAAGCCCCAAGTGTAGATGCAGTTTTGTCAACAGAAGAATGCGTCTGCCAGTACAGTTAACATTGTTTGGGGAGGTGGTGTCCCTACATTGGCAGGAAAACTCCTTCTATTGGCATACACTGAATCTACACTAGGGGGCTATGCTGGAATAGCTATGGTGGTATAGACTCTGTTGTACAGACATGGTCTACTCTTAACATTTAGGTTGACAAAGATATGCGCCCAGGGTGTGAAAAATCCACCTCCCTGTCTGATGTAGTTATGCTGCCCTAAACCTAATACAGAAGCAGCTATATCGACAAAAGGTTGCATCTATACTACACGGTTATGCCACCATAACTACGGCAATATAGCTATGCCAGTACAGTCCCCATAAAGTGGACCTACCCTTCGTGTAGTGCTTGCTACCAAGAATATTTCCACTTACTTTAATATCCGCAAGAACAGACTCAAATTTCTGATTTGGGTTGTAAAATGTTAAAATGTAAACATATTAAAAGCTCTTTGACAACACAGCACTCAATAGTTGTGATGTAAATTTTAAAAATATACATTTCATTTTGCATTATCTTTTAATCTTTATTCCCACTTCTAACTAGGCCTGACCAGCAGCTCTTAAAGCATGTGTGACTTGAACAGCAGTCAAGGGGAATTTTGTGAGCATAAGTACAGCAGTATTAGCTTTGAAATTCTTCATCAGAATATTAAAATGTTTATCCTTTAATCAGTGCACACACTAAAATCCCATTAACGTTAAAAGGAGTTACAGAAAAAAACTTTATACATCAGTGGGAATACAGAACCCTTGACAGATAAATTAAGCTCTCCAATTTCTTTGGGATACTGGAGGGGCAATTCTGATCTGTTATACTTGTATAAATCCAGGGCAATTTCACTGAAGCCAATGAAGAAACTCTGAATTTATACGAATGTTATTCAGAGCAGAATCTGGTCCAGGGCTTACAACTAACAAAGTGGCACTTACAAGGCCCTAGAGATATATGCCATACTCCCTCATATTGCACAGAATTTAATGACCACCCATTACAATAACCTGACTTATACCCTCACAAATAGACAATGGACAGATCAGAATAGATTTTTTTTGGTCTCGGTTATAAGAAAATAGTAATAGATTTACTGTTAATATTTACAAGGATATGTGGAACAGTGCTGACACTGGTTAAAGCAAGGGACTTCACAGTGAAGGGACTTCAAATCTTTTTCTTGTTCTTCTACTAAGTCAGTGTATGAACTTAGGTAAGTCACTTCACCTCTCTGTGTTTGTCTACCCATCTCTAAAATGGGGTTAGTCATATATATGTGTCAAAGGTCTGTAGTAAGATTTAGCTAAATTCATGTTTGTACAACTACATTGAAATCCTCAAACAGCCCTTATGGAAAATATACAGAATTTAATAAATATGAACATAATAATGCTTTAGAGAAATTACTCTTAAGTGCTATTAAGTTCATAGAATAATATGCTTTCTATAGGCTTTGTGAATCATCCTACAAAATTCTATAGCAGAGATATTCATTGATACTTGGGAGGCACTCTCCTACTATGCTGATGGGGGTCAGTTAGGAACGTAGCACTTTAGCACATGGTTAGTCTGTAGTTCCAGCGAAGAGGCAAAGGACTGAACAGAAAGAGCACCACTGTACCTGTCACTTTTAGAAAAGGCCCTGCTCAGGTCAAGATTGGAAAACACTGGAGATACACTGTAGGGAAACGTGCACAGCTGCTGCCTCTGTTGTACAAGTTCTGTGGATAAAGGACATTAAGTCTTCACTGCCGTCAGGGTGGTACCTTTCATAAATGTAAAATTCAGTTAAAAAAACTAAATAAAACCTGTGACGGGGTGTACCAGCCCAGCACTGGGCCGCCAGAGGTGGACCAATCATTGTGGGCCCAGGAGGCCACACCTCCTCTTCCGTGCTGCAAATGCTCCAAGTGGAGAACTCAGATAAAAGGAGGCAGCCCAGGCCGGGGGGGGGGAGGAAAAGAAGGAGGAAGGAAGCACACTGCTGGCTCCTGCAGCAGTACCTGTAGCGCCCCTGATGGTAAAGCCTGCTTGCTGCTTCCCCCTGACCAGGGGGCTAATCCCACAGACTCTTTGATTGTTAGCTGCCCCAGCCAGGTGGCTACCGGGCTATAGACACTACTCGCTTACTTTGTCCCACCCAGGGGCTGCAGCCTGCTTGCTGCTTCCCCCTGACCAGGGAGCTAATCCCACAGACTCTTTGATTGTTTTGCAGCTCAGAATCCATGGACCACCCGTTTAAGTGACCCCGTCCAGGGGCCGGGCCACACTTGGCACAGACCACCCGCTTAACGGGGAAGCCCACGACTGAGCGGCGTAGTGGGCCAACCCTATGCTGGACTGACAGGGGTACCCCAGCTCAACCAGCAAGGACCTGCCCATCACAAAACCCATAATAAAAAGTCACAAGATTCCATGATGACTTGTGTGTCTCCAAACAATTCCAGCAATGAAAGACTGCCCTAAATGTAAAGGTCACCACTGGCAGCTGGTCACTTGTAATCAACCTTTAAGCACTGGTCCAGTAATATCTCTTTTCTGCGAAAATAAAGAGCCCCTTGTCAGTCAAATACTTGTTTTATTTGAGAGGCGGCATTGCTACAGTCCACTGAGATGCTGGATTAGCAGAGCCACAGGTTATTTTTTTTCCTTTCTGTTCATTACTATCAGTTTTTGAAACCTGATTAGCTGTGGTTGTTATTCATTAGTCACATCTCAAATATCTGAATTAGAAACACCTTTATGAAGTCTTATTCTAATCAACGTATCTCAAGTCTTGCAGTTAATACTAATACCACCAGAATATTAGAGCATCGTGTTATGTTTTAAAAAACCCAACTAAATCCATTTGAAAAAGAGGAGGAAAACGGAACCACAAACGGCCTAATGGAACACAAGGTTCTGTTTTCCCCCCATTTACACAGCAGACAGTTCATCTGTTTAAACACAGGAAAGACAATGGGTACACTGTAACTGCACACGTGAAGCAGCCATCAATGATATGCCTGGTGTGGCCAGATATTATGTGGCTGATAGATCTCAGGAGAACAAGAACATGCAGGCATGATGAATTAAGAGATTGCCATTGGCTATGTGCTTGCCCTGAAAACTTTGCTATGGACAATAATCAATTACTGGGGACTGGTAATGATGCCGATCAAAAGTGCTTAGCACTTCTGCACTATCAACCTGGGGGCTGCAATCCTGTCAGTTTTAAAACACATGAGCACATATTCAAGATGAAATGTGATGTCTTCAAAAACTTCAAAACCTGAAAGGAACACTGGTTTTTCTTCCTTTTATTAATATAGGTTTGTTTAAAATTAAGCAAACTTTTTCCCATAGGATGACACGGTTTACATATGTTCTAGCATAAAGTGAAATGTCTGTGTCAGCCGTTTCACATGAGCAGATATTCACTGCTGGAGCAGTGAGTAGTTAGGAAGCAAAAAGCCCATTCCCGCCCTACATGTCTGCTTCCAGCAGTCCGTGTATTATACAGTCCGGTTCCTACCTAGTCTGATGTCACTTCCCAAGCTTTTGATCTCTGACCAGTAACATTTTGCTTCATCGTCATGATCATTATTATAGAATGTTGATTTTTTTCCTTCCAGTTTTTATGACGGAGGGAAATAAAATTTTGACACTGGCTTCAGTGAGAGCAGAATCAGGCCACAAGTTTCTGATTCTGTTGTAGGCATCCTGAGCTGCAAATTAACTCAGTCTCCCGTCACTGTAAGCTCCCTTTTTCCTAGGTACCTTTTCCCAATTAACGGCTTATCTATCTACACACAAAAGTTGTACCGCTTTAAATATACCAAAATAGCTATTCCCATATAGGAAGCAGAATAAGCTATAGAAGAATAAGCTGCCATAAGACAATTTCATACCAGTATAACTGTGTCCATATTGGGGGTTCATAGAATCATAGAATATCAGGGTTGGAAGGGACCTCAGAAGGTCATCTAGTCCAACCCCCTGCTCAAAGCAGGACCAATCTCCAACTAAATCATCCCAGCCAGGGCTTTGTCAAGCCTGACCTTAAAAACTTCAAAGGAAGGAGATTCCACCAGCTCCCTAGGTAACGCATTCCAGTGCTTCATCACCCTCCTAGTGAAAAAGTTTTTCCTAATATCCAACCTAAACCTCTCCCACTGCAACTTGAGACCATTACTCCTTGTTCTGTCATCTGCTACCACTGAGAACAGTCTAGATCCATCCTCATTGGAACCCTCTTTCAGGTAGTTGAAAGCAGCTATCAAATCCCCACTCATTCTTCTCTTCTGCAGACTAAACAATCCCAGTTCCCTCAGCCTCTCCTCATAAGTCATGTGTTCCAGTCCCCTAATCATTTTTGTTGCCCTCCGCTGGACGCTTTCCAAATTTTCCACATCCTTCTTGTAGTGTGGGGCCCAAAACTGGACACAGTACTCCAGATGAGGCCTCACCAATGTCGAGTAGAGATCACGTCCCTCAATCTGCTGGCCATGCCCCTACTTATTCAGCCCAAAATTCCGTTAGCCTTCTTGGCAACAAGGGCACACTGTTGACTCACATCCAGCTTCTCGTCCACTGTAACCCCTAGAACTGCAGAACTGCTCCCTAGCCGTTCGGTCCCTAGTCTGTAGCAGTGCATGGGATTCTTCCGTCCTAAGTGCAGGACTCAGCACTTGTCCTTGTTGAACCTCATCAGATTTCTTTTGGCCCAATCCTCTAATTTGTCTAGGTCCCTCTGTATCCTATCCCTACCCTCCAGCGTATCTACCTCTCCTCCCAGTTTAGTGTCATCTGCAAACTTGCCGAGGGTGCAGTCCATGACATCCTCCAGATCATTAATGAAGATATTGAACAAAACCGGCCCGAGGACCGACCCTTGCGGCACTCCACTTGACACCGGGTGCCAACTAGACATGGAGCCATTGATCACTACCCATTGAGCCCGACGATCTAGCCAGCTTTCTATCCACCTTGTAGTCCATTCATCCAGCCCATACTTCTTTAACTCGCTGGCAAGAATACTGTGGGAGACCGTATCAAAAGGAATAACACGTCCACTGCTTTTCCCTCATCCACAGAGCCAGTTATCTCATCATAATGGGTTGTACTGGTATACCTATTTTGGCAGTAAAATAAAATAAAAAATATCATACCCATAACAGACAGTGTTATGCCAGTACAATAACTGTGTAGACCAGCCCTAATTTCCTGATTGGTTGCTTTCTATTAATCAGCTGGGCTCCTGACTTCATATGATCTTATCCTCTCGTCATCCCCTTTGCCTCTCTACCTTCTGCCATATGGCAGACTGTCCCATAATAACACTCTGAGTGACCCCACAGGTTTGCCAACCACAGGGACCAGTCAGCAATCTGGAGCACAACTCAGAACCATTCTTACAATCACGTTGCATTTAGTCAACTTGACAAAAATAAACTTTCAAATTATTACAAACTGTAACTGTCCAGGAGGGAATCTGTAGCAATTATTTCTGCAGAAAAGCATATGTTCTATAGCAGTGCTTCCTTTGAACACAAGGTGTATGCTGAAAAACACATCTTATTTTTTTATAATAAAAAAAAAGAAGAAATAAGAAATTACATTTCTATAGCAGCAAAAAGTGTTTTTACAAACTATATACAGGGATCACCTCATCCACTGCTAGTTTACACAGAATAACTCCTTACCAGCTTATAGTGATTCAGGACAGGAAGTAAAGAAAACTATTTTCAATGGAAACTGCAGAGGAATTTTAAATAGAATGCAATTACTCAATTTGCATTTTAGCCAAGATTTACCCATCTGTAAAATGAAGATAATGATGCTTCCCCAAATGCCTCACAGGTGAGGGAGGATTCATTAATTAGTTAAAAAGGAAACTTGGGTTGTTAACAATTCGGCTCTGTTACTAACTGTTTATTAAGCAGTAAGTGCTAAGTATGATGATAATGATGCCGGGTTAATTCCCATTCTTGAAAAATTGCCACAGTACCTTTCACAACAACAAGATTTTATAGCTTCAATTTCATATCTCACCTCCTCCCACCATGCTGGGTCACTAGTTCACACAGATTCCAAAAGAAGAGTGCCAACTACTGAGCTGCCACCAAACATAATCAGCAGAGGTTTGGTGATCCTTGGAAGTCTCCTATGCAAGTGCTGACCCAGCCTGGCCATGGATAGATAATTAGAAGAATTGGCAAAATCGCTGCACAAAGCTGTATGGCTTCAGGCAAATTAAATTTGGCCTTCATGAAATGAACTGGTGTAGTGTCAGGTAGTTCCTAAGGTACAGGTGCACACTACACAGAAACTGCTACCCACAACTGATGTAAGTCTCAGCAGAGAGGCCCAAGTTTAAACAGCCATGGAGTCTGAATTACACTCTCACCTCTAGAGCTGGTCTCCAGCAGAGTTGAGGCACATTGGTGAGGCAGTATGGGGAAATTTGCACTACTATTGCCAGTGTTCAGATGGTACACTCTTTGGAGCTGGGACTATCTTTTTGTTCTGTGTTTGCACAGTGCCTAGCACAATGGGGTCCTGGTTCATGACTGGGGTTTCTAGATACTAGGACAAACATATACAGAGAATTTCAGTATCCAGGGCTGTTAGACTGACACCTTTCATCAGTACTGAATTAACTTCAAAATATAACTTAAATAAACCAGACAAACCCAAACAATAAATGCATTTAAAATGCATTAATAGACAGAATATGGAGCACAGAAGGCTTCCTTTTTTGGAAAGAAATATCAAACAAATGAGACGGTTTGCACAATACAAGATGCAATGACTTCTCAGCTACTTCTTTAGCCAAGCACTTCTGAGAACAGGCTCTGGAGACTGCTGTTTTACTGTAATTTGCCAATGCTGTGTATAAAACTGTTCTGTTCCTGCTCCATCTATGGGCTGTTCTGAGGCAACTACTGGCAACTTGTTATTCTACAGTATTCTATCATTTGGGTCTCGATAAAAAACCAAAACAAACTGATTTCTTCCTCCAACCCTCACAATCCACCCCTTGTCCCATTCACTCCACATGCCCAATCCAAAGATGCAAAGAGAGAACCATCACCACTTGTTCCATATCACTAGGAAACAGAAACCTTAACTGTGGAGGCAACTGCTTTGGTGGCCTTGGACAATTAATATTTTGAGTAAATTAAGCAATTATCAGGAATAAAAAATAAAAACTTCTCTCCCTCTACAATCCTTTCTAATCTTTCATTCACCATGGTGTGCATATTATTCCCCAACTGACTAGTTTAAGGTTTCAGAGTAACAGCCGTGTTAGCCTGTATTCGTAAAAAGAAAAGGAGTACTTGTGGCACCTTAGAGACTAACCAGTTTATTTGAGCATGAGCTTTCGTGAGCTACAGCTCACTTCATCGGATGCATCCGATGAAGTGAGCTGTAGCTCACGAAAGCTCATGCTCAAATAAACTGGTTAGTCTCTAAGGTGCCACAAGTACTCCTTTTCTTTTGACTAGTTTAAGAATCCAACACAGCTTTCAGCAACCTACCTACTGTGGCCATACACCTCTTCCTGGTACTAGAATATATTACTAGTTTTGCATATTGAATAGTTATTTATTTACATGTCTGCTTCTGGATTCGTTTGAAAGCTCTCTCTCACTGATTAGGATAAATGTTCTTTCTAGAGGTGTTGCCAAGCTGCCCTGATTCTCAGACGTCAAAGGATGTGGTCTGCAGAATCTATCAGATGTAACTCATGGTCTAAGGGCTTTGAAAATTACAATTGATACAGTTACCGTACAGTGGCTTCAGTTAGGTATCACTCCCACCCAGCATCACCTAATCCCTTCTTGTCTTCTGAGATCTCCTGATAACCATGGGGAATTATCTATCTGAGAAGCAAATTAAGAGAGAGCATTGATACATCCTTTTCTTTTTGGAGGTCAACGATCAAGGTCTTGTCTGTTTTACCGGGGAACCCCACAAGAATGTTTTTCACTTACAGATTCTGCAGAGACCGATGTGAGGATCCCTAGAATTTGTGTACACTAAGGCTAAAAGCAAACAAATAATAATAAAAAAAAAAAGCAGGTTTATTTTAGATTTAAAACAAAACCAAAAACGTAGTTTTCCCTGTTGCAGTAGTTCTGGACTTTAGCAGTGATTACTTTAGCTGGAGCCTCGCTCTGAATCTCAAAGTGGATATTCTTTTTTAAAAAGATAAAAATAGTACTTAGATGTTGAATGAGGTTACCACATCAGGCCTGATTCACCCTGCAAGTGCAACAAGGTGTAATCTGCATCCCCTTGTGGCTGTGGGGGGACCTGCACCATCGGGCAAATTCACTCCCTTGTAGAGGGTAGCTCTCTTGAGGATGCACTAAATCAGAGCACCTCCGGTCTCACCTACCTGAGGGCTGAGCCAGCCAACACAAGAATCTTCCACTGCAGAGCAGGAGTTGTAGGAAGCTTTCACTGCAGTAGCTCTGCTTCAGGCAGATTCGTCATCTCTGGGGATGCCAGTGAAACACATGAGGTTCTACTGAGTGAATTTCTTCCAGACAAAAAACTCATGACATCATGCTTTAACTGTAAAACGTCTGTTAATGAGAAGGAATGGAGGGCAGTGTTTTTCATCATGTGCCACCATGCCGGCTGAGAGCAGTAGGGATAACAGTCCTTAGATAAACATCTAGGGGCTGGCAGCAGGGTACTTTCAGTATGATTCTGAAAATCATTTTCTCCACTGATCCACCAGAGCTGTGTCCTGTCAGCCTCCATGGCCCAGCATCAGACTTTCATCTGTGAAGGGCAGCAAAAAGTTCAATGGTGGATGAGAGTCTACCCGTACTGATAATAATCAGCATACTATATTTGGTTAAATGTCCAGAGAACTAGACGGGCATTTTTATAAATAATAATAATATAAGCAAATGATCAGCCCTATTTAAATATTTTGGACCCATAAAAAGGAAGTTGATGCTTCAGTCAGGGCAGGTCTATACTTAAAACACCACACTGGTGCCGCTGTAGCACTTCAATGAAGATGCTATTACACTTCTCCGGTCGGTGAAGTTAATCCACCTCTGCGAGAGGCAGTAGCTATGGCGACAGGAGAAACCCTCCCATTGACATTACCATGGTCTATACTGGGGGTTAGGTTTGTGTAACTGCATTGCTCAGGGGTGTGGATTTTTCACACCCCTGAGCGAGGTAGTTGTACCCATGTAAGTTCATAGTGTAGACCTAGCCTCAGAATTTTTTTAAACCAGCAAACATTTGTGTAGTGGTTAGGTCAGAAACCAGACTCCATATACATTCACACATACAGAGAAAATGCATGGCAGCTAAGAGTTGATATGACATTTTATCTTCACAAGTGAGAAGATCAAGTGGCACTGGTACTTCAGAATTATCCAGTGTCTCCTTACAAGTGGCGATAAATATCGCGCTTATATCAAATCGGAGCCATTTGTGCATTGCATATTTTACAGTGACACATTTGGTCTGCACATTTTTCCAGGATGCCCTCTCACCTATTTCCCCCCTCATGCCCCCCCAGTAATTAAACAAAATGGCTCAATAGGGTCTTTAGACATTTTTATTTTTTCAGTTTTCCCCCTTTAAGCAGCTACAGCAGGATCCTGTCACAGCAGGATCAACATTTCATCTTCTTGTTGTTGTTGCTTATTAGTGAGACTGAGTAAATGGACACTTGCAAGCTACTTGCTGCGATGTTTCTATGATAGGTATTAATGCCCTTGAATGGATGGATTTCAGAAGTGAATGTGGACACCTTTACCCACTTTAAATGAATGGCCACCACTGGCTGGAGCAACTAACTTTACCAGATGGAAGTCTTTTGATGATGATGTGCCCACAAATTAAATAAAACAATATAAACGAGAAATAAAGTCTGGTAGATGGTCCAGATGCAGAGGCTGAACTATCTTCTCTTTCCTAAAGGTTTTCATACCAGGTCATGACCAGGGAATTGTTAGTTTGCACCACTGCTCCCCACTCTGTTTCGTACAGAGCCAAATACTGGAAGAACAAGATAGCCGACATGCACTAGAACCATCCTGCCTGCCTGCAAAGGGACCGCAGCCGCAGCAGACAGGCAGGCAGGATGGTTCTAGTGCATGTCGGCTATCTTGTTCTTCCAGTATTTGGCTCTGTACGAAACAGAGTGGGGAGCAGTGGTGCAAACTAACAATTCCCTGGTCATGACCTGGTATGAAAACCTTTAGGAAAGAAGAAAAGGAGGACTTGTGGCACCTTAGAGACTAACCAATTTATTTGAGCATAAGCTTTCGTGAGCTACAGCTCACTTCATCGGATGAAGCTTATGCTCAAATAAATTGGTTAGTCTCTAAGGTGCCACAAGTCCTCCTTTTCTTTTTGCAAATACAGACTAACACGGCTGTTACTCTGAAACCAGGCTTTCGGAAAGAGAAGATAGTTCAGCCTCTGCATCTGTAACTTTCACTCCATGCATCTGAAGAAGTGAGGTTTTTACCCACGAAAGCTTATGCTCAAATAAATCTGTTAGTCTTTAAGGTGCCACCGGACTCCTTGTTGTTCTTGTGGATACAGACTAACATGGCTACCCCCTGATACTTGACACTAGTTACTAGTTACCCATGGCAGTTGGGGCACAAATTTGGGCAGCCCTCAGTGCTACCCTAACTTGCGCTGGGGGTTTAAATGGTGTCAAAAGTCCCAACAAAAGGAGTTCTATACTCCGCCCAGAGCTCTGTACAGACAGCAATGAATTGGGGCCATATCCATCTTAATGGCAGATTACTGAAATATATCCTAGACAGTCCAATGTTACAGAGAGTGAACCAAACTGCAGCCTCTCTCATCAGTGCAATCCTTCTGAGGCCAATGGAGTGGGTGTAACAAAAGGCAAAATTGGCCCGATAGATATTTAACAAATACAAGGCCAAACTGAGCCCAACTTCTTTGGGGTTGCAATGGTATAAACGAGATCATGAGAGCAAAGTCTGACTCCCTGCTAGCCGTTATTAGATATTGCTTTACAAGCAGGACGCTTCTGTGAAGTGATCCCACATAGCACTGTGAAAAGATCACTTACTCAAATAGTGCATAAATACATTGTCCTCACAGCTATAAAACCCCACATGATTTGTTATCACTGCTAAGAATAGGATCAACCTATGTCGTACCTGCAGTAGATTACCCTAATTTTCTCCACCAAAATATTCCCATAGCACAGCAACCATCAATTCCTAACTGGTGAAAGCGCAAGTTTACAGTGCTACTGTTCACATAACCTATATGCTCTCACCCATATGCCTTAGTCATAATTTTAACTGGCTATGTCATCTGCTGCACTGTAGTATGTCTGTAACAGTTTCTAAACAGGTGTTCCAAGGGTATCAATAATGTTCCTTAATATGTGGTATGGAAGGCTGGTGGGTACTACATATTAATTTTCTCATATTCCTTCCATTGAGTCAGACCATCTGAATATCCCATAGAGTTCTAGAGTACATGCTCAAAAGATGATGGGACACCTAGATATTACTGCAGTCCTTTGTTGTCAGCAGCAAACTGGAAAAAGAGGATACATTATATTGTCCTGCTGTGTCTTTATTTACTTGGAAATCTGTTAAATATTATGCAAGACACGGTGCTTGTAAATTAACTACTATTTATTTCCAACAATATCTTGAGGAAAAGGCCTTTGGCTGCAGCAGGTTAGAAGACATGGTAGCAACTCAGCAGATATTTCTCAAGAGGCCATTTTGGGATTTCACCCAGGTCTTTCTGGGTATGTCTACGCTGCAATTAAAAACCTGCAGCTGGCCCATGTTAGTTGACTCAGCCTAAGGGGCTATTTTTAATTGTGGGGTAGATGTTCAGACTCCGGCTGGAGCCTGGGTGCTAGGACCCTGTGAGGTGGGAGGGTCCAAGAGCTCAGGCTGCAGCCCAACCCAAATATCTATGTTGCATTTAAACAGCCTCTTAGCCGGAGCCCCTTGAACCAGCACATGCCAGTCGCAGGTGTCCTATTGCAGTGTAGACATACCCTGTGAGGTCCTAAAATTTCAATATGAAATTAAAGACAGAATTTAGCACTTCTGGGACTGAATAAAACTAGGCACATGGCTCAGTAGTGCCAACTAATATTTTTTCTTTATAGCCTTTCTCAAACTGCAAAATAAACATCACAATTCCTCATGATCATGAATGCAAATAAGAAGGTAAACTTCTCTATCATACAGCAAGCCCAAATGCTAGGAGAATTAAAGGGACAAGGGCTAAAAAGGAAATGTTAGCTTTCTAAAAAAAAAAGCACTCAGAGAGCCACATTCATCTCTTGTGTCATGCCACTGACGTCATTGATTAATCTGGGCTGCTGTATTTAAAGCAAGAGAAAAGGAGAATGGATGTCTGTTAAATACAAGCAGAAGGAGGAAGTCATTTAAATCAGAGACAGAAAGAACATTTTGGTCTCAGATGGGGATGGACTCATTTCTAGAGGGTTTGGATACTGTCTACTGGAGAGGCAGATCTTCGAGGCACAAACTGCAGTTAGGTACCTAAATCCCATTAAAAATCAAAGCAAGTTAGGCTTAGAAAATCTCCCCTGCAGCCATGTATTGATACAGAGACACACTTGACTTGTATTATGTGCAGAGACTACATGTGCTCAAGTCAGGTATGAACACAACTGCACCTTTGAAAATATAGCTGTGGAAAACTAGTACCACAGCAACCATATTAGTGGGTCAAAGGCAAAGTGTCTCGCCCTGTCTCAGATCTGCCATTAATACTAGTCTAAACACCAACAGGCTTTACAGTTGGGCACAATTGCTGTTTAATCACAAATTACTGAGTAATATGAATTAAAACTTCCCATTTATAATCCCCTCTGCCCCCCCAAATTAGGATCTACATCAAACCTGCAAAGACCCTTAGCCTTAGCAGCAATGGCAACTGCTGCCGTAAAACCACAAATTATGTTACTAATGTGATCCGGCACTTTTACTTGTGTCCCACAGCTGCAGCTTAATCGTATTTTTGACACAACTAAATTGTCAGTCAACATTGGGATCTGTATCTAATAATGTTGCTGTAAAAATAAACCAACTCCTGTTTTCTAAAGAGATTATGAAAGAGACAGATATATATTAAAGGGATGACATCATCTTAACCATCCTTCTCTCTGAAAGTTCATCTTCTATTGTCACAAATAACTGATTTGTTTATATTATTATAACTGAAATGGGTTAGACAAACTTTGTGTATAGTCAGCTTCACTGTTGCCCTGGTGCAGTCAGTTATATGTTACTCTTTCTGTTTTGTTTAATGCAGCAACAGGAGAGAAGAAAAACACTTAAAAAACAGGAAAATGTGATTGTACAATCACAATTGGCAGTGGGGACTCAGGGCAGCTGTATTGAAACTGCTTTTAACTACTTTCCTAGATTTCAAGTTGACAGTGTCCCTGGAACTCTGCTCCAAAATGCTCCACCTCCAAATCTTAAAGTTATTGCATGTGTTCCATGCTAATCAAAGCATGGCCAGATTTAGAACGGTATAAGTAGGTGGCAGTTACACTGAATTCAGTAATACCGAACCTGCTTACACTGGGTCTAAATATGGTCCAATATTGTGAATGTATTTGTAAAATCTGGAGAGGTAATTCTGCCGTTGTGTGGATATGTATGTTTTGGAAGATAATATATTGGATAATTACGAGACAAGTCAAAATCTTTTATCTGACCTCTTTCCACGATCTCTTATCAATCTGCCAAACTTTTGCAATTCAGATCCAAAGGAACTCAGATCTGAACTGAAAATATTGTGCAACAAAAAGTTAGCCTCTTCAGTCTATTTCACTGAAAAAATCTAGAAACAAACAAAAAAAGGCACACATCTAAGGGGAAAGACAAAGAGTGTTTTGTTTGATTGGTTTGGGGGAGGAGGGATTGTCTGTTTCAGTTTCGGATATTCACTAACATTTTTTTCTCTTTGAAAATTTTTACTGTACCATCAGTGACAGTAAAAATTTTAAAAAAGAAAAATGTTAGTGAATATCTGGAACAGACAATCCCTAATCTTTAAAGTGATTCACATGCATTAATAAAACCACGTCTGAGCTAAGCAAGCATTAATATACCCATTTTACAGGTGGGTATACTAAGATCTCAATACTGCTAAATCAATTTCTTCAGTTTAAAAACAACAAGATTTTTTTCCAGCTACCAGCCATGAGGGTGAAATCCAGGCCCCATTAAAATCATTAGAAAAACTGCCATTGATTTCAATGGGGCAAGGATTTCACCCTGAATCAAACCAGGTTCTTTCCTCTTCATATCATCATCTAAAAATTTTGCAGGTCAAATTATGGCTTCAGTTACATTTGTTGTAAGGCCAATCCCCATTGTCTTCAAATGATACTTGCATTTGCAGCTGTGCAATAAAAATACCATTTCATTATTAAAAAGAGCACATCTGATCCAAGGGGGCATAATAAACAATAATAATAAATAATTATTATTAAATAATAATAATAATAATAATAAAAATCAAGGGGGCATAATAAACATAAAACCCCCACAATGCCATTTTTACAGTCACCGTTCAGAGTGGAATCACACTTCAAAGTGCACCAAAGAATTTATTTCAATAGATTGTAAAATACCAAGGTATTTCACAATGGATTTATCATCATATTCCTTCCTTTATTAACCACGGCACGTAAACCAAGAGCACAAAGGCAGCTCTCAGAGATAGATATCCCAGAATCCTTTGGGGGGAAAAATCTAAACAGAACTATTCTGCTGTTCTCTGATATGTTACCAAGGCCCCCCCCCCATCCCTCACCCCCAGAAGTGTTCTTAATTAAATAAGAATCTATTAAAGAATACAGTGCCCCTCTGTGTAAACTCCCACCCCCATCCTTCTCTCTCAGTTCTAAAAGCCTGCTACCTTGCCTTCTAACTTCCTAGGAGCTCATTAGAAACAGCCCCTTCTGCACGTATACATCACCATAACACTCACAAATTCTGAGAGAGAGACAGAAATAAGAAGCTGAATGAGAATATTGGGCCTGTGACACAAGCAAATGCAGACAAAGAACACCCTGATATTCACAAGGAACAATGAAGGCTCAGAGAAGTACACTGGGAACATGGGATTAAAATACAGGCTACTGCTCAGTTCTGCACCAGAATTACATTGGTCCTCTAACTAGGTTCAATTATCAACAATAACCATAGCAGACCAGACAGATAAATCACACCAATTTCTGTGGGTGGTAAAATGTTTCAATTAAATGATCCTTACACTTCACATGGCAGTTTTAAACATGGGCACAGTTCTGGTCACATGCACCACTCCAACTTGTTACATCTCCTTTCAGATATTAATTTTCCTCTTGTGGCTTTTGGCTGTTCATTATGTAACACTTATCAAAGCACCATTTTGTTTTCTGACACTTGCTTCAAAAAATAGCCCTTTCTTGTCTGAAACATATGAACTGTTCAAATCAAGAAAAGGAAAGAAAATAATGAAAAATGTGCATATGACGTCCCTCCCTGTCAGCCACATGGGTGATGAACATAGTAACACAAATGCTACTGACTCTTCCATCCCTTCTCAACAAGGGGCAAATTATTCTAGGAAGTAACCCCCGTCATCTCATATTAAAATAATTTTGGGCCATTTTGGCTTTCTCACACGCAGGCCATGTTCAGCCAGATGCCTTTGGAGCAGGGTGACATGTCAGGAGCTGGCAAGCCATCCCAAACTGGAAACACCGTAACAATCAATAATCTTAAGGCATGAGACAGCTTGAATGACAGAACACATAGCATATCCACAACCTCCTTGACACAGACAGGATCAACATGGGGGAGGGAGGATCACAAAGAGAGTCATGGGACAAATCCAAAATGCAGTAGATGAACAATCTGCCTGCCTTAAAGTTCAAAAGAAATTAAAGGTACAGTACATCCTTGTAAACGGCTCCTATTTAAAATGCATACAATAGTAAAACAGACACTCACTCTGGGCGCAGTTTGGAACAGGGCCTTCCACTCAGTCCGCCTTGAAGCACCTTCATAAAAGGTAGTTTAACCTCTAAATGATACCAGTTTCTCTTGCATAGGATTGTGCAATGATATGTGTCCAGAGAACTGCAAGTGCAAAACAGGAAGTTCTACACATCTAGAATAGTACAACCAGTACATCTAACATTACAAACACTACACCTACAGAGCACGGAGTTTAATACAAAGTATTTCAGCAAAGACTGCAAATGAAAATTGCAAGTCACCTTGTAATTTTCCTGGATGCACTACAAATGCTCCTATAATTGACCCTCAGGAGTTTTTCTGACGGCAGATCTATAGGCTGCTCAACCTGTACTCTCACAGCCTGTGACTTCTGTAAGATGCTTCAAATGAACTAGATCAGGGGTTCCTACACACAATTCATTGAATCCTGCAGCCATCTCATCTTTAATAAGAAAGTCCATTGGGACCATGAGGATCCATGGGATTGTATACCCCCACCTGTGATCTTACACCTTAATAGGCCACATTGCCTACTGGGACTTTTTAGTTTACCTGAGTCATACTTTGGTAACAAACACGAGAATGGTTTCAATCTGCTCCACTCTATAAGAATTATGGGGGCTCCTGGGCTCCCAGAATGTTGCACATTTGGCCTAAATGGGAAACGTTTGGAGACTATTAAAACAGAAAATCAGAAAAGAGATAACTGCAGAGCGAATACAGGATGTCTAATTCACTCCAGGGCTTCCAGTGTCTTCCAGTGAATGAAGAGGAGCAATGCCCCCAAAGAGTGAATTAAGTCCAATCTATTTACTGCATTCATGCAAAAAGAAGATTTTTGACTGGATTTTTGGTAACCTTATACATTTTTTGTAACTCTCTTCAGGAATGCTGTGGTAGGACTGGACAGACCATTCCTCTCCCCACCCCCGAAAAACAGTGCCAAAAGAGTGGAGAGCGGGGAGGAGATACACATCAGGGACCATAATTGTAAGACAGATTACAGGGTTGTTTTATTTGGAATGTCACTGCAATGTTTTTCTCTTCCATATATTGTGGGCCTGCACTCTATTGAGGGCCTTGTATTCTTCTGACGAAATTATATCAAAATTCTAGAACATATTCTGGTAAAATTTGCAGCAGGCAGCCCCAGCTTCAAGACAGTGCTTTCAGAGAAAAGATTGCAGGGCTTTTCCAGGAACATTACTGGGAGATTCATTGTATCTGCAAGGAGAAACAAAACAATGCCACCATTAAAGCGTCCCACTGATCAGGAGAGAGGAAAGATTCAGTTAATCTCCTTCAAACACAAACGCAAAGACTAAATGTTCACACTGATCCTTGTTTCTAAAATTGCGTGATCATCCACTCATCTTAATCTCAAAATCTGCTTGGTGCCACCTGTACGTGAGGGGTCTTCTAGAGTAGAATTTCCCCTAAGATTTTTACAGTCAGCTGCTGAAGCACATGTACATGCATGTGCATGTAAGAGGGAGAGAGCGCGCACAATCCATACATCACAATGCAGTACTAACATTCAAATAGTAAGAAACTGAATAGCAAACTTGACTGGATCTTCATCATATTGTCAGTAGTAAGGCCTGTAAATTGAGGAGGAGAGTGATGGTAAGAGAAATCTTTAAGAAGTCAAGCAATTAGACATCAGGTGGCTATTTACCTTTTTAATAAATCCTTTCCCAGTCTGGGAGAAGGAGGGGAAACCCCTCCATGAGAAACACACTTTACAGATTGAAAAACATGGTACTACATACTCTATACAATTCATGCCAGTCCTGAGAAAAGAATAATAATAATAATTTTAAAAAGAGGTGCGGGGGGGAAGTGCTAGGGAGCGGTATGAAAAAGGTCTGGTGACTGCATCATGTTTGAGTACCTCCTACTGATCAGTTGACAGCAGTGTTAGTACAGTTTTGGTAGAAACCCTCCAAGGCAGGGGTGGCCAAACTGTGGCTCACAAGCCACATGCGGCTCTTTTACAGTTAAAAGTGTGGCTTGCAACGCTGCCTGCACCATTCTCCACTTGCAAGACTTGGGGTGGGAGGAGTTTGGGACCTCTGCCTTGCAGCAGGGTGGTAGGGTAGGGGCTTCTGCCCAGTGGGAAAGGAGGGTCATGCCTGCCAGGGCTTGGGGTTTCAGCAGCAGAAGGGCTGAAGCCCCAAGCCCCAGTAAGTCCCTCCTGCCTTGGAGCTTTGGCTGGTGTACCCTGGCTCTCAAACTTCTAAAGACGGTCATATGTGGCTCAGAAGGTCAGTAAGTTTGGCCACCCCTGCTCCAGGGTGTTAGTACACAATGAGAGAGCCATGAGGCTTCAGAAAACTAGTGTCTTTGGAGGAAGGGTGAAAAGTGATAGTTAAAATTCACACCACACTTATATTTCTTGAATTAATGCCTAGGTGCCAGGTGGAGTCCTTTCAGCATATTGTGGGCCAATTTTTGAAAGGCACCTCAACTCAGCCTCCATTTTTGCTGAGACCATCAGTTTGTTAGATGTCTTGATGCTAGCTACAGCTGATAACACCCAGAAAAATTGAGGCAGTTGTTTAAAAAATTAAAACTGTCCTGTGTGTTCTTAATCCGGTGGTCCAACAGGGAACCAGATGAAAGGAAATCAACCCAGCCATTCAGAGATTCTAAACTTCAAATAAGTTAGTTTTAGATTTCCATTGCTTTCCTTTTGTACACAGAAACACACTATCATAATGATCCTAAACCCTGCACCTTACAAGGCTTTTAGTGCAGTATTTAGATTGAACCTTTGTTGTAGAATACCGTGGGGAGTTTTTTCTTTGTATTTTTTTAAATAAGGAACTTCAGCCTTCTCCCTCATTTGACCCCAATTCAGCAAAGTACTTAAGCACATGTTTACCTTGAAGTCAATGGGACTTAAGCATGTGCTTAAGTGCTTTGATGAACTGGGGCCTTAATAGGGAAGTACCAAAGACATTTACTATGACATCTAACCCATAGGCCCAGGTCACACTGTGAACAGGGCTCTCAAATGCAAACAGGGAGCAAAACTTCAGAGACTGAGCTTATCTAAAGGGGATCTACGTTCAACCTCCTCTGGATAGTTGTGCAATGATCTACCTCCCCAAAAAGAAATGAGGTTTCAGGGTGAGAAGTAGGGTCACTGATGTCATATATGTTTTCTCCTTTAATGGTGGTGAGGCTGAGAGAAAGGATACCATCTTTAGAGTCAGAACATGTGCTACTTTTACTAATTTTCAACTGTTTTCAACATGTATCATCAGCTGAATGCCAAGTCACAAGGTAAAATACAGTCACATTTTTATTAAAATATATGCCTAAGACACATTGGGCCTTGATTCTGTTCCTATTGATGCCAATGGAGCAGAATCAGGCCTGCTATGGCAAATTTTGTCCTCTGATATATTATCAGCTCTTACTAAAATTAATGGGAGTTTAACATGAGCAAGGATTAAGTAAAACAAAATCTATAATAAACAGAAGAAAGGGGGAGTTGATAGTAATGAATATAAACAGAAGTTACAAATTGTAGAAAATCGATAAGGGAAGCAGAGGGACATAAGGCAAAATCTATGGCCAGCAGAAGGAGTTTTTAAAATATATCAGGAACAAAAAGTTTCCTGACAATGGCACTAGTCAACTACTAGATGGTAAATGGCAGAATCATCAACAATAATTCAGAAAAGGTAGAAGTGTTCAATAAATATTTCTGTTCTGTATTTTGGGGGAAAAAACAGGTAATATAGTCTCATCATATTGTGATGATAATACTCGAACATCCTCCAGAGATAGTAGTGGAATGGAAAAACAGAAGCTACTAAAGTCAGACATTTCTATATCAGCTGGTCTAGATAACTGGCATCCAAGAGTTTCGAAAGATCAGGCTTGCTGGAGCATTAATGTTGATTTTCAATAAGACTTGGAGCACTGGGGAAGTTCCAGAAGACTGGATGAAAACTAGTGTACCAATTTTTAAAATGGGTAAACAGTATGACCCGGGGTAATTATAAGCCTGTCAGCTTGGTATAGATCCTGGGCAAAACAGTGGAGTGGCTGATATGGGACTTGATTAATAAAGAATTAAAGGAGGGTAATGTAATTAATGCAGATCAACATGGGTTTATGAAAAATAGATCCTGTCAAACTAACTAGATATTTTTGATGCGATTACAAGTTTGGTTGATAAAGGTAATAGTGTTGACTGCTTTAAGGAGTTGACTTGGTATCACACACCATTTTGATTAAAAAACAAGAATGATATAAAATTAACATGACACAAATTAAATGGATTAAAACCTGGCTTAATCTCAAATAAGAGTAGAGGTTATTTTACCTCTCTATTTGCAAAATCTATGAAAAAACAGAGTCATGACTTCAAGTCACATGAGTGTGTCTGTGTGCAGGATTTGGCCCATTCTGTATCTCATGCTGAAGTACAAACCTTACATTTTGTTTTGAGAAATTCAACAGCTTTTCAGCCATCTACCACATAATTATTATCCCAGGAAGTCTGCTTCTCTCTAGAAAACAAATCTCTGATATTTGTGTGTACCCAGAAAGAAGGGCATAGAGCACTGTATTCCCCAGTTATAGGACTATCCTGAATACTGCTTTTATCTCCTCTTCAGTTCAGTTTGTTAATGAATATAGGCAGTGAAGTTCTCTCTAGCTGTCCAACAGGTTCTCTTGGTACATTCCCTGCGATAGTAATGAAAGGGAGATATCAACACAGCAGCGGCTACATCTGCCTAACCTAGCAGGCAAAGCAAGGAAAGAGATCCTAGATACAGTTTGTTTGTATGCATGCATATGCACGCACAAATCAGGTATTAATATGTATTGTAGCTATTGAGACTTTTGCTATTTAAAACGACTTGTTTCTATCTTATGGTGAAGGCCAATTGATATAACATATTACTAATCCTGGTACTCTTTATTTAGGTTGCATCAATAAATATGTCTTAAGAAGCAGTACGGAGCACAGGTTCATCCTGCCAGATTGTATGCCATGTTAGCTTGTTATCTGCTTCTTCATTATGAGCTGCCATTTCCCTCTATTAAGTCCTCTTAGTCTTCCCAGTGAATGTTACCCTACACATCCTTTCCTTCCCTCCGTCTGAATTCTTGATGCTTATTTTAAAGAGGAAAAGTGTGAAAGGTACTTGCAGCCAGTGATAATATATCAGGTAAAATTTTCAAAAGCACTTAAGGAACTTAAGTGTCACTGAAAGTCAAAAGATACTTAGGAACCTAAGTCCCAAAGTTGCTTTTGAAAATGGGATTTAGGCTCCTGTGTCACATAAGCACTTTGAAAATTTTACTCAGCATGGATAAGGGAAGTTCTGATACAGCTCCTTCCCTTTTTGACAATTTATTTTATTCAGATCCCTCAAGTGATTTAATTCCAAACAACAAAGTCTTGAAGCATGGTCGTATTTCAAAGCAGGTTAAAATAAATGTGGAACTATCTCTGTACTGGGCTAGATATTCCCAGAGTTCACCTTAATAACATTTCCCGTCAGTTCTTGTAGCTTCACCTTTATGAGGGGCTCTCCTCTTTTCCTCTCTGCTGAAAGGGAACTAACAAGTCACACTTGCTCTGGCTGCCTAGAGAAGTCAGTACAGTAGTTCTGCATTTCCCATGTAGCATTGATGTTTCTTCTCTTTACAGAAAAAGGCACAAGATGTTCTTCAGAAGATCTTGTCATACTTGTATATGGGGTTAAATACACAAACCATAAAATGCTTTAAGAAAGGTCCTTTATTTCAATACATGATGATGTGGTGTCATCATATTATGCCTCTCTTGTCATCACACAATGACCAAGTGACACAACATAGCATAACATCATGTCTTTTTAATGTGTCACAGCAATTTAACAATATCTAAAGCTTGGTTTTCACATATATTTACAGCCACACAAAAGGAAGATGGCCTACCTTTTAGATGGTCTCTGTCTTATCCAAATAAACAAATACAATTGATGGGAGCTGTATGAGAGATACACATCTTTAACTTCAAGCAAAACGAAAAATGCAAGTCAAGCTCGTGCCCAACCAAGTCTGTCCCAGAAGGGGAAAGTGGAACTGCTGATAAATTGCACTTTTCCTGATGCACTGTTTAAGCCTCTAGATCCATGATTACTCAAGAGATCTTTTCTTTCAAAACCCTTCAGGGTATGTCTAGATTGCAGCTGCGAGTGTGCCTCCCATCCCACACAGACAAACTCACGCTACCTCCGCTCTGGCTACTGTACTAGAAAAAGTAGTGTGGACCTTACAGCATGAGCAGTGACATGGGCTGGCCACCTGAGCTTGGACCCAGGCGGTAGGACAGGCTTGGATTCAGGAGGCTTGCCCAAACCTGTGCCACCATGTGGTTCAGAGGGTATTCTGTAGCTGCTTGTGTTCTCTCCCTCTTGCACACAGACACACACAAAAAATAGATTGTCCAGCTAAACGCTAAACCTCAACATTCTGCACCGCATCTTCAAAATTTATCCAATAATTAAAACTTTCTAGAAGAAAAACTGCCATTTATTTAACTGTTTATAATCATTTCAACTATTTATAAAAATATTTATATGCCAGTATCTTATCCCAATATAGAGAATGTTAACTAAAAACTAGATATCTTCCATATGTCTTACTTGTCTAGTTTGTGATAAAGAAATGTTATTCAAACATCTGAATACGAGACACTTAAGATCGCTGTTTTAGGGTAGGTTTTTATTTTTGAGTTGATTTTTTGTTAATTTAACTTCAGTGTGAACATTACTGATACAGCTTACACAGATCTTCTCCTACGGAATCAGAGAATGGACTTTCAAACACTGAAAATCTCCACCTTTTCTCATGTATCTGAATGCTGATTAGAACTTCTTTTAGCACAAACTACAAGCCGGGGTACTGAACAGCAGCAGAGCTGATTTTGGTTGTTTAGGATGATGTTGGAGATATGTGGGATGTGGAAAGGAGGCAGCTGAGGGTGAGAACGAGAACCGATGAGTGGAGCAGGGATGGGCTACTGAATGATTTATCTGAGAGATTAATTGCTTTTTATAGTTTTCATAAATGGAATATGCAGTCTAATTCAAATTAACCTAGGTTTTTGTGCAGGAATATATAAACATATAAACACAAACAAAGACATGCACACAGAGTTGTTTCTAAAGAGAATGGTTTCTGAAGTTGTCCATGAGACATGCCTGATCATGACATAAATGTACAGAATTGTACATGCGCTACTTTGGCACTGCATCTTAGGAAAAGCTAGAAACCTCAGCCTCCTGTATGCCTGCTTCAACATAACGTGACAGTGTAAATGCAACTCTTACCACTTCCAGACATAGCACCTCAATCTTTCCCTCCCAAATTCTTTCTATGTCTTTAGACCATTTTAAGATGCTTACCTACTTCCCCCACACCCAAGACCTCGCCTTCAGCAAAGTAGTATGTGCATTAGCCTAGCAACCTGACATAAATATCCAACCAACCAGCAAATAAACACAGGCTCACTCCTAGTTACCATGTCCCCATGCATAGCCTTATTACAAACAAAACATGAAATACAGGATAAATTCATTATTTAATTCAATTCAATTTATCATTTAAGGTTTGGGAAGGGGTAGGAGGGCATCTGCTTCCTTTTTGTTTTGCCAGAAGTATACTCTTTAAGTCTCAGACTATTCACTGATTCACTATTGTAAGAAAATACCAGGTACCATGTCTTTCTCTGCTGATTTGTAATTGACTAGCCAGATATCTTAGCCAGCATGAGAGGGGCAGGATGCTGTGTTTCAATGGAAAACATATACAAGCAAAAGGTAATATATTAGACAAATGTAGTTCACTCAGGGCCAGATCCTGTGGGTGCTCAGCAGCACCTCTCCGCTCCCAGTGAAGTCCCAGGGCACTCAGCTACCCCACTACAATGGACACAACATAAGGAACTAGATAGAGCTCTTGTTTGTAATTTCAGTAATAACAGATCACAAATGTTGCGGGAGCGAGGGGAAGAGAGAAGAAAAGCCACACATAAAATCATATGAGATTTTCTTTTAAAAGTTCCAGCTAATCTTGGTCTTGGTGGAAACCAGAGTGCCTTCTCACATTGTGACAAGACTATCTGTTCTGAGCAGTTCCTGATGTCTGAAATAGTGACTAATGGCCTTCTTCCAGCTCGCTTTCAGCAGATAAAAGGAAGCATGCCCAGTGCAGAGATCATGGCTGCATGCAAGAAGAATCAGGTTTGCCCATCAGTCCTCTCTGAATGTCTAGTATGTGATGAGTATTCAGAGGGCAATGTGCTCTCCAAACTCCACATAGGCAGAACTCTAATGCTGAATGTTCAACAAGAACTGCTCTTCCCATCTGCCCTCAGCTTATACTAACACTAACTATTTTATAAAACACAAGGCAATTTTATGTTTCCATCTATCATCCCTACATGAAAGGGGTGTGAACCAACTTTAGAGGGGATAAAAGTGGGCAGTGTGTATATCCTGAATGCAATTAAATTATTAGCAGCCAAAAAAAGATTGCTTATGGTGGAATTACAATTTACAAAATTCAAGGAAAAAAAGAGGACAGTTTTCCACTCCAACCTTAACTATAGCCATTGTGACTGCATCAGCTAATGCAGAATCTGAGATCTATTGGTCAGTACACCAGAATCCAAACTGGTGATTCTGGCCTTTAAATGTGTGACAAGGCCAAAGTGAGAGACTCCCCTGCAATAAAAAAAAAAAAAAGTGATATTTTGACATGTAATAAAAGTCGTCTTCACCCTCACTTTAAGGTAAAGCATTGTTAATGTCAATAATTTCCAGTAACAAACAAGGAGATAATACCCATACCAGGTTTGTGTGGGATGAAGGTAAATTTAAATGACATGCCTTGTAAAGAGGAACAAATTGTGATTAGTACCCAACAGAATGTTCCACAGGTACTGTACTGCAATAGCTAAGTACAATGGCAAGAGTTAAGGATGCAGTGGACATCTTAACCCTTAAATTGCTGTAGTTTTCCAGCCACCAAGTGAATGCTTAAAAAAGTAGAGAGAGAGAGAGAGAGAGAGAGCGAGCGCGTGAGCAACTTTAATATAGAGTTAAGATTGAGACCATCATAACACCTTCATATGATGTCCTTTAAAATAACACTAATAGTCAGGTCTTAAAAAAAAATCCCTAGACGCTACAAACTTGGGAAATTCACAGTTAAAGTTTGAGATCATAACCTTAACCCTCCTTTGGATCTCCAGTCAGCTTCTGCCTACAGGATGGAGACTGTCCCCTTCCTCCATTAGCTACAACCCCACCCTTAAAACTGTCCTAAGTATATGAATTTCATCAGCATATGCTTTAGCCATGTCATGGTTTAGCACACACAAATCTTTCCAGCCCACAGATCTTTGCTACTTATTGGGATCATACTGAAGAAGATATTTGTATACTTAGGATTTACGTATGGAGTTGAAAAGGACCCCTCGAGACTGTAAGCTCGTGTTACATGTAGGATTGTTGATGTCTGTTTACCTGGTGCATATGCAATGTGCTGGACCCAGACTAAGTGGTCAGAGGAACAAGTGATTCAATGGGTTTTCCTTGAACCCATCAAGTTGCTTCATGTGACTTGCTGATTGAGGGATGGCAGAGTAAAATTGGCCTGAGGTGTAAGAAGACCACCAAGCAGAACCTGCAAAGTTGGCTCATCTCCCATCTCCTCAGCGAGAGGGGCAGAAGTAACGTGAATGGCATCTCATCTTGGCATCCTAAGTGGGCAGATCTGGGTTTGTAAGTAGAGCTTAGTAGAGAATTACATTTTTCCCTCAGTTCAACTTCCAAAGCCTGGATACCTGGGTTCTCCTTGCTGTTTCTCTCTCTAACTTGCTGTAGGATGGTGAATAAATCATTTAACTTCTCTGAGCCTCAGCTATCCCCACCCCAAAAATTAGGGTAATCTAGTTTTCCTACCTCAGATATCCAGCTCCCACTGATGTTATTAGGAGGTTTTCCATTGGTGTGAGTGAGAGCAGAGTCAGGCCCTAGAAAACATGGTGAGGCCTAAACAAACAAAGTTAGTAGAAATAAGGGTAGCTTTTATATGTATAATTTCTATAGCTTTATGAGTGTAAACAGTGCATTATCAATAGAGTAAGTCCTGGTCTACACTACAACCTTATGTTGGATAACGAAGTCACTCAGGGGTGTGGGAAATCCACACCTCTGAGTTACCAGTTATACTGACCGAATCCATATAGACAACGCTATGTCTACAGGAGGGCTTCTCCCAGCAACAGAGCTATGGCCTCTCAGGGAGGTGGAGTACTTGAGTCGATGGGAGGAGTTCTCCCGTCAGCGTAGGTAGCTTCTTCACTAAACTCTATGCAGCTGCGCCGCTGTAAGTGTAGACCCGCCCTAAGACAACTTGCCTTGTCCTGAAGAGCCTCATTTTACACCCTACTGTATTTTATAAACCGTTATCTCTACAACTTGTGCAATAATATGCAACAATATTCAGCAAAACTAATTGGTGCAACAATCTACAACTGGCTTTTTAACTTCAGAACCAGAAAGACTACAAACATTTTTTTTTTTTAAACAAAAACTGAGATTCTGTGGGAGATCTCAAGACCCTCAGGAAATAAGTCTGCTGCTCATGCTTGGGTGAATGTTGAGGGATTTCTTTATTATTTTTAAAATAAAAATAATGAAAAGAAAAATATAGAAATGTCACATGTCAAACACCCAAATTACACAGCATCTTCTGAAATCTGACACACAAACTAGTTCATCTGAACATACTCATGTTACAGTTTCATTGGACGCCCTATGGAAATTAATAAAATGAGGGCTGCAAGCACTTACTCCATACTCTTAATTACCAAGACCTTCATAACTAAAACCACTCTGTGAAATCCGATAAAACAAAGACCCCATGTAAATGTTGAAGTCAGATGCACGTTTGCAGTTATATGGAGCAGTCACACATTGTTCCCAAGCCTGGGGTTTTGGTTTATAATCTGGCACTCCTCTCAACTGAGCAGAACTTTTATTGTCCTGGGACTAGTCTCATAATAATGTAGGTGGCCTTCAGTTTGGAACTCATTACTTACTCCTCTTATTGGTCCATCCAAACTGGGCTAAATGTATTGACAGGTACTCTGCAAAACCTCTCTTTGTGGGGTGAGTTGACTGGTCAGATATTGGGGAGGGAGTGGCTCCTGTTTAGTTTTGATTTTGAATGGATTTTATTGAATAAGATTGGAATTCTAATTGAAGGCAAGGACACCTAGCACTAAGGACAAATATGTTTTTAATGTGCTGAATTGAAATAAGTTAATAAAATTCATGATACAAGGTGCTTCACTTCTGATGCTTTAAGTTCCCATGGATGCTATAACTTGTTCTATCATGTTCTCCTCCTAACACCAGTCACAAACTGCTTGTGTCTGACAACAAAGACCTCACAATCACGTAGGTGAGTGGGTATCAAAGTGCAGCAGCTTATCAAAGAAGTAACAAAACAACAAAAACATTTAAAGGAAGAGATTTATTGTGTTCCAGGAAAATAAAACCCAAAGAATCAATTCCATTAAAAAAAACCCCAACAACAAAACTCTGGGTCAATTTGTATTTGTACATGGATAAAAAAAATATTTAAAAAAATATAGAAGTAGTTGCCAAGTTAATTTAGTAGATGAAAGCCTCAAAATAAAGCTCCCCATTATAAGATTACTTCATTGCAAGGAACCTGCTGCATCTTCGTTCCCAATTTATTTGCAAATCATTCATTACACAAAACTTTTTGTGGACAATACTTTATTTGGACAATGCCAATCTTCAAGGGTGCAGGGCCCTAGTATTTCCATGTCTTTTGTTTCAGGAGATTTCCACTTTGCAGACAGCAGAACTGTTTTTCACCTGACTTTTGTCAGCTAACATCACTGCACTGCACTTGGAGGTAAGTAATAACAATGGATATGACCTGCCTTATTTATTCAGTGTTAAGTATTAACAAGGCCTGCGCTATCTCATCCACTGCCATATTTCACTAGGCTAGAACTGCGTACATAAGTGGCCTTATACAAACAGTGGCCCAGCCTTCGGGAGGGATAAAGCATCCCTCAAATTGAAAAAGAACCTTTCCAACTTTTTGAAAAAACTCAACTGTAAAATAAAACTGTGCGCGTGTGTGTGAGAGAAACTCTGCTGTTCTGCAGTCAAATGATCCTTATTTCTACCTTTAAGAAATCAGAGGTGAAATCGACTATAAGATGGCTTCTGGGTTTCTCTCACAAATACCTCTCAATATGCAAAGAAACAGTGGTCCTCAGGATCTGTTCTTCAGGGATTCATCTTTTCAGTTTCTTCTGTACAGTGGAAATGTTGTGGAGAGGGAAAAGCCAATGAACGTTTATTAAAGCACATTCCCAGGATTTTAAACTTACTGGATCACATACACACTGTAATGACTTTTGTTTTAACTGCTTTTGGAGATTGCGTTAGTGCACACTGAAAGTGAATTGCCAGCTATACCCGTAGAATAAGAATGTTTAAAATGATACATAAAAAGATCTATGTCATTATGTTGTACAGAGGTTTATACGCATTTGACCAGAGGTAGGAACAGATAAATATTTTTGTTCTCAAGTTGTTGTTTTTAAATCATACTATAGTCATTTCGGTGTATCTATCTGCCCATGCACAGACAAATGTACCATAGCTACAGATGCACTCCATACCCCCACCCCCCATCAACCTAAAACTGAGGGGAGCTGCTCATGGACAAATCTGTATAAAATATAGTTGTTATGGAGAGGTAGCAGCCTGCCCTCTCCATATTTAAGTTTGCAATGAGTTTCCATTTTAAAGCCCTGTTTTACCCCTATTTTGCCTTAAAAAACTAGTCATGAAAACTCACAGATTTACTCCGAAGGCAAAGGAGAAAATTCTCTACAGAGTTTGAAGAAAACTGGCCACACTGTTTTTGAGTTACAGGACATAATTACTTCAACTGAAATTTTGATGGTCAAACGTTTATTTTTCTCACTCTAGTTCAAAAATGGCTTATTACTACTCCTTTAAATTTTTGAAACAATTAAATCTCCTTGCAAATGCATGAGGTAGTTACATGTGAAGAAAATCAGCAATGACTTTGTTACTTTGAACCCTATTTCCATAGGAATTATGGGCCCAATCCAACTTTCACAGATGCCAATGGGAGGTTTCTTTGCCAATGACTTCAGCGGGAGCAGTATCAGCCCACCATAGCTCCATTACGGGCTACACATGGAGTTATTCAGGAACAGCTATTCCCGAATGACTGTCTGTGTGGACACTCTTATTGTGGAGATGGTTTTTTCCTGTTTCTTAGTAAAGCTATGGTGACCTGATACAGCTCCTATTGAAGTTATTCGCAATTAAATCTACCACTGACTATTAATAACCAAGCACACTATTCCAGAATAATAGTATCCAAACATGGAGTTATTCAAGAATAACTGTTACTGAATAAATCCATGTGTGGACAAGCCCTAACTTCAGTGGAGATATGCTGATTTACACCAGCCAAAGATCTGATCCTAGGGACATTTGAGCATGCTGCACTCTGCTGACCGTTAGAAAGAACACAAGGACCTCCTACCAAGAGGTAACAGAGATCTTCCTGTAGTCAAAGTAGTGGAGGCCTATGTTTTTGGAGTTATAGGACTAGGGTTCTGGCCCTGGCTCTGCAAGTATCTGTGGTTTATTTAGGGCAGATTTTGATCCCTCCTGTAGAACCAAAAAATTAAAAATTCAGTAAACAAAAAATACTTTTGATTTCAAAATTTCCTTGACAACTAGAATGTGTCCTGAACATCCAAATATATGAAGTAAATTTTCCAATGAAAAGACTTAAAAGTTTAAAACTTTTTACATTTTTGTGACTTTTCCTTTATCCTTCTAGAAATCCAAGGACATTCCATTACATCCAACAAGTCAGTTTTAAGACTGCCCCCAGACTGCCTCACAGTTGATGTCAATCCATATGCAATACTCATGTACGGTATCACAATGATAAACATTTTATAAATGCATATATGCCAATAAATAGATAAGACAGACTTTGACACTGGCTTGTGCAATAGGTTGTTTTCAATGGCAAGAACACTAAAATGTCTAAAGCGTTGCCAATATTTGAAAACAAGTCAAGATTCTCCATCAGTGAAGCTGACAGAGAAAAGTAAGAGCCACGATAGCTGTTGTCTTTAATAAATTATTTCAACAATAAAACCAAAAATGTATGGGTGTGATGATGCTAGTCCACAGTCATTGCTCTTCAACAAGTGCTTTCCATAACCCTTACAGATGTATTGGGGGTGCTGTATTGTGACAGACAATGCATTTTCCCCACACGGATTCTTTCAACAACTATTTCAAAGCTAATAGAGGAATAAGTCTGTTGGTTTCCAGCCATCAATAGCTTGGACAGCTCCATTTGCTCTTTTAGCTTAATAATATTTTGACTCTGCCTTCTCATTCATTTAATTTTTTTTTAAACCATACCTTTATTTACCTATACAAAAAAAAATTAGTTGTAAGGAAAAAAACACTCTAGGAAATTCCAGAAACAAAAACTTTGTTTAAAAACAAATAAAGGCTACTAAATGACAACAACATACTCACCTATCACATTTACAAAACCCACACACTTAAAAGCAAGGAAATGAACAGTAAGGCTAGATGAGAAGTCTGTTGAAATTCTTCAAGCATATTTATAAAATGCCAAGATTACTACCTGGCAGAAATTACCAGTAACTAAGGGGTTAAAACCCAGGAACTTCCCTAGTCTGCTCTTAAGGCAAATTAAAGGGGCAGCAACTGCTTTCCTAAACCTGCAACAAAATCTGTAACAAAATATTCAAACACTGTTGGCCCAAATGGGGCTTGAGGCAAAACTGATAATAGGTTCAAGTGTAGCCTACAAGGAACTCTTTCCAACAGCTGTAGTGAATATATACCACCCATGTCACTCTTTCTTCCTTCAGCCTGCCTCAATCGCTTCCATGCATGCACACACAAAATTAACACTCACATACACCCACTCACTTTGTAAGTGCAAACACTTAACCACACACTAAAAATATTCTAACAGCTGGGGATACATAAGTGGTAGAATTTGCACCTGGAAATTCATTTAGGATGAGTGTGTTTTGTTGGTGCAAGTTCTAACAACTGAATAATATTCCTCACACCTGCCCATGCAAAAGAGTGAACAACATTTGCACTTGTGTGTGACACTTCTCATGCACAAGTGCAGGGGTGAAAATAAGGCTCTTCAAATCTGTAGTAAACTACAATTTCAAGTTCCCCCAACAGCTGGTTCTGCATTTTTTCATTCTCACTCTCCTTCTGTCCAACTAAATACAAAAGATGACACACTCCATGTTCTCATTTATTTTATCCTTCCACCATCTCTCTGAATTATCAAATTTCATCTTGCTAATTTTGTAAATACATTTGACTTTCTGTGACACCCCACCCCAAGTCTTTCCTTTCTGTCTCCCCTCTATAGCTTGCACCCATCCATGTTGATATTTCAGTGGTGAGAATTCTCTCACCATGTTGCACTTAACACCCACAAAAATCAAACTCTCCAGCATTTAGTATCACTCATGTATTTCCCATACTGCTTACAACCTGTTCTCTAATGCTCCTTTCTTATTGTTTTTGTTCATTTGCACTTATAGTACCTATATGGCCTATGACACCCACCAGTTACGGCAGCAAGGAATAGTGCTCCCGGGCACATACATTAGCACGGTAACGCGTGCCATGTTAACGCATGCAGTTGGCAACAGGTTCTTACAAATCAGATATCTTAGAAACTAAAGTATTAGGAAATCGAACAACTAAAAACTGAAGAAAGAGTGAGAGAACTGCTCACTATTACATTATTAACCCTAATACAATTTATAAACACTATATCTATCACTTCAATTGTACATTTCTAAACAAAACAAACAAGATACCCATAATTATACTGAAATGCAATTTTTCCGTTAGCCCAACAATTGTATGCGTTTTTCCTCACAAAATGCAATAAGCAAACCATCAATTTATTATTTTCTGTAAATTACAGACGGATGAATCAATCTAAATACTTCTTTTGTCACAGATTTGATTTTTAACCCAGAATTCTGTTTTCTTCAGATAAAACAAAATGCAGCAGGTGTTCAGACTCATTTCTGCCTCCTCTATCATGTATCTCCCCCATAGACCAAGTCTTTCAGGCTGGCAGGCTTAAACTAGTAGCTAAAAAGTAAAATTTAACCCATCTCATAACAGTGAGCAATTCATGTCTCTCTCCTCTTTTCTTCCATCTTCCCAGTTCTCTCTTCCCCTCTTGGAATCTGTGAAGCATTTCCCCAACAACCCTTTATTCCTACCAGTCCCCCCCTTTTCTTCCACATTTCTCTTCTCCCCCACCTCCCTTTGTTTTGTCTTCTCCCCGTTTATGGGAGAGTGTTCTGACTTAGATACTCTCTCCTCCTTTTACCCTCCCGCATCCTCAAAAGTGACCTGTAACAGTGACGTTCCCATTCACTGTCACTGAGGAGCAATGGACGTAGAGCCCATTGATGCTGCTCCTTTAGTTGGCCAGAAGTGATGGCGAGAGAGCAGTATGAAGCACCAAGACTGAGTTCCCAACATCTGCTGCACAGGATCATCCTCAGAGCTGATCTTGGATGTGATGCCATGAGACTGGCAGGCCAACGCACATTCAGTTCGTGTGGTGCTCTGTGCTCTACATCCTCTGCTTGTTTCTTCCTCACTTGCTCCATTCCACCCCACCTCTCTTCCTCCAACCTTTCCCTTCAAAGCAGTGTTTCTCTCTCTTCCTTTCTCTCCCCTGCTGTTGATCCCCGCTCTCTCCCCTAGCCTCTTCCTTCACTGGGGGACTGTGCGGCTGCTAGCCATCTTGTGTGCTGCTGTACTCCCACCACCACCAGGTGGTCAAAGTGCATTACAAACAGTAAATTTAGCCTCCACAAATTACAGATGGGGAAACTGAGGAACAGAGAAGGGAAGTGACTTGCCCAAGGAAATATTTAACAGATGCGGGAAGAGAACCCCAGACCGTCCGACTCCCAGGACTGTTTTAGTTAGGAAAAGGAGAGTTCTGAGGAGGGATTTGAAGGAAGACGATGAGTTTTGTGGATGTGTATGGGAAGCTCCACCCAACCATGAGGAGCAGCATCAGGAGAAAGCACAAAGGTGCTTGTTAGAAAATTTAACTAGTGGGTGATGGAGGCTGGCACAATCGGAGGTGGGAGTTGACCTCTTGATACTGAATGAGAGATGATAGGTAGGGTGGGGGTAGACTGTCAAGGGCCTTGGATATGAAGACAAGTAGCTTGTTTGATGGGATATAGAAGACAGGGCCAGTGGAGAGATGCAAAGAGAGAGGGGACATGGTCAAAGTGATGGGCTAGGAAAATGCTCTTTTTTATATCATTCATTGGATTTCATCGACCTTTCCATTTTAACAGCCTTTGACCTTAAAATAATGATTTTAACATAAACAAAGGGCCAAATTAGTGTTGCGATTAAGATTACTGTGCATTTGACATGTATTTTTAAAAGTATGGGGGGAAATAATTTGATGGAGGGGAATATCTATATCACTTCTGCATAGAGCATTTCCCTAGCTACCTTGGGATTAGGGGAGAAAGCATATTTGCTGTGATGCCTACAAAAAACTTAACAATAGTTAGGCTGCTGCTGTGCTGACACCACTGCCAACCATGTTGACCAGTACTGTCTCACTATTTCTTTGTACTCCCGCATCGGTCTGTCTGTATCCAGCTGTTATCTCTTGTCTTATACTTAGATTATAAGGTCTTTGGGGTAGGGACTGTCTTTTTGTTCTGTTTGTACAGCGCCTAGCACAGTGGGGTCCTTATCTATGATTGGGGTTCCTAGCTACTATGGTAATATAAATAAGTAATAACCACTAATATACTGGAGACATAAACCAAACTGATCTTTCCTGTTACTCTTTACACAGCTATCATGTACCTTTATATTTGACAGTGATTTCTTACTGAAAATATGGATTAATAATTTATTATAAATGTTGCCAAACAGAATATAATCAATCATAATAAAGACTGAAATCTGTATTTGAAATGGAACAGCAGCAGCCAGGGATGACTCTTGGCATTTTGCTCGCCAGGACGGAAAACGTTTTTAATCAGTGGAGCAAAAAACAACCCATGGCCAAACAGTACAGTGGATGGCCCTTGTATTTGGCACCCTGGACAACCATCCTGCTCACCTGCCCCTAGAGCCAGCCCTGATATTTAGCATGGTAATTTATCTGTAAACATATTTTAATGGATGCAACTGGCTTAAGTTACATTGGAGCTATTTAGCAATCCAGTAGGTAATTAACATGTTTGAGATTTGACAATACCACTGTAAGCCAGTGGGCAGGTACACCAACCAGAGAAGATAAAATAAAGCTCCAAACTGCAGTTCAGTCCAAGTCCCCTTCCTCAGGGCTGACTTTAATAACACTAAAAGTGTCAAAAAAAAGAAAAAAGAAAAAAAAAAAGCAAGGAACTCAGCCTACTTGTAAGGGGACACGCCCTCTACCTTAGGTAGCCTCTCCTTGCAGCTGCTAAACCTGTGCTCCTCTAGCCCCATCCCAGATCACTCACCTGATAGGCAGGGAACCTGGGTTCTCCTTGTAATCACTTTTATGCTGAGGTCAAGGAGCACCTTCAGCCCTTGTCTCAATTATCAGTTGACATTTTTATTTTGGATTTAGTAGAGTGAGCTAACAAATAGATAAGATATGTAGGGTCTTGCCCTATCAAGCCCTTTGCTTCCTTTATCCACTAACATCTCCACACAATTTTTCTTGGTGTCCATTGTGCCCGGAAAAGCCTCTGTGATCCAGTGTGCCTAACAACCTTGCTTGACTGAAATCCCTCTGTGCTACTGATTAGTCTTCCACTGCTAACCACCCTCTCCCTTTCTCTTGCCTACAATAATATAGATACTAGTATTTTACATTATTTAACATACAAATTAAAAAGAAACATCATGGAATTACTAAAAAAGAAACATCGTGGAATTACTACAAGCCAAGTGTTGTCCACGTATTTACATGACCTTTTATTACATCCAATCGCTCACACTTTTTGACCGATTACATAATTTAAACTGTAAACTTTGCGGTCAGGAATCTTGTCTTCTTTTATTTGTTTTTAAAATACCATGCCACTGTAGGGCAGGTACTGAAACTAATGAATATATTTTAAACTAGCGATCAAGGCCAGACTGATCTCAGTTTTAGCAGTATAAATCTGGATTTACTCCTACCGCAGTCACTAGAGTTATTCCTAATCTGGACAGGTGTATGTGAGAGCAAAATTTGACAGCACCTTTGTGTATTGGGTTAATCCAAGGTTCTCAAACTTCATTTCACCGCGACCCCCTTCCGAGAACAAAAATTACTACATGACCCCAGGAGGGGGACCAAAGCCTGACCCCAACCAAGCCCCGCCGCCCTGGGTGGATTAGGCCAAAGCCCCACCACCCTGGGACAGGGAGCCAAAGCCCAAGGGCATCAGCCCCAGGAAGGGGGCCTGTAACCTGAGCCCCGCCACCCAGAGCTGAACCCCTCTGCCCCAGATAGTGGGGCTCGGCCTTCGGCCCCGGACAGTGGGGCGCAGGCTTCGGCCCCGGGCCCCAACAAGTTTAACACCAGCCCTGGCAACCCCATTAAAACGGGGTCGCGACCCACTTGGGGGTCCTGACCCACAGTTTAAGAACCGCTCGGTTAACCTAATTCTTATAAAGACAGTTATTAAAATAGAGATCATTACTTTTAAATAACTTTTCGAGACAACATACTTTTTCTCTGTGCATGCCAACCTCTTCATTGTCCCTTTTCTTTTGATTTGAATAAATAATGGAGGACAATTAATATTTTTCATTCTTTTCTCAGGCTATGAAAGATGTAGGCTGTGGGTTGGAGGTGATGATACTCAAGTACAGGCCTTCTGTGTTATTTTGAGCTGTTATTTTGAAGTTTCAGAACTCATGTTACATCTGTATTGAGAAACCATCACAATTCTCTTAAAAAGAAAATTCCTGTCAATGGACTGATAAATATGCTAGAATTATGCTACTAGCAAAAGTGTCCTTGAACATGGTTTTGGGCAAAGCTCGTGCTAGCACAGTTATAACTATAGTGAAGATAAATTTAGAGAGACTAATTGACTTAGAGAATTATAATGAAAACAACTAGATTCAAATTAAAGATCTTTTTTATCTGTAATAATTAGAAGCTATGTTCACACTACATAAAATACCACTTTATATGTACATGGCTCACATGTAATCTTGTTCTATTATTAATAGGTGAATGACACAACAAACAAACCTTTGTTGGCTGAAATTTTAGTCTTGGACCAAAACTCACCCTTCTCTTCACTCAAAACCATAACTACAGTATCCTGGGTAGCAACTTTTAATAAAATATAGCTTTTAAGAGCCAGATCATGTCTTTCCTGCAGGGAGTGCCTGGAAAGTCTTTTAATTAAAATGCTAATAGAACAATAAAGCTTAACACCAACTTTCACCATTGGAGGTTGAGAGTGAAAGCTTTGGTAGAATTCCTTTCCGAACAATGTCTACTTTTTCGTTCAAGTTTTATTCTTATTTATTATTGATGAGCCAATAAGGAGTATCATTACATTCAAGAATGAACTCAGATGAACTCAAACAAGAAACAATGCCTGTCTATACAAGGGAATGAACAGCATAAGAAATTAAGGGAGGAGGCTTATTGCTTTTCTAAATGGTTTGTCACTATAATACAACAGTATTTTGTTGTTCTTGGTGATACTAACTGCACTCACCCCTCTGATCTGCTTTTATTTAGTGTACTCATTTAGTGTACTCATTAAATAATAGAGCATCAATGGTTAGAATATGTATTCATGATGTTTCTTAGACCATATGAAACAAATGGTTATATGTCCTAATGTGAAAGGACACGTTTTGCAATATGAAAAAAAACAATCTCATGTTGTGTTACATTTTCTTTGGTTCTCAGAATGTGGGGCGTGAGGAGCAGAGACCTTGATGTCCAAAAAAGAGGGACAAGAACATTTAAAGCATCGAGTGTCCTTGTCAGTCAGTGACATATGACAAGCATGAAAGAAACACAGTTTCAAACTTTTCCTTCTTAAAGTAACTGCAGAGCTGCAGTGCACAATGCCCCTTTTACTTTACTACCAAGATGGGCCCAAACCTGCGTCTTGTGGGACAGACACATAGGAGCACGGGAGACTGATGAGACTTAAAGAAGAATTATCTGCTCTATCCTCTTCCCCCTCCCTCCAGTCAAGCACCTTTAGTGCTCCCATTAAAAAATAAAAAAATTAAAAAGCAACCTGTTACAAGTTCTTAATAAAACTTAACAATGAGAACAAAACATTCCCGGGAGACATATGTACAGTCACCTAAATAGTCATGTGATCTTCTCTTTGAAAACTGTCTTTTCTTCCCTCCCATCCGCCCTTTTGTCTTTTTCTGTATTCACTTATTACATCTCTCTTCAGACTGTCAACTTTTTACAGCACAGCCCATGTCCTTTCTAACTTCTGGAAGCACCTAATACACTTTGGGCTGTCCATGAAAAAAAATAAAAATAAAAACTAGGACTAAGAATGCATCAAGAAGCTACAGAAGAAGGAAAAAAGCATGTGCACTCTTTCCTTTGTTAGCCAAAAAGAAACCTACATTCTCCAGTGTCACCTGCCTTTATCTGAGAAATTTATTTTCTGCTGATACTCATTATATTTTTAATGATTCAAGAAGAGCTTATTTAAAATCATTCCATTACAGATGAGATGCTTCCTTCCTTCCTTCTTTCTTACTTTTTAAAGTACTGCAGTACTGGAGGTGATCTTTATTGTCAGATGCATATTTTACAGAATACCACAGAGACCGCAACTCATCATTTTGATCTAATAACTAATACCAAATCTCTGGCCCCAGCCACTCCACAAGCATGGAAGAATCAGAATGAAGTGGACATGTTTTATTTCTGTTTCACATGGCGGATAGGCCAGAGAGTCAATGAAGGAGGATTCTGCAATGCCCTGCACATCATAATGCAGAATTCCACAGCTGCTATGTTGGACCAAGAATGGGCTTGGCTGGTAGAGATTGTCTAAAACATGGAGCCTGCACTGAGGGCCTTGGCCACTCTTTCTGCCAATAGACTGCAGTAGCAGCCATGGCCAAGTTGCACGGGTATTCTCTGCGCCCTTCCTGCCAGTGAGGAGTGAGGATTCTGTCCCACGCCCCAGTGAAGTCCTTTATTCAGGCTTTACATCGGTGACCAGAGTTGAATATACAGCATTTACTCTTCTTTCTACATCCAGCATGCAGGACTGACTAAAACTTTTGCAATGAACTGATTTGTAAAACACTGAGGTTGTGACAAGCACAAGATTCCTGGACAAGGATTTACATACTCTGGCCTTGCCTGGGAACACCTAGAGCGGGATAGGCAAACTTTTTGGCCTGAGGGCCACAGCGGGGAATGGAAATTGTATGGCGGGCCAGGAACGCTCACAAAATTGGGGTTGGGGTGCAGAAGAGGGTGGGCTCTGGTTGGGGGTGCGGGCTCTGGTGTGGGGCTGGGGATGAGGAGTTTGGGGTATAGGAGGATGCTGTGGGCTGGGACCAAGGGGTTTGGAGGGTAGTAGGGGATCAGGGCTGGGGCAGGGGTGCGGGAAGGAGTGATGGTTCCAGCTGGGGGTGCAGGCTCTGGGGTGGGGTTGGGGATGAGGGGTTTGGGGTGCAGGAGAGTGCTGTGTGCTGAGATCGAGGGGTTTGGAGAGCAGGAGGGGGATCAGGGCTGGGGCAGGGGTGCGGGAAGGAGTGAAGGTTCCAGCTGGGGTGCAGACTCTGGGGTGGCGTTGGGGATGAGAGGTTTGGGGTGCAGGAGAGTGCTCTGTGCTGAGATCGAGGGGGTTGGAGGGCAGGAGGGGCATCACGACTGGGGCAGGGGGTTGGGGCTTAGGGAGAGGCTCAGTAGGCTAAGCGGCTTCCGGAAGCAGTGGCATGTCCCTTCTCCAGCTCCTAGGTGTGGAGTGGCCCCCGACCCTTGGAGGGGGGCCATGCAGCTGCTTCCGGGAGCCGCGTGGTGTGGCCCCCGACCTGGCACCCCAGCTGGAGCCCTGGAGTGGGGCTAAGCCGCGTGGTGCGGCCCCTGTCCCGGCGCCCCGGCTGGAACCCTGGAGCGGGGCCAACCCACGTGGTGTGGCCCCTGACCCGCACCTTGGCTGGAGCGCTGGAGCTGGACAAGCCTCAGACCCTGCTCCCCAGCAGGAGCTTGCAGGCAGGCTTAAAACAGCCATAGTTTGCCCACCCCGACCTAGAGTGAGCACTAGTGCTAAGCTGGTTTGTACCACACATACTGTACTGCTGGTTCAGGGACTAAAAACAAGAGATTACTGAGGGGGAGTCACCAAGCAGGACTGGTTTCAGAAAAGGAGACTTTGGAGCCATGAAAATGTATTCCAACACAAATATAAACCACTTCAACTCTTGGCCCTGGCTTTGGGAAAATAATTAATGTTCCCAAAGTTTTTTGAAATGAGGTTTTTAAGAGAATTGTAACATGTTCTTTCCCCCTCAAAAATTGGCCTTTACATTTCAGACAAATACTTCTAAAAACTAATGCATTAACTACAAAGGAATAACTCTTCATTTAAATTATTGCACAAGCAGATGGCTCCTTAAAATGGCTAGAGCAACATGAAAGGAAAATAAGCAGAAAAAGAATCTGAATAATGCGCTATGTCCAAGGCAGTGGTTCCCAGACTTCTTCCGTCGCTTGTGCAGGGAAAGCCCCTGGTGGGCTGGGCCGGTTTGTTTACCTGCCGCGTCTGCAGGTTCAGCCAATTGCGGCTCCCAGTGGCTGCGGTTCGCTGCTCCAGGCCAATGGGAGCTGCGGGAAGCGGCGCAGGAACTTGCTGCCACTGCCAGCAGCTCCCATTGGCCTGGAGCAGCGAACCGCGGCTACTGGGAGCCGCGATCGGCTGAACCTGTGGACGCGGCAGGTAAACAAACCGGCCCGGCCCACCAGGGGCTTTCCCTGCACAAGCAGCGGAACAAGTTTGGGAACCACTGGTCTAAGGGTTACTGCCTAAAGAGTTCATGTCTCAACCGTGTTATGATCATTCAGGTATAAGCTTCCCCAAAATTATGACTATTTTTACAGAGGCCTCATCTACACCTACATCTTAGATCAAGGTAGCTATGTCACTCAGGGGTGTGAAAAATTCATACCCTCAAGAGACATAGTTAAGCCAACCTAAATGCCTGTATAAACACTGCAAGGTTGATAGAAGAATTCTTCCACCAACCTGAGGGGACGGATTTACGACAATGACAGAAGCCCCCGCCCCTGTACACTACAATGCTACAGTGGAGTAGCCGTGCCTCTGTAGTGCCTGTAGTGTAGACATAGCCAGAGTGTCAGCTCCCCATCTGGCGGTGTCTCCATTTGTTTTTTCATAATCCATCATTAATGGTATAATACAAAACTAGCAACTTTAGGAGTTCCACAATGTAGAAAAACAGCAAGACAATCCAAACTGTGCTTTTAAAAGAAATCATTTAGTAGTTTCACAAGATCTCAGCTGGCACTGTGACTAGACATAATCTTATAACGGTCTTTTGTCTCTGCCTGCAATCTTCTGCTATATAGCACTCTTTGCTGTGATAATTGGTTTGGCTGTCCATTCCACCCATCAGGTGATAGAAAACTATCAATCAGGCTAAATGCAATGTGAGAGAAGTCTCTTTAGCCAATTAGTTGGTAATGAGAACATTAGCCACAGTATCTTCTGCAGAGGGCACCTTAGCAATTCTAGTGGAGCCCACAAAGATGACAGTTCTATCTATGTGATTAATAGAGATCATATGATACTACAGGAATTCTACACAGTTGTATAAAATCTGGGAGGAATTATCCACTTCACTTTGTTAAATATTTGAAAAGCCACAGATGATCTTATACTTCAGAAATAGTCTTATTTTTGTCTTGAAATTAACTCTCTTTGTACCAAGCATAGATTTGAACACATTTTGAAATCCTCTGCATGAGCGGAGCTGTATAAATTCAAGTCATTATTACTACTATTCACAGAATTATTTCATTGCCCTGAAACAATGCTGGTTGGAACTCTAGGAGAGTGCAACTAAGTAATCCGGATTCTTTACTAACTTGAGCAGTCATTTATACCTATACAAAATGGATGTAAAATGCTACATTCCTGATCTGGTAGCTTTTTACATTCTCTTTTCACCTACATAAATAAGTATGCAAGGTGTGAGGAAATGGAAAATCAGGCCAATGAATACACATACGCTTTTTGTTATATGTCTCCTTAGAATGTAAAATTTTTGGGACAGAGACCGTATCTAGTGAGTGTCTGTAAAGTGCCTGGCAACTGAGTCCTGTGAGTGCTACTGTAACATAAATCAGAGGAATAAGATGCTAAAATGGTCTGGCAATGAGTATGGTATTAAAGTATAGATAGATTAGATTACCACAGCAGGAGTGGTATATACCACTATAGTTAGGCAAAGTGAAGAAAACGTAGAGTGTGTGTACAATCTAAACAGCAATTAAATTCCATTTTCATAAAAATCAAAAGCAAAAAAAATATATTAATTAATTAACCCTCACAACACACCTCCTCAGCAGGCAAGTATTCTGCCAACTTTAAGGTGAACAGAGGTGGACAGAGGTTAAGGCAAAATTGTTTGAACACTGATATCTAAAGCTTAAAAAAATATAGCCTTAATGACTTGATCACAGTCACCAAGTGAGACAGTTGGGAATAGAAACCAGAGAACTCCAGTGCCCTACTCTAGATTACAGTGCCTCCCACATGTACAAAACTATAAAGGGAATGCTGTACTTTCTCATAGCATGTGGAATTCACTGCCACAGGATGTCACAGATTTAAGGATAGATCCGTTTAACATAGATATGCTATGAGATAGTTTTAGAAGGTGGGATTTTCAAAAGAACTTGACTTCCAATGAAAGTTAGGTGAATAACTCCCTTAGGTACTACTGAAAAGACCATCCATAACTAATAATGTGTCATACTATAAACTAAAATAGAGGGACTCTGATACTATGCCTCAGGACAACACTGATCACTGCAGGAGTTAAGAATTCCTTGACTACCACCATGTACATGCTACCCAAAAGACCAGGTGCACTGCAGTAAGGATGTAAATATCGCTTAAAAAGTAACAGTTTAAATGATTAAAAATATTTCATTTAAATGGTTAACCGATTAAAGGACTGGCCGGCGCAGTTGGGTTTGATCCGGCTGGCTGGCGCAGCCGGGGCTGCTCTGGCTGGGGCCAGGACTACTGGGGCTGCTCTGGCCAGGGCCGGTGTGGCTGGGATTCCTCCAGCCGGTGCAGGCAGGGCCGCTGGGGTCGGTGGGCCAGCTTGCGTGGGGCTGCTGGGCCAGCCAGCCCAGAGGTTAACGGTTAAGGCAAGTTAACATTTTACATCCCTACACTGCAGTACTTTTAGGTACCCTCTAAAACATGAGACGTGGGTCACTGCCAGATGTATGCTACCTAAATTGATTGACCAAAGGTCTGATGCAGTATATTCCACTCTGTGTGTATACTGCATGAAACCTTGCCTACATTAAGAAAATTTACACTAATATATATAAATTGATTTAGTTACACTGGTGCAAACCTCTAGTATAGACACGCTGAAACAACATAGTCCAGTTTAGTTTAATTTGAATTACCAAATTAAGATAAAACCAGTTTAACCACTCTGCACCAGCATAGTGTCTATATTGGGGTTTGCAACAGCGTAGATACATGAATTTTGTTACAGCGGAGCAAATTTTCTTAATATAGACAAGGCCTGAGTAATCTGTGTTGGAGGCTGGAGTGAGGTAGAAGAGATTAGTGAACAGTATGATGATGGGAAGTGACAGGGCAATCAATAGGTCTAGGTTCAGAGGGTAAATTGAACTGACAAAAGTCATCCTTAATTTGCATATCAAAATTTCATTTGTATAAATTCTTCTTGGAAATAAGAGAATAGGAGAATGTAACATAACTGTTGGGATGATTTAAACCTATTTTTCTTCTCTAACTACCCTTTTACAATGTTATTTCTTCCTCGGCCCTTCCTCTCATTCAGGTCCTGTTAAATTTGAAACACATGGTGAATTTCAGATGGAATGTATTAAAAAGTGCTTAGATACCATAGTGATAGTCACATTAGAAATACCGCAGAACAGAGGAGATGAGACAGACAGACAGATTTAAACACACAGTGAATTTCATATGAGAGGCATTAAAATAAATCTAATTTTTTTAAAAAAAAAAAAATCAAGTCTACTGGGGGATTTTGCTTGCACATAAAATAGTAAAACTTCAGGGCTGGATCCTGCAGGCACAACTTCCAATGACTTCTGTAGGAGTGAAGCAAGCACAAGTATCACAGGTCCAGGCCCTTGATGCGTAAAACAGTTTTCTGAGGGGAAAACCCCATTCTATGTTACATGGAGACTTTAATGAGCAGAACTCAAAATCCAAGGGAAATATTCTCCATTCACATCTGCATGGATCTCTCCCCCCTGCCCCCATCGATGTCAATGGGAGAGCAAGGCATACATGGCAAAATTAACCTATTCACAAAGGTCAGTGGAGACCCCCAAGCAGAAGTGGATTAAGGTTTTCTGGGGCCCTGGGCCAGAGCAAGTGGGGGACCCCCCTCCCCACCCCTTCCACCTGCAGTCCTGCCCCTCTTCCACTCTTGGTCCGCCCCATTCTGACCCCACACTGTGGCCCCTCAACCTGTTTGCTACTTTCTGCCCCCTTCCTCTGTAGCTCCAAGACTGGAGAAGCTCTGTCCCGCCACCATGGCCCCGGAGCTGCAACAGGGAGTGAGAGCTCCTCCAGTCCCAGGGCCGCAGCAGGGATCCGGGCGCTGGTGCTTCCCCTGCTGCCCCGTGCTTCTGCAGGGGACCAGGGTCGGGGTGCTGGGCTTCTCCTGTGCTATCCACCCGGCACTTCTGCTGGTAACCGGGATCAGGGCATCAGTGCTTGCCCCACCCCACACTTCTGTCAGGGACCGGGGTTGGGATGTGGGGGCTTCCCCTGACTTACCCGCCTGGCGCTTCTGCCAGGGCTCTGGGCTTCCGCTATCCTGTGGTGAATTTCTGCTGGGGCAAGGTGCGAATTTTTCCGGGGCCCCCCAATTGGCCAGGGCCCCTGGGAATGGGCCCCGTCCGCCCACTGGATAATCTGCCACTGCCCCCTATGCAGTAGAACAAAGAGTTTCTGTGAGAAGGGGGCTGGGTGGCTGGAGTATGCCAAGAACCAGTGCCACAGAGCCCAACAGTGAAGAGGAGTTTGGGGACAGGAGAGAAGAGCATTGGGATGGGATATGACTCCATTAGCCACAGTCCCAGAAAAGGACTGCTTAGTGGTCAAACCCCAGTGTTAGTCCAGGTGCTGGAGGAACAACCACACAAGCGCAGCAGAACTGCTCCGTGCACTAGCTGCAGGTTGGAGTGGATTCCCTCCTCCTCCACTTCCTGTACAGTTTACTTGGGCTTTATGCAGGGGCCTTATGGATAGCAGAATATCTGAGCAGAGATTTGCTATGTAGATCTGAGAGGAGAATTTTGCCCACACAGTTTTATTGAAGAGTTAGGGCTGAAATTATCAAAATGCACTTTTCTTTAGTTAATAAATATATGTGTGTGTGTGCATGCGCAAAGGAGTTTCTATCTAAGGAGAGTTACTGTGAAAAGAATATTACAATGGAAGTTGTTTGAGCACTGGGAATTAAAACTGCTCTGTACTATTGTGGATTGACAATGTGTCATTTGTTAATTAAAGTAATTGACGGCTGTAGCATTAGATTCCATTGCACAGAGCAAGATTACTGAGTGTGGTAAGGTTTCCCTAATTTGTATCTACTTTACAACAGTCTGTGGAGTTAAAGAAGTAAACAGAATGCTAATTTTGCAGTGCATTAAACAAATTTGCCATCTATTTACTAACAGACGGTTTCTGTTGGCTTAAAAGGGCCAGTGTCATGTCCCTGCTTAGTGGCACAGCAGCAGCTGTGAAATGTCAAGGCAAAATGACATGAAGGATCCACATGGTGCCTGAACTGTCGACAGAATAAGCTTAGGTTTAAAGAAACATTTACTGAAGCCATACTGACCCTACATAAAGTCATCGCATCATGCTGACCCGCTATCCAAATTTCAATCTTTCGTACTAAAGTCCAGCTCTCTTTTTATTTTATTTTTTGCACTAAGAAATCAGAACTGTTTGAATCTCTTACAGTCATGAAATACATAGCTGTGGCAAGGTAAAGCTAGAGAGGAAACAACAGTTACTGTGCAGTACTGCTCCTCCTGACTGACTGTTCCCTGTTCTTTGCATTCCTAGCTCCCATTAAAATTTCAGGCACAGGGAGCAGAAGAGGAAGCCCCTTTGGTGGGCTTTAAGGGAAAGTAAAACAAAATTAACTACTTCTCTTATGCTGTGGTTGTGCAGAAGCCGCAAAGTTTCCATTGGCAGAACTATTCCAAATGGTTAATAACATTGATTAATCCAGGTGATCTGCATCTGGTGACAAGAGTGGAGTATTTTTCTGTTTGAGGAGATTTCAAATTATTTTGCAGATAAGATCACTCAGAGCAAGAACTCCGCTTCTTTGGAAGCAAAATCAGTTTTTGGATGTACAAACACAGCCTCTTCTCTGTTCTGAGTTGTACTCTTCGATGCTTTGGAGGTCCTCCTAGTTGATGAAAGTCAGCAAGGTGGTATGGGGGCTATTGTTAGTGCTGACAGTCAGTGCCTCCCTGTGGCAGGGACCAGCTTCTCTTAGAGAGACCAGTGTAAGACCCTTGCTCAAGAAATCATATCTTGCACAGCAAGTCTCTCTAGCGATTGCCCCATATCCCATTTCTGGGGTAGACTATCAAGCAAAGCACCTCCAACAGGACCTGTACCCCTCAGGTGTCTGTGATCCCAGTCAACTTGGTTTTAAACCCTAGCATATATTAAGAGTTTACTGATGTTACTTCTGGTGATGGATGAAAAAGAGGTGTCCGTGCAGATTCTTTTAGATTTATTAGCTCCTTCCGACACCAGAGCAGAAGGTGTTATGAAATTGTCTCTGGACCATGATCAGAGGATCCTGTGGTGGCTCAAGTGACTCTGTTACCAAGAGTTCCTAGAGGGTGGTATAGAGCAATGGGTTCTCTGTCCAGTGTGCTCTTATGCTGGGCTCCATGGTGTTCTTAACAGCTCTCCTTCCTTTCAATATGTACATGAGGCAGTTTGAGGGGTTCGTTGTGCTCATGACATCCAGCTTTATGTTCCCAGTTCTTTGGACCCTAGTGATGCAGTGACTTATCCATTGTCTAACAGAGACAGGTGTAGATGAGAGCTCGCTGTCTGAGGCGACTCACACAACACTGAGGTAGTGCTCAAAGGATGGGAGAAACAAACAGCAGAATCGATACTAGTTTCTTTCAAGGCTTGCACCTAGTGGATCTTGTTGGCTTCGGGATATCCACACAATAGTAGTGGCTGAGTGTGTCGTCTATCATTTGCACTCAACAAGAAGGTTATGCCCTTTTCTTCCAGATCCAGACCTCACTTCAGTTATCCGTGTCTCTATCGCTTCGAGGCTAGATCAGTTCAATGCACTCCACATGGAGCTACGCTTTAAAACCATTCAGAAAGTGCAGCGCGCAGAGGCCCACTTATTAAGCAATGTTTCACAGAAGAAAATGCATTACACCTGTGCTCTGTCATCTGCACTGTTGATTTTGAGGTGAAGGGTGAAGTGTTGCTTCTGTCCAAATAAGCCCTAAATGATTAGAGTCCTGTGTGATACCACAGCAGAAGCAACCCTCTGGCTGAACTAACCACCCCAAGGTTTAAACAGGAGAAGGCTGAAGGAAGGGCATTCTTGGAATCAATACGTACCCCCTTGATCTGTCAAAGTCTGGATTCAGTTACCGTTATGACATACTGTACGAATGACCTGACAGGCTTTTTATCAGGGAGGAGAAGATTGATTGGGAAATGGGGTACGAGGGACGATGTTTGTTGCAGGATTGGGAAAGATTTTTTTCTTCAAAAGCCTTTTTTTTTTTTTTTATAATTTCAAATGACTTTTTGTCTGGTGTATGCTTAAAGCGTGTCCTTGTTAATCTCTATACTCTGCCAAGAGAACTGTGATGGGGCAAGTGGAAACGAACAGTTAAAATAGTGAGATATTCAAGACAGAATCAGAGTAACAGCCGTGTTAGTCTGTATTCGCAAAAAGAAAAGGAGTACTTGTGGCACCTTAGAGACTAACCAATTTATTTGAGCATGAGCTTTCGTGAGCTACAGCTCACTTCATCGGATGCATACTGTGGAAACTGCAGAAGACATTATATACGCAGAGACCATGAAACAATACCTCCTCCCACCCCACTCTCCTGCTGGTAATAGCCCATCCAAAGTGACCACTCTCTTCACAATGTGTATGATAATCAAGGTGGGCCATTTCCTGCACAAATCCAGGTTCTCTCACCCCCTCACCCCCCTCCAAAAACCACACACACAAACTCACTCTCCTGCTGGTAATAGCCTATCCAAAGTGACCACTCTCCTTACAACGTGCATGAAAATCAAGGTGGGCCATTTCCAGCACAAATACAAGTTTTCTCACCCCCCACCCCCTTTCCCAAAAAACACACACACACAAACTCACTCTCCTGCTGGTAATAGCTCATCCAAACTGACCACTCTCCCTACAATGTGCATGATAATCAAGGTGGGCCATTTCCAGCACAAATCCAGGTTTTCTCACACACACCCCCCCCACACACAAACTCACTCTCCTGCTGGCAATAGCTCATCCAAACTGACCACTCTCCCCACAATGTGCATGACAATCAAGGTGGGCCATTTCCAGCATAAATCCAAGTTTAACCAGAACGTCTGGGGGGGGCGGGTAGGGAAAAAACAAGGGGAAATAGGCTACCTTGCATAATGACTTAGCCACTCCCAGTCTCTATTTAAGCCTAAATTAATAGTATCCAATTTGCAAATGAATTCCAATTCAGCAGTTTCTCGCTGGAGTCTGGATTTGAAGTTTTTTTGTTGTAAGATAGCGACCTTCATGTCTGTGATTGCGTGACCAGAGAGATTGAAGTGTTCTCCGACTGGTTTATGAATGTTATAATTCTTGACATCTGATTTGTGTCCATTTATTCTTTTACGTAGAGACTGTCCAGTTTGACCAATGTACATGGCAGAGGGGCATTACTGGCACATGATGGCATATATCACATTGGTGGATGTGCAGGTGAACGAGCCTCTGTGCCAACTGTGCCCACATATCTATTCAGGGGACACCATCACAGGGCCTAATAACATCAGCCACACTATCAGAGGCTCGAGAGTGAGTTTGTGTGTGTGTGTTTTTGGGGGGGGGGGGTGAGAAAACTTGTATTTGTGCTGGAAATGGCCCACCTTGATTTTCATGCACGTTGTAAGGAGAGTGGTCACTTTGGATAGGCTATTACCAGCAGGAGAGTGAGTTTGTGTGTGTGGTTTTTGGAGGGGGGTGAGGGGGTGAGAGAACCTGGATCTGTGCAGGAAATGGCCCACCTTGATTATCATACACATTGTGAAGAGAGTGGTCACTTTGGATGGGCTATTACCAGCGGGAGAGTGAGTTTGTGTGTGGGGGGGGGGAGGGGGCGGAGGGTGAGAAAACCTGGATTTGTGCTGGAAATGGCCCAACTTGATGATCACTTTAGATAAGCTATTACCAGCAGGAGAGTGGGGTGGGAGGAGGTATTGTTTCATGGTCTCTGTGTATATAATGTCTTCTGCAGTTTCCACAGTATGCATCCGATGAAGTGAGCTGTAGCTCACGAAAGCTCATGCTCAAATAAATTGGTTAGTCTCTAAGGTGCCACAAGTACTCCTTTTCTTTTTTTCAAGACAGAATATAACTTACCCCCAGACTTAACAGTATGTTGAAGTCAGACATTAAGCCATCAGCAAATAAAAAATTTTATTTAAATATTTTATTCAGGAAGATCCGAAGATCCTAAGCTCTGTTTCTGGCTACGTCAGCCATAACCTATCTCACTCTATGGAATGTTACTATAAAATGCCTAATTCTTACACACACAATAACCAACATCTTGTGTGGTTGTTTTGAATTGACTCATTCCTCCACCCCCAAAAGCTAGATTTCAGCAAATACTGTATGTCTCACAAGTGTTTCATGTCTGTGCAGCGCTGAGCCCCCCATTTGGCACACAATAAACAAGTAACTGAAAACAATAATTATGAGTTGATTTAAAATACGTCGTTGCTAGTTGGGGGGTGGGGAGGGTTCACGGATTCCACTACATGTCTTATGCCGGGTTCAGTCTCAAGACCTGTTTCATAACAGTAAAAATTGATAGCTACACAGTCCACAGCAAAGCAGCCACACAGTCTGAACACAATTCTTAATCACAGCTTGGAGTTTACAGCACAAGGGAAAACAATGCACTTCCTTGTCGCTTGTAAATACACGGGAGCAGCACGTTGTCTCTCCTTCACAAGGAAAAATGGCATTTATCTCCAGCACATCAGTGGCTATTAGGAGTTATCTCCCCCATTTTCTCTCTTTTCTCTCTCTCCCACCTCACCAGTCCCCTTCAGAAAAAAAAAAATGAAGAAACTACAGCACATTAGAGTCTCTTTCTTCAGCTTTTACCAGCCTTTGGAGGTCAGGATGCTATTGGCTCAGCTGTGTGTGATATGGAGCTGCTCACTTAGCAACAGCAAGCAGAAGAGCCAGACAGCAACACTAGCTGGCTCAGCAAGTGTGAATGGTTTAAAAGCTCTGCTCTTGTATTGCACACAGAAGGTCCAATCTTTAGAAGTGCTCTGAGCCTTGGACATCAGTGGGAGTTGTGAGTGCTCCACACATTTATAGGGTCCCATCCAGTGAAAGCAGCCTCAGGGACTTACTCAGAGTGTACCAAGAACAACAAAAACAGGAAGTCTTGGTAGAGCGTATATTTAATGTGAGTTGTAAAGTGTGTGTTCTCTGTGTCTGAAATAAAAAGGGATATAAACTATGATGCACTAGAGGCAAAAGACAAGTGAGAGAAACCAGAGCTCAGATTTATACGAAACACTACAAATGACTTGTTTACTTTCACCTGCCTTTTTACCTACTATTTCTCAAGGCAAGAAAATGTAAAACTGAACAGACTTGAGTGAGCAACTGGCTATGATAATATTCAGCATACAAAAGGATTATCAATTACTGCAGCTACTTTCTAAAGCAATCAGTTCCTTACATGATAAAGAAGAGAAAGAAAAGAGAAAGGCAATGGAGAGGGGGAACTTGTACTGAAGAGTTTTTGTTTTCTTTATGAAAGAGGGGAGAATGTAGGGAGATTATCTAGTGAAGAGGTTAACTGTCATGTTGCCACTCAGGTTGATATAGGGACATAGGAACTGCCATGCAGATCACACCCGTGTCTGGTGGCATCTAGTCCAGTATCCTGTCTCCAATAGTGGTCAATACCAAATGCCTCTGAGGAACGAGCAACAAAACCCTCTTTACTTCATGCCAGAGTCAATGGCACGAAATAAAGCCTCTAGAACATCTCTGGGGGGAAATCATCAGCTTTTACATAAAGTGCCACCCAAGAAGTTAATTCTGAAAGTTAAAATAAAAACTTTAACCTAATCCTTCACCCAAATTGCTAATGCATTTTTTAACCTGAATTCTAAAACTAAACTAAATTTGTCCCTGCCTGTAGTCTACCACTTTTAGACTATCCAAATTTGATCAGGGTCTAAAGTCTTAATTGTCTTTAGTTACTGCCATTCACCACAGCAAAATGTAATGAGAAGGGCAAAGTTTTTACTTTCCACGGTTCCCCTCAGTTAAGTTAAACAAAAAAATACTCCAGCCATTTAGAGCTTGGGGTTTAAATTCAACCAAGTATGTTGTTTTATTCCTTTCACCCCTCTGTGTGACTAATCTATGGGATTTTCCCTATATTCAAAAATACAACAGACACATAATGAAGGAGAAGAAATATGACTTTCTCAGATCTAAAGTATTTTGGATAAAATGTGTGATTATTAAAGGAAAGTCTATTCTTTCTAGAAACAGAACTACAGTGCTGGTTTCAGGCCTGATGTAATAGGAATTGACCTTCCCAACAACCCCCCTGGCTTCTGGCCGTAAGGTTTGAATGCTAAGGCAGTTACCAAGAGCTGCAAGTTGGTACTAGGAGAAATTATCTGGGGTGGGGATAAGACAGTTTCATATATTTCAGGGTTTGTTATATGTTGACGGTTCATGAATGAATGAGAGTGGAATACAGCAACATAAGGAACACAAGACAGCAAAAGGTGTTGGAATCTATTACTTAGGAGCTACCTTTACCCAAAAGCATAACTTCTCTCTCTCTTCAGCATTCAGAACAAAATAAATTAAATGAAGCATGTAAAGTAGCCTATTTTCAGGATCCTCCCTTGTAATCATCACAGCTAACAAACAGGAATAGGAATCCACAAGGTAGAGCCCCTTTAGGAAGGCCAGCAAGTCTACTTTATATACAGTGTGGGGACCTTCCAGTCACTTTTTGTTCTGTTACAGACTAAGTTAAGAAACAAAGCTGTGTGGAGGAAGCTGCCTACCTCACTGTACAACTTCTTTCCTGTACAGTATCAGCCTCTGCAACCACACTGCACGGCTTCGCTTCCGAATGAGAGTTTTACAAAAATGTAAAATTAAATTCCTGATGGACAGAAAATAGAACTCTCCCAATTGTGGAAGGAGGTCCTTGGACATGCTCTCAAAAGGGTCACATTTACCTTCTTCTGCTCAGGGGATACATAAGAGCAGAAGTAAAATGGACCTGTTGGCTCATTTAATCTTTCACAAATGTCTATTTCGCATTTAACTATTTGTTTTTTTAATTTGATCTTTTAATCTCTACCTATTTTTTTCTAAATTTGCACTTATTATAATTTGCTTTTTCACTTCGTATTTGAGTTAGATGGGGTTTTATTTCTGTTTCACTCACTTGCTTTTTACACTGAGTTTGGGGTTTCTCCTGATTAAGGCAAAATTCAGGACCTGAGCTAGTTTTTGTACCAATACCAATTTACTGTTCTGGATTATCATAGGTACAGTTCTGTATTTGTAATATATTCCTGAATATGTACATGTCAAAGGTCCTCTTGTTTTTCTTTTAATTTACTTATTCTTCCTAAAAGTTTACATATTTTTTTACCTTTGACTATTTAATGTACAGTTCTTCAGTACAGAATGTATCCTAATAAAATTAAGCTACTGGCATCATTACCTGTTTTAAGGCTCAGTCCAACTCTCATTGAAGTCAGCAGGAATTTGGATTATGTCTTTATAGTAAAGTGGTTATTTATGTAGATTCTGTAATTTAAACACACACACACACACACACACACACACACAAGAACCTCAGAGTTATGAGCATCTTGGAGGCTGTTCATAACTTTGAAATGTTTGTAAGTCTGAACAAACATTATGGTGGTTCTTTCAAAAGTTTACAATTGAACATTGACTTAATACAGTTTTGAAACTTTACTATGCAGAAGAAAAATGTTGCTTTTCCTTTTTCTTAGTACTTTACGTTTAACACAGTTCTGTATTTGTTTGGGTTTTTTTATTTGTTTATTTTTTGTCTCTGCTGCTGCCTGATTGCACACTTCTGATTCCAAATGAGGTGCGCAGTTGACTAGTCAGTTCGCATCTCTGGTGCTCGTAACGTTGAGGTTCTACTGTATTGGTTTTGTTGGTTACTTACGTGAGATGAATAATGCAGAAGTAAATAGTAACCATGTTAATCCAATGGACAAAAAATACATCTATAACAAAAGGCATCACATAATTGTCACGATAGCTTTATGTTAGACTAAAACCCTTCCATCTCTTTGGAAATCACATCTCCTTGGCCTGCCACAGCCTGAATTTAATGACTTCAGAGAACACTGCAAGACGTTCTCAGTCTCTCTCTGAAAGGCCTATTCTTTCTTACTTACTTGTAGGTAGTATCTTACTCCCCCCGCAGTCTCACTGACCTCAACAGGAGATGGACTGAGCCCTAATAGTGATGATTGTGCCAGCAGTTCATTTGTATGGTCCTCATTGGGACTGTGCCTGGAGCACTTACCACTAAAGGTGGCAGAATTAAGCTGCAGAGGCAGGAAGTATGGATCAGGGGCATGGGAATGGGGTGGTCTCTCTTTTGGAGTTAGGTGGGTTGTTTAGAAGACTTGTCTTTTTGACTTTTTTTTTATCATTGTGAGTGTTTTAATTCACACTTTTCTATTTGTGCCTAGAAAACTGATAGGCCCAACTGAAAAAACTGAAATAAATTAAAAGATGAAAATGTGAGCTTTGGGGACTAGGCGAAGATCTACAATCCCACTCCTCCATATCTAGTCAATGTTGTCATCATCTGAGGGGTGTGAACTTAGCTGGTGGTACCAATCCAATTCATAGTGAAGTGTCCACATCACAATTATTGTTGTTATTATTTAAAATTGCATAGCATTTTACATAGAGAAAAAACAGCATGGGCAATCAAAACAGAGAAGTTAACAAGTCTAATCTACTATCTTACCACTAGAGTTGATCCTTCCAGGACAGAGCCTCATCTACACTGGCAGGACAACGTGGAAGGGAAGGTTGGATGGCCACAACTCATGCTGTGAATAGAGGATTTTGACTTCTAAGGTACTTTATAGGACCACTAAGACCCTCATCCTGCATGGCCACACAAGTCACTGGGGCTCCATGTGGATGCAAAGGTTGCACATGTGCTACATTTTGGTTTTTTCCTAAATTTTTTTTAAAGTAAGCTTTTAAGTGCCAAACTCGGTATTCCCATGATCTGATGACGAGACTATTACTGCTCTAAGCTCACCTTTTAATTTTTATTTACTGTTACTCTAATAAATGGGGGTCCCTTGCCATTTAGTGATTTTTTTTCTAACAAAATGACATCAAACATCCTGTACACTTGAACTATGAGAGTCTAGTCCATGCCCTTCTGTTTTGAGCTAAGGACTCTTGTTCTGTAAGGGAAAATGAAGGTTTTCATTCAGCTAAAACAAATACATATTTTTTAGAAAGAAAAAAATAATTAATTCCCTCCAGCATCCATTCTGCTGATATAAACAAAACTTACCAAAGAAAAGGTTTTTGCTTATAAACAAGACTAGATGCTTGCAGCTTCCAACTCAAACGAAGAAAAGCAGAAAGGTATCCTAAGAACTCAAGAGACAACCTAAGGGACAACAAATACATCTTGGAAACTGCCTCTATTTCTCTCCCATACTCCAACTATGTATCTTTATTTCTCCCGCACAGCAACTGAGAAACACTTCCAGCAACAGAATGCTACATTAAACGACCAACAAAAGCATGCTTCCTTTCTCCCTTTTTGGGTGATTCTTTTGAAAAGACAGCCCAGTATGTGCCCATATAACGCTGGTAACATGAGACTTCCATACATGTTCTGAACAAGCTACCCTTTCCCTGGTCTCCAGCTTTTTGATGCCACCTAATTTCAACACAACTGTTTAGATACTCCTCTAAAGATTTTCAATGTAAGTAATCTCGGAGTTCCAGGCAGTCAAAGGAATTTTCACAGCTTCTAAGACTGGGGGTTATTTTTATTTTAAATGGAAATTTTAGCAACAGAGTCTGCCTGCCTTTAAAACGTCGAGGCTGTTTCTGCTCTCAGAAATTTAATGTGACGATGGAGCAATCAAGTTCTGCTATTAGACACAGACAGGAAAGCAAAGCACTACAATATGACTTTATTAAGCTAACACATATTGTAAACAGTATCTCTGAGAGCTTCTTAAAATGAATACTACTACTTAGCACTTATACAATGCATTATGAGCCTAGTTCTCCACCCTGCTACTTCTCTTTTACATCAGGATATCTCCATTCACTTCAGTGAAATCACACCAATTTAAAACCCACACGAAGGAGTGGAGAATCAGGCTTATATGACCAAAGCACTTTACAGGCATTGACTAACTTTCACAACACACCCTTGTGCAGGAAATGCAAGTGGGTACTCCTTAATTTACAGATGGAGAAACTGAGGCAGAAAGCTTAAATAACTTGGCCAAGATCATGCAGCAAATCAACAGGAGAGCTAGGATTAGAACCCAGTCATGTTTGACTGACAGCCCTGCACTCATTCCTCTAATTGCTTCAAAAGAGCACCACCCAACCCCCCCCCCCCCAAATTACAATTACAATGTAATTACAAACAATTCTGAATCCTTTGGTAACACAGCTACTTCATGTGACATCAGTGGTAACAGAATACAAGCTGAGAAAGCCAAGCTGCTAATGTCAAGTGGTTAAACAAAAAACAAACAAACAAACAAAAAACAGACTTCAGTTTCCTTTTTTAAAAAGCCTCAGTAGAATAAAGGCTCTTATCTCCCTAGAAAGAGAGTTTTCCAAGGCAGAAGAATAATGGCAAAATGTACTATGACTGGCAGAGTGAAATCTAGCCCTATAGTAAAGCAGCATCAGTAGGTGGTTATCAAATCAGATTCACCAGACAGTCCAAGGCCATGCAAAGCTTTATAAATCAGTACAAGGAGTTTACAACTGATACGCCATTGAATAAAGAACACGAAAGAGCCTTCACCAGTTCTGTAAGGCAGATTTTTGGCAACAGTCTAGCTGGATCTTTTTTAAATTGCTTCCAAGTATCCAAGAGCTGAAGCAGAGAAAATGAAGTAATCCTGTCTAGTAGTCAAAATAGCATGAATAAAAATCTGTGTCCATTGCTCAGAGAAATTGTCTAACACTGATAATACTCTTTAGACAAAAGGCTGTCTGAGAAAGAGTCCAAGTATTGCATGAAAACAACAAATAATCAAGATCCTAAAATTTTGTGACATTCTTTACTATCTGGAAGTTGGTGTGGGCACCCCCATCAAGTCATATGTTATCACTATAAAGACACTACGCGACAGTGACTACATTCAGTAATACATAACCTTTCTTTTAGTTTCAAACTGAGCCAGCTATTTGGCCACCTAAGCCTGGATCTCAACCAGACATTGCCATTAATGAGAAATTGGATTGAGATCTGGTAATAGATATGTAGATCTGTGTATCACCTGCACAGCAATGGAATCCATTATTTTTAAACCCGATATAAACTTCCTTCAGTGGCAGCATAAAGCCATAGAGAATGTAAGTCACTGAAAAGAATGGAGACTGAAATGAATTTCAGATGGAGCACAGCAAAAACTGTCAATGGCGATTTATTGGCAAGACAAGTGAAATCTTATAAACAGACAAGTATGATCTATCCCTGCAAGCTCCAAATTCAATTCTAGGGACTCCAAAAAAGATTCAACAGTCCAATGTGTCCACAGCTGCAAGATCAAAAAAGGCAAGAATTGACAAGGAACCTTAAGCCATGTTAGCAACTAGATATATTACCCAGCCCATATCAGAGCTCTACTTTCATTGAAATTCAGACTGGAATTTCTGAAGTAAATTGTAGTGAGGTTTGCAAGCAGCAACCATCTTGTTTGACACTGACCTAAAAAATTGAATAGAACAGCTTCAGTTTAAAAACAATCTTTACCTAGAGGAAGAGATTATTTAATTCAAGTAACCCAATGAACGTGGCTGTTTGATGCAGGACATATGTACTTTGTTATTCCATCATTTACAACTGAAGTGTGATAATACAGAGGCACACACAAAATGCTACATTGGCCAGGGTTGCAGGAGGAAAGGCAGGACTTCTTAGGCTCTCATCATTAGGAGATTAAACTGAGCAGGATGAACATCACAGAAGACAAATGTGGTTAATCAAATTCAGTTATTCAGGTGAGAACAGCCATTAAACAGTCCCAAAGAGAACTTCATAGAACATGCTTTGTTTCTAGGATTCAAAATATTTTCCTCAGCCTTGAACAGTGCACCAGTCTATTTACGCCCTGTGCAATTTGCCTAGAAAAATACAGAAATGCATTTTTCATATTAATAACCTGGCTGTTGGAAAAATGGACCCTCCAAACAAGACACTGAGCACCCAGACCAGACATTCTCCAAGGCCACACAAGTCTATGCCTAGTTCTTAATACTTCATTGAAAGCTGGGATAAAGCACCAAATCTTGGCAAGGCATAGAGGGAATAAGATTGTAATGTGGTTGCTGTGTGTGACAGCTCAACAGCCTTGTATTGATCAAACCTGATTAGTTAGGAGAACCTAGTTAAATCAAGCAGTTGATGTGTTATAAAAGACAGTTTCGGAAGTAATCTGTGCGCAAACAAGTCTAAAAGAAGAAAAGAATGCAGTAATCAAGAAAAAAAACACAAAACAGTGAAGTAAGAAGCATAGAGCTTGTAAATCACCTTTATAAAAAGTATGAAATTCCCCCTCTGTAACAAATGTCTAGGACAGTGTGTAAGTGAATTATTAGTAATGGCCATCTCAATGTGCTAATCGCTTAAGGCCAAGAAACAAAGACAGCCCAATACCAAATCTTTTGATAAAAACGTGAGAAACCTGAAAGAAAATTTGAACCAGGACCAGGAGGGCGACAAATGACCAAAATTAAAAGAGGATTTATGATGTCACAAGAAACCGTAATGTGTTCAAGAGAAATTATTGTGAACTGAATGCCAAATGGATCCATTTAAGGAACAGAGAAGCAAAACTGAAGTGCTACCATTGCACCAGAAAGTAAAGATTTATGAGCGGCCTAGACATTAGGGAGAGCATGCTTTGGCTATTATAAATCACGCCTTCTTCTCCAGCAAAACAGTGTTCTGGATTTCACAGTGATCTGACGCACGTAGGGCCAAATGGAGCTACACCAATTTACATCAGCTGAGGATCTGGCTCAAGAAGTTAGATGGAGCTATGCTGATTTACATCCAGCCCTGACTGTGTTTGCAGTTTTGTTTCATACTTCCCACGGAATGTCGGGGAGGCTCAGAGCCTGACTAGCTGGGGAGAACATAAACTGTTCACAGCCTGGAGCAACAGGAGCATCCTCTTTCACGCTAATACCAGTGCCCACCCCCACCCATCCCTAGGGGCCAAGTTCTGTCCACTGAAGGAAATGGGAGCATGAGCTTCCATGGGGTGAATCTGTTCCTACAATGTTAACACAAATGAATTTACTTAGAATATATGATACACATTAATAAATTAAGCAGTAACCCAAATGAAATGTGATCTTGCTAAGTGTCTAACCATCAGAACAGCATAGAGACACTCCTGCACCCTTAAAGTAGTTCACCTTAATACATAATCTCCTCCAGAACTAACCAGTTCTCAATTACACAGACTTTAGTAACACATTGTTCCATGAACAATCCCATCAGATAAGTTCTACCAGAAACTGATCCTATTTTTACTAATACAGCTTTTGCTTTACAAAGCATCTCTCATTAAGTACTCAGATGAGGCTGATGGAGGGGTCATTTTTTAGAGGGGATTCCTCTAGCCATTAGAATTCTTTCACAGGTTCTCTAGTTTTTCACTAGAAGCTGGACTTTTAAGGCAAAGTTCCTGATCCTCCCAAAGAGACGCATTATGGGTTGAGGGAACAGTATTTTCCAGCTAAGGGACTGATTCAAAGCCCAGTGAAGTCAACAGAAGTCTATTGATTTCAATGGGCTTTAGGTTGGGCCTTCACTAATGTAGAGGGTAGGACCAGTTAAAATTTCAGTGACAACAATCAAAATTTGTTCTATATAAAGAGCTTTGTTTCATAAACAAACTTTTTTATGTGGCCCCTTTCGGGAGCTGAAAGTCCTCTCTAGTGCTGGTTCGCTAAAAAAAGCATCACCTGTAGGTTGCTGGTTCAAATCCAGATCAAGTCAATAGTAACTGACAGCAACGGGTCAGCATCCTCTATGGAAAGTGGCATAAGCCAGTTTTTACTGAACAGTTTGTCCACATAATAAAAGCCATCACAGTTGTCACTTATTTCTAGTCTGTTTACAGACTCAGCATAGAGTCTCAGCATCGAATGGTCCATGAACTAGGAGTCTCTCAGCCCTCAGGCTGCGGCAGTAGGAGAGGCTTAGTCTGTTGCAGCCTACACTGGACCTGTTCTGTGGTGAGTATCCTTCACGGCTGTCAATCCGGTTCCTCTAGAAACCTGTTTTTTGTTTTTTTGTTTTTCCCTATTTAAAGAAAAAGCCTCCTGGGAAATACACCACTGCCCCAATGCCCAGGGACCTAGAATTCTCTTCTCTGCTTCCCACGCCCCAAAACGAAGAATCATTGTTACAAAATGCGGCTCAGGCACCTTCTTCCTGGGAGAAGTTGTTAATGTAACGGACTCTTCTGGAGAGGGGTGCCGCACCTGGTGTAAGAGGCACTCACTATATGCAATTTCAGAGAAAATAAGAAGAAAAAAAAACTTCCCTGGGCTTAACCTGAGTTTCTGAGAAAACAGCTGTGTTCCTTGCAAATGGCTTAAGCACCTGTAAAATGCTTTTTCACTCACCCAAAGAATTACAGGTTTGATTAGCACAAGGACACCAACATACAGGCCAGATGCCAATGAAGTTACAAAATCAGTTATAACAGGAAGATACATCCGTTACAAAAGGCTGTAGCTCTCAGTGTCTGTAATTCAAATGCTGGAAATTGGCCCTATGTTCATAGGTAAGTGCATTCTCCATGTGAAAACTCCACATCAACAAACTAGAGAGTATTCAATGCACCCACAAGCAGCCATAGTAAGGGGAAATGCGACTAATAGCGTGACCTTCACTCCAACCAATAGAACTGTTCAAAATGGTTGACAGCTTAGTGAATCTAGTCTGCCTCTAAATGGAACTGGAGTTGGAATTCTTTTGCTGAGAGGAATTTTCCCAACTACTTTGCAAAGAGTGACTGGATTCTAACATCCGCAGTTGCAGATACATGTCTGAAGGGGCCAACGGAAACCTGTTCTGTGGAGTTTCAGCCTCTCTCACTCACCGAGTTTCTAGAAGCACTAAGGAAATTACAGACGGGCAACCTGCATGCTGGTCCCTAGCTCTTTAGGATTAGTAAAATGAAGCAGAGATGGACTGGGTCTTCTGTGCATTTAAATTGTTAACCCTGCTCCATAATTAGCAAATTAGGTACTGCTCCTGGCAAGTTGCCAAGAAACCCTCAGATGAACAAAGGTGGGGCATCCTTGCTCTGATTTTTTTTGGCACCCAACATACAGTACATAAGCATTACCCAGTGAAATGAAACTACACCAATACTCTCACCCTCCTTCCATTTTGACTGTGGCAAAGACTAGTCACTTTTCCTGCTCTACATAAGCTTGATCAATCATCACATTACCAAAAATAGCATAACAGTTGTATACTATAATTAAAGTGGGGTTTTTAATTAATAAAAAAAGCACAGCTGTTTGTTACTACTGGAACAAAGTCAGTCATTTGAAGGACTGTAGTTTATTACTCACTGTAGTGGAAGTAAATGCTTGACAACACATCATATGTTACTCTGCTCTACCAAAAGGTTATACACTTCCTTCCCCCGATACAGAGAGATCCCATTGTACAGTCGATATCAAGAGGATACTTCTTTTTGGAACATTCTGAGAGGTCTAAAGTTTCTGCACCTTCAGCTGACTCAAGACTGACCCAACCTTAAAAATAAAAGGGGGTGTGTGTGTGTGTCACGCACAGGTGTTATAAATACTGGCCCAGTATTTACATTTGAATGTACACACCCACACATTCATAGAGAGACTTATTTGTTTCAAGCCACAGCACCAAGGATGCGATCAGAGATAAGCGGAGAGACTTTGGGAAAACAGAAAGTTAACAGAACAAAAAGAAACTACTGTCTGAAACTCCACTAGCAACCATTGACTATGAAATCTGTGAATCTGAGCCCCACTCCCTGGCTGGTGGTTTCTTTTAACTGTCCAGCACAATCCTATCGCAGGGATCTCTCATCTACCCATCCTTGGCCTCAGTCACACTTCAAGAATTTAGCTGCATTCAGGCCCCTAGAAACTGGGAATGGAAAATCCAGGACTCCTTTGCCTTTGTTATGTGAAAAGAAGTGTTAAAATATAAAACACAAAATTGGGACAATGCGCAGAGTACAGGGCTTGAATACAAGTGCGCTCCAAAGTGACTCACTCAGAGAAAATGTTCCTATTCTGTACTATTGTCACACTGAGAGCTTGTCTCCAGAGTTAAGAATGCTTCGCAAAATACAACCCTGGCTCTTTAATACAACATACAATATCCTGGCCTCCATTGCTGTTTAATACCTCTCAGTGGCAGAACTTTGCTCTCATTGCATAGTTCAGACAAGGGAAAGGATTTATTACTGGAAAAGTCAGACACTTGAAGGATTGGTGACTCAAAGTTTATTAATTTCCACTAGCTGGTGGTCAATTGTAGGTTGTGGTATGACCTGTAAATCATGTGTCTGTTGTGATTATTTTGTATATCAAGTCATATTTCTCCAATGAATTGTCCAAACTGTTGCAGGGTGTCAGTGCTGAGGAGATTCAAGAAAAAACACACTGAGTTATTCTCAGCTCATAATAACTGCAAGAAAGTAAAGTTGCATCTGTTTCCTCAAAAACAAGGAAATGGGACACGGGAAACAATGAAAGATCTAGACCTGACTCTCAATTTGCTGAAATCATGGGTGAAATCATTATTCATGGTTGTCAATAGGAGCTTGGCCATCAACTTCAACAGGGCCAGAATTTCACCCTCCCATGCATGCACTAATGGCTGTAGTCTTATCCAGGGAATTAAACCTTGTTAGGTTAGTGGAACTAGTTTTAAAGTAGCTTTAAAACAGTTCTGGCTAAAACTGTGTTTAAAACTATGTTAACAAGCAAGTCCATGGTGCATTTCAGTCCCCAGCATATGCAAGGCCTTTGCTAAGGCAACCTGTGCTCAGGTGGATTGTGAAAACAAAACAAACTACCTTCCTGCTAAGAAATTTTCCTGATCTCCTAGTTATGGTAACTGGTCAGCAAGTGACTGATTCGTAAAATCACAGCTGCTTTTGACACCTTCAGAGCATAATCAAATTATTAGGACACGGCTCATCCAAATCAGCTAGGAATGAAAGATGTTTTTCAATGGCCAGAAAGATAGATAAAAATTTTCTTATAGAGATTCTGCCACCCACTCTCTTCCCAGGTTAGGTAAGAGTATGTTTTGTGTGTTTGTGCAGGTATGTGTAGAGTTGGGCAGAGGCTGTGTTGGGAGAATGTGGTTAAATGTGTTTCACCCTTTCCGTTCTCTCTCGTGACTTCCTTATCAACTTTTGCTCACTGGATTGGGTAACTGATTGGGTCTTACTGCCACCATTGCTAACTCAACATGGAATCAAACCCAAGCATAAGATTGTGATCTTGCAGGTCCTCCCATGTCCATAGGAAATGCAAAAAAACAAAAACAAAAATTAACCCCTTTCTTAGCTGACTGAGAAATGTGCACTGCATTATCAGAGGAATGCTACTAGATAAAAAGAAGCAGATAATTAACCAATTTGTGTTCCCACTTACATCTTTGCCAGCCCCACTGAATTGAGCTAAGGGAAGAATGTGGCTTCATGGTGTATGCACTCGATAATCTGTAACACTCATGTCAGATTTTTTATTATATCTGAGGGGCCCAAGAGGGAAAAATATTGGGCCAAATTCTGGGCACCATTAAACCCAATCAGCCCCAGTGAAGTCAACGGAGTTGCAAGGTGGTAATTGAGATCAGAATTTTGCCCAGTATGTTTGAATTGGTTTTAAGCTTAGTTCCTGGTTCACTGTAGATCCCTGCAAAGGGGAGACATAAAAATAATGTTGGGCCTTAATATTCTAAAATACTCTATTAAAAATGTGGGTTTTTTTCCATCATAGTGTGGTTGCAATCAGAAGAGTGACTACATAACACCCTCTTGTTCAACATATCTTCTCCCTGGGCATCTGACAAATCAAATCTAATCATTTTCATGACAAAAATCAAGATTTTACTCCTGCTAGCACTGCCGAGCAACAGAGCAGCAAGCTGGATTTTCTTCTGCTTGATGCATTATCAACAAAATTGTTGATTAAATTCTGTTATTGCAAAGCATTTATTAGCAGGTGAGATGTAAGAGACAGTGAGAAGTCAGCCTTGTGTAATTCCTGCTCTGCTACTCACTTGCTGGGTGATCTGGGACAAATCACTTCAGTATCTTTGCTTTTTGCTTCTTCTCTCTCTCCTATTCCATTGCTTCTGTTAATTCATGCCTTCCTGTCTTCTTCTTCATCCTGACCTCATAACACATTTCAATAAAAATAATCAAAGCAAAATGGAAATAAGACATTTGCCAATCAACACGGAGCACTTTGCTTATATGTTTCTTTCGCTTTGTCTGTCTTGTCTACTTAAGCCCCAGTTGAACAGAGCATCCCTATTCAGGTTAGCACTTAAGCACATACTTAAAATTAAGCATGTGCTAAAATGCTGTCCTAAATAGAAAAGGCCTTAAGTACTTTACTGTATCCGGGTCTTTGATTATAAGCTCTACAAGGTAGAGACCATATTCCCATTTATGTTTATGCAGAGTTTAGCAAAATGGTCCCCGATTCTGACTTAAGGAGATTCTGAACGCAAATTAGGCCTCTAGCAGCACCTGTGTGTCTGATTAAAACTTAGTAAACAATTCTATAGATTTCAGAGTAACAGCCGTGTTAGTCTGTATTCGCAAAAGGAAAAGGAGTACTTGTGGCACCTTAGAGACTAACCAATTTATTTGAGCATGAGCTTTCGTGATGCATCCGATGAAGTGAGCTGTAGCTCACGAAAGCTCATGCTCAAATAAATTGGTTAGTCTCTAAGGTGCCACAAGTACTCCTTTTCTTTTTGCGAATTCTGTAGATGACACACACAAAAAGAAGAGAAAGCAGCTGCCTCCCTCAGAGTTGGGTAACCTCTACCAGGCTAATATGGGTACTAAACAGTATAACCTTTGTTTGGTAACTAATCTCAGCAGACAGAACTCGGCGCACACCCAGGGAGCAGACCTGTTGAGTATGAAGGTGCCATTTGTACAATCACTTTTTAGAGTAGAACTACACTTTAGTCTCTCTGTGTCAGAGTTTCCATCTATAAAATGGGGATAATATAACTTGCCTGACTCAGCTATTGTGAGGATTAATTGCTTGTAAAGTGCTTTAAGACAGGAAGCTCTCTATCTGCTAAGCATTTCAATTATCAGGTGTTATAGTAATACACATAATAAATAATACATAGACTCCTCCCAGACACACTGCAACTGTTTTGATGAAGAAGGCTCAATGCAGTTCCCACTGATGCCTATCAATGCCACTTCCGCATTAGCTAGAGGAGTCTCTGCAAAGCAACCAAGATAATCTCTTCCCCTCACAGGGCTATTCAGACTGTGGCCTCTACAGCTCTCCTAGGCCTTGTTGGCCTAAACAAGAATGTGCTTGAGTCTGAATTTAATATATTTGAATTAGAAATTGCATTTTCACCCCCTTTCCTTTCAATCTTTTAATTAAATCTTTGGTAAAACAAAAAGTGTTTTTACAGAGAGTCTCAGTTTTCAGGGCAGAGAGTGCAGCACATTCTGATCAGCTCTCCTCCCTCATAACTGGAGTGAGTTTAAATTCATGAATGTTGCAAGGACACAAACAGTGTGTACATATTGTACAGTCCTAAGCACATGCAGGACTCTGATCACAGCTGCATATTGTGTCATTTTAATGATGCACAACTCTGGTAGCTTTTTTCAAAGCTTTATGTAGGAGGCATAATTATGTAATAAAATTCCTGTTTCTGCAGCATTCTCCCTACACCAAACAAGAAATGTGGGCTTTATTATGCTTCCTAGCTAGTAGGTACTGAATTACCAGCATATTAACCCACTTTGCACTAAACCCGCAGTTTGATTTCTGACTCCTGCAGCAGGAGAAACAAACACTGATCATTTCTGTTCTTTTACTTGTGAGTTGATTCCTGGCCTTTGAGATCATCTTTATCAGCTCATAAACCACCTGCTTGTTAAGGATCTGATCTGCTTCCTGGGGAAACTCTTAGTCATCATGGTTGACTTGTTTCCAGGACTGGTATGCTACAGCCTCAGGACAGAACTGCTTGACCCTATTTTACTTCTTGATTGCACTGAGAAGGATGGCACACATCCTGTGAAAGGGCATAGGTACAGAGAGTACCACATTATGCTGCTCAATTATGCGTCCACCTTGGAGGCAAAGCCTTAGGTGTGATTGATAGTAAAGGGGTAACTTCCGCTGACATTTCATTTTCATTCTTTGAAAGGCAAGGATCAGAGGCTCACATCAAGCATCTCTTCTTGTTTTGATGGCCCTGATTGCTACATGTTCTTTGTTTCTAATACCCAGTCATTTTTTCCCCTCTTAAAGACCCAAATCCAGCTCCCATTATTCACATGAGTAATGGCTGCGGTAAAACTTGTCACATAAATTGAGAGGAGCAGAATTTGACCTAAAAATCTCACTTAGAGAAATGTAGGCCAGTGACACAAAGCACCGTATGGTTCTTTTTAATTACAAGGGACCAACACCTGGAATCAACACATGTAATGAGCACTGGACACAGACACGTAGCCAGAATATTAAACGCTTCCCTCATGGCTGGCTCCAGCAACATACCACCTGGTACCTTCACAGAGTTAGGAAAGTGTTCCTTTAGCTCAAGTGTTAACAGCCTGAGTTTTTTGCTGAAGGTCTCAAGTTCAGTTACCGCTGACTTGGTGTCTCTATGTACAAGCAGCCATAGTTCCTTACAAAACAGTAGCTCATTTGGGACCTGAACTCCTGTGGCTCTCAGATGCTCTGGAACAGGGTTATGGAACAGGGGGAGTATATCTACTACATCAAATGGCCTAGTACATGTGATCATGTCTCCCTCTAGTGGCTGGCCCCTGTGACAAATTGTTACTTTCTGATAGTTAAAGTTCTCCATGTAGCTCAACTGGTAGGACTCTTCATAGGGAGTGTGGGGGTGAGGTGAGTCCTCTCCCTCAGACCACGAAGCGTCTGAACCAGTGAAGCAACACCACAGCTCTCTCAGGGTTGTATTAACCCCCTGCAGCCATTCTCCTCCCATCTATGAAAATAAATGTCCAGTTGTAATCCACATAATCTCACGTCCACTGCCCCCAACATTCTCTGCATACTGAGGCACAGAGAAGACACCAATGACCAGAGGTGTCCCCAAATCCTATCCCCCTCCCTTCTTTACCATGCCGATTCTGGTGGGTCATAGCTTTCTGTGGTTGTGAGAAGGGGGAAGGATTTAGTTTAAAAAAAAAATCTGTAAACTAGGGTAATTCTTACAAATAAAGAGGATCGGAGTATTTATTTTAAAAAAATTAAAAAGGGGCATGTTGGTATGGAAATATATATTTATATTCATCTTCCTAGGTTATGGGCACAACCCTACTTTGCAAGCCATATTAAAGTAACATCATTTCTGATCTCCACTACACACTCCACACTTACTGCCAACAGAAAACTTCCACTTGCCATCAGGAAGAACTCAGCACTGAGACCAAGAGCAGAATAGGCCCTAGAGAGTCACAGACCATAGAGCAGAACAGTTTGACTGTATACATACAATTTTAGGTGACTGGAATTCATAGGTTAAAGAGGATGGGATTGTCCTCACCTCTAGTGGCACTTGCATCATCTTCTGATTGATCCTTATTTCAGAGTAGCCTCTGAACGAACATTTCCTATTACCTCTCTGTGGTTGAGTTTGATGATTTAGAGTAGCCTCACTCAGCTACTGAGATGTATGCAGATATGCCCTTGGGGCCCTATTCACACCAAGCTGTCTTCCAATACAGCAACACATGTATGAAGTTTTCATCTATATTACAGAGTGAAGTGAGCAAGGCCTGCTGAGTTACTATATTAATTTATCCACCGATGCAAAAATTCAGTCAGAACAAGTGAGCAAGCACATACTGCAGGTATAACCATATCCACAAAGCATCCCCACTTCTTTTTCATCTTCATATTAATGCCAAAACAAAAAACAATGAGGAGCTTGGGTCAGAAAAAAAGCCACTAATTTCGTCAGCCTTTTTGTCTTCACCAGCTCTCTGCCATGGGGCTGATGAGGAAGAAGGTCGTGTGGGCTAGTGGTGTTCCAGGCCAGCTATCCAGCTTAGCTCGTGGACTAGTCACCTGTCTACACTGTAAATACACGACAGCTCCCATCAGCAACTTCCTTGAGGTTCAATGAACAAACTTCCACAAAGCATGAAGACTCAACAAAGTTCTGTTTATTTTGTTTTGCTGAATAATCTGGTCCATTTTAGTGTTGGAATTGTAGCACTCTTGAACCAAGTGATATAATCTACCTCCTCCTCTGTGCCCCCACTAGGGTGATCAGACAGCAAGTGTGAAAAATTGGGACGGGGGTTTGGGGTAATAGGAGCCTATATAAGAAAAAGACCCAAAAATCGGGACTGTCCCTATAAAATTGGGACATCTGGTCACCTTAGCCCCCCTGCCATTTGCTTTGCTCATCTAAAAGCTTTTAATTTGGAGGGAGGGTTGGGGTGAGGAGGAGGTAGAGTGTTGAAGTAAAAATCAGAGACACTAGTTCTGCTCTCTCCCATTTTTGGTTTCCCCCTGAAAATAAACTCAAGGTTCACACATTTAATAGAAGAGATTCCTTTTTCGAGAGGTGAGAGTGCAAAGGGAAATAGTGTGTGAGGGAGGGACGTACAGAATTAAGAAAAAAGAAAAGGAGGACTTGTGGCACCTTAGAGACTAACAAATTTATCTGAGCATAAGCTTTCATGAGCTACAGCTCACTTCATCGGATGCATTCAGAATTAAGAAAGATGATCTGACCTTTGTTCACTGATCGATGTAAAATTAAAAAGCTCAAGAAGGTTTTTCTCCTGTAAAGTTTCAGGCAGCCACAGGAATGTATCTCTAGGAAAAAGCTGGCTGAGTAAACTGGATAGAACAAGTTCAGGGCAGTGTTGCAGCATGCTCTGACGCCATTCATGGAGGGGGAGAGGGCGGGAGAACATTCAAATAGCAGCTGCGGGGCCACCACTTGCTTCTACACTGAACAGCAGCAAGGCACAGTGTGAATTTTAGAGGAGTGGATGGGAAAAGAAGGGGGGGGGGGGAGGACAGGACAGGGACTAAGGATAGAAGAATTACAAACAAATGTTTTCTTTCCTCAGCAGATGTGTCTAGAGGTGTTGCATTCCTGATCCCAGGGAACAGTGTTTGTTGCTAAAAGTTTGGCAGTGGCCATAAAGAAGCTAAGGTAGTGCTGGGATCACACTAAAATACAAAGCTGTGCCTGTCACAATAAATGGGACTGGTGACGGGACAGACATATTTCCACTTTCTAATGATGGTTTCATGAATTTAGTGTAACCAGAAGATCAGAGTGTGGGTGTGTTCATTAACCTTTTGTTGGAATTAAGTCAGTTTAATTATTTAAAGCAAATAGTTGCTTTTTTGTATGCTGCACTGTAAGGTAGCAGAAACCGTAGTTAGGCTCGGTTATTGAAGTAGGGGTGCTTTTCATCTTTTCAGTAGTAGAGAAAAAAGTGATTTTCTTTATTCAAATTCTCTCAGAGAAAAGATTTCAGAGTCCACTGACTCAAACAGAAGCGACACCTATTTAAACAAGGGCACAATTTGGCCCAGTCACTGCAAATCCACACACACAAAGAAGTCTTACTGTGTATACTGTCCTTGGTTGTGAAATACTGTGGAACCTGCCTACGCTGACTTTTTATAGAGTGAAACTTTTTGTAAAGAAGTAGGATTAAAGTCCTGGATTGTTCGGGACAACTCCAGAGTACCAACTGCAATTCCAAGGATAGTGAGCCTCCTACTTATACTCACAATCCTGAAATGCTAATGCTATCAAAAACCTAGGGCCTAATTCCCCATTGCCCTCCACATTCTGGTTTGATAGCATTTTAACCTCACTTTCTCTGGTGTAAGGGAGCAGGGCAACAACACACCAGGCCCCTACTGAGTACAGTAGGAAGTTTTCCTACTTGCAGACTCCATCAATGGGCCCACATCTAGTTGTACTGTGGAAATAATTTTCACTTTCAGAGGGTTCTGCTGTATATCTTTCCTAGCTAATTTTTTAATTATTATGGTGAAAAACTTCTCTGTTGATTTAAATACACTAAAGATTTCTGCAGGGGAGTTGCTACGTACATATAACTTATTTAACTAGGTAATAATATTGCCCCATCACTGTGGTAGCTAAGCACCTCACGAACACTAATAAATAGAAGAGTCAGAAAAAATGACTGGGTTTTGCTTTTCTGACTCAGAGAAAAAGTCTCCGCAAGAAAAGTTGGCCTTAGAAGCTATTAACTAAATGGAGCAAGTTTCCGAAAGACAATGGGTTACATTGTGTAGATAGAAAAGGAGTACTTGTGGCACTGTAGAGACTAACCAATTTATTTGAGCATAAGCTTTCGTGAGCTACAGCTCACTTCATCGGATGCAACGAAAGCTTATGCTCAAATAAATTGGTTAGTCTCTAAGGTGCCACAAGTACTCCTTTTCTTTTTGCGAATACAGACTAACACGGCTGCTACTCTGAAAACTGTCATTCTGTAGATATTTATTATAGTATCAATTCTCAGCATTTCCATTAAATGAGAACATAATCCAAGTTTTTATTTTACAAATACATTTGTGTGCAAATACATTTCTCTAGCAATGGTTAACACACAGGGAAGAATAAGCGAGCCTGTGTAATTAGCACAAATGTAATCAGCATAAAGGATGGGAAAGGAAGACCATGAGAGCGCATTGGAAAGGCTGTTAGCAAGGGTAAAGATTCCAACTTGCTTCCCTCCCTTCTTTTACTATCACACTTCTCTTTATGACACGAGTTTAGAAACCCTGGGCCAAATTAATCCATGATGTAATTCCACTGGGGCCAAAAATATTATACCTCCTAGCAGGCCAAATTCATTCTTCATTTACTTCATTGGTAAGTCTGACTACGAGTGAAGAAACTGGAGAATAAGATATAGAATAGCTAAGAGTTCTGAAAACAATGGGACAAATCCTTCAGTTCTTAATTAGGCAAATGGGAGATGTGCCTAATTAAAGAGGCACAGTTTAAAAAATAATCACATTTCTGCCTATGAGTTTTTGTTTTCTGATTTTTTTAAAACTTTCAATCCTTACAATTAAAACCTAAGATCAGTATAATGGAAAGAGATTAGAGATAAAAATATTTCTCTTTAGTTTTTCAGTTTGCCCACTTGACAGCAATGTGTATATAGTCAGTTTCACGGTTGCACTATAGTCAATTTCCTCTGTTGTTACTGAAGGTCTTTCACAAAGCAACAGACAGAGAAAACATTTTTAGACATAGGAAAATGTGGTTGCAAAGCCACAAATTGGCTGGGGCGCTTGGGCAGGTGCAGGATCTGAAACTACTTGTAACTTTCTTTTTAGTTACAAGATTTCAAGTTGTCAGTATCCCTTTAAGGACTGCAGTTTTCAGCTGACTACTTGGTTGTTTGTCTCCCCCCTCCCCGTTTTGTTTACCTACTCCAGATGCTCCTGCCTGCATGCTCTCTATAAAGGCCACTTACCTAGCAGTAGCTAGGGGATTCTTTATTGTAAGAACCACACAGAAGACAGACAGCATTAGAATTGTAAGAGTTTTTTCTCCACCTGTATGAACAGGTCCTACATAACCTGTGCTTTTAAAAAGTGTTCAGTAAGAAAACTTCTATGCATAGAAGTTTTTTAAAAAAGTATTAAACCTCCAGGATACCAAAATATCAGTTGACAATTGAAAGTTCCCAGTGTTTAATTCTGGCTGATCTTTGACAGGCCTGATAGTTGTGAATAGTTAAAACACTTTAAAAATATCTATTTCTTTGCTTAAAGTAGGTATACTAAAATCAAAGCATTTATTGGCTTTTCTAGAACATTTAAGTACCATTCAGCATACCTTTTCCTTCCACTAAGCATACATATGCACCCCAGCTTTTGAAAAGAATGAGTTTAGTTATAACCAAGGTGAAGACTCAGAAATTACAGCGGTGAAAACAGTAACACATCATATAACAAAATAAAGAAACACATACGGCTAGATATTGCCCTCTGATGTAATTCAAACAGGTAGCTCTCATTCAGAGGTCAGCATTTGGTCCTGAGGATTTAAGTGGATAGATCTACAATGTAAGTAAGCTTTCCTGCTACTCCTCTACAGGCAGACACAATGGTAAGGAACCAGCTATATTTAAATGCACATTCTGAAGGATCAGAAAGCAGTGGGAGGAGAGAGAGCAAGAGGAGGGGGACTAAGTCAATAATTATTCTGTTTGAGAAACTGTAGAAGTAAACACCAAACTCTAGCTGATCTGATTTCATCATGGTTTCAGTAAACAACAAAAACATGTTCTGTTTCACCTCATCAGAAGACTAAGGAACCAACCTTACCCATTCCAGGGTACCAGAGACATGAGTAATATGTGCCCTTCCGCACCTCAATAAACAGGGCATATCTTCCTCAAAGGCTTTTCTGGAATGGGGTTGAAGTTGTTTAAACTATTACTCCTTCTATCAGATTTACATTTCCCACACTAAACCCAGCCAGCTTTATTGCCAACAGGGCTTCAACAAAATGGGACCTTCGGCTTTGAAGACCCACTTTAAGAAATCTAGAGGGGCAGTAAAGTTAAAGCAGAATCCATGGCAACAAAATGGGTTAAACTAAAGCTCTTGATCAGCTCCCATTAAAAAAAAAGGGCTCAAAGTAGCTGTCCAATAAGGTTTGCTAAATGAATGTAAGGAACAAACTGGGAAGTTGCAGAATATAAAGAATTCCTGCTGTGCTTTCCCAATGCGTCTCCTTTATGTTCAAGAGTGTTCAGTAAAACAGGTTTTTAATACACTAGCTTTTCACATCTTGAGACATGGGTTCAAACTTGTGTTAGGTCGTAAGTCTCCATTTCTTCCCCCCTGGACAAAGCACACACATATGGATAAGCTGGTACCCAAGAGAAGCCCATGACAAAGGCCAGGGAAAACACATTCAACACAGATGGCATGGATATGGGATAGACCTATAGATTTCTGTCATTTTCCTATGTTTTCTGAAGAAAATCTCTCTCCTAGTTTTCAAGATAATCCTCTAAATTTGACATAATGTGGTGCTGTCTGAGTGGTACAGAGAGACAGTCCTGTCCCACACAACAGCTAAGAAAAGTATGGAGATGCCTGCCAATCATCCCAGCTGAGCATTACCTCTGAAAGCTAACAGCAGCAATCAAATGTCTTGTCGAAAATGACACTTAGAAAATGACACTTTTTCTGCCAATATCTTCAATACAGCCAATCTTCATTTTTTTCCCAGATAACCCATATCAGAGGGCAAGAACAGTTTTCAAACATTGCTTTTAGAAAGTTATGCTCCATCCAAAAAGGCCAGTAAAACTGTGTTAGCCAAAACGGTGTTCAAAACATAAAAACAGTTTCAGAACTTGCTATTTTTTCAAGTGTGGACAGGGCTTAAATGTCCAGACTGTTAATTATTTTGCTTCTGAGCAAAGAATATGCTTTTGTCCCAGTGCAGTTGAATTTTCATGAAACAGAATTCCACACGGATGTGGCAACAAGTTTTTAAGAGGCAAATAAGTGAATACCTATCAAATATATTGTGACATTACACTTCATATTCTTTATGGAAATATGCTTATGATATAGATATGACCTAACTAAGATATGTTTTATGCAAGATGGGTCATGTGAGATATCACTGAAAAGGTTATGATTTACTGAATGTGATTATCCAATCTGTATGCATGTATCATTTCTGTATCTAAAGTTAGGAATATGGACTATATAACAATTACAACTGGGTGTGTATTTAGAAGACACTGACCAGACAACAGGCCATCAGATTTGATGGGCCATTAGGAAGAAACAACAAGACTGTGATGATACTAATACTAATCTCCTTCCTGAGAGGGAACAGTGACGCTACTAGGTCAGGTGGTCTTGTCACCTGATACTAAACATTATCTTGGACTTCTTGTAACTTTCCACTAAAAGGATAGGGGGGTCAAGTTTGGAAAACAAAAGATTCCTGCCCTATGTAAATCTTATTTAATGGCGGGGAGGAAGGCAAACGGGACTCTCCTCCATTGCCTACCCAAGGAGGACTGCTGAAAGAACCTGAAGGGACAAAGGAAATAACCTGAAGGGAAAGGCAGGGCAGAGTCCAGACTAGGACAGGGGTCCAGTGTGTAAGAAGAAATAACTGGAACTCTGAACTACAGCAACTCTGCATCCTGCCTATTTCAACATTTAGGGTGAGAAATTACATTTTGTAGCCTGTTTCTTTAGTGAATCAAGCTTAGTTTGAGTGTTTTGCTTTATTTGCTTAGTAATCTGCTTTGTTCTGTTTCTCTCTTATAGTCACTTAAAATCTACTCTTTCCAGTTAATAAACTTATTTTTTGTTTATTCTGAAACCCAGTTTGTGCAATTCATAATTGGAAGGGGGGGGGTGGGGGAAAGAGGCTGTGCATACCTTCCTACACGTTGAGGGAGGGGGCGGATTTCACAATATACCTTTGTGTCTGCACTCCAAGGGAGGTGGGCACCTGACTGCTGGGGCAAGTCCCCTAAGCGGAGTCTTCCCAGAGCCGATCTCAGTGTCTGTGTCTTTCTGCAGCAGGGTGTAGCCCTGCATGTGTGTGTGCTAGAGGAGGCTTAAAAGCCTGCCTCAGCAAGACAGGGTAAAGGGGGCCCATGCTGGCAGAACAGGCGGGCTCAGTGGTATCTCAGCACATCAGGTGGCACCATAAAGGGGGCAAGCTGTCACATATATATTATACACACATCTCATGTGTGTTTTGGGGTATTAGCTGGACTCCACTGAACACACTTTCATGCTTAACCTTAGTTAGTTTTTTGCTTGTGTATAAATAAGGTGCGGAAGGCTTCAACGTACGAGTCAGGAGAAGAAGGGAAGCAAGAACATCTCAATGGGAAGAGAGGTTCTGAGAAGATTGGGAAATCTTCTTCCCCTGGAATTTTCATGCAGAAAGATCCCAGAGAGGCCTCAGTAGCTTTAATTTTTTTAATCAAGAGTGGGTGAAATAAAAAAGAAAATTTTGTTTTAAAGTACTCAAAAACTCAGTGGTCAACAAGAAAGTCAACATTTGCCACATGCCTGTTATCAGACTCACCACGGTTATTTCCTCTTCTAAATATGGAAGGACTGCAGCATCTCAGATACCAATGCATACTAACGGACATCAGATGGTTACTTTTTAATGGTAACCACTATACTGGTGTTTTCATGTGTGTCTTGGAGTGTATTTACTGCTGGCAGTAGCACAAATTTTCCTGGAGTTTCAAAATATGTCTGCAGAGTCTGGGGAAAATTATAAAGAATTTGCAAGATTTCCTACAGATTTCTTGTGGCCTTGACCCAAAAATGGAATAGCAGAAGTGAAATAAAGGAATTATCAGAATGGAACAAAACAATAAATCATGCTGTCTCATGACCAACAGGGCAGAGGAGTGAGTCTTCCACCCCCACCTCCATAGTGGATCTAATTGTGACCCCCTAGGTGGCGATTAAACTTATGCCCTGAAACACACACAGCTCGCATAACATCTGACCCTTATTCACATCAGGTGAGAGTCATTCCCTTACAAAGGACCAGCACAAAGAATATGCACAACTTAAGTCATCAAAAGAAGGGCTAAGGGGGTAAAGGGTGTGTAGACTTTATGGACAGTTTTCACTGGGTCTAGCCCCTTATTATTAAATCTTACTAAGACATTTGCTTCAAAATATCCTGCAGCTGAGAGTTCCATGAGTTAATCATGCATGCAAAATAATAGATCTTTTTGTTTGTCTACATCTTTGGCCTTTTAAATCTGAGTGCCTTCTTGCTCTTGCATTAAGGGAAAGAGTTAATAAGGTGCACTCAACTGGCCCTCACCAGGATAGTCATTTTTACTGACTCCACTCACATACTTAACTCTTCTTTCCAGAAGTATTGCATTTTTTCATCTCTCTTGTTATGGAAGCTCTCTATCGTCTCACCCGCCACTTTGTTGCCTCCAATTATTTTTGTTTCTCTGATTGAGACTTTTATTTCATTTTATTTTTTTTATTTCTAGTATGTCTTTTGCAAGACGAAGTGAACAAAATTCAATACAACATGGACAGCAAACTGTGTAAAAGTAATTTACATTGCTCCCTCCAATGTACATTACACCTTGCACTCCTATATGGCAAACTTTGTTTGCCATTGTGTTGCCTTTAGGTTTTATCATGCAAGTCCTCGAAGTTTAATCAGAATTTCCCAAAAAGGGTTTGCAGGATCTGGCCCTTACTTAGCGCCTTCTGGAAGTGTCTCATCTTTATTTTTTATGGTCCTAACCAGCTAAAAAATGACATCACATTCCCAGCAAATGTTGGGATTTACTTCCTTTACTTACTACTCTGCCCTTCTTCTAGGTCATTAATACAGTGAATGATAATAGACCTAGTACAACCTATAGGGTGCTCTTCTTTTAACCTTTTCCTCTGATGAAAACTTTCCCTGATGAGAATTTGCACTCTTTGCTTTCTATCCCTTAAACAGTTTTTAATTCATAGTAGGACTTTGCATCTCACCTACTCCTGGGGGAATTCTGTGCCAAAAAATAAAATACTGTACACAATATTTTAAAATTCTACAAAAATCTGAAAATTTTATTTGTCAAAATAGCAGTACATAATCACACCAGTTTCAATTATTTTGGTAATTTATTTCAAAATACCTTTCACCAAGTATGTCTGTAACAATACAGACACACACAAAAATCCTCCCAGGAGTAGAGAGTTAAAGAAACCCCTATGACAACCTAGTTCCTGTTTCTCTGCCCCCGTCCCCCAAAGATCAGCTGTTGCCTCCCCCGCAGCCAATACACCCAAACTCCCCACCCCCCTCCAGAGACCAGATGTGGGGCTCCCCCTTGCCCAGATACCCAACCCCTCCCTCCCAGAGCCCAGCCGCAGGGCCCCCACCGCTGAGACACCTGCCCCCCACCCCCCAAGCCCAGACACCCGCCCCCGCTCTCCTCGCAGAACCCAGGGCTCCAGAAGGAGAAACAGCCTGCTGCTCGGTCCCAGGCTTGTGTGGAGTTTCCTGCGCACTGCCAACTCCTTCCCTCAGGGGGTGCGGGGAAGCGCAGCCACTGGGAACTCTCTACTCTGTCCTCCCCATCCCCTGCAGTGTCTTCTATGTGCAAGCTGGGCTCTGCCAGGTCCAGTGGCCCCTAGTGGAGGCCAGCAGCACTGCAGCCCATTTTTGTGGGGGAAAGGAAATTCAGTGCAAAAACATTCATTTCTGCAAAATTCTGCATTTTGCAGTGGCGCAGAATTCCGCCAGGAATAGTCTCACCCCATGATTACCAGGTTTTCTTAATAGCTTCTTGTGAGGGACTTTAATAAAAGCCCTTTAAGAATCTAAATAAATTATAGTATCTCTACCAATTCTCCATTTTCTGCTATTTTAACTTTTCGAAGAATTCTAATATATTAGAGAGAGAGAATTTACACTTACAGAAGCTATGTGGTTTGTGTCTATCATATAATACTCAGGTGCTTTATAATGACATCTTTAATGATTTTCTCAACCATTTTTCTCGTCACTTAAATAAGGGTCATCCGTCTATAATTCCTAGGATCATCCTTAGCACTTTTTTAAAAGTACGAACACTGGCTACTCTCCAGTATTCCGATATAGTTGCTGTAATGATAAATCATTCCTTTTTTTGTTCATAGCTCAGTCTTTAGTTTATTCCAAACTCAACGATGAATACCATACAGTCTAAATGGCATCTTAACACTTAGTTTGATTTGTTCCATCCTTATTAACTCTTTTTGATGCCTCTACCCTGACAATACCTCAGCTTTACTGGAGTTAACATTAAACTCAGGAGGTAGGCACCCACTGTAGGAGAGACCAATGCAAAGAAATTATTTAGTGTCTCTGCAATTTTCTCATGTTCTTTGATTGCCTTCTGAGTATCTTTGTGGTCTAGTAGGCTTATTAGATCTTCAATATATTTCCTACTTCTCACATACTTCTGTAGAAGAAATCACTGTGTTTTTGTCTGTTTGTCCTTTTCATTTCCTCCCATCCCTCTAGGACTCCATCTTTCCTACCAAAGTTTATGTTCCATTCTACTAGCACTACTTGGGCTGAATTTCCTTTTATAAAGGCTACTTCTTTGGCTGGAATAATCATTTGCACCTTTTCATTTAACCACAGCATTTCATTTTTCTCTATTTTTCTTCCTTTTCCCCTCTTGGGTATACAGACAAGCCTTATAATTTTGTGTAAGATGTTATCTTTATTCATAAAAATGTTTAATCCTTATTCAATTTTACTAAGCTGTTTGGTTGAATAATATTGTGCAGCTCTGAGTTCCACTGATTATTTTTTAACTTTCTAGGCCAGATCCTCACACAGTGTAAAAACAGTGTTGCTCCATCAGAGCCAATGGAGCAATGCTACTTTCCCCCCGCTGAGGAGTAGTTCTTTCTATGCAGATTCTATAGATTATATTATTTCCTAACTTTTTGTTTCAGGCTCTTTCCAATTAGTTTCCTCGCTGCTCTATTCCAGTATGTTCTTTCATTCCTGTTCCCTAAAATCCCCCTTCTTGATTGTAGGCATCAAAGTAACATTAATAGCTTACATGTACATAGAACCTTTAATCTAGAAGCATCCCAAAGGGCTTTCTTTGATGTGAATCATCCATGAGGAGGAGGAGGAGTTACAGTAGCTGTTTACCAGCAAACAAAATGCTACACAATAGTTTATGAGAGGAAGTGAAAAAGAATACCTTCTCCAACCGAAACTGAAGGGAGACTTTAGGCAGGCAAAATATAATTATCCTTTCTGGAACTGGGACAGACATCACATGGTAAATGGCTGTTCCCATGAAAATAGTGACACAGGATAATTACCATAACATTGGTCAAAATCTTGAGCATATATCTCACTCAAAATGCCACAGGTGAAATCCTCACCCCTGTCCCAACCCCTTTACACAAGGTAAAAGGGTTGGATTGGCATAAAGGGGCTCTAAAATCCATGGCTGAGGTTGGGTGAGGATGTCCCCTGTGCAGGAGACAGTTGTATGGCTGACCTCTGAGAACCCCCTGGCAGAGGCACAGCACAGAATCTCATCCAGCATCTTTACTAGCACAATTTGCATCCCTATGCTTAGGTATTGGCTCAATATCAATTTATCTTAGGCACCTGCACAGCACACTACAGCCTAGTATCTAAGTGCAATACTTATCAAGAGGGTACAGTGTCACCAACTCAACCACCAACAATACTTGCTGCAGCAACCTGTAGTCTTGGAAATCTCCGGCTCAAATACTGACCTGCCTCACCCTTAATTTCAAAATCTTGTGTTTTACTCAGGACCAAATCAAAAGTAGACTCTTCTCATGAATGCTCTGAGAATAAACTGTTCCAAGAAGTAATTATTTATGGTATTGACATTTTTTTCCTGCAAACTATGTCCCAATATAATTTTCTATCTATTTATATTTGAATAGCTTATTATTATAGTTCTCGCAGATTCTGATCACTCCCTAACCTCTGCATTTGCTATCACTGCTCTGATCTAAAGACTGACAGCATCTCTCTTACTGCTGTAGCTTTATTCCTATGGCATAGGCTTTTTAATCCAGCCAGATTCGACTTTATGGTCAGGGCCTACCAGATTCTACTTTACGGTCCTTCACACGGAGATACTCTTTCAAGAGGGTCTATGGAATCCCTTAAGCACAGCATTACTTCTCTACTTCTATAAACCAACCAGTGTTTCCTATAAAGTTTATTATATCCAGAAATTACAATATTGATCGCTCTCATCCCCCTATGTTTCAGAAAGGCCAATTCAGTCTACACTGGCTACAATGCCAGGTAGAGTGACCAGGTAGTATGTGCGAAAAATAGGGATGGGGTGGGGGAGAATAGGAGCCTCTAAAAGAGAAAGCCCCCAATATCAGGACTGTCTCTATAAAATCGGGACATCTGGTCACCCGAACGACGTGTATTCCAGTTCATCTACTCTTCTGTGTCCAAGCTTTTCAATTTATGAAACTGGGATATTTCATTGTCCATCTAAACATGGTAGACCATTTTTATTTGTTAAAACTAAAAGTTAAGATGGTGCTTTGACAAAGCCATTAGGGAAACTAATCCAGTGCCTTTAGCACTATAACTAATGCTATCTCCAATTCCCAAATTAAAAGATACATTATATATATTGCCAAAAAAAAAAAGCCTTATTTGGTAAAGTATACCTTTACATCTTCCACTCTTTTAATCTACTGCTGCCAGAGTTTCTCTTCAGATGAGACAGAAATATGGGATCCCAAAACTGACTAGTCTGACATGTTCATTTGTTATCTTTGAGAGAATTAAGCCCTACTGTTTAAGAGACCTGCTGAAACCTACTCAGCAACTTGCAGCTAACACAATATCTACACACTGAGAATTATTTTTAAACAGCTTTTAAGTTAAACAAAATGTCAGTCCTTGGGAAGGATGTGGTGAACAACAAACATTTCAATAAGATTTAACAATAAAAAAACTGAACAAAGAAAGGCCCTCGCCCTCCCCCACTCCCCCTGCGCCAAAGCAGAATGAGACAAGAAACTAAGTGAGACATGTTAACAGAGAAGCACTCCAATTAATGTGTTACAGCTCCTTTAAAACAGAGAACAAACGGCACGGCTGCTCATGATACTGGAGGATGCAGAGCAATAATTGTCACTTAGCCACTTAACTCCCTGCTGCATGGCTCACTCACTCATTGTGGTTTATCTCTCAGCCAATTACTGCTGTCATTTGCATTTCAATGTGTGCCATCAGGAACCAGTGCAGAGTCAACAGCGGAACAGGAAATAGAAGCAAAGTAACTTGAGGTTGTCTTAGACAACATTTTATAATTTGGGGGCAGGACTATTCTCTGTATGTGGCCTCATGATGTTGGGCATATATTTTTCCTTAAGGCAAGTTCAGAAACCTGGCAGAAAGCCAGCTTTTGCCAGATGGGGTAATGCTGATGAAGATTCAGAAACAGGAAATAGAACCAATGGAAAGTAAGTTTAGACTGATAGCTGACAAGACACAGCAGAGGAATTTTTTAGGATGATTTTACAGCTAAGGAAATACATATTACGTAAATGCAGGAGTCCCACTTACGATGCAGCCACTATGATGTTCTTCTGGAATTTTTTACTCCAAGTTCACTTTTCTCAGTCACTTTAACTCTACAACACATGTAGAAAATGTGTACAACTTGCAACTCTGTTTTCACAAAAAGAAAAGGAGTACTTGTGGCACCTTAGAGACTAACCAATTTATTTGAACATTCTCTGATGTTACTCTGAAATCTGTTTTCACAGTGCATGTGTCCCTTCTCTGTTGTCTTCGCTCTAGAACAGGGTTAGGCAAACTTTTTGGCCCAGGGGCCACATCTGGGTATGGAAATTGTATGGCGGGCTATGAATGCTCACAAAATTGGGGGTTGGGGTGCCGGTGGGGGTGAGGGCTCCGGCTGGGGGTGTGAGCTCTGGGGTGGGGCTGGGGATGAGGGGTTGCGGGTGCAGGAGGGTGCTCCAGGCTGGGACCAAAGAATTTGGAGGGCGGGAGGGGGATCAGGGCTGGGGCAGGGGGTTGGGGCGCAGAAGGGGGGCAAGGGTGCAGGCTCCAGGTGGCGCTTACCTCAAGCAGCTTTGGGAAGCAGCAGCATGTCTCCACTCCGGCTCCTATGCAGAGGTACAGCCAGGCAGCTTTGTGCCCTGCCCTATCTGCGAGGGGGAACATGCCACTGCTTCTGGGAGCCATGTGGAGCGGGACAAGCCCCAGACCCCACTCCCCAGTGAGAGCTTGAGGGCAGGATGAAAACATCTGAAGGGCCAGCTGCGGCCCCTGGGCTGTAGTTTGCCCACCCCTGCTCTAGAAGCACAGTGCAATCACTTGATTTTATATGTTAATACTCAGACATTTTTGCTGAAATTAATACTTGCTAATTGCAGAAATCATAGGCGCCGATGCTGTGGGTACTCCGGGGCTGGAGCACCCATGGGGAAAAATTAGCAGGTGCTCCGCACCCACAGGTAGCCAAGCTCCCCCCTCCTCACCTCCTTCTCCCTTCCCGCCCCGAGTGCACCGCGTCCCCGCTCCTCCCCCTCCCTCCCAGAGCTTCCGCCCCTCCCCCCCCCGCCTAACAGCTGTTCGGCAGCGCTTAGGACTTTCTGGGAGGGAGCGGGAGGAGGCAGAAAAGAGGCAGGGCAGGGGAGGGGACTTGGGGGAAGGGGCGGGGCTGGGGTGGGAAAAGGCAGGGTGGGGCAGGGACTTTGGGGAAAGAGCAGAATAGGGTTGGGGCGAGTGCAGTGCAAGAGGCGGGTCAAGCACCCACCGGGCAGAGGGGAAGTTGGCGCCTATGGTAGAAATGATTAATGGTTTGTATTGCAGTAGGTTTAAGTCTATGTATTCACAAGGTATCACTGCTGGTGTTTACTACCAAGGTTCAGCCACATTTTAAACAGCTTAGGTTTGTCACAATATTTGGTGTTCAGGGATCAGATTCTTAGTCCTAGCTGACAAGTAATGCTCAGCTTATCAGCATGCTCCCTATAACATTCCATCACCACATGTTGTATAGCAGCCACCCAAGGGGATAGGGAAGACCTGCTGTAGCTGGATCTAATTCAATGTGGTCTCTGAAACTGAAATAAGATTTCTGACTTCTTCAGCCAACAAGAACCAGATGATGTACAGAACAATCAATTTTATTTGCTGACAAGATACATTTCCATGGGTTTTTCCATGAGTGAGAGAAAAACATTTAGTGGGCAATTCAGACTATCCACCCACTATGCACACAGAGCGGGATACAAATAGCTGGCGAAGTGCAAAACAAATTTTACCCTCCTACTTGGGAGTATGTTAAGGAAAGCTGGTTTGTCATTGGCTAACTGCAATCTTCAGGCTATAAACTCCCCACATAATATTTGAAAAGGATTCTGTTCAATGTTTACCTACAAAACTCAGAAACAAAACAAACAAATTCATTGAGGCTTCTTTTTAACTAGTAGTCAGAAAAATGATAGGTGACTTAAATTCACCACGGCACCTAGCTCGTTGCTCCTAATTAAGAAAACCTTATACTTTGATATATATATATATATATACACACACACACACACACACACAATCAATTTCAAAAAGCCCTCATAATCTGCCTCTCACAAAGACAGTACTTAAATAAATGATCCAATGCAGCTCTTAAAAAGCAAGTAGCCAGAGTGCGAACCTCGGTTAATTAAAGGCCAGCACAAAAGTAACTTACCCTTCCTTTTGTCTCTTTTTAAGTGTTTTTAAATGCTTTTTTTGGCTCACCAAATTACTTGAAACTCTCTATATTAATAAGCTGATCAGTTACTGGCTCCCTGTCTGCTAAACTGAGCCAACAAACTGCTCTTTTTCTTTTGTCTCCAAGCCAAAGGAAACTTTATGCAGAATGAAATCTCTCCCTCCCCCTACAGTGAATCACAACACAATGGTGATTTGGAATCCTGCCATGTATCACTAGGAACAAAAAAATGCTAAGCCAAACAACAAGTCAGGATTTGAAGCAAGGACTCTGAAACAAGAAACTCCCTTCATCACAGTCTATAGAGCTACCGACTAGGGCCTTTACCCTAAACACCACCACTGAGCAAGGTACTGCTACCCTTCTGTATACCAGCTAAAGTTGCGCTTCGCTGGGTTCATGTGCTTTCACAATTATATATTACAGTTCACTATGCTACAAAATGGAACAAAATCTTTTGTTCTTTGATTTACCAATCCACATCTGCCAAACTCATATACAGTACTCCTGGGGAAATTCTGTGCCACTGCACGTGCGCAGAATTCATGTCCCCCACAGATGTCTTTGCTTCCCTGCAGAAAAATGACTTTCTGACAGCGAAGCAAAGGAAAGCTGCAAGAGTGGTCATGCACCCTTCTCTAGCAGGGCAAGTACATCATTTTGGGCACCCGGAGGAGAGGTAAATCACCACGGGGCTGGTGGCTCCTACCCTGTGCTGGGAGCAGCTGCTAGTCCTTGCTGGGCTGGAGGCGGGGGAGGATGGGACTTCCTCTTCCCCTGCAAGGAGTAGATGGGGCTGGGTCAGACCCATCCCCAGAAACTTCCCTCATCTGCAGGAAGCTCAGCATCCTCCCCAGCTTCTGTCCCCATTGCTCCTCCACCAAAGGGGGAGGGGTCAGTGTACAGAAAGATGCTCCTCTATCTGCCCAACCCCCATGCATTTGGACCCCCCGATACCCAGACCCCCACACCATGCCTCACCCTGTATACCCAGAACTCCTCCCAGCCCTCCATATCCAAACCTCACCCCGCTGAACCTCAACCCCTGCCTCTGGACCCCCACTCCTGCACCCAGACCACTCCCCACTGAGCCCCCTGCACTCAAACCTCCACCCCAACAAGCCCCCCCACCCAGACCTCCACCCCACTGAACCCCAACTAGCTGCACCCAAACCCCCACCCCACCAAGCTCCACTCCCCCAGCACCCAGACCCCCTCACTGAGCCCCCCACACCCAGACCCCCCTGCTGAGCCCCAACCTCCTTCACCAGGAACCCCCTGCACAGTCCCATTGCCCCTGTACCAGAAACTCCCCCCAATGAGCCTCTGTGCATCCAGATCCCCCCACACCTGGATCCCCCTACACTGAGCCCCTCCAAACTTGGATCCTGCCTGGTTGAGCCAGTCTGCCCCACACCTGGCACACCGGGGTGGAGGGGCAGGACCCAGGGTGTTTCTGGGGCAGGCCCAGCCCTTACGCTGTGTCAGGGTTGGGTGCAGCCTCACTGCCGAGTCCATGTCCCAGAGGGGGCAGGGCTGCAGGGTGATCTTCCACCTCTGTGTAGCCAATGGCCTGTGCGCCCCACTGTCATCCTGAAGCCTCCACATTTATTTATTGAAAAATAAAACTTGCAGATTTTTAAAATGTCGTGTGCAGAATTTTTAGTTTTTTGGCGCAGAATTCCCTCAGGAGTAATATAGACAGAAATCAAGTCAACTGTGTGCAGTGGAAGTTCTGCAAAAGGAAAGGCAGGTTGAATGATGGCCTGTACAAAAAAGTCCATAGGAATCATCTGGGGTGAATTTGCTGACATTCAGTGCTTATGAAAGTGACAAAGTGATATAACGTGGACTGTAGCCAAGAACTATGCTAGTAGGCTTAAGAATGCTCTGCACACACAGCTCTGCCTATACACCTCAATCCAGACCAGTAATACCCTGTCATTCTTATCCAGAGCAGAGAGCAAGTAGCTTTGTGGTTTTGGGAAGTGCACAACATGATCAGTTGAAACCACATGCATTTCACTTGCAATAATCAAAATTTGAAATCAGTTCACCAGAAATGAAAGTTTAATGCATTAATCCACTACACTCTGCTTCCCAACCCTCTAGATTTTGGAATGTTTCCTACCCCCAGGGGAAGGGGGTAGTGTGACAGTTCAGAGCACCTGGACTCTGTTTGCCAGGCACTTGCAGCCAGCCTTTGCAACCTGGTCCAAAAAGGGGGAGCAGGCCTGGAGGTGGATGGGACATGACCAGGGTAGCTAAAGCAGTGCACACCTGAGGCAGTCTATGCCAGATCTGTGGAATCCCAACCACAGCTTAAAACTGCCCTTCCCTTGATGAAAGAAAAGGAGTACTTGTGGCACCTTAGAGACTAACAAATTTATTTGAGCATAAGCTTTCGTGAGCTACAGCTCACTTCATCGGATGCATTCAGTGGAAAATACAGTGGGGATATTTATATACATAGAGAACATGAAACAATGGGTGTTATCATACACACTGTAAGGAGAGTGATCACTTAAGGTAAGCTATTACCAGCAGGAGAGCGGGGGGGGTGGGGGGACGACAGGGACGGGGACCTTTTGTAGTGATAATCAAGGTGGGCCATTTCCAGCAGTTGACAAGAACGTCTGAGGAACAGTGGGGGGTGGGGGTGGGGGGGAATAAACATGGGGAAATAGTTTTACTTTGTGTAATGACCCATCCACTCCCAGTCTCTATTCAAGCCTAAGTTAATTGTATCCAGTTTGCAAATTAATTCCAATTCAGCAGTCTCTCGTTGGAGTCTGTTTTTGAAGTTTTTTTGTTGAAGTATTGCCACTTTTAGGTCTGTAATCGAGTGACCAGAGAGACTGAAGAGTTCTCCAACTGGTTTTTGAATGTTATAATTCTTGACGTCTGATTTGTGTCCATTTATTCTTTTACGTAGAGACTGCCCAGTTTGACCAATGTACATGGCAGAGGGGCATTGCTGGCACATGATGGCATATATCACATTGGTAGATGTGCAGGTGAACGAGCCTCTGATATTGTGGCTGATGTGATTAGGCCCTATGATGGAATCCCCAAAGCAAAACACCATCTACCCTCCGCAGTACATGACCTTTCTACCAGGGCACAATACCTACCTTCATCCACCAGCATAGGTGGATCACATCTTATATGTAGCTTCCAGTAGGATTTCTCATTAAGTCAGTCTAATTTACTGCCTAGGGTAGCTCGCTAACCTTCGCCACCATCTTCACACACTCAACTACACAATCCACCTTTTATGCAAAGTCTCATAGACTCAGACTATCAGGACACCATGTAGCAGGTGCTATATCTAAACATTGGCTAATCTTGTGGGGGCTAACAGAGACAAAACCTTTGCTGATTAGCACTGATTACTTGCAGCTGAAAGGTGAAATAAAAGCTAGACCTAAATGACGTTGAAACACTGGGCCACTTTGAAGGAGGATACTTGGTACTAGTTTCTTTTCTGCCTCCCAAAAGAAGAAAGACAAAGTGCCAAATAGCGCACAGCTCCCAATTTTCAGATGTATTTATTACATGTAGAATTCCTCTTAGATCTTATGTCCATCATTAGAATAAGACTGGCAGAATTACAACAAAACACTGTATTCGGGACCAAATACTGTTCTTATAGGGCTTTGATTTCATTTTTGCTTATGAGGGAGCTCTCTCACACACACACAAATGGTGGAGATTGCAAACGTTTCAGGTCAGAGGTTGTATTTCTGCATTTCTTTGGTTACCAATCTAATTAACTCTGACCACTAATTGGATAAACAGCCAAGAGAAACTTGAATATAATTCCCATCCTAAAATTAAGCAATCAGCCAGATTTCTAGAGGTAGCAAGCACTCACAGATCCCATTTACAGTAGAACCTCAGAGTTACGAACTGACCAATAAGCCACACACCTCATTTGGAACCAGAAGTACGCAATCAGGCAGCAGCAGAGACAAAAAAAAAAAGTGGGGGGGCAAATAGTACAGTACAGTACTGTGATAAACAAACTACTAAAAAAAAGGGAAAGCAGCATTTTTCTTCTGCATGGTAAAGTTTCAAAGCTGTATTAAGTCAATGTTCAGTTGTAAACTTTTGAAAGAACAATCATATGTTTTTTCAGTTACTAACAACCTCCATTCCCGAGGTGTTCAAAACTCTGAGGTTCTACCGTACCTAAATGGCAGTTTTGGGTGCTCAGGCCCCCTTAAAAATCAGGCCCTTTGCTTCTGTTTTTATTTCTCTCCTGGTGTCTCTCCTCTATCTGGGGAATTATTCTGGTCTCCTCCCACATCCTAGAATATTATTGTTGGTTTCCTCCCATTTCATGGTTCACCTACTTCCTCTTCTGCCTGAGGTTCCCACTTTATTTATGTCTTCTGTTCCCTGCTCTGAGTGCCTACTACCGCTCCTTCTCTCCCTCCCTTATTGTTCCCCTTCTTCCTACTACCCTCTCTCTATTTACAGTGGAAATGTAACTACAGCTTTGCAGCTAAACTGGGTCCAGATGGAGGATCTCACAAGGCACCATGACCATACACAACCATCTTCTGGCTATGTGGAGCAGAGCAAAAGGCTGGACTCCTCCATCTATCTGGCAGGAGAAGCAGTTACTGAAACTATTACCCCAGTCCTAGACCCGTAAGGTACGTCTACTCTGAAGTTAAACACCCACGGCTGGCCCATGTCAGCTGACTTGGCCTCATGGGACTCAGGCTAAGGGGCTGTTTAATTGCAGTGTAGACGTTCAGACTGGACCCCCTTGTGAATCCCAGAGCCCAGACTCCAGCCCAAGCATCTAAACCAGTGGAGGGCAACCTGTGGCCCATGGGCCACATGCGGTTCATCAGGGTAATCGGATTGCAGGTCGCAAGACATTTTGCTGAAGTTGACTGTCTGCAGGCACGGCCCCCCACAGCTCCCAGTGGCCGCGGTTTGCCCTTCCCGGCCACTGGGAGCTGCGGGAGGCCGTGCCTGCAGACAGTCAACGTCAGCAAAATGTCTCGTGGCCTGCAATCCGATTACCCCGTGGGCCACAGGTTGCCCATCAATGGTCTACACCATCATTAAACAGCCCCTGAGCCCAAGCCCTGAAAGACCAAATCAGCTGACACGGGCCAGCTGTGGGTGCTTAATTGCAATGTACACAAACCAATAGAGAGTAAGATGATTGCGGTGGAGCGGAGGTCCCTGGTCAGCACTGCAATTCCTCCCTTTATAGAGCAGTTCAGATCCTCATCTGCCCAGTTGATTATCCAAAGCACTGAGTGAGGCACTGATTCTGGTTGAAGGGTAGGATTCTCCCTTGTTAGGAGAAGCAGAATTGTGAAGCATACTTTGAAGCTATCTGTGTAACTTTATGACCAAGTTGATAGAAAATTAATGCTCAGAGTCAAACTCACAAGAATTAAGAAATGCAAAGAAAAGATTTCCTCATTTTCATTTCTGCTTGTTCTTTCTCCTCTTCCCCTTTCAGTGTGCATGTACCTCCTTCCTCCTCCATTTCCACAACATCCATATCTCTGACCCCTTTGCATTTATAGGCATTATGATAAGCATTAGGTGAACCTGAGAAAGTTCAGTTAACCTAATCTGGACATTTCAATCTGCAAAACTTGAATTAAAATCTCAGGAGAACAGCCTCTCTTACAGATATCAGTGATCTATCACAAAAGGAGTTCAGCTGAATAACAGAGAAAGTTTCAGGTCACTTCTTATTTTATCAGGATTAGCTCAGCCATTCCCAATGATCATAGGGCAATTTAACAAATAACTTTACTATAACTAGTATATTAAATATATCTGTAAGTTCAACCCAGTTACCCCATTCTTCTTTTCCCCCTCTCCAGATAATTGCCCTTTTTTAACTCTCTTTTTTTACAGAGAGAAGAATGATGAGGGCTTAAACCAAGAAGAAAAACAAGCCTGGATGTCTCTACATTTCCACAAACACTCCCCAAGTTTTTGGTGTTCAGCCACTGGCCACACTTTTCTTCCTCCTGTTTGTGCTTTGTGGGTGGACCCGCAGAACACAGACCAGCTGCTTCATGGCAATGCACTGACATTATCAAGGCTCGACATATTTCTTGGCCCATTTCTGGAGTACATTGGCCACCGCTTCAATGAAATAGCAATTGCTATGAGTACACATTGTAAAAGTTTCTTATTTTTTATTGTTCCAAAATGCCTAATTAAGCAGAGATAACGCTCCTGTGTTTCCTCAGCTTCTCCCCCACGGGCACTAAGGAAATGAGCTTTTTCCAGCAAATAGAACTTTTTTAGCTTTTAAAAAACAGCCATATATAGTGGACTCACTTGCAGCTGTCACTTGAAATGTAACATGTGAGTATCTTTCATGACAATCTGAGCCTTCCATTAAATACTATATATATGTATGCTGAAATGCATTTCAAAATAATTGCAGCTTTATGATTCTATTTTGAAATACTTTGGTCAAAATATTCAAATATGGGTACCTAAAGTTAGGCCTCTAATCCATATTAGGCACCTAAATGAAAGTCTTTGTTGAGAGAAACACTGAGCTACACGTTGAGTGAGGGGAGAGACAATGGACTGAAAAAGGGTAGCTTGAGGCGCCACAAAATTCATCGTAATCACTACAGCTCAGGCCTTTTCTTCCCTTCTGATATTGCAGCCACAGGAGGTGAATACTCTCTGCTACCAGACTCCCTCCTCATCCACAGCTCCGAGAGCAGAATGATTAATTATCACGGTTATTTATTCATTATTCTCAGTACCACGTGTAAAGAGTCAGGGCAATTCCAAATAGAAAAGAACAAACCGTTCTCTGCCCCAAACAGCACACAATCTGAAGACAGACAGAGGGGAAGGGGAACAACATAAAATTAGAGAGATCCAAAAGGCAACTGGCCCTGTCTCGGTCATACAATATGTTAACACAATGTAGCAGAATATACACTTTACACTTGCTATTATCTGTCAGTTAGTTTGCCACAAGCATCACAGCAGGGGATGCAAAACGAGACAAAGACTGCTAAGTTAGGAGGGGAAGAGTTTTACTAGACTTTGGAGGGAGTGGCAAAGGTAAAACTTGATGTAGGGGGCGGGACCTTAACTTGAATTGGAGGGGGATTCCACGGTAGTTGCTGCCTTTCTGGATCCAGGAAATTCAGGGCCCCACATTCAAAAGCCCAGCCTGCTTTATCATTCTGTATATAACACCACAGACTTGGTCAATGAAGACCGATCCAGCAACACATTTGCTATGTCAGTACAACCTTCTAAGTGTATGTACTGGCTTATCTCTTTGTAAACAAACTAAACTATACTGGGCTAAGTGTGCAGGAAAGTACACTAATCATGAGTGGATGTAAGTTTTTTGGCACTAGAAGCAGCCACTTGGTTTAAGTGGCACATGTCTTAGTATTAAGACTCATACTGAGCAGTTCAAAATGTGACAGGCGAATGACACACACAACTGTCTATATTCACCAGTTTGTACATTGTGATGCAATGTACACAGCTGATTCCAATGTACACAGCTGATTCCAGAGAGTGAAGGAGATGTATTCAGGAGGGAGATCTCAATTTTTTCCCCCTAAAATTCCCCAAAACTGTCTCTGGATACACCCATTTCCAAATGTGTACTGACCTGCTCTTATGAATGCATAGTCTCTGTAACAGCTAAACCAAAATCTATTCTATCCACCAAATCAATTAGTCGAATATTGTATTTTAGTGCAGCAAGAGCCAGCCTCAGCTGTATGGAAATTGTGTACGTAAGTACAGTGACTTAGGCAAATATGTCATTGCTCTTAGACATAAGATTTCATTACATAAAGCCAGCCCACTGAAAGTAAATGTTAGAGAGGAGAGGGGAAGGGAGACTTTCAGTAGAGAAAAAAGCCTGTGAGATCCACAATAATTGATTCTTGATTCACAGTGAGCCAGGAAATACAGCTCACACCCAAACACAGACACTCCTTCATGGCAGACAAGCATCCTGATGGTTGCTGGCTTTGTTGTAACAACAGGAAACCTCCCCCTCCCCACTAGGCACTACTGGATTGTCTGAGGCGGTCACTAACTGAGGCTTTTGCTCTCCTGTCCGAGCCCCTGACTACCAGTTACGGGACTAAGAAACAACTCAGAAATGCATCATCTATCAACCACAACACAAATATCTTTTTGATTCAGAAGGACTGAAAGGGATCAAGACATTTTTTAAAAAGCATGTTTTTAACCTAACACATAGTATAATGCAAAAGCAGTTAACATGGCTTTCTTCTTTACAGTAATACACATTCATGTACAGTATTAGCAATTGCAATAACCATGTCACTGTTGTAGCCTGTTTGTACAAGGATTAATGTTAAACTGGATGCTCATTAATTATTGAGGTCCAGTAACAAGTATTATATTTGAAAACCTGAGAGTAGAGTAAGTGCAGCTTTATTTTTTTATTTTTGTTCTGTTCATGACTAAACAGCTTTTGAGAATCAGGGGACCTTAAATTTTCCAGGCAACTTAAGATGTGGAAAAACATTGCTAATCTTTAAAAGCAATTTAAAGCAATACACGAGCAAGCTAATAAAAGACTACAGCACAAAATTTGAGAGGGACATTTTTATACAGAGCATTAGCACGGGTCAGTATTGTGAGCAGACCCTTTTTAACAAGAATATACAAAACCAGGGAGGTCTGTGATTCTGCAGTGAACTGCTAACTCAGTCAGGATCCATATCGCTTAGAAAGATGTAATCTGTATTGTCCATTTCCCTCCTCCTCCTCTCTGCATGAGTACAGATGTTCAAATCTTACAGCTAACCCTCAGCAATGGATAATGAGGTAATAACTCTGCTCAGACTAAAGCCTCTGTGCTTACCTTCACATTAACTTCCAAACTACATTATCAGATTCACCATACCAGAAACAAAATTTGAGTTCACCAGCCAGACCATCCTGTTGGTCAGGAAATGGTTCTAACAGCTACATTTCTGCATAGTTTTTTACCCTTCGAAGTTGCGTACAGTTACTGTAAACTTATGCATCAAACCACCTCCACATTCTAGCTTTGAATAAAAAACACACACACCATAGACTATTCCTGAATACTAATGCCGAAACTACTACAAATGCTAATTTGGCACCAACAGCCTATGATTAAAAAAACAATAAAGGACCTTAAGTACAAGAATTAAGGCATCATTGTAAAACTCCCTCTCTTTTTCTTACCCAAAAGGACACTTACATTTATTTTTTGCTTTTGAAGATTTTAGAGTTGCAGTGCCTTACATGAGATGTTAATCCAACACCCTTTTTGTTTTTTCCTGGTCTCTCTCTGAAGGGACATTAAGGATCCCTAGCACTCTGGAAAAGAGCAGGGGGTCAGCCTGGTGTCTCAGTTAAAACTCCCCATTACAATAAACGGATTTTAATGTCCTAGGCAGTAGCTGAGACCTAATAGTTTCTTGGTGTCCCTGTTCAGTTACTGAATTATTGGAACTTAAAATTCAGCATTCTGTAAAGAACTTTAGGATACTTTGAATGCCTATGATAATTCAATAAATAATACATGTGCCCTTTTATAACACTGCCCAGTCAAGGTTTTGAGATCTCAAAACATTTTATAAACATCAATGAATTAATCTTCACAGTGCTTGTTTTAATCACAATTTCACAGACTGGGAAACTCAGGCACAGCGTGGTTAAGTAACTTCCTGAAGGTCAGACACCAACTCAGTGACAAAGCTGGAAATAGAATCCTTACTGCTCAATTCCCTTCCATGTGCTCTCAAAACCAGACAATATTCCCTCACAATACTATATAAAACCACATTCTATTCTAATCTCCCATTTCTGCACGATGTCTAGCCCACACAATATATTTCATCAAAAGAGTGAAAAGGCAGATAAAAAATAACCTTGGAGAACATACTAGCCAAGATTAAAAGAAAGAAAAGATAAAATAGGTATCTCCCATGTAGGGTCTGGAGGAGTTTTGCACATCAACCAGCCATATGCTAAACTAACTTAATAAAGGACCCACCTCTCCCTCCTCACCCCCCCTCACACACAACGTTCGCTCCTCCAAAACACTAGGAACTTTAGGATAAGGACTAAAATAAATATGCTTGTTCAAGGAATTTCTCTGCAACCCAACAGTGGTTTCTGTGGGTAACAATCAGACACCAGAAATACTAAGGATCTAGTAGGTCATAGTGTCCATTCTTCTACCAGTGCAGGGTTGTTCCTGCTAGATCTTTTTATTTTTCTGCTTGCAAAGTCAAGTAGTTATGATGTACCGTAAATATCTGTCTGCATTAATAGTTTAATGGACAGATTTATATGTGAACACCTGGCTAGTGGAAAGATGCTTATGGGGAACAGAGTGAAAAACAAAAGTTCTTCCTGTTGTCAGTCAAAAGAGTTGTAAGAGATGTGCAATGTAAAATCCCAATGATGCATCAACAGAGGCATCTAAAACTGGGTTTGGGAGTCCTGAGAAACAGAACTCTAGATTAGAAAGCACCTAGCCATGCAATTCAGAATCAGTTTCTATCATTTGACAATTATTCGCCCATCAGATTAGTCATAGTTTTCAAATGATAAAAATGGATACTTAATTGCTTGGCTGGGTGTTTTGTAATCCACAGTTCAATGCCTCAAGACTCCTGAACCCAGTTTTAGATCCTTGATTGATGTATCATTGGGTTTATATTGGGATGTTGCAAAAGAAAATATAATTAGCTGATAACACAAATGTGACCCTTATTCAAGTACAAACTGAAGACCACTCTTTAAAAAGCTGCCTTTATTCAAGCCTATATTTTCTAGCAGTTTTAGCATCTAATACTTGCTGAGGAAGAGAGTTCTGATTGCTTTCTTTTCACTAATATTTTCCATGCTTTCCTATACTGTATATGGCGAGACTTGCCCTGTTTCCACGCAGGAAGGACTGGATGACAGTTAGTCCTGCTATGAGTCGTTATGTCTCTTGTGCTACTACCTCTGAGGCCTGGTCTACACTACGAGTTTATGTCGGATTTAGCAGCGTTAAATCGAATTAACCCTGCAACTGTCCACACAACGAAGCCATTTTTTCTGACATAAAGGGCTCTTAAAACCGATTTCTGTACTCCTCCCCAACGAGGGGATTAGCGCTGAAATCGACATCGTCGTTTTGAATTAGGGTTACTGTGGATGCAATTCGAAGGTATTGGCCTCCAGAAGCTATCCCACAGTGCACCATTGTGACCGCTCTGGACAGCACTCTGAACTCGGGTGCACGGGCCAGGTGTACAGGAAAAGCCCCGGGAACTTTTGAATCTCATTTCCTGTTTGGCCAGGCGAGCTCATCAGCACAGGTGACCGTGCAGTTCCAGAATCGAAAAAGAGCTCCAGCATGGACCAAACGGGAGGTACTGGATCTGATTGCTGTATGGGGAGAGGAATCCATGCTATCAGAACTACGTTCCAAAAGACGAAATGCCAAAACATTTCAAAAATCTCTGAGGCCATGAGGGACAGAGGCTACAGCAGGAACGCAGCACAGTGCCGCGTGAAACTTAAGGAGCTCAGACAAGTGTACCAGAAAACCAAAGAATCAGACATGCCGCTTCTACACTGAGCTACATGCAATTCTAGGGCGGGCCGCCACCACTACCCCACTGCTGTCCGTGGACTCCGATGATGGGGTACTCTCCGCCATGGCTGAGGATTTTGCGGACGGGCAAGAGGAGGAGGAGGAGGAGGAGGAGGATGAGCTTGAGGAGAGCACACAGAACACCATTCTCCCCCACAGCCAGGATCTTTTTATCACCCTGACTGAAATACCCTCCCAACCCAACGAAGCCGGAGAAGGGACCTCTGGTGAGTGTACCTTTTTAAATATAATACATGTTATAAAAGCAAGTGTTTTTTAATGATTAAGTAGCCCTGAGGACTTGGGATGCATTCGTGGCCAGTACAGCTACTGGAAAAGTCTGTTAACGTGTCTGGGGATGGAGCGGAAATCCTCCAAGGACATCTCCATGAAGCTCTCCTGGAGGTACTCTAAAAGCTTTTGTAGAAGGTTTCTGAGGAGAGCAGCCTTAATCCATCCTCCATGGTAGGACACTTTACCACGCCATGCTAGTAGCAAGTAATCTGGTATCATTGCATAACAAAGCCCGACAGAGTATGGTCTTGGTGTTTGCTGGCATTCAAGCAACATCTGTTCTTTATCTCTCTGTGTTATCCTCAGGAGAGTGATATTGTTCATGGTAACCTGGTTGAAATAGGGGAATTTAATTAAAGGGGACATTCAGAGGTGGCTGTTCCTACTGAGCTGTTTGCCTGTGGCTGAAAAGAAATGCTCCCTGCAGTTAGCCTCGCAGTGGGGGTGGGGGGGCCATTGGCGCTGAGTTGTTCGCATTTGGCTAGCAGGGATCTTCCCTGATACCAGCCAGGCAGTGGGGTGAGGGATAAAGCAATCATCCCAGACAATTGGAGGGGAGGGGGGTTAGTTTGGTTTCTGCTGCTGCATGTTAACAGGAAAACCGCAGCACTAAATGGCCAACTCAACGTGCTTTGTTTGGTATGGGAGTGGAGGGTGCTGCTGTTATGAAGGTTGCAGAAGCCAAAAGACTATGGCTTACCAGGCCGCCTGCAGGCCGAATTCTGTTGCCCAGCTCTGTGTGTGTGATCTCTAACACCAAAGCCGCAGGCACTCAATATAAGATGCAAAATGCGACCTTGTACCAAAATCACATGTGCTATGTAATGTGAATAGTGTTGTTCACCATGAAAGAGTATAGCCATGTTCTGTAAAATGTATCTTTTTAAATACTTCACTCCCTTTTTTTCCTCCAGCAGCTGCAAATGTTTCAAGCCTCCCTCCTCCATCCCAAAGGCCATCTCAGATAAGGCAGCGAAAAAAACGCACGCGCGATGAAATGTTCTCTGAGCTCATGTAGTCATCCGGCACTGACAGAGCTCAGCAGAATGTGTGGAGGGACACAATAGCAGAGTACAGGACGGTGGCTGATGAAAGTGAGGAGAGGTGGTGGCAGGAAGATCAGAGGAGGCAGGATGCAACGCTGGGGCTACTGCAGGATCAAACGGACATGCTCCGGTGTCTGGCGGAGGTTCATGAACGGCAGCTGGATCACAGACTGCCGCTGCAGCTCCTGTTTAACTGCCCTCCTTCCTCCCCAAGTTCCATAGCCTCCTCACCCAGACGCCCAAGAATGCGGGGTGAGGAGAGGCTCCAGGCACCCAACCACTACCCCCCAGTGGACAGCCCAAGCAACAGAAGGCTGTCACTCAAGAAGTTTTAAAGTGGCCTTTTCCTTTGCTCCTACCCTCCTCCCAGACCCCACCTGGGCTACCTTGTGAGTTATCTCCCTATTTTTATAATCAATTAATAAAGAATACATGTTTTTTAAACGATAGTGACTTTATTTCCTTTGCAAGCAAGCTGTGATCAAAGAGGGGAGGGCGGGTGGCATACAGTGAATTTAGAGGCAACCAAGGGGGCGTGTTTTAATCAAGGACAAAAAAACAGAAGTGTCACACAGTACCATGGCCAGTCATGAAACTGGTTTTCAAAGCTTCTCTGATGTGCAGCGCTTCCTGCTGTGCTCTTCTAACCGCCCTGGTGTCTGGCTGCACGTATTCAGCGGCCAGGCAATTTGCCTTAACTTCCCACCCCACCATAAACATCTCCCCCTTACTCTCACAGAAATTGTGGAGCACACAACAAGCAGCAAAAATATGGGAATATTGGTTTCGCTGAGGTCTGAGTGAATCAGTAAACTGCGCCAGCGACCCTTTAAACATCCAAATGCACACTCTACCACCATTCTGCACTTGCTCAGCCTATAGTTGAACAGCTCCTGACTACTCTCTAGGGTGCCTGTGTACGGCTTCATGAGCCAGGACATTAAGGGGTAGACTGGGTCTCCAAGGATAACTATAGGCATTTCAACATCCCCAACAGTTATTTTCTGATCTGGGAAGTAAATCCCTTCCTGCAGCAGTTTAAACAGACCAGAGTTCCTGAAGATGCGAGCGTCATGAGCATTTCCTGGCCATCCCACGTTGATGTTGGTGAAACGTCCCTTGTGATCCACCAGTGCTTGCAGCACCATTGAAAAGTACCCCTTGCGGTTTATGTACTGGTTGCCCTGGTGGTCCAGTCCCAAGATAGGGATATGCGTTTGTCTATTGCCCCACCACAGTTAGGGAATCCCATTGCAGCAAAGCCATCCACTATGAACTGCACATTTCCCAGAGTCACTGATGATTGCGTTGGCTACTTGCATCACAGCAACCCCCACAGTAGATTTGCCCACTCCTATTTCCGACTGACCAGTAGCTGTCTGATGTTGCAAGCTTCCACAGGGCTATCGCCACTCGCCTCTCAGCTGTGAGGGCTGCTCTCATCTTGGTATTCTTGCACTTCAGGGCAGAGGAAAGCAAGTCACAATGAAAGTGCCCTTACGCATGCGAAAGTTTCGCAGCTACTGGGAATCATCCCAGACCTGCAACACTATGTGGTCCCACCAGTCTGTGCTTGTTTCTCGGGCCCAGAATTGGCATTCCACGGCATGAGCTTGCCCCAGTAACACCATAATCTCCAAATTGCTGGGGACCGCGGTTTTAGAGAAATCTGTGTTCATGTTCTCATCACCACGCTGCAGTCGCCTCCTCCCCTGGCTTTTCAGGTGCTGTTTCTGCATAAACTGCACAATAATGCGCGAGGTGTTTACAATGGTCGTAACTGCTGTGGTGAGCTGAACAGGCTCCATGCTTCCCATGCTATGGTGTCTGCTCAGGCAATCCAGGGAAAAGGGCGCGGAATGATTGTCTGCTGTTGCTTTCACGGAGGGAGGGAGGGTTGACTGACAACATTTACCCATAACCACCCGCAACAAATTTTTGGCCCCATCAGGCATGAGAGCTCAGCCCAGAATTCCAGTGGGCAGCGGGGACTGCGGGAACTGTGGGATAGCTACCCACAGTGCACCGCTCAGAATGTTGACGCTTGCCACGGTACTGTGGACACACACCACCGAATTAATGTGCTTAGTGTGGACGCATGCACTCTACTTTATACAATCTGTTCCCAAAAATCGACTTCTGTAAAATCGGAGTACTTTCGTAGTGTAGACATGGCCTTAGAGACTAAACCACTTTCCCCCTCATCTTGTTTCTAGCAGTCGATTTCACCATCTGCTGTCTAGTAGAGCAGCTGAAATGTATGATATATCTCTGGAGAGTAAGTCACTCTGTACACTCTTTAAAGCAGTGCTGATTTTTCTACCTACGTATTTGCATAAAGATATATTCTTAGTGGATCACAACATCAAAGTTGTGGACATGGTCCCAAAAGCATACTCCGAGGTAATATATACCATATTACTTCAAAATATGAGAAAGAACCCATGTATGCATCTCAGAACATGAAAAACTACTGAGACCAAAACCGTCAGATTAATTTAATGGAACCCACAACAAAATTCTTGCAAAGACTAATGTATTGTGCCAGGAAATGACATCAAACCTGAATACAGTAAAGTTTAACTTTTCTACCATCATTATTATTCTCGTTATTATTATAACCACTTGTGAAGAGAGTGTCTCTCATCAGAGCACAAAGGCAGGTCACTACCTAGTGTAAGGAAGCAGTACTTAGCAAAATTACAGAGATTTAGCTCTGACATTAAATTAGTTCATCTAAATTCCAGAAGCTGGAAAGGTATGGAGGGGGTGATGAAAAATAATTTATTTTTGATCATCATGCATCAATAGAAAACCTATTAAATATGCAACTGCTCCGAATAAGAGACAAAGTTATAGCAGTTCTGACAGGCATTTGCTTTAAGACATTGTGACTTTAAAAACAGGCTCCTTTACAACATAAGTTTTGGTCTCCTATGTACTCCTTCAACATTTCCACATTAGGTCAACTTTCTCTGGGTGATTATAGTACTGTACATCAGTACTATGTAAAGGTAAGAGACCCATCTTTTCTCACAGCAGCAGTGTGTTCTGATGTTGTATGGTCTGATCCAGCTGTCAGCTCGAAGGTATTTTGTCCTTCTTTACATTTCAGCATGATACTATTATGTTCTCTCAGCCATTTTCCCAAAGTTGAAATAATTATAAAAACAGACAATGAATTTATTTGGCAGTTTCTTTCCTTCAAAATATATTTTTCCCTTACAAAAAAGGAAAAATTCTAACGAACAATTTCTAAGCTACCAAATGCTTCTACAAAAAACTGGCTAGCTCTCCTCCACCTGATCCTATAAACACTGCTGGCATTTTTTTCCTCCCAGTGCCTCTAACATATTTTCACTTAGCACCAGTTTGATGTATAAGATCTGACAGCTAGGCAGTTATAGGCCACCTGCATCACTGTCGCCATGACAACAATGAAAGACAATCCATGATCCCATGCCCTGGTCACACGTTTCAATACAGCTTATCTGTCCAAAGCCACAGAGTCTAATGGAAGAGAGTAATTACAATCTTCCATTCATTATCAAAATTCTCACCATATAATGCTCTTCAAAATTATTTTATTCCTCTCACATGGCTGCTTTGCAAAAAAAAAAAAAAAAAAGAAGAAGAAGAAGAAGAAAAGAAACCTTAAGAGAGTGTGGGGAGGGGGGAAGAGGAGAGAAAAGGGAGACTGTGACTGGTATAAAAATGTAGCAGAATGTGAGCGAACTGTCCCCTTGCAGTGTTAAAGGACTAATCAGAAGCAGAGGAATGTACCAACCACTAAGAGGGATAAATTAAATTCTCTCTCTTATTCATAGATCATCACTCATGATTCTTTTGGCTTTGGCTGCCAGGGAGAAGAGAGAATATCAGCTGCCTCTTCTTTCTCCTCCCCTTCCTGGGTAACGCCTCCCTATGAAAACTGAACAATCACAGTACTGTACAGCGCAGCAGCAGCCCTCCACTGAGCAGCCTGGCTGTTCAAACAAACTATATTGTCACTATGAGCAGAATCCTGAAAATCTGTACCAAGAGATGGCTAGGTGGCAAAATCCCCAAAAGGCCCTGGCTATCCTCTCATTCTTAATACCTTGGCCTTTTAAATGAGGATACATACTCCTATGTGTATCCTTCCTGACCACCCTTGGGACATCATGCCCCACAGACTTCACAGCATGCATGTGCCACAGGGAAACATTACAAGACACTACTCCTTTGTCCATAGATCCACACACAGTTCTGGGAGGTCCAGAAAGAAAGCTCTGCCCCAGTGAAGGCTTTAACGGAATATTGGTCTCAGTTCCTCATCTGGAAAAGGGGAGATAATAATGCTTCTCTGCCTCACAGGTGTGAGAGGGTAAATACATTAAAGATGTATATTCTTATATTTAGAGGAGGCTGATAAATAATAAATGTATATTCTTATATTTAGAGGAGGCTGATAAATAATAAAATTAAGAACTGAAAACTGAATGAATAAAAGCAAAATTAAGCTGATAAAGTTGCTCTTTAGAATCAAAATAACTGAAAAGAAGAATATTGTGTGAATAAAACCCTGATCCTGCAGCAAGCTCCACGTGGGTGCAAGCACTCTCTTGCATGGACCACACTGCAACATAAGGGGCATAAGCAGAAGGGAAGAATGAATTTCCCTGTTGCTGTTACTATCCATTACCCACTCCTCCTACATAAAGCAGCACATTACCATCTACCAGTCAAAATTCCAAAGCCCTCTATTCCACAGTCAGACATATCACTTCGATCAGTGAAACGTCTCCTTTCCAATAATAAGCTAACGGATAAACAAGAACACTTTATTAGCCTCTTTCATCCAAGGGTACCAAAGCACTTTGCACTCATTAGTTAATTAAAACTTGAGACACCCCATTGCGGTCAGTGTCATTAATATTACAACTGTGCCCATTTTACAGATAGCTTTTAGCCACCAGTTTAGGATCACATTGTCAGCTAGTGACAGAGCTGGGAACAGAGTCCAGGAGTCCTAACACCCAGCTCCAGAGCAGCAAGTTAAAACATAAAATTCAAGGAGTCACAATACCTGCATATCTTATATAAAACCACAACATTTATTGGACTCTGAAGCAGTTTAACAGGATCTTTCACCTGAAGGGGGGAGATTTTCCCCACCATTCATGACAGGATTACCTCAAACATAAGTGAAGTTATATTTGTGCTTTAGCAGGTCTCTTCTCACGTGAACTAAATAAAATATAACAACAATAATAATAACAACTTAAATAGCATCTTTATATTTATAAAGTGTCTTTTATCCCAAAGCCCTTTACAAACTTTACATGTGTAAGGGTCATACTACCCACCATTGAAGTACAGCGACTTCAAGAGTTGTTCCACACCATAAAACTACACAGCAGTTCAGGGCCAACAGTGAAGAACACCATATCCAACTGAAAATGTAGGGGGACTTTTAGGTAAACAAAATATAGTGACAAAAATTGGATTTGAACCAAGACATCAGGACTCTCGAGAAACATGTCATGGGATCTTTGATCTTTAATGACAAGTGGTCAAAAACTTGGTTTCATGTCTCATTCAAAAGACCGGACCAGACTGTCAACTGGTATAAATCAGCATTGCTCCCCTGACTTCAAAAGATCTAGGCTGATTTACACCAGCTGAGAATCTGGCCTGTAACAGCACAGTGCCCCCTACCATTCAACTCTGGCATTGGTTCAGTATTATCTCAAAGGGAAGAGTGCCACCTACAGCACTGCCAACAACACTTCCTGTAGCACCATGGGTTTCCCCTGGTGGTCTCCCACTGAAGAACTAACCAGGTCCAGCTACCTAAAATGAGAGGTTGTCAATTCTTACAAGTTAAGGTGGTATGATCGCAGACTATGCCCTTAATCCATTTGTCACTTTAAATATGCAGAAGTACAGTCTCTCAGAAAGAATAGATTTTGTGCTATTAATTCCTATAAACTTTCCAGCCTGTGTTATTCTTCCCTAGTAATGAACTTGAATATTAGAGTACAATTGATACGAAGAAAATTCCATTTGTTAAGAGAACAAAATACCTGTTATCTTTCTATTCTGTTCAGGAAAACAGTGTCAAACCTGTCAAAATTTTTGCACTAGAGATCAGTCCCTACTCCAAAATTTCTCCACCTCCTGCCCTAATTTTTGCCCCTTGTGTACATCCAAAATATCTATTCACTAGTTATGCAAAGACAGTTATTTTCACTGTCGTGAAATTGCGGCTTGTACTTGTTTTGGAGTTCCTGTACATTTAATAGTCTGACCTCCAAAAATGTATTAGAAGTGGAGTACAACTTCCTGTTTTTAATCCTTTTAAACCACTAATAATTCATACACTAGACACATAACCAGTATCTCTCTCTCTCTCAAAGTATTCTAACTGGATTCGTCTATGATAATCTAAGGAATTCAAGGCAAAAGCCTCTTGTGGAATGCAAAGAATAGACACAGAGAAATCCTAAAGGAAGAGAAGGAAGCTGGGCTGAATCTGACAGGACATCCACCATTCTTCATGCTATGACATATAAATGAAAAGCTAATTTACAACCATACACACTGCAGAAATTAAAAGTAGATTTCAGAACAGCACACATGTTTCTTTAAAGTAAGAAGTAAGTTTCTTCAACAGTTTCTTCAAAGTAAGGCTAATTCTTCTCTCCTACCCATACTGCAAATGACTTCTCCATAGAATTTTGCCCCCATTTTCCCAGGTATTTTTTAAAAATTATTATTAAAAAGACAAACATATGATTGCAAATTGTGCTCCATGTTGATGACAACAAAGAAGTAAAGATTAGAGCTAGGTTTGATCAAAAATTTTCTAACACGAATTTCACAAGGTATACACTGGCTATATCCCCAGCACCTACAATCAGAAAAGAGTGAAATCAGAATTAATTTCTCATAGCTTTAAAAGAAAGAATCTCTCATTCATATTAAGTCACAGTATTCCTTGCAATGGGGTCACTTTTGCCTGGTGCGGACCCCTCTGGCCCTGATCCAGCAGAGCATTTAAGCAATCTCACTTAAGTCTCATATGTAAGCAGAGAACGGGTATACAGGGAAACACAAAGCCACACCTATTAAGGGACTGCACTTGGAAGCCTGCTGGGGGAGTACCTATGCAGGAATATCTGCACCGCCCAATTTTGCATCACAGACAGGATCTGTGCATGAGTCCTGCATAGTCAAGAATGAAAGGTCACACTGAAAGCAGGCCAAGGAATGGTCACAGATCCATCTTTACAGAAATCCAGCCATCCCAGTACACTGTACATCTGGAATAGTGGCCACAGGGGGCTCTGCACCCACCATGAATCTTGAACCTAAGTCAGGAGAGAGGATTTCACCTCCTCAGTGTCTCCACATTCCATGTGCATAGAATCTAAATATTCAGCTTTGTGTACATGAAGCCGATTTCACTCTAAATCCTTTACTTAGCCACTACAACTACATCTTAAATTGTTAGCTAGCATTTAGCTCTTTACCCAACTGTTATAGCAGAGGGAAAAAAAATGGACAGCAACTAGGATGTTTTTGTTTGCGTCTGTTGCATAGCCAGGATTGCTCAAGATTTTACACTACAGCTCAGTGGCAAGGAGCCAACTGGAAAGGAGCCGATGGAGAAGGAAGTCTGGGGGCCTGACAGCAGAATCACAACACAGAAAGATGTTAAAGCATAAAAACTAACTTCTGACATCAGAACTTGGGCCTGGTCTACACTTAAAAGTTAGGTTGACACAGTTACAGCGCTCAGCTTTACACAACCCTCACCACCGTAGCTATGCCATCCTAACCCTTGGTGAAGGTACAGCTAGGTCAAGGGAAGAATCCTTTCGTCGACCTAGCTATCACTACTGGAGAAAGTGGAGTTCCTACGGTGATGGGGAAAAAAATTCTGTTGCAGTAGGAAGCATTTACAGCACAGTGCTACAGGCTACAGTGACACAGCTACCATGCTGTAGTCCCGCTCATGCGGGGCACTGGACTAGATGACCTCTCAAGGTCCCTTCCAGTCCTATGAATCTATGCAGACATGACCTTAGTTATGCCACATATCCTGCGCTCAATATGTTTGCATGTCTACCTCAGGAGCTAGGATGTCATCAAGGATATTAAGCATAAGTGGAAGCCACTCCAATCCAATGAACCTTTAAGCCCCGTTCACACTCTAAGGGCCAACATTTGCCATCAGAAAAACCACGCAGAGCAGAAAGTGTAGTGAGGAAGGTTGAAAAGGGCTGAAACTCCCCTGTGTGCAGTGAGGTTAACTTCGCAAGATAATCCAGTGAAGCCAGAAGTGATTTGTTTGTGCTGAGCAACAGTTAGGTGGTTTTCAGCTAGGCAAAGGAAAAATCAAAAACAAAAAAACAGGCCACGGTCTGGGGCAGAGTTCAGGAATAAGGAGAGACTGTTGGAGAAACACTGAAAGCAGTAAGAAAAGCATCCAAAAAGGCATTCAAAACCCCTGAAACTAAGGGCATGTCTCCACTACAAACTTTTCTTCTCCCTCCTCCCTGTAACAACCTTTTATGTACTTGAAAACTGTTATGTCCCCTCTCAGTCTTCTCTTTTTCAGACTAAACAAACCCAATATTTTCAATCTTCCCTCATAGGTCATGTTTTCTGGACCTTTCATCATTTTTGTTCCTCCTCTCTGGACTTTCTCCAATTTGTCCACATCTTTCCTGAAATGTGGTGCCCAGAACTGGACACACTACTCCAGTTGAGGCCTAATTAGTACGGAGGAGCACGGAAGAATTACTTCTCGTGTCTTGCTTACAACACTCCTGCTAATACATCCCAGAATGACGTTCACTTTTTTTTTGCAACAATGTTACGCTGTTGACTCATATTTAGCTTGTGATCCACTATGACCCCCAGATCCCTTTCCGCAGTACTCCTTCCTAAGCAGTCATTTCCAGGAGTGGCAGCTTTGTATAATTCTTGGTGGTGTCCAGAACAGGTCCAAGTCCCGCTCCCTCACACCTGCCTTATAAACCCATATATATATTTAAAAATAATATAAAAATGCGAGGGCTCTGGGGTAGGGCTGGTGATGAGGGGTTTGGGGTGTGGGAGGGGCTCAGGCAGAGTGTTGGGGTGCAGGGGAGAGGGCTGTGGGATGGGGCCAGGGATGAGAGGTTCACAATGCAGGAGAGGGCTCAGGGCTGCAACAGAGGGTTAGGGTGGAGGGAGATAAGGGCTCTGGCTAGGGATGAGGGGTTTGGGGTGTGGGAGGGGGCTCAGGGCTAGGGAAGAGGGCTGGGGTGCAGGGGTGAGGGGTTCATGGTGCAGGAGGGGATTAAGGGCTAGGGCAGAAGGTTGTGGTGCAGGGGGGTGAGGGCTCTGGCTGGGGGTGCGGGCTCTGGGTGGGACGGGGCCGGGGATGAGGAGCTTGGGGTGCAGACAGGCTGCCCCGGAGCTGGGACCAGAGAGAACTCCCCCCAGCCCTCTCTCTGCTGGCAGAAGTGAGCTCCGAGGAAGCGAGCTCCTTTTTCCTCTCCGGCAGCACACTCACCTCACACCATTGTCCCCGCACGTACTCCTAGGGCCCCTCTCAGGTCCAGGAAGCCCCCTCGCTTCCCCTGTGGTGGGTGCCAGGGGGGCCTGCGGCTGCCATCAGATATGCACCTCCCTCCCCAGCTGCTGCCCCTCACTGTAGCCTCACTAGGGGTGGGGCTGCCCCTTCCCCAGCATGGGGCAGGAGCGGTGACTGCGGGCAGGGGGGCCCCTGTGCTGGTGGAGGGTCCTGCCGGAAAAAGGAAGGATCTGAGGCAAAAGGGCAGGGGCAGGGTCAGCCTGCCCTGGCACTAGTGGATGTGGGGCGCTAGGACCCTGCGGCGGCAGTTGATGACCGAAGCCAGCAGAGCGGAGCGCAGCCTAGAGCTGCAGGAGGCAGCTGCCGGCTTGAGGCAGGGACACTCTGGGGCCCAGGGGAGGTGCGTCGGGACAGCAAGTGGGGGCCAGGGGACACTCAGGGGAGGCGCATGGAGGCAGCAGGCGGGGCCAGGGGAGAGACCCGGCCCCAAACATTGGTGGACCAGGGCCCTGAATATTGCTGGAGCCCAGGCATATAACTCGCCGCCCCTGGTCATTTCCCATTTTGTATGTGTGCAACTAATTGTTCCTTCCAGTTTGTCCAGATCATTTTGAATTTTAATCCTATCCTCCAAAGCACTTGCAACCTCTCCCAACTTGGTATCATCCGCAAAATTTATAAGTGTAATCTGTATGCCATTATCTAAATTATTGATGAAGATATTAAATAGAACTGGACCAAGAACTGATCCCTGTGGGACCCCACTTGTTATGCCCTTCCAGCATGACAGTGAACCAGTGATAACTACTCTCTGGGAAAAACAACGAGGAGTCTTTGTGGCACCTTCGAGACTAACAAATGTATTTGGGCATAAGCTTTCGTGGGCTAAAACCCACTTCATCAGATGCATGGAGTGGAAAATACAGTAGGTAGGTAGAAATACACAGCACATGAAAAGATGGGAGTTGCCTAACCAAGTGGGGGTCAGTGCTAACAAGACAATTCAATTAAGGTGGAAGTGGGCTATTCTCAACAGTTGACAAGAAAGGGTGAATACCAAGGGAGGAAAAATCACTTTTGTAGTGCTAATGAGGTCATTTCAAACAGTTGACAAGAAGGTGTGAGTATCAGCAGGGGGAAATTAGTTTTTGTAGCAACCCATGCACTCCCAGTCTTTATTCAGGCCTAATTTGATAGTCTCTAAGGTGTCACAAGGACTCCTCATTGCTTTTGCTGACACAGACTAACATGACTATCACTCTGAAACCTACTCTCTGGGAGCGGTTTTCCAACCAGTTTTGCATCCACCTTATAGTAATTTCATCTAGGTTGCATTTCCCTAGTTTGTTTATGAGAAGGTCATGTGAGACCGTATCAAAAGCTTTACTAAAGTCATATATACCATGTCTACCACTTCTTCAATATCACAAAGATTGTTATCCTGTCAAAGAAAGCTATCAGGTTGGTTTGACACGATTTGTTCTTGACGAAAAGTTAAGGTGACTGGTCTGTCATTTCCTGGGTTGTCCTTTTTTCCCTTTTTATAGATTGGCACTAAATTTGCACTTTTCCAGTCTTCTGGAATCTCTCTCGTCTTCCATGACTTTTCTAAGATAATTGCTAATGGCTCAGATATCTCCTCAGTCAGCTCCTTGAGTATTCTAGGACGCATTTCATCAGGCCCTGGTGATTTGAAGGTATCTAATTTGTCTAAGTAATTTTTAACTTGTTCCATATCTATTTTAGCCTCTGATCCTACCTCATTTTCACTGGCATTCGCTACCAACCTTCTTGGTGAAAACAGAAACATAGTGGATGGATTTTTAGCACTGGGGTTCCTGAATTGCAGTGAAGTGACAGACTGCACATATATCCCTATTTTGGCACCAGATCACCTTGCAACAGTGTACATCAATAAAAAGGGCTGTTTTTCTATGGTTATGCAAATGCTGGTGGATCACTGGGGATAGTTCAGCGACATCAATGGGGCTGGTCAAGGAAGGTGCATGATGCTCACATCTTTAAGAACACAGGACTGTTCTTTCCTGACCAGCAGATTACCATTGGTGATGCTGAAAAGCCAATAGCGATCCTAGGGCCCCGCCTACCACTTGCTCATGAAGCTGTACACCCAGGGGTGAAAGTAACTTAAAGGACTTACCGGTACACCAGAGTTCTGAGTGGGGGCGTGGCCTCAACCGGAAGAGGCGATTTAAAGGCCCCGGGGCTCTGGCTGGGAGCCCTGGGGCCTTTAAATCACCCCGCTGCCAAGGTGGCTGGGAGCCCCGGGGTTCAGGGGTGAATTAAAAGGCCCGGGGCTCCAGCCGCAGAGCTCCGGGCATTTTAAATCCCTGCTGGAGCCTAGCTACCAGAGCACTGGGGCTCCGGCAGCCGGGCTCAGGCGGGGATTTAAAGGGCCAGGTGCTCCGGCCACGGCAGGGAGCCCCCGCCCAAGCCCCGCTGCCAGAGCTCTGGCGGCACTTTAAAGGGCCCGGGGCTCCCCGCAGTGGCAGGAGCACCGGTCCTTTAAATCCCTGCCTGAGAGTGGACCGGACCGGCTTACTTTCACCTCTGCATACACCAGTCACCTTGACTTCACCAAGGAAAATTTAGCTACCAGCTCAGCAGGTACCAAATGACAGTTGAATGTGCTTTTGGTAGAATGAAAGCAGCTGGTGGTGTTTATCCACAAGATTGGATCTCAGCAAGAAAAATATCCCAATGGTTACAGCTGCCTGCTGTGTCCTGTGTAATATCTGTGAAGCAAAGGGGGGAAAGCTGGCACCAGGGCAGAGGTGGAGCAGTTATCTGCTGAGTTTGGACAGCCAGATACAAGGGCTACAAGAAAAGCTCAGTGCGGAACTATACGGCACAGGGAGGCTTTGAAAGAGCACTTTAACAGTGAGCCACAGAAATGCATTGTGGGGTACTGTGCTCTACCTGGCCCTGCAGTTTGGGGTCCTGTTAAAAAATTATGTCATGTGATGAAACCTCCAGAAATACGCCCAACCAAAATTGGTGACCCTACTCCACAGCAGTGTGCAGGGCGGTGAGGGGATCTATGGCAGGCAGCTCTTTGCAAAAGTGGCAGGTCTGTGGCTCTGCACCAGATAGACTGTTGGCCTCTCTGGCCTTCTGGTATGCCTGCCACAGTCCCTATGCTTTCACACGGCACTGCTACTGGTCCCTGTTATACCCCTTGTCCGGCATCCCCCATGCAATCTGTTCATAAATGTCCATGTGTCTATGGCTGATCTGTAGCTGTGCCAGCACTGCCTCTTCTTCCCACGGGGCCAGGAGATATCCAAGATCTCCTGTCTAATCTGAGCTGGCGAGAGTAGCCTGCATGGTCAGCTGGGCATTTTCACACAAGAGTGCAGAGTTGCTAGGTTGTGCTTGCCAAGATGGATGATCAGAAAAAGGCACTTCAAAAAATATGGGATTTTAAAGAGGAGGGCAGGATTCCAATTTCCCTGACACTTGGACAGTGAAGTTCACAACTGTGACCAGAGCGGTCACTGTCAGGCATTGTGGGATAGCTGCTAGAGGATTGTTAGGCTTGACATACATAACACAGTGTCTACATCTGTGCTGCACTGACCTCAGTACATTGACCATGACTTATCACCACTCGGTGAGGTGGCATTATTTTGTTGGCATTATGGAGAGTCCACATTAGAGCGGGACAAATTTAAGTGTAGACACATGCACAACTAGTTTGGATGCAAGGCGGCTTACATCAACCTAACTTCATCGAGTAGACCAGGATGTTTTACCATTAACATAGGCCAAAATATTCTCACACTCGTAGATCTGGTAAAGAGTGTAGCATTGCGGTGTATGGATGCATACATACATATACTACAGAAAACATGAAAAGATATTTTTCAACATGTGCACAAGGGTATGGTCAATCTCATAAAACCATCACCTTTCAAAGTATGATGAAAACGAGAAGTACACTGACTATAAAAATAACATTTTACCAATTTCATAAATATATTAATTACGTATTGTGAACCCAATATAATTAACCTCAGATCTATAGATTTTCCATTACTTGATTTGGTGAAATAGCTAACACATAAGTCATAAGCTCCACAGGGTTTACATACTTACCGTGTGTATTCAGGCACATCTTGCACCCCCTCTTCCACAAGTGTAAGGATCCCCGTGAAGAGTTCCATTGCACCCAGGGCTGAAGGACAATGGAGAAGGGGGGCTGAAGGTATGCAAGGATTCTGGCTGTGCCCTGAAAGGGAGACTCTGAGACTTGAAGCCTGCAATTAAGTTGTCAGAGTGTGTATGTATTTGCACACTTAATGGGACCATACCTGCACAAACTAGCCAGTAACTGGGCTCACAAATAGCTAGTTACACATTCAGCTGGATATTTGTCCATAAAAATATCCAGTTTTGCAGTTCTGGCATGCATTAACTAAGCATGCAATTGCAAGTGCATTTTTCTTCACGTAATTATTTACTCACTATTACCTGCACATGCCAAATGTAGAAAATAAGACTCGTAAGAACTATTTCAGAGTATATGTACATTGCCAGACCCTGTATTCATACTGGCACTGTCTGCTGGGCTCTTCTGCAGATTCCATTCCACCTCCCCCCCCCCCCCACTCTGTTTCTCTACAGTTAGCCACTTTTATTGGCAAGTCCCCTCGTGACTCAGGCATGTTCGATTGTGCCCTGAAGTTGCTCCTATCCATTTTTAGTGCACTAGAAGGATTGGGCCCTCAAAATATTCATATGAATGGAAGATTTTTTTAAAAAAGGCTTTATTTAACACAAGTTAAACATACTTTGCCTGCTGGCCAATGTGGAGCAGGTAAAAATGTATTAAAATTATTTAAGAAAACACATTCTGGAAAAAGAAAAGGAGTGCTTGTGGCACCTTAGAGACTAACAAATTTATTTGAGCATAAGCTTTCGTGAGCTACAGCTCACTTCATCGGATGCAGGCAGCAGAAAATACAGTGGGGAGATTTTATATACACAGAGAACATGAAACAATGGGTGTTACCATACACACTGTAACGATCACTTAAGGTGAGCTATTACTAGCGGAGGGGAGAGGGGGGACCTTTTGTAGTGATAATCAAGGTGGGCCATTTCCAGCAGTTAACAAGAACATATGAGGAACAGTAAGGGGGGAAAATAAACATGGGGAAATAGTTTTACTTTGTGTAATGACACATCCACTCCCAGTCTCTATTCAAGCCTAAGTTAATTGTATCCAGTTTGCAAACTAATTCCAATTCAGCAGTCTCTCATTGGAGTCTGTTTTTGAAGGTTTTTTGTTGAAGAATTGCCACTTTAAGGTCTGTAATCGAGTGACCAGAGAGACTGAAGTGTTCTCCGACTGGTTTTTGAATGTTCTAATTCTTGACGTCTGATTTGTGTCCACTTATTCTTTGACGTAGAGACTGTCCGGTTTGGCCAATGTACATGGCAGAGGGGCATTGCTGGCACATGATGGCTATATCACATTGGTAGATGTGCAGGTGAACGAGCCTCTGATAGTGTGGCTGATGTGATTAGGCCCTATGATGGTGTCCCCTGAATAAATATGTGGACACAGCTGGCAACGGGCTTTGTTGCAAGGATAGGTTCCTGGGTTAGTGGTTCTGTTGTGTGGTGTGTGGTTGCTGGTGAGTATTTGCTTCAGGTTGGGGGGCTGTCTGTAGGCAAGGACTGGCCTGTCTCCCAAGATCTGTGAGAGTGAGGGATCATCCTTCGGGATAGGTTGTAGATCCTTGATGATGCGCTGGAGAGGTTTTAGTTGGGGGCTGAAGGTGATGGCTAGTGGCGTTCTGTTATTTTCTTTGTTGGGCCTGTCCTGTAGTAGGTGACTTCTGGCTCTGTCAATCTGTTTCTTCCCTTCAGCAGGTGGGTATTATAGTTGTAAGAACACTTGATAGAGATCTTGTAGGTGTTTTTCTCTGTCTGAGGGGTTGGAGCAAATGCAGTTGTATCGTAGAGCTTGGCTGTAGACAATGGATCGTGTGGTGTGGTCAGGGTGAAAGCTGGAGGCATGTAGGTCGGAATAGTGATCAGTAGGTTTACGGTATAGGGTGGTGTTTATGTGAGCATCGCTTATTAGCACTGTAGTGTCCAGGAAGTGGATTTCTTGTGTGGACTGGTCCAAGCTGAGGTTGATGGTGGGATTGAAATTGTTGAAATCATGGTGGAATTCCTCAAGGGCTTCTTTTCCATGCGTCCAGATGATGAAGATGTCATCAATGTAGCGCAAGTAGAGTAGGGGCATTAGGGGACGAGAGCTGAGGAAGTGTTTTTCTAAGTCAGCCATAAAAATGTTGGCATACTGTGGGGCCAAGCGGGTACCTATAGCAGTGCCGCTGATTTGAAGGTATACTTTGTCCCCAAATGTGACGTAGTTATGGGTGAGGACAAAGTCACAAAGTTCAGCCACCAGGTTTGCTGTGACATTATCAGGGATACTGTTCCTGACGGTTTGTAGTCCATCTTTGTGTGGAATGTTGGTATAGAGGGCTTCCACACACATAGTGGCTAGGATGGTGTTTTCAGGAAGATCACCAGTGGATTGTAGTTTCCTCAGGAAGTCAATGGTGTCTCGAAGATAGCTGGGAGTGCTGGTAGCGTAGGGCCTAAGGAGGGAGTCTACATAGCCAGACAATCCTGCTGTCAGGGTGCCAATGCCTGAGATGATGGGGTGTCCAGGATTCCCAGGTTTACGGATCTTGGGTAGCAGATAGAATACCCCTGCTCGGAATTCTAGGGGTGTGTCTGTGTGGATTTGTTCTTATGCTTTTTCAGGGAGTTTCTTGAGCAGATGGTGTAGTTTCTTTTGGTAACCCTCAGTGGGATCAGAGGGTAATGGTGTGTAGAATGTGGTGCTGGAGAGCTGCCTAGCAGCCTCTTGTTAAATGAAAGCCTCTGAAACCTGACATTTTGGAAAGGATCCCAAAATACTGAACCTAGCTAAGTTAGAAGACATAGGCTTGGCATGCTTTGCCTAGTCCACACTGAACTTGGAGACATGTATAACTTCGGCTATCTATCACTGTTTGGGGGGTTTTATTTTGTTTTTTAAGCTCTCATTCAACACAGGTAATTTCTTAGGTCCCTAACCTGTGGATGTCTGTGTCTACACAAAGGCCGACTTGAAGTCATTTGGGCTGCTCACATGGTTCAGCTTGCAGAACCGGGGCCTTGGTGTGGGTGGCGACATATTCATTATAATTTTCTCCCCATTTGTTTCACCCATGATGGGCACAGTATCCCTGGCTACGCTGATCTTCTTGTGTAGCTGAGAAATGCGATTGTTTTAATGAAGGCCATTGTAAAGTGTGTTGTTTTAAAAAGAGCAACAGCTAAGGTTTTACAGGAAGCCTTTTGTCCGAGATGCCCTTATGGTAGCATTTTAGCAGTTCTTGTTTCTTCCTTCTCACATGTATAAGGAACAGCTCTTGCTAATAGCAATGACCATTTCTTTACCATCAACTAAAACTATCATTAGCTGGTTTAGCGAAGCAAATTAATAATTATTACTTGGAAAAAAGAGCCACAAATCATAATCAAATATGTCTCCTGAAGTTAAAAGCTAACTAAAGTGAAATGCCTACAACGTGGAGCTGGGTGTCTTTGCCAATGGGTAATGAACAATATTAAATTACAGGCGGCCACAGATACCTCATATGAAAAAAGACCCACTTCCAAGCAAGGTGAAGTCTTGTACAAGGAACTACTACTACCAACAACGCCTTTTCTATTAACTGATATTACTCCACCCCACCCCACCCCACGATCTACTATGTATCTGTTTCTGTCAGTTATTGCAAACTATGGGCCAGATTCTGTAAAACCATAACCCTAAATTTCTATAAATAAGTCTTTTTTTTGCCCCTCCCTCCCTGTTTCGTGGAAGTCATATGCTACTAACAGACTCCCTCTCGTTTAATAACAGTGTTATACAGTCATTCTAATGCATTCTCACATTTCCTGTTAGTGCTACTGTATTAGAACCCAATCCTGCAAATATTTAAGTATGCGAATAACTTTGCATACGTGAGAAGACCCACAGAATCTCAGGTACATTTGGAAAGCACAGAGTTGGGCTCCTATAACCTACATCAGGCTGCTCCTGAACCAATGGGATTTACTCACAATACACAAAATTACATAAATCTGTGCACGAGAAGGGCCTTAAATCAGATTACCTGGGAGTTAATGTGCATATCAGAATCAAGGGATGGTTTTCTTTTTAACTAAAGTCTCAAAATTGTAGAAAAAGCCTTTCCAACAAATTCTGCAATAGTTTCTGACAACTAACTTATCACTGCAATTTTTTTGTAGGAGAGGAAGGGCAATTTTTTTCTTAGTTACACCACAGTTAATCTAGAATTACTCCACTAAAGTTAATGGAGTTACTCTGGTTGGATTTATAACAGTGAAACTCTCAGTAGAATTTGCCCAAAGGTTCTGGATAGGTGCATAGACTTTCAGTGACTCATGAATGGAAGTCTGATTTGGGTCTTATGCCGCCTGCATTCCAGATGCAGCTAAATACATCCTGCAGATGTTTCTTACAAGCCATGATGCACTGCTGTCTATTCCCACTGTATGCTCCTCCATTAGATATTTTATTTCATTTCCTATTAAAGAACTAATAAGGGCTAATTTTTTTAGGCTTCAACTCATATACAAGACTTGTGCCAAGTCAGGCTATTGTAAAGAAAGAGTCTAGATGCATCTGTCTGTGTTCTGATATGAAATTAACAGAGAAAAGGAGACCTAGCCACATAAATGCTGCTACACTAATCTGTTGCATTTCATCACTTTCCCATCTTTTTCCCACAGTCCAATTTTAGAAGAAGTATTTTTAGTCCACTCGTATTTGATCTTTTTCCATGTTCAGAAATGAAAGGTTGGTCACAGCCCAGATTTGCTAATTTATTCCCAATTTTGATGTGCAAAGAGAAAAGTAAACGTAGGGTGTTTTTTTTTTAAATTGTTCGACACCAAATTTCTATCTTTATATATGAAAGTCTGAGAGAAATTCTCTCTTATCTATGTCTGATAATCAACGGTCATCGTGTTCTAATTAACAGCTTCCAGCCAAGCACTCTCCAGTATGGTCAGAATATTCTTTTTCTTAAAAAAGGTATTACCGTTTATAACCTGTCCTAAAATTATTCCTGGGACGCACTTAAATGGGAGAAGTCTGCTCCTGATTCAATGTAAACCTTTTTTCTACAAAAAGAAATAGGTGTTGACTATATTTGCTAGTAGATCTCTGTGGACTATTGAGCTGTCAGCACCACAGACTTTATTTTCATACATGTAATGTAGACTTACCTAGTACTTTTGCTAATAATGCTCTCTGGTGCTTTACATTGCACAACCTCAGAACACAGCATTATTTTCAGTCAGTCACCTCGACCCTGATGAACACAACTTCAATTTCTAGGTTTCTTGCCTTTGTTTCTGTGGGCTCTACATCAGTGAAAGAGTGTTCCTGTTATTATTCATTCAGATCAAGGTAGCACCCACAATGTGCCAGTCACTTTCCAAACATAGCAAAAGACACACACCCTGCACCAAAAATAGTCAGAAAAGGTTTAAAACCTGAACAATACTTTCCTTTGCTTTCCAGTTGAGCAGAAATTGGATAGTCACGGAAGTAAAACAAAATAATCTGCCAAGCACCCTCTCTCTCATCTTTCAAATCCTTTCACAAATCCACTTCCTCATGCAGTCCTTCTGACATTTTTATCATCAACAATTCTCACACCTCCCCTACTCCTGCTGAATCCAGTGGAGAGCAGCTTGAGACCCCTGAGCTATAGCACAAAGCTTTGCCTTTGTCACGTTTTAAAGAGTGTAAACTTGTTGCTGGACACCAGTTTTGATCTATACTTGTAAATTTACTAGGCTGACTGACATACTACTAAAATAGTAATAATCTTACATTACAGGGACGCTAAAGAACCCATCCCAATAAAGTATGCTAACAAAAACCGGAAAGCAGATATAATTTTGGGGTTTGAATTCATCTCTCTGGAGGTCTTTTGATATCTTCCAATTAATTACTCTCCATTAAGACAATTAAATTTAGTAACCTTGTAGTGTAGATATCAAAATTAAGATTCTGGAAAGATCACTGTCATCATAAGGTTCTTAAATCCATAGTCCCATTGCCTTTAAATTACATGCTTTGGAAAGAAATTTGGGACATTATTCCTGTACAAAAACACAAACTATTCTTTCACTTACAATGCCTGCAGCTTTGCTACTCAGCTGAAAAAGCGAGAGCTTTTCTGAGACTCTTCCATGGAATCATCTTTGTGTTCGTAACATCAGAATGAAATAATGGACCAATGGTTCACAATGGATGTTAAAAGTCCCATCAGCGGAGCTGCCTGGCTAAGATAGGCTAGTCCCTACTTGTTCTGACACTGCACTGCGCCCCAGAAATGGCCGCAGCAGGCCCGGCTTCTAGGTGGGGGGGCCATGGGGCTCTGCGCACTGCCCCCACCCCAAGCACTGGCTCTGCATGCCCATTGGCTGGTTCCCAGCCAATGGGAGCTGGGGGGGTTGTGCCTGCGGGCAAGAGCCGCGCGGAGCTGCTTGCGCGCCTCTGCCTAGGAGCCGGACCTGCGGCTAGCCGCTTCCAGGGAGCAGCATGCTCCGCGGTGCCAGGACAGGCAGGAAGCCTGCCTTAGCACCCCCGCTGCACCGCTGACCGAGAGCCGCCCAAGGTAAGCCTGTGCCCCAATCCCCTGCCCCAGCCCTGAGCTCCCCCAACCCGACGCTCCTTCCTGCCCTTGAACTCCTCACCCTGGCCCCACCCCTGAGCCTGCACCCCCAGCCCAGAGCTCTGACCCCCTCCCACACCCAACCTCCTGCCCCAGCCCTGAGCCCCTCCCACACCCCAAACCTCTCATCCCCAGCTCCATTGGGTCCCAGGCATCAACACTGAATCACAAGGACATGCTAGGCAGAGCATTAGGCAGCACAGGAGGCACACGCGTGTTATACGCATGTTATACATTTTCTTACTGTTTGCTCAGCAGGAGCAAAGCAGCTCAATGAACAGCTGGACTTCAGCCGAAGGAAAAAAATGCAGGTATCTGGGCCATATTTTTATTCTGCAAGTTACATTTTAATTGTTTGAAAAATAAAACAGACAAAAGTTTCCAAAGTTATTTCCAAATCATTTAAAATGTATGCCTCAAAAACTATCTGAAAATAATATTTAGAGATGTTGTACAACACCCCAAAGCAAAGTAACCCAGATGAAAGTTATCAAATTCCTAATATAAAGATAAAACAGGATGCCATCTTCGGCCTCAATCCTGCATGTCACATACAGGGCTATTCAATGCACAGCCTTTGTAGCTGCCGGCTTGCACTCTACTGCCAGTGGACAAGGAGGTCGTGTGATATGGAAATGGCTACTACACATGCTGCACTGTGTGGCACAGGGGCTGCTTATCCCCAGTGCCGGCTATTGCACGAGCAACAGTGAACTAGGCATAAAGGAGGAGAGTCCACAGCAAAGAGGAACTGATCTGCATGTCGGATTTCAAAATTGGCTGTTACATAACTTCACATTTTGCCAATAGCTTCACTGGGGTTCTACAGGTTGGCAGGACAGCAGAATGTACTGCCTTCAGTTAATTGATGGTTTACTTTTTAGAGGGATTTGTATTTGTTCTCTTTACATTTGTCAGACTGTACTTCTAGCACGGCTAAAGATTAACTAAATGTAAAAGCCAAAAACAACAAACACAACCTAGCAAAAAGTCCTCTGCATAAACTCAGCCCCAGTTCATGAGCTGGCTATTGGCATGACAAGCAATGCACGTTAGGAGAGTGTCCATCACCTCCTGCCTACTGGGCCTTCTCACAGCCCCGACATCTGGCTATTTTTATGTCCAGGATGGTGTGTGAGCTCAGAGCTTAGTACCAGGTTTTCTCTGCACACAGTAGTAATCCCACAGATTTTCTGAAATGCAGGAATGGGACCCAACAATGCTATCCATGTCGTACCTAGGAACTGAGGTTTAATTCCAGATTGAAATATTTTGATTTTTCTCTGGGTTTATATCACAACCATAATATTCTCAGAATACACTTTAATAACTCATTTTGAATTGCTTGGGGGTAATTTCTGAAAGCTCTTATGTTGCTCTACTTGTCTATGTGACTTCACCTGAACTGTCTGTGCGTTGGTAAAAACAGGAGGAGCTGCTGCATTACAGCTCACGCCTTTGAGTGATTTAATACTCTTATCTGTCCTCTGAAAGAAAAAAAAACTTGAAATTATACAACTGAACAGTACCTGACCACTTCACCCCAGGACACAGTAAAGCTGATTGTCTGGTTTCCTTGTTACTGACTGGGGTCTGACTCCACGTGCCAGCTTTCTTTAAAGTTAATTTTAGTGCTCATCAGAGGTGCTGGTTTGACAGTCCTGGAGAATGAGTATCACCTTTAGCCACGAATGGTACAAAACAGCAAGCAATGACAGTGCAAGCTAATCCAGATCATTCCAAGTCTAGAGTGAGGGGGCAATTCAGTCTCTATTCTCCGTCAGCATTTGGCCTCTCCGATGAGACTGTCACACAGGGCTGCTGCTGCTGGTTAACTACTGTGATGCTGGGATCTTTTTATAATATAGAAACAGGGCCGGTGCAACCACTAGGTGAACTAGGCGGTCGCCTAGGGCGCCAAGTGGTTGGGGGCGGTGGTGGAGCGGAGGTGAGCTGGGGCAGGGGGGGCATGGGGAGGGCCGCCTGCAGCAAGTAATGGGGGGGAAGGGTGGCACACAGGGGAACCACTCCCCGCCCCAGCTCACCTCTGCTCCGCCTCCTCCCCGGAGCACCGCCCCGCTCTGCTTCTCTCCCTCCCAGGCTTGCGTGCCAAACAGCTGATTGGTGCCGCAAGTCTGGGAGGCGGGAGAAGCGGCGGCGTGCTCGGGGAGGAGGCGGAGCAGAGGTGAGCTGGGGCGGGGAGCTGCTGCACGCGGCTCCCTGGGCCGAGGGCGGCGCAAGGTGGAAGTTTCGCCTAGGGCGTGAAACCTCCTTGCACCGGCTCTGTATAGAAACCTATCTACTAGGAACTGGACTGAGACTACTGAATCATTAACATGCAATAAAGACAACGAGGAGTCCTTGTGGCACCTTAGGGACTAAAGGCTACTATACACAGTCATTACATGCGCCAGATTTGACCCAGAGGTGGAAGGCTCCTATTCCATTACCAATCACCTGCCCTTTCAGCCCCAACTACAGAAAGGCTTTCTCAGGGTCTTATGTAAGTAATGTATACAGACACACAGAACGGTAGTAACTTCATTCTCCTATTTTGCTCTGGCTCCTAAACTGATATGCGAGAGTTTACTGCTTTAGTTCTAAATTAACTTAAACCAAATTGTAAGTTCAGAAACATATATAGTGATCAACACACATCCTCCCTAGAGGTGAAGGGTAATTTCCTAAGTGATAATTTGGTTTCTCAGAGTCCTCCTATGTTAGCCAAGTGGGTGGGCCTACCTATCTCCTTTTACCAGCAGGTAGAGATTGGACCAAAAAATACAAATAAAAATAAAAAAAAGGTTTGATAATATCAATCCATTACACAGGGGATTGTTGACTACATCAGTTCAGTTGAACACTTCCTATCAAGTGTTCCATCCAGACTTGTTGCTTCATATCCAAGAAGTGCTGGACTGTGTGCTGATGGAAACCCTCTGGAAATCATACTAAAGTTAGCCAGGAGAGGATCCCCTTCTGTGTTCTGGCTCAGGTTTCTCATCTTTTAAATAAAGGTTAAAATCACCTTTTAGAAGAGAGTCTTATGTCTTCTATTAATTAGTCAGGCCTTAGTTCCTCTTCAGACAGGATCTCTCTTCCTTGGGGATAGGGGGGAAAAGACCCACTTCCATGGGGAAAAGGGCTTGGGCAGAAGAAGCCTGCTAGAGTGAGGGCTTGTCTATACTGGCACATAAAAGCACTGCCGAACGTGGCTGTGTAGTCACGGCAGAGCGCTGAGAGAGCTGTCCCAGCACTCTAAAAAACCCATCTCCACCAGGGGCGTAGCTCCCAGCAATGGTGCACTGTCTACACTGGCGCTTTACAGCGCTGAAACTTGCTGCGCTCAGAGGGGTGTTTTTTCACACCCAAATGATACAGTTGCAGCACAATAAAGTGGCAGTGTAGACAAGCCCTCAGTGTCTTCATATGATGGGCTGCACTCCAACCAGACTTCCACAGTCCTGGGCTTTTCTGACATTTCAACGGCTGTGCAGCATAACAACAAAATAAAATGGCTGCCACAGAAAAAGCTTAGGGCTATCACTACTTGGTGGGTCCAAATATTTTTCCCCCCTACCATGGAACCAATTTCTTTAGGCTACCACTAGGATCCCCAGAGATGCAGGAGCACCTTCTGATAGGGTTGCCAATTTTGGTTGGATATATTCCTGGAGGTTTCATCACATGACAATCTTTAATTAAAGATTAATTTTTAATTTCTGGAGACTCCAAGGCAATCCTGGAGGGCTGGCAACCCTACCTTCTAATCTCTGTTGTGTGGAATTGGTACTCAACATTGCACCTACCTACAGAAAAACAGCTTCATCTTACAGCTTACTATCATGGGAAAGAGATCAAACTCCCCCTTCCCCAGCACACCCATAGCACTGTTTCTGCTCAAGAAAGAGGGATAAACTGCAATACAGGATTCACAGGAAGATCACTATATCTCCCAACCACTGCAGAATCAGGAAGGAGAAACCACTAAAGCCAAAATGAAGACAATACAAAGATAAACTTAAATTAATTTTAAAATGTAGCCTAATTCTCTGAGTCTTAACCTGTAACAGCTGCTCAAAGCAGCAGCCAGCAGAGAGGTCTATCCATATCATCAGAGCAGGGAACAGTTAGTTGAGCAGAAGGAGCCAGTAAGACCCTGTTCTAGGGGGAAGAAAGCTTTCCCCACTCCCACTTCCCCCCCCCCCCACCTTCTTTTTGTTGTTGCTGCTATTTCCACCTGGAGGAATTCTTGTGCCATCATGACAGGCCTTTGGAGAAAAATGATTTTGGAGGAAATAAAGACTATTTTTCCAAGCACATAATTTTTTTGAAGCGTCAAACCTCCACTTCCTCAAATTTCCATTTTACAAATGGAAATTAAAACATGGCCCCAGTTGTCAAAACATGCATTTACCATAAAAAGACCGGTTAGTAGCTGCAAGGTTCTCTCTATATGAATTATATTGCCTTATGAGCAATTTGGATATCAGGCTAAAGAACTGTAAAGTGTAGCTGAATATCTCCTGACATATGAAATCTGAATGAAGTAAGTACTTTCTAATTCAATGAATGACAACCTTGGAGCAAAGTGATACGCTTATTATAACGCACCTATGATGCTATCTTTCTCTTAATAAAAATAAACCACCACAAGCTAATTTCTACCCTGAATGAAATCGTATGTCTATTGGTAGCACATGAATTCACCGACAATTCTGAAAGTATGGACAACTGGACTTTGAAGAGTTAGAGATAATGAATCTATGTGCTGCCTAGGTCGGACATAATGTCTAGATCAGTGGTTCCCAAACTTATTCCGTCACTTGTGCAGGGAAAGCCCCTGGCGGGCCGGGCCGGTTTGTTTACCTGCCGCGTCCGCAGGTTCGGCCGATCGCGGCTCCCAGTGGCCACGGTTCGCTGCTCCAGGCCAATGGGAGCTGCGGGAAGCGGTGCGGGGATTGGCTGCCACTTCCAACAGCTCCCATTGGCCTGGAGCAGAGAACCGCGGCCACTGGGAGCTGCGATTGGCCGAACCTGCGGACGTGGCAAGTAAACAAACCGGCCCGGCCCGCCAGGCGCTGTCCCTGCACAAGCGGCGGTACAAGTTTGGGAACCACTGGTCTAGATAAATCTCACACACACATGCAGAGAAGAGATACAACGTTCTTCCTTCAGCTCCAGAAACACCGGCCTCTGCCACCTGAGCTAGAGGAGATCTCCCTCTAGCTAGCAATAGTAAATGCTTCATCCTCTTCCATTGGGCCAAGCACCAGATGGTGACACGATCTCAAACACACATAACGAAGCAGTACATTGCAATAGTCACTCAAAAATCTAATTTTACCTAGATTTGCCATAATGTCTTGGATTTGACCTATGGCTTTTAGACTGAAAGCTCTCTAGCACATGGACGGTGTCTCCCCTACATTCTGTACAGACCCAGACACAGAGTTTACACTCAACAATAAATAAGTAAGTAAGTAAGTAGGCATGGGTTAATAATAATCTCCATAGAATATATCTGAAATCTAAGCAATGAACCCACATTTTTGTAGATTTGCTAGGAGGATTCTCACCAGTTGTTTCTACAAGTGCTGGATTCTGCCCAGAACAAGTGGCTTTCAGAGAATTTCCTTATTAATTTGTTTTAAATGCTGCCACAAACACTCACTTTTGTTGTCTCCTTAGGGCAGAATTTCACTCCCTGATTCCCTCCAGTTCTTTTTTTCTTTCACGTAGCATTTCCCAAAGATGAACCAGATTAGGCTAAATGACCTCTTTTTTATAAAAACAAATATTCATCGGATAACAAAAATACGTGATTGATTTATGTTGGTATTTACAAAGCAACAACAAACAGAACAAAAATAATACACGTAACAAACAGCAATCAACAGCAAAGAAACAAAATAAACAAACTGCACCTTAACAGCATCACAACACACATGGTCCTCAATTATCCACCATTTACAAAAAGGAAAAGGTGTCTTTTGTGACACAGAATATCCAAGCAGTCCTCAGACCTTAAACTTTCCTGTAAGGTGCTTTTGAAACACTGGAGATTACAGGAATTATGGGAAACAAAAACGTTTCATTCTCCTTTAGAGCTCACGCCATGAGTTGAAGGCCAAACCCAAACTTCTCTGACTGAAGTCAACCATCAACTGAAGTCTGTCCCAGTCACCACCGTCCCCATTCTAGAACTCTCCTAACTCAAGAGGATAGGGCTTGGGACAAGAGTGGTAATGTATATGATTTAAATTCACTCAAACTGAATACAACTATTCCTTGGACAGGTAGCTCAACATACTTAAAATAAGCACATAACCATTTCTTTCCTCCTGCCACCACTTCCATTCAGACTAAATAGTACTGACCATTGTTATATGTCACGTTACCCAAGGAATCCTTTATTGGAATTACAGTAATAGGCATGTTCAGCTAATCAAGTATTACTAGCCCAGTATCCCTTAGTGTATAGTATATCATTACATGATCCCCAGAAAATACTTATAACTGAAATACAGAACATACTGTGAATGGCCAGGAAAGTAGAGGGGAACAGTTTATTTGCAGGTGTTAATAGGACACCCTTTAAATCGGTTCTGAGTACCCCCTGGAAATCATACAATTGTATTAGAAAACAGTTTGAGAAATGCATATGTAAAGCTAGGGGTTTCCAAGAATATTAAAAACATATAGTTTAAACATCATACAATCGTTTAACTTCATTGTCTGAAATACAGTAACTTATGTATAAAAAGTCCAACAAGCTTCAGTAAAGGACTCTTGCAAAAATTGTCAAGCTTGGGTGCATAACAGTACGCAATCTAAATCCAGGGCCTGATCTTCTGAAGTGCTGAGCACCCACAACATCCATTAAAGTATAAAGCTTATTCTGCTGATGGCAAGGTATGATTGTTACTATCACTTATCACCTTATGAAATCTGTAACAAACCTCTTGGACATCTTGGCTTTTGAGCAGCTTACAGCAACAGCAAAGATAAAACTCAGCTCCTCATCCCCTAAAAATAAGAGATATTACTGCCTGAGTTAAAAGGAACAATCTCTTTTAGCTTTTTAAGCAGTATAGCGCTGAAGGTGCACAGGTGGGCCGTTCTCAGTCAATCCATTAAGAGAGCAATGATACACACAGGCAGTAGACAGTACAATTACAAGCTACTTCAAACGTGGTTCACCTGCTGAATATCATTAATGGGTTTGGCAAAAACAGAATACCCATCATCAATTTCTCTCTTCCACCTCCAGCTGGAAATCCAAACCTTGTGTAGATTGTACGTATCAGCTCTGGTTGTACAGACAAAGAAGAAAGTAGTGGAATGTTTGTTCTAATAATGATAATGGGTAACGCATCAAAGGGGAGGGAACCCCATAATTTAAGAAATTTTAGAAATGTATAAGTGGGTTTTGGCATAAAGCACTTGAAAAATACATACATGTATTTGTTATAATATATCAGAGGTGATGTAAAGATTTAATCTACTGCTATCAAACTGATAAGTGCATAAAAGCAGCACTTGCAACATACAGTAAATCACACACTGTAAATCCAGTGGTGGATTTAGAGTTAGTGGGGCCCCGTGCACAGCTTCATGTTCGGGGGCCCTCCCTGGGGACCCAACCAAGAAAAAGAACATTCTCTCTTATCTCCCTCCTGTTTTTCACTTTTTTTCTTCATCCGCCTCCTATATTATAAGTAACAGGAAGCAAACAAAAATAAAGTGAGGTACCTTGATTCGGAGAGGGCTTTGGGCTTTGGGAGGGAGTTTGGGTGCAGTCTCTGGGGTGGAGCAGGGGGTTGAGGTGTGGGAGAGGTGTGGGCTCTGGGTTGGGGTGTGGAAAAGGGTGAGGGCTCTGGGAGGAAGTTTGGGTGCAGGGTGTGGGCTCTGGGCTGGGGCAGGGGGTTGGTGTGCGGGAGGAGTCAGGGGGTGGCGCTTACCACGGGCAGCGCGGCTCCCAAAGCGACCGGCATACCCCTCTGGCAGCGGCTCTGGGTGGGGGGCAGGGTGTGTCTGTGCACCGCTGCCCACAGGTGTCGCCCCCACTGGCCACATGCCTGGCCAATGGGAGCTGCGGAGTTGGCACTCAGGACAGCGGCACCGCGCAGAGACACAAGACATCCTCCCCCCGCCGGGGCCGCAGGGACATGCTGGCCGCTTCCGGGAGTGGCACGGTACGGAGGGAGAGAGGGAGGGAGGCAGCGCAGGCAGAGAGCCGCCTTAGCCCTACTACTGGCACATCTCTGTGTGCCCCTTAGGGGGAGGGAGGCAGCGGGCCTCCGTGCACTGCCTGGGCTGGGGGCAGCACATGGAGCCGCCTCCCCCCCAACCAGGGGCATGCAGAGATGTGCCAGTAGCCAGCCACTTCCGGGAGCAGTGTGGAGCCACCGGCCACAAAATGCAGGCAGCCTGCCTGCCTGAGCCCTGCTGTGCCACCCGCCAGGACTCGGGGGCAGGCTGTCACAGGAGATTTGTCCTGTATTTTGGGGGCTCCCGGCCACCGCACTGTTTGTTTCATGATAAATCCACCTCTGCTGAAATCTACATCAGGCAAACTCATGCTCTTAACTGTTACCATAAATATGTGAACGTATACTATATACAGACATGGCAAAGTTTTTTCTATATGGGGGAAAATACAAAGTTGTAGTGCAGTGTGGGGGAGCGTGGTGTGTATTGTTCACGTTTGTATGCTGAAAATCCAAGGGAGTTTGTTGCAGAGGTCAGGCACCTGTGAGTGAATTTGGTAGTGTAACATTTCTGTGCTAAGGCATGAAAATTAAGTTTGCCTTAAATGGTGATTTCCTTAATTTTTAGTGATTATGTTAGTGAGACTTGCACTCAAGCTACCCTGATTCTGAAGTTTTCTTTGGTGGAGGAGAAGGATATATGTGTATGTATAAAATTACATTCATAAAACAATCTTAGAAGGATGTTGAGGTTGCAAAGTCAAGCAATCAAAAGTTAGGAAAAACCAGCATTAAGGTTACCCATGCAACCTTAATTCATCCCCCCTGTGTATATGCACCATTATATAGTCTTTCATTACTTCATCACATACAATTCCAGGCTCTGCAGGAGAGTACATTCTAGTAGTTATGGACTGTTCTACCTCTGTGCCCCCTACCTGTCTCTATCCCCCTCTGCTCCTAACTCCCAGACTCAGTCCTGTTCCCCTCTGCTCCTAGTATTCACCCCAAACCTGGCTCCTATCCACCCTCACTCTGCTCCTATCCATCACCTCCAATCCAACTCCTGTCACCCCTCCCCCACCCTCCATCTCTCTCTGCTTCCTGCCAGCTCCTGTCCCACCTTTTCTCTCTGCTCCTATCCACTCTCCAGATCCTGCTACTCATCTCCTCATCCACCAATTCCTCACCTGTCTACAAGCCAGCATGGCTGCTTCCTCAGTCTCCTTCACACTGCCTGGCACCAGCAGGGAGACAAATGAGAGTACAGGCGAGACATTCCCCCGCTCTTAGTTCTGGTGCCCAGAGCCATTGCAGCCTCTGGGAGCTGTGAGGAGCAACTGCAGGGAAAGTCCTGCTCAGGCTCTGCACCCCAGGCCTGAAGCAAGCTCATTCACTCTGTGGGAATAGTGCATGTGCAGTTCAATCAGCACTTAGCAGCTGAAAGGGGATGGAGCATGCTCAGTGCAGAGAGACTCCTTAGAGTAGCTGCCAAACTCTAACAAGTCACTACTGAGCATGTGCAAACTGAAATTTTTCAAAAGCTCATAACGTGGCCAAATTTTGATGAATGTTCAGAGGGATGACAAAAGGAATACCCCACCCCACATGCCATCTTTCAAGCCCTTGCTCCAAAGTATGGTTATGCCAGAGCTTCTCATTGACATGGCTGTAAGAATTTTTTACCATGGGCAAAAACATATATTTTCCCCTGATTTCATTCTCAGAAAACAGCTGAATCATGTTATTTGAAAGTTTCCCAAAAGATTCAGCCTGAGGCAGCCAGCAGGCATGGAAAAACTCAGCCCAAACCATTAAAATTTGGTAAAGTGATAAGCAACTGAAAACAGGATCTTAAAAAGCATGAAGCAACCTCAACTACAAGCAGTGCCACCAGCTCCATCTATAACAGGGGTGGCCAACCTGTGGCTCCGGAGCCACACGCAGCTCTTCAGAAGTTAAAATGCGGCTCCTTGTATAGGCACCGACTCCAGGGCTGGAGCTACAGGTGCCAACTTTCCAGTGTGCTGGGGGGTGCTCACTGCTCAACCCCTGGCTCTGCCCCTACTCCACCCCCTCCTGCCCTTGCTCCTGAGCCTGCTATGCCCTCGCTTCTCCCCCTCCGAGCCTCCTGCACGCCACGAAACAGCTGATCAGGAGGTGCTGGGAGGGATGGGGAGGTGCTGATTGGCGGGGCTGCCGTTGGGCGGGAGGCACTGGGAGCGGGGTGGGGGGAAGCTAATGGGGGGCTGCTGACATATTACTGGGGCTCTTTGGCAATGTACACGGTAAATTCTGTCTCCTTCTCAGGCTCAGGTTTGCCACCCCTGATCTATAATTACACACATACATATATATATATACACACACACACACACACACACTACTTATAGTGATGGTATCCAGATGATAAATTACAGAATCTTGTGATAAACGACACTGACGATCTCACCTGCACTTGGCCCACTAATCCATTTCCACTGGAACTACTATTCACTCTATACCTTTAAGCACCTTCTTGCAGTCCCTCCTTTTAAAAAATAAATCAACAAAACACCAGCAATAAAAGTGTTTTCTGCTTTCCCACCAAACGTGGAATTTCTCCAAAAACTCTCTACTGGTCTGAGGTGTAAGATGAATAATATTCAGACCTTGTCCAGTAATAGATTTAAGATCTGAGATCTTGCTATCCATCACTATGAGAAATGGGAGTTTTGTACAACTAGGCTAGTGAGAATATGCAACATGATTGTGTATAGAAAAGATGTTTTAGATAATTTTAGAGGTTTCTAAAGTGTATTAGTTATCATTTTTCTCCCTCAGAGCCCTGTACAGTTCAACTCATAACTAAGATAGCCTGACTTTACAGTTAGAGGGCATATGAAAAACAGTCCCAATTTAAAAAAATATATTAAAAACACCCTTAAAAGATTTAATATAAAAAACAATGTGGAATATACATAAGGCATTATGATGGGCTACGGTACATATGTTTTACTGGCACTTATACGACATGGTTGGCATAACTCATTCATGGTAACGGTGGCCAGCCCAAATTCATAATGATAAAACCTATATGCCACACCATCCCACCATATGTCCCTCGTTCATATCAGATATTTCATGGATTTTAATAGTAGATAAATCTGACACTAAAACAATGCCCCTTCAAGTAAACTAGGGTGATCTGATGTGTCAGAAACAATGGTATTGCTAATACTAGAGTTTCTTTGCTGAGCTTGTAAGTGATTCTAAAAATCAGAGAGTGTAACATAATCCTCCAACCCTGACAAACACTAACTTGTTTGGTTTAACTAATGCCAAGTATTATTGATCATCATTCAAATGACCATTTTGCATGAAATCCATTGAGGGAATCATAATTTACTTCTTCAGTATCAGCGGTCCCATGAGGAAACAAAGTTAACACAAGATGCCCTCTAAGAATACTTTTAAATAATTCTTATGCTGGCTGTCCAGAACACATCTCGCACATAAAACTGGACTGGGCTGTTCTTCAACAGTATTCAAATTACACCAGAGACAGGGAGCTACTGAAGGAGCAGCTCCAGCAGTTTAACTGATGGGAGATAAGGCAAAATGAAAAGGCCCAAACCCAACTCTAGAAGCTGAATTCAACACTGTCCTCTGGTCTATTCAACAACTCCAAGGCACTGCATCCAAGGGATGGTGACAGAAAGCCTTTTCTTAATTATTGTAGCTGTTTTGAATTCCATGTAAAATAATGCATCAGTATGACTGCATTTGGGTAGCTGAGAGAATACTTTTGAACCCATTTAGTGACAAAAAGCTGTCATTTTTCTTTTCTCTCTCTCTCTTTTTTAAACATCACAGAGTACTGCATACTAAGTTTATCAGATTCACAGAAAGACAGACAGAGAACAGAAAAATATGAATGCAACTTATTTTTTCACAGGAGGAGCAGGGTTGGCCAACATGACAATGATCTACACTCTGACCAATGTGTTGTTCTCCCCAGCCATCCTCACATCTCAGATCATTATTCGGGTCCCTCCTCCCTCTCACAGATACCTACATCAGTACCCCCAGGAGGTCCGACTGCTGAGACTGACAGTGACAAAATCTACCTCACTCTGCCCAGCTGTCTACATAAAACTGTCTAAATATTTAACTGCCAAGTTAAATTCCCCCAGGTAGGTCCATCTCACCTAACCACCAAAGGAGGTCCCCAAAGACTTATCTTTATTTCCAGGTTTTTGCTAGGGTTGGTAATAGGGCGGCTGAAAAGCAGGGTGACAGAGATACTCAGATGGATAGCATGTTAGGGGGTTGGAAAGAAGTTGTCTTATTGAGCTATTCCGACGGAGTATTGTTTTGGTGCCTATATGTTAGATTTCAGAGTAGCAGCCGTGTTAGTCTGTATTCGCAAAAAGAAAAGGAGTACTTGTGGCACCTTAGAGACTAACAAATTTTGAAGTTGATAGATTTCCACTCCATTTGTTAGTCTCTAAGGTGCCACAAGTACTCCTGTTCTTTATATGTTAGAATACTGTTGTTATCTATTCTGTAATATGTCTAGATGCACAGATATTACAGCCAAATAAGATTGGTAAGCAAATATGCTTACATCAATAAATTGAAATGACATGAACTTTATGGTAAAAAGGAGGGAAAAACAAGCTAACCACAACTGGGGGAATAGTTCATTCCCAGTTCAAACTGTGTAGTATTTTGACTAACAACAGGACAGAATATTCCTCATACTCAAAGGCCCAAGGCAACTTAAAAAGCAGAATACACTCCACATTCCACCTTTGGCTGTAGCTAGAGAATCACATGGATTTTTAACACAATAATGGCTGAGGCTGGGGAAACCTTTTAATGCCGCTAGTCAAATCTATTTTGTTTTTGCTGCTCTGCTTTCACAAGCACTCCCATTATCCATTATCACTCCCCACTGCAGGCATTTCCCACAACAGAAATATTATTAAGGGGGGAAAAAAAGAACACCAAAGATCAGATAATGAAGAAAACATCTCAGGGACAGCACGACACAGATCCTCTTGTACCTATGGCCTGCTACACACAATGAATTCGTGCATCCTAGCATTTGTTAAGAATTCGTCAGATTATGATTTGCTCAGCATTTGTGCTGTAATCCTTTCCAGAGACAATGCACTTACCCTCTTGCCCCTGGTACTTCTTGTTCCCCCTTTTCTCACACCACTTTTCTTTCCTGAAACAGCCTCAAACATGATCACCTCTCCCTCCCAATTCACCGCACAGATATACTGGAAAAAGTTGGGAACAAATCAAATGGGAGAGAGAAGCATAATAACTATTTCAAAGAATCCCCCTCACCACTTCTCTTTTCAAAACGGTGTGAAAACTGCATAAGGAAAAAGTGAGCATTACACCAAAGTCAATACCTTTATTCCTCAAATACAGCACTCTAGTTAAGCAAACTTGAACTTTTAGTAAGAGGTACCAACTAACTCCCCCAAGGTGATGACTGGTGAAACACTGTAAATTGAATCCTCTCAGATGGGTTTGTGAAGCTGCGACAATCTGAATGATAAATGAATATTCAGCCTACCAAACCGGTAACACAATGATTCCTGCCATCAAAGAAGGAATGAACATCACATACTAACAGCAGCATGCCTATCCACACACCTGGTGGAACCAAATCAAACATATTTCCCAATGCACAGACTCCAAGCTGAGCCAACCAATTTACCTTAATAGAAGGAGCTAGGGATTATTTTGAACCATTACTTCAAATCCAATCACGGATTACACGCCAGAAATGCTTCAGCCAATTTGGAGCTCAAACAATGTGGCTGTCACTCAGTTACAGAAGTCTGCACTTCAAAGTTACCATTACGTGAGTCAATGCAAATTAAAAATATATGTTATGGCTACAGATGCAAATTGCCAAAACAAACTTTTCAAATGGGATTATTTAAATTTGTGACAGTTTCCCCAACAGCCTCAATCATGTATCTGGATCGGAACACAGTGAAATCAGAACCCAGAATCACAGCCACCCACTTCACTGATAAATATAAACTACTTTGGAAATTCACTGTTAAAATTTAAATTTTGTTTTCTGCTGTTCAGCCACAATTATTCCTAGCTAAATTACTTTTTAAAAGGTCATTGTCTTAAACAAACACTAGAGAATAGTGAGGACAACACTGCATGAAAAGAAGTAGTATAGAAATGTTACAATTCCTCTCCTGAGTTAGGTGCTGATTTGCACACAAAGATGTAAGGAAATACGTTAAGTGATTAAAGACACACACCTGCAATGCCTTTTCTAGCCAGTCATCTGCCATAAGCACCTCCCTTTTTCCTGTAGATTACACATTGGAAGAAAGTGCTAAAATACCACAATGGATTAGAAATGTGAACCAAAGGAAAAGAGAAAAGAAGTTAGGGGAGCACAAAATGGACCTATATATGTTAGCTCTTTGGTGTTAAATGATAAATCCCAAGGCTCATATAATGTAAGGGCCCAATCTAGTAGTTCTTACTCAAAGAAAATTCTGAAATCAGTTGCTTAATGGACGTATGATCAGGCACTAAATATTCCCAAGCTACGAAAAAAAAAGAACAAAAAGATGACAAGCTACAGAATCTTAATTGTAGGGTTTAAGGGACTGATTTGTTTGTTTGTTTTAATCTGAAGCCTGGAGGAAAATGAAGCTATGATCATTTTATAAACCCTGAAATATTCCAGCCTGGCAGCTGCTTGGAACACCAGAAGAGGAGCCTGAAGTCTGGAAGTAGGAGGAGTGAGTCTCCCATACCCCAACAGCAACTCCTTCAGCCAATTTTAGAGCAACACTGACAGACTCTGACAGTAATTTAGTTCAGTCCTCCACTGCCAAAAAGATGGAGGCTGTGATACAGGGCAATTAAAGCAGATGGGGTGTGATCCACAAAGATATGCAGGTTTAGGCCTAAGTCCTGTTTTTAGGCGCCGCTGTGATCCATAGAACAGCTGGCCACCTGCCACCTAAATTCACTCAGCACCTAAGTTTTTGTCTCTGGGCATATGCTCAGCAGCCTCATGTTATGCATCTGGGCGCCCATCTCCCGTCTAAGCATGTGCACTGCTACCTCACAATAGGCATCCGGAGGCCTATTTCTCACCTAAACCCCAAACTGGGGAAGACAGGCATTCAGCCACCTACGCTGCTAGTCGCATGAGGGAGCCTGATCCAGTAGGTGTGCTCAGAGGCGATCTACTAGATGGGACCCCTCAGACAGGTTCAGGGGACAAGGACGTGCTCCTTTATAACCTTTAGCCTTGTGGACAGGGTACTTACCCAGGATGTGGGAGATTTAGGCTATTCTGACTGAAGCTATTCCGGGAGATTTTCCCCCCCAACATGATGTAATGTTGTTTTCTTAAAATATCCTACAAAATCTCCCAGAGTGCTTTCAATTGTCACCAGGAGATCAGTGCCAATTCCGGGAGACTCCAAGCCAATTCTAGAGGGTTGGCAACCCTAGGGAGATTCCCAGTTCAAGCCCCCCTTTTCCTTAGGGGATAAAGGGATTTGAACAGGCATCAGCCACCTCCCAGATGAATGCCCTAATTACTAAAATATGGAATATGCTGATGTGAATCTCCCTCAATCTCTCCTATTAGTTGTTTCACTTTAATTGAATAATGAAATATTAATTGGGACAATGAACAAGTTAGAATGACTCTCTAGCCTAGTGGTTCGGTCACTCGCCTCAGAGGGGGAAAATCCTTTCTCTCCCTTTGGATCAGGGGGCTTGAACCAGGGGGTCTCCCACATCCTGAGTGAGTACCCTATCCACTAGGCTACAGGTTATAAGGGAGGTCCCCTGGCCACCCCCCCATTTCGTTTCAGACTATATACGCAACTTAGGCAGCTGAGAGCCGATCTTCCCCCAGTTCATGGATCACTAGCACAGATAGGCACCTCCCCGCAGCCCAAACTTAGGTGCCTATCTCCATGGGAGGGCAAGGCTTAGGATCTCCCATTGGCTAGTTTAGGCAGCTTCCCACCAGCTTTGCTGGGTTTGTGAATCCCATTCCTAGGCACCTATCCTCTCCATTGGTTGTACAGAAGTCTAGGCACCTAACTCAGTCTCTGTGGACTACAGAGTTGTTCCTGTGATAAGTTAGGTACCACAATGCTGAGCATTGCAACACAGGGATGGGGAATACCCTCCTACCCTTGAGGAAAACAGTCTTGAAAAATTACATTTTACAGGAAAAGTAGGACATATTCTGCACATTCCAAATGTTAAAAAAAACCAAGTTCCGTTATTTTTAAAGTCATATGCTAAAACTTCCCTTTTACTCTGTGTGTTCTGGGGTTGTATGGAAAATACTAAAGGCAGACAGCAAAGGCCAGGTCTGCTATCACCAGTTTAGCAGCATCAGTGTAAATGCTCAGGGGGACCAAATTGTAAACAGAAGGTTCTCATAGTTGGACCCATTTTTATCACCATGTCAATTAAACCTGCTGAGACACTCCTATACCCATGTCAATCTACATTTTATGTGATGCAGTAAAGTGAATATAAAAGGGGGCAATCTTAAAGGGAAACTATATCTTGTTTGTTCAGCCCAAGACTTTAAAACTTCAGAAGGTAAAAAATGTATGATATTTTTAAGCTTTCAATTACATTTGGCAGTTCTGAGGCTATTGATGTTGGTGGCTGATGTGATGTCATCTCTGACATGAGCAGTGTAAGGACCCTGAGGGAGCGATCATAAACCACTTCCTAAAACAGTTTAACATTAGCAAAATAGAATGAAAAACTGGTATACCTAATATTAAAATATTAAACATTTTGTGTTATTTGTTCTTAGATTGTTAAGCAGTTATTAAAACAGGTGGGACTCTACAGTCTCTTGCTAGTCCAACAAATAGCATCCAGCAAGAAGTATGCAACCAACACCAAGTTTAGAAATACATGTATTCATGGTGAAAAATAATTAGTATCTTACAGACTTTTATGTCACCTTCAAAAAAAAATGAGAGCCACAGTAAGTGTTCAATGATACATTTTTAGTTATTTAGATGCTCATATCTGAATGCCTCTGAGTGCTTTAACTAAAAAGAATAGTCAAATGGAAACATACCCCAAGGCTGAAACAACACAAGTGCCATCATCAACATATTTAAAGGACTGTACATACACAGACACAACCAAACAGAAAAGGAAATGAAAATAATCGTTAATCCTTAACCAAAATAATGGCACAGGGAGCCTCACTATTCACCAGCGTGTATGTGACTGGCCCAATGTCACACAGAGAGTTTAGTGGCAGAGCCACAAGGATCCATTTTTCCTTTCAGGACCTATGTTTAGAGAAGTGTACTGGCCCTAACAGTATTTGTGGTGGTTCACCAAAAATGGGTCTAGATCATAAAATATCAGACACCAAGATAATTTGATACAGTATCATCTTGTGTGTCTCCCACCATGTCAGTTAGCACAAGATTTCAGCAGCTGATATCTTATGAACTGTCAAAGAATTAAACACAGATGATTTAGCTTAGCCCATTTAAAAACTGGGTTTCAACCTTGCAGAAGGCAAACAACTACAGCACTGGTTTCTAGCTCTAGTGATCTTTGGGATATAGAAGCAACTGCTAAAATAATTTTGGAACTGAAGTGAGTGTTACGGAAGCAAGAGAGTAATCACAATGATATGATGTTATGATTCACTATCTAAACAAACAAGGGCTAGAAACAAATACCTGTATAGCACTGAAGAGCTGAAATTCTCAAATTCCCATTGAATATATGGCATGCTTCTCATCTTGATGGTTTGCTAAATCTTAGACTTGAAATCTGTTACTGGTCAGTCAGTGCTTTTTGGCTGTGGCCCAGGACTGGATATATCAAGTCTCACACCTCAAAGCAGTACAATTTATTAATCCTGCTCTGTAGGGAATGAAAGTCAGGAGTTCCTGGCTCTCGGACCTGTGCTTGAACCACTAGACCAAAGCATCTCTCTCATATAAATCACACCTATTAAAGCATAGATAACAAAATGTTATACTACATATGCTCAAATCTTAGGGTGTTGGCTACACTGCAAAAGAAAGGTGTGACTGTAGGATGGATAGGCATACCCATGCTAGCTTTGATCTAGTTTTGATCTAGCTAGCACAGGTAACAATAGCAGCATAGATGTCTACACTACACACGTGTAGAGTACGTGTAGCTACATGCCACAGTGCAAAGCAGGTGTGTTTCCTCACTGAGCTGTGTAGCTGTACGTGTCAGTGAAAGGTTCTAGCAGAGGGGAGGCAGCAGGGAAAGGCTTCAGCAGCTCCCAGAGCCTTTTCCCACTGCCATCTCCCCATTGTCAGTCTTTCCCCTCTGAGGGAGTCTTTTCTGGAGAAAGATTCCAGCAGTAGGATGCTACAAAGAAGAGCCATGTAAGATGGAAGGCACGGCTTAGGGAAGTAGAGAGCTGTGTACAGTATGAACTCGGGTACATACACACCACCCTTCAGGCATGTCTTTTCTCACCTAAGCCATGCCTCACGGTCTATGTTGCTATCTAGACCCGGGCTGGGGGGCTATGCATGTATGTACCCTGCACACCACCAAAAGGAGTGTTCAGCTTAGATGTACCCTTAGTGTCTTGTTTTGTTTAAGTGAAATTTAACTCTGACATCTTCAATTACTTTTAAAGATCCGCCGAAAATCCCAGTGTCTATGTGAAAGAGGGGAAAGGCATGTGCACACTCTGAAAACTGAAACATAGTGAAATGTAGGGTTTTACTTGACTAGGACAAAAGGTGTGTTGTCAGCTAGCATGTTGTAACTAATGTGTTCTGGGGCCTTGTCTTTACTAAGGTAAAGGTTAAATTTAGATCAGGCTTAGCATAACACAAGGTAGCTAAGTGAAACCTAAATTTGACCAGTTTTCCAATCACATATAAACGGTAAGACCTTTAGCTCAATTTTAGTATGTTTAGTTGTGGCCTCAGCACGAGCTCAGCCACTCTTTTTAGTCTAGACAAAGCCTAAAACTCTCTTGCATACAATACTTTTAACATGCGCTATCTAATCAAGTTGAAGCCTAGGGTTCACCATGACCAGCTAACACAGGGGTGGCCAACCTGTGCCTGCAAAGGAGCCAGAATTTGCCAATGTACATTGCCAAAGAGCTACAGTATTATGTCAGCAGCCCCCCTCAGCTCCCCCGCCCCGCCTGCCAGCCGCCCCACCGATCAGCGCCTCCCCTTCCTCCCTGTGCCTCACACAGGATACAGGAGGTTCTGGGGGCCGAGGAGAAGAGCGAGGGCGCGGCAGGCTCAGGGAAGGGGGTGGGAAGGGACAAGGCCTTGGGGGAAGGGGTGAAGTGGGGGCAGGGTCTGTGGCAGAGGCAGGGGTTGAACAGTGAGCACTGGAAAGTTGGCACCTGTAGCTCCAGCCCCGGAGTCAGTGCCTGTGCAAGGAGCTGCATATTAACTTCTGAAGAGCCGCATGCAGCTCCGGCGCCACAGGTTGGCAACCCCTGAGCTAACACAGTAAAATACAGCTTGCCTTGTCTACACTAGGATTTATAAACATGTGAGTTAAAACATGTTTGCTAATATATTTTAAAAATACCTTTTCTATCATAGTGTGGACAAGGCCATAAGTGGCTAGAAGACTTGAGGCACTGCCCAGCATCACTCCAAACAGCCATCCTGTCCAGCTGTTACGCGAAAGCCTGTTGTGCCAACTAGCTTCAACAGGAGATCCTGTCCACTCCTCCTGCCCCAACAGGTGATGATCACACAGGGGCATCAAGTGTAAGGAGGTACGAGATGGAGAAGAAAAACTGGGAGAGGGTGGGATAACTCTGGGTCTGACACAGGAGCCGCTAGAGAAAGAAATTAAAATCCACCCTTTGAGAAACATCAAAATGAGTTCTACTTCAATAGTACAATCACTCTTTCCCTGTTGCAAATTAAATGAAGGAGCACTGCTGACCGTGAGCCTGATTCTGGTCTCACACCAGTTTTACCAGTGTAATTTCACTGACTTCGGTAGAGTTAGGGCTTGAATACACTTGAAACACTACAGTGGCACAGCTGCCGCTGCACCACTATAGTGCTTCAGTGTAGACACTACTATGCCAATGGGAGGGGTTCTCCTATTAATGTAGCTAATCCATCTCCCCAAGAGGCAGTGGCTAGGTTGATGGAAGAATTCTATCATTGACCGAGCACTTGTCTGCACTGGAGGTTAGGTTGGCTTAACTATGTCGCTCTAAGGTGTGGATTTTGCACTACCCTGATTGACATATCTGGGTTGACCTGACTTTTTAGTGTAGACCAGACCTTACTTCTGATTTACCCCAGCAAAAGTGAAAGCGAATATGGCTCATTATGTCTAGCATTGACTTAATCTTGAAGTTCCTACTTAGTCATCACTGAGTAAAGACTGAGAAAAGACTGCAACATTTGATCTTCTCTGGAAAATGTGCTCTTCATTTTCATCTGTGTGAGGTTGAGAAATGTACAATTCCTATAGTGTAAATTGCATATAGCTAGTACCCTGAAGCAAGTTTAATAAATTATATTACAACATGAGGGGAAAAAATATCAAGATTCAAAGAGGAGGTGTGTGTGTACATGCCCACACACAAATGTTTAATGTAACAGATATATGTTTAAAAAACAAACTTGCCTACAAGTATTGAAAGCAATCGTTTGCAGTCTTTAACAGTTATCCGCTCTACTAACACTGATATCTACAGAAACATCACAAAGATAAACAAGGAAGTCCTGATTTTCAAATTCCAATTCAACAAGAGGAAAAGTCCTCTTGGAAAAATTCTCCTCTTTAGTGATGAAATACTTCCAAAATAGGCAGAGAGCCCCTTCAACAACTAACCTGATCCTTATGTTTTTGTGCCTACCATTTTGCTCCTATGCTATGTCAGCTGAAACAGTGAGCCTGCTCATCTCCTGTACCCCAGGTGGAAGAGTGACAAGATTTTTAACTTCTGTTAGCAATGCACTGTCCGAGGGAGTGTGTAAAACAGTATTGGAAGATGTTGTATTTATAAGTCATGTTTACACTAGCTCTAAACTAACCCTGAACTGGCATAGTCTGTCTTGGCAGGGAAATAAAAAAGATGATCTAAAGGGTCATTTGACTTCTGTAACGAATTTCTATGATCTGAATAACATTTTATGTTATGATGTTTAATTCTAGTGCCGCGTCTTCTTTGATTCTTAGATGTCAGTCTTTGGAATAGGAACTTGTCAATATGATAATAATGAATCAATAATGTTAGATATATACAGCTTATTTTAATAAAAAAAGGTCTTCAAGGACTTTAAAACTAGGACAAAGTAAACCTCAACACACTTAAGCCCCAGTGTAAAGTTAAGATTCTAATAAATGAGTATAAGAAAGTCAACGTGATAGTTATGGGAGTGGCATTTCAATGGACAACAAATTATAAACCCATCGTCCAAGAACAGCAGTACAATGGAATCAGATACAGAGGTGGTTTAACTTGGTAGAGATTTCAAGATGGTTTGTAACACTGAACAAAGGTCACTAAATAACAATGAAGAGCCAGAAGAATCTTGCAGCTAATGCAGTGGGAAATGGGCAGGCAGATTAGCTCACAAAGAACCAAAGAACTGGAATAATGTGTTGATGTTTCCTGGAACCAGTCTGAAGATGAGCAGCAGAGTTTTGGATGGGTTGCAATTTTCCCCAGTACGTTCTTTGAAAAGCTAACTAGAACAGCATTCAAATAATCCAGCTCAGAGGCACAGAAAACAACTTTGGCCTTAAGCCAGGTTGAATTGGGAAAAAGAAAAAGTACTTTCATCCATTTACAAATAATTTAACATTTTGTGGGAGTCCAGATTTTTCATTATCTATTTAATGCCTACATATGGTGTCTGAATTTCACATCTATATACTGTTCTACCCAAATTAAGTACATTTAAAAAACAAAGTTGTCAATAAGACTTAAGAGACTTCGTAGCCCAAATTCATCCAGTGAAAACTGTGTACCTCTGCTCCCTCCCAGTTACCATAACTATTTTCTATTTCTCATGTTTCAGGGCATAAGATAACTTCTAGCTACAGTATTTGGGGTTAAGAGATTTGCCCTGGAACAGGTTTATTCCAGACCCCTTTTGTACACCTCCTCAGAAGCATCAAGGACTGGCCCCTATTGCTGACAGGATACTAATCTAGGTAGACCACAGATCTAATCCAGTATGGTCACTTCTATACTCCTCTGTTCCTTGTTACTATTTTAAAATAGCCATTCAGTGATAGCTGCTCTTCAGTGGACACAAAATCTCTGAACATTGGAAATTGCATAATTCCTCCCTTGAGTTTAGGAATAGGGTGTTTTGGTGTAAATTGTGGGAGCGGGGACGAGAAGCATCTTAAATATTCAATGATTCTTATTCCCCTCAAAAGAATAAAATCAGGATACATGTCTTTAAATGGCAACACTCCTTTTAAAACCTTGACATTTGCTGCCCAGCTTGCTGAAGGGCAGATCAGCATATGTGTCAGCACCACCTAGTGGGAGGGTTTGATGGGTCCCAGGCTACCTCCTAACAGCCTTAAACCAACACAGTCTCTCTTTCTCCCTTCCCCCAATGTCTGTGAACTTGCAAAGAAAGAAGGGGAGAGAAACACACTGAAAATTACTAGTTCTCCTTGGACTGTCTCCCTCACTTGATAAGAGAGAGAGAGATTTTTTTAAGTGACCAGCAGAACCAAAAAAACAATAATAGCAACAAAACAGAAATAATGTTCCCTCTTGCATTTGTTTATTACTTGATCCTAGTTGTTCATTTCTCTAATGACTGCATCACGTTCAAAATCTGCAGCCTAATCTAAGGGCTGAACTGAATAATGGCTCTGTGTAAAGACAGTGCTACACTGTAAAATATTAGGTGAGATGCGAGATTATGTCAGTGTTTTTGCTGTAAACTCCTATTTTTAAAAGATTTAAAACTTAAATTCCAAATGAGAGTAAGGGAGTAACACATTTCAAGAAAAAAAAATCAGTTTACCTATTTTCACATGCCAACAACAAAAATCAAACCCTAAACAACTTTGTGTAGTTTTTGTAACTAAAAATATGACACACATATGAAACATGAACTTGGCAAGTGATTATTTGATAGTATTAACTATTTTCTGCACAACTGAAACACACACACACACATCTCTAAACAAAGATTTTAAAGTTTGAAAAGTAGCTTTGAAAGGATCAATTTATCAGATAGAAAATCTAACTCTTTAATGTGCATATTACACATACTACAGACCACAGCATATTTTCAGTCTTTGGGCAAAACTCACCAGCAATAATATTCTGTGAGTGAAACAAAGCAGAATTTGTCCCTACTTTTTGCCATAACAATTCTTTACAAATGTTTAACTTGACAAGAACATTTTAGCAAATATGTTCAAATTTATCTTTTTAAAATATTGCACATAAAAACATTTAAATTATATGATTTAACAGAAAAACACAGCTTTATCTTAACAATGGATTGAATGGCTAACTCCATCACTACATTAAGCCACTATTTCTTTTTAAGTTGTTCATCATGAAACAAGTTGTTATGAATGTGGGCTGTAACGGAGTTTCTTGGCTTTTTGCTGTGTGTCACGACTTTCACAATTATCAAAACACCCTTTTTTATTTCTGTCCTATATATTCCATGCAAAACCAAATTAGCATAAATGAAAACCCAAGGGTTTGGTGCTTTCGTGTACCTTTGGGAAGGGAGTCGCTACAACCTAGGTGCCTAAAGAACCCAGTAAAGAGAAGTCAGACACTAATTTTGATCACAACGTTTGCACAACCAACCTCCTACATCATAGTTTTCTGGAGTCAGGAACCCCCACAAAAGACTCCTACCCTCTGAGGTTAAAACCCCTTCCACAGCCTCTGGACCAGCAAAATGGAGAGTGTGTTTTGCGAAAGACAAACCAAACCCTAGGGTCTAGAAAGACTCTTTTACAAGAAACAACACAAACTCCACAGCTGAGCAGAGGGGGAATCGAATTAACCGAGTATTTAAGAGCCCGACGCCTGTGGCAAGGAGGAGACCCGGAGGAAGGGGTGGAGGGTTTACAGAGACATGGTTGTGTATTTCTGGTGGTATCAGGAAAGCTACACTGGGTCCGTGAGGCTTTTCAGCTTCCTGTTTGCAAAGCAAGAGCCTCTCCCTGTGTGTCTCTCTGGATCTTCCCGGCTGTCCCCTGTACGTGCTCCCCCAGGTGGGGGGGGGACACGGGACTGACTGACGCTGTCCTGGGACGCTCTGGGCCCCGGGGAGACAGCGGGTGCGTGTCTGTCTCCCAGGCGCACCCCCGCCCCCGAGCCGGGCCCGCCGGGCTGCCTGGGGAGCGCTTCCCTCGGACACACGGCGGCGGGGGCGGCCGCCGTTGGGTCCTGCCGGGCGGGGGGAGGGTTAATTCCTCCACCTCCTCGTTTTCCGGCTGCTTATCCAGCGGGCCGTGGGGCGGACAAAGCGTCTCGGTGGCTGGGAGGGAGGCGGCCGGCGGGCTGGGCAGCGGGGGCGGGAAGGGGCTGCCCGGGGGCTGGCACGGGCTCGGGGACCGAGGGGGAAGGGAGGGCAGGGCGGGCTTGGTACAGCCCAAGATAAACAAATGGTCCCTCTTCACGTGTAGGGCGCCGGGGAGCGCGGCGGCCCCGCCCTGCCCCCGCTTTGTCACTGCCTCCGCCGGAGCCTCCCAGGGCAGGGGCGGGCCGCGAGCGGCTTGTAAACCGCACGGCGTGATCGCGGCTCCCTCTGCCGCGCTCCCGAGAGCCGGCCAGCGCCATGCGAGGAGCAGCCGCCCGCCGCCGAACGGCTAACGCGGGCGCGTCTCCCCGCGCGGCTGCGCCCGGCAGAGCAGATTCACGCTCAGGCGCTCGTTAAAAGTGCGGACTGTCACCGGGCACACGCGGGGGGGGGGGGGAGCCTCGTAGCAAATCCCTGCTCTCACTCAGCCCGAGAGCAGGTCCCGGGCTCCCCAGCACCCCTGTTATTACTCCTCACCCGGGCAGGCTGGGAGTGGGAAACTCCACTTCCTGCTTGTAGTTACACTCCTGGCAGCTCAGCGCCCGCCCCCTTCGCTGTGCGCTGAGCCTCTTAAACACAAGGAAACTTTAGCACGATATTCAGCTGAGTGGCGGCTGCCGCTGAAGGGACTTGGGTTCCTGCACCCTGTCTCGCAGCGGAGGCGAGAAACCTGCCAACTTTTCTGCCTGTTGTCTCCAGCCTGGGAAAGCCATCTCTTACGTTCCCCTTCTGCTGGGTTTAAACAAGCAGCCAGCATCTACGCACGCACACATACACACACACTTACTTTTTCGCTCCCATTTCAAAGCTGATTCACAAAACTCTTAAGACTTTGTAAAACCCCAGGGGCTGGTCCATTACATGCTCCATACTCTTCCCCTTCTCTTCTTCTGGGCTAATTCTTCCTGCAGGGAAGAGCTATGTCAATTTCCCCTTCCCGTAGTGGATCTAATAACCTGGGTGGGTTTTGGAGGGTGGAGCAGTGTTATTTTAGAAATATTTTTCATCTGAAAGCGAATCATGGTCTCAGCTATCATGGGAAAGTTTCCCCTCCCCACTTATTTTTACAGTCTTAAGAGTCTCAACCAGCTCTTACCAGCCCCTACATTTCTCCGACTTGCACTGTGCGAAGAACGCTTGGGTCCTGTGTCTCACTGCATAGGAGTAAAGTTTACTCTCCTCTCTTTGCTTTAGCCAAGCCCCTCTCCATATCCCCCCCCCCCCGCCCCCAGTCATAGCTCCTGTTCAGCCCAGTCAGTAACTCCGAGCGGACAGCGACAGCCCCATCCCCGTCTCTTACCATGATCAGAGTATGGTTCCTCTGCTCGGCCGTGGCAGACTCAGCATCTTGCTGCTGTTTGCTCTGATGCTGCTGTTTGCTACTCCCGCCGCCGCCGGTGCCCGATTTCTTGGCCCTTTGCTCCAGGGTCCTCTGGTAGAGGCTCACCGTGTCTCTGCGTTCCAGCTCCAGCTGCTCCGCCTGGGCTTGCTGGTACCTGCTCTCGCAGTTGATATGGTGCCTCCTGCAGCCCTCGATGCGCTGCCTTAGCCTCTCCACCACGGTGCTGTGCTTGGGAATGCCGCCGCCGCCGCTATTAGTATTGTTACTGGGAGCAGCAGCAGGAGGACCGTGGGGAGTGTTATTAACCCCGATACCGGCACCACCAGCCCCGCTGAGGCCGCTGTTCAGGTTATTGTTGATGCAAATACTGCTGCCATTCGCGGCGGCAGCGGGGGCTGCAAAATCCCCCATCCTCTTCCCCGGGCACACTATTTTGGAAGAACTTTTTATCCTCCCTTTCACACACACACACACACACACACGCACACGCACGCAGCCTCCTCTGGGGTCCTGAGGTGATACTTTTTAGTGAACCATGGGGGGAAACACCAACAAGTAGAAGGGAAAGAGCGATCCCAGGTGAATGTTTTTCTCTTCCCCCAGCCGATCCTCTACGAAAATCTCCAGTATTTATATAAAAGAGCAAAAGAAAAAAGTGCTAAAAGGTTATCACCACATACACAACCGTAAAAAGAATCACAACAAAGTGAGCAGCAGCAATTCGGGTTGCAAACTCCAAGAGAGCTCAGATCAGTTCCTGCCCTCCCTTTTCTTTTTTATAATCCATTATTTCAAAATAAATTCCAGGAGTTTTCCGGAGATTTTGCCAAAGACTTCTCTCCCCATGTATAAATATAGAGAGAAACACACGCACCCTTCCACATGCATGCACACACAAACACATACACACATCCAGCAAAGGCATACGCTGGTCACACACAACACACGCACTCACACTCCACAGCATCAAAAGACAGGCAAAGCTGCTTTCTTATTGTATTTTCCTTCCAGAAAAAAGTTTTGGTGTTTATGCCGCACCGTGTTCTCAGAGTACTTTGGCTGCTCAGTTGCATTTCAACAGGAACCTAAATAGCAAATCCTCAGGGTGGGGGAAGTAAACACATGAACAATCCGGGCGATCTGAAAAAGTGGATCGCAAAAGTCTTTGCAAATCGCCGAGCTGATACAGCCTAATGCTTTGCTTTGCTTTGCTTGCTGCTGCTCCTGCTGCCACCATCACAATGATCAAGTGCTCTCCTCCTCCACCTCCTCCTCCTCCATGCCAGCGGAGTGATATCAGGACAAGAGCTCTCAGTAAACACAGCAGCAGCTCCTCCAGGCCGTGAGGCAGACCCGGGGACAAGGTGCAAAACCCGGTGCGGACTCCGACCCAGCAGGAGCGGACATGGCAATCCCCCATCTAATTCCCCCCACGTTTAGTACTTATTACCTTGCACTAGACGAGAAACCAGGGCTGCCAGAAACAAGAAAGATATGGGAGGGGAGGGGGATTGCACGGCCCTCAATCAACTTCTGACCTCTGTGTGAGAATGTGCCTTTGTGCTTGATTCCCTTATTCAGTGCGACCTACTGTCTCAAGCAAGCCCAAGTTGTTATACATTTATGCATTATATTGCAGAACTTGTGCATGACCACGCAGAAACACTGGAGCTTCGCAGCCGTTGTCTATCGTCCCCATCCATGTGGAAAGGAAAAGGTAAATAAGCGAATGTTTTTAAAACGATCCAAGCAACAAAGTCGTCTCTCCACACACACCCCCATCCACTTCCCCTCCTTTAAAAAAACAGTCAGGGGGAATAGACACTTAATGAAACTCTGTCCCCTCCTAGGAAGATATAGGAGATAACCTGCACTGAGCTAATGGGGGTACAAATGAGGGCAACTAGAAGAAAATTATTTATTCTTAAAGCCCAGATATATTTGCCCCAGAAATATTCAAGATTAAATACACAGGCTATTAGGTTAGAATGATAACAGATGTTAATAAAATGTTGTGGACCTTAAAGGCGATTGACAGCAGAAGTAATTAACAGCAAATAACTCAAGCAGAAAGATTGCAGATTTCATGGACTAGAACTGGAGGAAATACACAACTCTGCACAATCTGTAGTGGACAAACACAATACAAAACAAGTAGTAAACAATTCAAAAATTGTTTGTGATTTATGTCCCTCTTATGTTCAAATTGCTGAACAATGAATGCAATTAAAACAAGGAATGCTGACCCTCCAATAAAGACATCTGAACTTTCTATTTTAAAACAAGGAAAGAAACATGACACCTTGAGCAGAAACATTTTTCCAAGCGAACAGTGGATGCCTCCATATTCAGCACTGATGATTAACGGATCAAAAATAACATCCCAGGAACCTGGTTTTAAACCATTTCACAGACACAATAGTATTCAATGAAATATTTTAGCTAAATATCCTATTTTATTATTAGCTAGCAGCACAAGCCATGCTTTAATTGGAACCAGAACACTAATGTCCTTCTGATTCCATATTTTTCAAAAACAATACAGAATAATTTATTTAAGGTAAAAAAAAAAACAACTCAAGTTCTAAAATGTAGCTGGAATTAAAGAAAATTTGGATTTCATGTATTAGTCATGAGATCTGATTTAAACCATCTTCATTTCTGGCCTTTCTGCAGATTAGCATAGGATACTATTTCTAACCCAGTATCAGAAGGAGTTTTCTTTCTTTCTTCATTAAGCACTTCTGCAATATGAAATTTGCCTTTTGAATACTTACTGTTCTCTGTAATTGCAACATATTATTAAGATGGTATAAGAGTATTTCATGATGGACAAATAAAATACAAAATTACTGCAGTAAGTATTCCCTTCTTGCAGAATATATAGGGCTATGGGGTAAATGAGCGTAGTTTTTTCTCCATATTAAAACTTCAGCTCCAGAAATAACTTGAGAATCAGGCTGAAACTATTTACTACTCTCCATGATCAGTAGTTACATGCTCTAGAGCATGTAATCAGTTGTATCTCTTTGCTCTGAAGAGACCAAGGAGTCAGGTGAGAAGTTGAATTCCCTTCCCATTTACAAATAGCACTTCCTCTATCCATTTGGAAACACTGTATAACAGTAGACAGGAAACTCTGTTATGGAGGTCTTTATTAGTATTTCTCTGCCATTAGCCTCACAGGAACACAATATACTTGCAAGCATATGCCATAGGTGTGGATTGTGTCTTACAACAATATGAAAAGATAGAAAAGAACTAAAGAAAAGTGTCTGAAAAATACAGTTGTGAAAAAGTTAAGAAGTTTTGTAGTAAAATGGCAGCCTAGCAGGCCAAGGACCAGGAAGGGAGAGGGCCCTGCTTAGCTTCTGAACAGTGCTTCAGGCACTTCTCTGCAGCATCCCCTACAGCTCACAGACCTGCTTATTGAAAGATCTACTGAAAAGGGGGCTGATCCAAAGGCCATTGAAGTCAATTAAAAGACTACCCTCACTGACTTCAGTGGGCTTTAGATCAGGCCAAGAAGAATGCTGGTAGCACACTGACTACCACAAAGCTACACTGTTTGCTGGCCTAAATTGCTTCTGTTTACTTCCAAAGGGTAAATAGCTCATTCAAAAAAATAGAGTGTGAGAGAGAGAGAGAGAGAGAGAGATGAATGGAAACTGGGAGGGAGGGTGGAGAATTATCAATGTTATACACATTTAAAATAATAAAAAACAGAAAAGAAAAATGTATATATTGCTTTGCCTTTGATGAAGCAGGCCAAATTCAGAACTATTCTAAGCAACTGCAACTTCAGTGACTTGAATGGGTCCAGACTGGATGTGGCCCATTATGTACAGTGTGTAACACACCTTCTTAATAATACAGTAGTTCTCCATCTTTAAGTAATTTAAAGACGGAGAGATTTTATTTAGACTTGGTGAATTATTGTTTTATTTAATTTCAGTGCTTATGTACCATGGTACTAGGTGCTGTATAAAACCTGAGACAGATACATTAATGAAAAAAGAAAAACAATGTGCTTGTTTTTTATTTAGTAATTTAGATCCTGATCCTATAATAAGCTCCACAAAGTCAGATCCCTGCACCTAGGCAGAGCTCCAAATTAAGTCACTGAGGACCCATGTAGCCAGCACTCATTGCTGGAGTGGGGCCTAAGGTGAGAGTTTCTTACAGATCACCTTTTTTGATGTACTTTATAGAGGATTTCTTCTCTCTTTTTTAAATAGCCACTTTAAAACTATGCAGAACATTAATATATTTCATCTTTTAATATACATCTTTTGGTAGTGAACACATTCTTTTTAAAGTCTATGTTGAACTGTTGTAGAATTAGACTAGCATATTTGCTGTTAGGAAGTTTTTGAATTTTTCAGCTATTATATCTTGGTCCTGATAGGCTGCATAGCCTGAAGGCTGATAAGTTGAGTAGCATCATTTGGGATCTAGTTTATGCTAACTGGCTTTCAGTGTTAAAAGTTTTGCAAGTATATCAATCATTAGTTTAGTGCAAAACATCTGAATAGAATCAAAATAGTGGATGCTGCTTTCAAGAGATTTTTTTTTTATTTGGGAGAGGTTTAACTGGAGCTGAGTAAATGTATATCACTATATTTCCTCACCCATTTCAGCACCAACAGTTGATGTGTTTATATTTTTCTGCATTATACCTATAAGAAAATACAGCATTATCTTCATATTTTAATATGGTCAGTTGAATCTAAGTTCTATCAGAAAATAATTGAAAACTGCTACCTAAATACTGTCCTATTTTACACTTGTGGTAATTCAGTGACCAGATTTCAAAAACAAACTATTTTCAGCTGGTGTTTTTGTTAGGGATTAGATTTCTGTATTTATTTTTTGTGTAATTTTTAATCAAAGGATATTTATAAAGAGGAGTACTAACTTCTATAAACACTCAGGGCAAAGTCCTGAAGTTTTTAAACTTAATTTTTACTCAAGGCAAAACTGCTGGTAAGCTAATGCCTACGAGTGAATAAAAACTGAAAAAGAACTTTAGGATTTGGCCCTGATAGCACAAAACCTGAGAGGTCTCAGAGTGCTGCTCTAGTACTAACTGCTGTCATTAAAACAGATGTTCTCCATAACCTTGACCAAACAACTCCATTCCCTAATCAGAAAGGAGCACAGACTTGTTTATGGATTTATGATAGATGTGTGTGCCAGAACTAAGTCTATGACTGTGGACTTACTTTTTATGTAGTAATTTAGCTTGTGTGATTTTAAAATCTGCTTTATACACTTTCATGCAAATGTTATCATCTTTAGAAAGCCTTCTTAATAACTGGATAGTTCAAAGAAATATATATCACAATTATAAGTGATATGATGAATTTGCTGATGTCAGCAGTTGAACACTAATGCCTACTGATAGCAACTGACAGGACACTAATTACTAGTTATAGGAGACAATTGCCAGTTAAAGGAGCTATTCAGTGAGTTACAATTTTGAAAAATTATAAAGTACACGCCTGATTTGCAAAAAGATATGATATGAAAATACCACGCAAGTTCTCAAGATGATTATCATGACAGAGATTTGTCTAATTAGGAAGAATCTATTTTAATGCTGAAATATGAAAGAACCCAGCTGGGAGAGGAATTTAGGGGAAGACACAAAAACAACACTGCTCGGCTGACAGCAAGTACAGCCTAAGCTTGTTCCAGTGGCAGTTTCTGAAAAAATAACTCATCTCAGCATTTAATCAATAATGGCTTTAGAACAATTACATCCTTACAGATAATCTATCTAGTCATATTAGTAGGAGGAGCTTCATAAATAACATGAAAAATGTGTTGTGTAAACACATTGAAACAACTCTTTTGCCTGCTGAGCTGTCTGCCCAGTAGTTGGACAACATTAAACATACCATAATGCAGTGAAGACATGCATCACCCCGTACTCAAGAGACCACAGTTTAGTGCCCAGTGCTCCCAATCGGGTTGGGACCTGCAATTGTTATGGCTGCAAGTTTCAACCCAGAGCAGGCTGCCGATTAACCTTCAGTATGGTTGCTTGGATAGAAACCTTTCTGAAGGATTCTGCAGTAATTAAATGGCTTATGTCTAAATCGATGGATGACATAGTAAGGGCTCCTCTGCTGGAAGGCTAAAGTGGTATCAACAACTCAATGCAATCACTGAATATAACTCCAAAAACCTGTTAACAGAGACATTTGGGAAATGTGAAAAAAAGCTTTACTACACACAGAGAAATGTTCTGTAAAGATTCCTCCAGAAACATCATTTGGCTTCTGCTCTGTTAACTGAACAGATCAGAGTTATCTCAGTTATTGCTGAAAACTATTTTACTGTGTGTTCCTTAAATACAGCTCTAGCGAAAAGAAACAATAATATCCACTGGAGAGCAGGGGAAATGCCACCATAAAGCTGGGGATGGATAAAAAAAATACTTCAGAAAAGTATCTGTGAAACACAACTACAGTTTAGCAACATGGCTGAAACTCACAAGACAGCTGGGCTAGAAATGAGTTCTGGCTTCCAGAACATCAAAAGCTGTAGGAGTTCTGGAAGCGATGAACTAAGTATGGTGCAAAAGAAATTAAAGTGTTTAGGGGAAAAGGCTGAAGTAGCTGAAAAGGAGGAGAACAAGAAAGTGAAAAAACAGGCAACAGAGAAACCAGAGGTAGTTAGATTAACCATCATAAAAATAAAACCTTTAGCATGATAATCTAGAATCTAGCAATTCTTATAATTTGATGTAAATAGTAGTGCTTTTAGGCGATTATTGGCATGTCTGTCTACCCATTAAGACATCATACTAGAGCAGTCAAAGCAATGCCAGGTCTTGAAGGCCCATATTGTCTCTACTCTACAAAACTGAGACCTTGATCTGGTTTATCCCTGCACCTTCAGAGAACCCGAGAACCCCACTGATTGACGTCTGTAGGGCTTGGTATAGGCACATGGTCTGCCTGCATGCATCTCTTTGCAGAATTGGCACCTAAGAGTTTTCTGAGTTTTTCTATTTGTTTAGCTCAACATTACTACCTAAGGTCCCAATTCAAAAAAGGTTCTGCAATGGGACAACTCACATGCTTCAAGTTAGGCATGTACTTAAGTACTTCGCTGAATTGAGGCCTAGAGGAATAAGAGGAAGGAATACAAAATAGAATAGAGCTAGTGGCTCTATTCTGACTAGAGAGAGGTCACAACTGGAACTTCAAATCCAATCTCTAAATATTTTTTTGTGGGGGTCTCAGATTTAAATCCTCAGATTTAAATCCATCCCTATGTTGTTTGCTTCAAGGAAGGACCCAAAACGAAAGGGAGTCTATTATCTAGATTTTGTTCCTATATGGTCCAAGGCAGAAGTCTCATAAGAACATCAGATCTCATGAGATATTCAACTCAAGAAAGGAGACATTCAGCAAGATCACTGCTCTTACAAGGTTTCCACCACCTGGCTCTCCATGTCTTCAGATGTGTTTGTACAGTGCCTAGCACCTCAGGACCCTAATCTTGGGTGGGACCTCTGAAAACTAATATAAATATTACGTAGTCATAAATGAGTAGGTGAAATCTGGCAAGACTATTTGTGTTGTGGCTCCTTACATTTGGTCAACAAAATTAAAAGATTGTTCAGATTTATTACTGTACTCAAGGCAAAAATCCATGAGAATAACTCAGACTGGTTAGAAAAAGCCAAAATAAAACAGACATTTTAAAGGGTGAGTTTTTATTTGCAATAGTAAGAGACCTGATAGTATAGGGAAAAACAGCTATTTAAACACTGTTGATGTGAAGATTTAGAGAAGACTATTTTTCATTTTCTTCTCTTTTGGGGGATTGGAGCTAGATCTGAAAATCCCAACTATTTATTTCTTTGTCACTTACTTATTTCATGTAGCAATCAAAGAGAAAACTATCTAAAGCCAGCAGTGAGGAGAGCAATGAGCAAAAAGGATTTAAAAACAAAACTAAAAAAATGACTGCTTTTATTCTTTACTGCATGAGACACTGTTTCAGGCAGATTGGATAGATTAAAAAAAATATTTATTTATACAGAAAGTTTAATAGGTTTACAAATCCTTGCCAGGTTAATATCAGAAACAAAAACCAACAATTATTACAACTATGAGCTTTTGTTTAAAGAGACATTATGCAGAAATAGAGATATCATTACAACACCCATGACATGTCATTTTTAGCGATTTTATTAAACTGAATGAAATCTCTGATTACGCATATTTAATAGATGAGGCATGTCTATCAGATGTTAATATTCAAAAAATTGGACACATGCTGGAGGTTTTGTTTTTCTTTTTTTACAGGTGAATGTACTTCGTCCGAGTACTGACTAAACTGTAACCACATATCTAAGTATCCATTTGTCCTCTGTCTATTTTGCTGGGTATGTAATTGGTGCACTAATTTTTCCATAACAATCTCCCATATTATTTGAGCCGTTCCTCTACAGCTGGGACTATTTTTCTTTTTCCAACGAGAGGCTAGCAGTAGCCTACCACATATTTGCAGATGAGAGATTAATTCTTTATTTCCTTTTGTGTGGCTATTTTTAAATCCAGATTTTACTGAACCAAGAGTAGCAGCCACAAGACATCACATGACATTTCAGATAGTACTACATCACACATGATAGTTCTTCTAACCAGAACAAACAAACAAATAATTAGAGCTATTATAGCAAGACTTTTCATGTGCTGTTGGAGTGGGAATTTCTGAATGAGCTTCAGAAAACAGTTCAGGTTGTCAGGTGACCATTAATAGTAACCACCAGTCCTGAAAAGGTATAGCAAGTGACCAACTTCTCCTCACCTACAAAGCATCACTAGAGCAGCACCAGAGGCCCAGGCCCAAACCCTTATGGGAAAATGTATCAAATTGCAATTTTGCTTTCTATCACAATAGCCCAAATTCAAAAGCTACCTCTAACTCTAGACCTAGCATAATATTAACACAAGGTCCCATAAATTATATAAACTGTAGGACTGCACAGGACATGGAGACAAGTACCATGGAGACACAGAGGACAAAAACACAGTGGATTCCTGCTGGGGCCCAGGAAAGTGAACAGTACCATTCTGTGGTGCTCTGACCCCTTTACCCAAGCTGCACGGAAACCCCTAGATAGTATCTCTACAGAGATGTGGAGCAGTGAGATAAGGTGGAAGTGGACCCAGACTGGGCATTTTCATCCCATTATCCCATCAAAGTTAAACAGCGTTAATGCAGTGCTTCCCTACAACTCTGTTCTGAAACCCATCCTTCTGGTGAGATTCTGGCTCTGAGGCCACCAGCTGGGGCAGATGTCCCTGAAAAGGGCTAACAGAAAGCCAGGAGAGAAGAAAAAACAGTCACAGGCATCCATGTGGCCCAAGCCCCTGTCAAGATGCACTCTGAGCTCAGGGGTCTTCTGGTTTTGGGGGGGCTCAACATTGTGCTTGGAAAGAACAATGCTAGGGACACCCTACAAGGGACACTTCATAGGGTTTCCAGTATCTTACAGTAGATATTCCCACACAAGAGCAGATCTGGCCTTCAGTTTGGAGGCCCTAGTTGTCCTCAATGCACCCTCCCTATATTTTAGCCCATTGCTCCTCAGGTCTCCTGGATAAAACCTTCTGCCCATTTCAGTTTAGTTAGACTCTTGTTTAAACAACAACAGACTTTAAACAATTCCAGCCTGTCTAGTGAATAAAAAAGCCAGGAGGGAAGATTAATTTCATTTCCCTTTATGGCAATTGATGCTAAAGGTCAGCCATTTACAATAGTTTTAGAGTGAGAATGTGACCATTTTGAAATTTCCAAGCCAGAATATTGACAACCTATTCAAAGCTACTTTCCATCCTTCATATAAAGGACTGGTAATTGTGCTGTGACTCTTGGCATAGGCAATCAAATTTAATTTTGAAACAGGACTTTTTTTTATTTTTAAATTATATGGAACTGGAAGTAAAGACCATTTTCCACAGTGGCAATTCTTTGGAAGATATATATGCTCATTCTTATGGAAAGGTAAGTGGTATATTTCCCTTATCCAGCCAATGTGCTGACTGAGAATATCACTGTTTTGTTGAAAAGGTTATAGATAAAAATCAATAAATAGAGATATATATTACACACAAAAAAGCTACATTAAAAGAACTTTATGAAGGTTGCAAAGTCAGGTACTCAAGAGTTAAGAAATGCCAGAATTAAGTTTGTCTGCACAACCTTAATTTGGCCTCCTTGTGCATATGCATTATAATTAGAGCTGATTTTTCAAGTTGCTGGCAGTTCTGAAATATCAGAAAAAAAATCTGTTTGTGTCAAACTAAATCAGAAAATTCAGAAAGATTTCAGCGAATCAGAAAATGTCTGTTTCAAGTCAAACAAAATGTTTCATTCAACCCGAAGCATTTTGTTTCTGGGGATTTTTAAAGGGCTAAATTCAGAGGAGAAAGAGGTGGTGCCCCCCCTTATAACTTTTAACCCTCTGGTTAGGGCACTCAGTCAAGATGTGAGAGACCCAGGTTCAATTCCCCTCTGTAACTGACGTAGATGAGGATTTCAATTTGGGCTCCCCTCAGCTCAGCGGCCAAACCACCAGGCTATTGGCTATTCTTTGGGAGTGGGGGCGGTTCTCTCAATCTCTCCTGTTGAAGCTGTTCCACTCTATATAAACAATTAAATATTCACTGGAGCAGAGACTTGCACATGGGTCTCTCCCCTCCGAGGTGATTGCCCTAGCCACTGGGTTATGGAGTCAGTCTCTCTCTTGCTCTGGCCCAATGACTATTCCATTTTGTATAAAATACTTGATTAGTTTAACAAGAGAGACTGAGAGAGAGAGCCTAGAATAATCCATAGCTCAGTGGCTAGGGCACTCACCTGGGGAGGAGGGAGACCCGAGTTCAAAATCCTTCTCCATATCACATAGCAGGGGGAACTCAACTTGGGTCTCCCACATCCACTGGCCTAAAATTTATAGGGAGGGCAACCACCACCACCTTTACCTCTCTTGCTAATTGAGCCTGATTTTGTTATTGTTGTCTGTAACTATTCAGCAAATTTGTGTCACATTTGCTAACAGTTTCAGGTCAACTGAAATGGCATTTTTTTCAGAGAATAAACTATTTGTCTGAAAAATTTTGCCCAGGTCTAATTATGATACATTTTCTAATTACATCATAACATACTGGTTTTTCCACAGGACCCCTGTCTTGTTCAGTTCACAGAATGGACAGTGCTCACTTAATGAGCAGCTATTTGATATTTTGTTTTCTCCTTGTCATTCAATGTGTGCTCTCATGCTGCGCACTATTTAAACCCTGCTCTGAGTGCCAAATTTTTTTTTTCAGGGGCTTTTCTGTGGCAGCCATCACTACTGTATCTGAGCGCTTCTCAAACATTAATTATTTTAGTTTCACAGCATCACTGTGAGGTGAGGAATATTATTAACCCCATTTTACAGATGGGGGAATTGAAGCAGAGAGAGAATAAGGTAAAAAGTTTCCACTATGAGACATCTAGGACCTGATTTTTTGAGAATACTTAGCATTAAATAGCACTTTTGTGAAATGGACAGTTTCAAACTGTGTTCAAAGAACAGCTTCCACTGACTTCAGCTGCAGTTGTGAATGGTCAGCACTTTTGCAAATCAGACCCCAGGGTCTCTAGTCAGGAACCCAGAAAATAAAGGAATACATAATAAGTGACCACCCATGAAAAGTTTTGTTTAAATGACTTGACTAGATAGGTACTCAATGGCAGAGGTAGGGATAGAATCCAATTCTCCAAGGCAGCATTCAACTACCTAAACCATGAGACTATCCTTTCTCTTCCTGCAGTCACCTGCCCCAGTCACTACACACCTTCCAACTTCTGCAACATATAAAGCAGGGATCCTACAGACAACAGCCTCCTTCATGACACAACCCTGATTCATCCCCACAGCAGGGCCATTTTGTGCAGTGAATGAAGCAGGGGTCCTGTGGAGAAAATAGCATTTGGTCATGAAATTAAAGACAGTATCATCACATATATGCACAAGGGGGACAAATTAATGTTGCACAGGTAATTTTAATTAAGCATTTCCTAACTGTTGAATGCCTGAATTTACAACATTTATGTTCTTTGAATGTATTTTGTGTGGGTGTGTAGTTTTGTAGATTATTTTTAATAAAGCAAAGAGCAAAAACAGAAATTCCATCTTGTGGTATCATATTGACATCCATATGGGTCATCAGCAGGGCTGGAACCATTAGTTGCACCACACAGGCCTCTGCCACTTGGGCTAACCATGTAAATGAGAGCAATAGCAGACATTCCCAGCCTCCCTCGCCCCCCCAATCTTCTTGTCCCTGTCTCCTTGCCAAGCCATCCCAGTTCTCCCATCCTGGCTTCTCATCCAATCTGTCTCCTCTAATAGCCTTCAGTTGCCCCCAGGCCTACGTTCCTCCTCCTCCATGGCTCCCAGTTCCAGTCTCCCTCAATCTCAGTGTTTCCTCCCTACCCACTTCCTTGTCCCAATCTCTTTGCCCAGACAGTCCCATTTCTTCCCCCACATTCTAGCTCCTCTGCATATCTGTCTTCTGTCCCCTCATCTCATTCCACCCATGCCACTTGTTCCCAGTCTCCTCATCAGCACTTCATCTGATCTCGGTCTCCCATCAGCTTCCATTCAAAGAAAGGTCTTAATGTGGGCAAAATAATGTCTTATTCCTAGCTTCATTCTCAGAAACTATTAAACCATTTTAGCTGAAATTTTTCACAAACATTCAGCCTCAAATAGACACCCAGCATGGAAAATTTCAGCTCTAAGAGTTAAAGTCTGGCAACATTATAAGCAACTGGAACAAGGTCTTGTTATGAGAAGTACTGGACAACCATAATAATATACTGTGCTTCCAACCCCACCTATAAGATATTTAAAGAGAGGTATTAAGTCCTGTTTTGCATTAATCTCTCTCTCTTTTTTTTTTTTTTTAAATTTAAAGGACCCACCTTTGATAGGCATACCTTTCAGATAGCTTTCACTGCAGTGTGTCGAAGCATTGCTGTGTTTGGAAAGTGCTACTCAGGGAAAGCTTCCCTGCAGATAGAAAAAAATCACATGAGAAAGACATCAGAATAAGATGGGGGAAATCACTGAAAGGACAGAGATGATCATTTTCCAATGCTGGGTCAGATTAACCAAAATGTGATAAACTAATTAACCAGATACAAACCAGAGCCTGCTCTCATACTCCTTCCTCAGCTACTGCTGCTACCTCAGGACATTCAGCAGACATACAGGACTCCTACCAGCTTACCTCAATTTTGCAGTACTTAATGCTTTAAAACAATAGCTTATTATTTAGGGGTTTTGAAAACTATAAATACATTGTCCATTTTTTTCCTGTTTGAAACCAAACCACACCTGGCCTGATTCTGATCTCACTAGTGCAACTTCATTTACCTTACTCCTGACTTGCTCTGGTGTACATCCATGAGATCAGAATCAGGCCCAACTGTTTTATAACAATAATATTTAGCATGTATGTATAGATCTCAAAGCCCTTTACAAACGTAAACAAGCATTATCATCCCTCTTTACAGGGGAAACTGAACCACAGAACAGCTAAGTGAGAGCAAGTTAATGGCAAAGCCAATATCAGAACCCAGTCTGGTACACACATTGGCACCTCTTTTATTCACAGTCACATGTTTTGGTGTTATTTTCAGTCAAATAATTATTACTTTTAATCAAATAAATGTTGATGAGTGAAGTAAATAGATTGTTATTTTCCACCTGCCTCTTTCATATATGTATAACTAATATTTATGTTGTGCTGGGGGAGGGTTCTTATGGGTCGTAACAGTGTAACATAGCATGTTTTTATGGGACTAGATATTTTCAGCTAATTTGTTTAGTTTCTACAGCTTGGTTTTGTATTTCATAGCTCAGTAGGGCACCCTAATTGAATAATGCAATACAAACATGAGGCCATATGTTCCCATGGTTTGCATGGTACATATCCTGGAGAAATGTAGCAGTATAGACTGAAAAATACCAGCAGCACCATCATTGCTTAAATATGCGACTTATCAATAGTAACAATAATTCTCCATAACATGGAAAACAAGATAGCTAAATATCTTCAACTTTTCTGTAGTATCTTTACATGCGTGTGTGTTTAGTTTTTTCAAAAGCAGGTATCTTATTTCAGCTTTTTCATTGTATTTGATGCACAGTCATTCCTCTCTCATTTTCTCTATGCGTTCTGTCTTCTCTTTTCCACCTCTGCATTATGCCATTTGTTCTGTCTTTAGTGACATTCTGCCTTACTTTTGCACATTTCATTTTGGTGAATCGCTCTGCTAGTATGATACGTCTGCGTGTGGAGATACAGAAATCTAATTATTTGTCTTTTTTTCCCTACAGCGGCTTGCATATGCATATTTGCATTTTAGAAACTAGCTTGTTTCTCAAGCATGGTTTGGTTTGGGGTGGGGTTATCTGCGTCACTAGTCAAATTAATGCTGTTGTGATCTATGAGCGATGTGGAGTGCACTATGTTTTCATTTGTGTTTGGTATTTTATCCTCGAGCACTTTGTTCTTTTGGTTGAAATGGCACCAAAAGTTGGATGTTCTTGTCTTTAAATTGGCTGAGCGGGTGGCATTATCATAGTTCTGCTCTGTAGCCATTGATGCCGAACCCAGATTTTGTTTGCAAGTCTGTAGTTATAGAGTTTCCTTTAACTAGGTTTATGTCCCAATTGACATAATTATCTGTTAAACTTGGGCTCCAAACTTCACTCTCATAGAGAAGAATGCACTGAAATTTTTCTGCTGAATCGTTTAAGCTGTGGTGTTAGCAGTGAGTTGCACTTATTCATGCTTTCAGTATTATGGTATAGTAGACAGACATAACTTTTTCTAGTAATGCTTTTGTACTTAGTCTGAAACTCCCTGATGTATTTCTTAGGGAGCCTGGATATCTATAAATTAGTGTGTGTTCACTGTGTGTTCATCTTGACTGTTTTGGTACAAGTTATGTTGCTCCTTTAGCCATACCACTGCCAGATGCAACCAAAATTTCCCTCTGTATACGAAGGCATGCGAGGTCTTAACTCCTGCATTAAGTGTTTGTCACAACTTTCAGCTGATACTGGGGCTTAAGTACCTTTTAGCATAGAAGGGCATCATGTGATCCATGAAAAGGTGTTAGTCTATCACTAGTTAGCACAGGTATATAAAGGCATCTAATGCTGTGCATATATGGGAAAGACAAGGAGAGACCTGAGAAGGACAGAGAGTATTATTCCCAAATGAAAAACATTTAACTGTCAGACAGTTATTTCTCTGGAATCTGTACACAGTTCTGCTACTAAACGAACAGACCATTAGAATGTGTATTAGTTGTAGAGATTTGTTTACACATCCCTTGGTTATCACTTTGTAGCAGTAGCACTGAGAAGCCAAAATCTGGGTGCACAGACTCCCCATTTCTGGTTTTATGAGCCAGAAAGAACACTGCCATCTGTACTGAACTACCTGGTTGAGTAACATAATGGAATTTCATCTCCATGTATTTAAAACAACACAAGTTTGGTACTGTACCAATAGTTAAAATTCTCTTACAGTCATTGCTAATTTACTGATTCTTAGTGCTGCTGAATCAGCATAACTGAAAGCAATGTCTCCTCTTAATCAGTGACAGAAAGCACTGCCTCTGCAAGGCAAATTCAACAAAGAACAGGATGAGGATAGTCTGAGAGCAACTGTGTCCCCCCTTCTATTGGGGGGAGGGATAGCTCAGTGGTTTGAGCATTGGCCTGCTAAACCCAGGGTTGCGAGTTCAATCCTTGAGGGGGCCATTTAGGGATCTGGGGCAAAAATTGGGGCTTGGCCCTGCTTTGAGCAGGGGGTTGAACTAGATGACCTCCTGAGGTCCCTTCCAACCCTGATATTCTATGATTCTATGCAATCACTTTTAAATGATCTAAAAATCACTAACCTTTAACTTCTGGAGCACTGGGTTCAACTCCTGTGTCAGGCCATGAGTGAAAATGTGTTCAATGGTCTTATTTTGGTCTCCACAAAACCATCTCATAATTTGTCATGACTGGCAAATTCTGCTAAGAAGAAGGGAAGAATATGAATTAGGAAATAAAGTAGAGTTTTAGTCAGGTAGAAAAATGATCATCAATAAACCTGAATGTCAGGATCACAAATACAAATTCAGACTTGAATGTCAGAACCTTTGCACATCCCTAATATAACGAGAGCCAAATCTTAGAATACATGGGAGGATCCACCTTAGACTGAGGGTTTGTCTTCACTACCATGCAACATAATGTAGTGCATCAGGTGAAGACACACTATGTCAACAGGAGAACACCTCAACGAGAGGTAGAAGCTATGCTGGCAGGAAAGCATCTAGCGCAGTGTAAACACTGCTTTAAGTTGCTGTAACTTACATTGCTCAGGGGTCTGGCTTTTTCACACCCCTGAGCGACGTAAGTTACATCGACTTAAGCAGTAGTGTAGACAAGCCCCCAGTAAGTGGGCATCATACCAAAGGAACCTCACTGAAACAGCAATGAAACTACCAGGATCCGTTCTGAACCCTCCTCCTACATCTGTAGAGCGTATGCCATTCCCACAAGATGTGTCCCTATTACTGCGCAATCAGGTGTAGCAGGCAGCTTTGAGTCTCAAACATGCCCTAGAACTTTCTGATGCCAGCAGCATTTTTGAAAAGCACCGCTTCAACTGGTGCAATGAATTTGGAGGTGCAGCTGAGATCCAAGGGTTATCTGTCCTTTACTGAGCAGTAACGGGGGCTCCCTTTTGTGTGGGGAAGCTACACAGCAGTTCCTGCTAACAGACTACCTGGTTCATGTCGGCTATCAGTCCCCCTCCTTCACGAACATGAAATTCACAGTAAAAAGCATAATTTTAAAAATCCTATATAATGGAAGATTGGGGATAGATGGGAAAACTAAAAGTCAGAAGAAAGGGATAAGAAATGAGAGTGAGACAGAAAGTGAAGAAAGGCATCCCCGTTTGTCATTTATCTCTTCTCACTTGCTTTTGGTGACCACCTTTAGGTCCTGACCCTGCAACCTTTATGTGAATAGCCTCACTGAAGTCCACTGGGCTACTTTTGTCAGGGTTGCAGGATCAGTCTCTTAGCTCTTACTGTACACTTATCTGCTGTGTGGATACATTATATCATTTCCATTGCTATTTTCTTTTTGTCTAATTCCAAACTTGGTGACAGTTTAGGAATTCTTTAAGCCACTTCTTACATGAGAGTACCTGCACAACAATGCACTGTCATTTCAAAATGAGGAGAAGAGAACTGAAAGAAGATACACCCTTTTAACATCCTGGGGTCCAAATGAAGACTCTACTTGTATTGTACACAGTTTAAAGCAGGAACCGTGTTTTTGTGTATGTTTGTACAGCACCTAGCACAAACAGGTCTCAATCCTGACTGGAGCCTCTGGACATTATTGTGTTATATGAATATTAAAAAGCTTAATTATAGCTGTCACTGCCAGTTTGGCCTACAATAACAACAACGACCCAAAAAAGAGGAAGATTTCAAGGAGGTGGGATTAAGCGTTTTAACATAAATAGTAAATGCAGCATCAGCTGTAGGATACAGATTTTTCAGATGTAAATAGTTTACTGTAAGAAAAGTGAGAAAAGCAAGTTTGTGAACGACAGGATTGTACTGAGCACTCCCCAGCCATCTGGGAACATGGGGGCCTAAACAAATAAAACTATTGTAAAGTCACACAGGTGGGTGAGGTAATACCTTTTATTGGACCAATTTCTGGTGAAAGAGACAAGCTTCCGAGCTACCCAGAACTCTTCTTCATAACTACACACAGAGCTGGCTCCTGCTCCCACAGAAGTCAATGGCAAAGCATATTAAATCCAGTCAGCCCCATAGCACAGATCAAATACACACAGTAAGCTTTGTGTACAACAGCTTTATAACCTAAATAAGTGTATTTTGTGTTTAAATCTGTAATAACGACATTCTGAACCTATGTATGTGTTAAATTGTGTAACTGTTTTAATTACACTTCTCCGTTTTTGTCTTTGTAAAAGTTTGCCTTGTTTTGTGTCTAGTGATACGTATTCAGGCCAGGCGGTTTAATCCATAGGATGGATAGGTAGCTATTGTACATAAGATGCTACATGTCAAGGGGGAACCATGTCTCTAGGAGAAATATCGCTGCTGGAAGAAGCTGTTCAGTTGAAAAGCATTGCAGTCAAACACCCATCCCCAGAGTGGGAGCTGCAGAAAAAGATCATTTACTCAGAAGATTCTGTACCCCCGCATCATATTCCCCAGATTTGGGGTTGAGGAAGGAAACTGATCTGTCAGAAGATGAGTTCCCCACCTTCGCAAGGGGAAAGAGAAGAGAAGCAGAGAAGTTGGGGAGAAGAAGAGTGATAAGCGATGAGAGCTTAGCCCTAGGAACAGAATAAAAAGAGATGAAGGGCTTGCTGATTTGAAAGTTAGGGCACCATAAAAACTCTGCCTAGAGCACCAGTACAGCTAGGGTCAGATAGTATAGGGCTGGCCTTGGCTGTATTAATCATTGTAACATTTCTAGAAGGGGCTGTCATTTAAAATGCTTCCCTTATCAACTGGAACACACACTTCCACACCCTTAGCCCCCGACCCCCATTTTTCCAGGGGTTCCAGTCCCTGGCTCCTCAGTTAATGCATTTTGCTTTTGGGGAAAGATTGGAAATGCCTCTACTGCTTGCTGTGAATTCCCTAGTGACAGCCCTGCTTAGTTTAGAAAAGAGGCACCTTTTGGCATACATTTCAAATTTTTTCAGTTCTACTTCTGGAACTCAACTCTCATGGTCAACAAAGCAAAGGGTTGATAGAGAAGTCTAATTTTACTGTCCATTTGCTAATCTAAAGACATATTAGAAATTAATTCACTGTAGACTATATGAAAGAATTGCTTTAAAAATGGATACGTGAAAGATGCTCTATGATTTGTAAAAATAAAGAGCAGATTCTCTCAGAAATGAATGCCAAATAATTCATTACCTGAGTTATCACTTTTCAGTCAAAAAGTATATGAAGAAACTATATAACTCATTTAGACAGCAATCACCATGGAGTTATGCTGGCCTTTCATGCAGGTGATGAAACAGCCACATTCCCTGACAGTGGTGAGTTATTCCTTTTATCACTGGCAGTGCTGCCAAAAAAATCATCAAGGCCACAGGCATGGAAAACATGAGGCCTCTTCAAATTCAAGTGATAAAAAGACATGTTTTATGTTTGTTTTAATCTCTATCATTTAAATTTTAAAATTAAATTACAGTGATGTTAAACGTAGCCAGGGACCAACATGATTAATTTAAATTCAGTATTTAATTTCTATAAGTACGCTTTCTTTCAGGACTGGGCCTTTGGACCCTCTGTCTCCAACTCCCTCTGCCCTAGTCCCTCTTGTAACTAAAACATGTGTCTTTCAAACCTGACAACGTATGTATAAAATATTGGGTGTTTTATTACAATTTATAATTCAATCATTTTGGAGGTGGATTTTCTCTGTCTCTCTCCATAGTTACAGTAATGATCTGGTATAGTAAATCAATGATTTTTTTGTTGCAGCTTTATATTGCTAGAGAGGTCATATCTTACAAGTCAGAATATAGGTGATTAGAAATTTCTCTGCACAGCCTGGTGAATTTTGAAAATCCTAATGAATGTAAAATTATACTTAATTCTTTTGTCCAGTTAAAAGTTTTTATTGTAAAAACCTAACATACTGAGGATCAGTCAAGGCAGTAGGCCTGATTTCAATTTGAGCAGAATTCCAGTTAATAATGTCGTACACATAAACCCTCTCTTAACAGTTCATAATGTTAAACTGAAGACAGGATTGCTAAAGAACTGTTATTTTTTCTCCCTATTAAATCAGCATTACAGACTTTCAACAGATGTCTTTAATAGACATTGTTATTAAAAAGAATATTACATAAAATAGATTTAGACCATTTCTCCACCATTATCACTCCTACCACCAAAAGGAAAGTTTTTCTTGTATCTTCAAATTATTAAATTTATGTCTAATGAGAAAAAATAACTCTGGATATTATCAACCTATAGCAACATCCATACCATTGCTACAGTTAAGGCTTTGTCAGTGCTTCCATTATACTGTAAACCCTGTACTTTGAGGACTTTAGAGGTTGGCTGTAAAAACATGCTCTAGTTAAAAGGTTTCAGCCTAGGAGCAAATTCTTTGTAAAATGGTGGAGGGGGGGGGGGAATCCAGCTGTTTAAGTTCTAAGAGTGCCAACAAATAAATTGTCTGGTTTCAGGTTCTTTTCTGAACTCTCATAACTCAAAAATGTTATGTTTTAAGGCAAGGTTTTACAGGCTATTAGTCAATAACATGGATTTGTGCCTCTTGGATTCTTTGGAAAAATGCTAATAAAAACAACAATTATGTGGTTGGAAAACTGCCAAATTTGTCAATATTAACTAAAATTAGGCACCTAAATTAATATTTAGATATAATATTGTAAATAAGTCACCAGACTTTCAAAGGTGCTCAAGTACCCACAGTTCTATTGACTTCAGTGGGATATCATAGAACCATTGAATATCAGGGTTGGAAGGGACCTCAGGAGGTCATCTAGTCCAACCCCCTGCTCAAAGCAGGACCAATCTCCAACTAAATCATCCCAGCCAGGACTTTGTCAAGCCTGACCTTAAAAACTTCAAAGGAAGGAGATTCCACCACCTCCCTAGGTAATGCATTCCAGTGCTTCACCACCCTCCTAGTGAAAAAGTTTTTCCTAATATCCAACCTAAACCTCCCCGAATGCAACTTGAGACCAATACTCCTCGTTCTGTAATCTGCTACCACTGAGAACAGTCTAGATCCATCCTCTTTGGAACCCCCTTTCAGACAGTTGAAAGCAGCTATCAAATCCCCCCTCATTCTTCTCTTCTGCAGACTAAACAATCCCAGTTCCCTCAGCCTCTCCTCACAAGTCATGTGTTCCAGTCCCCTAATCATTTTTGTTGCCCTCCGCTGGACGTTTTCCAATTTTTTCACATCCTTCTTGTAGTTTGGGGCCCAAAACGGGACACAGTACTCCAGATGAGGCCTCACCAATGTCGAATAGAGGGGAATGATCATGTCCCTCGATCTGCTGGCAGTGCCCTTACTTACACAGCCCAAAATTCCGTTAGCCTTCTTGGCAACAAGGGCACACTGTTGACTTATATCCAGCTTCTCGTCCACTGTAACCTCTGGGTCCTTTTCTGCAGAACTGCTGCCTAGCTATTCGATCCCTAGTCTGTAGCGGTGCATGGGATTCTTCCGTCCTAAGTGCAGGACTCTGCACTTGTCCTTGTTGAACCTCATCAGATTTCTTTCGGCCCAATCCTCCAATTTGTCTAGGTCCCTCTGTATCCTATCCCTACCCTCCAGCATATCTACCTCTCCTCCCAGTTTAGTGTCATCTGCAAACTTGCTGAGGGTGCAATCCACACCATCCTCCAGATCATTAATGAAGATATTGAACAAAACCGGCACCAGAACCGACCCTTGGGGCACTCCACTTGATACCGGGTGCCAACTAGACATGGAGCCATTGATAACTACCCGTTGAGCCCGACGATCTAGCCAGCTTTCTATCCACCTTGTAGTCCATTCATCCAGCCCATACTTCTTTAACTTGCTGGCAAGAATACTGTGGGAGACCATATCAAAAGCTTTGCTGAAGTCAAGTAATAACACGTCTACTGCTTTCCCCTCATCCACAGAGCCAGTTATCTCGTCATAGAAGGCAATTAGATTAGTCAGGCATAACTTGCCCGTGGTGAATCCATGCTGACTGTTCCTGATCACTTTCCTCTCCTCTAAGTGCTTCAGAATTGATTCCTTGAGGACCTGCTCCATGATTTTTCCAGGGACTGGGGTGAGGCTGACTGGCCTGTAGTTCCCCGGATCCTCCTTCTTCCCTTTTTTAAAGATGGGCACTACATTAGCCTTTTTCCAGTCATCCGGGACCTCCCCCAATCACCATGAGTTTTCTAAGATAATGGCCAATGGCTCTGCAATCACATCCGCCAACTCCTTTAGCACGCTCGGATGCAGCGCATCCGGCCCCATGGACTTGTGCTCGACCAGCTTTTCTAAATAGTCCCGAACCACTTCTTTCTCCACAGAGGGCTGGTCACCTCCTCCCCATGCTGTGCTGCCCAGTGCAGTAGTCTGCGAGCTGATCTTGTTCGTGAAGACAGAGGCAAAAAAAGCACTGAGTACATTAGCTTTTTCCACATCCTCTGTCACTAAGTTTCCTCCCTCATTCATTAAGGGGCCCACACTTTCCTTGACTTTCTTCTTGTTGCTAACATACCTAGGGGGGGAGGGATAGCTCAGTGGTTTGAGTATTGGCCTGCTAAACCCAGGGTTGTGAGTTCAATCCTTGAGGGGGCCATTTAGGGATCTGGGGCAAAAATTGGGGATTGGTCCTGCTTTGAGCCAGGGGTTAGACTAGATGACCTCCTGAGGTCCCTTCCAACGCTGATAATCTGTGATATGCAGTTGTTCACCATGTCTCCAAACAGGGCCTTTAATTAGGCAGATTTAGGTGCCATGGGTCTCTACCAAGTTCTCTGTACCTCACTTCCCCAACTGTATAATGGGAACAACAGCACTTCTCTACCTCACAGAGGTTTTGTGAGGATAAAGTACATTAAAGATCATAGTGCTCTCACATACGGTAGTGATGGGGGCCATAAGTAACACAGAGAGGTGTATTTGTTTGTTTGAATTTTTTTACTCCCTGGCAGCACTATAAGAAAAGAGGCCCTGAACAGTTGCTTATAGCTTGGTAGCTGTTTTAATCTTTGCCTTGAAGATTTGAAGATGTTTCCAGCTGCTCCAAAGTGCATCATGGCTCCAGGTACCTCAACCCAACTTCAGAGCACCACTACATAAATTGTTGGTGCACTATATGAGCTATAAAAGGACTGTTCCTATCTGTGTATTGTGAAAATCTTCACGGAGATGCTCACAGTACCTTTATTGACACAAATATGTATTCCAGCTGTAGGCCCTTAAGAGGCACTGAAAAGAACTGCCTTCAAAGGGCACTGCTAAGGGTGGTAGAACAAAATTTAGACTTGCTGGTCTTGTTTTGTTTTGTGGACACACGTACTTGCAATCAAACAGCACCTGAGGCTTGTGGTTGGTGGGTCACCCAGCTGAGATTGTAGCTATGCTATAGTTCTTGTTTTTAGATAAGATAATGGAACTTCAGACTGAGGATGACTTTTTTTAAAGTAATTGTTATTAAGGTTACATTTCTGAGTTGATGACAGTGTCTCTTTAAAAACTGGCAAACTATCGTTAAGTACTCACCAGCTACATTCCTTTATAACTGGCCATGGCCTGTGGATTTAAAAAAAACCTGACTGCATGGGCATGCTCTGATTATTACTCTCATTAACTACTATGCTATTTATCAATGAAGATAGACTTCTAGATGGAAGAAGACATCTTTGAAAAGGAGCAGGAAATAAAGGAAAGGATGAAGCTTGCCCAAAAGACCTCATGTGAAGAGACAACAAGCTGAAGTAGGGACAAAAGAGGCAATTACATTAAAGCTATTCCTCAGCAACTATAAATTCCACACAGACACTGGGGCCCATTCAGACATCCCCATTGCATGTCTCAACTGTGAGACTACGGCTAGGCACAGTGAGGTGATCTTGGTAATCATAAATATAAGGACATCATTTATTTTCATAAATCATTAAGATACATTATCCATATGCTAATATTACACAGTATGTGTTTTATGTTTCAGCATATGTTAAACATAGTCAATCACTAAAAGTTATGTTACCCTATACAAAGCAACGAAAAGAAAGAATGAAATTGCCTCCCTATCTAGTCTCAAGCCAGTTACGTGTCTGTGACCAACCGTGTCCAGCTGCCTAACACTGTACCTGCTGTAGAAACAGTCATGATTCTGATCATTTGTGTTCTACATGTAAGCCTCAAACTATTTCTCTCTACAGAGCTATGCTGTATGAAAGTGCCTCTCTCTGTTTGCATGGAAATAATAAAGTACCACTAAAGACAGTGCTTAGAGTGGGGTGTGCAAACTAAGGCCCACAGGCCGGATCCGGCCCACAGGATTGCCACCCCCATGGTGCCAAGGGCCCCGCGCTTTTCCCATAAGTGTCCGGCACCATGTCCCTGCGGCCCCTGGGGGGACAGATGGCTCCGCACACTGCCCTCACCTGCAGGCACCGTCCCCTGCAGCTCCCATTGGCCAGGAACGGGGAACCACAGCCAATGGGAGCTTCAGGGGAAGTACCTGCAGGCGAGGGCAGCACGCAGAGCCACCAGCCCCCCTCCAGGGGCCACAGGGACATGGTGCTGGCTGCTTCCCAATGCAGCGCGGTGTGGGGCCAGAGCAGGCAGGGAGCCTGCCTTAGCCCTGCTGCGTGCTGCTGCCACCCTGGAGCCACTCAAGGTAAGCAGGGCTGGGCCGGAGCCCGCATCCTGAACCCCTCCTGCACCCCACACCCCAACCCCCTGCCCTGTTCCTCCGACGCACCCCTCCTGCACCCCAACCCCCTGTCCTGAGCCTGTCCTGAGCCCCTGCCACATCCCACACCCCAACATCCTGCCCTAAGCCCCATCCCGCACTCCGCACCCCTCGCTACACCCCTGCCCTGAGCCCTCTCATGCACCCTGCACCCCTCCTGTGCCCCAGCCCCTTGCCCTGAGCCCCTTCCTGCAGACCGCACCCCCTCCCACATCCTGCACTCCCTCCTGCAACCCAACCCCCTGCCCCAGCCCTACACTCATGGCCCTGCATGCAATTTCCCCACCCAGATGTGGCCCTTGGGCCAGAAAGTTTACCCACCCCTGGCTTAGAGTCATTGGGGCAAGTTCTTTTCTGTGTACAGATTTTGCTCAGAGCAAAAGTATGGGGGAGTTGGTTAAGGCTCCAGATTATCTATCTCAGGCAGTCATTGCAATGCATAAGCTAAGGCATCATGAAGGCTGCTTCAATTAGCACCAGCTGGGTATGTCCCCTAGGAACAGCTGGGGATTACTGTAGTACACTGCATGCTGACCACTCACCCATCTTTCTTCCATTATGCTCCCTGCTCTGGGTGTTACTGGGAGGAAGGTCTGTGAACTGCCTCTCTGGGCTTATGGCTGCTGAGGACTCCTCTGTGTCAGGGTTATCTTCCACAGAGATTTAGGAGAGGTTTCTGCTCTCTTTGCACCATGTGAGTAGCACAAAGGGAGCAAATTGGGGACTCTGTCCCATTAGCTCTCCAAAGAAATAGCTAATGGAGATCCATGCAAGACTTGGGTAAATTAGTATTTCCAGATATCATCTGCTCAGATGGTCATACATATGGACACAGTCCTGCCTTGTGATGTGACCCTCTACTGGAGGAACATGTCATGCTCCTTTGGGAGTAGTTCATCCGCTTTGGTCCACACCTACACCCAGCTCTCACCTGTGGCTCCAAGTAGCTGTTTGCATGCAACAGCGGCAACACCCCAGGAAACCGCTTTGCCAAGTGGGCCAAACCAGGTGAGGGTAGCCAATGGGTCTTTTGCCCTTGGTGAGATAGGGAAACTGCCTCTCTCTAGTATGCAAAGACTGTTTCTGTGGACTGAGCGGAGAAAATCAATTTGTGATTCAGCGGCCATGAAAGTGGTTCAGCAACGTGCTGTGGGGCACGGAGAGCATGACAAGGCTCTGAAGCTGTCCTGGTCACCCACTGCAGCTAAGGAAGTCCCCAGCCATAACGATTTTTTGTGCCGCTGGAATCTGGCTTCCACAGTCCCATAATCAGAGTGGGACTGCCCCTGTGCAACAGCTTTCTCACTTAAAAATTTCCCACATAGGTTTTATTATTTATTATTATTATTGTCATAATCATCAGTGATGGACTACCAATAATAATATAATCTAAAATTAATCAACTGGAATATAAATATTGTACTTACATTTCAGTGTACACTATATAAAGCAGTATAAACAAGTCATTGTATGAAATTTTAGTTTGTACTGACTTTGCTAGTGCTTATGGGCCCTGTTGTAAAACTAGGCAAATACCTAGATGAGTTGAATACCCACCCTGAAAGACCTCTGTGTACCCTACGTGTACTCCTGGTTGAGAACCACTGATCTAGATCAGTTGCTCCAGATGTACAGATTTGATAGCAACACTTTGTTGCTGCTATGCTCTCTACTTAAGATGTATTGGTCACTTTAATTTTAAATGCTATTTTCCTGAGGTTTATAACCAGAGCTTTTGTTACAAAGTCCACAGCCAGACAAAAACTTGCCTTATTTTTGTTTTCATTACAAAACCAAGACTTTGTCCAGATTCACCAAAGGGACTGTATATTACAGGTGAATCTAGGCCAATTCTAGATGATCCTAGAGCAGTGGCTCTCAACCTTTCCAGACTACTGTGCTCCTGTCAGTAGTCTGATTTGTCTTGCGTATCCCCAAGTTTTACCTCACTTAAAAACTACTTGCTTGCAAACTCAGACATAAAGATACAAAAGTGTCACAGCACACTATTACTGAAAAATTGCTTACTTTCTCCTTTTTACCATATAATTATAAAATAAATCAATTGGAATATAATACTATACTTACATTTCAGTGTATAGTATATAGAGCAGTATAAACAAGTCATTGTGGGTATGAAATTTTAGTTTGTACTGACTTTGCTAATGTTTTTTGTGTGTCCTGTTGTAAAACTAGACAAATATGTAGACGAGTTGATGTACCCCCAGTAGTTCTCTGTGTACCCCCAGGGGTACGTTGAGAACCACTGTCCTAGAACAATAAATGGGTCGGAATCTTGCAAAACTCTGATTCTGGCTGAATTATTCTTTCAGTTTTTGGGTTCTTTTGCATTCAAAGCAAAATCTGGCATGAGGTAGAGGGGCGATGAGAACCCAGGTGGACTGAAACAAACAAACAAACAAAACCCTTGTTTGCATGAACCCATGTGAAAAATCAAAATAGCTGCATTTTGCACAGCTCTATTTATAACTCTGCAATTTTTAATGGTAAGGCCAAAAATAGTCATTACAATATGTCAGCCTGATGCAGTTTTTTCTTTCCAAAAGGCTTAACATCAGTATAAACTTTTTTTGATGCAGAGTAGTAGGAAAAAACAAAAAAGAATAGTTTTTTGGGTGGATTCAGATGCTTGTTTTTTAGTTTTAATCCTTAGTGGCAGGAGTTCTTGGCATTTGAATGTGACTTTGCCTCATCTGACTTCATTTGGGGTATACATATGTTATGTCAAGGGACTTTCACAAACATGTAATGACTCAACAAGGGAGCCAGTTCAAGTGGGGGATAATTAGGTTTCCACCCTCCCCTTCATTCTGTGCCACTGTTTTTACTCTGTACATCTCCATTGTACCCTTAAGAACAGCAGATCTGCAGCCAAGCACTGCACACTCCCCACAGCCAGCAACTTCCTCTGAAGCTGCAATACATAATTACAACCAGCTGCTAAGTGTTGCTTGAGAGCAGTACAAACAGCATCCTCATACCCAGAGATTGAGAGTCAACTCCCAGGCTTTGCTGCAGTGGATAAGCCGAAGGAAGCTCCCACACCCTTGCAGGAAAAGAGAGCAACAATTCCTTCTATTTCCTGTACCAACAGAGGTGTTAAGAGGACAGGGCATTTCTGACCCCTCTCTCTTCCCTGCCTTCCCCTTTGCCCATTTGTTTAAATGAAAGAAAGCCTCCTTCCATGGCCCCTGCTGCTCATCTGGCTGACCCACTACTGTGTTGCTCTGAGTCTGCTCTAACACACACAGCGCTCCTTCTTAATGACTGACAGGAGGCACTGCCTATGCTGGAGTTGACTCGGTCATGCAGCTGGATAAGTGATAGTGACAGCAGTAGGAGATTACCTCTTTTTAAATCATGTTCATTGGCTCCTGTGAGTCTTATCTTCAGTGTAGGATTTTAACTTTTAAAGTTCAGGGCCCTTGTTGCCAGTCTTGAAAGTTCCCTCCAAAGCCAAGTCCTCTGAGCCCCTTGAGCTCTAACACACACACACCACACACAGTTTTCAACTATTTAATTTTTTGCAATACTGGACTCTTATTTTTTTGCACTATTTGAAACAAAAAGGTTGTATAGCTGTGAGAAACCGTACAAATAATTAAATGTGATTTACCCACAGATACTGAGTTATCGGACTCTCCCCAAGCGAGCGAGAGAAGACCACAGCTTTAGAGTGGGAATAGTTCAGGGTGAGATTTTCAAAGGCACCCAAGGGAGCTGAGAGACCAACTCCCTGTGACACAGGCAGCACCAGTGGCCGACCTTAATAACATTTTGCACTTACAGAGGACCAAAATCTCACAGCACTTCACAAACATTAATGAATTCAGTCTCCTAAGCATGAGGCAAGGATCCCACTTTAAAAGTTGGGGAAAGAGAGGCACAGAGACAAACTGATTTTCCCAAAATCACAGCAGAAATCGGTGACAGAGCTGGGAAAAGAACCCAAATCTTGTACCTTCACTGTGAGACCATCCTTCCTCCTGTGCAGCCACTTTTTTTTTTTTTTCCTTTTTACCTCTACATACTGACCTGACAGTTAATCTAGCAGGGGGAAGCAGCAGGAGAGTAAGCTAGACTGTTTAACAGTGTGGCTGGTTTTTTCAGGTAGTCTCTATTTATTAAAACTGTACTTAATATGGAATTGTAGGGCATATCTGGATAGATTTTTGGATATGGCTTGTTTAAGAACCAGAATACAAAAATGAAGTCATATTGCACTGCTATTTCACAGAACAACTCCCTGGTGGCTTCAGCATAGCAACGACGGGGAGGTATCAGCAGTGTCATGCCTCCTTAATTAACCTTTGGCTAATGCTCCAGAACCAGCAAAACCAGGAGTACAAAGGGTCATATTCACACTTGGCTGATATAATAAAACCACAAATGTTGTTGTAAGTGTCTATTGCATTTGTGTCAAATTGTTAAAAATATTGTGTAAAAGTCTCCAAAAATGCCTAAGGGTTTGGCTACATTGCAATAAAAAACCTGCAGCACCGAGTCTCAGAGCCTGGGTCAATTGACTAGGGCTCGTGGGGCGTGGACTGTGGGGCTAAAAATTGCAGTGTAGTACTCGGGCTCTGAGGCCCTCCCACTTGTGGTCTCAGAGCCCAGGTTACGGTTAAGCCCAAACATCTACACTGAAATTTTTAGCCCTGCAGCTCAATCCCCGCAAACCCAAGTCAGCTGACACAGGCCAGCTGTGCCCCATGTCTTTCACTGCAGTGTAGATGTACCCTAAATGACTTAGAAGCCTATGCCCAGTTTTGCGAAGCCACTTGGGGATTTAGAGAAGAGACTTGACTTAGATATATTTTAAAAAATGTGAAAAATCATTACCACAAGGTTGTGTTGGTTACCTGTGACATTGTGGGAAAGTTTCTTGCTTAACTCTATGGGCCTGATTTCCCATTGGGCTGCACTTTGTGTTGTCACTCACAGCAGACCAAAGTGGGTATAAAATGCTACCATTTTGATCTGGGAGCATTTTAAGCTCACTTGGGACTGGTATAAATAACAGAGGAGAGGGTGAATTGGACCGTACAGGTGTAAATGACAGTGAGCTACAGTGTGTCCATTTCCTTCCCCTGCTTTTTTTGTTCAGATATTTATTTCCTTAACAGCGTTCTTTTGGTGATCAGTTCACATTTCCATTTCTTTGACCATCAAGTTTGGATTCATGCACCCTAATAAACAAATCAAACATTTGTAACAGGATCCCAGTGCAGTATTTTCAGTCGGAATGTTACTTGTTGGTTTTAGCAGCTCACCCAACTCTCTAATTTAGAGCAGTTTGCGTTTCCCAGTGACGTTAGTTATATAATTTTCAGCTGACTTTTTGTAGGGTTCTAATAATGAATAAGCTTACCATGCAACATAAAAGTACTTTAGGGTCTCCATACTGTCACATATCTAACTTCGTAAAATATCGAGTGTGCGAGCTTGAAGGATCTCATCACCTAGAATCCCAGTCTATAGGCAGCAGATTACTACTGATCTATCTTTTATCTTTTCTGAATTTTATATATATATAGAGAGAGATATATATAGATATAGATATAGATATAGAGATAGAGAGAGAGAGAGAGAGAGAGAGAAAAAAATCATAATATAGGAAAATATAAAGGAATACAAGAATCTGCAAAACAGTTCTATATCAGCCTTAGAAGATGGCAGGTTAATATTTTTCTGTTCATGTTCATTTTAGTCAAGGTCCTGTTTATCTGTTTTTCTGTTACACTGTATATGTTTCTCTACCTGAGTAGTAACCTTGCGGGGGTTCTTATGGTAATCTAACAGACGTTAACTATTTTCCAGCTACATGTATGCAGGCTGAGTTCCATTTAATCCTTTCTTCTGACACTTCTTCACCCATATTATTTCAATGTGGAACAAAGTGACCAATCATGTTACCAATTAAATCATCAGCAATACACCCAGGACTGGACCTCCAACCAGCAAATATCTTCCTTTTGGACTCCTGGTATATAAAAACAAATTCCCTTAACCTTACCTTCTAAAGAAAGCATGATGTAGGCTTCAGGGCTTCAGATTTTAAGAATAAGATAGTAAGTTCTGTCAAGATTTGCATATGTAGCAGCAAGTCTCTCCAGAGAGTCTGAAGTAAAAATTGATGGAAAAGTTTTAAGAGGCACCTAGAAAAAAGTATCTTATTTCAACAAACATTGTTTGATCACAAAATCCAATCTTCATACATTTTGTATCACTATCCAAGGGAAAGAAAAATACAATCATGATTTTTTGGAGGCCCAGCAGTTAAGAACTTTTTTAAGCTGATGGAGTTTTAAAAAGCCAGAAATCTTCCAAAACCTTTGGAATACTTTTTTCATCGCCTTAGTGTTCACTGGAGAAAGTGTCCACAAGATGAACATTAAAAAGGAGTTCCATTTGGAAACATGGCCATGTAAGTAAGATAGGTTAGCTACCCACACAAAACTGCTCTCATCCCCACATGCACTCATTGTCATTTTTGCTTTACTTCACTGAGCAAAATAAGCTTTTACTACTTTTTAGTAGAATAGCCAACACAACTATGGTATGAGAGAGTGAGCCGGATTCTTTTACTTCTTTTGCATGATGAACAGAACATGATTCTAAGTTCTGATTCCAGAATTATTATTAGTGTAATATATGAGCCAGAAAGAACTCAAGTTGACTGTCTGATTCCAGACTGAGTTTGCAGGGCTGTCAATTAGAGAAAACAATCTTTCACTTGTAAACTGACCAGATTTGACTTAGAGCAGGGGTGGGCAAACTTTTTGTCCTGAGGGCCATGAATGGGTATGGAAATTGTATGGTGGGCCATGAATGCTCATGAAATTGGGGTTGGGGTGCGGGAGGGGGTGAGGGCTCCAGCTGGGGGGTGCAGGCTCTGGGGTGGGGCTGGAGATGAGAGGTTTGGGGTACAGGAGGGTGCTCTGGGCTGGGACTGAGGAGTTCAGAGGGTGGGAGGGAGATCAGGGCTGGGAATAAGGAGTTGGGGCATGGGAGGAGGTCAGGGGTGCAGGCTCTGGGCGGCGCTTACCTCAAGCAGCTCCCGGAAGCAGCAGCATATCCCCCCTCCGACTCCTACACAGAGGTGCAGACAGGCACCGCCCCTCCAGCTCCCATTGGCTGCAGTTCCTGGCCAGTGGGAGCTGTGAGGGCGGCACTTGCAGTGGGAGCAGCGTGCGGAGCCCCCTGGCTGCCCCTATGCGTAAGAGCCGGGGGAGAGACATGCAGCTGCTTCCGGGAGTTGTGCGGAGCCACGACACATGCGGAACGGGGCAAGCTCCCAGACCCCGCTCCCCCGCTGGAGCAGGGCAAACCCCAGACCCCGCTCCCCAGCAGGAGCTAGAGGGCTGGATTAAAATGTCTGATGGGCCAAATGTGGCCCGCGGGCCATAGTTTGCCCACCCCTGACTTAGAGAGACAAGGTGGGTGAGGTGTAATATCTTTTATTGGACCAGCTTCTTTTGGTGAGAGACATAAGCTTTCGTGCTTACAGAGAGCTCTTCTTCTCTGTGTAAGCTCAAAAGCTTATGTCTCTCACCAACAGAAGTTGGTCCCATAAAAGATATTACACCTCACCCACCTTGTCTCTCTAATATCCTGGGACCAACATGGCTACAACACCACTTCACAAAGATTTGACTTGTAAGTCATGAGAAACAATAAACATGGAGCCCTATGATGCCACTCTCCTTTTTCAGGGCAGAACTGCAGTTTAATGGGGACAAACTTTACAAAAATCACTTCCAACATGGAAGTTCAAAGAAGAATGGGAAAAATGGTTAGAGGCCTGGAGGGACAGAATAGCGAGGAAAGAATAAAAGACCTAAACATCTATAGCTGTACTGAGAAAGGAATAAGGTGTGGAGAAAAGAACACAGCCTGTTTGAGGGGGTCAATATCAAGAAATGACCAGAATTATTTAGAATGGTACGAGGTGATAAATCTAGGGGAAACTGAATGTATTTAAGAAAAGAGAAATTTAGGTTAAACATCAGGAAGAGAGTTCTAATAGTACGATGTGTAGGCTGTGGAATATTTGCCTATGGGATGAGACAGAAGCCCCATCCCTGGAGACATTTAAAACTGCACTGGACAAAAGCACTACAATATCTGGTAAGGAATAGTCCTATACTAGCAGGGAGATGAACTAGATGATCTAATTGCGCTTTTCCAGTTCTATTTTACATGATTCAATTATAATTCTACAGTACTAGACAATTCTGATTTCAAATACAGAAGTCCAGCATCAAGGGAAACATGCTCAACCCAGTTCAGAAATAAAAGTTTCCCTATTTTGAATGGAAATTCTGCAGATACTAAATGTGGATAACAATACTACATAGCATGATCAGCTGTCAAGAGGTAAGCTAATAAAATCTTCACTTCAACCTTTCCCCCCCCCCCCCCCACCAAACAAAGACACCAGATGAAAGTACATACAAAACAATTAACATTTTGAAGATGTTTTACATGGAGCCCCTAGAAAATGCTGCCATTTCCACCTGAGATAGACTGTGCCTGGATTTGATCCCCGGATTGGATAGAAAGTAGCAACTAACTAACTCTATGAGAATTCACAACAGGGGCCGATCTCCTTTTAAGGTCCCTATTCTTCAACTCTTGGTAATACTGAGTAGCACTTGTGCCAATAATTCCTCTAACTACATGGGAATGAGGACTTGTCTACGCGCTATTCAGAGTGAGTGAGGCTTGAAGGATCAGGCTGGAGAAGTGCTGCACTAGAAAAACAGTAGTCGTCCTGTAAATAGAAGACTCCCATGAAATACTGATAGGTTAGCTAATATGTTTGTTAGCCTGGGAGTTCATGTAGTGGCCTATGACTAGACCAGAGATTCAGTAGAGTTCAGCTCTTCTCCACCTTCTGCTCTATTTGGAGCGCACCTGCTAGCTGTATAAAGTGAGCAAGTGTTACTTCAGAGAATTCCAATTTGTAAATGCTTTATTTCTTAAAGAATGGATCAGCATTTCAATTAACCCAGGTCATGATGCTGTTGGATGGATTTCCATCTAGCATATCACTGCTGAATCTGGGATGATAAACTTGGCTGCAGAAAAAGGGATACAGAGACTTTTCCCCCGCACCCTCCCCAGTCACCAGCAGACAAGAACTGGGCAAATACTGCAAAAAAGTCCTCATAAACGTTAACCCAATACAACTACAAATTCATTTCAATGGTATGTGCCCCACTTTTATGTCAGTGAACTCTGTACTATTCAGTGAATGTTCCAAACATGTGTGTGAACTTGTATTTGCATGAGTATTTACACTTGAAGTGTTCGCCTGGCCATCTTGAAAGCTCTTTGTGGTTTGGGAAGCATCTAATCGGGAACAAAAACAATACCCCATGTGACTTAAATGACCAGTTATACAGCATAAGTAGTAAATAAACAAATAATTTACAAACAGCAAACATTTGAATAAATTGTTCACTGTGAATAGCTCACCAGGTTCTAATGGAGGAGAGGAGAAACTTTATTAACTTGGAGTTAAGGTGGAAGACTCTCTTTCTTACTTAAGCTGAAATCTTAAATAAATTATTGGAATTTTCTTAAAAGATTCAGACATTACAAAGCTTAGAAATTTTAAGTATTCAAACTAATGTAAAGTGGAACTAACTTCACTCTGCTCCCTTTGCAGTGAATGCAATGCCACAACTTTTAGAACAATTTGCACAACACTGTTCCCCACAATACAAGTGTAATTCAAGTATATAAAATGTAATTTTATATCGATATAATTCACTAAATACTTTTAAATCTAAAAATAAAAGCAGAAATAAAACTTTTTAAAAAAAACAAATGCTAAGAATCATATCTAAACTGAGAACTGGATTTCAAAGGATCTGGATTCTTTTCATGTAGTAATGTTTTCCGCCTTTCAGCAGAACTGAGAACTCTGTCTAGATTAATTCGTTTTCCATAGGCACGGAGATAAAGCTGTTTTATTGTTAAATCTACCAATCAAATGCTACCAATTTACAGCTGTAGTGAATCCTAAGAGGGTTGTGCCTTTACAGATGTGCACATTTCATACTGGTTTTGAAAACTTATGAGAAATTTATGTGTAAGAAATGAGCTATACTGAATCCACAAGAGACGGTTCCCTGCTTCTGCAACCAGTGGGCTAGGGCTGTCAGCTACCCACTACTCAAGTCAGGGTGGGATTTTTGTGGCACAAGCAGCGTCTCCTGTTCAAGGCTCGCTCCTCAAACCAAACTCTCAGGAGCAGTAACCCCCCCAAAAGGATCGTATCACTTCAACATTCGTTGGAACACAGATCATTTGTCAAGATCAGCACCCAGATATGGGGCCCCAATAGCACCCAAGCAGCAGAAAAACTTTTCCCTTCCCACCAATAGCAAGAATTCTGTTCCCACTTGCAGCAACCGGAGGTCAGCCCAGTAGCTAAAGGTCTGCCCCCACCAGCCTCCTTTCAGCAACTGCTCTTCCCCTGCCAGCCACGACAGCTCTGCCACTCCAGAACTTCAGCAAGAGCTCAGTCCCCACCCCTCACACCAGGGGCCTTGTCCCGCAGCACTGCTGCTCTACAGGCTCTTGTCGTCCGTCCCCCCCCGTCTCCCCCCCCCCCAAGAGTTCCCCTCCTAACACCAACAACACACATGCACCAAACCTGTTTCTAACAAGAACGTTGTAGCCTTGCAGCTTGGGAACTAAAGTAAAGTCTGGGTGTGGGCATGCAGAAGCCAGCCTCTGTGTGGCAACAGCAGCAGCGTGAGGCCTGTCTGCTGCTGCTTTATTTGTTGATTGTCCCCAGTTGTCTGTGAGGCAGGAGGCAGCCATTCTGAGATTTCCACCTCTCCTTGGGTCCTACATCCATTTACACAGGGAAAAAACAAACCACCAGCAAACAGCTAAAGCCCCTCTGGCTACTGTAGGCTTTGGGATGAGGTAGCTATACTCTGCAAGGGGGATAGGACCTCCCCTGACTACTTCCTTCTCCTCAATGGCTCCCTCTCTCCGACTGGAGCGGTCACCAGCAGGACCTACACTCTGTACTGGGAAAAGCCTGAGCCTGCCGCTGGGGGCTTTGTGTTGAAGGCTGGCTCAGTGCCATTCCTCCTCCTCTTTCCCATGTTGCTCTTTTCGCCCTGTCCCTGTCAGGCGCCCAGCTGCTGACAAGCAAGGGGGGAGCCACGGCTGCGAGGTGTCTCTGCGGTCTTCATCCCTTGCCTGGCCCGCATAGACTTACCGCTGCCTGCTGCAGGTACGCCATCTACTGGCCAGTCACTATTACTGCATGGCTACAAGAACTACTCAACCAGGTGTAAATGTCAATTTTAAGTGGATCGTGATCTCCAGTGGACAGTAGAGTTTTCCTAAGTGATTCTTAGGGGGTGGCAGCATGTGTGTCATCAGTGTGAAATCTATTTTAACATCTTTTCATATTCATTATATAAAGAACAAGAGAATCAGATTCTGAGACTACCAAAGAAATCTTTTCAATGTCCATTAATGACTAACATTTAACTGTTGGAAGAGCAGGCACATTGTAATAATAAGAGACTGAAGAGGCGGAGGTGTACAATCTATATCTGTACATCAGAGGAAGCACAAGATAGTGGTTAAAGCACACAATTAGGAGTCAAAAGAGCTGGATACTATTCCTGGGTCTGCTACTGACTTGCTGCGTGACCACCCGGAGCTCACAAATATTTCTGTCTCATTTCCCTATTGATATAATGCAAGTTGGGATCCCTACCTTACAAGGATATTGTAAGGATTCATTTGTTAATGTAACCTTATAGATCTTCAGGTAGAATGTACTATAGAAGTGCAAAATATCTCCCAACCCTCCCAGTTTAATTTTCAGATTTGTGCTGCTCTAAATATTTTCCTTCCTTCCTTAAGTGCTTTCCAGACTACATACATTAGAATCTTTCACTGATAGCTGAAATGCAGATTTTCATGCAGTGGTACGTAACAGCAGTTTAACAGCACAACTCTGCACCAAATTGTGAGCTTCTTACCCGTAAAAATCCAACCACCTCCATTCATTCCATTGGACATTTTATTACGTTAAGATGGTTGTGTTTTGTTTTTAAACAAGAACAGAGTTGTACCTCAGGAATACTGGTCCTTCCTCCTGGCGCACGCATATTCTATGGTCTGCCTGGAAAAACTTAATCACCAACATGCTACAAAACAGTCAATGTGTAGTAAATATTAATGGGAACTACACCAATAAGACAGTGCTGATGCCCCTTATCCTCACTCCACTTCCAAAATGGTACTGTGTATCCCATTCTCTAGGACTTAAAAATATTCCTTGAAGTTATGAAGTATGGTACTACCATAGAACGCACGCTTGCGAGTCTTTTTGCAGACCTCAAAGAAAGTCTGGTCTTCCAGGTTAATATTTAAAAAGTAAAGGTAAACACAGCAAAATCCCAAAACCGGAGGCAGACTAAAGCCCAGATCCACCAAAATGTTGGCTCCATCAACAAACTTACATGGATCCATTCAAACACTTCTTGTCATCTCATGACAGGAACAAATTATCCCTTCTTTCTTCCATCCCAGCCCAGAAAGAGTCCTTGCTTTTCCTCCCATCAAGGCTACCAAGTCATGCTATGACACATGGCAGTCCATCACTGCATTTAGCATGCTGAGTGTGTGAGAGAAAGACTCTCATACCACACACATGCAAGCACGCACGCACGCACACAGAGTCCAGATTTCACAGTCTGTCCTCTTCCTTCCCCTCTCTCACTCTGGTCACTCATAAGTCAAAACAAGACAATGTGCTATAGCCACTTTTCCTTTGCCCAAGCTCCTCCTCCTAACTTTTCTACCATTGTAGGCAGCTGGCTGGAAACAGGCAACTGATGTACTCTGACTCCTCCTTCCTCTTGTCCATCTTTCCCTTGGCGCATAATATAACTTGAAATGAGGAGTCAAGATTGCAAGATAGAAATGCATTTCCTCTTCTCTTCTGCTGGAACTTATCCTGATAGAACCATCCTATATCACTTAATGGGAATGAAATCGATAGGGTTCTACAGATATGTAAAAGGCTTCTGTACAAATGACTCTAAAAACCTGTAACATTTAACAGAGAATGATATACCTTCTATATTATATCTAAACCATCCTATAGAACTCTATAGCAGGAACATGATTTTCTGTCTAATTCTGGCCTTCTACAAAATGGGATACTGAACCAAGACTGTGCTGGGTGCGTTGGTCCTCCTCAAAATGGTTGAGATTAGATCTTCATGGTGATATTATCAAACCTATCAGCTTCCTTCAAGTTGATTGAGTGTGTATGTCTAGTCCCCCTATTATCAAGATTACCTGACAATTTCCATTATAAAACACTGTATCCAATTGCTTACAACTTTGCCAAACTTTAACAGTTTGAGCTGAAGTTTTCCATACCAGGTGTCTACTTCAGGATGAATATTTTGGGGGAAATTTAATTCATAATGGTTAAATTATTTCACAGAATGATGCTATGGAAAAATGTTGTTTTGACCATGTTAAAAAAATCAGGTGACCTTTATTTTTGTACGCTCTAGCACCCTGATGCTTTGGAACAGTGACTTGAAATTTGGCAGTGGGGGACTTTGTGTCAAGATGTGCTTTTTGCCACCCCCATGAAAATATGGACAAATTTGGCCAAGTTATAGGGCTTTGAAAAAAATATATCAGTTTGCACGTGCTCAGAGACTTGCTAGAGCTGTGCAGCTCAACTCCCAGAAGAATCCATCCACGCCAGGCATTCCCCAGCCAAGGGCTGAGCAGCACTATCCTAGCAACTGCAGCTCTGGGCTGCTGCAGCATGAGCCAGGGCCAGACTCTGGAAATGACAGCAGGGAACCTCTCTATTCTGTGCTCTCAATTACATGCCTCCTGCTAGGCTAGAACAAAGAGTAGGAGAAAGTTGCCTGATTCGAATGATGGAGGGGACAAGAACTGGACCTGATTCGAATGATGGAGGGAACAAGAACAAGTCTCGATGGAAGGAGCCTGGGCCTGAAAGCTGGCATGAGAGAGAAGAGGAAAACTGGAAGATGGAGAGGAGACTGGGACTGGCTAAACAAGGAGAAAGGGACCAGGAGCTGGGGACAAGGGGAAGAATGGAAGTGGCTGCCAAGGAGACTAGGACTGGGAGACAAGGAGGGAAAGTGGAGGTAAGGGAGAGACTGGGAGCCAGTGGGTTGTGGAAGACTGAGGTTGGATGAGGAGCTGGGGGAGAGACTGGGACTTGGACTAGGAACCAGTGGGCAGAGGGAAGGAAATGAAGGGCGAAGAAAGGCAGCTCTGATGAGAAGTCAGAGAGCAAGTGGAGAACTGGAACTGGCTGGTGAAAAAGGCCGGAACAAGGCGTTTGGGGGTGGGAGGCACTGAGATTTGAAAAAAAGAGCCCAGGGTGGAAAGAGACTGGGACTGGGAGCCAGTGGGGACAGAAAACATAGGCAAGATAGTGCAACTGGATGCCAGTGACGAGGTGAGAGAGAGACTGAATGAGGAGCCAGAAGGATGGGACCTGGGATTGGCTGGGCAAGGAGCCTGAAATTAGCATGAGAAGCCTGAGGGGAGGCGTCTGGGACTGGCTACGTGAAGAGAACAGGACTGGGACAAGCAGCTGGGTGGGAAAGAGACAGGAGTGGAATATGGGCATGCTTCAGGGGCTGGGAAAAAAGGAGTCAAACTTTGGGGAAGGGTGGGAGAGCAGAAGAGTTGATGCTTGCTAAAGCACACTTTCCTCCAGGGCCTGGAATAGAACCAAGATTCTTGAGTCTCAACTTTCCTCTGGTGTCAGCAAACATCCTGTGAAAGCCACTGACAAAGTGTCCCATCCCCCTGTAGTGCTGATCCATATAGGGGATGACAACCTATTAGTTACATCAATAGCTCAAGTGATATAGATCTGTGTAGTGGATATGAAGGTTCTAGTCGTGCTGATGACCCATGTGGGCGTCAGTGATAACTCATGATATCTGTGGGTTTTTTAGTTTTTTTTTTTAAACCTAGAAAATTATACATAAAAAAACAACATTAAAAGAACATTAATAATGTCGCAAAGTCAAGCACTCAACAGCTAGGAAATGCCAACATTAAAGGTGCCTATGTGCTCCTCATTTTTTTGGGTGCCCAACTCGAGACCCTGAGCTTCCTAAGTGCTAGCACTCACAGCTGCAACTGAATGTGGGGTGTTCTTTGAACATATGAAGTGCTATATATAATGCTAAGTATTCTGAAAATTGAGGTCCTAGGTATCTCAAATTGGGCACCCAAAATTTTACTTTTTTACTTTCATCTCTCCACCTCAGTTCTCCATCTATAAAAGGAATATCTCATCTCACAGGGGTTTTGTGAAAATAAAATGTGTTAATATTTGTGAAATGGTCAGATACCATAGTGATGAGTGCCACAGAAAAGCTCACAAGGAAATTAATAATTCTGTCTTCAGAGCAGGGTTTGAATAATGTGCAGTAAATAAGGCATAGGGCCACACATTGAACAAGGAGAAAACAAAATATTGAATAGCTTAGCTGCTACGTGAGCACCATCCACTCTATGCACAGAACGAGGCACATGGATAAAATAATGTGATGATGTGATTAAAAATGGCATCATAATGCATACACACAAGGGGCCAAATGAAGGTTGCACAGACAACCTTAATTCTGGCATTTCCTAATGTTTGAGTTCTTGACAGTGCAACCTTAATAATATTCTTCTGACAAAGTTTTTTGTGTATAACACACACACGAGTTTTTCTTATAGCCAGGTAGTGTCAACTATTCCCATAATGTGCTCAACCTAGCCATCATTAGCATTATCTTGAAATAATGCAAAAAAATTGTGAAGCAAATAATTATTAATTAATTTCTTGCATTACACCTTCACATGGCGTTATGCTCATTTCTGTCCCAATTTTCATTAACTGGAATTTGCAATTTCAACATTTACTGAGTATTCATCATTCTGTTAGCTGAAAATGGGTTCACAGATAAAACTGAATGTCTTCTTTGTCAGATACATAATTTATGGCGAGAATCTCCTTCAAACGGATTCTTAATTCTTAGTTAATAACTTGCTGAAGAACAGTCAGTAAGCACCATTCAGTAGACTGGGAAATGCCTTTAGGGAAGGGTTAAGATTAGGCTACTGGTAATAGGATATTACCAGTATGGGCTCAAAATCAGCTTGCTCAGGTTTGGTCACTGGTTAAGAACTTCTGTCCAACCAGTCAAAGATGACGACTTCTGGAAGCACTGCAATGCGATGGTGCAGGTACACTTAAAATGAACACACATTGAAGAAGAAAGGAGATGGTGGGATGTAAACTTCCAAGGTGCATGTGTACTGATGTTGACTTGCCTTCTGAATTCTTGTTTATGGGCACTATGTTTGAGTCTGCGAGGTCCTGGGAATATTCTTATAAGGTAATGAGCACCCTCAACTAAAATCAAAGTGAATTTAGGGCACTCAGCACCTCTTGAGGTCTTTGCAAGATTGTGTCTTTTGTTTCATTAGTTCAAGGCAACATCCTTTGGGGTGGAATTGAGATTAATTACTTGTTATAATTTACATAGCACTAGCAATGTACCATTGTACTATTTATACAAAACTATGAATAGTTTGGTCTCAAACTTGGAGTAGAGTTACCTGGGAGTTATATGAAACAACAACCTTGCTTTCACAAGTTCTGAAGTATATGGTAGAATAATTCACAATAAATTAGACACAAACCCATGTCAATTTTAAGGATTAGCTATGCTGTACAGTTGGTGGGCTTTCAGAGAGGCACCAACTAAGCAGCTTAATTAAGTGAACTGAGATTTCTTAATAAAAAGCTGCTAGGTTTGTTTAGAAATGAGTGGAGAATGTCTTAGTAGAAAAGGTAGATGATACTAGAATCAGAAGCAGGATATTAGCATGTATCTGTGAACAAAAACTGTTAAATATGGCACTTTAAGATAAGTAAAGATGAAGAAAGGATTGCAGAGCCTCATGACAACGGAGAAATCTGTGTGAAAGTAGAAAGTTATGACTCGTTTTCTAGTTCAGTTATAGCATCACAGGCATGGATGAAAAGGTCAGCAACCTAGGATAAAGAGTAGGAGTAAGACAGGCTGAAGAAGCAGAAAGATCATAGCCTCAGGCTTGGTCTACGTCTAAAATTTACGTTGATTCAGGGGCATGCACAGTGGGGGAAGGGGGGCGCCAAGCAGGGGCACCCCTCCTCCACCCCCAATAATTGTCAGGGGCACAGAACTCCTCCAGCCCTGGGCCACGGTGGCAGGGAGAGTGAGCTCCTCCTGGCTCCCGGGCTGTGGGAAGGAGTGCAAGCTCTGGCCGGAGTAGGGAGGAGAAGGGAGGGAAGAGCGAACTCCTGCCCAAGATATATCACTGAAGACTGTGAAAATTTTCCTGTGCTGTGCGATACAGTTAGTTGCATCCAACCCTCACTGTAGGTGCACCTAACTTCTGGCTTTTGAGAGGGTGGGTTTACTACAGTGACAGAAAAAACACTTCTGTCATTGTAGTAAATGTCTGCGCAACTGCTACATAGCTGCAGCACTGCATCTGTGCTGCTTTAGCACTTGTAGTGTAGATATACCCTTTGATGAAGCGAAAAAGTCCAACCGAAATACTACTACTAAAATTTTGTCCATATAAGGAGATCAAGTTAACCAGGTCTAGAAAAACGTAGAGGCCATTGGCATTCTTGGGAGTGTTAGTGCATAACCAGAAGCCTAGTATTAAAAAAAAAAAAAAAAGTTAATTTAAGATGTTAGAGGGGAAAAGTGAGAGAGTAGTGGAACAGATCCTCTTTAGTGGGAGAAGTTTGTCTGAAAATTAAAATAAAGACATGTCTACGTTACCCCGCAGTTTGGACTACAATTGCAGTGTGCACCAGTGCGACACTGTAACTCCCCTGTGTAGATGCTGCGGGCGCTAACTTAAAGGTCCCCAGTTCACACTAACGTAATCCTCTTCAAACAGGACTACATTAGTGTGAACTAGAGGCCTTTAAGTTAGTGTCTACAAAAGGAGTTATAGTGCAGAACTTTGGGGCACAATACTATTCACAGCCCATTAATCTGAACTATGGGCAGTGTAGACATGCCCTAAGTGATGTGGAACAGACTGATATAAAAGAAGAAACGTGAGGAACAGTTTCTAGAAGAACAACAATTTAAACTTAAATCAGATAGTTAACAAGTGGAAATACTTTCAAAAGAAGAATTATATATTTACTATGGAATTTTAAAAAGAAAACAAGAATTCCAGATTTCAGAGTAGCAGCCGTGTTAGTCTGTATTCGCAAAAAGAAAAGGAGTACTTGTGGCACCTTAGAGACTAACCAATTTATTTGAGCATAAGCTTTCGTGAGCTACAGCTCACTTCATCGGATGCATTCAGTGGAAAATACAGTGAGGAGGTTTTCCACTGAATGCATCCGATGAAGTGAGCTGTAGCTCACGAAAGCTTATGCTCAAATAAATTGGTTAGTCTCTAAGGTGCCACAAGTACTCCTTTTCTTTTTAAGAATTCCAGAGTAACTTTATTACTCCTCATTCTCTGCTAAAGCCAGGAAGCAATACCAAGGAAAAGCACACACCAGGAAAGAAGAGAAGCCAACTATGCTAGTAGAAGTTGTCATAGATCCTAGTGAGCACCCCCTCTTGGCCACCCACTAGGACTGCCGTGAAGGGAATCCAAGCCTGTGCTCTAGATTCCCAGTTGTTTCAAGCTTCTCTGGGTCTTGGCAGGCTGCAGCACTGGTTTCTCCCTTGGCCCTTCTGGCACATCTTCTGGACACTGACTCTCAGTCTGCCACCCCTTCTTGGAAATGGAGCTTCTTGGCCCACCTGCTCTAGGCCCCCAGGACCAATGCCGACCACCCCACAGTACCCCAGTTACTTAAACACACCATCTCCCAGAATTCCACCCAAACAGTGTGAAGCTTCTGGTTACAGTTTAACTCTTGTCAGTTTTGAAGAAGTTACACACACACACTTTGCACAGTGTCTAACTCCTTTATGCTTTTTTACTTAATCATACAAAGCATAGGAGAGTCCAGATCATCCAAAATAATACACACCTGACATCACAATGTCCCTCTCACTAACTTACCCGTCCCTTGTGAGTCCTTGGGGACCCGTCTGGGTCCAGTAAGACTGGCAGGGTGACCCCTCCTCATGCAGGCTACTGCACACTGGCAGGTCTTTCTCCTTCACAGAACACCTTCCCAGCTTCTCTTACCTTCTCCTTTCCTGCCCCACATTTCCTCTTCTTTTCTTACTACCCCATTGCTGTGTGGCTCGCTATTTTAAACCCACTCTGACTTTCTTTGTTCTGTTTTTTGGGTAGCTTTCCAATGCTTCTCCTTCCTTATCCCCTCCCTTTAGAGGAGTCAGCTAAATGGTTTTCTAAGAATGCAGCTCACCCATTGTCCCAAATGTTTGCACCTGAATAGGGTCATTGAGGTCTAACCACTCCCATGGTAACTGTCTGGTTTGTTCCTGCTACAGTCCCTGTCAGCAATAGTGGATCCACAAAGTAAAACTATTTCCCCACGTTTATTTCCCCCCACCCAACTGTTCCTCACACGTTCTTGTCAACTGCTGGAAATGGCCCACCTTGATCATCACTACAAAAGTTCCCCCCCCACCCTGGCTCTCCTGCTGGTAATAGTTCACCTTACCTGATCACTCTTGTTACAGTGTGTATGGTAACACCCATTGTTTCATGTTCTCTGTGTATATAAATCTCCCCACTGTATTTTCCACTGCATGCATCCGATGAAGTGAGCTGTAGCTCAAGAAAGCTTATGCTCAAATAAATTTGGTAGTCTCTAAGGTGCCACAAGAACTCCTTTTCTTTTTGCGGATACAGACTAACACAGTTGCTACTCTGAAACCACATACATATAGGCACTCATGATATAGTGGTCACTCGATTACAGACCTAAAAGTTGCAATACTACAACAAAAAAACTTCAGAAACAGACTCCAGTGAGAAACTGCTGAATTGGAATTAATTTGCAAACTGGACACTATTAAATTAGGCTTGAATAAAGACTGGGAGTGGATGGATCATTACACAAAGTAAAACTATTTCACCATGCTTATTTTTTCCCCCCCAACTCCTACTCACACCTTCTTGTCAACTGTTGGAAATGGGCCATCCTGATTATCACTACAAAAGTTTTTTTTTTTCCTCCTGCTGATAATAGCTCACCTTAACTGATCACTCTCGTTATAGTGGGTATGGCAACACCCATTTTTTCATGTTCTCTGTGTGTATATATATATCTTCCTACTGTATTTTCCACTGCATGCATCCGATGAAGTGGGTTTTACCCCACGAAAGCTTATGCTCAAATACATTTGTTAGTCTCTAAGGTGCCACAAGTACTCCTTGTTCTTTTTGATGATATAGCAGTTTTTCATAATAAAACTTCATATATCAGAATTGATAATTTGGAGAATGGACAATGTAGAGAGGTTTAAGACCTGCCTGTAGCATAATACATTCAGAACAGGAATCACTTTTAATTATAATGCTGACTCTTGGTAGATTATCTACATTTACTTTCTTTACAAGGCCAGAAAGACTTCCTGTCCAAAGAAGGAAACGTGTGACCATGAGGTAAATTTTGAGTAAAAAGGCACAATGAAGTGGATAGAGGTAGTGGAACCTTTTGTAAGAGGTAGAACTATTGTTTGTGAGGGAATCTTCAGTAAACAGCTATAAACCATCACTCAAGATAATGAAATCAAAGGAAAGGAAGGTGGCAATGCCTTCTAAAAGACGAAGCTCTGCTCAGAAGAATGAATTTATGGGTACACAACGGTGCACCACAATGACAGAAGACACAAGCTGAAGTCAGTTATCAAGCTGAGTCCTTGGGAAGGATTTTTGTGATATAATTAAGGTGACCTAAGAGAGAAAACAATTACATATGGAGTAGATTTAGAGCACCTAAAAGCTACCTAGGAGCAGGTAATATAATTGAGTTGCCTAGAAAGGAAGAGGCTTTAGAATGAAAGTTAAGAAATGACAAGAAAACAAATAAATTTCAGTCAATCACAACCCAACTTTTTTTCTTATTTTGAATGTACAAAGTCTTGCAAGGAATGTGGAAAGGCTTTGAACAAGACAAAAGTGAGATTAAATATTAATTATTAGAAATTTGTCTTGATATATAAAGCCAACAATGGTTGTTGGAGCTGCTTTAATAGCTGAAGGTTAATCATACTATAAAATAGAATTTATTAGGCCAACAAACTTTGAGATGCTGTGAGGGAAAGGATTTATGGATATGCTTTTGAAAGGTAGTTCTATCTGTTTTTGACCTACCATCTTGAGAAAAGAATTGTTGTGGTTAGCTGATGGGTACTGGTCAGAAAACTCTTCACTATATATTAAATTGTTAATGGTAGGTATTAGTTGTCAAGGGTGAAGAGATTAGGGAGCCATCACTTTTATCCAGAGCCTTACAGGTGGTTCCCTTAAGTGAACTGACATATGGGTGAATGTCTTTGCAATCTACAGCACTTTTCATATGAGGATCTCAAAGCACTTTGCAAATATTAAACAATGGGAACTTGCAGCTCCCATTGAATACAACTGGAGTTATGAAAAGTTTCTAAGTGTATAGAGGTAGGCACCCAAAATTAGTGTACATTTTTGAATACTTTGGCTTAAGTGACTTGCCCAAGATCACAAAGTGAATCATTTGCAGAGTAGATAATAAAACCACCTCATGCTGTATGTGGAGAAAAATTAAAGCAACTAAACAAACCCCAAGGATGAAACTGCAGAAAATCTGGAACTCATCACATAAGGGGTAAGGAAAACTTTGAATGTCTAAGAATTTAAGTGATCATATTATATACACATTCAATTCATGCTGAGAAATAGGTGCGTAAGATGAGGGTAGGAGCAGCAATAGCAAAATGGAGATACATCCAGGGCTCAGAATGAGATACCCAGAAAGGCAGTTCCCATTAAAAAAAAAAAAAAGAAGAATAGTAAGAATGAATATCCCTAGAGAGAGACAGAAAATGAAAGATTAGGCATCCTACTTGTTAAACTTATTACTGCAGCCCAGGGTATATAAAGAAAATAGGTCTTAATGGACCAAAGAGCCACAAAGCAGTATGTATGGAAATGAGTGGTCCTTCTGTTGCAGACATCCATCTTCTAGAGACTGGACTGAGATCACCACCTCAAAATCAAGCACTATTACCCCATTCTACCTTTGGTGAGTGTGTGTAATTCCCAATGATACCAGTGAAAGGCAGGGCTGGCCTTACCATGAGGCGAACTGAGGCGGCCGCCTCAAGTGCCAGACTGGGGGAGGGGGGGGGGGCGCCACTAGGACCCACAGTTTCAAAGTTTTGGCCCAAGCGAGGGGGCGTCATTTGAGCTCCCTGCCTCAGGTGCCAAAATATTGTGGGCCGGCCCTGCTGGAAGGGAGAGTTCCATGAATGGACTGAAAGAGGTATATGGTTCTAGAACCTGATCCTGTGAGGTGTGGAGCAGAACCTCTCTCTGGATGCTAAGAGCCCTCTTATAGGAGATTCTCAGTGTTTTGCTGAATTAATCCTTAAGGCAGTAAAACATCTCTAAATTTATTTTCACATGAATGTACGTGCACTTCCTCTTGCTCCTGGAAGCCTCATTTTTGAGATCTCTCTGATTTAGATTCTTAGCTCTAATTTTCTTAAATACCATTTCCTCTAATTTCACTGTCAAGATTTTAAGAAGCCTTCTTATGGTTTCAAAGAGACTATTGCATAATCTGTTCATGTTTAAAGAAAGAATTACATTGTTAAATAAATTTGGCTCTCCATATTCCAAAATAAAAAAAAACAAGTGAAGTTACATCATTTGAATTATGAAGTGATAATGTCTTCAGTTCTGCCCCAATCAGAAGTGTAACAGTTCAAGGCTTATAATAATCATGTTCAAACATATTCAGATTATAATTACTTTTCTTCTGATAATGATAGCCCGTCTGATTGGATGATTACCTATTTGACTTTGATAAGTCTCAGAGGTCAAAGAAGAGATAATTACAGACATCTGTTTTCTATGAAAATAAAATCTTGGAAAATAGTATTTAAAGTGACATCTGCAAATATGTGTTTTACAAAGATGCATGTTGCACATGTGAAAATCAAGGCAAAGAAAAAAGCAGCAGCAATTTTTAGGACTGCTGAGTTATTACATCTTCTTTGTAAATAGTGCACAAGTTTAACTTACTGTTATTCATGTATGATAATTAATCTCAACCAGACAGGAATATATTCTGAGTAGGTGCCATTAGGAATCAAAATAAATTATCCCCTCAAAAATAAAAATAATCTGTGTTCTAGAAATCTTTACACCACACATACAGGTAGGTCTGTTTATTATAGTACAAATTCTAGTAAGCATAATTTGTTAGAAAGAGAGAACTTTTTTTTTTTTTTTTTAAATGAGGCAGGGCAAGCAGACCATGCATTCTGCCATGCTTTTTCTTCCAACAAAGGAAGCAAGCTAAGGCATTTTCAATTCCCTAAACCATAGACCAATCAGAATAGATACCCCCATTTTGATTCATACTGTCACTATGCCCTCCGTTGGCCATAGGTTCATTGCCCAATAAATTACCACCCAGGGGACAATCTACTCCCAGACTGTCACAGAGTTATTAACCACTAAGGGGTGTTCTAATATCACCCTCTTTGGCTGAATATGTGCTCTCTCTCTCCTATCTTCTTGAGACTGAGCCCAAACCCCTGATCTGAGCCTTCCAGCCCCTAATAGCTCCTAAGTCACTAAAAGGTTAAGGTTCTACAGTCAGATAGTCATAGTCTGATAGATGATAGTCTGATTTACAGTGTTATGGGGTGGTTCTGGGAGTTATACAGTGGTTCCCAATCAGCCCAGAGAGGTGGCCCATGTGACATCCTCAGGGCCATAGAGATAGTATTGTATACGGCCCACATAACACATTGTGGGCCACATATGTGGCCCACAGTGGTAAATAGGTTGAGAACCATAGGCGCCAACTCCGTGGCTGGAGCACCCACGGGGAAAAATTAGTGGGTGCTCTGCACCCACCGGCAGCCAAGCTCCCTGCCCCGCCCCATCTCACCTCCTCCTCCTCCCCTGAGCATGCCACAGTCCCCATTCCTCTGCCTATCTCCCAGTGCTTGCTGCTGCCAAACAACAATAGCAAGCTCCAGGACGGAGGGGGCAGAAGCAGGAACGTGGCACGCTCAGGGGTGGAGACGGGGAAGAGGCCGGGGCTGGGGCGGGGATTTGGGGGAGGAGTAGGAATAGGGGCGGGGGGGGAGTTGGGGCAGGGACTTTGGGGAAGGGGCGTATGTTGACAACCACTGTACTAGACACTAGACACTTACTTGTTTAGAAACAAGACATATTTCCACTGGCAAAGAAATGAGAACTTTCATTCCAAGAAATGCTGAGGAAAATACACTAAGGAGTTTTATGTGAACACCTGATGTTCATACCTACACAATGAAATTTGGAAAAACAGTAACAAATGCCAGTTAGTATTCTTATCGATATTGGAATAGGAAAAGTAACCAAAATTAAACCTAAAACAATCCATGACAAATGGTGGTGTTACAGGAATAGTTATTACTATTTGTATTACAATAGCACCTAATAGCTCTAACTGAGATTGTGAGTCCCTGTCCAAAAGAGCTTACAGTCTAAATCAGTGATACTCAGACCTCAGTGGTTCAGGAGCCAAATTAGCAATCAACATTACCCAAAAGAGCCACAGTAGTGTGAATTCATTGTTTCATTTACTCTCTCTCTCTCTCCGTGTAATCCTTCTGCCCATCAGAGTTGGCAGCAACAAGGGCCGGATTCAGTATCTAGGGGTTCCGTTCCAATAACACAATGCAAAACCGGCTTGAGCCCCCACCCAGTGACTTGGGACAAATATATACCCCACCCTGGTCGCCTCTAAGAGGCAATGCTTCCCCTGTCGCAAGCACAGAGTCTGAGTGTAGCAAAAGCCTTTTAATAACAGAGAGAAACAATGTGGCATTATGTCGGAGAAACACCACCAACAGGATTCATAACACAAATCATGAGCAAAAACCCACCACAAGCAAATTGGGCCATGTCCTTTCCCTTAGGTTCTTGAGTCCAGCAAACCCAAAAGTCACCCAAAGTCCCAAAAGTCCAACAACCCCGAAGTCCAGCAACCCAAAAGTCTCTGTCCCTGGTCAGTGCAGCCTCAGAGTTCAAAAGTTTACCTGCAGAGACTTACTTACCAGCCTGGGTGAAAATGGGGGTATTAAGGGGCCCCTTACATGGTCCGAGGCCGACTGCCCCACCTCTCCGTGGAGTTCTGCTGTAGTCTTCACCACGAGCCGCTCCGCTCCAGCTGCCCGCAAGCTGCTCCGCTCCGCCAGCCGCTCTGCTCTGCCAACCATCCCGTGAGCCGCTCCAGCCATCCCGCAAATTGCTCTGCTCTGCTAGCCGCTCTGCTCTGCCAGCCATCCTGTGAGCTGCTCCAGCTGTCCTGCAAACTGCTCCGCTAATGACTCAGCAATATATCTTCAGGCCCCCCACTACTTAACACAGCACTCAGTGATTTCAGCTCTTAGTAACTTTAGCTCTTTTGTGATTTCACCTTGTAGTAGGGGAGCCTCAGTGCTGGTACACCATTGGCCCAAAGTGAATTCAGCTCAGTAGTCTGTAACTAAACTCCTAATAGAATCAAAATTAGCTCTGATGTTCTACCATGAAGAGAGGAGGAGGTAAAGTTGGCATTTAAGGCCCTCAGAAGGGACCCATACCACAAGATACAAATGTCTGTCCCCAGCTTCTCTCCATTCACTGGGTTTTGGAACCCATGTCCCTTGTCTAGCAAGTGCTACTTAGTTGATGGCGAGTCCCTCTGTCATAAAACAGTTCCACTGTCCTTGATCCACATAATCAGGGTAACAACACTTTATTCTTCCTGCCCCAGTAACAGAGAACTGGGGATCCCGCAGCAGCCAAAGTGACCATTTGGGCTGCTGTGGGCTCATGCTAGGCGGGGTGGGTGTGCCTATGCAAATGAGATCAGCCCCTGAAGTTCTTTTCCACAACTCACCACAATTCACCACCAGATGTCAGGATAGAGCTCATCCTGACTCTGCTTTTACACACACACACACACACACACACACAAAATTTTCACAGCACAACTGACCAACTATTTTTTTTTTATCAGCTACAATTGGTTGATAACATAGTAAAAGCATCCTGAAAAGAAAAAGGATAGAAGAAAGGAGATATTATCCCCATTTTATGTAGGAGCAACTGGGGCACACAGAGAGTAAGTGACCTGCCCAAGGTCACACATGAAGTCTGTAGCAGAGCCAGAATTTGAATCCAGATCTGCTGAGTGCCAGTCTTGTGCCTAAATCATTCAGAACCATCTGTGTTCTCACATCCAATATAGCATAGATAGAAAGCTGAAAAAACAGGTACAAAATGTCCCAGTGTAGAGAAACACTTCTTAACTAGAGGGGCATGTCTGAGGCACCTGCTGGATTGCACCCCATTGAGGGGGAAAATCTGAAGTATTCTGCAGTTGCTAGGACCCAGGACAGCAGAAGGAAGAAACAATTGCATCATTGCAATCCCAGTCGCACTCTTCCCACTCCCCCATGGCACTCAGTTAGAAAGCAGAGGAAGTGATACTTCTAGAAAAGCAGTGCTGGCCAGAGCTGGCTGGGTGAGAAGGAGCTAAGAGAGACGATAAACACCTCCAAGTACCCACCTCCCCAACAGCCTTCAAACCCAGAACACACCATCCTCCAAGTAGCATCCTCACCAATTCCAAACCCAGCAGCATTCCCCACGTACCAGCTTTGCAGCCAGCCCTCAGCATCATCCCTAACCTCCTAGTACCCAAAACCTTCCTGTAACCCAACTCCCACTGTCCCCATATACTAAGTCATGGGGCAATTTTGGTGTCACTTTTCTTGGATTGCTGCCCCAAAAATATACGAGCCCCACAGAGGGCATAGATGCTACCTCAAGGTAGTCAGCAGACTGAGCCTACAGTCAAACCAAATCACTTAGGGCAAGGGTCATAGAGCCTTCCCAAAAGTGGGGGGCTAGGGGCCCTCACTCTCGAAGCCCTGCCCTTTCTCTTCCTCCCAAGGCCCCACCCCTGCCCTTCCTCTTCTCCCGGAGGCCCTCCCCCAGCCAAGCTGGAGCAGGATCGGGAAGCCCGGCCCCCCTATCCGGTGGGGCAAAAAAACCAGCCCCTTCCTGTGTCACTGGTCCCCTGCCCAGAGCAGGTGGAGGGACCCAGGCTCCCCACAGCTGCCCGCGCAGGTTTTACTATGGCCAGGCTGAGGCTCCAGGACCTCACCCCTTAGCTGGAGTCAGCTCGGGATAAGAGCCACGCAGGCAGCTGTGGGGAGCCAGGGCGGACCCTCCACCTCCATGGGCCGGGAGCCCGGGGGGTGGAGACATGAGGGAAGAGGAGAGGAAGGGTCCACTATAGCAAAAAGTGGACAGGACAGGCCCATCCACTTTCAAAAAGTGGGAGGGCCATGGACCCCACATTCCGGAACCACTGATTTAGGGATAGACAATACAAGAACTTGGGAGAAAGGGGACCTGAAACAACCTGCCCGCCCCGCAAAAGGAAAAACTAGCACATTAGAGCTAGTACCACTGTCTCTTCAAATGCAGGATCAAGTTCTCTTTTTCTTAAGTACTTACGCTCACTTTTTCCTCCCCCCTGCTCTCAGTGGCCTGGTTTGCAGGCTCCTTGCTTCTGGAGGAACTAAACTATGGAGAGCAGAGAGTAGAGGAACAAGTCCAGAAGAACTTAGATGAAAAAGGGACCTGCACCCCCTAAGTAAAACAGAATTATATTTAACAATACTGTACTGCTTTCTCTGGGAGAAGAGGAAGGGCCCCTTCGAGCCTAAGTGTGTCTGGATTTTTCCCTTCTGTGTCAGTAGAAACAGGAAGGCTCTGCCTAGCTAGCCCCCTTTGATCTTAATGGAATTAGTAAAACGCTGAAAGATTACCTTGGGGTATGCTGAAAATGAACAGACATTGAGACAAAGTTAAGATTCCACCCCCCACCAAAGTGGCAGACCCATAATGCAAATCACAATTTATAATTCCATTAACCTTATTACCATTATGCCAAACAATTTTGTTTAAGACAAAAATAAAATTAATGACTTCTGAGTGACCCAAAGTACACACATTCATAGAATGAGATTCAATGTGGCAACTTTCCCTAGCCGACAAGATGCATTTAAAAGACTTAAAAAGAAACAAACAAGGCATATCAATTTTGTCTTAATATTGTGATAGACCCAGGCCAGTTGGGTACAGCAGAGGAGCCTTATTGGGATCCAGGAAGTGGGCGGGCTGCTAAAGGATCCCCCCCAGCCCAAAGGGGGGTCCACAGGACCTGGAAAACCAAGTAATTACGGGGGACAATTAATGAACAACAGGGACAGGAGTGCGGTCAAAGGGTCAAACAAAGGGAACCTGACGGGGACACCGAGCAGAGGACCCCGGACAGCGCCCACTGCTCCTCAAAGGCATCAAGGGAGTCAGTGGACGCCGCCCAGAGGAACTCTGCCCGGAGGCGTGAACGGACAGAGGATCGGAAATAGGCCCCACAGTCGCAGGAGACTCCATCAGCCACCCTCCTCACCCTGGTTTTATAGATGGCCACTTAAGCCAGGGCCAGGAGGAGGTTGACCAGGAGGTCCTGCGACTTAGCGGGGCCACGGACAGGGAGTGCATAGATAAGGAGGTGAGGGGAAAAGTGCAACCAAAATCATAACAAAATATTCGTGAGGAGCCGGAATAGGGACTGCAGCCTGGCGCACTCCTGGTAGACGTGCGCCAGGGTTTCCCTCACGCCGCAAAAGGGGCAGGTGTCTGGGACTGGGGTGAACCGTGCCAAGTACACGCCTGTGCTCACGGCCCCGTGAAGGAGCCGCCAACCGATATCCCCGGTGGGCTTTGGGACTAAGGTGGAATAGAGGCTGGCCCACCGGGGCTCCTCACCCTCTAGAGGTGGCAGGAGGTCCTGTCACGTTGTGTCAGGGCGGGACGCGAGGGTGAGGATGTGAAGGATGTGGAGCACGAGCGCGTAGAGATGTTTCCTTGGCGCGGTCTGGAACTGGACCGGCTGCAGCTCGCGTAGCCGGCTCACGGTGAAGGGGCGGAGGGGTCGGTCGGATCCACGGGGCAGGGGCCCGATGAAAAGGTCTGGAGGGCCTGGGGTGGAGGGTGGGCGTGGCACACCCTCTCGTAGGACCCGGTCGAGGTAAACCCGAGCAGCGGGCGGCAAAGCGGCCCTCACCTCCTGAAGCACGCGCAGGGGAGTACGAGGTCTGGAGAGCCCCATGCGCTGAGCGAGCGTCAGGGGATCCAGCCAGTCTCCCCGGTCGTAGTCCAGGAGGTCTCCGACTCTGGTAACTTCTGCCAGGACCAACCTCTGGCGCACCGAGGGGGACTCCACCACCTGCACACGGAGCTGGGGGTTGTGTAGCAGGGGCTCCGCGAGGAGGTCTTCCCCCATGGAGGCCGCCACGGACCTGGTTGCTGTGAACAGTTTCCAGGTCCAGAGGGGGTCCTGGTAGAAGATCGGCAGCCCGGAGAGGTCTCGCGGAAGACCCCTCGGATGGAGATAAAGGAGCTGCCGGTCATATCGGAGCCCTCGGAAGCGGCGCAGGAAGGCGTGCGCCAGTACGCTCCATGCCGGACTACCTGCACCATAAAGGAGCCTCTGCAGGGCCTGGAGGCAGAAGACATGGACCTGAGTGCGGAGACACTTCAGGCCCTGCCCTCCCTCCTCCAGGGGTAGATGGAGAACCCCTGCAGAGACCCAGTGCAGTCCTGACCAGAAGAACTCCAGAATCAACGTCCGGAGGTTGGCCAGGAAATCCGGGGCCGGGACCAGGGTGTTGAGCCGGTACCAGAGCATGGACAGGACTAGTTGATTGAGCACCAGTGCCCGCCCTCGAAGGGACAGACACCGGAGCAGTCCTGTCCATCTGCGGAGCTGCTCTACCACCCTGCCCTCTAAACCCTGCCAGTTCTCCGGCGGAGACGGATGCGTGGCAGAAAGGTAAATGCCGAGATAGAGCAACGGACCCGCGCTCCACCAGATGGCCTGAAGCACGGGTGGGAGGGAGCTCACCTGCCGCCAGTCCTCTACCACCAAGCCAGAGCTCTTGACCCAGTTGACCCAGGCGGAGCAGGCTGCCGAGTAGACGGCCTGGCAGCCTCCACCCGCGCCAAGTCGCCCGGGTCCTGGACCACGAGGAGCACATCGTCGGCATATGCCAACAGGACCAGCCGCAGCTCCGGCTCCCGTAGCGCCAATCCCGTCAACCTCCTGCAGAGGAGACAGAGGAAGGGCTCAATCGCCAGAGCGTACAGCTGGCCTGAGAGGGGGCACCCCTGCCATACTCCTCGCCTGAAGCTGACCGGTTCGGTCAGGGTCCAGTTGAGCCTGACCAGACACTCTGCGGAGATGTACAGCACCTGGAGAAAACCCACAAACTGGGGTCCGAAGCCAAACACTCGCAGAGTGCTCAGGAGATACCAGTGATCCACCCTGTCGAAAGCCTTCTCCTGATCCAGGGATAGGAGGGCGAACGACAGACCGTCCCTACACCCGAGTTCCAAGAGGTCCCGGACCAGATACAGGTTGTCGAAGATGGTGTGGCCCGGGACGGTATAGGTCTGGTCTGGGTGGATCACGTCCACCAGCACGGACCCTAGCCGCAGCGAGATGGCTTTCGCTACGACCTTGTAGTCTGTGCTGAGGAGCGAGATGGGACGCCACTTTCGTAAATCGCAGAAGTCCCCCTTCTTTGGCAATAAGACGAGCACGCCTCGCCTGCACGAAAGAGGGAGGACCCCGCTCTGCAGAGACTCGGCCCAGACGGTGACTAGGTCTGGGCCGAGGACATCCCAGAACACGCAGTAGAACTCTACAGTCAGCCCGTCCATGCCCGGAGATTTATTAGTGGGCATGCGGCGGAGGGCTTCCAAGAACTCGGCCAGAGTGAGAAACAGCTCTAGCCGGTCTCGGTCGCCCGCGCTGACCATCGGGAGTTCGTCCCAGAGCACTCTGCAAGCGTTAGGATTGGTCGGATCCGGGGAGAAAAGGCCTGCGTAGAAGGCCCTGGCCCTCCCGCACATCTCCGCTGGATCCGTGAGGGGGGTGCCGTCCTCTGCAAGGAGGCAGGTGACGTGCTTCTTGGCCCCCCTCTTTTTCTCCAGGGCGTAGAAGAAGCGGGAGCCGCGATCCATCTCCCGAAGGAGGCGGATGCGGGATCGAACAAAAGCACCCTGGGCCCGATGGTCCTCGAGGGTCCGGAGCTCCTCCCGCTTCTCCCGGCACGCCCCACAGAGGGACGGATTCTCAGGGCTGGCGGCCAGATGCCTCTCCAGCTCTAAGACCTCCCATTCCAACTGCCCTATTGCCGCATCCCTCCGTCGGCTGGCGCCCCGGGTGTAGTCACGGCAGAAGAGCCGGGCACGCACCTTCCCTAGGTCCCACCACCACCGCGCCGAGGGAAAGGCACACCGCTGCCCTCGCCAGGCCAGCCAGAACTCCCGGAAGGACGCCACGAAGCCCACATCCTCCAACAAGCTGTTATTAAAATGCCAATAGGCCGACCCCGGCCTCTCTGCGCAGAGAGAGACCGTCACGGTGGCCAAGTGATGATCAGAGAATGGGGCCGGCCGGATGCTGGAGGAGTGGGCCTGTGAAAGATGGAAACGTGATAAATAGATGCAGTCCAACCGGGAGTAGCGCGACCGACGGGCCTCCACCCGGACAAAAGTGAACGTCGAGACGTCATCCGGGTGGTGGTTGCGCCAGACGTCCACCAGGGAGTGATGGTCGACTATCTCCCGGAGGACGTCCGCGGCGGCCGGGCACTGCTCGGTCCCCGAGCGGTCCCGCTCCTCAAGGGTCGTATTAAAGTCCCCGCCCAGGACCAGGCACTCGTGAGGATCCAAAGTGCCGAGGAAGGCGGACGCCTGCTGAAAGAAATGCAGCCGCTCCGGGCCCGATGTCGGGGCATAGACATTGACAAGATTGACCACGAGCCCCTCCAAACGGACCCGGAGGTGCAGCAGGCGGCCCGGCACAGCCTCGGTGACCCCCAGCACCTCGGGCCGTAGGTCAGGGGAGAACAGGGTCGCCACTCCAGCTGTACGAACTGTGAGATGGCTAAAGTAGACCCTGTCCCCCCATTCCAGCCGCCAGCTAGCTTCGGCGGCCGGATCGTATGGGTCTCCTGCAGGAAAATCACAGAGTACCCCCCCTCCCAAAGGAAGGAGAGCACCTGGCACCTGCGGAGACCCATCCTACAGCCCCGGGTGTTTAACGTGATGATGGTAAGAGGTTCCATGAGGAGGGCTGGGGGGGATCCTTGCCGGCAGAGACGCTTGCGGTTCCCAACGGGCCGCGCAACAATCTGTGACCTACCCCGCAGGTAATTAGGGAGTCACGGAAGAGGCGTACCCGCTGGTAAGTCGCGGCGGCCTGCTTCCCGGTCCTTTTACCCTCCCCCATAAGGGCCCTTGCGGCCCAGAGGATGAGATGGAAATCCCCCCATTGCTGCAGGGCGAGCTGCACCTTATTACGGGAGCCCCGGACGTCCTCAAGGAACTCCCGCAGCTCCTCTCACAGCGTATGGGGGGCCGGGGTCACTAGCCCCCAGCTGTCCTCTGGAGGGACTACTGACACAGCCACGTGGCCCACCGAAACGGGCAGGCAAGGGGCAGACCCCCAACGTGGCGCCCAATGAGCTGGCGCCACGCAGCCCCCCTCAAACCCTGGCTCGACTGGGGGCGGCGGAGGGAAAGTAGCAGCCCCTAATGAGTTGGGACTGGGAAATACAGAAGATGCTCCTGGGGGTTATCCTCTAGGAACGAGGAGATGACGGCCCCAAGGGCGGCAATGATAGCACGGGAGGTGGGGGGAACAGGGGCAGGGTTGGCATCAGGGGCAGGGCAGGGATCCAGAGTAGGGACAAAGCAGGGGTTGGGTGCAGAGCTAGGGAGAGGGGCAAAGACAGGATCCTGAGCTTCTTGAGCCAGGCTGTTGGAAAATGGCCCCTCTCGATCCGGCTCTGGGAGCTGGGGGGGAGGGACAGGGGTCCCTCCATGATGCTGGGCTCTGGCACCATGGCCGGCATAGTAGTCACAGCACCGTCAGTGGGGTCCCTGCCCGGGAAGGAGGTCAGTCGCCCCACGCCCTTGATGGGCAACCCACGGGGCTCAGGTCCCAGCCACAGTGCACCAGCGGTCACCTCGGTGGGCTCGGCGGCTAACAGGAGGGTGCCACCCACGGCTGGGCGGATGGAGGAGCCCTGGGAACCCTCGGAGGCGGGAGCAAAGGTAGCGGTTAGGGGAAGGGGACATGGGGAAGGCGGGGCCGGGGTGAGGTCACTTAGATCGAGGCCCGCTAGCACAGGGTCGTCCTCCCCCTGGGTGACCGGGATCAGACCCAGGGCCTCAATCTCCTCGTATATGGAGGGGAGCTCTCCTTCCGCCACCCCGGAGGTCTCCCTGCCAGTGCCCGAAGCGACACTCACCCCGAGGCTCATGGGGGTTGCGGATGGTAACGGGGCAGGTGGGGCTCCATCGGGGTCCTTGGAGGGAAGGGACTCTAAGGGAGGGACGGTACTGCCCTCCCGTGCTGCCACGTTTTCCCCAGCCAGCACCAGGGGATGGTATGCACCTGCAGGCAAGGCAGAGGGCTCGGCATCGGCGCCCCCCCTTCTGGTCTTCCGGGGGGCTTCCGCATCGATGGAAAGGAGCGGAGCTCGAGCCTTCCGCTTGCCTGCTTCCCCTGGACTAGGGCCCAGCCCTCCATGGCATCATCGGGGGGCTGGCTAACAGGGGTCGGGTCAGGGGGCAGGGATGATGGCTCAGGGACCGTGGGAGGCAGCGGTGGGGCGGAATAAGGGAGGGAAGAGTCCCCCTGGGGCGGGCCCTCTCCCACGCTTGGCGGTATCCCTGCCACACCCTCCTCTAGGGGCCTCGTCGAATTGTAGGCAGCAGAGGCGGGGCTCTCCCGCTCGTCTGGGCGTGCTGGGGGGAGCGCCCCTTGGGCCCGAGCGGGAGCAGTGATGGACTGAGTGGGAGGAGGGGCGGCTTCGGGCGCCGGGAAGCCAGGGGCGCCGGCGATGATGGGGCCAGCGCCCTGCCGGGGCTCGGGGGTCCCGGATGCCTCTCCTTGCCGGGCCAAGGGGCAGTCCCTCCGGACGTGCCCCATCGCCCGGCAGAGGTAGCACCAGGCCTCCCCCGTGGAATAATGCACCCGGTAGTGGGTCCCCTGGTAGGGGATCAAAAAGGACCCCTCAAGCGCCTCTCCGTCACGCGCCGCCGGCGGCAGATGCAGCTGCACTTGCTGGCGGAATGAGAGGACGTGATGGAGGGCGGGGTCCTTGCAGCCCAAGGAGAGAAGGCTCAAAACAGAAATGGGCTTCCCCAGGGTAGAGAGGGCAGGTAACAGGGCGGCATTGGGAAGGAAGGGAGGGATGGAAGTCAGGACCAGGTGGACGCCCAGGTCGTTCAGCGGCTCGAGGGGGATGAACATCCCCCCACCGCCAGGCCCTTCTCCACCGCCTCCTGGGCGGCGGCCTCCGATGCCAGGAAGAAGACCACCTTCCCGTACATTTTGGAGGCCGCCACGATGGCCGTGGGCCCCACCGCCCTCGCCAACGCCCGCACGTACGTCTCCACGTGGGGCAAGGCGGGCACCAGGAGGCAACGGACGCCGTGCTTCCTGGTCATGGTGGGAAAGGGGCCCCGGCCGCTATAGCTGGTAGCGGAGGCGGCGGGCGGGAGAGATGACGTAACGGTCGGCAGGGGGGCTGCCGCCACCTGGGCGTATGCCCTGGGGGCCGGGGGAGGGACACCTGCAGAGCTGGTGGAAGGAGCAGCGGGGTGGGAGGCCGCGGCTGGTGGCAGGGCCACGGCAGCAAGGGCAGTCCCTGCCATGGAGGGCCTGGACTTTTTGGCAGGGCCATTCCCCTTCTTCCTACTCTGGCCCTTCCCGCCGGCTGGGGGGGCTCCCCCAGAATCTAAAGGGGGGAGGGACGTGGCAGCAACGGAGGTCACCCCGGTGCCCGTCACTGCCGGCACCCCGGCGGGGGCGGTGACAGGTGGTTTGGCAGCGGTGGCTGACGTAGAGGCTTGGGGGGGTGACGGAGGGGCAGGCGGGGGAGGGGTATCTAGGGCTGCTGGAGGGGCCCCTCCCGTCGTATCCCGTGCCATAATGAGCAGGGAGGGAGGGAAGGACACCAGAAAGAGGAGGGGAAAGGGGAGGCAGGTCAACCACTCCTCCCCGCTAGGCTGCAGGCTGGGGAGGAGGGCACCAAAGGGGATGGGCTGGACAGGGGGGCTTTTGAGGGCTTGTGGGGGACAGTCACCGACTCAGAGTAGAAAACTGGCTCCTCTAGCTGCACTAGGGGAGGGGGGTCATAACAACATCCGGAGAGTGCAGTAAGATCGGGGCAAACTCAAACAGGGGAAGGGCACAAGCGCATGGGAGGGGGCATGGGCGCACTGAATAAGGGGCCAGTCAGGGCAGGAGTATCACATGGGGAGGGGGGAGAACCAGGCTGGAGGCAGGACAGGGAACCTAGGGGCTGACTTCAGAGGCAAGGGCGGGGCAAACAAGCAAGGGCTGCAGAGGGAGAAGGGCGGGGCAGGCAAACAAACTGAAGCCAGCGAAGTGCTGGGGTAAAGGGGAGGGCAAAAAGGCTGCAAGGGGGAAAATGGGGCAGGGAGCCAGGGACAAAGCTGGGAGTTGCTGAAGGGGGTCAGTCCAGGATGGGGCGGGAGGCACGTGCGCCCACAAAAGAGTCAGTGCGGGCTGGCTGCTGCTGCAGGCCCAAAAGGTGGTGAAAGGGGGCAGCAGGCCAAGCGAGCAGGGGAGTCCCAGAAGCAGGAGCTTGAGGCAGCTGGTAAGTGTCCACTGGGGGTGGTGGAGGGGGCAGCGCTGACGGTGGTGGGGGGGGGGTGGGGACACACTGATGGACTAGGGGGCAGGCTCCACGCCACACCCCCTGTGTCCCCACAAACACAGTCAGGACCCCCACCACAAGAGCACAGTCCAAAAGTTAATCAGCCTTCTGGCCCCGTCCACAATAGTCTGCAGAGTCCGTGTGCGCTCCCCCAGCAGCAGAAGGCCTCGTCCCCTCCTCCTTTGGGGTCCGGCAGCTCTCAGGCAGCAGCAAAAGCAGCAGCAGCAGCTCCAGGCAGCAGCCTGGTGGCCAGGCAGGCAGAGAGGACCCCTCACAGGTGGTGTTGGTGGTGTCCACAGCAGCGGTAGCAGCAACGGCTGGGGTAGGGGTCCCTCACTCCCTCCCTCTGGGGAGCAGGCTAGCAGCCCCCCCCAAAGGGGCTGTAGTTGGAGCAGTAACAGCAGCACCCAAGGGTGGGTGGGTGGGGGAGTCCAGCAGCTAGCCAGCAACCAGGTAGCGGAGAAGGGGGGTGGGTGGATGGCATCCAGCCCGGCCAGGGGAGCAGCTGGAGCAGGGGCAGTGGCGGTAGTAACAAGGGCCCAAGGCCCAGCCACAGGAACAGCAGCCTCCCTCCAGACCAGTCGGGTTCAACAGAGGAGCCAAAGATGGGTCTATTGGCCACTGGATGAACAGTTTTCTGTTCCCTGACTGACCAGAGCAGGGGCTGCTCCAGGCTAATGAGAACACTTGACTCCGATTAACCTGCAGAGAGTCAGGTGAGGCCATTAAGCTAATGTGACTACCTGACTCTAATTAAGGCCCCTCTGATAATATAAAAGGGCCAGAGGAGAGGAAATGTGGCTGAAGGGCTGGTTAATGAAGACACTCTCAAGACATTGGTAAGGGAGCCCTAAGATAAGGGTGAAGAAGGGAGAAGCAGGAGAGCTGTGGGGAAGTAGCCCAGGGAAATGTAGCAACTCTAGCAGTAAAAGCTTAGCTGCCAACAGCTGCTACCATTAGGGTCCCTGGGCCGGAACCTGGAGTAGAGGGCGGGCCTGGGTTCCCCTCAACCCACCACTATAGAAACACCTCCTGGGAGGGGAAAACAGGCCCCGGTCAGGACAGGAGGCTAAACTGTTTTGGCATGAGGCCATAGGAGCAACAGAGACTGTGGGAATTCTCTCACCAACCTCCATTGCTGGCTTATGATGAAAAGGGCTCAGTAGACTGTATCCCTGGCCCTAGAGAGAGAAGGGCTACGTGGAGGGTTGCAGTGAGCCTCTGAAGCTAGCATAAACTGTCTGGAAGCATGGGGACCTCCTCCCAGCCAGTCAGAAACCAACTTATCTTAATGAACACATGAAAAATACACTTTCATTACTGAAGAGCTGCATTTGCAAATGGCATTAGCTGCTGGCCTGATTACTGCTGAAAGAGGAGGAGAGTGAGGGTTGATCACCTTTCATAACTTATTATCTTTTAAACAATGATTTTAACATCACATGTGTGTTTCTGCCACAAGAAGACATTTCAGGATGGGTTTGGTCTTGTTAAAATTCATTCAATGGGGGATGCCCATGTACCTGTGAAAACAGAATTTGACCCAGTTTTTCATCTACCGGGAAAGCAGAGGATTGCTTTGCAGTAAAACTGTCATCAGAGACTTCAGGAGCAGACAACGTGTGATGCCAATTAATATCCAGCATAATGAACCCTTTGCAGTTGGTCCACTATTTTGGAGCTAGGACCACATCTGCTCATTGGTGAAAGGGTTATGGGGGCATGGGAGCAGTGACTTCAGACCATCTGAAGGAGGATGGAAACCTTTTTTATTTGTTGTGAGATTCCCCTGTAGAAGCGCCCTTTCTCTCCTAAAAATTTCTGATTCCCCTCCCTCCCCCCCACTCCCTCTGCAACAGCACGCAGCAGAAACATGGAGGCTCTGCCAACCCTGGCTAGCTAACTACCTCTGCTATTAATGGTATGGCAGCCCAACTGGAAAAATGTTTAAACTGCTATAGATAAGAGAGAGGAGACTGCTTTGTGCTCCGTGAGGCATGTGTTTAATGTGGCAAGTCCACTGTCCTTCAGGTATGGCCGGCACTATGTACAGTGTTATCAAAACATGTGACCCAAGTGGAAAACGTCCATAAGCTAACTGAAGGGTTTGAATGCTTGTGAAATTTCCCAAACTGTAGTGGAGCTACAGATGAAGAAGAAGAAAACTATTAGAGCCTCCCCTGGGATAGTGCTTGGGGTGTGCTATAGACCGCCAGGATCTAATTTGCATATGGATAGAGCCCTTTTTAATGTTTTTAATAAAGTAAATACTAATAGAAACTGCGTGATCATGAGAGACTTTAACCTCCCAGATATAGACTGGAGGACGAGTGCTAGTAATAGGGCTCAGATTTTCCGAGATGCGATAGCTGATGGATTCCTTCATCAAGTAGTTGCTGAACCGACTAGAGGGGATGCCATTTTAGATTTGGTTTTGGTGAGTAGTGAGGACCTCATAGAAGAAATGGTTGTAGGGGATAATCTTGGTTCAAGTGATCATGAGCTAATTCAGTTCAAACTGAATGGAAGGATTAACAAAAATAAATCTGCAGCTAGGGTTTTTTATTTCAAAAGGGCTCACTTTCAAAAATTAAGGAAACTAGTTAGGGAAGTGGATTGGACTGAAGAACTTATGGATCTAAAGGTAGAGGAGGCCTGGGATTACTTTAAATCAAAGCTGCAGAAGCTATCGGAAGCCTGCATCCCAAGAAAGGGGAAAAAATTCATAGGCAGGAGTTGTAGACCAAGCTGGATGAGCAAGCATCTGAGAGGTGATTAAGAAAAAGCAGAAAGCATACAGGGAGTGGAAGATGGGAGGGATCACCAAGGAAAGCTACCTTATTGAGGTTAGAACATGTAGGGATAAAGTGAGACAGGCTAAAAGTCAAGTAGAGTTGGACCTTGCAAGGGAATTAAAACCAATAGTAAAAGGTTCTATAGCCATATAAATAAGAAGAAAACAAAGAAAGAAGAAGTGGGACCGCTAAACACTGAGGATGGAGTGGAGGTTAAGGATAATCTAGGCATGGCCCCAATATCTAAACAAATACATTGCCTCAGTCTTTAATAAGGCTAAAGAGGATCTTAGGGATAATGGTAGCATGACAAATGGGAATGAGGATATGGAGGTAGATATTACCATATCTGAGGTAGAAGCGAAACTCGAACAGCTTAATGGGACTAAATCGGGGGGCCCAGATAATCTTCATCCAAGAATATTAAAGGAATTGGCACCTGAAATTGCAAGCCCATTAGCAAGAATTTTTAATGAATCTGTAAACTCAGGGGCTGTACCGTATGATTGGAGAATTGTTAACATAGTTCCTATTTTTAAGAAAGGAAAAAAAGTGATCCGGGTAACTACAGGCCTGTTAGTTTGATATCTGTAGTACGCAAGGTCTTGGAAAAAATTTTGAAGGAGGAAGTAGTTAAGGACATTGAAGTCAATGGTAAATGGGACAAAATACAACATGGTTTTACAAAAGGTAGATCGTGCCAAACCAACCTGATCTCCTTCTTTGAGAAAGTAACAGATTTTTTAGACAAAGGAAACGCAGTGGATCTAATTTACCTAGATTGCAGTAAGGCGTTTGATACCGTGCCACATGGGGAATTATTAATTAAATTGGAAAAGATGGGGATCAATACGAACCTTGAAAGGTGGATAAGGAATTGGTTAACAGGGAGACTACATCGGGGTCCTACTGAAAGGTGAACTGTCAGGCTGGAGGGAGGTTACCACTGGAGTTCCTCAAGGATCAGTTTTGGGACCAATCTTATTTAATCTTTTTATTACTGACCTCGGCACAGAAAGTGGGAGTGTGCTAATAAAGTTTGCAGATGATACAAAGCTGGGAGGTATTGCCAATTTAGAGAAGGACAGGGATATCCTACAGGAGGATCTGGATGACCTTGTAAACTGGAGTAACAGTAATAGGATGAAATTTAATAGTGAGAAGTGTAAGGTTATGCATTTAGGGATTAATAACAAGAATTTTAGTTAGACGCTGGGGACGTATCAATTAGAAGTAATGGAGGAGGAGAAGGACCTTGGAGTATTGGTTGACCATAGGCTGACTATGAGACGCCAATGTGATATGGCTGTGAAAAAAGCTAATGCAGTCTTGGGATGCATCAGGAGAGGTATTTCCAGTAGGGATAAGGAGGTTTTAGTACCGTTATACAAGGCACTCGTGAGACCTCACCTGGAATACTCTGTGCAGTTCTGGTCTCCCATGTTTAAGAAGTATGAATTCAAACTGGAACAGGTACAGAGAAGGGCTACTAGGATGATCCGAAGAATGGAAAACTTGTCTCATGAAAGGAGACTCAAGGAGCTTGGCTTGTTTAGTCTAACCAAAAGAAGATTGAGGGGAGATATGATTGCTCTCTATAAATATATCAGAGGGATAAATACCGGAGAGGGAGAGGAATTATTTAAGCTCAGTACCAATGTGGACACAAGAACAAATGGCTATAAACTGGCCACCAGGAAGTTTAGACTTGAAATTAGACGAAGGTTTCTAACCATCGGAGGAGTGAAGTTTTGGAATAGCCTTCCAAGGGAAGCAATGGGGGCAAAAGATCTATCTGGCTTTAAGATTAAACTTGATAAGTTTATGGAGGAGATGGTATGATGGGATAACATGATTTTGGTAACTGATCTTTAAATATTCATGGTAAATAGGTCTAATGGCCTGTGATGGGATGTTAGATGGGGTGGGATCTGAGTTACCCAGGAAAGAATTTTCTGTAGTATCTGGCTGGTGAATCTTGCCCATATGCTCAGAGTTTAGCTGATCGCCATATTTGGGGTCGGGAAGGAATTTTCCTCCAGGGCAGATTGGAAGAGGCCCTGGAGGTTTTTCGCCTTCCTCTGTAGCATGGGGCACGGGTCACTTGCTGGAGGATTCTCTGCTCCTTGAAGTCTTTAAACCACGATTTGAGGACTTCAATAGCTCAGACATAGGTGAGAGGTTTCTCGCAGGAGTGGGTGGGTGAGATTCTGTGGTCTGCGTTGTGCAGGAGGTCAGACTAGATGATCATAATGGTCCCTTCTGACCTTAGTATCTATGAATCTATAAAGGCACCATTCTGTGCCCACTCTAGGAAACAATGGACTATATTAACTGAAAACTACTCCATTGTGATACAAGTTGCAGTGGATGCTTACATAGGCTGGCCAGGAAACATGTAAGATACATATATTTTTTCAAGAATTTGGAGCTCTTGGAGAGAGCACACAATGATGCAGTCATCTCATTCCACATCACAAACATAACCCTACAATGATCCTTGGAAACCCTGCTTACCTGCCACTCCTCTGGCTTTTGAAATCTTTTTCAGATTACACCAACAAGGAGAGGTGTCACATCAACTGCTGCCTCAGTAGGAGCAGGGTAGTGGCTGGATGTGTCTTTGGCAGTCTCAAAGCAAAATGGGAATAACCCTTGAAGCAGAATGACCCTTTTTGTTGTTCTAGCATGCTAGATTTTTGACAGTCAAGGAGAAGTGTTCCACAGGCAGTGGGCTGAGCAGGCACTACAAGGTACAGGATTTCACCAGCCAAAACTGTGTGGGACCTGAGAGTCCATCATTGCTACCAATAGTAGGAGAATTAATATGGTTTGGGATGCCCTCTGTCAGTACTTTGCCACTGCTGCTGTTGAGAATGACACTGAGAACTGATTCCATTATTTGACTTTGCCTGAATGGTGACAAGGCCTGTAATGACAAAGGTGCTCCCATCTATCTTTCATGTATAATAATCAATCTACATTTGAGGAGGGGGAACTTCCTTGTTAAGTTCTTCACTGGTACAGCAATAAAGAAATGTCTTTTCTCTAGAGATTTTAAGATTTCAGGGACACTCAATAAAAAGGCTTTCAAGGAAATCTGTGTTCTATGGTCATGCAAGCCAAATAGCACTATATCATTTATAGCATCCATTCTATAAAGAATAATAAACAAAACACACCCGGATTGGGTGGGGGAAAATAACCCAGAAAAGTATGGGATGTGGAACTGATGGCTGTGCTGGAAGTCCAAACTGTCTGACCGTCCTGGTGGAAAGACAGTGTTGATGTCCGAGGTGATGGGGCAGGCTGGTGGGAATATCACAAGAGTGAATATTTTTCAAGTGTGGCTGGTGGGATGTGAAGCCAAGATGCAGTGGCTGACTATGCCCTTGGAAGGCAAAACACAGGGCAGCCCAAAAGTCTCATATTATCTATTATTTTGTATTACCACAGTGCTTAGAAGACCCAGTAATAGACCAAGACCCTTCTGTAGTAGGCACTGTACAAACACAACAAAAAGGCAGTCCCTACTCTAGAGTACTTATAATCATCCAGTAGACAATGTCCTATTTTCTGTCTCTGACCTCCTCAGTCTCTCTGATGTTATATGGACTCCATCATTCTCCATTCCTCTTTCTCATTCCATAGTCTAGTGCTCTCTAATCATAGGACTGGAAGGGACCTTGAGCGGTCCTCTGCACTCATGGAAGCACTAAGTATTATCTAGACCATTCCTGACAGATGTTTGTCTAACCTGCTCTTAAAAATCTCCAATTATGGAGATTCCACAACCTCTGTAGGCAATTTATTCCAGTGCTTATCCACCCTGACAGTTAGGAAGTTTTTCCTAATGTCCAACCTAAACCTCCCTTGCTGCACTTTTTGCCCATTGCTTCTTATCCTATCCTCAGAGGTTAAGAAAAACATTTTTTTCTCCCTCTTCCTTGTAACAACCTTTTACATACTTGAAAACTGTTATCATGTGCCCTCCCAGTCTTCTCTTTTCCAGACTAAACAAACCCATTTTTTCAACCGTCCCTCATAGGTCATGTTTTCTAGATCTTTAATAATTTTTGTTGCTCTTCTCCAGACTCTCTCCAATTTGTCCACATCCTTCCTGAAATGTGGCACCCAGAACTGGACACAATACTCCAGTTGAAGCCTAATCAGCGCAGAGTAGAGAGGAAGAATTACTTCTCGTGTCTTGCTTACAACATTCCTGCTAATACATCCCAGAATGATGTTTGCTTTTTTTTGCAACAGCGTTATACTGTTGACTCATATTTAGCTTGTGGGCCACTATGACCCCCAGATCCCTTCCCAGAGTACTCCTTCTTAGGCAGCCATTTCCAATTTTGCGTGTGTGCAACTGACCCTTCCTAAATGGAGTAATTTGCATTTGTCCTTATTGAATTTCATCCTATTTACTTCAGACCATTTTTCCAGTTTGTCCAGATCATATTGAATTTTAATCCTATACTCCAAAGCACTTGCAACCCCTCCCAGCTTGGTACTGTCCACAAACTTTATAAGTGTACTCTCTATGTCATTATCTAAATCATTGATGAAGATATTGAACAGAACCAGACCCAGAACTGATCCCTGCGGGACCCCACTCATTATGCCCTTCCAGCATGACTGAACCACTGATAACTACTCTCTGGAAACGGTTTTCCAACCAGTTTTGCACCGACCTTATAGTAGCTCCATCTAGGTTGCATTTCCCTAGTTTGTTTATGAGAAGGTCATTCAAAACAGTATCAAAAGCTTTATTAAAATCAAGATATAACACATCTACCACCTGCTCCCTATCCACAAGGCTTGTTACCCTGTCAATGAAAGCTATCAGATTGGTTTGACATGATTTGTTCTTGACAAATCCATGTTGACTGTTACTTATCACCTTATTATCTTCTACATGTTTGCAAACTGATTGCTTAATTATTTGCTCCATTATCTTTCCGGGTACAGAAGTTAAGCTGACTGGTCTGTAATTCCCTAAGTTGTCCTTATTTCCCTTTTTATAGATTGGCACTATATTTGCCCTTTTCCAGTCTTCTGGAATCTCTCCCATCTTCCATGACTTTTCAACGATAATCACTAATGGCTCAGATATCTCCTCAGTCAGCTCCTTGAGTATTCTAGGATGCATTTCATCAGGTCCTTGTGACTTGAAGACATCTAATTTGTCTAAGTAATTATTAACTTGTTCTTTCCCTATTTTAGCCTCTTCTGATCCTACCTCATTTTCACTGGCATTCACTATGTTAGATGTCCAATCACCACTAGCCTTCTTGGTGAAAACGGAAACAAAGAAGTCATTAAGCACCTCTGACATTTCCACATTTTCTGTTACTATTTCCTCCCCCCTCCCCCCCGCCATTGAGTTACAGGCCTACCCTGTCCTTGGTCTTCCTCTTGCTTCTAATGTATTTGTAAAATCTTTTCTTGTTACCCTTTATGTCTCTAGCTAGTTTGATCTCATTTTGTGCCTTGGACTTTTTAATTTTGTCCCTATATACTTGTGGTGTTTGTTTGTTTTCATCCTTTGTAATTTGACCTACTTGCCACTTTTTGTAGGACTCTCTTTTTTTTTTTATTTTTAGATCATTGAAGATCTCCTGGTTAAGCCAGGGTGGTCTCTTGCCATACTTCCTATCTTTCCTGCGCAGTGGGATAGTTTACTCTTGTGCCCTTAATAATAGCTCTTTGAAAAAATGGCTCTTTGTCAACTGTCTTCAATTGTTTTTCCCCTTAGACTTGTTTCCCATGGGATCTTACCTACCAAATACCTGAGTTTGCTAAATTCTGCCTTCTTGAAATCCATTGTCTTTATTTTGCTGTTCTCACTCCTACCATTCCTTAGAATCATGAACTCATCATTTCATGATTACTTTCACCCAAGCTGCCTTCCACTTTCGAATTCTCAACCAGTTCCTCCCTATTTGTCAAAATCAAATCTAGAACAGCCTCTCCCCTAGTAACTTTCTCCATCTTCTGAAATAAATTCTCCAATACATTCCAATAATTTATGGGATAATCTGTGCTTTGGTGTGGTGTGTTTTCCCAACAGATATCTGAGTAGTTGAAGTCCCCCATCATCACCTAGTCCTGTGTTTTGGATGATTTTGTTAGTTTTTTAAAAAAAGCCTCATCCACCTCTTCTTCCTGGTTAGGTGGTCTGTAGTAGACTGTACCATGACATCACCCTTGTTTTTTACCACTTTTATCCTTACCCAGAGACTTTCAACAAGTCTGTCTCCTATTTCCATCTCAACTTCAGTCCAAGTGTATACATTTTTAATAATATAAAGCAACACATCCTCCCTTTTTTTCCCTGCCTGTCCTTCCTGAGCAAACTGTACCCTTCTATATCAATCTTCCAGTCATGCGTATTATCCCACCAGGTCTCTGTGATGCCAACTAAGTCATAGTTGTGTTTATTTACTTGCATTTTGAGTTCTTCCTGCTTATTCCCCATACTTCTCGCATTAGCATACAGACATCTAAGATACTGATTTGATTTCTTCCCCCAGTTCTGTCTTATCTCTCCTTAATCCCTGCTAAAACGGTCCATGCTCCCCCAAATTCCAAACCTTCTCCCAGGTCTTCATGTTCTTGACTTACCTGCAGTTTTTGGTCACCTGCCCCCTTCAAACCTAGTTTAAAGCCCTCCTCACTACATTAGCCAGTCTGTATCCAAAGGGGCCCTTCCCCTTCCTTGATAGGTGGATCCCATCTATCCTTAGCAGTCCTTCTTCCTAGAACAGCAGCCTGCGGTCAAGGAAGCTGAAGCCCTTCTGGCGACACCATCTTCACATCCAGGAGGCTTCTGTCTCTGGCTGAGCCTCTACCCTTGATCTGAAGGATTGAAGAGACCACTACCTGTGTTCCCAACTCCTTCACCCTTACTCCCAGAGCCCTGTAGTCACTTCTAATTGGCTGAGGGTCATACCTCGCAGTATCATTAGTGCCCATATGGATGAGTAGCATGCGGTAGTTGTTAGAGAGCCAGATGACCCTCGACAATCCCTCTGTAATATCTCAGATACAGGCCCCTGGCAGGCAGCATACCTCCCGGGATGCCACGTCAGGGTGACAGATGGGTGCCTCTGTCCCCCTCAGAAGAGTCACCAACCACCACTACCCTACATTTCCTCCTGGGAGTGGTGACTGTTATCCTCCCAGCCTTGGGGGTACATGGCTTCTCCTCCACCACCTTTTGGGGGTGATTCCTCATCACTTGTTGCTAGGGCAGCATATTGGTTTTCCATCACCATGGTGGGTGGGTTGGGAGTAGAGGTGGAGCACTGCCTGCTGCCAGAAGTAACCAGCTGCCAGTATCCTTCCTGTGACAGAGCCATATCCCCCCCCACCCCAGTGGTGTGACAGCAATCCTCTGTAGCTGGATAGCTTCCTCAGCCTTGGCTGTCTCCATATGAATACTGTCAAGGAATTCCTCATGGACATGGATGCTCCTCAACCTAGCCACCTCCTCCTGTTCTCTCCCACCTGCTTCCTGAGAGATTCCACCAGCAGGCACCTTTCACACTGGATGGTCCCCCAGCCTGGCTTTCTGAGAGTGGGAAATGCAGTTGAGAGTCTCTGAAAATCCACACCAGGATCTGGGTAGAGGCCACAGCATGAACCTCACAGACCTCATCCGGCAGCATCACTTTCACCTCCATGTGCTCCAACGCCATCATCACCACTCTGCAACTTGAGGATGCTGTCTCAATACATTTTTTTTTTTAGGTTGTTGAGTTGCTCTGGATGCCACCTCTTTCAACACAGCTGAGAAGTTCACAGGTCTCTCAGTATTGTCCCCTCGTAGTTCCAGAGGCTCTATCTGTGTGACTTCAGATCTTGCAGGCAAACAACTGGTAGTCAGCACCAAATACAGAAGTGTGCTGGCCAGTTGTTGAAAATAGCTTGGCCCTACCAGTACTCATGTCTGAAACATTTTCATCTCTTTTTTGGGTTCATAACTAGAGTTGATCATGGTTAATTTCCCTGAGTCTTGTGTGTGTTTGGGGAGGCATTCTGAACAGAACTTACTATAAGCTGGCCTTGACCTGGGCAAGAACTGACTGAGACATATTTGTTCTGGGAACACATGGGAAAGAGATTCCATGGTGTTAAAGCATGGTAATACCTATATAAACACACAGAATCTTGGTTTTAGTACGATATAAGACTCATAACTGTATCTTAAATTAGTTTTCATAGCCAAAGTAACAGCCTACTTCCAAGGACTGTATAAGCATAAAGAAAAGCAAAGTAGGAGTGACTATTAATCCTGGAACTGCTGTCCAGGCATTCTCTCCCCTAAAGGAACTAAACAAATTCTGTGGTCACTTACATACGGAATATGCAGCTCCCTATTCATAGCCCTAAATCTACAGAATGATACAAACTGTTTTATTTATACTGCAGTGAGTGAAAATAGTATTACTGTTACTGCAATCTACAGTAACTCTTAGTGGTAAGTAATTAAAGCCACTCATAACTTCTTAACAAGCAAATATACAGTATCAAGTCTAACCCTAATGGTAGCTAAATGGTTAGTCCATTGCCATCAGTGCCACTGGGGGTTGGTGAAAATGTGTAACTAGTCAACTGGCTTTGCTTATTAATTTAAGTCCTGTGAGCTGCTATTTGACACAGTGATTGATTCATGGAGGCCTGGAGCCTTCAGTGTATCTTATGTTTTGGTTTAGAATTTAGATTATCATGAGAATCCTCTCCTGTAGTGCTGAACACAGAGCACTGATGCAAGACTGCAGTCTCAAGATTGGGTCTTGTGATGGGGTATGCCAACATCACACCGAGCCAGCAAGGATTAACAGGTGGGCTCACTCAGCCCTGCCATTACACCTGCACTCACTGTCAGATAATGAAGGGGCAGTTAAAAAGGGAAGAAGACATCTCAGTAGTGGGGGAGCTGATCTACGATTCTTTGCTCCCTGAGGAAAGGCTCAGCCCAGCACTTCTGCAGAGACTGTTGAATACTAGAGCCTTTGGGAAAGAGGCAGACGTGACAAAGTCAAAAAACCAAACTCAGTCATTGTATTTCTTTGCTTTATTAAAAAAAAAAAATCACACTACTGGGCTGTCTTTGCTGCCTGGGACAGGCCTGTGGGGCCTGTCATAAATATAAAGGGAAGGGTAAACCCCTTTAAAATCCCTCCTGGCCAGGGGAAAAATCCTCTCATCTGTAAAGGGTTAAGAAGCTAAAGGTAACCTCGTTGGCACCTGACCAAAATGACCAATAAGGAGACAAGATACTTTCAAAAGCTGGGAGGAGGGAGAGAAACAAAGGGTCTGTGTCTGTCGGTATGATTCTTTTGCCGGGGACAGAACAGGAATGGAGTCTTAGAACTTTAAGTAAGTAATCTAGCTAGGTATGCGTTAGATTATGATTTCTTTAAATGGCTGAGAAAGGAACTGTGCTGAATAGAATGACTATTCCTGTCTGTGTGTCTTTTTTGTAACTTAAGGTTTTGCCTAGAGTGATTCTCTATGTTTTGAATCTAATTACCCTGTAAGGTATCTACCATCCTGATTTTACAGAGGTGATTCCTTTACCTCTATTTACTTCTATTTCTATTAAAAGTCTTCTTGTAAGAAAACTGAATGCTTTTTCATTGTTCTCAGATCCAAGGGTTTGGGTCTGTGGTCACCTATGCAAATTGGTGAGGATTTTTACCAAACCTTTCCCAGGAAGTGGGGTGCAAGGGTTGGGAGGATCTGGGGGGGAAAGATGTGTCCAAACTATGTTTCCCAGTAAACCCAGTTAGTTTGGTGGTGGCAGTGGATATTCCAAGGACAAAGGATAAAATTAATTTGTACCTTGGGGAAGTTTTAACCTAAGCTGGTAAAAATAAGCTTAGGAGGTTTTCATGCAGGTCCCCACATCTGTACCCTAGAGTTCAGAGTGGGGGAGGAACCTTGACAGGGCCTAATGAGACTGTTGCAAGGAACCTCTGCCCAGGGGTATGTGTGGGGAACAGCCTCAAACTGTGTGAACTTTTGCATCCTACTTGAGTCTACCCTGTAGTTTCTCTTGGACCCTGGAGAACAAAATCATTGGTATATACTGAAAAGCTGAAAATTTGGAGTGGAGAAAGTGAAGGAAAAGACTTTGGTTCTGATGCTACAATCAGATTTATGCAGGCAGATCTTGACAGCTGCATGGTGCCTTCTTGAAGTCTACCTGCACAGATTTAATTGAAGAATAATTTTCCTGATTATACTACTGATGTTTGTTAAAATTTACTGCTTCTCAGTCTACCTTTCATCTCTTTTTTCCATTTCAAACTGAAGATCAGTCCAGAAATAGATGGTACAGGCCCAGTCCAACTCTGGACTGGGCCCTTTGTGAGGCAGATGAACAACAAACATATCGGAATTATAGATCCTAGCATCTAGGCTGTGTCAATCTTGCCAATTCCTTCTGCACAACATCTCTAAAATATAGTCTCTCCTATCCATCCACACTACTAAAACTCTCATCATCTTGTGTCTCAATTACTGCAACATCCTTTTCTCTAGCCTTGACAAATGTAATCTTGCCCTGCTCACATCCATTCAGAATATTTCTCCAAAGATCATTTTAGTTTCCTAGCCTGTCCCTTTGACCATGTCACCCATCTCTTTGCTTCCCTCCACTAGCTTCTTCTTTTCTATCACATCTTCACTTTCAAGGTTTTTCATGACCTATCCCCTCCTTACCAATCATCTCCCATTTGCTATCAAGATGTCAACTCCATCCAATAGGTCAATGACATTAGCCTTCATCCCCCACTAGTTAAATTTTCAAGCAAGCACCCTCATGCCTGGGAAAAGCTCTCCATATACATTCACAAAACTAACATCTTTCCTTCAAATTCCCCCTCAGAACTAGTTGCTGGTGTGCTGAGACCACGGCTGATCACATTGACCAATACTGTCTCACTGTTTCCTTGTACTCCCGTTTGTCTGTGTACCCATCTGTTGTCTGTCTTACACTTAAGAGTTTGTCTACATATCGAGTTAGTGTGTGTCAAACCAGGGTGTGACACTTCAGCAGAGCAACGGCTTTGTGGTCGCTTCGACAACACAGTGAAAGACCTGGCGTGTGGCTTAGATTACTACTGATGTGCAGTATGCTAAATCGCACTCCAGGACTTTCACTGAGCTGTAGCAGTGACCATATGCAATGTTACAGTGTAGAAAGCTAATACACTGTAGAATCACAGCTTGGCTTGCTCCACATTAACTCACTTGTAGACAAGCCCTTAGATTGTAAAATCTTTGGGGTAGGGAGTATCTTTTCATTCTGTGTTTTGTACAGCATCTAATACAAGGGGTCCTGGTCCATGACTAGAGCTCCTATGTACTAGAGTAACATAAATAATTACAAATAAAGGTATACAGAATCACAATTTCTTTGAAAAAATACTGCAGAACGAGAGCCATAATTCTTGCCAAAAACTTTAGGTTATACTAATAAGAAAGGGAGGGACATATTTAAGTATCTTTCCCTGGATTGAAGATATGCTGTTTTTAAAGGACATAATTAAATCTTCAGGTGGTTTTTCTAGCAAATAAATATTATTTTTGACAAAATTTAATTTTAAATTATGCAGCATTTTCAGAGCTATGGGATTAGGAAAAAGCATCCCAGAATAGATATGCTTGGGTTAGTTTGTTTTTCATTTTTGAAAACTTGCAAAGAAAAACCACTCCCTAGCTTAGATCTTATAAAGGAAAATTTCACTGCAGAAGTAATTATAATAGGTGGAAACCCAAGAAAATAATGTTTTTAATGGAATTGCTCTCAGACCCTCAAGTGTTACAGTTAATGGCCTCTCCTTCCTGTCCACAGGACTTTTCATTAATCTTTGTGCCACATGAACGAATTTAATAGAATCATAAAAGTTAGAGATGGAAAAGACCAATTGATTCAGCTAGTCCATCTCCTCCCACATAAAATATCCTTGTATACAGAGCATTTCCTAGCATTTTGCTTAGCCTGGTTTTCAAAGTCCCAAATTATGGGGTTTTCACTACATTCCTTTGGATACTTTTCCACAGTCTAATACATATCATATCTGGAAGTTTTGCCTTTCTAAATTTCATCCCATTATTGCTAGTATACCATTCTGAATAATTCCTCTGCATCCTTGCTATTTATACTCTCCAAATATTTGGAGTCATATCCCTTTCTAGTTGTTGCTTAGTCAAACTCTACATATTCAGTTCTTCTAATCATCCCTCATAAATCATTCCCTTTGGTCTACAAGAACTTTTGTTGCTAGCCTTTTAACTCTCTTGTCTGTCAATTTTTTTTTTTTTGGTAATGTGACCAAAAATAAAAGCCCTATTCCAGGAGACATTGACTAGAAAGGGTCTACTATCCCCCTGTACATATGCAGTGCCAAATTATTTTAGCCTTTTCCAAAAAATTTCTAATTTGCTGTCCATTATTATTTATATTATGCTGGTATCCAAAAATCCTGTGCTAGGCACTGTACAAACACAGAGTTAAAGTGGGCTCTGCATAAAACATAATTATTTTGGCTTTCTCCCTCCCAGCATATGTTAATTTTCATTTTTCTAAACTGAATCTGATTTTATTATCTTCTCTTGAGTCCCTTGTAGCATTTCTCAAATGTGACTGTTATTTGCAATTCTTCCCAATGTAGTACCACCTGTGAATTTCATTAAAATTCTGTTTACTTTCTCCTCTAGATCATTAAATAAGGTTTTAAGGACAATGTGATTTAACTCAGATACACTGCAGCACTCTACTTTCTACCTTCACTTCTTCAGCTAGTTTTCAATTTAGAATCATAGAATACCAGGGTTGGAAGGGACCTCAGGAGGTTGGACTAGATGACCTCCTGAGGTCCCTTCCAACCCTGGTATTCTATGATTCTAAATTGAAAACTAGCTGAAGAAGTGAAGGTAGAAAGTAGAGTGCTGCAGTGTATCTGAGTTAAATCACATTGTCCTTAAAATCTTATTTAATGATCTAGAGGAGAAAGTAAACAGAATTTTGCATGACTGTTCACATGGAAGCTGATCTGAATTACTTTTATGCATAAAATTTCAAGAGGTACTGAGACAGATTTGCTGAGCAGAGATATAGAGTGAAAAAGGCCACACACTCCCAACAGGCTGTTCCCCTGCCTTAGGGGAGCCCCAAAAGGCATAGAGCTGGTGTAGCTGTCTCCTATGCCCCTTTCCCCTGTATTCCCAGCATAGGGATGGGTAGGCTGATGTCGGATGGATAGTTGTATGCTCTAATTGAGGCCTTTAATTTTTGGATTGTAAAATTGCCCACTATGTAATTTAAGAAACTCTTTGATATTTCATAGTCAACTGCATTTCTTACTCCACAGATAGTTGGGACAGGTAAAACCCCAAAACACTCATATATTGTGGGTTTTAACAACCAGAGATATAGTCCAAGAACTCTCTGTTCTCAATCTACTCCATTAGTTTCTTCTTCATTTTTCTTTTTATTGTAACCCCCACCCCACAAAACCCATCACCACTATACTCTTTATTGCAGCATCAGATGTACTTCTGGCATACACCATTACCTCCTTGTATTTCTCATATACAAATTGTACCAATCTACATTGCAGTTATGATAACCCTCATACCGGGTTACATTTATGCCCAACAGAAAATAATCACTATCACTTAATGGCTTCTAGTTCTTCTTGCTTGTTTCCTATGTTCCTTGAATTTGTATACAGATGTCTTAGTACTTCAACACTCTCCTTGTTCATTCTTTTGTTTAGGAACAGCTCGATCTTCTGCTATACTCTGCTGGAAATCCCTACGAGATTTTGAGTTAAGAAAACCTTCCCCTGTCTTGCTTAGTTTAAATCATGCCTAGTAAGCCCTCTTATTTCATGGTTTGACCTAATGTCAACTGAAGTCAATGGGATCATTTCTATTCACTTCAGTGGGTTTTTGGATCCCATTCTGACACTCCAAAACCTACATATCTAAATCACTAGTTTGACTTCTGAGTCCATCTTGTTCTTTCTTTTCCGATACTAAATAATGAGAAGATCACCTCTATCACTCCCTTACCCCTCAGTTGTCTTTCTAGGCTCCTTCCCTGCTGGTGTTTGTTCTCAGGTGAAGTACAGTTAATGGGAATATCCAGTATTACTGAGAATATCCTTCTCGGATACTGGGCTGAATCGGAAAGTGTAGCTATGTATTAACTAGAGAGCATGGTCAACCGTGACAAGATGAGATTAAGTTTACTTCTTTACGCCAGCCCACTAAATCTATATACATGAGATCTGCAGAGATATGAGAGGAGAAGCCTCCTGTCATACCACGGTGGGCTACATAAAAACAGTGTAAAAACAATGGTGCCCAGGAATCTTGTACATTATTTATTCCTGCATTTAATGAATGGCCATGTGCCTGAGCTCCTAGAAAATAACTGTGGGGATTGCCGCAAGCCTGCATTGCACTCAAAAAGACCTGTACTCAATGTACTGATACTACTGACCAAGTGACCTATTTCTACATCTTATATAATTATGATGAATTTGGATACATGGATGATGAGTTGCTGAAAGTGACTGTTTTGTCTCAGTGCCTATGGAATCTCTGAGGCCATCACATTACCTCTATTGAATAATCCATGTTGCAGATGTTAAAGCTAGCATACCATTTGCACATTTCAAGGAAGGCTACTAAATTGCATGGGTGCACAACAGAACACAATACTTAATTATTTTTCTACACAAGGCCTCAGCCCTCTTCTTCTGTCTACTTCATAGTATTTTACACTGACACTGACTATTCTATGGTCATCATACTTGTTGCTTAGCTTTTTGAAGATCTTAACTCCTGTTATTTATCCATTACTCCTACGGCATAACTTTTCAAATTGATGTGTACAGCTGACAACTGTGCTTCATACTAAGTTGAGCCACATCACACAAAGGACTAATTTAAGTTAGGGATATGAGCATGTTTTAGAACCCACTCAAATAGTGGGCTCTAACTTTACAATAGAAGAGTGCTTCAATGAAACAGAGGTAAGCATCACAGAAATAAAACAGAACTAGAAACTTTGATGTCTGATTTCTTTGGCTCTGGCTAAGTGTGAATTCACTGCTGCACTTTCTTACCTTGACAATGCTAGAAACAAGGCAAAAATTATTTTCAAAACCAGAGTATGTATTGGTGTTCATAGCAATATGAAATAGAATTTTTTTTTGGAAATTTAAATTTTCTTTGAGTAGCATGGGTTTTAAATGAGGAATTTTTTAAATGATATTCAAAATTTTGCAAAACCTTAACTTAAAATAAATGAAATTTTCCTAAACATCGTCTCATCCCTAATTTAAATCAATGCCATTATGTCAGAATGATTATTTTGTTAAATATTTTTCTATTTGTTGCTGGATATATTTGTGTAACACATTCATCTAGCACCTTTCATACCAGAAGACCTTGCAAACTATGGGACAAATTTTGCTCTAAAATATCAGGACAATCCCACTGAAGTTCACTGGAATACAACCAAAGGTGATTTTTTTTTCTCCAAGGGACTGCGGGTGAGAAGAGGAATATTGAATTAAAATTTCTCACATACACACACACACCACTCCTCGCACATCCACACAGCTGCAGCCACTTCTGGAGTGAAATATTACAACTTTTTTAACACAATAAGCCTGATTCTCTACAAAGTACAAGTTTTACATCCACTCTACCAGGTATAAATCACTACCCAACATGCAAGGCAGTGGAGAATTAGGTCCACTTGAAATTTCAGAGAGAAGTTACAGAGGCAAATTAATCAAACTGGAATTTGTCCAAAACAGAATTGATCTAAACTTTGGTTTTAAGTCTCAACAAAAAGATAGCATCAGCACAACATCCCATATGCTACAGCCTTGGTTCAGCACTGACTTAGAAATGGGAGACATTCATTATAATGACTCACCTCCACCTCTTTCTGCAGCAGTGTCCAGGACCAGACCTGGTTAGTTTATAAGGTATGACAAGGTTACAGCTCTTAGCTGTATGACTATGGAAAATTATTAAAGATATATTTAAAAATCTCTTGGATCTGCCCTCACTTTTTTAGGTGGAGAAGAGCATTGTAATTTGTGTGCAAAAAAGAAATGGAATAAAAATGTGTAGGTTGTGGTTTTTGTAAGTTTAACAAAATAGCTGTAGAGATCTAGTTTCCCTATGCATGCAAAGCATACAGTACACAGAGCATGAATAATTAGCATTAATGAATTTCAAGCTCATCAGTGAACACTGATTGTTGATTTAGAACACTGCTGGCGTGTAAGAGTACTGCTCTACTGGGAACTAATACAAGGAAAGGACTAAAGTCTATTGGAAAAGTCAATAAAGACTAAGCCCTAGTCTACACTAGGAGTTGAGGTCGAATTTAGCAGCGTTAAATCGATTTAACCCTGCACCCGTCCACATGACGAAGCCCTTTTTTTGACTTAAAGGGCTCTTAAAATCAATTTCCTTACTCCACCCCCGACAAGGGGACTAACGCTGAAATCAGCCTTGCCGGGTCGAATTTGGGGGACGCAATTAGATGGTATTTACCTCCAGGAGCTAACCCAGAGTGCTCCATTGTGACCGCTCTGGACAGCACTCTCAACTCAGATGCACTGGCCAGGTAGACAGGAAAAGGCCCGCGAACTTTTGAATTTCATTTCCTGTTTGGCCAGCGTGGCAAGCTGCAGGTGAGTGCAGATCTCATCAGCAGAGGTGACCATGGTGGAGTCCCAGAATCGTAAAAGAGCTCCAGCATGGACCGAACGGGAGGTACATGATCTAATCGCTGTATGGGGAGAGGAATCCGTGCTATCAGAACTCCGCTCAAGTTTTCGAAATGCCAAAACATTTGTCAAAATCTCCCAGGGCATGAAGGACAGAGGCCATAACAGGGACCTGAAGCAGTGCCGCGTGAAACTTAAGGAGCTGAGGCAAGCCTACCAGAAAACCAGAGAGGCAAACGGCCACTCCAGGTCAGAGCCCAAAACATGCCGCTTCTATGATGAGCTGCATGCCAATTTAGGGGGTTCAGCCACCACTACCCCAACCGTGTTGTTTGACTCCTTCAATGGAGTGGGAGGCAACACGGAAGCAGGTTTTGGGGACGAGGAACATGATGATGATGATGAGGTTGTAGATAGCTCACAGCAAGCAGGCAGAGAAACCGGTTTTCCCGACAGCCAGGAACTGTTTCTCACCCTGGACCTGGAGCCAGTTCCCCCCCGAACCCACCCAAAGCTGCCTCCCAGACCCACCAGGTGGAGAAGGGACCTCTGGTGAGTGTACCTTTTAAAATAGTATACACGGTTTAAAAGCAAGCGTGTTTAATGATTAATTTGCCCTGGCATTTGCGGCCAGTACAGCTACTGGAAAAGTCCGTTAACGTGTCTGGAGATGGAGCGGAAATCCTCCAGGGAACATCTCCATAAAGCTCTCCTGGGTGTACTCCCAAAGCCTTTGCAAAAGGTTTCTGGGGAGGGCAGCCTTATTCCGTCCACCATGGTAGGACACTTTACCACTACAGGCCAGTAGCACATAGTCGGGAATCATTGCAGAACAAAGCATTGCAGTGTATGTTTGCTGGCGTTCAAACAACATCCGTTCTTTATCTCTCTGTGTTATCCTCAGGAGAGTGATATCATTCATGGTCACCTGGTTGAAAGAAGTGCTTTTCTTAAGGGGACATTCAGAGGTGCCCGTTCCTGCTGGGCTGTTTGCCTGTGGATGAACAGAAATGTTCCCTGCTGTTAGCCACGAGGAGGGGGGAGGCAAAATGCGACCTTGGAACGAAAGCACATGTGCTATGTATGTAATGTTAACAGCAAGGTTTACCGTGAAAGAGTGTACCCATTGTTCTATAAAATGTGTCTTTTTAAATACCACTGTCCCTTTTTTTTCTCCACCAGCTGCATGTGTTTCAAGGATCACAGGATCTTCTCCTTCCCAGAGGCTAGTGAAGATTAGAAGGTGAAAAAAAACGCACTCGCGATGAAATGTTCTCTGAGCTCATGCTGTCCTCCCACACTGACAGAGCACAGACGAATGCGTGGAGGCAAATAACGTCAGAGTGCAGGAAAGCACAACATGAACGTAAGGAGAGGTGGCGGGCTGAAGAGAGTAAGTGGTGGGCTGAAGAGAGGGCTGAAGCTGAAAGGTGGCAGCAGCATGATGAGAGGAGGTAGGATTCAATGCTGAGGCTGCTGGAGGATCAAACTAATATGCTCCAGCGTTTGGCTGAGCTGCAGGAAAGGCAGCAGGAGCACAGACCGCTGCTACAGCCCCTGTGTAACCAACCGCCCTCCTCCCCAAATTCCATAGCCTCCTCACCCAGACGCCCAAGAACGCGGTGGGGGGGCCTCCGACCACTCTACCCCAAAGGATTGCCCAAGCAACAGAAGGCTGGCAGTCAATAAGTTTTAAACTTTTAAAGTGCTGTGTGGCCTTGTCTTTCCCTCCTCCACCACCCCTCCCGGTGCTTCCCTCCTCCACTACCCCTCCCAGGCTACCTTGGCAGTTATCCCCCTATTTGTGTGATGAATTAATAAAGAATGCATGAATGTGAAGCAAGAATGACTTTACTGCCTCTGCAAGCGGTGATCGAAGGGAGGCAGGGAGGGTGGTTAGCTTACAGGGAAGCAGAGTGAACCAAGGGGGGCGTTTCATCAAGGAGAAGCAAAGAGAACTTTCACATCGTAGCCTGGCCAGTCATGAAACTGGTTTTCAAAGCTTCTCTGATGCGCACAGCGCCCCCCTGTGCTCTTCTAACCGCCCTGGTGTCTGGCTCCGCATAACCAGCAGCCAGGCGATTTGCCTTAACCTCCCACCCCACCATAAACATCTCCCCCTTATTCTCACAGATATTGTGGAGCGCACAGCAAGCAGTAATAACAGTGGGAATACTGGTTTCACTGAGGTCTAACGGAGTCAGTAAACTGCGCCAGCGCACTTTTAAACATCCAAATGCACATTCTACCACCATTCTGCACTTGCTCAGCCTGTAGGTGAACAGCTCCTGACTACTGTCCAGGCTGCCTGTGTATGGCTTCATGAGCCATGGCACTAAGGGGGTAGGCTAGGTCCCCAAGGATAACGAAAGGCATTTCAACACCCCCAACGGTTATTTTCTGGTCTGGGAAGAAAGTCCCTTCCTGCAGCTTTTGAAACAGACCAGAGTTCCTGAAGATGCAAGCATCATGTACCTTTCCCGGCCATCCCACGTTGATGTTGGTGAAACGTCCCTTGAGATCCACCAGTGCTCGCAGCAATATTGAAAAGTACCCCTTGCGGTTTATGTACTCGCCGGCTTGGTGCTCCAGTGCCAAGATAGGGATATGGGTTCCATCTATCACCCTACCACAGTTAGGGAATCCCATTGCAGCAAAGCCATCCACTATGACCTGCACATTTCCCAGGGTCACTACCCTTGATATCAGCAAATCTTTGATTGCGTTGGCTACTTGCATCACAGCAGCCCCCACAGTAGATTTGCCCACTCCAAATTGATTCCCGACTGACCGGTAGCTGTCTGGCATTGCAAGCTCCACAGGGCTATTGCCACTCACTTCTCAACTATGAGGGCTGCTCTCATCTTGGTATTCTTGCACCTCTGGGCAGGGGAAAGCAAGTCACAAAATTCCATGAAAGTGCCCTTACGCATGCGAAAGTTTCGCAGCCACTGGGAATCGTCCCAGACCTGCAACACTATGCGGTCCCACCAGTCTGTGCTTGTTTCCTGGGCCCAGAATTGGTGTTCCACCGCATGAACCTGCCACATTAGCACCAGGATGCCTGCATTGCCAGGGCCTACGCTTTGAGAGAAGTCTATGTCCATGTCCTCATCACAGGGGGCCCAGATAATCTTCATCCAAGAATATTAAAGGAATTGGCACCTGAAATTGCAAGCCCATTAGCAAGAATTTTTAATGAATCTGTAAACTCAGGGGCTGTACCGTATGATTGGAGAATTGTTAACATAGTTCCTATTTTTAAGAAAGGGAAAAAAAGTGATCCGGGTAACTATAGGCCTGTTAGTTTGACATCTGTAGTATGCAAGGTCTTGGAAAAAAATTTTAAGGAGAAAGTAGTTAAGGACATTGAGGTCAATGGTAAATGGGACAAAATACAACATGGTTTTACAAAAGGTAGATCGTGCCAAACCAACCTGATCTCCTTCTTTGAGAAAGTAACAGATTTTTTAGACAAAGGAAACGCAGTGGATCTAATTTACCTAGATTGCAGTAAGGCGTTTGATACCGTGCCACATGGGGAATTATTAATTAAATTGGAAAAGATGGGGATCAATAGGAAAATTGAAAGGTGGATAAGGAATTGGTTAAAGGGGAGACTACAACGGGTCCTACTGAAAGGTGAACTATCAGGCTGGAGGGAGGTTACCACTGGAGTTCCTCAAGGATCGGTTTTGGGACCAATCTTATTTAATCTTTTTATTACTGACCTTGGCACAAAAAGTGGGAGTGTGCTAATAAAGTTTGCAGATGATACAAAGCTGGGAGGTACTGCCAATTTAGAGAAGGACAGGGATACCCTACAGGAGGATCTGGATGACCTTGTAAACTGGAGTAACAGTAATAGGATGAAATTTAATAGTGAGAAGTGTAAGGTTATGCATTTAGGGATTAATAACAAGAATTTTAGTTAGACGCTGGGGACGTATCAATTAGAAGTAATGGAGGAGGAGAAGGACCTTGGAGTATTGGTTGACCATAGGATGACTATGAGACGCCAATGTGATATGGCTGTGAAAAAAGCTAATGCAGTCTTGGGATGCATCAGGAGAGGTATTTCCAGTAGGGATAAGGAGGTTTTAGTACCGTTATACAAGGCACTCGTGAGACCTCACCTGGAATACTCTGTGCAGTTCTGGTCTCCCATGTTTAAGAAGTATGAATTCAAACTGGAACAGGTACAGAGAAGGGCTACTAGGATGATCCGAAGAATGGAAAACTTGTCTTATGAAAGGAGACTCAAGGAGCTTGGCTTGTTTAGCCTAACTAAAAGAAGGTTGAGGGGAGATATGATTGCTCTCTATAAACATATCAGGGGATAAATACTGAAGAGGGAGAGGAATTATTTAAGCTCAGTACGAATGTGGACACAAGAACAAATGGCTATAAACTGGCCACCAGGAAGTTTAGACTTGAAATTAGATGAAGGTTTCTTACCATCAGAGGAGTGAAGTTTTGGAATAGCCTTCCAAGGGAAGCAGTGGGGGCAAAAGATCTATCTGGCTTTAAGATTAAACTTGATAAGTTTATGGAGGAGATAGTATGATGGGATAACATAGTTTTGGTAATTAAATATTCATGGTAAATAGGCCCAATGGCCTGTGATGGGATATTAGATGGGGTGGGATCTGAGTTACCCAGGAAAGAATTTTCTGTAGTATCTGGCTGGTAAATCTTGCCCATATGCTCAGGGTTTAGCTGATCGCCATATCTGGGGTCGGGAAGGAATTTTCCTCCAGGGCAGATTGGAAGAGGCCCTGGAGGTTTTTTGCCTTCCTCTGTAGCATGGGGCACGGGTCACTTGCTGGAGGATTCTCTGCTCCTTGAAGTCTTTAAACCACGATTTGAGGACTTCAATAGCTCAGACATAGGTGAGAGGTCTTTCGCAGGAGTGTTGGGTGAAATTCTGTGGCCTGCGTTGTGCAGGAGGTCAGACTAGATGATCATAATGGTCCCTTCTGACCTAAATATCTATGAATCTATGAATCACTCTCTCACCGCGCGGACATCGCCTACTTGCCCGGTTTTGCTGTGGCAGGTTCTGGTGCTGCATATACTGCTGGATAATGCACGTAGTGTTTAATATGCTCCTAATTGCCAAAGTGATCTGAGTGGGCTCCATGCTTGCTGTGGTATGGCGTCTGCACAGAAAAAAGGCGCAGAATGATTGTCTGCCATTGCTCTGACGGAGGGAGGGGTGACTGACGACATGGCTTACAGGGAATTAAAATCAACAAAGGAGGTGGCTTTACATCAAGGAGAAACAAAAACAACTGTCACACAGAATGGCCACCTCAAGGACTGAACTCAAAACTCTGGGTTTAGCAGGCCAATGCTCAACCCACTGAGCTATCCCTCCCCCCAGTATTTCAGGCGGCACTGAATCTCCATTAAACTTTCCAAGGTGCCCCTGACAGACCTCACCGAAACAATTGTCGGCCGTTGATTTCACGGAGGGAGGGAGGGGGGAGCAAATGAATACAAAACAAATCTGGTGTATTTCTTGTTTTGATCCACTCCATCTATCTTTTACATCTTTTGCTGGCAGCAGACGGTGCAATAGGACAGCTAGCCATCCTCATCTCCTGCCTGCTCGGCAGAAGATGGTGCAATAGGACTGCTAGCCATCCTCATCTCCTGCCTGGGCGGCAGAAGATGGTGCAATAGGACTACTAGACATCCTCATCTCCTGCCTGCTCACCATAAGACAGTACAATAGGACTGCCAGCAGGACTAAAGAGAATGACCTGGTAGAGTCACTCCTATTTTAGTCCCTGCGCCTACGTCTGCCCAGGCGCTCCTGACCGACCTTACCGAGGCGGCCAGGAGCACCTCGGACACGACGACAATGGTTATCAAGCCTATTGCACCATCTGCTGCCACAAGGCAATGGGTCGCTCCTGTGTAGCAATGCAGTACCGTGTCTGCCAGCACCCAGGAGATGTACGGTAACAGTGAGCTGAGCGGGCTCCATGCTTGCCGTGGTATGGCGTCTGCACAGGTAACTCAGGAAAAAAAGGCACGAAACGATTGTCTGCCATTGCTTTCACGGAGGAACGGAGGGAGGGCTTGACGACATGTACCCAGAACCACCCGCGACAATGTTTTTGCCCCATTAGGCATTGGGATCTCAACCCAGAATTCCAATGGGCGGCAGAGACTGCAGGAACTATGGGATAGCTACCCACAGTGCAATGCTCCGGAAGTCGACGCTAGCCTCGGTACTGTGGAAGTACTCTGCTGAGTTACTGCACTTAATGCACTTAGAGCATTTTGTGTGGGGACACACACAATCGACTATATAAAAACTATTTCTAAAAAAATGACTTCTATAAATTCGACCTAATTTCATAGTGTAGACATACCCTAAGATGACTTTCTGTGAAAAGAGTACTAGACATAAACATGTTTTTCTCCCTTTTAAAATCCAATTTACTCTTTAATTGTGTACTCTGATCTGGTGAATTCTCGTGGATTGAGAGGGAACTGCTCTTTGGGCAAATTCTGACACGCTTTACTCAGTTTTAACTCAGGCAAAGAGTTTTCCAGCGTAAGAACTGAGTAAGCATCACAGGATCTGGCTCTTAGTACACAGGATGCAAAGAACTCTAAGAATAGTACTTCTGTTGCATAAAGTTCTGAGCATTTAAGAAAGCGATTTGTTCATTAATTTGTGTATACATAGTCTCAGCTGGATACAGTATTCTTCACTTCCTTTCCTAGAATGTTGAACAGAGTTGTTCAGAAGCTGCTACCTGCCACTTCTAAAGTTACTGTATTTCTGCTCCAGGAGCTGAGGCTTTAAGAAAACATCAAATATTGTGAGACTCTTGATAAAATTCTGTGAGTTGGCAACACTGTTTAGGGTAAACGGGCACAATTCGTTGGAGTTGTTCCCACTTACACTGGGACTGAATGAGAACAAAGATTTTCCCCTGCTACCAAAAACAACCAAACAAAAACGGTTACCTACCATTCTATAACTTGTGTTTTTTGAGCTGTGTTGCACATATCCATTCCACTGTAGGTGTGGGCGCACCTCGTGCACAACTGTTGGAGAACTTTACTCTGCTAGGCTTCGGCACTGCTGCCCGAGCAAGGTACGGAGCCTCAGGAGGATCTAAGCCTTTTCTTTGATACTGGCAAATGGGACTGAGGAGCTCCAGACAGCTCTGGTGTTGTTCCGTACTGATGTTAATGTACTACTTCGGGGACAAGTAAGAAAAGTCCGGGGGGTGGGGGGGGAATTTTTGCCTTCATGAGTAGACATTTGAGCTTCACTGCTTTCTTTGAGCTGGGCTTAAATAAATGTGACATTTATTACTTATGTGGTACTCTCCCAAACATTTCAAACAGGCCAAATGTGGGTCACTGACCAAGATAGGTTTAGGGCAAGTGTGACATGACTTAAACCCTGGTGAGCACGGCATAGTTCCAGTACTGATCCCAGTAACAGAAGATGAAAACTAGTCCAGAAAGTCCCAAGACTAAAATCTATCACTAAAACTAACATAAACTTAGTTACATAACTACCTCCTAACAATAACAGGGTATATATATATACAAAGGAGTGAGAAAAGCTTATGACAACAAGTCTGAGATTGCTCCGACAACTGTCACTGGCGGTAAGAAGGAACTGAGAGGGAACCGCGGGGTGGCTCTGCCCTCTTACACCAGCACACAGTGGCATGTGGCAACAGAGGGCGCTCAAGTCATCCCAACAGGTAACGCTGAGGGAAAAAGTTCTCCAGCAACTGTGCACAAGGTGCACACACACCTGTGTTTTCATTTAGATGGTATCATCTTCTCTAAATAATGCCCATATTCTATCCCATCTGTGATTTGTCCACTACTGTATTATTATTAGCATTACTGATCAGTCTATTAAAAGCATTAGTCATCTTATCAAATTCTTCTCTCCAGGAATGAGCTAGCCTCAGTCACAGACGCCATCAGCAAAAATCTTTCAGGAGGCTTGTACAGTAGAATCTCAGAGTTATGAACATCAGAGTTACGAACTGACCGGTCAACCACACACCTCATTTGGAACTGGAAGTACACAATCAGGCAGCAGCAGCAGAGGGGGAAAAAACCCAGTACGGTACTGTGTTAAACATAAACTACTAAAAAAATAAAGGGAAAGCAGCATTTTTCTTCTGCACAGTAAAGTTTCAAAGCTGTATTAAGTCAATGTTCAGTTGTAAACTACTGAAAAAACAACCATAATGTTTTGTTCAAAGCTATGAACACTTCAGCATTACAAACAACCTCCATTCCCAAGGTGTTCGTAACTCTGAGATTCTACGGTACTGGGAAAAACTGCTGAAGCTGACATACACAGGGCCCAAAAATAAGACAAAAATGGCTGAGCAAACACCATGTCACATGGCTGCATTCCACCAGGGATTTCTATGAAGAGAGAATAATAAACTTGGCATTTAAAGAAGGCAACACAGCAGAAGGAAACAGGAAATGATGTACAGAGCTATAAAGGAGCCACAACAGCCTGTGAGAAAATTCCCCCAGAGCAGAAACTGCACAGGGCTAGCATACACAGTCTTATACTACCCTTCCTCACAGCCCCTAGCGTAGCAAGCATGCTGGAATCAAGGTGGCGATCATAAATTAGAACAATCCCAGGGCAGACAGAATCCAGGTGACACAAAGATACACTTACTGAAAAATTAAAATACTCATATTTATTCAGCCAGCTATAACTTTAAAAACTTTAAACTGTTTTAAAATCTGCATTTACATATTTTTCCTCTATAAATGCTAAAATTCAGACTTGCAAATTTTTATAATTCCTGTGCAGAGTAAAAACTATAAGAATTTTGGTTTTGAAACAATCTATCAAAATCATTCATACTGGATTAGATCTCTACCAGCCATTTAATGATTAAAGTTTTAATTACTAAGCAATTAGCAGTCGGAGCCTGAAGTGCTAAGCATTTAACTATATTCTGGAACTGCCCGGAGTGCGGTAGACAAAGCTTTGTTGGTAATAGGGAATCCTGGGGGACCTTGGATGGGGCCGGGAAAACGGGGAGACTTTCTGATGTATTAATTCAACGAGACTTTATTGTCATGACAAGCTAGACAAGTGTTCCCAAAAAATATAAGAAAAAGACAGACCTATCCAGGATAGGGTTACACACACTGTTTGATCCTCTGTACTCATTTCTCATATTCTGTCCAATCCACCTTCACTTATATTCTATATATGAGGGAGGGAAAACCAAATAAACACCTAGGTAATATGGCTATGTACGCTCATCAAAAAAGGATGCATGCATTGTCAGTATATAAGTTTCAGAGTAGCAACCGTGTTAGTCTGTATTCGCAAAAAGAAAAGGAGTACTTGTGGCACCTTAAAGACTAACAAATTTATTTGAGCATAAAAGCTTTCGTGAGCTACAGCTCACTTCGTCGGATGCATTCAGTGGAAAATACAGTGGGGAGATTTATATACATAGAGAACATGAAACAATGGGTGTTACCATATACACTGTAACCAGAGTGATCACTTAAGGTGAGCTATTACCAGCAGGAGAGCAGGGGGAGGGGGAAAACCTTTTGTAGCAATAATCAAGGTGGGCCATTCCCAGCAGTTGACAAGAACGTCTGAGGAACAGTGGGGGGAGAGGGGGGTATAAACATGGGGAAATAGTTTTACTTTGTGTAATGACCCATCCACTCCCAGTCTCTATTCAAGCCTAAGTTAATTGTATCCAGTTTGCAAATTAATTCCAATTCAGCAGTCTCTCATTGGAGTCTGTTTTTGAAGTTTTTTTGTTGAAGTATTGCCACTTTTAGATCTGTAATCGAGTGACCAGAGAGACTGAAGTGTTCTCCAACTGATTTTTGAATGTTCTAATTCTTGACGTCTGATTTGTGTCCATTTATTCTTTTAAGTAGAGACTATCCAGTTTGACCAATGTACATGGCAAAGGGGCATTGTTGGCACATGATGGCATATATCACACTGGTAGATGTGCAGGTGAACGAGCCTCTCATGGTGTGGCTGACGTTATTAGGCCTTATGATGGTGTCCCCTGAATAGATATGTGGACACAGTTGGCAACAGGCTTTGTTGCAAGGATAGGTTCCTGGGTTAGTGGTTCCGTTGTGTGGTGTGTGGTTGCTGGTAAGTATTTGCTTCAGGTTGGGGGGCTGTCTGTAAGCAAGGACTGGCCTGTCTCCCAAGATCTGTGAGAGTGATGGGTCGTCCTTCAGGATAGGTTGTAGATCCTTGATGATGCGTTGGAGAGGTTTTAGTTGGGGGCTGAAGGTGATGGCTAGTGGCGTTCTGTTATTTTCTTTGTTGGGCCTGTCCTGTAGTAGGTGACTTCGGGGTACTCTTCTGGCTCTGTCAATTTGTTTCTTCACTTCAGCAGGTGAGTACTGTAGTTGTAAGAATGCTTGATAGAGATCTTGTAGGTGTTTGTCTCTGTCTGAGGGGTTGGAGCAAATGTGACCATCGCTAAACACCACCCTGTACCGGAAACCTACTGAGCGCTATTACTACCTACATGCCTCCAGCTTTCATCCAGACCACACCACACGATCCATTGTTTACAGCCAAGCTCTACGATACAACCCCTTTTTCTCCTTTAATAAAAATCCATTTGCTCCACCCCTTTGTCACATAATTTCATAAAAAGCTGGGCGGGATTCAACGAGAAAGAGTAGGCTAACAGGATTATTATTTATTGTAGCACAGTAGCACCTAGAAGCCCTAATTAAGGATGACGAACCTAATGTGCTCACAGTTTAGAATTATGAGAGGATTCCGTAAGCGGAAGAAACAAAGCAATGGGATTGGGAAGTAGGAGAATCAGGTAACAATAAAACGAACATGCAGGTCAAGCATCAGTCTCAGCTCACCACAACCCCCATCATAGTCAGATTGCAACGTCTTGTAAGCCGCCCAGCAGAGGTGACTTTTAAGGGGGATTTGAAGGTGATATGGGGGTGAGGTTTTGGATTTTGGGGTAGGAGGCAGGATGAGAGACGCTCAAAGGTGTCTGAGGGAAGAATGGACAAGCAGGTGGTAAAGGCTGGCATCAATGGACTGGAGCTAAAGCAGGGGTGAAAGTTGGGGCTGGGACTGTCTTTTTGTTCTGTATTTGTACCTAGCAGAACGGGGTCCAGGACCATGACTGGGGATCCTAGGTACTACAATAATACAAATAAAAATAATAATCATTTTAAGCAATGTTGCAATACTAGATCTGATTTGTAGGGCAGAGTTAAATAGTGAAAAGACTTAAAGGTAGAAATGAGAAACTTGTGTTGACAAAAGGACGTCCACAAAGAGATGTCAGAAAGATGGGTTGAGATGCTAGATTGGATAGAGGGAGACAGCTCATTAGCTAGAGAAGCTGATTTGTGAATCATTGGCATTAATAGGTAATCAAAACCAAGCAGATAACAGCACCCAGAAATATGGCATAGTGGGAGAAGAGGAATAGGCCAAGGATAGAGTCTTGGGGGGAAGCCCATTAAAAAGGGGAGAGGGGATAAAAGAGGAGAACCTTAATTTATGGTGAAAAAAGGTTACATGGTTTCAGGCCTCCTACCAGAGACACTCAGCTGCACGCGGGCAGCATGGGAAATAGAAGTTGAAGGTAAGCCAGGACTAGGAGTTGACTGGGCAGGAGTTCTTTTGGGAGGGGGTAAAAGAGTTGAGGGTGGAGGACAGAATGGAATTTTCCATTGCTGTATGGAATGTTGTAACCATGTCGGTCCCAGAATATTAAAGAGACAAGACGGGTAAGGTAATGTCTTTTACTGTACCAACTTCTGTTGGTGAGAGAGACAAGCTTTTGAGCCAAACAGACTGGAAGAAGAGCTGTGTGTGGCTCAAAAGCTTGTCTCTCTCACCAACAGAAGTTGGTCCAATAAAAGATATAACTTCATCTACCTTGTCTCTCTAGCATGGATTTTGTTATTATTTAACATTTATATTGTTGCAGCGCTTAAAGGTCACAAGTAGGGTATGGCCTCATTGAGCTAGGTGCTGTAAAAACGTGTAACAAAAGGGAGTACCTGCCCCAAATAGCTTGTAATGGAGAAAAGAAACAACTGAAGAGAAAGTAGAGAAAAGAGGACTGAGAGCTGAAAAGGAGTATTGTTGATGGTCGGACGGCTCAGGTAAGGAGGCAGCTGTTGTTAGGCAAAGATGAAAGAAAGACTATATCTGGTGAAGACCAGATCAAGTATGCAGCTCTTTTGAGTGGCAAAGCTGATTCGGATCAAATGAGATCAGAGCAAGGAAGTGAGTGACTGGAGAAATCAGACAGCATGATGAAATGGAACCTGAATTTGCTAAGGACGAGGATAGAGGGTTGCTATATGAAGAGAAAAATAGGGTTCAAAGGAGGGAAGGGATTGGCAACAGCAGGAGAAGGAGAGGAATATGCAGAACCACCATGCAGAAAGCTGGACATCAAAAGTTCTGGTATAACACTAACATTTTTTTTAAAAATTGGCTCTATTTTAAGAAGAGGCAAATATCCATCTGGACTTTAAGAGCCAAATGTTCAGAAGGCACATGTCCAGATGTGCATAAAAATAATCTGATCATGCAAAAAGTGTGCATGCATTTACCAAAATTACATGTCCAAATGGGATTATTGTGAATTCAGATAGCTAGTTAGGTGCCCAATCAATCATTTGGGCATGCAGTTGTGGTAACAGCATGTACAAATTTTTAGATACTTTTGCACACATCCTTCAGTTTTAAAAAATCTGTCCCTGAATGCACATAGGAACCATCTGAACCGCAGCACAGTGTGCATGTGTCTCAAATCGGTAAGTAGCGAGGAGGGGGAAAGTATGCCTAGCAGAGTGACTGACAAGCATTAATATACTTCAGTTCAGTGGTTAAGACTATGAATGACACTTCTAATGCAGTTCTGTCACCACCTTAGTAAGCTGTTGTTCTGCAAGTAGGTTATTGTCAGACAGACTAGCTTTGAACATGCCATGAATTTACTAGCAATATCTAGTTTATTAGCATGCACTAAACACATGAGCCACAGCTTATTTCCATCAGAGTTCATTATAACAGAAATGTGCTGGCAGCTGTCATGTTCTAACAAGACACATGATTTAAAAATACAGTATTTTACATACTATGTATGATTGATAAATTGGAGAAGTCTTATCAAACGTTGTAAAAAAAAATAAAAATTAAAAATATTCTCATTTTGAACTGGAGAAAAGCTGACCAACTCAAATAAGCAAACGTAATTATACAATCATGTTTGGGGCCTAATTCTGCAATCCTTTACCTACAGAAGTACCCTACTGCCTTTGCTGAAAACAAAGTTAAAACAAAATGATGATCTTTTAAAATTTACTTATCCACTGTGAACATGTAACCACAAATAGGAAAATTTCCTTAATATATACCCCAAGTTATGCCCACCATACAGAAAAATCAAACTACAATTAAATGCCCCAGTTGCACTTCTTTTAATTTTTAATACTAAAAATATAAAAATTGCAATTCATCATTTTATAATTAAATGGATTTTCCAATAATTACATAGTAAAGGTAGCATAACGTATTCATAACGTAATTGGAAGAAACATGTCATGAGTCAAACATTCTTCTATATACAAACCACGTCTTTCTCCCACTTCAAAATCTTTAAATGGTATACTTAATGTTATGGTGCTTAGATTACATACCTCTGTATTTGTAATAAATGCCTCAAAGTTAGAGAGTCATTGCTAATTCACAATATAACAATAGAAATGGAGAACTCAATAAAAGCATCAGCCAGATTTGAAGCAATGTAACCCAATAGGAATATTCAAATGTTACTTCCTGATAGTTACAATGACCTAATACAATGTGTATCACATGCATCTGGAGCCTGAACCAGCATCCATTTAAGTCAATGGGAATCTTTTCACTTACTTTAGTGGCTTTGGATCAGGCTCTTTTCTTTTTTTAAAGGTGTTTGTGCTGCTTTAATGGCTTAGTGGCCTAATCTACAAACAGGAACATAAACATTAATCACATGAGTAGACCCCATGAGTTTTGTGACATTACCTGTGTGAGTAAAGTTATGTGTGTGTGTATGTTTGTAGGATCAGACCCAAAATGCTTACTAAAGTATTATTATTTATATTACTGTAGTGTGTAGGAGCCTCGGTTATGGACCATGACCCCATTATGCTAAACATTGTACAAACACAGAACAAAGACTACTAGCCTCATTGCCTTCAACAATAATGAATACGATACCTAGTAGTAAGTGTTCGGAGGAACAGGTCCTAAGCCCATACTGTGCCTTTGTAAAATGATTTTGGGATGACTAGGAAATATTATAATTATCTGAAATTTTAGTGGAAATATCTCAAGGCAAAATAAAAATATCCCTTCCTAACCTAAAATATTTGAAATTAAGGCAGAGTAAAATTTTCTAAAGCAGTGGTTTTCAAACTTTTTGTATTGGTGACCACTTTCACACAGCAAGCCTCTGAGTGTGACCCCCTCCTTATAAATTAAAAATGGGAGGGGGGGACTTAAAGGGGTGTGGGGCTCTCGGCCCCATGCAACCCATGTCTAACCACCTTGTTGACCCTCTCAGGGGTCATGACCCCCAGTTTGAGAACCCCTGTTCCAAAGCACCTAAGGCAGGGATGGGCAAACTTTTTGTCTTGAGGGCCACATCCAGGTATGGAAATTGTATGGTGGGCCATGAATACTCATGAAATTGGGGCTGGGGTGCGAGAGGGGGTGAGGCTCCGGCTGGGGGTGTGGGCTCTGGGGTGGGGCTGGGGGGTTTGGGGTGCAGGAGTGTGCTCCAGGCTGGGACCAAGGGATTTGGAGGGTGGAAGGGGGATCAGGGCTGGGGCAGGGGATTAGGGCACAGGAGAAGGTCAGGGGTGCAGGCTCCGGGCGGCACTTACCTCAAGCAGCTCCCAGAAGCAGCGGCATGTCCCCCCTCTGGCTCCTATGCAGAAGCGCAGCCAGGCAGCTCTGTGCACTGCCCATCTACAGGCGCTGCTCCCACAACTCCCATTGGCTGCAGTTCTTGGCCAATGGGAGCTTGGGGTGGGGGCAGCGTGCTGAGCCCCCTGGCTGCCCTTACGTGTAAGAGCCAGAGGGGGATCATGCCACTGCTTCCGGGAGCCACGCAGAGCCATGGCATGTGCGGAGCGGGGCAAGACCCTGACCCTGCTCCCCCACTGGAGTGCCGGAGCGGGGCAAGCCCCAGATCCTGCTCCCCAGTGGGAGCTTGAGGACTGGATTAAAATGTCTGATGGGCCGGATGTGGCCCATGGGCTGCCATTTGCCCATCCCTGACCTAAGGGCTAGTTTTTTAAAAGTCATCTGAGATAGCTTTACAAATCTAGTCCTAAATGTCGTAGGAACCTAAGTCCTATTTTCAAAAGTTGCTTAGGCACTTAAGTCTTCTGAAAGTCAATTTGATTTCTTAATGTTTTGTTGTTGCTTTAATAAAAAAAAAAAAAAAAAAAAAAGAGAAAAAATAAAGAAAAAAATACCCAGAGCTATTTGGCTTATGAAGTATATAGATTCCTTGAACCAACCAGCTGAATGTAAAATCTTAAACCAACCATCAGGCACTTACACAGATCTATAAGCATGAGCAGTATATATATTTTTGATGTATATCTGGAAATCTTTCTACCAATTTTTATTATTTTTATAAAGTTGATTAGTCAAGGAAAAATTAGTTAAGTTTGGGCCTGTAGATCTACTTCTTTATGGTGTATGAAGAAACCCTGAGAATTTTTAAAAAATTAAGCAGGGGTTCTGATTGTCCTTTTACATCAGAAATACAAGTGTCATCTATCCCAGATTTCTGTGAAGACCGTATGGATGTCTGGTTATTTGTTTTTAAACATCTATTTAACTCAAATTCCAAACTGTTGGAAAAAACATTTTTTTTTAAAAAGATTTGACACCTCACCCCTACAGTTAGTTGAGCGAGTTCCCAATCCATATCTGTATCTTCCATGGGAAACCTCCAGCAAAACAAGGAAAATGAGACCTGATGTATTTAATATTTCTAAGGTGAAAACAAGCAGAATTGTGTGTGTAGAGATATAGAAACCTTCCAAGTCTTTATTATACATCATAAAAAAGGCACAAACCCATATGTGACAGATTTAGCAATTTCCTGCAATATCTTTGGGAGATCTTACTGTATTAAGTTTATGTACGATTGTGGACCAGAGACTGTATGTAACTCCATGGGGGAGGGTGACCACAGGTCCTCCAGGAACTAAGAAGATTGGAGGGTGATCAGGCAAATTCACTCCTGTTGTAACATCTCTAGAGAGGTACCACCACCTGGGGAGAGGCTCACATGTATTGATTCAAACGGGATTCTCCAGGGACCAATAGACAAATACAGGACTCTTGGATCAGTTTAAACTGACTCAGGCCCTTCTTTCCGATCCAGGAAAAGGACAGGACCTTCTATCCAAGAGGGCCCCCGTCCTGTTGGGAGGATTTTGAAGGACTTCGGCCTTTTGAGGCCCCATAAGACAATAAGTTACCACTGTTGTTGTTTTTAATACGTCTTCTCTGTAATGCTTTCACTTTAAGAATAAATGGGCTTGCTTAGAAAGAGCTGTGTGGCAAGTCACAACTGGTGGCAATTACGTTGTTCATAGATTTTGAAGAGTAACCAAATGCAGACACTCGCCTAGCTAGGAAGTCTAACTTGCTAAGGATATCACAGTGTAGGCAAGGAACTGTGCAGCCTGGAAAAACTCCAGTCCAGAGAAAGTGAGAAGCAGGTCTCTGCCCTGGAGAGGTGATAGCTGGGAGCCGGAAGCATAAAAGTGGGTGCCCTTTGTTGGACCACAGAGAGGAATACAGGTGCAGTTGCCCTGAATTGTGACACCACATATCTCCCCTTCTTATAGTTATGTTCCAGGCACTGAAATGAGTGTCCAGGGAAGGGGAAAAAGAGACCGCAACCACCAAAAAATGGAAGATGGAAGGAGGGAGCACAGCCTTTGGGGTATGAGTAGAAGTTCCTTTCTCCACTAGAGGATTTTTCCCCCCATTCCAGTACTGAAGGTTACATCATTTACCAAAACCTGTTTCTCTAATTTACACTTAAGGCTACATATTTGGCACACAAATCATGATGTTCAGGATAATAGTGAATTTGAATAAAGTCTGTGACCGCCACAACAGTTCCTTTCCCCTCCAGGTGTTGCAACCTGGCCCATGTGGTCACTCAGGTTTGAAACATCCAAACTTTGCGACCCTGTGTGCTAAGTTGCAACACCAATGATATTTGGCCCTCTACCTCTCTGTCTCCATCTACAGAGGGACAGATGCGCCAAACCTCAGTGGCATTGCGACCATGTGGGCCAGGTTACAATACTCAGAGCAGGTAGCCAGGCCCAGCACCCCAGGACAGGAGCTGCCACTGCAAGGTGAGCTCATTGTCCAACTTACACCCCCACTCCCTTTACACGACACATCCTTGTTTTCCCTACCTCTATTTGGAATTATTAATAAAATTTGAAATTATTAACATGGGAAACCAGACACTAATTCAACCATAAATTCCTTTTTTAAGTCCAAGGCCAAATGGTATTTTATACAAATTACTTTATATATGCCTAACAGCCTAAAAATAAGCAATCACTTCGCCCAATACAGTAAGAAAGTATTTGTAAGCATGTGATCAGTATACTTACATATAGGCCAGACCTAGGGAAAACTATATCATCCTGGCAAGCTCCAGCATGAGCAGGTAGGGTCTTCAAATTCATGGCTCTCTCTATATACTTCAGCTAACTGGCTAGTTTTAGCAAAAACCCAGTTTGAAGCAGTTTAGCCTTGCTACTTTCCTTCCTCCAAGGCCTTCCTTTCTTATCTCCTCCCACCTCCTTGCTTGTCAGCAGAACAGTGAGAAGGGTTGTGCTTGTTTCTTTTAAGACAGCTTTCCTTTGTCTTGTTACTGCAGCTTTTCACTTTATCGGTTACTCTTTAAACTATACATCTTTCCTACACTACAAGTAATATTACTTATTATTCTCATGGCCTTCTTTTACTTGCTGATTGGGACTTCTTCCTTTCTAGCCATAAACCGTAAAGATATTATTTTCTTAACCAAACTAAAGCTAATTTTAATTATTTTAATTTCATAAATATCTCTACACCTCTGCTGTGAAATTTATTAACATTTTCCATGAAACTCTCACAGCCTTACACATACTTCATCCCTGTCCTCAACTAGTGCCATAAGTTATTCACCATCACTTGAAGGGCTGGTCTACATCGGGAATTTATATCAGCATAGCCACATCTCCGAGGGGTATGAAAAACTGATACCCCTCAAACTCACATTACAAGCTTGATACAGGAATTACTGAATGGAGGCTCGTTGGCCCATGTTACGCAGGAGGCTAGAAGCCGATGGGAATTTTTTGACTGAACATTTTTCCATTAGAAAATGCCAATTTGTCAAAAGAGAAATGTTCAGTGGAAACATATCATTGTCAATAAAATTTCATTTTGGGGGAAAATGAAGTGTTTAATGCAGTACAAATAATCTATTTTGACATATTTGGAACAGAATTTTTGATTTTTTGTTTGAAAGTGACTTTTCAATTTGAAATTTATTTTCTTTTATATTATACAAAATAACTGAAAAATTTTAAAAAGTTAAAATCAATATGAAATGTTTTGATTGATGCAACACTTTTTTTTTATTTAATTCATGAGAAATTTCATTTTTTGTTTTTGTTTCTGTTTCATTTCAGAAAAGAAAAATAAATTTTGAATCACAGAATTTCCCATTAAATGGAAAATCCAGTTCCCACTCAGTCATAATAATAATGGTCCCTTCTGCCCTTAACATCTATGAATCCTATTTAAGTACTTAGTTCCAACGTTGCATTCAATGTCATCACAGTCTTCTGATCAAATTAATGACTTGCAATCCAATTCACTAGTGATAAGTCTGGACACATTACCAGGCAAATCTTGGTAGCTGACAGACAAGATGATCAGGATTATTTATTAATATAGGGCAATATCCTGGCCTTACATTTCATGATAGTATGGAACTCCACAGCATAATTTAGTAACATAGCTCAGTCCCATTTATACAGGTAATGCTGAGCCCTGCTTAAAACTATATAAGAGCACTGCTGTACTGTAACTGGATCCAGAAGCACTGTAGTTTTGTTAGTACAAATGGCATGTCGAACACACACCCTGGTTAGCTAGGACATTCCACACTTATCTGTATTTAACTCAATTCTGACTTTCTTTGCAAATCACTATTTTTTTTTAAAATAATTTTATTTAGGAAAAGGTTACATATTACTTGCAGTAATAAAAACACGAACAAAATACTACCAAGAGGGTACATTAGATTTTAATTTAACAAAGCAGATTTAAACTACAGTAGCTAAAGCTAGCACCCCCAGCTTTCCTCTCATAGTGCAGCGTACAATGTAAACACACTCCCTACTGGCAACGACACCTTAGTCCTGGAATGTCCTGTTTCTGCAAGGACACTCTGTCTGATAACATTCACAGGCTTTTAGCTGTTCCTTTTTATGATTGTTATATCCAGCCATGGCTGTACTAATGTGCTAGTTACAGGCACTTTTCACAAGTGACCCAGCACTTGGTGGTAACACCACCTCCTACATTGTTCCAATGTAGACACAAAAGGCTTTAGACGAAAATGGACCTCCTTGCTGACCTGCTGAGACAGCCTCTTTGGGGTGCAGCCGCTCCTCTCCCACTTCCTCAGAAAGCTTATGCTGTGGGATGTAAGATTGTCCAACTAGCTGCCCTACACTCCACTACTTCTGATCAACGAAATAATAAAAATCTCAACAAGATGAACAAACACTTTATAACCAAGTTAAGTTTTACTTTACATTAATGGCTATTACCCAAGTGAAAATAATGCACATGTTGAAACTACAACATTAATTTGCTCAGGTACAATTCAATTGTGCAGATATTTCCTTTCAGCCTAACTGTTCTGTTTAGCGTTCCTCTTCCAACTATAGCTGCTCCTTTCAGCTCTTCTTCAGAAAACAAAAATAAATAATTCACAATAAGAAAATAATAATACTTCTAATTTGCATTTACATAGCACCTTCTATTCAAAGTTCTCAAAGCACTTCTAAAACATTGGGCATCGACTGAGAGTCTGCTACTTTCACAGAGTTCATGAGACAAGCAAGCTATAGATCCAGTTCTCTGGTGCCTTTAATGCTACAAAACACATGTCCAGGTTTCAGATCTAACTCTCTAGTACTCCCAGAGGGAAGACAACAAGTAGTTTCATATAATTAAAAACTACACATAGACCCTGAACCTCTGGAATGACCCTTAACTGCACCCTGGCAATCTATTCATCCCACTCCTCCTTTTAATGAAAGCATTAGAGGTCTAGGGCCTTTCGCCAGTCCCTAGCACCATAAATTGTGTGCACCTTGTTAACACCATATTACCTCCATGAAGCTTTGCGGTTCTAGGGGGTCTCTCTATACTTTCTATAGGCTTATAGCATAACCATCAAGTGACATTTTCAGGCTGAGGCTCCTGCTTCTCACAGAGAATCTCTGGTCTGGCCACTGACATAACACATTTTCATTAGGGATCCCAGTGTAAGCAGCCATTCTAAAGGTGCTTTTTCAAGTTTGCGATGACCTCACTACAATTCCTTCATCGGATACAATCCTATAAAGTACCAGGCCTGTTATTCACTCTTCCCTACAAGAAAAAGCATTTTGGAGCACAGAGGCAGGTATTTAATATGTGAGGCAGAGCGAACCCTGTGACATTACACCCCATATTTTTCATAGAAATACTGTTATGATACGAATAAGGCACAACTAAGATGTTTTATGCAAGATGGGTTAGGTGAGGTATCATTGAAAAGGTGCTTATCCAATTTGTATGCATGTATCATTTCTGTATCTGAAGTTAGGAATATTGACAATTACAATTACAAACCAATTACAGCTGTGTGTGTACTTGGGGGAACACCCACCAGACAGTAGGCAATCAGCCTGAATGAGCCATTTAAGAAGGACAACAGAACTTTGAAGATACTAATCTCCCACCTTCCTGAGGAGCTTCCTGGGATGTTGCTTTGACACTGCAGGGTCATCTGATTATGTCACCTGATATGGAGTACCACCCTGGACACTGCTGGTATTTTTCCACTGGAAACAAAGGATTCCCACCTTATGTAAATTCTACTTAAGGCTGGGAAGTAAGTCAATCAGGGCTCTTTTACATTGCCTCCCTGCCCAAGAAGAAAGTCTGCTGAAAGCACCTGAAGAGACAAAGGAACTAAGCTGGGGAAAGGCCAGGGCTTAGTCCAGGCTAAGACAGGGGTCTAGTCTGTAAAGAAAAGTAACTGGAACTCTAAGCTGCAGAAACTCTGCAACCTGCCTAACACAATATGCTCAAATAAATTTGTTAGTCTCTAAGGTGTCACAAGTACTCCTTTTCTTTTTATAATATTTAGGGTGAGAAATTACATTTTGTAACCTGTTTCTTTAGTGAATTAGGTTTAGGTTGCGTGTTCTATTTGCTCAATAATCTGCTTTGTTCTGTTTGTTATTCCTTATAATCACTTAAAATTTACCTTTTGTAGTTAATAAACTTATTTCTTGTTTATTCCAAAACCCAGTTTGTACAATTAATATCGGAAGGGGGGCGGGGGGTGGGGGGGAGCTGTACATATCTCCCTACACCTTGAGGGAGGGGGAGATTTTTATAAGCTTGCATTGTACCGGTCTCTCTATACAGCGCAAGACAATATTATTCTGGGATTTACACTCCAGAGAGTGTGTGCACCAGAGTGCTGGCCATTCCCCTAGCTGAATCCTCCTACACAGAGCTGACTTCAGTCTGTGTCTGCAGCTAGGTGTGTCCTAGCCTGGGTGTGTGCTGGAGAGGGGCTTGAGAGCCTGGCACACCAACCCAGTGCAAGGGAAACGCAGGCTGGTAGAACTGGCGGACTCAGTGGGACCCCAGCACAACTGGTGGCACCCCGATAAGGGGGGTCCAACCCATCACAAACCCACCTGAGCATTATAATCTCACCTGTTTTACTGGGCTCAGCTCCACTGCTTCATTAACAGTGACTCTCAAAACCACAAAAGCACCCATCTATAGTTTCCAAACAAGGGCCAGTTCATCCACTGCATCTGACGCAGTTGGCCCTGGCCAGTGTCACAAACAGGATGCTGGTCTCATCCAGCATAACAATTCCCATGTCCTATGTCCCCTTTCACAGTTAAACCCACTGGAGGGAGCGAGTGAAGGGAGATAATCTTCATGAGGTTCATTTTGTTAAATTCCTTCCACATTATTCTGCTGGGGAGCAAAGAACCCAGCTCCTGTAGAGCAGGTTGTCAGGGTCCCCACAAACAAAACAGATCTCAGATGCCTGTGAAAGACAAAGGCATGCCCCCCACATATATACTGTCATAAATATAAAGGGAAGGGTAAACACCTTTAAAATCCCTCCTGGCCAGAGGAAAAACCCTTTCACCTCTAAAGGGTTAAGAAGCTAGGATAACCTCGCTGGCACCTGACCAAAATGACCAATGAGGAGACAAGATACTTTCAAAGTTGGAGGGGGGGGGGAGAAACAAAGGTTCTCTCTGTCTGTGTGATGCTTTTGCCGGGAACAGAACAGGAATGGAGTCTTAGAACTTAGTAAGTAATCTAGCTAGATATGCGTTAGATTCTGTTTTGTTTAAATGGCTGATAAAATAGCTGTGCTGAATGGAATGGATATTCCTGTTTGTGTGTCTTTTTGTAACTTAAGGTTTTGTCTACAGGGATTCTCTATGTTTTGAATCTGATTACCCTGTAAGGTATTTACCATCCTGATTTTACAGAGGTGATTCTTTTACTTTTTCGTCTATTAAAATTCTTCTTTTAAGAACCTGATTGCTTTTTCATTGTTCTTAAGATCCAAGGGTTTGGGTCTGTGTTCACCTATGCAAATTGGTGAGGATTTTTATCAAGCCTTCCCCAGGAAAGGGGGTGTAGGGTTTGGGGAGGATTTTGTGGGGAAAGACGTTTCCAAGCAGGCTCTTTCCCGGTCATATATCTGTTAGACGCTTGGTGGTGGCAGCAAGAAACTCCAAGGGAAAAAGGAAAATAGTTTGTACCTTGGGGAAGTTTTAACCTAAGCTGGTAAAAATAAGCTTAGGGGGTTTTCTTGAAGGTCCCCACATCTGTACCCTAGAGTTCAGAGTGGGGAAGGAACCTTGATATATACACAGTCTCTAGCAATATGACTGCTAAAGGGAGATCTCCACCATGGAGGGATTACTACCTTTTCCAAATAATCTCTCCAGGGCCAGTGGGGGAACAATAGCCTCAACCATGCATTGAACTGGGGAGTGGGGAGCACAAATTAGTGCAAGGCATGTTAAGTAGGTCTTTAGTCAGTTTTAAAAACACACAGCTCACAGAACAGTTCTTTTCCTCAGCCTCACTCATAAACCTATAATGGCTTCTGTAAACCAACAAGAGTCATTCCCTCAAAGCCCCCCTCCGCCTCCCCAGTCCCATTTTGTTGTGCCTGTAAAATACAGACTCCAAGTGGCATGGAAACAGGGACCTGATCCTCCAAGGTGCTGAGACTCACTGGACCAAATTCTCTTTCACAGGAAAGAAGTCTCTCTTAGAGTCTAATAAAATATCTCTCTCCTAGTGTCCCAGTGCTAGCAGTGGAAGAAGACATCACACAGCAACCGTATTCAGTAAACTACAGTGAGTCTTTGTTTAATATCAGCCCATAATTTTCATGAAAATTATCTACCAGAGAGAGACCATAGGGCCAATATAATAGAAACATATTGACATTGGCAGGAAATGCTAATTAAAGATTTTAGATAAGGGCTACAGAGTTCAAACAACGCACATCCCTTAGTTACACAGATATATGATTTCACAAAAATTAGATGTAACGTTCCTCACTACTTCTACATATTTGGACTTGTGACACAGAGGCCCAGTGGTGGTTCACTACTCTGTGTCAGCAACTCTTGTCAGTGATACATACATGTGGTGCTTTAACAAGGCAAGTTTCACAAAGCTGAAAAGAAATATGAGCCAAACCAGCTGGGAATAAGAATATAACCAGAAAAATGAGAGTTATAATTGGGAATTGTTTAAGAACATTTCATTAAATGCCCAAAAGCCAGAATCCCACAGTTGAGGAAAAAGGCCATATCCGTTTAAAAATGGCCTGGTTTATGAGGAAGGTAAAAGTAGTTATAAAAAATAAAAGTATATATAACAAATGGAGGAAATGAATAGGAATTAATATAAATCAGGAGCTAGGAAATGTAGAAAATTGATAAGGGAAGCAAAGGGACACAAGGAAAAAATCTATGGTCAGTAGAGTTAAAGACAATAAGAAGGAGTTTTTAAAGTATCTTAGGAATACAAAAAATCCTAACAATGGTATTGGTCCATTACTAGATGAAAATGATACAATTATCAATAACAGTGCAGAAAAAACAGAAGCATTCAACAAATATTTCTAGTCTATATTTGGAGAAAAACAGATGATGTAATTATCTCATATGATAACACTCTTTCCATTCCACTAGTATCTCAGGAGGATGTTAAACAGCAGCTACTACAGTTAGACGTTTTTTAAATCAGCAGGTCAAGATAACTTGCATCCAGGAGGAGCTTGCTAACGAGCTCCCTAGACTCTAAATGATTTTAGGGCTCTCGATTAATTGCAATTAACTCATGTGATTAACTAAAAAAAATGAATCATGATTAAAAAAATTAATTGTGATTAATTGCAGGTTTAATCACACTGTTTCTAACAATAGAACAATTCTAAACAATAGAATGCCAATTAAAATTTTTAAATATTTTTCTATTTTTCATCAACCAAGTATGTTGATTTCAATTACAACACAGAATACAAAGTGTACAGTGTTCACTATATATTATTTTGTATTACAAATATTTGCACTGTAAAAATGAAGAAACAGTATTTTTCAATTCACCTCATACAAGTACTGTAGTGCAATCTCTTCATCATGAAAGTGCAACTTACAAATGTAGAGGGTTTTTTTGGTTACATAAGTGCACTCAAAACCAAAACAATGTTAAACTTTAGAGCCTACAAGTCCACTCAGTCCTACTTCTTGTTCAGCCAATCGTTAAGACGAAAAAGTTTGTTTACATTTATGGAGATAATGCTGCCCGCTTCTTATTTAAAACGTCACCTTAAAGCGAGAACAGGCGTTCACACAACACTTTTGTAGCCGGCATTGCAAGGTATTTACATGCCAGATATGCTAAACATTAGTATGCCCCTTTATGCTTCGGCCACCATTCCAGACGACATGCTGCCATGCTGATAATGCTCGTTAAAAAAATAATGTGTTAACCAAATTTGTGACTCAACTCCTTGGGGGAGAATTGTATGTCTTCTGCTGTTTTACCCGCATTCTGCCATATATTTCACGTTATAGCAGTCTCGGACGATGACCCAGCATATGTTGTTCGTTTTAAGAACACTTTCACTGCAGATTTGACAAAACGCAAAGGAGGTACCAATGTGAGATTTCTAAAGATAGCTATAGCACTCGACCTAAGATTTAAGAATCTGAAGTGCCTTCCAGAATCTGAGAGAGACGAGGTGTAGAGCATGCTTTCAGAAGTCTTAAAAGAGCAACACTCTGATGCAGAAACTACAGAACCCAAACCACCAAAAAAGAAAATTAACCTTCTGCTGATGGCATCTGACTCAGATGATGAAAATGAACACATTGCTTTGAATCGTTATCGAGCAGAACCCATAATCAGCATGGATGCACGTCCTCTGGAACGGCGGTCGAAGCATAAAGGAACATATGAATCTCTAGGGCATCTAACATGTAAATATCTTGCAACGCTGGCTACAACAGTGCCATGTGAATGAACGCCTGTTCTTACTTTCAGGTGACATTGTAAAAAAGAAGCAGACAGCATTATCTCCTGAAAATGTAAATAAAGTTGTTTGTCTGAGTGACTGACTTAACAAGAAGTATGACTGAGTGGACAAGTAGGCTCTAAAGTTTAATACTGTTCTGGTTTTGAGTGTAGTTATTTTTTGTACATAATTCTACATCTGTAAGTTCAACTTTCATAATAAAGAGATTGCACTACAGTACTTGTATTAGATTAATTGAAAAATTCTATTTCTTTTGTTTCTTTTTTACAGTGCAAATATTTATAATCAAAATAAATATAAAGTGAGCACTGTACACTTGGTATTCTGTGTTGTAATTGAAATCAATATATTTGAAAATGTAGAAAACATCCAAAAATATTCAAATAAATGGCATTCTATTATTAACAGCACTATTAATGGCAATTAATTTTTTTAATTGCTTGACAGTCCTAATGATTTTCAATAAGTTTTGGAACACCAGGGAAGTTCTGGAAGACTGGAAGAAAGCTGATGTGACAATATTTAAAAAGGGTAAATAGGATGACCTGGGTAATTGTAGTCTGATAGATCCTGGGCAAGATAATGGAATGGATAATACAGGACTTGATTAATAAAGAATTAAAGGAGGGTAATATAATTAATATCAATCAACGTGGGTTTATGGAAAACAAATCCTGTCACGTTAACTAGATTTTTTTAATGAGATTATAAGTTTGGTTGATACAGTTGTTGATTAAATATACTAAGACTTCTGTAAGGCATTTCACTTGATACCACATGACATTTTGATTAAAAAAACAGAATTATATTCAATTAACATGGCACACATTAAATGGATTAAAAATTGGCTAACTGATAGGTCTCAAAATATAACTATAAATGGGGAATTTTCATCAAGTGGATGTTTTTCCAGTGTGGTTCACAGGGATTGGTTCTTGGCCTGACACTATTTAACATTTTTATCAATGACCTGGAAGAAAACATAAAATCATAACCGATAAAAGTTTGCAGATGACGTAAGAATTGGGAAAGAGGTAAACGATGAAGAGGACAGGTCACTGATTCAGAGTGATCTGGATTATTTGGTAAACTGGGTGCAAGCAAACAATGTGTGTTTTAATACAGCTAAATGTAAATGTATACATCTAGGAACAAAGAACATATGCCATACTTACAGAATGGGGGACTCTACCCTGGGAAGCAGTGATCCTGAAAAACATTTGGAGTTGTGCTGGATAATCAGGTGAACATGAGCTCGCAGTATGATGTTATGGCCAAAAGAGCTAATGGGATCCTGGGATGAATAAAGAGGGGTATCTTGAGTAGGAGTAGAGAGGTTATTTTACCTCTCCCTTTGGTACTGGTGTGATCACTGCTGCAATACAGTATCCAGTTCCAGCATCCACAATGCAAGAAGGATATTGATAAACCGGAGAGGGTTCAGAGAAGAGCCATGAGAATGATTAAAGGATTAGAAAACATGCCTTACAGTGACAGATTCAAAGACCTCAATCTATTTAGCTTAACAAAGAGAAGGTTAAGGGGTGACTCAATTACATTCTGTAAGTGTCTATATGGGAAGCAAATATTTAAAAATGGGCTCTTCAATCTATCAGAGAAAGGTCTAACATGATCCAATGGCTAGAAGTTGAAGCAAGCCATCTTCAGACTGGAAATAAGGCGTAAATTTTTGACAATGACATTTTAGCCAGTGGAACAATTTACCAGTGGTCACAGTGGATTCTCCATCACTCGTAATTTTTAAGTCAAGGGCCACATTGGGGTTGCAAAACTGTATGGAGGGCCGGGTAGGGAAGGCTGTCCCTCCCCAAACAGCCTGGCCCCCACCCCCTATCTGCCCCCTGACTGCCCCCCTGAGAACCCCTGACCCATCCACCCCCCCCGCTCCCTGTCCCCTGACCACCCCCTCCCAGGACCCCGCATCCCTAACCGCCCCCCCAGGACATCACCCCCTATCCAACCCCCCCTGCTCCTTGTCCTCTGACCACTCCCTCCCAGGACTTCCCGCCCCTAATGCCCCCCGGGGACCCTACCTCCTATCCAACCACCCTTTCTCCCTGACGACCCCATCCCCCGAACCTCTGCCCCATCCAACCGCCCCCTGCTCCCTGTCCCCTGACTGCCCCCCAGGATCCCCTGCTCCTTATCCAACCCCCCCACTCCACACCCCCTACCATGCCACTCAGAGCAGCAGGACTGGAAGCCCCGCCGCCCGGCCAGAGCCAGCCACGTTGCCCGCGCAGCGTCATAACTACAGGAGAGGGGGGACAGCAGGGTAGGGTCCGGGGGCTAGCCTCCCCAGCTGGGAGCTCAAGGGCCAGGTAGGACGGTCCTGCGGGCCGGATGTGGCCCACAGGGCACAGTTTGCACACCTCTGTTCTAAAAGATACGCTCTAAGAATAATTTTGGGGAAGTTCTGTGGCCTGTGTTATACAGGAGGTCAGACTACATGATCACTATGATCCCTTCTGGCCTTGGAATTTACCAACTACTATACGCAGAGCACTGAAAAGCAATCAGATAATCATTTTTAGTCATTATTGATTTGAACCAAATTCAAATGAATGACTTATCCCCCAATCCTGAGAACTATGTGCTTAGCTTAAACGAACTGCTCCATTCACATCAGTGGTACCATGCATGTAAGTAAAATTAAGCACATGCATAAGTATTTGCAGATAAAGTTGAAAATCTCCATATTAACTGGCACGTTTGCCATCTATCACTCTGTAAATTGCATCCTTCCCCACCCTTTGTGTCTCGTCTCTTTAGGCCCTGGTCCTGAAAACACTTATGCACATGCTCAATTTTATGAATGAGAACAGTCCCAGGTATGCAAATCTAAATACTGGCGTAAAACCACTCACAAAAGTGAACTCACAACACGCTAAACATGAAGTAGACACAATCCAGTATACTATCTTTGACCAGAGCTATGGACTTAATAAAAACCTTTCAAGGACTTGTCTAGATGGCATGGAAATGTGTGCTTCAGAGGTGTGATTTCTCAAGCACACTAATATATCTGCATTCATTGGTTCACATAGATCCTGCTGGTCCTTTAGGAACCTTTACGGTACACCAGCTGGGTCATCACAGACCAATTGATGCACAACATGTTATTGTGCTTTAGAAATCATACCACTATAGTATCCATTACCCCACTATGTAGGCAAGCCCTAAAACAGATGCTGAAAGCAGCCACTTAGTTCCATGAATGCAACAAAAGTATGTTTCTGAGGGGTACACAGTTCAAGGTGCATTTCCTAGTTTGTCATATCAAATTTGACACATATACAGAATTTCATAAAAAACAGACTTAATTTAAAAATGCAACCTAAAAGAATAAAGAAGGATTTGTCTATATTGTGACAACTTCTCCATTTTCCTCCTATCTACAGCACAGCACATAAGGTCCTATCCTTAGACTTGCAAGTAACTTTGCTCATGCAACTAGTCTTATTAGCTTTGATGGGACTGCTCATGTAAGTAAAATCACTCCTGTGTCTAAATATTTGAAGGACTAGGCTTTTAATCTGCAGCTCCCAAACCTGATCATTGCATTTGCTTGAGCTACAGGTAAAATTATCTGTTTGAGCTCTTAAAGTTGGGTTTTCTCCCCTACCTCTTCCTGTCTTGAAAAGATAAAAGAAAAGAAACCTCATTATGCAGAAAGTACAGTACTTGTCACACAGCCAGTCTGAAACAATAGTGTTTGCTCTGCATGTATCTGATCAAGCTGTTATAACTCTTTAACTTTGTAGTTTAACAATTTCCGGGAAGGAGCTCAGGGTTCAGTCAAGAGATCACACTGAAAGAAAGACGTGTATAGTTACTGGAAGGATCAGGTAGCACCAATTTGGTGGATGGAATCATTAAAGATTTAACAAGAGATGTCACATGCAAGCTGAAATATGGGTGACAAATGCCACTGTTTGATGCATTTGTGAAACAAATTTGTTTGAAAAGCTGAAACAAAATGGAGGAGCCTCTGGAAGAGGAAGACAGCACTTTCACCAACATTTCCTTGGCAGATGATTCAGGTAAGAAGCCAGTCATTTGATTATAGAACACAACAAATTTTAAGGCTAAACAATAATATTAGGTAATACAAGTAGTCTGTGTGTGCGCATGCAGATCTCTCATTATTCATTATTTGCTAGAATGTTATTTTTAGAAAATGCCCTTGAGTAAACTTTTCTAGTTGTTTAGTTGAATAAGCCTTGTGATTTTAATAAAAATTGAGATTTTTCTAGGGAGTTGTGGAAGAAGTCTAAATAGTGTATGGTGACACATATTTCCAGCTGGAAATTGTGTAGCCTTCCACTATCTTAGTAGGAAAAAACAGTATGTTTGTTAGCTCAGTAGCTGTTACTGTTAAAAAAAAAAAAAAGAAAAAAAAGAAATACCCATTGAATACAGATTAGCACCATAATCAATATACAGCAGATAAAGGTCACAAGAAGTGTCACAAATTAATTAGTGACTGGAATGACATAATCTATTCAAATCCCAACTGTTATGCATTTAATTGTTTTTAAAGAAACTGTAAGGGCACCTGCTTGTGGACCAAAAAATTATTTGGAAGGAGGAATAGGATATTTCTATTTATGGGAAAAACTGAATGTGTTATACCATGCATATGTAATAAAATTATTAAAGAGGACAAGCCAGATTCTCAGATGGCATAAATCAGCATGACCTCAGTGGAACAATGCTGATTTACATAGGCCAGAAATGTGGCTCATTGATTACTGTGTAGCATGGCCCATTTCTTCCCATTCTATCATATGACTCTTTACTATAACATTTTATTTTGTGTAGTGTCTTTTATTCATACTGTCTCCCATAATTCAGACTTTTAAAATGTGATTCTCTACCAGCATCATATAAGTGTGATGGAGCAGAGAATCAGACCCTTAAGTATCATTTTATTGCTTTAGAAAGCACGTATCACTATATAGCTAGGAGTTTATATGCAAAATTAAAACTATAATTTACATAAACTCATGGGTGGCGTGTATCAGAGGCTTGGGGAGGCTAAGTCTCCCCAAAGTAAAACAGGCTGGCCTTGCAGGGGACAAATGCTGTACACGACACAGGTCACCTCCCTTTAGAAGCGTGCCAGTCTGCTGCCTTTGTGCCCTGTGCAGTAGCACCAGAAGCTCCCTAGAAGTGTGGGGGGGGGCACTGGTGCCCAGGCTGTGGCCCCACACGTACTCCGCCCTGTCCCACCTCTTCCTCCCAAGGCCCAAGCTTACTCTGCTTCTTCCCACCCCTGCTCCACTTCTTCCCAAGGTCCGTGTTTGGGAGGGCTACACAGAACGGAGAGGTTGGGGGGGCGTGTTTGGGATTCATTGGCCACAATCCCCATGCAGTACAAGCCCAACAAGCAAGTGAATTGTTTCCCCTGCCACAGCACTCGGGGGTGCTGGTTGGGGGAGGCAGGTTGCCCAGGAAAGGGGCAGGGAGAATGGCAGCCTTTGTTCTGTGCCCCAGGGCAGCACCCATTCAGCCCAGCACAGCTCTTAGATGGCTGGGATAGAGGGGCTGAATTCCTGGTCAGCCGGGGACCAGGTTGCTCTTCCCCAGGCCAGACTCTGCAGGGAAGTAAAGAGGGGTGGGCAGAAGGGGGATTCACAGAGTATCGGTTAAGTGGTTGTCTAGCATTCCCCAACTGCCCTACCCTTCCCCCCACACTATACCCCCTGCACAACCCACCTACACAATACCTGCCTACACAACCCACCTACACACACTATACCCTCCCACCTTTTTCCTGCCTTAAGGACAAATGACTGTGGGGCTGGGGGGGGGGGGGGAGGAGCGGGCAGAGAGGAGTGAGCTGTGAGCTACAACTGCACACTAAGCCCTAATTTGTGGCACCCAGGCTTTGGATTCAGTGTATCCAAGCCCATGCTTGAGCATCCACACTGCACTATAAATCCAGGTTTACAACTGCTGGACCCAGGTCTCATCGCTGTGCTAATGTGTCTATACCGCACTACACAGACCTTCTGACTCGGCTCTGTGGCTTGAGCTGTATCCATACTGCAAAATGACAGGGCTTGGACTTGAGTTATAGTGGGACTTGGGCTCTGACCACCCCCTAACAGGGGTCTGGGACCCAGGTCCTGACTGCCTGCTGACCCTAGTCAGACTGATTTGTGTGGGGGCAGAAGAGGGGCTCTGAGTCAGAGCCCCGGCTTAGTGTGCAGTGCAGGCATACCCACAGTGGGTCCATGATTTAGGGGCCCAACACCCACCTTCTCAGACTGGACTAGCATGTGGATTCTGGCCTTCCAAAGGAGGATCTCAAAATGCTTTAGAAATATTAATGAATTAAGCCTCACAACACATTTGTCAGCAAGGAAAATATTATCCCCACTTTACAGATGAGGAAAGGGAGTTCAGGCCTACTTTTTTTAAAGTGTCCACTGACATTCGGTGTCTGTGTCATTTTTCAGGTGCCCAACTTAAGACCCTATTGGCCTCATTTTCAGAGAGGCAAAGCACATACATTTAGTTGAAGTCCATTGGTGCTACAGCACCCGGGATCTGATTTTCAGAGGTGCTGAGCTCTGACAGCTCATTAATTTGAACTAGATGTAGTTGCTCAGTACCTCTTCAAATCACATCCTAAGCATCTCGAAAGTTATGCACTAGATACTTGACCTATGTGACTTGTCCAAAATCACACAGGAGGTCTGTGGTCACATCAAGAACAGAGGCCAGTCCTGTTCTTCAATACCAAGATCACCAAGTCCCCTGAGTGGGTAACACAAACAAAGCTGCTGCCACCATCTATAATATTGATAACTAACATGTCATTTGTCAGTAATTAAAAAACCGTCAAATATAAACACCCAAACCTGGAATTAAACATGCTAAACTAAATAAATATGCTTTGCCTTGAAAGCTGAAGTGCGCTACATTGGGGCTCTGGTGGCCCATGAAGAGGTGTGAATTCCAGAGTTGGGGTCCCTTAATGTGACAGGTCTGTCACTGACCCCAGAAATTTTTGTTCCAGCAGGAGTCAACAGCAAGAGCAATAATTAATAATAGCACAGGAGAGAGAAATTAAGAGGTACTGAATAGGCAAGACAGAAAAGTGATGTTTTCAGATAAGATTTGAAATCACAGGGGAACAGGGACACAGGCATGCTGTTCTAGGAACAGTCATATGATTCAGACCAGTGATCCATCTAGTCCAGTGTTCTGTCTCTGCCAGTGGCCAGAACCAAATGCTTCAGAACAAGATGCAAGAAACCACCTAACCCCTAGTAGTTAGATACTGGTTTAAACCCTGAAGCATAAAGTTTAATATCACTTCCAAAATGTATGTTAGCATTAACTATTATAACTCTGGACGGCAGGAACTGAGGAAGAGAAGGCTTTTGTGGCTATAGTGGTAAGACTGGTGAGAAACAGAGATGAGGCCAATTACAGATGAATGGGGAAAGAAGGAAGGGAATAAGAGTGAGACAGGAAAAGTTCCAAGAAATGAATTACAGCCAGTGCAAGGAGGGAGCAAAACCAAAGTGCAATTTGAAACCGGACCCTGAAATGAATGATAAGCAAGTGGACTTTGCTTGAGCATGAGCTGATGTGATTGCAGAAGCAAACGCTCCAGTTATTAAGTTTAAAGTCTGATCACAGAAAGACACTCATCTTAATGAACTGCAGCAAATATTTTTGCACCAATCCTATCAGAAATAGACAAAAATAAAGAACTTTAATACTGAAGAAGACAAATGTAGCCTACAAGAGAAATATTGTGCTAAATGTGTGTGCTACCTCATAACATATCAGACCAATAAACATATAAACTGCAAAAACAACGAGCAGTCCATGGGTTTTTTACCCACGAAAGCTTATGCCCAAATAAATCCGTTAGTCTTTAAGGTGCCACCGGACTCCTTGTTGTTTTTGTGGATGCAGACTAACACGGCTACCCCTCTGACACTTCTAAAAACTGCAAGTTTACATGTCAAAGTTTCTTTAGTATAAACATAGCAAAAAGTCAGGGAAAATTGTGGCTAAGCAACAGGGTTATTGATTCTGATTGACTGAAAGCCATGAATATTTAATATCTATTGCTATTTCATAACAGCAGCATTCTCCATTTTGGTGTTAAAACCCAGATTTTTTTAATCTCATTTTTAATTTGAATCAGACAACCAACACAAAATGGTAGCAAAAAGATAAGCTTCAGGGGCAGTATAGTAACAGCACAGACATCTAGGTGTGTTCAGAAGCAATAATTAATATTTGTGAAGCGGTAAAAGTACTTCCACCTTTGGGTAAAGAAGTAAAGGGATACACCTTTTCTTTTACATACTAACAACACTTTACAAATTTCTCAAAGATGTTTACAGACCCAACTGATTGTGTAAAGTAAATAAAGACAAAATTTCAACTAAATGGTGAGACCAGCACTTATTGTTAATTGTAGAAGCTAGCATACTGCCATTCTGTACACTGTGTTAAAGGCAACATGAGCTGGAACAAACATAGGATTTGTGCTTGATTACTTCTTTACAATGTATAAAGAAGGCCTGAAGTTTTTTCTGCTTTGTGGTTTGGTGTTTTATATATACATGTACATACAAGAAAAACAGGGTAAACGAGCTGAATTTCTAATGGAAAAAAAATTGGACATGAAAAGCAAAACCCTTCTCCACAGACCTTTCAGGCCTTCGTTATGCTGTACTTCACAAAGAAGCAAAAAGCATAAACCTACTTCCCCCTTGCTGTAAGGTCACCATTAAAGCTTTGGTGAGCTATGACTCATTGAAAGGTGTTCTCACAAAACATAGCAGCACAAGGGCTACATTAGCAAAATGCCAAGACCATGCCATGTACTTTATGTTTGTCATCCATAGCCTGAAGCTTGGGGGAGAATCAGTAGGACAAAATTTTTAAAAACTGAATGTCAATTTGTGCATTGGGAAAAATGCACATGCAACTCTTCTGGGTGAACAAAATGGATTATTCTGTATACAAATAGGTTCTTGGCAAACAGTTTGAACATGCAATTGCCATATCGGTGTGTACAAATTAGGGTGCATGCATGCACACATTTTCTCACATGCAGGTGGAACTCCCATTTTTTGAAAAAAATCTTATTTAAATGGTTTCTTCATCATCATCATCATGTTCCTATTACACCTCTGGCGTTTAGGGCAGTGACAAAGCTCCTCTACTCCTGTCTGTTTCTGGCAAGTCTTTCAATGGTTCCGCAGCTGTGCCCCAGGTTTTTCAGCTCGGCTTCCACAGCTCTTTTGGTTGGCCTCATTTTCGCTTGCCTTCAGGTGTCCATCTTATTGCTACTCTGGTGATGGAATCAGTTTCCATCCAAAGCACATGACCGATCCATCTCTAACGTCTCCTAGATTGCAATGATGGTGCTCAGATCCTCTTGGCTGCACTGTGCCAACAGATCTTGGTTTGAGATTGTTCTGGGCCAAAAGATACGGAGGATTTTTCTGAGGCCGGTTGTATGGAATGAAGACAGTTTGGACATGTCATACTTTCTCATTCCCCAGCATTCTGCACTATAAAGTAGTGTTGAAAGTACGCAGCTCTGCTAAATCTTGAGTTTGGTTTTGGTGTTGTATTTTGAGGATTTCCAGACTGTATTTAGGCTGCTGAAGGTGTTCCTAGCTTTAAGTATGTGAAGGTTTCTACATTGGTGAGAACATAATTCTCTATCTGTACTTGCGATGGTGAGGCAATATTAAAGGTCATGATATCTGTCTTATTACGGTTGATTTTCAGTCCAATTTGCTGGCTGAATACGTTGAGTCGAGTTGTTTTTTCTTGTATATGGTGTTGGGTATGTGATAGAAGAGTAACATCATCTGTGAAGTCCAGGTCTTCAAGGGATGAGAAGAATGTCCATTTAATGCTTAAATTAAATGGTTTACTTAGTGTTAAAGAGAGGAAATATAAGCAGACTATAAGCTCATTGGGTCAGGAACTGTTTCCTATTCTGTGTTTCTACAATGCCACCCACAATGGGGCCCTGATTTCAATTTGGGCCTATAGGTGCTACTGGCATACAAAGAATATACAATAATATGAGATAGTTCATTACAATAACCTGAGACACAGAACTCATTCATTCAAACAATAGCTTGATTTTGTTTGGCAAATAAAACTGCCATTATGAAACTATTATGGATAATATTAATCAACACTCTTTCTGTTTTTGGTATAGGTCTATTTTCTTTAGCTGAGACTGTCAAGTTGTATGAAGGTGCCATGTGTTACTTACAGCATTCCTTACAGCTAGTGGCAAAATGAAATAATAATTGTATCGCATTCTGGCAAAAGCAGCATTACTTGCAAATCTTCTCAAAGGCCATCTGTCATCTCTGCAGATAAAGAAAAGACTTGACATTATAGACCTGTAGTACTTAGCACTGCTAGTAAAAAGTATCAAGCAGTTTGTATTCCTTTTCATTTCCCCACCTGTAACAATATTGGTTAAACAAGGAAAAACTGAAGTCTAAAAAGTGATGTGCCATACTCATTTTAGAAAATGTACAACAGATCCTATTGTCGATGAAAAGGGAGCATACATTCCTGTTCTAATGGGGAACAGTGAAGCCTGTGTTGTCAGTCAGTGGAAGCAGACTCCTCCTGTACCTGTAACATTGTCAAGAGAAGTGAATGGTTTATTGGTGTATCCTATGCATCACAGAAAAAACCATGACGCAGACATAAGTTTTAGAAATAAAACACCCGAAAGCGTTCACCACCCGTAGGAAGTGACAAGCTATATTACTGTTTGTCTGTTGTGTCAGGAGTCAAAACATGCTGAGAGTCTGTCTCTCTTTCTAGTCATAATATAATTGTACATATTTATGCACTCAAAATAATCTTGACTATTAATGATGCCTTATATGCTGAAAGATCATTGCTATTATATGGAAAATACTCTTTTCAGTGAAGCTGAATAAATTAATTCCTTTTGCAACCAATGTCAGCTAGTTTTAGGAAATCTTAATTGGAATTTGGGATACATGTAAGTATAGATAATTACTTTTGTACAGTGAAACTTGTTGTTCCTGTAGTTGAAGATAATATGGGCTACAGTACCATGAATACCTCTCCTGGTCTGGCAAAATGCCTTAGATAATATTATAAAGAAAATTAATAAGAAATGGATTAGTGCTGGTTCTTAGTTACATGTAAATCAGTTGTGACTTCAGGGTCACTGATGTCTTGCTAAAAATTATACGGTCTCTCTCTCTCGCTCTCTGTGTAAATCTTCAGTCAGAAAATCCAGTTAGCTGAAGTAAATGATCTAGTGTGCAATGTAAAAACAGCTTTAATAAACAAAGACGCTGAATAGTGGAACATTACTTAGGGCAGTGTTTAAGTATTTCCAGTAATAAAAAGAATCCTCTTATTTCTTCTTTACACAGCGCTGAATAGATATTAATATCTTGGTGTGCTGCTTTACAAGACAGAATAATCAATTTTCAGCATATGTGATTAGTAATAAAATGTTTTCTTCAAGATAAAGGGCACTGAATTTCAGAAACAAAAATAAACTAGCAAAAGTCTATGAACATAGTTTATGCCTAATCTCTCAACCTTCTAGTGAATGTTTCAGACAGTCTCTACTACTCAAAAACAAATAACCAAAATCAAGGATGACTAATTTGCACTTACTCATATGCAAATAAATATCTGCCCTTTTGATTTTGTTCTTCTCAGTGAGAGAGGAGCCAGGTGGCAGCTAGGGTGACCAGATGTCCCTATTTTATAGGGAAAATCCCGATATTTGGGGCTTTGTCTTATATAGGTGCTTATTACCCCACACCCCCTGTCCCAATTTTTCACCCTTGCTATCTGGTCACCCTAGTAGCAGCAGATCTGCTTCTAGGTTCTCACCAAAGGGTAGTTAATCTTCAGAAAGGCAAATCTGATTGGATGTAGAGATGGGTATTTGACATCATACATGTTACTCCTGGGGGAATTCTGCACCACTACACACAGGGAAAATTCATGTCCCTCACAGAATATTTTTTTCTCCGCAGAAAATACATTCTGCCGGAGAGGCACTGCAGTTACACCTTTTACCCACAAGGGGCTGCAGTGGTGCCAGAACAGAAGCAGCTGCTTCTGCTCAGGAGCAGCCAGATGCAGAGAGGGGAGAAGGAGGAGAAGAAGCTGTGTTACTCACAGTGCCCTGCCTGTGGGGCCAGGTGAGGAGGCATGGGATATAGGGGGGATGGACAGCATGGGACACATGGGGCTTCTGGGGGTGTGTTTCACAGACTGGGGTTCAGAAAGGCTAGCAGGGAACAGACTGGGATGGGGGCTGAATGAAAGTGGGGGTGCAGGGACACATGGGAACAGGGGGTGGATGAGTGAGGGTGCAAGGACACATGGGGATGGAGGACTGGGTCGGTGAGTGGGGGTGAAGGGACACATGGGGATTGGAGGGGTGCAGGGACATATGGGGACAGGCGCAGATGTTCCTGATGGAATGAGAGAGGCTAGGGGTCAGCCAGGGTCTGCATGGGGAGGCTCATCAACTCCCTAACAATCCCCCACCCCCCCAAAAAAACTGTTCCATACTTCTCTCACCCACACCCGACAACCCTCCAGGTTCACTCCCAGGCTTCTTCCAGCAATCACTTCCCTCTCCCTCAGCTCGTCTGCGACCCCTGACTCCCCCAAGCCTTTGCACTGTGTCTGAGGGGTGTGGGAAATAAGTTTCTGTGTTGTAGTTTAAATGAATTATTACTCAAAGTTCTGTATGAATATGCCTCGTAAGGAATCTATTTGTCAAAAAACATTTCTTGAATCTTTTTTGTTGTCTGTATTGTTACAGACATACTTGCTGACAGGTATTTTAAAATAAATTACCTAAATAATTGAAACTGGCATGATTATATTGTGTTATTTTGACAATTAAAATATGCAGAATGCAGAATTTTGGAGAATTTTAAAATATTGTGCATAGAATTTTTAATTTTTTGGCACAGAATTCCCACAGGAGTAACATGCATGTGATATCAGACTCCCTTTACCCATCAGAATCAGTGCAACTAATCATGAGAAAAAATAACAACCAGACTATTTTGTCTGATATCCTCCAAAGGGAACACTTATGTACTGATTATGACGGTATTTCTTTTATAAAGGGATCAGCACTGTTGCTTTTTCTGGCAAATTTATCAATGTAGGTGATCACTATCACCTTCAGCGTACTCCTAGAAAGTATCCAGACAAGATCTTTGTGCTAACACTTTTGAAAAGTAAGAAGTGACAAATTTTATGTAAAGAGGTTAGCAAAACACTGTGAAGTCAGGAGAGTTACACAACGGATATATTTGGTCTACTTCAGTCAAAAGGGACACAGTCAGTTAAGATTCCAAAATGTACCTTCCCTAAAAAGGAGGGTAAGTTCCATGTAGTGTCTAATGCCAAGGATCCCTGTATGCAGGGCATTACTTGGAATGTATTTTGCATTAAGCAAGGTAAATGATTGTTATTTAGTAAAATATAGCACCATATGCATGCTAGGTACTCTACAGACAAAGTCCCTGCCCCAGAGAGCTTCCAACCCAAGGAGCCCCACTGACTTCACTTTGATTCTGCCTGCACAGTTCGCAATGCATTACTGGGGTCTAAGTGGACACAACCTATAAATGAGATCTGGGGGAAGGATGTAAAGAAAAGGAAAAAAAACAAGTGACAGAGCAGCTGTGTCTCGCAGATATGTTGGTTTCACTTTTTTTAAAATGTACTTTTTCAATTTATCATCTATTTATGTAACACTTTGCTGAGGAGTAGGATTTGCAGGCATCCAAACAAACTGTATCCCTTTAAAATCCTCAAGTTTTTTTTTTATTTCTGAACTTGTCATAGACTATGAAAATTTAAAAAGCAAACAAACTTACCTCAGTCTTTGTTCTGCTGAAAGTGTTGAAAACATAGTCCATCTTCCAGTTCAGCTTCCTCCAACATAGCTAGCTCACTGCCATTTCACTTTCTTGAAAATATCTTTCACAGTGTTGCTATAGCTGTCTTTGTCCCAGGATACGAGAGACACAATTTGGGTGGGGTAATATCTTTTACTTGACCAAATGCTGTTGGTGGAAAGGACAAGCTTGCATGCGGTACAGAGCTCTTCCTCAAGTCATTCCCTTGTCAGCCTTTGGGGGACCATCAGTATTCAGGATGGCAGGCAGACACAGATGATCCCCCAAGGTCTCACAAGGCAAGGACTGTGCCACTTACACGCTTGTCCTTTCCACCAATAGCAGTTAGTGCAATAAAATATTATCTCACCCACCCGGTCTCTCTAATATCTTTTACAGTACCTTCACTTTCCAGATCTTCACTCTGATGCATACAGTTGGTATTTGTTTAACAGCTTGCCCCTTATTGGTTACATAGTTACACATATGTTCTTGGTTCAGGTCCCAAGCTCCTCCACTCTACCTTAGCATTTAAAGAACATCATCATAACTATTCTCTCTATGTATTCACCAAGGAAATATTTCTCTCCTCCATCCCACACATATCTCAAACAGATTACTTAAGTACAGAAGAGTCAACCGTCCACCCTCTACTCTCTTGTCATGCTAACTTCGAAAACACTGAACAGAATCAGGAGGCTTTTGATGGGAAAAGTTGCTGAGTACTTAAGGGACTAGTCTAGGACTTCCTGCTCTATTACAAACTTTCTATGTGATCCTGGGCAAGTCACTTAGTTTCTCTGTGCCTCAGTCCCCCATCTGTAAAAGTGGGATTGTAGAGGTGTTGTGAAGACAAATACATTAAAGATAGTGATGCATTCAGATACTATAGTCATAGGGACCATATAAGTACCTACAAAACAAATGTGGCAGTATATGATTCAGACTACCAAGAGCTAATCTAGCTGATTGTGCTACAGTAACACATGCAAGGAAACATTTGCCCAATTCCCTGTGCATCTTTAAATAACTTAATAACCTAATAATGAATTCTCCATCATCTCATTTTCTGCAACAGCTGAGACCTAAAACTATACGATTTTATAAACAGAGAAATGTAAACCTCAGATAAGATAAAACAACACAAAGCACATTTGCCCTCCCAAATGATCAGAGTTATGTATCAAAAATAGACATTATGATAGGATCCTACCCCAAACTGAGCAAAGTAAAACAACCCCTGACAGCACCCCACATGACAAAATGGAAAACAAACGCAAGGCAGAATTTCCAGTGTTTTATCCAACATGATTTTATAATTCAGACAACTGACTGGTCCACAAAAGAACAAGCTAGAATAATGGTCTGAGGACATCTGTTATTACAAGCAGTTACACTCAGTCATAGAAAGAGTCATAAACTAAGCAAGGACTCCATTGCAAGCCCACTCCACCTTAAAAAAAAAAAATCTCTAGGATTAATTTATGAACATTTTTACAAAATAATAACAGCATCTACATAGGCATTTTGGAGTCTTCCCCATTGTTCTCCTCCTCCTTGCATTTTTATAAATGTTATTAATGGTTATTAAACCACTAATTTACTTGGAATTTACTTGAGACTAGTTTGGAAACCTAGCAATTATACCACACCAGTGAACACTGTAATTTGTGCAAGAACCAGGTCTTTTGCACTTTAGAGGCCTGTGAAGTGCTGAATACCTTATCTTATACCTTCAGCTCCCATTCATTTAAGTAGGAACTGAGGGTGTTCAGCATGTTGTCCTGCTGAAATAGCATACTCAGGCCCAGGAGCAGAAGGGGGCAGTGTTTTAGTTAAATGAAACCCCATGACTGATAAAGGAGTGGCACTGCTAGGATCCAAAGCTCCCTGTCTTAAAACAGGGAATAATGGGAGGGAGAAACTACTACAGCTTTGAAGAGAAGTCTCCTCAGGTAAAAAACACCTGTAACAATTTTTTTGTTTGTGGACAAAAAAGGAGTGGTTTTTGCCGGGTAAACAAACTCCACATATGCACACATACATATGTAAAAGCCATCCATGCTCTTGAGTTTAGAAGGAATTTAATTAAAAACAGGAGAAATGGATTGTGCTGGTAGTTTTGTTGTAGCAGTACTACACTCGGTCTATGCCAGAGATCTAAGATGACTCTTGGTTGCCAGGCTGGCAGCATAACAAGGGCAGCATGCAAGATCATAGGGAGAGAGCTAGCTTCTGTCATTCTACTAGTAGCACTCGCTGGCCAATCAAGGAGTGCCACTGACAAGCTCCGAAGTCATAGCTACAGTACTGGGGGCTTGTTTGCAGGGATTAGAGAGGATTAGAGAGGTTTTAAAAAAACAAAAACCTTTTCTAAAAGCAAACAGCTTGCAGCAGCTCTAATTACAAAGGCATGACAGAGAGGGTGAGGATCAGCCATAAATCCTTTCATATCCTGAGAAACTTGTTCATTTTTATATAAACTGTTGCTTGTTAGGTAAAAAGAAGCGTGGTTTTTGTTTGTTTTTAAAATTAGCACGGCATTTAGGAGGCATCTATCAACATGGTACAGTACCATGGAATACTTTCCAAGGTGTAAATACAGCAGAAAACACACTTCCCCTGAAAGGGAGTGTATAGTCCAAGACACTCACCTACATACCCATGTGGCACAAGTTATCTATCTATAACCAGGTACTTATGTGCTGTCCCATCCCCCTTGAAAAAAACATTCTGGTATATGAGATGGCTAAACTTGAGGTGTCAACAGATTATAAAACAGGAGAGTTCACTTAGTTGTATCCGACATCTGATTTTCTACATTGCATTTTCAGGATGAGACTTGAAAGTAGAAGCAAAACCAAACCAAACCAAAAACCCTCCAAAACACAGTGGCTTCTTTAGGTCCAAAATGATCTTAGTGGGAGCCATGTATGTGCATTCAAGGACAGATTTTGGCTGAAACACACTAAAAGCTATCAAAAGATTTCCAATCTAAAAATTCTAAATTGCTCAGGCACTTATACAGAATATCTTGCAGACCATACCACTGACATTAATGTCCACTCTTTGTGGCAGGGGCCATCTTTTTGTTCTGTGTTAGTACAGTGCTAGCATAACACGGTCCTGGCCCATGATTAGGGCTCCTAGCTACTACAGTACTAAATGTAACAATAATAATATTGGAAAAGTGTTTTTACATGGAAATCTGTAAGAAGTCTAGATGACAAAAGACATAATCACAAATTTGCGCCTCTGCAACATGTAGTATTTGTATTTTCCCTATTATATGGTTATGATACATTCTAGCAATATTTTTATGGTCTCAGAATACTACATTATCAGGTTGTATTAATTTGAAATTATTAATAGAGAGAATATTGATAATTAATGGTTACATGCATTCAGCTACACTCTATTAACCTAACTTTAATCAAACGGCATTTCTGTAACATTAACACAACAAGTGATTGTGCAATCTACGGTCTAATCAGAAAAAAATATCTAAATGCAAATAAGAAGAACTTTCCTGAATTTATTTAAAAGAAAAGAGATTTGTGCCTAGCCTAACTAGACACTAGAGGTCTCTCTTACGCCATCATTGGTTCTCATTTCATTGGTAGAACTGAGAGGTGAACCTGATTTTGGGTGAAGGCTCAGACTGAAACATCACAATGCAGCATCACCATGTCACCATATACAATAATTATATAGGCTTTATAGAGCACTGTATACCATTGAAGCATTGTACAAACATTAACAAAAATAGTAATATCATTTGAGCTTCATAGCAGTCTCCCAATCAGTACACTCTAACAAAATGCCCTCATCTCAGATCCTACTGTACAGTGTAAGAGAAGGTGCACTCACCCAATTTTGGGTTGGTCCACTAACTGAACCAGTTCCCAACATAAATTAAAGAAGCCTGATGGTTGATCTAATTTATGCTGACTACAGTTTTGAATGGCTATTCTGGCAGCTGGGTCATAAGAGATCCCTAACCATGCCCCCTTGCCAATCCCTGTGTGGGAAGCTAGGAGAGCTGCAAGGTGATACAGTCTCTAGGTCACAGCAGTTCTCAACCAGGGGGCTGGAAACAGGATTCAGGAAGGCTGTCAAGCAGGACCAGCCTTGGACTTCCTGGGGCCCAAGGCTAAAGCTCTGGAGCACCATGGGGGCTGACGCCCCAGAGCCCCACTGCCTGGGCTGAAGCCGAAGCTTGAGCAACTGAGCTTTGCAGGGCCCTGGACAATTGCCCTGCTTGCTACCCCATAACACTGGCCCTGGCTATTATATGCATAAAAACAGTTGTTGTGACACAGATGGGCCATGGAGTTTTTATAGCATGTTGCGCGGGGGGGAGGAGGCTTGGAAAGAAAAAGGTTGAGAACCCCTGTGCTCTAGGTCACCTGAGGATTCCTATCTACCTGGAGGAATCCTTCAGTATTGTCTAAGCCAGCCTTAGGACAGTTTTCAGTCCAAAGGTGCCCTATCCAGATCAGAATCTGGAGCCTTGATTGGAACTCTCAGAGTAGCTGGCTTCTCATTTGCCTGATAAACACAGGTTATGAGTCTCATCTTGTGAACATTTACTCCTGGGTAGAGGACCCACTACGATGAATAGTCCCATTAAAGTAAATGAGACTACTCACAATATTAATACTATACTACTTCTGCACTTACAGAAACATAAAGATGTTAATAAAATCCAACAGATGTGCATAAAAATCAATAGGAGAAGTTCAAATGGTTTGGGAATTAGTGACTGAGTCTGATAAGTATCCATATTTAGCCAGAGATGAAATCCCATAGATGCTGCACAAGTGTCCCTCAGTACCTGATGCAAAGGACTGTTGTACCTTGGAGATACACCTTGTGATTACTGGCACATATCAGAAACACTTCTAGAGGGTGGAGTGTTACTTAGCCTTTATCCCCATTCAGAGCTAATTTGCATGTGCCTTTTACCAAGGCAGCCAGGGGAACATTTTGCATATGTAGTATTGCCAATCTCAAGAGATCAAAAATAATGGGTTGACCCCCACCGCACCCCCAATAATGAAACTGGCCCATAAAATCATGATTTTTAAAAAAAATTCCAAGTAATATTTTTAGCATTTTGACTTTGTAACCTCTCTAGTCCTCCACCAATATGTGTGTGTGATAATTTCAGACTGAAAAGTCAATCTTTAATGAACTAAAAAAACACACACCTGTCCCTGCCTGCTCAGATGAAGACTCTAGTACTTACCCTCTCCTTGCCCCTAAGATAGGGGAACTGCCATCCATTTCCTATTGGTCTTGACCCAGCAGTAACATTTTGGTCACAACCAATTTCCAAGAGTTGGCACCACCACCTTCCCCCTGATGCTCAGAGGGAACTCCCCTTCCCCACCCCCAGGCTGAGGGAAGCTGCCATTTGATCCCCTCCATGTCCTACCCCACTCACTATCCTCCGCACCTCCTCAGCTCCCTACTGCATCCCCCCCTCAAACCACTAAATCTGCCTTCTGCTCCCCCTCCTTTCAGACTGTCCCTGCTGCTCCCCACAGTCCCTGTGTCTGTGCAGCCCCTGAACTACACTGGCAGCCGTTTTGCCTGTGGGCTGGCTTCAGCCCCTTGACACCCGTGGGCGATGATAACGACTTTAGCAAGGGCCGCTGGCTGCCCCACGCGGATGGGCCGCCGGGACAGGGCAGCCCCCGTGCTGGTTCCAGCTCCGGGGACAGTCACAGGAGACAAGGGGAAAATTCATGAGTTGGCGCCTTTCCTCCTATTTTCAGGAGACAGGTTAAAAAACACCCCAAGCGGGCAGCGCTGGGACACGGCTCAGGCCTGCTGTGCGGCTGCCAGGGCAACGCCACCCCCCCGCAAGCACAACTGCTGCAGGAACAGCCCCGCCCAAGGCCGCAGCGAGTCTCTGAGCTAGGGCTCGCGTCTACCCCGCCCTTTTGCCCAAGTCTCCTTTTGGTCTCGCAGGCTCCTCCCCCGATGGGACAGCTTATCCAATCAAGCAAAGCGCCAGAGTGACGTTAGGACAGATGTTAGCTCCCTTTGGTTATTTGCTGTCCCCGTGGAACGCCCCGCCCTCCGGGGCGGTCTGATCCCTCCCGCCCCGCCTCCTCGAGGGTCTCTGTTCCGTTTGTCGGGTGAGCGAGGCGCGGTGCGTGCGCACCGGCCCTGAGCAAGACGGCTGCGCAGGCGCGCTGGGGAGAGGAGGCGGAGCGGCGGTGAGTTGGTTCTGGGCGCCGGGGACTGCAGCCTGTCTAGCAGCGGCGCCACTCCGGGGTGAGTGGGGCGGGGTCGCCCCGCTTCGGGGCTCCTAGCTGAGCGTACCGGGCCAGCGCCGCGTAAGCGAGATTCGGCTCGGCTGAGCCCGGCCGGCGGCGGGGGCAGCGGCGTTGGTCGCTGCGACGGGGCGGGGCCGAGGCTACGGTAGGCGGCAGGCCGGGCCGGCGGAGCTGTTCCGCTCGGTGCCCGGCCGCTGCTCCGCCGGCTGCGCTGGGGGAGAGAGCCGTTCGTGGCGCTCCGCCCTGTGCAGCGCGGGCTGTCCGCATAGCGAACCCGTCTGGAAGGGCCCGTGCCCCAGCTGAAGGCAGGACACAGCAGCCCCCAGTACAGCATTGAGCCGGTCGGTACAGGGGAGAGGCGCCCAGTGCCTGTCCTGTGAACTGACCCAGGCCTGGCTGACTGCAGCTGTAGTGCTAGTCACTTACTCCCTGTGTGCCCTGACAGACTGATTACCTGGAGTGCAGACTAGGGGCAGGGCTACACTTGCAGATGTAGAGTGCTTTGAGTTAAACCCGCCTTGGTAGAGCGCAGTAGGGAAAGTGCTGCAATCTGTCCACACTGACAGATACAGGCGCATTGGCGTGGCCATGTCAGAAGCTCTTGCGACGGCCACAGAGAGCAGTGCATTGTGGCAGCTAGCCTAGCATTCAAGTGGCTGCAGTGTGCTTTTCAAATGGGGGAAGTGGAGTGTAACAGGTAGTGTGTTGTGCGTATGTGGGGGGAGAGAGCATGTCAGCATGCTGTCTTGTAAGTTCAGACAGCAGCAGACCCTCTTCCCCCACCTCTCTCTTTCACACACATTCCACACTAATGGTTGCTTTGTCTCGGAGCAGATAAGCATGCCGGCTGTCAGAAATGGAGCTTTCAAAGGGCATATCCACGTTCCTACAGTGAGTTCAAAACAATGACAAGAGTGGCCACTTGACTTGGGATTATGGGATGTTTCCGGAGCTTGATCAGAATGCAGTAATGCAACACCTCGTTTACACTGATGCCCAGGCATTTCAGCCAAGGTGCAACAAGTGTTAATCTTCTTGCCAAGGTGGAGTACCAGGAGCCCTCTAACCATGGAGTCAGAGCGCACTATGTGCCTTCCAGTGTGGATGGGTAGTGAGCTAGGGCGTCCGGGGCTGCATTAATGTGCTCTAACTCGCAAGTGTAGCCAAGCCCTAGGACTGGGACTAGGAATCGGTTTGAAAGCCTCTCGCTGTTCTGTTTGGTCTGTGTGTGAATGGGGGCTGAGCAATACTTGACTCACCACCATAGCCCCTGTAAAATTCACCTCTAAAGATTATTACTGCTACGTTATAGCAGCGGCTGGTTCTTCTTTTTACGTTATTTTTTTTCTCTTTAAGCAGAACTCCTCCCAGAAGACCTGAATCCAGGAGTGGAAAGTTCCCCTTTCACAATGATGAATGCTGACATGGATGGTAGAAGGCCTTTATTCTTCTTAACTAATATTCTTTAGTGTAATAGCAAATTCTGCCACAAAGACTGCACTAAAGTTTATGTGGTTTATTGCAGCTGTTGAGGCTGAAAATCAGGTGGAACTGGAAGAAAAAACACGGCTTATTAATCAAGTTTTGGAACTGCAGCACACGCTCGAAGGTTAGCAGTTTGCCATCCTAGAATGTTGCAAATCTTGAGCAGCATGCACATATTTGTAGGGAGACTCCCTGTATTCTATGTTAACACTTAATCCACTGATCAAAAGGGCAATCTAAAGTACTGCTATCCATGGCCTTTATCCAAGGGAATGTTTACCGCAAAATGCAGAGTAAGATACATAAATGTGATGGACAGCTACTTCATTGGCACCAAACAACATATTTTTCTATGATGTAGTGTCCAGGCCCTTTGATATGCTCCCAAATCACTCAAAAGTCAAAATGGACCTGCTTCAGTAACTTTTCTTTTTGTCATAGAGCAAATATGGTTGTGGATGAGCTTCTTAATGCTTGAAGTTCTGCAAATTTCTATGGTTGCTTAATCAACAGTAGATAAGCATGTTAGCACCTGAAAAATTAGGTGAATCACACAAAATAAATCTACAATTGAAATCTTAAACAGTTCAGAAACAGAAAAGTGAAGGATAATAGAATGAGATGGTTGGGTAACAAGTTTGCCATATGATAAGACTATCACGTTGCAAATAACTTCATTTAGAAAAAGACTGTTGGATGACTCTTATGCTACTGTGGTGTTTCATACTGCATTGTCTTGCAGTTTTACCTTATGTAAAAACTTGATTTGGGGTGTATCACATGGCTTAAGTGTGTTGTGTTAAAGACAATTTTTTTTTTTTAATAGATCTGTCAGCACGAGTAGATGCTGTTAAGGAAGAAAACCTGAAACTCAAATCAGAGAATCAAGTTCTTGGACAATATATAGAAAATCTCATGTCTGCATCTAGTGTTTTTCAGACAACTGACACAAAAAGCAAACGAAAGTAAGGGGTTGATTTCCAGATTACATCATTGTATTGCTGCTGCTTTTTCTGTTTTCATTGGCATAGGCTAAATGAGTTAAAATACCGTAGTTTTTGGCTTCTCTGGCTATTTGAAGATTAATGAAAATTATGGATAGTTAAAAACTTTATCATAAACAATTGGAGCCATGAGTTTGTGTATTGTTAGCCTTTGAGCAATGTGCAAATGTAATGTAGAGACTTTATAACTAGACTTGCATATTTGTTTCAAAAATCAACAACGGCATGTCTTGTCAAAACTGGATTCAGTTTGTCAGGTTAAGCAAACATCGGACTGTCAACTACTTTGAAGATTTTAGGATAGTGTCTTGTAGCAGAACAATACGATGTGTAAAATGGTGTTAATCTTATTTTAAACGAACACTTACTTACTTTGCACCACCTTTTCTTCAGCTCAAAAAATAATTTTCGGTATCTGTCTAGAACACCGTCATTACCCCTTCACAGATGAAAAACAAACATTTTAAAAAATAAATATTTTGAACAGGTTAAGGATTTTCATGAACTAGCGGAGATGTGACTGTTCTCTGTAGGGTTTGAATGGCTTGCTTGTTCTTGACAAACTGAAGATAAACCCAGTTTGTAAAAGATCTTGTGGGGACTACTGAATTACAGGGATGTTAAACTATTTACAAGGTGTATGATATCTTTCACACTTCAAACCAGTTTCTTTTCCCTAATTGCCAGCAGTTTTTCTGTTTGCTAATGTCATTCAGGGAGGTGGTGTTAGGCTGTCTCAAGAACTACTCATCTTAGCATATCTGCTTTTGTAGTGGGGGCTTTGCCAGCATAGCTATATTGTTTTTTCACACCCCCATGGACATGTCTATATTGACAAATCTTTGTAGCGTAGACCTGGCCCTAGCTACTGGAGCAGTGTGCAGGTGCCGGAAGCTAGCCTACTGTTTCAAACATCATTTGGTGCCTGATCAGTCTCCTTGTACTGATTTCTATTGCCATACGTGGTAACTTCCAGTTCTTGCACTAATACACTTCTGTGCTATCAGGAAGGGGCAGAAATGGGTAGTGCTGGGATGGGATATTCTGGCTACATTAGTAGTTGAAATGCTGTTTCAGCACAGGTTCAAGGGGACTGATTTATGTGACCCTCAGCAACCGTTCAGTTTCCTAGTGTAGATGTGTTAAATGGTCTGCTGTTACTGGGGTTGGGCTGTAGTAAAGGTCAGCAAAGTCTTTACAAATATTTCTAGTGTACTTCAGTATTAATAGTGAAAAAGCAAAAAGTATCAGTATTGAAACTTACACATATCTCCCAAATGTCTTTATCAAGCTAGTTGATTTGCTGTGGTTTTATGAATGTTAGTTAAAACATCTTTTCAATAATGGAAATCACTTTTCCCATGCTAAGAGGTAAAGTAAAATGTGTTATGGTCAAGGCTGCATTTCATCACTACTGTGATGGATTCTGTAAAATAAAAACAAACATGAAAATTGTTTGGGTGATTGGTTTAACTCTTTACAGTAACATCCAATGTCAGACTAAGCTTCCTTGGCAGCTAAAAGAGCTAGAGTTCAGCAACACCAGAGTGGTGAGACACAAGACCACATCCATGAAAGATTGAGACTGTTCAGGCAATGGGGCCTTGGTCCCTCCCCCAACTGTTTAAAAAAAAATTACACCTGCACAGTTGTAGATGGCTGCAGGTGGGATGCCCCAAGTGAAGCTTCTAAGTCCAATATTGAGTCAGGGCCCTGTTTGTAACAAGGTTAAATTTGTAGAGTGAATGGGACCTAACCTGGCTAGGGCTTTAACCCAACTGCCTGGCCAACATAGTGGCTAGCTCTTATAAACCCCTGACAGTAATTTTAAACTCCCTGGGGGTTTATCTGTCCCCTTCATGCTTACTAAACACTCTGTGTGTACTCAAGTACTGGTAGCAAATAGGATTAATCTTTTGGCTAATTACTTAGGCAAGTGGGTGTTTGGGTATAAAACAGTGCCCATAACACTTGTCTTTGAAAAATATATACCTTTGCTCCTTTCTCCATAACTGTCCTATGACTTAAGGGATAGCACTACACCCCCTTTACATAATAGGAAGGATCTACCATTGTCACCTGGTGCACTAGTTAGAGTTGAGCCACTTTCCTAAAATCAAGGAGTAATCTTAATCATGTTTTGTATTAATGTAAGATTGGATAGTGGTATTTTAGCCATATGTACATAGAGTAGTCATTTCAACTGTAAACATTTTGCTTCCCACTGTTGTGGCCTTTTAACTTATGAACATTTTAAAATTGTGTTGTATTTCTGATTTTACATTTAATAAAAGCTTTTGACTTGTCTCAGTTGGTTTGTCTTAGAATGGACAGTATATAGGGTTGGAATGTTTTACAGATGTAAATGTGGGAGTTAAGGCTGTTCTAAACTAATGTGAAAAAGTTCTACATAGAAATATTACTTAAACAGTAGGCATTATTAGCATTTGCTAACCACACTGAGTATATAGTATTTTTCAGTAAGTTATCACCATATAGGGCCCTGACATTGGTTGTCTCTGGGTACTAAAATTAAATTTATGGATAGCTATCCAGTGAAACTAGTCAGAAATAGAAAATTCATATTCACTACTTTCCCTCAACTTTGTTTCTCAAAGTAATTAACCTGAATAAGCTGCAAGCGCACCAGAAGAAACCTTTCTCCTGTAAATACTTTACATGGCTGTATGATGTACACAAATTATTTTGTATTCTAAACACGACATAGTGGGTACGAAAAAGGCCCAGTCTATTCCATTAACTGCAGTGGGATCAGACCCAAAACATGTCAGATTGGTGTTTAACCATAAGTTATCATGGGCCCAATGATTTGGGCATCTAAAAACCACACTAATAGAGAACCTAATCAAAACTGAAGAGTGGATACCAAGAAAGCCCTTAAAAAATCCCTTAATAATTCAGAAACATTACACTTTTAAATAAAGTATATTTTTGGATGTTTGTGCACCTTGTCTAGGTTCTTAAGCTACAGACTTGAACACTACATAAGTCAACTCAGGGCTAGTGTACACTAGAAGCGCTACAGTGAGGCAGCTGTGCCACTGTAGTGCGTCTGGTGAAGACACTCTGTGCCAACAGGAGAGCACTTTCTCGTCTAAGCAGTAGCTATGCTGGTGGGAGAAGCTCTCCCACTGACATAGCACTATCCACACCAGTGTTTAGGTTCCTGTAACTTATGTTGCTCAGGGGAGTGGTTTTTCCAGAGAAGCCTAACCCTGCTTTTACAACTTTGAAACAGCTACATCTCTCTCTCCCACTGACATAGCACTATCCACACCAGTGTTTAGGTTCCTGTAGCTTATGTTGCTCAGGGGAGTGGCTTTTCCAGAGAAGCCTAACCCTGCTTTTACAACTTTGAAACAGCTACATCTCTCTCTCCCACTGACATAGCACTATCCACACCAGTGTTTAGGTTCCTGGAGCTTATGTTGCTTAGGGGAGTGGCTTTTCCAGAGAAGCCTAACCCTGCTTTTACAACTTTGAAACAGCTACATCTCTCTCTTCCACATGGTTAATCTCTAGATTGGGCCTTGGAACACTGGTTACCTCAACAGGAATAAAAATTGAGGTAAGGGGGTCTGAAGTCTCTGCACTGGAGGGGGGAAACCTTTTCCCTCCTCCTCTCTAGCCTCCCTGTTGCCACGGAAAACCTGGCCTTCCCCAGTGATTGTCCTTGGACAGATATGGAAGCTGTGGGAATGGGGATCCCATGCTCAGGAAGAGGCTATTAAGACCTCTTCTCTGGTCCCAGTCTTAGTGAGGTAGGCTTACTTTCTCTCTGCTCAACCAGCTCAGCATGGATGAGACTTTCCCCTGTTGAGCCAGTTCAATATGGATCTTGGCTGCCCACAAGCTAGAAACTTCACCCCTACCTCAGACAAATGCCTCATGGACAAGATGGTCAAGCAATGGGGATAGTTACTGTCCTCTTACTTCCCCTTGCTGTTTTCCATTTCTGTGGGTGGGGGATAATGGGAGAAAGAAGGTCAGGAAAAGAAAAAGATGCTGCTCCATAAAACCTCCTCAGAAATCCACAATAATGTTTTGAAGGAAGTAGTGTTTTAGAGGATGTGGCAGGGCAGTCACCCTGCCATGCCTCGAAGGGCTTAAAACAGTTTAAGAGAGGGCTGTAGCCAGAGGAAAGCTAGACTGATTAGGGGGAAGTAGCCACAGGTGGCCCTATAAGAGGGCTGTTAGCCAGGACAGTGGCTAACAGACAGACTCTCTCTAGCTACATAGAGGAGGACCTGGTTGCCTGGGAAGCTGAGGAGGGTACCTAGAGCAGAGCAGTGCTGGGGAAGGGCAGAGGGAGCTGGGGAGCTCCAGCCTAGCAGAGCCCCAGACTGCAGGCTAAGGTAAAGGCCCATGAAAGGGTACTAAGGCTGCAGAGGAGCAGCCCAGACCTAGACAGAGGCAGCTGGTCTGACCCCCATTGCTGATGATGGGTGGTACAGACTGCAGTCTGCCCCAGGAAGCGGGGGCTAGACGATGACTGACAGTAGCCACTGAGGCAAGGGAGGGATAGGGGGTTGTGGGTTCCCCTGAGAAGGGAGACCCAGACTGAAGGGGTACTGCGCAAGGGCAGAACCCTAATCTAGAAGGGCACCAGGGTCCGGGAGGAGCACAGGGCCAGCAGCAGGCAAGACTCCGACCGGCAGAGGGCGCTCCTGGCTGAAAAGAGCTAATTCCCTGGACAACCTGCAGGACGTGCCACAACGGCGAGTTGTCGCCCCATTACAGAGGAATAAACAACACCACAAAGAAAATGAGAAACTTAGTTTAAAATCTTAAATCCTGTGAACGGCTTTGCTATAAAAAAAGAGCTAGAATCTGATATCCATTCAGGTTTGGAAGCAAAGTGAGTAGATTTTCTTTTTTAACAGCAAAGATGAACTGCTGGAATAGTGAAGGGGGTGGTAGTGTAAGACAGAGTGCCTGACTCATTGCTTTATGGTCAAAAATTCTAGAAGGAGTTCTGCCAAACTCAGTCTAGAAAGCCAAGATCCCACAACTGAGAATTCTAGCATAAATTCTCTTTGGCAAAAGACAAAGTTCAATAATTTAAATAATTTCAGAAAACCTGCTTTTAAAGACCTTTGTGGTATCTCCAATGATTACAACTACATTTTGATTGATTTTTTAAGTATAAGATAGAAGCAAACAAGTTTCTCTTGCAGTATGTTGTTTATTTAGATCCTAGTGTAATTAAAAGTGTCCAGCTACTTACGACTATAATAAAAACTCAACCCTTAAATTCTTATCTGTAAGACTAGTAAATTTCATGTTAAACATAAGAGATTATATTAAATATTTTATTTTCAAGGAGCAATGTACACTTAGCAAATATTTTGTCAACCAGCATTAGGCCATTGTGGCTTGAAACATGAGAACTATAAAAGTTTGAAAAAGTCACCTGTACACAATTTTACTTCAAGTAGATGTGAAGTCCCTACATTCAAATGTAAAACATGCTATACTATCTATTAACCAGTGTTTCTATGAATGATACATTGTCAAATAAATTACTGTAACAAATGCCTAAAGTGAACATGTGACCACAAACATAACATTATAAAGGTAGATCATTTACAATAAATTGTGTTGCTAGCACTGAATATTTATCATACAAAAACAACTATTATATTTAGCTCTGCACAGAAAAAAAATGACTGGCCATTTCTTTAGGACTGTGAACTACTAGAGATGCTATATTCCACTTCAGGTGAAGTGGAAGCAGCTGATTTGTGCTAGAGCTGCAAAAATACTATCATTGCATTTACTATTCATGTTTTAAAAAATGTTTAGAGCCAAAATGACGGTCAACCAATTAACTAATTTCTAAGAATATTAATCTTTTAAATCAGATAATCAAATTGCCATTTTACTTTTATTCTAAATTCAAAACACCATCTAACTCTTCACTAGATTTTTTTTTTTTTTTTTTTTTTTTTTTTTTGAGGAAATTGCTAAGTTTGGGAATATCAAAGAGGCTGGACATGGAAGCAGGAGGCTATGTAGTGATAAGTCCAGTCTTTTTTTTTTTTTTTTTTTTTTTTTTTTTTTAAAGTCTCAGTAACTTGCATGCTGTCAGGCACACCAAAATAGCACGCCAAGTTTCTATAATCAGGAACTAAAAATACTAGTTGGAAATAACTCAGTCCTTTCGTACTCTTCTTTTGCGTACTGATTTCATTGGACCATCTCCAGACCCTGTGCTTTCATCAGCTTCTTTCATCTGGAATAGAAGATTTTGGTTTAACTTCATCAAATCGGCAATTTAAATTTAATTATGGCAATAATGAGAGGTATTTTCCTTATCCCAATCATATTGACTATGGATAAAATACTGCAACACTTGGCAAGTGTTACAAAATGTACAATGGTAAAGTCCCTTTCCTCAGCCTTAAATAATCTTTATTTCCTGTCCTATAAACAGAATATAAAAGATGAGTATAAACTGAAGTTTTATCCTCAAAAGCTTTCTTACTTTTCTTGCCTAATTTACTCAGTAGTATCCAAAGAAACAACTTAATTTGCAGGGTCATGAATAAAGTGACTTCCCCTCCACCCCCCGGCTTAAAGTACAGTCTCCACTCATTCTACCCACCATTTCTTACTTTGGAGATTTTAGGTACTCCACAGCTGCACTACTCAGGGAGACAAAGTAAGCAGCATAAGACTGGCCAAAACAGATGTCTGACTTAGTGTTTCCTAATTTGAAAACAGGTAATTACCGTATCAGAAGTCCTCCCAGGAGGAAACTCCTGTATGGGCCAATGTATTGCAACCCTACTTCCCTGTTATACCCAATTGCAGGCCTGTCATTTTAATTTAAAGTTCCTGAGCGATAGCACTGTCTTGGCAATGACAATCAAAAAGAAAAGGAGTACTTGTGGCACCTTAGAGACTAACCAATTTATTTGAGCATAAGCTTTCGTGAGCTACAGCTCACTTCATCGGATGCATACTGTGGAAAGTATAGAAGATCTTTTTATACACACAAAGCATGAAAAAATGGGTGTTTACCACTACAAAAGGTTTTCTCTCCCCCCACCCCACTCTCCTGCTGGTAATAGCTTATCTAAAGTGATCACTCTCCTTACAAAGTGTATGATAATCAAGGTGGGCCATTTCCAGCACAAATCCAGGGTTTAACAAGAACGTCTGGGGGAGGGGGTAGGAAAAAACAAGGGGAAATAGGTTACCTTGCATAATGATTTAGCCACTCCCAGTCTCTATTCAAGCCTAAGTTAATTGTTTCCAATTTGCAAATGAATTCCAATTCAACAGTCTCTCGCTGGAGTCTGGTTTTGAAGTTTTTTTGTTGTAATATCGCAACTTTCATGTCTGTAATCGCGTGACCAGAGAGATTGAAGTGTTCTCCGACTGGTTTATGAATGTTATAATTCTTGACATCTGATTTGTGTCCATTTATTCTTTTACGTAGAGACTGTCCAGTTTGACCAATGTACATGGCAGAGAGGCACTGGCCAGCAATGCGCCAGCAATGCCCCTCTGTGCCAGCAATGCCCCTCTGCCATGTACATTGGTCAAACTGGACAGTCTCTACGTAAAAGAATAAATGGACACAAATCAGATGTCAAGAGAGTGGGGTGGGGGGAGAGAAAACCTTTTGTAGTGGTAGACACCCATTTTTTCATGCTTTGTGTGTATAAAAAGATCTTCTGTACTTTCCACAGTATGCATCCGATGAAGCGAGCTGTAGCTCACGAAAGCTTATGCTCAAATAAATTGGTTACTCCTTTTCTTTTTGCGAATACAGACTAACACGGCTGTTACTCTGAAAAATGACAATCAACTGTGTGAGAAATCTGTGAATTAGATATTAACAGCTAGTCATAATTATAAAAATGCTTGCATATCCTGGTAATAACTAGATAAGATATGCAGAAAAATAAGAAAGTCTGAAATATTTTTTAAAGTCTTCCAAAATGAGGCATTAAGAGATTTGCTGCCTGCCAAAGCATCCAACACTTTTTCAAAACTGCTAGAAGAGTGGTTAGCTATACAAAACTGTACTCTTCTTTCAATCTCCCTGGCACAAACCCTGTCAACACCACCAAGTTCTACAGAAAGTTAGAAGTTTTAAAATAATATCACATTAGCCAAACTCAACGGAGGAAAGAGTTCCTTTTCCAAAACACAGCAGGCTGCTTCCGAACACATCATTTACAAAGCTGCTGGATGTAGCAGGGGAAGCTGTAACCACAGATTTTACAAGCCTATACAATTCTTATGCCTGAAATAATAAAATACATTATTAAACTAATATAAATAGAGAAAACATCCAAATTAGTACATGGGTGGGGGCCTGGTTTTTACATAAGAATGGCCATACTGGGTCAGATCAAAGGTCCATCCAGCCCAGTAACCTGTCTACCGACAGTGGCCAATGCCAGGTGCCCCAGAGGGAGTGAACCTAACAGGTAATGATCAGGTGATTTCTCTCCTGCCATCCATCTCCACCCTTTGACAAACAGAGGCTAGGGACACCATTCCTTACCCATCCTGGCTAATAGCCATTAATGGACTTAGCCTCCATGAATTTATCCATTTCTCTTTTATGGATAAATTGGAGGGGGAGAGAAGAATGTGGTCACTATATTCCCTGTAAAACATATTTCTGTGAAACAATCAAATTCCTGCTTTTTCCCACTGTGCTTATTTCCAAATCTTATTTGCAGTTCTAGAGTAGCTTACCTCATCCTCGGAACCACATTTATTTGATCTGTCGCCTTCTTCTTCCTGACTTCCTTCTGCAGCTTCATTCTCCTCTTCATCATTTTTATCTTCACCTTCACCCTCACCTTCACCTTCTAGAGCAGAGATTAACACAATGACTCAGTAGATGGACTATTTTATGCAAAGATAAGTGAGAAAACCAAATACACTGCTAAAGCAAAATATAAACAAAATAGACAATTTCAAATTTTAACACGGACCATTTTAGATGCAACTGTTCAAACTAACATAAACCCCTGATACCAAGGGTAGAGATTTCTTAACATCAACTAGTGTAAGATCCATTGTCAAATTTTAGTACCCAATTTTGACAATTTCAACCTAGCCTCTTTTTATGCCAGCAATTCATGTATTTAGACATTCAAGCAACATTTACTGCAACTGCAAACAACTGTTGACACAAAAAGGAGAAATCTACTCCTTAATCTCTAACTATTTTAGCAAATGGAATTTTAGTCCAAAACAGAGATTCGATGGTTCATGAGACAGACAATGGAATTATGGGCTATTATACACAGTATCATTAAACAGTTACCACCCATACTTGATGAGTTTCCCAAACCCTCTATTGTGGCCTTCAAATAACCTCAACCTCATAATCAGAAGCAAGCTTCTACCAGACCAGGGCACACCAACACAAAGCAGCAGCAGCAGACCTTGTCGTAACAGATGCAAAACCTGCAGACATACCTCCACTGCAATGATGATCGATGCCCCCCACAACACACCTTTCAAGATCGATAGGGCCTACTCATTCTTATCACACATGGTGTACATCCAGTGCACAAATGCTCCAACTACAGTTATGTGGGTGAAAAAGACAGTTATCTTTTCCATAACTGGTGTTCGAGATGTGTTGCTCATGTCTATTCCACAATAGGTGTGCGCGCTCACCACGTGCACCGGTGCTAGAAGTTTTTCCCCTAGCAGTACCCATAGGGGGGAGTGCCCTCCGCGATCCCTGGAGTGGCATCTGCCTGGCACGGTATAAGGGGAGCTGCGCACTCCCCTGACGCTCAGTTCCTTCTTGCCAGACAACTCCAACAGAGTTCGCAGGGCCGAAGTGATTGCAACCAGGAAGGCCACCTTCCACGAGAGGTGAGACCAGGAGCACATGGCCAGTGGTTCAAACGGGGGCCCCGTGAGATAAGCCAACACCAGGTTTAGGTCCCACTGCGGGACTGGGGGTCTAGAATATGGAAAAAGACAGTCCAAACCCTTAAGGAACCGGCCAGTCATAGCATGGGAAAATACCATGTGCCCTTGCACCGGCGGATGGAAGACCGATATGGCTGCCAGGTGCACCTTGACTGAGGAGGGTACCAGGCCCTGGGCCCTCAGGTGGAGGAGGTAATCAAGGATAAGCTGGATCAGGGCGGTCACCAGGGAGACACCCTGGTCCGCCACCCACCTAGAAAACCGGAACCACTTCGCCAAATAAGCATGGCGAGTAGAGGGCAGTCTACTTTCGAGGAGGATGCGCTGAACCTGCTCTGAGCACGTCCTTTCCTCTCCACCTAACCACTGAGTAGCCATGCCGCGAGGTGAAGAGCTGCCAGGTTGGGGTGGAGGAGGCGGCCCTGGTCCTGAGAGAGCAGGTCCGGGCGGAGCGGCAACGGCCACGGCGGATCTACCGCCAGACCTGTGAGGGTCCTGTACCAATGCTGCCTGGGCCACGCCGGGGTAATCAGGAGGACCCGGGCCTTGTCCATCTCTATCTTCTCCAGGACCCTGCTGATTAGAGAGAATGGGGGGAAAGGCGTAGCGAAGCCGGCCTGACCAGGACAGGAGAAAAGCACTGGAGATAGCACCCCTCCCCAGGCCTCTCCAGAGCAGAACCAGGCACATCGCTGGTTCTGCCAAGTCGCGAACAGGTCCACCTGAGGAGTTTCCCACCTTCGGAAGAGCTGGTGGGCCACTTCCGGGTGGAGGAACCGCTCGTAGTGCGAGGAAAAGTCCCTGCTCAAGCAATCCGCCCTCTTGTTCTGGGTGCCCGGTAGGTGGAAGGCCTTCAGGTAGATGTTGTGGGGCTATACAGAAGTCCCACAGCCTAACGGCTTCACGGCAGAGGGCAGAGGATTGGGCCCCGCCTTGCCCGTTGATATAGAACATTGAGGCCATGTTGTCCATGAGGACCCTGACTACCTTGCCCTCCAGGTGCGAGCTGAAGGCCATACCCGCCAGCCGCACCGCCCTGAGCTCCTTGATGTTTATATGCAAGGTCAGATCTCGAGCCAACCAAAAGCCTTGGGTCTGAAAGTTCCCCACATGGGTCCCCCAACCCAGGTCTGACACATCGGACACCAGCTCCAACAACGGGGCCCTGTCCCTGAACGGGACCCCTTGGAGCATGTTGTTTGGGGTGGACCACTACCATAGGGAGGTAATCAGAGTCTGGCAGGGTGAGGACCTTGTCCATACTGTCCGTAGCCTGGGAGAACTTCAAGGCCAACCAGAGCAGGAGGAGCCTCATCCTGAGTCTGGCGTAACGGACCACGTACGTGCACACCGACATGTGACCCAAGAGTTGTAGGCAAACCTTGGGTGTTGTCACCGGGAACCTTGTGACCGAGTCGATGAGACCTTTCAGGGTCTCGAATCTGTCTGGCGGGAGAGATGCCCTGGCCGACACTGCGTCCAGGAGTGCCCCAATAAACTCTATGCGTTGGACCGGGACTAATGTGGACTTGGTGTTGTTTACCAACAGGCCCAAGGTGGTGCATGTGGACAGGAGGAGCGCCATGTGATCCCTCACCTGCAATCGAGAGGTGCCCTTGACAAGCCAATTATCCAGATAGGGAAATATCTGGACTCCCCGCCATCTTAGGTAGGCCGCTACCATTGACATGCATTTTGTAAACACCTTGGGGGCAGTGGACAGACCAAACAGGAGGACCATGAATTGGTAAGGATTCTGTCCCACCCGAAACAGAGGAAGGGCCTGTGCCACTCGAATATGTGGATGTGGAAGTACACGTCCTGTAAATTGAGGGCAGCATACCAGTTCTCAGGATCCAGGGAGGGGATGATGGAGGCCAGGGAGACCATGTGGAACTTGAGCTTCACCATGTACTGGTTCAGATCTCAGAGGTCCAGGATGGGCCTGAGCTCCCCTTTGGTCTTCAGGATAAGGAAATAACGGGAGTAATACCCCTTGCCCATGAACTCCTCAGGCACCGCCTCTATTGCTCCTAGACCTAGGAGCCACCCCACCTCTTGCTCGAGCAGAGCTTCGTGCGAGGGGTCCCCCAAGGGAGATGGGGGGAGGACGTAAACTGGAGGGCATAATCCCGGGAGATGGTGTTGAGGACCCATCGGTCCGAGGTTAGCCGCAACCATTCTGGGAGGAAAGCACACAACCGGCTGGAGAAGGGAAGCTTTACTGGAGGTGGATCCCAGATGAGGACTGGTGGGGTGCCCCTGAGCGTCCCGTCAAAAACACCTTTTTCCCACCTGCTTGCCCTTGGAGGACTCAGGCTGGGGGGCAGGCCAAAATTGCCTCGGAGGGCGTCTCTTATAGTCCCACTGCTTCTTATGGGCAGCCTCATACTTTGGGAGGGCGGCCTGGGCAGGAGTCTGCTGCGGCTTGAACTTTGGGCCGCTATGTCCCGGCTCCAGCAAAACCTGAGTCTGGAGGGTCGTGCGGGAGTCTTTCATGCCATGCAGCCTTGTATCTGTTTCCTCCACAAACAGAGCTTTCTCGTCAAATGGGAAATCCTGCATGGAAGACTGCGCCTCACTGGACAGCCCAGAGAGCAGGAGCCACGACGGCTGTGTCTGCAGCATCCGAGGCTGCCTGCAGTGATGCCCTAGCGGTCGTTGCCCCTTCCTCCACTAGCACCTTGAACTCCTTCCTATTGCGCTCCTGGAGGGAGTCCTCAAACTTGGGCAGGGAGCCCTACAGATTGAATTTGTACCGGCCCAGGAGAGGCTGATGGTTTGCCACTCGTAACTGGAAGCTCAAAGATGAATAAACTTTCCTTCCAAAAGGGTCCAGTCTCTGAGAGTCTGTTCTTTGGGTCAGGGCTGGCTGACCCTGCCTTTCCCTGTGGTTGACCGACTTCATCACCAGGGAGTTGAACACCAGGTGGGTATACATACCCCTTAGCGGGTACAAAGTACTTGCATTCTGCCTTTTTCTTGAGGACAAGCGGTGCCGCAAGTCCCAGCTGGACGGAATCCAGCCAGACAGTCTGGTCGGCATTGAGGGCGATCCACCTACACTCTGCCCTGAGCGATTGCTGGGTGGTGATCAGCATCGGGAACATTCCCTCAACCGAGACTGGTACCAGGCTGGAGGCGACTGCAGAGATCTCAGTGGCGGCTGGCCTCTGGAGCACAGGGCTGACATTGGTGGACATAATGTCCCGGATGGGACAGGGCCTGGAGGGCTTCAGGCATGGACGGCATCTGGAGAGCCCTGTTCCGAAGGGGCTGGGCTACTCCACTCAATGTGAGTCAGAGGCCTGGAGCCCGGTGGGGATCAAGGACTGCCTGACATGGGCCTAACCTCTGTCCCAGACTTCCCTCCATGCCGCTGCAAAAAGGGAGTCTTTCTGGCCCTCTTGGCGTGCCCCGTGGATGGGAAGCAGTGCCGACTGATCGATGGCACCGGAGCGTCGCCACATACCGACGCTGCGGTGCCGCATACCGGTTTGAAGCGGCATGCCAGGGTCGGGATCAGTGCTGACTCCATCAAGATGGCCTGGAGCCCAATGTCCCTTTCTCTTTCGGTCTGAGGCTTAAACGACTTGCAAATCTTGCACCTTTCGCTGATATGGGTTTCTCCCACGCAGCGCAAACAGTCTGCGTGCAGGTCACTTCTTGGCATAAAACGAGTACAAGAGCCGCACAACTTAAACCCTGGGGCACGGGGCATGCCTCGGTCCAGGCTCACTGACTAACTAAACTAACTACAGGTACTAACGCTGAATGAACAAGCAGTTCTGGGGATGAGCTACAGGTGGAGCAGAGCAGTTCCGACGCACCTTCACTGGCAGCAAGAAGGAACTGAGGGTGGGGGGAGCACGCAGCTTCCCATATACCGTGCCAGGCAGGCGCCGCTCCAGGGGTCGCGGGTGACGCTCCCCCCTACGGGTACTGCTAGAGGAAAAACTTCTGTCACCGGTGCACATGGCAAGCATGCACACCTATTGTGGAATACACATGAGCAATCACTCGAAGAAGAATAAGACGATTACTACACTCTCAAATTAACTCACACAGAAAAATGATAAAAAAAAGTAACTACCATCACCCTTGAGCAAACACACTTCACAAAATTATCACTCTGTATCTGACCTCTCAGTCCTCATTCCCAAAGGAAACCTGCAGAACACCTCCAAAAGATGGGCCTGGGAAATAAAATTGGTACCTCTTTTAGATATAGACTATAACGTGGATAGAACGCTGGCTAGATCATCGGGCTCAAAAGGTAGTGACCAATGGCTCCATGTCTAGTTGGCAGCCGGTATCAAGCGGAGGGCCCCAAGGGTCGGTCCTGGGACCGGTTTTGTTCAATATCTTCATTAATTATCTGGAGGATGGCATGGGCTGCACCCTCAGTAAGTTTGCAGATGACACTAAACTGGGACGAGTGGTAGATACGCTGGAGGGTAGGGATAGGATACAGAGGGCCCTAGACAAATTAGAGGATTGGGCCAAAAGAAATCTGATGAGGTTCAACATGGACAAGTGCAGAGTCCTGCACTTCGGACGGAAGAATCCCACGCACCGCTACAGACTATGGTCCGAATGGCTAGGCAGCAGTTCTGCAGAAAGGGACCTAGGGGTTACAGTGGACGAGAAGCTGGATATGAGTTAACAGTATGCCCTTGTTGCCAAGAAGGCGAACGGAATTTTGGGATGTATAAATAGGGGCATAGTAAGCAGATCGAGGGACGTGATCGTTCCCCTCTACTCGACATTGGTGAGACCTCATCTGGAGTACTGTGTCCAGTTTTGGGCCCCACACTGCAAGAAGGATGTGGAAAATTTGGAAAGCGTCCAGCGGAGGGCAACAAAAATGATTAGGGGACTGGAACACATGATTTATGAGGAGAAACTGAGGGAACTGGGATTGTTTAGACTGCAGAAGAGAAGAATGAGTGGGGATTTGATAGCTGCTTTCAACTACCTGAAAGGGGGTTCCAAAGAGGATGGATCTTGACTGTTCTCAGTGTTAGCAGATGACAGAACAAGGAGTAATAGACTCAAGTTGCAGTCGGGGAGGTGTAGGTTGGATATTAGGAAAAACTTTTTCACTAGGAGGGTGGTGAAGCACTGGAGTGCGTTACCTAAGGAGGTGGTGGAATCTCCTTCCTTTGAGGTTTTTAAGGTGAGGCTTGACAGTTAGTTTAGTTTAGGTCCCTTCCAACCCTGATATTCTATGATTCTATGATATCAAAAATCATGGACTCAGACACTGGATTTATGGCTCATTACAACAATCTGTAACCCACTAACCTTCTTTTGTCCTATGAGTGCACAGGATTAATTGCCCACTTCACCTGGAATGGTCTCTTGACATACACATTAACTCCCTATGCTTAACAATCTGCTGTTCTACCTTGTATTTAGCGGTGACACTCTGAATACCTCTACCAGCTCTGTGTAAACTCAAAAGCTTGTCTCTCTGACCAACAGAAATCAGTCCAATAAAAGACCTCACCCATTTTGTATCTCTAATATCCTGGGACCAACACAGCTACAACATTGCAATCAACATTAGTAATCAAAATATAGTTCTTAGTGACAGACATTCAGGTCAGAAAAAATATTAACTGGCACTTGCTGGTAGTCTCAACAGAGGTGCCATGAACTGAATGGGCACGGACAATTAAAATCATCTTATTCTCTCTGGACTGATCTACAGTAGGAAATTTGGACACATAATTCGCTACCAGTTCAACTCCACTGGTGGAAATAGTAATGTTAACAGGTACTAAGTGTTTTTATTCAGAGCAAGGAAAGACGACATGGTGGTAGAAACACCCGATCCGTCTGCACCATAATCTCTACCAGTGCTACCAACAGTAGAGACAATACCAATAGAAAACAACATTTCCTAGTTTTCCTGGTATAGATGCAGACGTAGAGATGTTTACTTAAAAAAATAGCTATATAACGGTCAGGATAGCGTGGCAAAACACCACTGTTCACATTCTGTCAAAAATACTTCAGTTTTTAGTGCTGTCAATCCAGCACTCTGCAGAAGCACTAGCATCATTTAAAAATAATAGAAAAAAACCAAAAGTAGCAACTGCCAGAAACTGAATAAACAGGACAATGTACTATTTGTTACTGATTACCTAATAAATAAGGATATAATTGTCCCCTAAAAGCTGCACATGCACCTTATCCTCCATGGCACAGTTGCCTCCTTTCCCTGGATACCTCTTTAGGGGTCAGGAGCTCCGTGCAGAGGAATGAGGGCAAACCACGGGATGTGTGGCCAAAACAAGTTATCACCACCCCCACTGGCCCCACAGAAACGTCTCATTAAAGTAACAAAAGAGCAAATCACAAAGCTGAGGAGCCCCTTTAGAGATAATGTCCTGCCAGCAGCCACACACAGCCTTAAACTAAGGAGGTCTACTTCAAACGCTTCTGCTGTTCGCAATTGTGTTGTCTTGCATGGAGGGGCAGGAAATTTCTCCCATAGGCAGATCCCAGGAGATTTAGGACTTCATAGGTCAAATCAACACCATACTCTCTACCCAGAAACAAAGAGGCAGATATTGACTCTGCAGATGTGACAGCTGTGGTCAAGATCAGAAGTAAAAAACTAGTAGTAAATTATATTATGGTTGCAGATTCCATATGAAGTAGTCTGGTAGAAAACCTTTTACATCTCTGCACGGGAGTTGCTGCCCATCAGCATGAAGTATTAACATCAGCAAGAAGGTGTAGGAAGAGAAGGAAGGAGTAGAGGCCATTTCCAAGCCCTGACCCAGGTTATTTCCCTTTCTCAGTACCTGAGGGAGGATCCTTCCTTCCTTTCTTCTTTTTCTCCTTTATCATCTCTTTTTCCTTCTCCTCAATTTGTCTTCTTTCTGTAGGAAAGACAGAATCAGGGAAAAGCAGAAGCCACGTGCTCCACGCTTTCAGGCATGAAGAAGCAAAAGAATGATGTAAAGGGAACAAAACCTTCTCTTAGGTATGAAAGCTTGATTAATAGGTTTTTTGCTTGCTTCTTCCTGGTAAGTGGAATCATAAGTTTCATGTAAAGAATAGGGAAAAGGAGAGATGTATGACAAAGCATTTATTTTTTCCTGTCAGAAAGCACAGAAGTTGTCTAAAGACCTTTGAATAGACTGCATGTCTAGAAATTAAAGACTTTTCTTTAGTATGTGTTTAGTTACTACTGGGATTTTAGGCTTTAACACTGGATCCAATGAGTCTCCTTGGTGTAACAGTACTGACCGTAAACAGCCATTCCAAAGACAAAATTCTTAAACAAGTTAATCAAAGAAGTTTTGTGATTCAAGTTAGTTTTTCTTTGCAGTTGGTGCCACATGTATTACACTTTCAGTCCAAAATCTACTTTGATAATGCTAGTCATCTATCAGAAAAAGATCCATCTTTTAATAATGTTTCAGTAATATTTTGAACCTCCTCAGAATAAAACCAGAAAAAAATCTTGAATGGCATTCTGAGTATTTGAGTTGTACAGCTTGATTCAGTGTATAAGGATTAATGCAGATTTAAGAATTAAGACTGTTTACCACTAAACTAATCTCCTTTCTGCTAAAGGGAAACATCACACTACAACGCGAGGAAAATCCTGGAAGTTTAATAGATTGAGATTATTTTTACAGTATGAAATCTGTAGTCTAAGAAATATGATTATTTTACTTGTATCTTTAAATTAAGTTTCATCATCATGATATTACGTATGAAGTCGCATCTCATGAGTTTAACTATGTAGGACAGGCCTGAACTGGGCTGCTGTGAATGTACTTAGGAAGGGAGTCATTTCTATGGACTTGCAGGGCAGTTGGCCATTCCCATAGGATTACTAGCAGAGATCACATGATGGAGCGGGGGTGATCAGTGTTCAGCTCGCTCTTCCTGCTCTAGTCTTAGAAAAGGCAATGTGGGCGGAGTATGATTAGTGAGCTCTGTACTGTTCTGCTTAAATCCCTGATATGCAGTGTAGTTGTAGCCATGTCGGTCTCAGGATATTAGAGAGACTAGGTGGATGAGGTTATATCTTTTATTGGACCAATTTCTATTGGTGAGAGAGACATGCTTTCGAGCTCTGTCTCTCTCGCTCACCAACAGCAGTTGGTTTAAATAAAATATTACCTCACCCACCTTGTTTCTCTAAATTCCTGGTGGCATTTTGAGATGCTGGCAGGCTGAACTATCTCCTCTAGGACAGGAATAGACAGGGGAAAAAGAAAAGAATGAGATGAAGGAAGGAGATGATCAGTGGAAGTGTGAAAAGAGCAAAGTAGGGAAGTGAACATTGCAGTGAAAAACGTACAAATTTAAAAAATCAGACTGAAGGAAACAGATATGGAAAGAGATAAAGGAAAAGGGAAGAAGAAAAAAAAGCAAGAGATGCAGTAAAATGTATTTAATAAAACCAATGCAAAATGCCCAGTAGGCCCAAAGTGCCGGTGGTTCATAGGAAAAAGGTGGATCCCCAGAGAAACTCTTACTAAGAGGGAGCCCACACACAAATGCAGCATCACCTGAACTGGATGGAAAGAGCCTGTAACTCAGGAATCCTAGATTGCTATGCTGATAGCAGTTAAGTAGGCTCCAGTAGCCCCTGGTTTCCAAGATGAACTCCATTAGGATACAGTAAAGTGAAGCACGCAACGGAGAAGCAAGGGAGGCTTCTTTATTCAAGGGCAAGGAATATGACAGTGAATGGGCCAAAATAAGAGGAAAAACAGAAAGACAATGCCAGAGGGTCTGGACTGGAGATCAATGCTTATGACAACAGTACAGGTGGCATGGAGATAGTTAATGCCTCTGATGCTGAGGTATAGCCACAGACTGTACCGAATCACTAACACAACCAAAAGCTATCAATATTGAAGCATCCACCTTATGCAGGGGTGGCCAATGGTAAGGCATTTGACACTGAGGTCAATCACTAATACCAGAAAACACTGGCATCCAGAGGATACAGACACTACTGTAGACACAATCTGACAATCACTTGCCTCTTGACTATTACTTCCTTAGTAAGGAGAGAAAAGAGTAACATCGAGAGAACGTCTTTGGAAGGCTTAGTCTTCCGAACGAATTTGACAGACGTCAAGACCGTGTTCAAGGAAGGAGCTGACCCCTCTTCTTATATACAACTTTGGGTGAGAGGAATGGTACCGTGAAGTGAAAAGGTATCAGAATGGTTTGCTAACGCTCTCCCTATTGAATCCAGTGGCATGGGATGTTTTAGCTAAGTCCGAGTGCCAAAGCGTTTCAAGGCCTGATGATCTGCTGGTTTCTGACTTGGCAGAATGAGACTGAGATCTGTGCAGGCTTCCAAGGCAGTTCAGTGCCAGCAGATGACACCCTCATAAAAAGTGAAGTTTAAGGCAGCTCTCCAGGATTATGTATGTGTGAGAACAATTTGCACATAGAATAGTTAGGAAAAAGCTTCTCCCCAAGGGAGGAGAAACACCACATTCATTTAGTGGTGATGGACGAAGCATCATAGGAGAAGCATAGCTTAAAGCATAGCTTAAAGGTGGCCAGCCCTCTGTGAAGGAAGAAGTGGTTCGGGACTATTTAGAAAAACTGGACGTGCACAAGTCCATGGGGCCGGATGCGTTGCATCCGAGAGTGCTAAAGGAGCTGGCGGATGTGATTGCAGAGCCATTGGCCATTATCTTTGAAAACTCATGGCGATCGGGGGAAGTCCCGGAAGATTGGAAAAAGGCTAATGTAGTGCCCATCTTTAAAAAAGGGAAGAAGGATGATCCTGGGAACTACAGGCCGGTCAGCCTCACCTCAGTCCCCAGAAAAATCATGGAGCATGTCCTCAAGGAATCAATTCTGAAGCACTTACACGAGAGGAAAGTGATCAGGAACAGTCAGCATGGATTCACCAAGGGAAAGTCATGCCTGACTAATCTAATTGCCTTCTATGACGAGATAACTGGTTCTGTGGATGAAGGGAAAGCAGTGGACGTGTTATTCCTCGACTTTAGCAAAGCTTTTGACACGGTCTCCCACAGTATTCTTGTCAGCAAGTTAAAGAAGTATGGGCTGGATGGATGCATTACAAGGTGGGTAGAAAGTTGGCTAGATTGTTGGGCTCAACAGGTAGTGATCAATGGCTCCATGTCTAGTTGGCACCCAGTATCAAGTGGAGTGCCCCAAGGGTCGGTCCTGGGGCTGGATTTGTTCAATATCTTCATTAATGATCTGGAGGATGGCATGGACTGCACCCTCAGCAAGTTTGTAAATGACACTAAACTGGGAGGAGTGGTAGATACGCTGCAGGGTAGGGATAGGATACAGAGGGCCCTAGACAAATTAGAGGATTGGGCCAAAAGAAATCTGATGAGGTTCAACAAGGACAAGTGCAGAGTCCTGCACTGAGGACGAAAGAATCCAATGCACCGCTACAGACTAGGGACCGAATGGCTAGGCAGCAGTTCTGCAGAGAAGGACCTAGGGGTGACAGTGGACGAGAAGCTGGATATAAGTCAACAGTGTGCCCTTGTTGCCAAGAAGGCCAATGGCATTTTGGGGTGTATAAGTAGGGGCATTGCCAGCAGATCGAGGGATGTGATCGTTCCCCTCTATTCGACATTGGTGAGGCCTCATCTGGAGTACTGTGTCCAGTTTTGGGCCCCACACTACAAGAAGGATGTGGATAAATTGGAGAGAGTCCAGCGAAGGGGAACAAAAATGATTAGGGGACTGGAACACATGACTTATGAGGAGAGGCTGAGGGAACTGGGATTGTTTAGTCTACGGAAGAGAAGAATGAGGGGGGATTTGATAGCTGCTTTTAACTACCTGAAAGGTGGATCCAAAGAGGATGGATCTAGACTATTCTCAGTGATAGCAGATGTCAGGACAAGGAGTAATGGTCTCAAGTTGCAGTGGGGGAGGTTTAGGTTGGATATTAGGAAAAACTTTTTCACTAGGCGGGTGGTGAAACACTGGAATGCGTTAGCTAGGGAGGTGGTGGAATCCCCTTCCCTAGAAGTTTTTAAGGTCAGGCTTGACAAAGCCCTGGCTGGGATGATTTAGTTGGGATTGCTCCTGCTCTGGGCAGGGGGTTGGACTAGATGGCCTCCAGAGGTCTCTTCCAACTCTGTTATTCTATGATTCTATAAAAGCCACAGATTTGGCTATGGTCATCTTAGATCTGAAATGGTGTGGGAACATCTCTTAGCATCTTAAGAGACCAAATATCCAGAAGAGGTATAAAGCCTAACATTATACACAACTAACTAAATTTAAATATTAGAAGCATTAAAAACTCTCTCGTAAAGGAAGAAGTTGACTGATGAAAGATCAAAAGACACTGTAGTATTCCTGCTTTTTGCCTTGGTTGATCAGAAGGAAACGCAGGGCAGTTGGGACTGTGCACTCTGCTCAAGGGTGGAGAAAAGAACGGCATAAGGGCAGAGGCAAGGTGTGCATACAGCCCCAGCAGACACAGCTATTCAAAAAGGTCAAAGAAGATACATAGAGTAGACTCCAGGCACGCAATGTTCAAAGAATTACTTATACTAATGGAACACTGGTTTTTCTCCAGCCCTATTACTCTCCAGTAGCTGGTTTTAACAACTGGCATTAATCTGCCTGGAAAAACAGTCTATAGCTATTTGAATTTTGACATGTCTACAACCACAATTTGTTTGCTCAGCTTACCCTCTTCAGCCATATCTTCATTTTCTTTTTCTTCTTCCAATTCTGCTTCATCATCTATCTCCCCTCTCTCTTGTTCTAGTTCTCCCTTTGTAACTGGCTTACAGACATCATTTTTTTTGTAGTCAATGTCTTCTTCTATTTTCTATAACAAATTAATCATTTACATTTTTAAACAGATATCTAACATTTATTTTCTAATTTGGGGGGGATTTTGTAAAGGCATATTATTAAAACTGTAAGATTTAAGATAAAAACCCAACTGATTTTATTTGTAAGTGATTTTTCAATTACGTAAATTTATTGCTGCTAGAGGGCATTAAGGTCAAACAAATTACTATCACAAAAAAGGTGAAAATAAAATCAATTTTTCTTTTACCTTGGCTGGCCAGCAGAAGAGTACACCCAACCCTACTGGCAGTGCTAAAGTCAAGATGTAAAGAACCCAAAGCCATGGACGGTCTTCTGCAGCAGTCACCAACTGACTAAACATACCAGGCTGCAGAAAGAAACAAAGAACGAATCACTATAATGAACAAAGTGATGTAGCATTTATATAGCTCATTGCATTTTTCAAAGTACTGTAAAGACATTTGGTAATCTTTAACATCCTGCAAAAGGCTTCTCTTTTGGGAATTTAGGGTTTTTTTTCATTTTCTTTACCAGCTATAATGTTGCACGCACACACGCACTCTCTCTCTAAAGGGCAAGAATATTGTTTATTAAATATTAAGCGACAAAATTTTGTAAACTTGCATCATTAGAGATCTGCAGGTGTTAAAAAAAAACAGCAGCCACACACAGACAGAATACATAGTCATGAGTGGGATGGGCCTGGGAGCCCAAGCACTGAGAGCACAGGCCAGGAATCTACCATTTGAGCTATAAGAGAACTCTTAGGGCTCATCTACACTGCAGGGTAATGTGCTCTATGGAGGTGTGGTTTTGTGCATAAATTGGTCTGTGTAGACCCTACTGTACAAGCTAAACGTTCCCTAGTGCCCTTAACATAGTACTCTTTCAAAACAGCATTACGTTAAAGCACACCAGCAGGGTATATGAGGACCAATTAATGGAAAACATGTTAGTGCGCTTTAGAAATCATACCTTTGTAGAATGCATTACCCCACCATGTAGACAAGCTCTTAGCAATAAGAGGCTTTGCAGTTGCTGGGCACAGCCATTAGAGAGAGTTATGATCACATACAATAGGCCAGAGTAGCATGTGCACATCTTGTGACATAAGCCGGAGCTGTGCGCACACAGGATTTCACAGGTGTGGGCTGTCTCCAGGCAGTGCACATAACGATGGATATGCACATGAGGACAGGGTAAGGGACATGGATTTGATAACTGATGCACACTGTATTTTCAGAGTTGTATAGTGTGTACTCAGAGTGACTTAAGGGCCTTAAATTTGCTTGACAGTAGATTTGCTACATGTCCAGTATCCTTAGTCATTGATCCATTCCTAGAGAGATTACGTATTTAGAGTGAGTATACTATCAAGGCTTTGAGCCTAAAGATCCTACTCTTACTTACCAAGGAGTATTGAAATCTAGGGGTGAAATCTGGCACCACTTGAGTAAATAAGAGCTTTGCCATTGACTTCAGAGAGATCAGGATTTCACGCATATGTAAGCGAAGTGCTTCAAAGGCTTACGTTTGAGAAGAGCGTAGATTTGTAAAAAGCTAAGCAGTCAAACTAGAAAGATTTAGCACATTTCTCAGAACTGTTATCCACTTTGAATAAAAAGTAATCAAATCAATATACTATCTACATTAACAGTAAAATTTTCTAACAGCATATTTCCCCACTTATTTTGGCTACTATAGTTATGGTAAATACTATACCTCATTAGCACTAGCTACCAATTTCTTCAAGCCCCAGCCATCTGCAGCCCATTGATCTGCCACTTCCTTTTCTGAACAGATGATAAAATTATCAAAGAAGATATCAGGGGTCATAGACCACAGCTCTAAACCAACAGCACTGACAGCAGTCATTTCAAATGGGTGAAGATCCTCAAAATAATCTGGGTTAGGGATTTTTTGAGGACTCCAGATACCCTGTAAAAAGAAAAAAGTCGTTAGAGAGATGATAATAAAAACATAAGCAGTGAAGCACTTAAAAAAAAAAAAGCCAAACTTATGCCAGTTAGAAAGGAAGGGGAAGTTACTTACCCTTCAGAGAAGCAAAATTAAAATGTATCTTGCCGTAGTCTCACTCTTGCATGTCACTTTCCTAGAACGTGATAGACTGACCACCTCTAAGTCTTTAAAATTTTTGCTCCCTAAGGGTTGTGCTAGTGGTTGGTAGCGCAAGGCACCTACATCCCTCATGCTACTTGTGGGCTCATCAGTGATTTGAGGCCACTGCCCTTGGAATCCTTCAGTCAACTGTTCATGGCCAATTACAAAAATTAAAATTTGATTATAAAAACTGGAGATAAACAGCAAGACCATTAGGCTTTACTTCTTAAATCCTAAAGTAATCAGCACCTCAAACAGTTATCTCAGGAGAAGTGAACACACAAATCCTCAAAAATGAGGTCTTCAGAGAAGCAGGATTACAAGTTAATAAAAAAACAAGTACTCTCCTTCTCCTAACCCTTGTTCTTAAAGATACATTGCATATGTTCATTACACTGTGGATGTGCGTGCATCTTGGGTACCACTAAGTTTTCCCAATTGGTGACCACCAGATTTGTTCCCAAACCGAGAATATAAAGGGCGAGCTGCTCAGTCCATCCTTCATTTCCTCTGCATAATGATCCTGATAATAGACTTTAATGCATTGGGGAAGGATGGTGGGTCGCGTAATGGAAACATGCAACATATCTTGAAGAACCTTTAGTTATAAGAAAGCGAGTAACTTTCTTTTTTGAGTGCTTACATAACTCCATGACATTGTAGGTGACTTCCAAGTCACTACCAATGGAGGTGGTGCCAGGAGTCCCATCAAAAGGGCTGCAGGACCACTTTTCTCCATTTGCATCTTCCCTTGATGCAGCTGTAACTGCAAGGTGTCTAGCAAAAGTGTGGACCAAGGACCACATTGCTCATTTGAAGATGTCCACAATAGGGACAATTCCCACAAATGCTGTGGAGGCAATATCCACTCTGGTTGGATGCACTGACAAATTCTCAGGAGGTGTGATACCTTTGGCAGCACAGCACATGATAATGCGGCTGGTAATCCGTTTAGAGAGTCATCATGGTCTAACAGAGTGACCCCACCTTTATGCTGCATAGGTTATGAAAAGCTGGGAAGAAACCCAAAAGGGATTTGTTTTGTCTAGGTTAGGACAAGGCAACGACTCAGCACACATCTGAAGCGTGCAGCTATTGTTCATCCTTGTGAACATGTGGCTTTGCAAAAAAGACTGGAAAGTGCATAGACTGATGTAGGTGAAATCAGATACCACCTTGGAAAGAAACTTGGTGTATAACCTAAGATGCACCTTGTCCTTGTAGGATACAGTGTATGGGGAATACATTACCAGGGTGTGATGTTCCCATCTGGTGTTATCTGGACCAGTGATCTGCTAGGTCACTCCAATCCTTGACTCTGGGAGCCAGCCTTACCCTGCTCTGCTATGAGAACCCGCACTCGTGGGATGTTCATGCACAGCCTCTAGCATGTAAGCTGCTCCTTGGATTGCGCAACCGAATGACACTAGCCAATATCTCCGGTCCCAGACGCAACTCTAGGAACCTCTGTCTTGCAGTGTCCAGTTATGCCCGCTGGATGCTGCAAGCTTATACGAGTTTGTCAATTTAACAAAGAAATTGATATGCACCAGGCTTGTTATCCCAAGGGGAGTCTCTGACTCGCTTTAAACCAAATGCACTGCTTCAGGTAGAATAAACAAACAGATTTATTAACTACAAAGACAGATTTTAAGTGATTACAAGTCAGAGCATAAGAAGTCAGATTTGGTCAAATGAAAAAAGCAAAACGCATTCTAAGCTGACCTTAACATTTCAATGCCCTTACAAACTTAGATGCTTCTCACCACACACTGGCTGGTTGCTCTTCAGCCAGGCTCTCCACTTTGATCAGTGCTTCAGTCGCTTGGTGTGGTGTCTGTAGATGTAGGTGGAAGAGAGAGAGGAAAGAGCATGACAAACGTCTCTCCCTTTTATCATGTCCTTTCTTCCCTCTTGGCTTTGCCCCCCACCCCCTTTCAGAGTCAGGTGAGCATTACCTCATCACAGTCCCAAACTGACCAAAGGAAGGGGGGTGACTCCCTCGAGAGTCCAGCAGATCCTTTGTTGTTGCCTGGGCCAGTATCCTTTGTTCCTGTGAGGCTGGGCTGGGTTTGTCCCATATATGCCCTGACGATGTGTGAACTGCCCCTCTGCTTCTGGAGAGTTTTTGCCTGGGCTTGCTTTAAGCCATGAGGAAACATTTTCAGCCTCATAACTATATACATGAAATTACAACCCATAATATTACTAAAAACAGCAATTACTATAACATTATTATAACAACAATGCTCAGTATGTCATGAGCCTTTCGAAGACACTCGACATGACAAACTTTGCATTAAATACCACACAATCATTTTATAAGGATGAACATGGGGGTATAGGATGTTCCCATGAGGTACAGAACATCACATAGGGAATGCAGTTACTCAACCATTCTAGCAGTAGTGATGGTCACGAAGAATGGCACTTTTGCTGAGAGGTGTAATAATCAGGAGGTTAAGGGCTCAAATAGAAGACCCTTAAGAGCTGACTGCACTAAATTCAAGTCCCAAGGAGGAGGTGGATTTCTGATAGAAATAGATAGGCTCTTTCCATCTTTTAGGAATCTGGTTGTCAAAGGACTAGTGAAAACACTCCTACGTTGTATACAAAAGGTGAAAAGCTGAAATTGCAGCCTGGTGCACCTTAATGGAATTGAAAGCTAGTCCCAACTTTGAGATGTAGAAGATAGTCCAAAATATTTTGAATTGTGTAGGAGACTCACTGTGACTAGCTGCCCAAATGGAGAAACACTTCCACTTACTAAGGTAAGTAACTATCATGGAATGTTGCTTGCCCTGCTATTAAGCAGGATGTTCTTAACTGCCACTTAATAATGTGCCTCCTCTGTATTTAACCACTGATGAACTATGCCGTGAAATGTAGCACCCAAGGATTTGGGTGCAATACTCGCCTGTGATTTGGGGATGTCAACTCTGATTTGTGGAAGAAGTAAGGGTTCTGCACAGGTCCAATACTATAGTTGTCTCAGCCAGTCTGGTGCTAAGAGGATCATTCTACTTTGTTCTTGCTTCAGCTTGATAATAACTCTAGGAATGAGTGGCATTGGTTGTACACATACAAGCAGGCCCTTGCCCTACAGGAAAAAGAAAGTGTCTGAGATGGACCTGGGACTGTGACCCATTCTTCAACAAAGCTAGGCACGTTTCCTGTTCTGCCAAGTTGCAAACAAATCCGCTGCTGGAAATCCTCCTATTCAAAACACTGATCCTTGAATGCCTTTGTTGAGAGGCTATTCATGATCCAGGCTGAAGGATCTGCCAGACCATTTTGAACTCCTGGCAGGGTAAGACGCCTTAAGAGTTATCGAGTTCCATATGCAGAAATGCCACAGCCTGACTGCCTCCTGACACAGACTGACACCCAGCACCCCTTGTTTTTTCCCAAAGAATACTGCGGTGATGTTGTCAGGGAGCACCTATATGGTCCTGCCCTGAATGCATGGCAGGATCTGTTGATGTGCTCGGAATATTGCACATGGCTCAAGAACATTTACATGTAACCTAGCCTTGTGAATGGCGCACAAGCTCTGAGCCTGATGATCATCCAAATGACCTCCTTACCTTGTGACTGAAGCGTCCATTACCAAAGTCTGATGGGAGAGACGGACACAAAGGAAATTCCCTGTATACATTGCCCTGACTCGTCCACCAATTTAGAGACAACAGACCCTGACTGAGATGCATACTAGTTTGTCCACAACATGAACCTGGGGGTGGTAGACTCACTTGAGCCATGCCTGCATTTCCTGGAGGTGCAGCCTGGCGTGAGGGGTTGCATATGTACAAACAGCCATCTAACTTAGGATCCTGATGCAATTCCTCACTGTGGTTCATGGCTGATCCTTGAACCATGCACAGAGGTCATGTTTTGTCTTGGCAGTGGCTGAGTCTAGGACTACCCCAATGAACTCTATTTTTGGAAAAGTGACATGACTTGACTTCTCTGTTTATTTTCACACCCAAGCTACTGAACAAATGGAGAGTCCGACAAATACTGGTCTCTACCCGGAGTGACCCTGTGCCAGATAATTGTCCAGGTAGGGATACATGTGGACATCCTCATCGTGGAGATAAGTGCCTGGCAGTGGTGACAGTCTGATAAAAGCCTTGGTGCTGATGATAGTCTGAAAGGTAGAACAGTGAACTGGTAATGATCTCCTACTACCATGAACCTCAGGAACCTGCTAGGATGGATTGCCACATGGAAGTAGGCATCCTGTAAGCCAAAGGCAGCATCTTAGTCTCCCAGATCTAAAGAAGGGATAACAGAAGCTAGGAAAACTATATGGAACAACTTTAAACTTTTTGATATATCTGTTTCGGTTCTGAAGTTCTGGAATGGGTCCAAGAACCCCTCTGGCTTTGGGTATTAGGAAATATTGGGAGTAAAAACGTCAACCCAATGTGGAAGAGGCACTTCCTCTATGGCTCCCAAAGAATGCAGAATCAGCACTTTTTATCTTAGCACAGACTCATGAGATGGGTCCCTGAAAAAGGAAGTGGAAAGGGGGAATGGAAAGAAACTATAGGGTACATCCTGATGCCATTCTGCTTAGCACCCACTTGTCTGCGGAGATGCTCTGCCATGCATTTAGGAAATGGGATAACCTATTCCCAAAGGAAGAGAAAAAAGCCAGAGAGCGCCAAGCTGGTAAGCATGCTGTGTTTGACAAAAACGTCAGACAGGCTGCTTTGAGGCTTGTGGTTGCCTGAATGAAGTGACCAAGGAGGTAGAAGGCAGAGGCCACCTCCTTTTCTTTTTGTCTAAATGGTCGGACAGCCTGTAGGGGTAGAATTGCTGTCTTGGCTGGAATTGAGGATGATATTTTGTCCACTTTGTAGCCAGCGTGTAACAGACTTAGGAACTTCAAAACTGCTCTACTCTTTTAATGTGTGTAAAGCCTCTCCAGTCTTAGAGGTGAAAACCAGCACAGTCCTCAAGAGGAAAGTCTTCAGTAACCTGTTGTACTTCAGCAGGAATCCTAGACACCTGCAAACATGAGGATCAGTGCAAAGTTACTGCTGTTACCATAACTCTTGCCACAGAATCTGGTGCATCCAAGGAAGCTTGCAGAGCTGATCAAGAAACCAGACAGCCTTCCACCAAGGAGGTCTGGAACTATTCCCTAGAGCTTTCAGGCAATTTATTTACAAAATGAGATAGACTCCCAATTTCAATAGTCATTCCAAGTCAAAAGGACCTTGTGGTTGGCAGCGCAGAGCTTTAATCCCACAATTCAATAAATCTCTCTCCCAGAAACCTCTAGCTTTTCTGCATCCTTTTCTTTGGGGGTAACCTTAACTTGATCTTCAGAGTGCCTTTCATTCACAGGGGCCTATACCAATGAAGGGAGCAGGGTGTGAACACAATTGCTTGAACCTTTAGGATGGAATCTGGTATTTGCACTCCATGCGCTTAGCCACTGGTGGAGGAGATATGGGGATCTGCCACAGTGACTTGATCGGCTGCACTACTGCCTAATTTATAAGAAGTTCTACCTTCTCTGCAGTTGTTGGGTGCTAAAAGTCTATAAACATGTGAAGATTCTCCTCCACCAGAACACTAAGAAATATAACCATCTTTTCCAGCAGCTCTTGGTAGAATTTATAGTCATCCAGTACGTGGGAGGAAGCTTCCGGTATGGCAGCTTCATCTGGTGATGATGAATTCAGAAGAGACAAGGCAGAACCTTCCTGAGGTTGATCTTGCACTGCTGGGGCAGACTGCTGTTCCAAGGCAGGTTGGGGAAGGTCCATCAACTCTGTGTCCAGAGGCTATTTGGTAGTGACTATTCGTAGTCTCTCACTACTGGACAGGGAAGCCTCTGTCCTGGGCAATCTGCTTCCATGAAGAAACAAATGTTGGTCTGGATGATGGAAGCATCCTTCAAGACATCCAAAATGGCCAGTGAGAGGGCTGTTATGGTACCAGAAGCCAGTTGTACATAGACCAAGCTTCTCAATCGCCGGAGCGCCTCGAGGCAGAGCATATTCTGTGAAAGCAGGAACAGGTTCCAGAAGAGGCCCTGGACTCTCTAAAATGAGAGACTTGGGAACTCACTTCCAACTCTGATGAGGAGTAATAGTACTCTGAAGGCAAAGGCAGAGCATTACCAGGAGGAGTCCTCAGAGACCAAGACAGGGATCCGTGTTGAGACGGAGGTCACCGGAAGCAGCAGCAAAAGCTTCCTGACTATCGGTACTGTGTGATGAGATGGAGTCAGTACAAGGGGTCTAGACAGTTTCTGGGGAGGCTGATAAACGTGATACCAGATAGGTCCATAATAGACCCTATTATCAGTGCTGATAAGCATGGCACATGCCACAGTGCTGGTACACAATCTCCATCCTGAATCAGTGGTGAATGACAGTAACAAAAGGGCACAATAGGTTCCTTACAGCTGCAAAGGCCTCTGGCATTTTCAGCACGGAAAATGATGGTTGCCCTGCTGTAATCTGCAATGGCAGATCTACCGCCGTCACTGATGAACTAGTGGCCTTGATGGTCCCAGGGTGGATATCAGAGTCAATGGCTCATCTCTGTGTCACTGTGAGACAGTGCCGGGGAGCAGCAAGCTGAAAGGCATACTTTATCTTCAGTATGAGTAGGCTTCTTTTGCAGAGGAGGACTTTGAAGAAATCAATGCCATCTTCTTATGCTTCAGAGGCTGGGAGGGGTCCAACCTCTTATATCCCAAAGAGGACGGCCCCAGGGATGGGGATCTCCTATTGCCTCTGTCCGTTGGCAAGACCGGGGGAGAACTCGCAGAAGGAGAGGTCAATGAGCTCCGTCGTGCCAACTGAGGGGGTTCCAAATGCAGATAGTGAACAGCCTCCATGAGAATACATTTAAGGTGCTCTCCTCCCTACTTCTTTGTTTCTGCATTTGAAGCCATGGCAGATAGGACACCCGTCTCTAACATGACCCTCATCCAAGCACTTTAAAACAGCAATTTGCAGGTCATTATCAAGCATTGTCTTCCAACAGCCAGAGCAGGGCTTAAAACCATAGGACCTTGGCAAAGGCTCCCCCGGTATCAGGCAAAGCCTGGAGGCCTGCTGGATCAAATGAACAAATGAAAACAAAAAGAAAAGCTGAAGAAAGGTGTCCAAATGACGAAGCAACAAGTACCGCTAAATAAAATGAGCTAACTACAACTATAAGGAACTTTGTTCATAGAGGAATGAAGATGTAAAGCATAGAAACACTCCACCTAATAACCACACACAGTAAGAAGCAACTGAAGGATGGACATGGCAGCTCCATCTTTTATACCCTCAGTTCGGAGCACAATGTGGCCAGGTTGCATCCAGAGCTGCCCCATGAGTACTGCTAGGGAAAACTGTCCAGCATCTGTGTACGAGATGCAGACACAAACCTACAACATAACAGACATATGCAAGCACTCAAAGAAGAATTTCCTATCCATTTAAAGATACTACCTTTTCAGGATTCTTACTCCTGGAGAGTAAGTAGCTCTAGGAATTGCCAAAAAGAAAAAAAAAATGTAACATACTCAGCAACACTACAGCATAAAAGAAGACTGGCAACAACAAGAAATAAGAAAGCTTGTTTAAAAGAAGTACTCTATATTTGCACATAATTATTTTATATACACGCCACTTGGGAGAACCATGATCTCTCTCATAATATCAGATTTACAATTCAATAGCCTCTAGCATACGTCAAAACAAAACAAAAAACAAAACAAATAAAAAAAACCTTCCAAAATATAGCATAACATGTATGTTTCTTCCCAGATTTCCCTATTAGCAGACAGCAACTGACCAATCAGGAGCTTGAAGTTCAGAAGCTCCTCTACCTCCAAAAACTCATGTGTGCAGTCTCACTGGTTCATTCTTCACTTCCAGGAGATTGTATTCCATTCTATCAGACTATGACTTTCCCACAGTTATCCATACATTCATATGGCTTGAATGTGGCAATGTCAAACCTTGGAAAGAAAAATCTGACTCTGAAAAAAACTTCAGCTGGTTCAAAATGCTATAGCCCACCTTTGTAGCAACACAGATCTCCAAGTACTGTACGGTATATGCCACCTTGATGCTCTGTTCACTATGGGTCAAATTCAAAGTCTGAATCCTAATCTTCAGAAGATTTCTAAGGAACTGGCACAAGCCATTTAACAGACTGCCTTTATCTTTGGAATCATGACTTCCCACATAAACTACATTCTTCAATAATGACAGCATTATCAGCCATATAAGTAAAATTCCTGAGCTCAGTAGAGACATCTTTTCAGCACCTGGACCACGAATATGAAATTTGCTCTCAAGTGCTCAGAACAACAGGACAAAACGTAACACAAACTATTTGACTTAAGTTTTCCAAATATCAATAAAAATTAAAAAGTGAACCCCTTCTGGTTCAAAAGGCACAAAAGATAGGAACCAAACTCTATAGCCTTTTTGCATTTGACTCATGACTCAAATACCACAGTCTCGTGTATAATACATTCTAAATGTTTGGGTAGATAGAACAGATTCATAACACAGCAGAACAAACATGAACAGAGTATTCACAAGAAATATCAGTGAACTGGGTACAAGAGGTCGACTACCTTCAGACCATTTGTCTATCCTTTCTGTTCCGTTAGTCTGTAGGTAAGTTAGTTGTACGATGGAGTAGCTGGTAGCTACCCGCATATTTATATTGCCTAATGGTTTCTGTTATAACACATTTCTGACCTTGGAGAAATAATATCCTCCATTGTTTGCAGCAGGTGTTTGAAATTTGTAGCGATAAAGCGCTAAGGCTAGTGAGACACACCTTTCACTTGTCCCATGAAAATTCTGCTAGGTTTGCCTGAATCATAAACCATTAAACCTGCCATTTCCCTTCCCTCACTTGCATGCTGTAAACATTTAACTGAACGAACATTATAAAGAGCTAGGCCCATTCTGCCACAAAAGCAGCAATAGTACACACAGAGCTGGGAATGACCAGAAGCCATCACAGGAACCGTTGCACTTTGGAGAGGGGAACCCATGCTGGGTTTCCCCTCCCAGGACCACTTTTGGTCCAGCACATCCTTACCCTTTGTGGGCACCACAGTGGGCAGGAGCTCTCCCAACTCTCAGCTAGGAAGAGAGGGAGCTGGGCTGAGCATTCCATAACCACGCCTCTGGACCCAGCATATTGCACCAGAAACCCATCCCTCCCTCTGGAATAACAGCCTTCTCCTGCTGCCTGCTAACGTAGTCAGTCCTGTAGTTCACATAGTGTAAATCTGTGCTGCTCTACTGAAGGTCTGCAATTTAAACTCTGCTGGTGATGCATGATGGGGAATTAAAACCACAAAGGAGGTTGTTTTTACCCTTTATTAAAGCTCTAGGAAATTACATACAAAAAGGCTATGTTAAAAAGAATATTTAGGTCACAAAGCCAAACACTCGAAAGTCAGATTTACAGTTACCTACTGAATCTTAATTCTACCCCATTGTGCATATGTGTTCTGATAGTCTTTTATTACATGATCATTTACTATATTTCAGAACCCTGCATTCATTGCACAGGTTGGAGGAACAAAGGAGCAGAAGTCAGGTTGCACAAGCAACTGTAATCTAGTATTTCTTCAATTTTCAAGTGGCTGAATTTGCATTGTAGGAGAAGGTTACTCATCTTGTGCAGTAACCGATGTTCTTCGAGATGTGTCCCCCTGTGGGTGCTCCTCTTCAGGTGTTGGTGCATCCTGGCGCCGTCAGAGATTTTCGGTCGCAGTGTCTGGTGGGAGTGTACATGCACAGTAGCAGTCTCGCAGCACCGCTGGTGCCTCATCTAGCCCGCACACGGCCCGACCCCTTCAGTTCCTTCTCTACCATGGAGAGTTTAACTCGGACTCCGAAGCAGAGGGGAGAGGGGTGGGTAGTGTAGCACCTACAGGGACACTCGAAGAACCTCAGTTCCTGCACAAGATGAGTAACCTTCTCTTCTTCCTTCAAGTGTTGTCCCTGTGGGTGCTCCACTTCAGGTAAATGTAGAGCAGTGCCCTCATGAAGACTGAAGGGGCTTCGGAGTTGAGTTCATTGCTGAGGCTAGCACACTGAGGCCTAGTCTTGTGTCTGAGCTTGAATCAAGAGTAATTGCTTAATGCTTCCTGAATGTGTGTTCAGAGGCCTAGCTAGCTGCCCTGCAGATGTCCAGAATGAGCACATTGTGTAGGAATGCTATGGAGATAGATGAAGCTTTTGTCGAGTGGGTTCTGATGCCTGGAGGGCTTCAGTGTTGTGTAGTGAATAGCACATATGCATACAGCTGGTTATCCATTAAGATAATCTTTGCATAGATATGGCAGAGCCCTTTGATCATTCTGTTGTTGACACAAAAAGTCTAGGTGATTTTCGGAAGGGCTTCATTCTGTCCAGATAAAAGGCTAAGGCACGGTGAACATCTAGTGTGTGTAGGTCTGCCTCTTGAGCGTTAGTGTGTGGTTTTGAATGAAATGTAAATAAGTGAATCGGTTGGTTGAGGTAGAACGAAGAAGATATTTTGGGCATAAACTTAGGATGTGTTTGAAGTGTCACTTTATCCTTGAAGAAAATTGTGAAGGGGGGGGGGTGAACCATGAGAACCCCTATCTCACTGACTCTGCACATGGATTTAATGACCACCAGGAATGCCACTTTCATAGATAAGTGAAGTAATGAGTATGTGACAAAGGGTTCAAATGTAGCTCTGGTTAGACTTCTGAACACCAGATTTAACTCCCATGCTGGTGTGGGTTCTCAGATGTCCGGGTACATGTTCTGTATTCCTGTGAGAAATCACTTAGTAAACGGTTGAGCGAATATCAAAGTCCCATCTACCTGTTGATGGAAGACTGTGATGGCAGTAAAGTGAACTAAGCGAGCTCGTAGCAAGCCGTGAGGTCTTTAGGGATAATAAGTATTCCAGAATTAGTGGTAGCGCTGCCTGGCTTGCAGATGTTTGTTTGTTCTGGCACCACAGGAAGAATCTTTTTCATTTTTGGAGGCAAGTAGTACATGTGTTGGGTTTCCTTCTGTTTATTAACACCTGTTTTATTTGTTCTGAGCAGGTTAGTTCGTTGTGGTGGATGGCTATCTAATTAGATTTAACGAATGCTAACTATATTAAGGCCTGGTCTACACTGTGGGGGGATCGATCTAAGTTATGTAACTTCAGCTATGTGAATAACGTAGCTGAAGTTGACGTACTTAGATCTACTCACTGTGGTGTCTTCACTGTGGTGAGTCAACTGTTGACCCTCCCCCATCGACTCTACCTACGCCTCTCGCTCTGGTGGAGTCCAGGAGTCGACGGGAAAGCGCTCCGAGGTTGATTTATCACATCTAGACTAGACGTGATAAAATCAACCCCCGCTGGATCGATCGCTGCCCGCCAATCCGACGGGTAGTATAGACATACAGTAAGTTAAGTAACAAACTGTTCATAAACAAGGGTAAAAATTAAGCTATCTAACTTAATCTAATCTTATTTTAAGGTTTTCAGCAACACCTCTAACGGACTCCATCTCAAGCCGAGGACAGTTGAAAAGGAACTGAAGGGGTCAGGCCATGCATGTACTACATGAGGCACCAACCGCGCCATGAGACTGCTATTGTGCACGTTCACCCCGACCAGACACTGCTACTGATAATCTCCAATCAATGGTGCTGGGATGCACCAACACCTGAAGTGGAGCACCCACAGGGACAGCACTCGAAGAACTCTAATATTTTTTTTTGTATGTAATTTTCTAAAGGAAAAAGTAGTTTTGTAGTAGTTAGTATCTGTAGGATAGTTGAGAAAACCACACTAGAATAATTGGGTTTCTGCAGAAGCAGTTCTTAATGGAGAAAAAGGCTTTATACAGGAATGCATCAATATTTTCAAGCATACTTAAAATAAAGAAGCAATAAATTAAGAAGCAAGCTACTTACAGTAAAACACCTGAAGTCAAATGTGATCAGAGCCATGTATTCATGATTCAGATACATAGTAATAAATATGGTATAAAAGCCTAGACAGATTGTTCTATGGATCTCTGAACCTTTAAATGAAGAATACAATATTTTGTTATTATATTTCATTACTACCTGATAGTTAGGATTATCTATCATTGGTGGTTTCCATTTTCCTTTATAGTTTGGATTGGTCATCATGGGACGCACCCACTCTCCACAGCCAGGTGCAGTCTCACATTTTGGATTAGGGATCTGTGGGGCTTCCCATTCACCATCCATTTCTTCATCCCTGTGGAAGGGATTACAAACAATTGAGTGTTTTAAAATGAAAATATGAATGGAATTTATCTCCCATATCTAATCTACACTCAGGGCCTGTATATGGTTCTGCAATTCTGCAGCCTCAGAATTTTGCCCACCCCTTGCCCACAGAACTGTATTCCACAATGTAAGATCTTTAAAAACATTTTTCCTAGCCCTCATGGTTGTGCAGATAGTCTTGAAAACACGAAATATGAAAAACATCAACAGAGTTGTATTCCTGTCTCTGCAGACAGCCTGAAACATGCTTTAAGAGGCGTGGACTGCCCCCTCAACATAATGCACCAAGCTAAAGATGACAATGTAAAATGTCAGCACTGTTAAGTATTTCAATGCTTATTTTAACATCCACCCCCAACTATATGTGCTTATTTTACAATCCTGAACTGTTTCCCTGGTACCAAAAGCCCCAGATGTCTCTTGCTACACCTAGCAACCAAAAGCTATTGCTTCCCCGGTGAAAACTTTTACAATGCAGTTGTGCATTGTTAATACAAAATTCTTCAGAACAACGAAAAACTAACGCTGAGGACACCATAACATAAATTTAATACCCACAATTAACAACGAAGGGTCTACTGTGCAGATTACATTGTCCATTTTCATATTTTATTCCAAAATTAAAATAAATATAAAAATGTATCTGAAGATGCCTCAGAATTTCCAGTCTGCTGCATCAAAGCACAGCAAACTCTAGTGACCAAAGAGCAGAATTTTAGTCCAATTTACCACAGAGTAAACAAGGCCTTGTCTACAATACCTCTGCAAAAAGATCTGCTCTTAATGAGTACAAGTTCTTACCAATCCTCTGGTTTTTCTGCACTGGGATCTGGGATGTATTGTAGTTCATCATCAAGCCAGCCCTCAGGCTTGACAGCATCAGGATCTTCTATTTTGGAAGGCTCACCTTCATCCCTTTAATTACAAACGGATATTACCAGAAAAAAATATAGCAGTCTGGTTCAAAATGGCAAAGTTCTAGTCAAAGGAACATAACTGACACAAAAGAAATGATTTTCAAAGGCACAAAAGGGTGTTAGGCACTCAGCTCATGAGAGCGGGACACCCAGCTCCCCTTTGTGCCTTTGAAAATCTGCAAAACCAAGTTAAGTAGTTTCAGGTAATATACCTGCTCCCAAATTACCACTGCCAACTTGTGGTTTACAGTGACACATACCTATTTTAAAAATGGTTTTCTTTTCCTTGTTGCTATGTGAAAGCGCCAGTCATGGAAAAACTAACTATACAGTAGAAAGAGGGAAATGGACTACACAAAAGTGCTGTCAGATGCATAAAGTAAAACCGAAAAAAACGTTCCTCCTAATATTTCATTTATTGTACCTATAGGTGTTACCTGCAACAACAGTGGGTACAATCTATTCAGAGACAAATGTGATTTTTTAAGTTACCAGTGTCCCTTTAATTGATGCACATATGGACTCAAATACTACTCCAATTTCCAGCAGAAGAGTATAGACTAAGTGTCAGCACCATAAAATTAGAAGTCAAACCACCAAAAATGAATAGCTTTCATACTATATAGTCTGTATAAATAAAATATATTTTCTCACCAATCATCTGGTTTGACAGCATTAGGGTCAGGGATCTTTGCTCTCTCATCCCAGTCATCTGGCTTCTTATCATTGGGATCTTCTATTTCTTTCGGAGGGTTCACAGGAGGAACCATATCTTCCAGAAGATTTCCTTTGCTGACAACTGATTGGTCAATTAACATTTCAAATGTGTCATCTGGTTTCAGGACTAAATTGCAAGAAAATAAATGTATTTTTAAAATTGTGCATGTGCATGCAGACACACAGATTCATATGTAATAAACAAATATGCAAGGTTAAATCTGCCTTCCTGAAAGACTTTGGAAAAAATTTAAATGCGTGTGTGTCATTAAGAAACATATTTTTTGCCACTTATGCATAATAACCCCACCAGTTTCCTGCTCAGCAGCCATCTTAGGGTTTCCATTTCTTTGTTTTACAAACCAGGCAACTTATATTCAATTTGTACTATGGAATTAAGTCAAAATACTGCATTAGTGAAGTGCTAGGTAGACAAAGCAGTGTATCGGTTCTGGCCTTTTACCAAAAGCATACCGCTTTTCTGTTATGCACAATTTATATTATAATTGCATGCAAAAAAAGTGTTAAAAGAACATTAAAGGTTGCAAAGTCAAGCACTCAAAAATTAGGAAATGCCAGAATGAAGATGGTCTGTGCAACCTTAATTTGGTCCTATTTTGTGTATGAATTATGAAACTGTCTTTAATAACACAATCATGTACTATTTTTTCCCCACAGGTCCTATCTCATTCAGTGCACAGAATGAATGGTGCTCACGTGATGAGAAGCTATTCGATATTTTGTTTTCTCTTCATTGTTCAATGTGTGGCCCCATGCCTTATTTACTGCATTCTGTTCAAACCGCCAAATAAAATATTATTAATTTAGTCACGGGCTTTTCTTTGCACTCATCACAATTTTACCTGAGTACTTCACAAATATTAGTACATTTATTTTCACCACACCTCTATGTGATATGGGGCATTATTATCCCCATTTTACAGTTGGGAAACGGAAGCAGCAATTAGGATAAAAAGTATTCTTGATTTTTCAGGGTACTTAGCATTATATAGCACTCTGTACATTGAAAGACTGGTTCCACGACTTCGTTGCAGAAGGGAATGCTCAGCGCTTCTGCAAATCAGGTCTCAGGATCTCAAGTCAGGCACTCAGAAATTGAAAAGAACACAATTACTGCCCACTTGTGGAAAGTTTAAGTGACTTGACCTAGCATCACATAGGAACTCTATGGCAGAGGCAGGAGGAGAATTCAGTTCTCTAAGGCAGCATTCAACTTTCTTAGCCATGAGGTTGTCCTTTCCCTTCCTGCAATTACCTGCCTCATTCACTAAACACCTTCCAACTTCAGCAACAAATGAAGCCACAGTCCGATACACAACGGCTTCTATTTACTACACATCTCTGATTCATCCTCAGAGCAGGTTCATCCTGTGCACTCAGTGAAGTAGGGGTCCTCTGGAAAAATTCATGAATGAAAGATTGCTTCATCATGCATAAGCACAAGGAGGGCAAATTAATGTCGCACAGGAAGCCTTAATTCTGGCATTTCCTAATGAGAGTGCTTGAATTTGCAACCTTAATGATGTTCCTTTAACATAGGTGTGTGTGATTTCATACGTTTTAAAGACAGTAAACTGGAAAAACAAATTCCATCACGCAGCAGAAATTCCATCATGCATCATCATTCTGACACCAATCAGCAGGATTGGAACCTTTAGATCCATCACAAAGACTTTTGCCACTTGAGCTAATAGAATAAGTGATAGCAACAGCGGTTTGTCATTCTCTGCATAGACCAGCACTAGAGGGGGATAGGATACTTTGCTAGCTGGGTGCACAGGTATCTCTGGACAGCAGAAGAATGACAAGAACAAGAGTCAGGAATTTTTGTTTCCAAATTATGGAGAGAAGGGTTCTCTAGCAGGCACAGACTCTGACCATTCCCCCCAAAGCTTGACTCCTGTTGCTCCCTTCTTTCCAACTTGTCTGAGATGCATTTTTCCAGCATCTAGCAGTATCACTTCCAATATTTTCCCATTTATCGAAGGATCATAGAATTGGAGGTAGATGGGACATATGAGATTCCCTATATTACCTAATGTTACACACAGTAACCCAAAATTAGTGTCAAATTTAGGAGTGATTATGTTAATTTAAAACATTCAATTGTTACAGACTTATCAGAAATACTTGATTTTTTTTTAAAGTAGTAGTTTTAGGTACACCAAGCAGCCATTAACTATTGCAAGGATTCAATCTCCATAATCAGAAAGATGTTTCAAATCTCATCTTTTGGAACACTGGGGGAAAAGACAAAATAAGCCCTTGTTGCTGCCACCTCTAATCTAGTTCTCTAAATTAATCTATGGCCCCAAAGACTGGACTATTGCAATGTGCTCGGCACGGTGCTTCCCTTTTGATCAGTCTGGAAAGAAACCAGTGCAGAATGCAGCAGCCTGCCTATGTAGCGGTGCTTCTTGGTGGCAGTACGTACCTCTGGTGCCCCATGATCTGTACAGGTTACTGAATTTAAAATGATGGTTTTCATCTGTAAAGCCCAAATGGGTTGAGATCTTGCTATTGGAGAAACTATCATTCTGTATGCCACACTGCTGCAGTTGTGATCAGCAGAGATACTAGAGCTGGCTCCTTCTTTTAAAAGAAATGACTGGGAATAGAATGTTCTTCAGTTGTGGAACAGGCTTCCTTATTTTTGTCTGAAATAGCCCCAATCTATTTGCTTTCAGTGAGTGCTGCAAGTCATTGATTTATGCACACTTATGGAGAGGTGGACTTATGAGAGAAATCAGTTTTGTGGACGAGAGGGAAATTTAGTGTTCTGCAGGTGATCTAATTTTGTTTTCGTAATTTATGACAGGGCACCTGGAGCCTGGAGTGGAGGCCTCTATTTTTCCTACAAATCTAACAACGACAACAGATTATTTACACTAGTTGCTGTAGTCAATGATGTAGTACTGATAGTGTACTACATCACTGCTTACTGCAAGTGTAAATAGCGTACTTTAATGTTAATGGTTGGATATGGCCAATTTTTAATTTTTTCCTCCTCAAGTGAATCTTAAGCAACAGAATTTCAAAGCCATTTATTTAAGATACACACAATACACAAATATCCATAGCAATGAACAAAACTACTGTATATAGACAGAAAACAGGCTCATTTGTAAGTCTTCAGTGCAGGGGGACCCCGTTTTCTAACGTTTCCTTTTTAAGTGCAACATTAAGAATTAAATTAAAGGATACCCAGAGTATACAGATGTGTCCTCTTGTCCGAATAAAATTTTTTTAGGTCTACATCAGGACGCTTAGCATGTTTTTCCTCATAATCTCCAGTTTTAGGATTCTTATGTCTGAAGATAAAATGCAGTTTGTAATCTTCTCCACATTTATCTGGTCCAAACATAATTGTGTAAGGTGTTTTGTCAAAAAAGTATTCCTGTAGAAGCAAGAGTGTTTAGTATTGGTTATGCAGTACAGTTAATTAAATAACTTGTGTACCTCTACTCCTTGATGCTGGAGGTCTTTAGCCTGCTAATAATTCTATTGTGATATATTTCACACAACGAAATGTCAGTTCCAGCACCCAACGGTTATAGGTTCAGTCCTGTAAGATGTTTTGCACTTCTTGAGAGATGCTGAGTGCTCTCTGTTTCCACCCAAATGACCAGGCATAAAGGATTCTCAGCACCTCACAAGGAGTCATTCAGCAACTCACAGGATCATGCCCTAAAGGTGGAAGAGCAACTTCCGTGGACACTATATTACAATGAAAATGCTCACCATAAAAATAAAACAGCAGCTGTACTTATTTCTACAAGTATTGTGCCCTGTAAAAAAAACTGAAGGCAAACAGTTGATGTGCAATTTAAATTTTAATATGGTAAAATCCAACAAAACCAGACAGTATGTCACCATCTACTATTTTTCTTTATCACTGTCCTGCTGCTCTACATTTGTGAGTAGTTGATACTAAATACCAAAACAAAACAAAAAAAAAGATTTATTTTCCTCACAGGGGCACCTCCATACTACCTTACATTGTCAAGATCTTTCGCTATTTTAATTGTTTATGGGAATTTTTATATTTGGAAAACACAGCGATAGTTAAGGTTTTTAAGCTCCTTTTTCAGCCACTTATAATTTCTAGAAAATTTATTTCTGAAAGATAAATTTGATAGTCTGGTCTCTGTCAGGAGGTGACTTTCTGTAAGTGAACAAACAAACGCAGCAGTTTTTGAGGACGAAATGAAAAATCCACAATTTAGATTTGCCGAAGTTATAAGAGTTTAAAAATCATACTTTGTGAACATGATGCCATTTTCCAGTATTGATGGGGAGAGCAAATTATTTCCTGACTGTTCTAACAACAACAGGCGTGCATGTATAACACAGCTATGTGAAATCATGCTAAAAAATTTGGGAGACCCTATGTCTTTCAAGAGTTCACTGAATGTGACAGGGCTCCAAAGGAGCCATTGCCCAGTGCATTAAAAATGCTGCTGCCAAAATAACCTTCCCAGTACACCACTTCAATCATGTCACAATTCTCACACACTGAGTCCCTCCATTGTATCAAACACAAACTTCTGGTTCTTACTTTCAAGGACCTTCATAATTTAGCTCCTCCCTACTTGGTCAATCTCTTATCTAACTACTTTGTGATCTTCCCACTCCCTTTGTTCCACCAATAATGGCAGCCTCTATCACTTGCGTATGTACTTATTCCACAGCAGCTTTGCATCTTCTTCTAGGATACTGCTTATGTGTGGGATGTATCCCCAGATCCATTCATATAGCTACCACCTTGTCCTCCCTCAAATCCTGTAAAATTTATTTCTATACTGACTTCAAGGGGAAAACTGTCTAACAACTGATTCATTAATCTCTTATTCAATTTTCTTGTTTAAAAGAAACAACTATAATGGTGCTTACAAGCTCTTCTCTTCCCATACCACCCCTGCACTGTGTTTACACATGCTTGTCACATCACATCACTCTTCATACTAATCTCTTTGGGGGAGGCAGGGACTTCCTTAGTTCATGTTTCTCCAGCACCTAGCACTTCTATAGGACCCCAAACCTGACTGAAGACTCTGGGTGTTACTGCAATGTAAAGTAACAACCAGCAGCACCTGCCAAAATGCAGCAAAGGGATTCTATCTTGAACCTCTGACATTTCACAACTGGTTCAACACACTTCACACCCAGTAATTTCTTCAGGCTTCCAGATCTCTTATAGACTGTAAAGCACCTTGAATAATACCCCTGCCCAATTTGCACTGGAGAGACTGGGGCAATGGCCTGATATTTAGCAGAGAAGAGTTACAGCTAATTGTCCATCCTCTGTTTTGGTGAATTTGAGCAGGGGAAAAGGGGAGGGAGGAAGGAAGGAAAGAAGGAAGGAAGGAAGGAAAGAAGGAAAGAAAAGGAATCTGAAGTGGGCATTTTGATCTACAGGGACCCAGGACTCAGATGCAGCCCAGTCCTGAAGAGAGAAGATGAGTTGCCAGGGGTAACGCAGACTGATCTTTGGGTTGGATCTCCATATAGTTTCTTGTAATTTTATAGAACTCGATGGGATTGAGACTGGGAAAACACCATAAAGGATCAACCACAGACTGGAGGCCAAATGTCTTCGGGGGTATACAACATCACTAAACCAAAGACAGTGTGTGAGATTGACAGCTACAGTAACTGTACAGATTTTTTTTCCATCTTTCTTATTTAAAGTTGTGTATGTGCTCAGAAATGTGGATGCTGAAACAACTGATTGTATAGTACAATTAAATGTTTTATTTGTCTATATAATACCCACTAAAGGGTAAAGCCTACGTGAAAGTAGAAGATCTCCGATTGTCAGAAGTCCCAATCCCTGTATTTATTTCGTAAGGTATTTTATATCTATATCTATCTACATTTTTGAGGTGGGGAGGAAGACCTGGGTTATACTCTTCATTTTAAAAGGAAAAAATAAAAAATCTCTAGTTAGTGATGTTAGTCTAGCTAGAGTTCATTCAAACTGCTGTGCTGTAATGGTTTATCTTTGGAGTGTTATTCATAAAAAGGAATTTGAAATTCTCAATTGTGTGTGCGCATGTAACTGTCTTATGGTAAAGACTGCTACGGGATTCCTAAGAAAGGAAAGAAAGTGAATCCTATTATAATTTCCACTTTTAGTCCTTGAAAAAGTTCATATAGAAAAATTCAGCTGTAGTCCCTGGAAAGGATAGACATTCATGTATGTGTGTTCACTTAAAATTGCCTGCTTCTATGGGAGGAAAACAAAATGGTAGAGGACCAGATGGAAAGGAAGATCTATTTCTGAGACTTTGGTATTGTCCTCAGTTCCACAATCAAACAATTTGGGGCCTCTAAAAGTCTACCAAAAGTTTAAATTTTGGGACATAAACATGTCTTCTAAACTAATTTAGCGTCCTTTTTTGATGGTTTAAAAGATCTCAGAATAATCTTTCTTTGTACCCTTAACTTGAGTAATAACTCTCACAGATCCAAACTACATGGATATCAATCTTATTAAGAGCTACAAGAATGATCTGAGGTCTGAAAACTATCCCTTACAGTGAGAGACTTAAGAAGCTCAATCTATTTATCAAAGAGAAGGTTAAGAAGTGACTTGTTCACAGTTTACAAGTATCTACAAAAGGAAGAGATTTCCAATAGTGGATAGTCCTTTAAGATAGCAGGGAAAAAAAAGGCATAATGACATCCATTGGCTGGAAGCTGGAATTTAGACAAATTTACACTATAAATAGGTTATAAATTATTGTTAAAAATTTGTGTGAATTAACAATTGGAACTTACCTAATGACATGGTGGATTCTCTATCGCTTGAAGTCTCTAGATCAAGACTGAATATCTTTTTAAATGGTATGCTATAGCTCAAACAGAAGTTATGGCTTGATGCAGGAATTACTGGTTGAGGTTCTATGGCCTGTATTATTGAATTAGATCTGACTGGCTGATCAGAACGGTCCCCTCTACCCTTAACATATATGAATTGTCATTTTATTTAGATTTTAAGAAAGAACAGTTGACATCACTTGAGTTCTGCATGTTGACTATTGGTAGTATACGGCCTACATTATATAACATCATGCCCTTGATCCTAGATATTCGCAATTCCAATGAAAATGTAACAAATCAGAGTGAATGAATTATGTGTTCTTCAGTGATTCAGACCTTTATAGGTTTTTTTTTAAACCACTTTTTTATAGTAGGCTAAAATTTTTGCTTTAAAAATAATGGAAATTAATTATTGCTAAAATATTTCTTGTATTCAACATAACAGATGCTAGTAAGCAGAGGCTAACAAACTCTGAAGTCTTTATGTATATATAAGATTTTATACAAACTATATTCAGATTAGAAAAAATACAAATTTCTATTTCAGACTTTTCATCCATCTAAGTAAACTTTGGGCCTGATTCCCGCATTTGCTGAGCATTTTGGATATTCACGAATGAATAATCATGCCCTTAGTCACATTCCACAAGCCTACGATCACATTCCCCTAAACAGAAGAATAATTATCAAATGTTACATAAAGGACATACCAAATCCAAATCATTGGAACTGGACAGAAGTTTAACATATGCACCGCCACAATCAATGCCATCTTGAAAATTCACTTCATACCTGTATAAAAGGGAATCAAAGAGCATATTGCTGATACCCTGGAGTAATTAAAGATCACTTTGACCTACAGTTTAACTTTGAATCCATGTCCAAGATTGTGTATAAACATCTGTATTTTAATATTAATCACTACTCCCAAAACATTTTTACAAAACTGCCTGGAATATTTTATTGCTATTGCAAAGTAAGGCAACAGTTATGCAAAATGTAACAGTGTCAATCTAAAAAAAAAAAATGTTACAGTTCAACACAGTAGCAATCTCCACAAAGAAAAGTTTCTGGGCAGCATTTGCAGAGATACAGAGGCCACTCACTACTTCACTTTGACCGAGTTGCATGGCGAAGTTTTGTACTATGTTTGTGCCTACCTACATCATAGTCTAGATTTACCGAGAGCAGCCATCTCAGAGTTTCTTCTGAATTACCTGTAAGTCAATTTCCACTGACTTACAAATTTCAAAAACGTATTTAAACATCATTATATTCATAGCCACCTGAAATTCTCACATTCCATGTAATTTGGAAGCTCAGTTGCAAAGACACTAACATTTAAATGGCAGTCTTTTATATCCATTTTATGAAATCTTGAATTCCTGACTAAGTATTCAGACGAAAGGTTTAAAACAACATTTCACCTATTTTTAACATAAAATATTAAAGCACTAAAATATAACTTTAGTTTGGGTTTGAAAACCTTAAAAGATAAAACATTACATTTATAATAATTTATTTTTATATTAACGCCTTCATATTTGTGGTTTTGGTAAATTTGTGCAAGGCAACTGATGTTGGAATGGAAATCAGAATAATACAAAACATATTACTTTTTCATGATATTTCAAAGTTAGAAGAGTAATTAAATACAAATCTGAAGAGCAACTTACTGAACAATCAAAGGCTTAGTATCAAAAATAAATGGCTTTGTTAACATAGCTGATATTGCATGATGCCTTGCTATTGACTTTAAAACCAATCCTCTGTCTCCAGGCACTGTGTTTTCTTTAAGCTCTTCTACTTCCCATCTTCCTAAAACAAAAAACACAAGTTTGAAAAACAGCAAGATAAAGGCAAGAAATTACTGCTATTTTGAAAAGAAATTAAGAGAGCTGCTAGGAGCTAGCAGACAGATTACCTTAGCTGTGTTATTATTTACAATGTGGTTTAAAAAAAAAAAATCACACAGAGAAAATAACTTGTGGCTGCATTTGAGATTTCCTGATACCAACTGCTATTGCAGATACTCAGTATTACTGCACAAGCAATTACTAGGAGCAAATCCTGACACTCAATGCCGAAGTTAGAAGTTAGATAACTATAGAGTAAAACAAACATCCAGTTTATTACTAATGATACAAATCTGAATATTTTTTTTTAAGCAGCAGTATAAACCTGGAATAATTTCCCCCAAAATTTGACTGCTCCAGATCACAGCTGACACAAGATAAATGATCATGTTACACATGCACGGTTCACATTTTTCTAACAGCTCACTGAAAAATTAAGGTATATTTTTTCAGGAAATAGAGCCCACTGGAACACTACTTCTTCAAGTCAGTAGTACAGAGCAATACCAGAACAGCTTTTCTTTTCTTTCTTTTTTAAAGTATACATTTTAAAAATTGCTGTCAAAAACAGTTCCATAACTACAGAAAAGGATATAAATAAAATAGTGACAACTTAGTTATACCTATAAAACAATTTCCTGATGAAAAACCACTAAGGGAAACCAAAGCAGGAGAAAAATAACATTCTCAAAAAAATCCACTCGCAAAAGAGGATACTGAACAAGAAACCATACACATTTTTAACATACAATTATTCTCTTCAGTCAACTAAATCAATAAGGATGTAAACCCACAAATCTGAAGCATTGTTTTGCACAAACGTGCATACTCATCAACTTCCGATTAATTGCAATATTACACAAATGCAAGACAAGAGTACAATTCTGACCTCTGTCACATTATTCAAGTTTCTATTAATGCTGTTGTCTCAAATACTTAAATACAGTGTTCAAATTACTATTCACATTTTTCATAACTCTGCTACAAAATCTATTTCAGCCTTACAAGCAGTAGATGAAGATTCAAGAGATGCATTCATAAATTCTTGCTTATAAACAACAATGTTTTGGGCCTATGTAGATCTACAAACACCAATAAAAAATGACCTTCACAAGTTGTTGTTTTTTTAAACTAGGTCAGCACCCTTTCTTGCTGTTTTATGATTTATAAAATCCTGAAATTAAAAGTTCTTTAACCTTATTTTTCTTCTTCTAAAATCTCACAGGATCCTAATCTTCTTAGTGAGAGATTGAAAGCATTCTTTCACTCTCATATTTAAGGCTATTTAGTTGTCCTACCCTTAAGGGCAACAGTAGCAAGATAGAATGCAAACCAGCTCTCCTATTAGTCACTGAATGACACTTCTTGAGTTTAAATTTTGCTCTCCTAATCTTCCAATCAGTTCCAACTGCACAGGAGGCAGAAAGAGAAGCCTATCCAAATATGATCACATCTAATCTGAAAACATGGCTTTAAAAAAAGTGCTAAGCAAAAACAACTTCTCAGAATTGTGCAGCTGAGTATCCTGCTAGACAGATGATATCATCAGACAAGGAGAAAGACAAAGGTCTGCTCTACTATACAACTGTACCATTAAAACTTCCCTTAGTAGGCACATCTGTGTGTGCATCCACACACAATTTGGAGTCCTGTTGGTAAAACCCTGAGTTTACAGTGGTCAAGCTAAACCAACTCCCTGAATGACATAAGTCCTGTACCAGCACTGTTCCGCTGGTAGGATGCCTATGTAGACAATTCATAATACTCAACCAACAATCCCAGAATGCCCTGTCCCCATGACAGTGCCCACTCTGGTCCCAGTTTTGAACACCACTGCCCAGGGTCACAGTGACCACAAGCCCATCCCCCTCTTCCCCCACCTTCAAAATCCCCAGCATGTTAAAGTGCAGCTAAGAGAAGTTCAGGCAAGCCTTGTCCTACAGCCTGATCTAGGAAAGAATTCCTGGACTTTCTCAGCTTGCGCAGAGAAGGGACACTGCAAGCACAACTTCAGAATTGCCATAGGAATAAAGATGCTTATTTGGATGTTGCAAAGACATGCAAAAGCTGGGATATAAAAGGGATGAGCAACAATGCTGGGCTAAGGGGAAAGAAAAGTGGCAATCCTACCTAAACGCAAAGGCTACCAGAAAATCTGGATCTGGCCCCTCATGCCTGCCTGGATTTCAGCTACTATTTGGAGGTGGATGCCATACTGAGTAGGGACCCCACCACCAACTCATGAGTGATGGTGGACTCCCCTTGAGCCCTGGAGGAAAGCAACCCAACAATGAATGGCTCATTAAGGGGATTCAGACCCTCAGAGAGAGTCAGCCAAATCCAACCCAGGCTAGTCAAGAGTCAGAACCCACTTATGAAGGGGAAGGGAGATCAGGTAGGAATATTAATGCACCCCCTTTTAAAAACACTTTGTTTATGAACCCTGAAACTCCACCTCAAAATGGCAGCCAAATGGATGTGGACAGGGAACAAAGGAACTGCCCAAACATGGCGATCAATTACACCCTGAGCATATGGGCAAGACCCACCAGCCAGACACCTGGCAAAGAATTCTCTGTAGTAACTTAGAGCCCTCCGCATCTAGTGTCCCATTACTGGACGTTGGAGATATTTGCTGCTAGCAGTCACAGACTGACTATATGCCATTGTAGGCAATCTCATCATAGCATCCCCTCCATAAACTTATTAAGCTCAGTCTTGAAGCCAGTTACGTTTTTTGCCCCCACTGCTCCCCTTGGAAGGCTGTTCCAGAACTTCATTTCTTTGATGGTTAGAAACCAAATTTCAAGCCTAAACTTGTTGATGGCCAGTTTTTATCCATTTGTTCATGTGTCCACACTGGCCCTTAACTTAAATAACTCCTCTGACTCCCTGTTATTTATCCTTCAGATGTATTTATAGAGAAGCAATCATATCTCGCCTGAGCCTTTTTTGGTTAGGCTAAACAAACCAAGATCATGGAGTCTCCTCTCATAAGGTAGGTTTTCCATTCCTCTGATCACCCTACTAGCCCTTCTCTGCATCTGTTCCAGTTTGAATCCATCTTTCTTAAACATGGGAGACCAGAACTGCACACAGCATTCCAAATGAAGTCCCATGCTAATGCCTTGTATAATGGTATTAACACTTCCCTATTTCTCCTGGAAATATCTTGCCTGATGCATCTTAGGACTGCATTAGCCTTTTTCATGGCTACATCACCTTGGCACTCAGTCATCCAGTGATCAACCAATACATCCAGCTCTTTCTCCTCCCCTGTCTCTATCAACTGATACATTCCCAGCTTATAGTAAAAATTCTTGTTGTGAATCCCAAAGTGCATGATCTGGCACTTAGCGCTATTAAATTTCATCCCATTTCTATTACACCAATTTACAAGATTGTCCAGATCTTCTTGTATGATATTCTGGTCCTCCCTATTGGCAATACCTTCAAACTTTGTGTCATCTGCAGATTTTATTAGCATGTTCCCACTTTTTGTGCCAAGGTCCTGAATAAAAGTGTTAAATAAGGTTGGTCTCAAGACTGACCCCTGAGGAACTCTATTAGTAACCTCCCTCCAGCCTGACAGTTCACCTTTCAGTATGACCCACTGTACTCTCCTCTTAAACCAGTTCCTTATCCACCTTTCAATTCTCATATTAAATCACCATCTTCTCCAATTTAACTAAATTTCTCATGTGGAACGGTATCAAACCCCTTCCTGAAATCCAGGTAGATTAGATTTACTGCATTTCCTTTGTATAAAAAAATATCAGTTATCTTCTCAAAGAAGGAGATCAGGTTGGTCTGGCATGATCTACCTTTTGTAAAACCATGTTGTAAATGATAATTGGGATAAAATACCTCTATGTCCTTAATTACTTTCTCTTTCAAAATTTGTTCCAAGACCTTGCATACAATAGAGGTTCTAACAATAGTTTTATAATTTCCTGGATTACTTCCCTGTCCCTCCCCCCCGTTTCTTAAAAATGGGAACTATATTACCAATTCTCCAGGCCCAGGGTATGACCTCCGAGTTCACAGATGCATTACACATCCTTGTATTGGGCTTGCAGTTTCATGTGCCAGTTCTTTTAATATTCTTGGGTGGAGATTATCTGGGGTCCCCAGTTTACTCCCCTTAAACTGTTTGAGTTTGGCTTCCACCTCGAATGCAGTAATTTCTACTTCCATATCATTGTTTCCATTAGCCACCCTGCCATTACCCCTAAGCTCTTCATTAGCCTTATTAAAAGGTGAGGCAAAGTATTTGTTAGGTGTTGGGCCATGCCTGGATTGATTATCTTTAAGCTCCACCCCATCCTCAGTGCTTAGAGGTCCCCATTTCTTTCCTTGTTTTCTTTTTGTTCATATGGCTATAAAATCTTTTACTATTGGTTCTAATTTCCTTTGCAATGTCCACCTCTGCTTGGTTTTTGGCAGTTCTCACTTCATCCCTACACTTTCTGACCTCCAAGAGGCAGCTTTCCTTGCTGATTCATCCCATCTTCCATTCCTTGTAGGCTTTCTGCTTTCTCTTAATCACTTGTTTGAGATGCACTTTCATCCAGCTTGGTCTGAAACCTTCCCTACGAATTTGTTCAGTGTGACCTTGAACTTGACCTTTTGTCTCGCTGTTGAAAATCAGCAGGCAGCCTTTCCACTTCCCTCCTCCATCCTTCTGGTAACGTTTCTCCTTTTGCTACGCAAATATTATGTAAAACACAAGATGCTGCAACAATGGGAATATATGGCTCACTGACTCCTGCTTAGTCATGAAGCAACATTCAATCTACCAAATAAACATTCAACATTCATTCTGTACCTGCTCAAACAACAGTTAAATCTTTTCTTGCTGCTGCCCAGGTGCCTGGTGTATAGCTTAATGAGCCAGGGAAGCAGAGGGTAGGCTGGGTCCTGGAAAAATCACAATGAGCATAGCAACCCACCCTTCAATGTGAATGTGCTTGTCTGGGAAAAAATCTCCCTGCTTTTAAGCTTTTCAAGGAGTGCTGTATTCCTAAAGAAGCAAGCTTTGTGCATCTTCCCTGACCACCCTCTGTTAGTGTCAGTGAATCATCATTAGCGATCTACCAACATTTATATAACCATATAAGTGTACCTCTCTGTTCAGAAGCAAAAGAAGGTAAGGAGGATAGATTCAGGATATACATCCTGTCTATTGCACCACCATACTTCGGGAAGCCCAGTGCATGAAATCCTTCTATTATTTCCTGCATATTGCCCAGAGTCACAAACCTGTGCAGCAAGACATGCTTAAGGGCTCTGCACATCTGGATGGCAACCAGCAACACTGTAGTCAAGCAGGAAGACTATTATTGCTGCTCATTGCATCTTTGATCTAAAACCAGTGTCAATGCATTTCTGCTCATTTATATTCAACATGGTAGCTTAACTGTCCATTTGAATTAAGACTACTTTTTGGGACACCAAGACAACAAAGCTTTAGGATTATACATTTCCAGCATATTTGTACAGAGTTGCCATTCTGAAAGAGTAAATTCTCTGGGTGCAGAATCCCTCTGTGTGGGCTTCCCATCTGAGGCTGGGCACACTCTTGTGACAACCAAATTTCTATTTTTTTTTAAAAGGCAGAAAAACCTATTTGACAAAAACCTTTCAGACTTCCTTTATACATCATAAAGGAACAAAAAGGATAAGCCTAGTCTTTTTCTTTTGAGAGTTAGATTTAAGGACCAAATCTCACATCATAAGAGAACCAAAGAATATGAACAGTGACCCCTAAAGACTCAGAGGCCACAGACACTTCACACAGATGCAGAGCTCTACAGACCCTTTGGATGCAGCAACCCCCTACAATCCATAAAGGTCACACTTTGATTTGGCAAAAATAAGCTTTCACCAAAGTTGGAAATTACCAAATCATTCTAGCTCATACAGATATGTCAGTGTAACCCCACCAGTTCTCACCAGGGATGGGACTTGATTCTGTGCCCTGTAATCACTTTGAACTGCATTTGACCTCACTAGCTAAGTAAGAAACTGAATGTAAGGGGGCATCCCTGCAAAATTAAGCCCTTAGGAAACAGTAGCATTTTCACGTATTTTAGAAAATATGAGGTTTTGGTTTTTCCTCCTGGATGCTATACCATCTCATCTCAATAACTGCACCTCTATTTATCTCTGCGGCTTCCAAAAAGTCTTACCAAATCCTTCTATAGCTCTCTCAAAAATCCATTCTGTCCTATTTTGTCAAAAAGAAAATCTGCAAATTATCTTCCACGTCTTTTGTATGCATTTCTTTCATTCCTTTACTCATTAGATAAAAGAGCTATCAAATCCTCTTCTCTTTTCTTTGCAGCAGGATCTCCATTTGGTCTCCCTACCTCCTGATGAATGGAGGGTACAGTGTCTCTCTAAAGTTACTACTATTGATGACATCTCTGTCAATCACAATAAGAACACAAAATCATATTCAGGTTGACAGTTCTAAGTTAAGAATTCATCAGGCCAACTGCGGCACCCAAAGAGAAAAATCCAGAGCAACGCTCCCATCAGTACTCCCCTTCCCCCATCCCTCTACTGCAAAATCTTAAGTGAAAAAATCCTGTACAGAAGGAGCCATGTGAAAACCCTACACTCAGACAGGTAAACAAATGGCTTTTAATTTGAACAAAGTATCCCATCTTGCTGAATGGTTAAAAAAACTGCCTGTTCAGCGCCACAATTTTGTTTCATCCATTAAATTTTCTTGAGGCTATCCACTGATGAGTTAGTAGCAGATATTTGGCAATGTGAATAATGTTGCTTAAGGCATGTACCTTTGCCGTGGTCTACGCTGGTGGTGGTGGTGGGGGGTCGATCTAAATTACTCAACTTCAGCTATGTGAATAATGTAGCTGAAGTCGACATACTTAGACCTACTCACCACGGTGTCTTCACTACGGTGAGTCAACCACTGCTGCTCCCCCGTCGACTCGCCTGCGCCTCTCGCAGCGGTGGAGTACAGGAGTCGACGGGAGAGCGCTCGGGGGTCGATCTATCACATCTAGATTAGACGCGATAAATCGACCCCCGCTGGATTGATCACTGCCTGCCAATCCAGCGGGTAGTGTAGACATACCTTTAGATAGTTAAGAAATTCTCCTGTATCATGTCAGTTTTAAATAGAATAATCTTTTAAATATAACATTGTACTTAAGAAATTTTACAGCTCTATTAAAATTTTAATTAGAGAAGAGGAAGACTGTTCTCAAAAAGCACCATTCACATCATTATACAGCTGCCACTGGCTACTCATATCAGTAGACGTTCTAGCACTGTTATCTCTCGAGTTACCACTGCAGATTGTTTCTAATGAACTTTTTTTTCCCTAATATCACTTGCTAACCTCCCCCACTGTGAACAGCAGGAAATATTTTATATTTCTGTATCAGTATAACTTTGTGCATTCTACACATTAAGACTTTTTGATCAATGTCAAATTTATGGAGAGAAAAACATACTAAATTATAACTGAAGTTTGCTTTTTGAGAAAAAAGCAACACCACACTGAAGAGAAGGAAGGGAAGTTTACCATCATATTTAGCAATGTTTTCATCTGTGTCTTCTTTCTTGGTTTTAGATAACATCCACCTGTGAAAGAAAAACAATTGTTTTGTTTAAATTGTGTAATCAGGACAAGAAAATAATAAATAAAACTGGATTATTTAACAAAGGAAGTAGGAATTACTTTCTTTTTAGATAGTTAAGCAGTAAATGCACAATAAGGATATTTTGACAAAATAAGTCACTCTATTCATTCATCATTTAGCATTTAAAGAACATGAACAAATAATATTTAGGAAAAATTAAAACAGGCCGGGGCTAATCTGCAGGAACGCTTAATATTGACTTTAAAGTCCTAGTAAGAATTTGAAATGAAAATAAAACTAATATGACTCAAAGCTCTCAGCTTCCAGATAAAAACCTGTGTTACATGAGGTAAGGTTGAGATTACATTTCAGTCATTTAAGGGTGATAACATTACAGATGTGTTGTAACTATCTCAAAAATAAGCATTATAAACCCAGGAAATTGAGATTTAAGGTTAAATTAAAGAATTCCAAACATGTCAAGGTAATTAAATGCATAGTTAAGGCACCCAAACCTTAACGCTATCCTGTAGGAACACCATTGGGGGGGGGCGGGGGGAGTAGAGGGAGGAGAATGGAAACAGACAAAAAACCCAATGTATCTTTAAAAATCAGATAATCCAGACGTGACACTCTATTCATAATTGTACGCTTACTGTACATATACTTTAAGGGATTCACAGGCCTTCAGTGATAGGTGCTGAGAAATTAAAACTATAATTATACCTTTTCAGGGACAAAGTATCTGAAATTATTTTAGTCTCCACTTTACCTAAGTTTTGTGTACTAAAACATGATTTCCCCCCCACTTACCTTGCAAAATAAGCTAACACCACCACAGCCCATAGCACTCCTTTCATTCTTGCCTCCTAGTATTACTTCAGTGGGGAACACTAAATATTCTTTCCCTAAGGAAATCACCATTTTCTGCATCTGGCTATAATTCCAACAGCACAGGGAATAAATAAAAGCAACCTGTTAAAACCTGTCGTGCCATAACTGAAACTCTGAATCTGAACTTGACAGCTGAGTAACACTGTGATCAGGAACAGAGAAAAATCTGGCTTTTGCTTTCCAGTGCTTCAATATGAATGTCTTCTCAGCAGAAGTGATTTAAAATTACACTGGTATAAGGTCAGGGATTATATTCGTCTCTGGACCGGTGGCAATATATTTACACACACACTTTAATCCACACCTACTAGTTCAAAGCTTAAACCTACTAGCTAGGCTGAAAGATACTTACGCCTCTACACTAAAGAAGCTATAATGTGCTTATGCTTAAGAAAATCAACTCCTGATGCTGATAATCTGGCTAACCATTGATTAGTGTCCCCATATCCTATTTTTAGGAAAGATCAACTGCGAAGGCTGTGGCACTAGCTGGCAGTTGCTACAGCCCTGTGTACTGGGTAGACTGCACTGTATGCATTATGTGATGCTGTTAGCAATGGATGAAGATAAAGCATCCATGCTGCTGCTTTGACATTGTCAGTAGCCTTTAATGTGTTTCAGCACAAGATTTTGTTGCCTTGTTTGTGGACACTAGCAGGAGTGAAGTGAGTGCCAGTCAGTAGCTTTGCTCTTATCTTTCTGAGTAACACAAGGAATAATTGTGGACAACTTTTCCTCTACCCCCAGGATGTTCTTTTCTTGCAGGGTGCCACAGGAATTGACTGTCATGTCTCTTGTTCAAAACATATATAAGGTCGTTGAGCAGGTCAGCGGAAAGATCCTGGCAGGCTGTAGTGCATTCAGGATGCAGCTGACACCATGCTGGAGAAATGGAATGAACTGTCCCATGCCTACATGATGACAATGAGCTAGCTGTGATTTCATGGGGTCTGAGGGAAGCAACTGGAAGAGCTGACAATTCATTTTGCTGTCCATCAGGAAAAGCATGACCACCATTTGTAAAACAGATGTATAATTTGGGGTATTAGATCCTGGGCTACTCCTGGAGGCAACCTTGTCTCCAATTATACTTTAACACAACTATCCATATCTTTGTCATTTTAAGATTAGATTGTTGTTAATGTGCTCTACACAGAGCCATACTTTGGGACCATTTGGTGCACACCAATTAAGTGGAGTTGCATGCTGTTGGCATGTTAGGCAGTGCTCCATGGTCTGCACTGGCTTCTAATCAGCTTGCATGTGGAAATCAAGGTGTTTCATTTTAACCTATGTAGCCCAAGTGATTTGGGGGTCTCGTTACCTGAGAAACTGTCTCTCTCTCTCCCCATGATATAGTACCACAGTGAATTGAGCAGAGCACTGAAGTTGGCATTCCCTCTATATAAGCCAGAAGGAATTGCTGGCAGGCCATTTCTGAGGGATCCTCGATTTTGAAATGCCTCCTCCCACCCCTTGTCTTACAGAGACAAGATTTGTGCATGGAGGGCTAACCAATGTAAAACCCCATCACCTCTCATTTAAAAAAAAAAGTATTTTTAAGGCTGTTGAGGAGTATAGGGGATAAGATGCATATATTTTTCATAGACGCAAGTCTGCCTGTAAAGCACTCACCAAGCATCTCAGTTAGATCAGAAAAAGCAGCAGAAAGTATACCGTCAGTACATGCTTCGGACTAGTAATGAGATTACTAGTTAAAGGAATTAATGCTGCAAGGCTTAGATCCCCTCCACAACTTTGAGTAACAAGCTACATGAACTTCCTAGAAATACTGTATCATGTGGATCACTATTTTTTGGGTCAGGTCCATGATCTAACTGGTGGGACAGTTGTTAGACCCCTGAAATGAGCATCAGTACGTGCAGCTCTTCCAAGAGAGGAAGAGGACTTTTCTGGTTGGGATGAATGATGTAGAAGCATGAAAGATTTGGATATTTTCATTTGCTATGAAATACTGCTTCTTTAGCTAATGGTAGGTTTTACCTTTTTATAATTTCTTTATCATGGGTATTGCTTTTCTCTTCATCATTTACTCAGACTCATAACTGTAAAAAGAGTAGAGAGGCTATTCTGAAGGTAAGTGATGTATTAACAGTTAAAGATTGAGTCACAGACAAATGTTGCAATTTGCAAATCAGCTTTATTACACATATAAATTAGTAGGACAAATGCAATAGGTATCTAGTGGAAAGTAAGAAAACACTAAGGATAAAACACGGTTTATGGGACATGAAATGCATGTCCAAGGAATTTAAGTTCTTTTTCTCCTGTTCTCTAGCAAGGATGAAGTGTTGTGGAAATGTACATGAGAGAAGAGTATAGGGCAATTCAATAAGAGATGCTACTGTCTTGTATCATGCAGTTTTGCTTAGACAGCAACACCACACACACACACACGACAGATGCAGGGCCTGTTGCTGAGATAACACTAATTTCTATGCCCTTGAAAATTCTCACTCAAGTACCCTATGGAAATCTTGTTCAGGCAGCTTCAATTTTTCTATCACAATGGATGTGTACCATTGTCTCTTCTTTTGCCTTATCTTGAAGCAGAGAGCTGTTTTTTTTTCCTCCTCTCACTTAAGTAGTTTATCAGAGTCCCTTTTCATGCTCCTCTGCAAATCAAGAAGTCATGCTTCTCATTTTCATCTTTCTTCTCCCCAGATTGGTCAAGTGCTCTGGACTTTAAATGTCAGATGTATAGTCCTCTCTTGCACTTTCATGGCCTTGTCATGATCAACACTGAAATGAAAAATATGAAGAGGTACTTAGTAATGGCACAGCCAATCTTTAAAATTCAAAGGAATTTAATAAAATCTACCAATTTGTTTAGTTTATAATTCCAAAGCATTCTTTCTAGGTATTCTATTCGCAGGATTCAAACTGGTGAGAAACCAAGACTCTCTCTCTCTAACTTAAAATAAACTTTAGGAAAGGGATTAATGAAACTTAGTCACTGCAGGCTTAACTGGTGCCTGAACAGAATCTCTGTACTGTGAGTTTTAGCAAGGGTGAAGGAAGGCCATATTTAGATGACTGGTATGGCTAATCATTGAAAGAATATTTAGAGTGGAAACTTGATAACAGAGAACAGGCTGTAGGACTGGTATAATGAGCTTCTGTGTGGCTACGGAGAAATTAGCATTGGCCCTAACCTAACTTCTACAACAGAGTACTGGCCTTACCAAAGATTTGCAGAAGACTGGGAAAAACTATGTTTAAAATAAAATTTTCCATTAGATTGCTGCCCTGAATTTGCTGGCTGGGCAGGGGATGTTTACAGCATCATTATCCTACTTTCCACAGACTTGATTTAGATATGGAGTAGTTTGTTATTCAATGGCATTTATTCCTGCATTTCAGCATTAACTAAAGAAGCAGAATGAAATGTGATTGCAGCTAGAACAAACAAACTAACTAGCACCCTGAGCCTGCAGTCAGATCCATGCAGGTGAACCCTCACATGAAGTGGTCATTGAGGTCAAAGGACTCTTTGCAGCCCATGCAGATTCAATTACAGGGCTGAGGACTAACCAACCTAAATGTCCTAGTCCAGCAAGCAAACCATGTACATGTTGAGGCTGTGTACCCAATATGTTGATTGCCACAATAAAATTTGCTTGTTTCAACATTTTTTTATATATGGATGGATTGACTTCATTTTCCACCCCCTTCGGCTACAATTTTGAGGTGGGAGAGGGCATGGCACCTTACTGTGACATGCTCTAGGCCTGGGCACTTTCGCTTTTACAAGAGTTATTGCCCTAAGTAATCAAATATGGAAGAGGTGAAAGAGGACTGTTGAACCTGGTGAATCTGGTAGAACTGAACAGGCAGGGGGAAATAAGGGGGAAGAGAAGGAAATTCAGGAAGGACTAGCCACTTGTGCTACAGCAATTAAGCCAGAGGTTGGCAGCAATTAGTTTTATAACCACACTGTACGAAAAACCATTCCGCCAAAACCCTAGAGCATGCAAAGCCAGCCATTATCAGTTGAAACAATAGACAGAAAGTATACCTTGTGGAGAGGGGCTCCTCATCTCCCAAGCAGTCATCCTCCTGAATCTTCTTAGCTTGAGATTCTCTGAAGACATTTGGGATTCTGCTATAGTCTCTTGCATCTAGTGACCCTGCCCCATATATTTTGGGTTAGCAGTCTCCTCCCTCTTCTCCCCATCCCTCAGTCTGGTTCTTGGTTCTGTTCAACACTCTCTCTAATTCCGTAAGAGGAAGAGTGCGCCAAGAATATAGCTGGTTCATCATAAAGGCACAGGCTTTCTTCGAAAACTTCACAGCATTGTTCACATCACAGAGACTATGTTACACTGAACCTTCAGCCTGTTTCTTTTCCCTGGCACAGTTTACTACATCTAGGCAATACTCAGCTCAAGCAGATGTTCAAATATCTGCCCACGCATCAAAATGCTTTTGCTAAATTATAGATTGTCACTGGAACCCACATCTTCTGCTTGCCCCAGGCATACATGGATGTCCAGCTTGAGCCTACTAGAAACTAGCTGGTATAATAATTTCAAGACATGCTCCAGAACTGGCTTGCTAAACAATACAAATTGATCACATCAAAGTGGACAGTGACAAAAAAGGTACTCACTCAACAAGATTTATGATGTATGCAGCACTATTTGTAAGTTAAGGCGCTTTCAAAACACTTTGCTTTTGGGCCAGTAAGAAAAAAACAAAACAAAACAGGAGTTTAATCAAAATTACCACCTAAGCAGTGATCAGTGTATTCTGGAAGGATGGGGAAGGGGACTGTTTTCACAGCTGAGATTATTATGTCAGCACTTGTCATACACTGGCACTGCACTGGTGGAGACAGATATTGAGATGCAAAAAAATAAAAAAAATCAATAGTATTTAGCCTTCCATAAAGGAAGTATAAATCCAGCAGTAGTGATAACACCTTTGAACTGTTGGGAGCAGCTGTAAGCATAGGTGAATTGTGCATTACAGACATAAAAGGGATCCTAAAAAAGTTATTAGCATGTCAAATTTGGTCAATGCCATAATAGCTATCTTATACCTTTAAGTTACCTATGTAAGATATTAATACTATCCAGTGTAGCTGTGGATGTTCTCATTATCTACGTAAATGTCTAATCTTTTTGAACAGCATAAAGTAATATGTGGCAAATAATGTGATAAATGAATGAGAAATCATCACTGAATATAAAAGGAAGTTTTTCGAATAGACATTCTACAACCCTGGACATCTCAAAAAGGTAGTGACTGGGAGACTTCGAAGTGGACAAGACACTGCGGTGGGGGTGAGAGGAAAAGAGTACAGTAAGAAACAGTTTTGCTCAAAATGGAGAACTCACTGACTACCTAATAGATTTTTCCCATTTCAAACATCTTGTAAATATCTTTAGAAAATACATTATTAAATTAGAGAACAAACAAGTTGTGATCAGTGAACCATGAGCAGTTCTGGCCAGACTACTGGCTCTAGAGGTTATCAGCTATTCAAACTGCTGAAATTCAAGCTTTACAATGCCATCTTTTATGAACACTTACCCAGTCAATACTCCATCATCAAAGGTTTCTGTAAAATACTCTTCCCCAGTAGGCTTTGGAGTCTTGTACATAACCTAAAGACATTTACACAAATATATCCAATGCATGAACTACTTTTTGCTGAAATACATCATAGCCAATATGTACATTTATACGGTGTATTATACCCGATGCAAGGAATACAATCAATTGTAATTCTCTGAGAAGTGGTCAGCCCCAACTACTTGAACATATATGGTATTTTCTAGGTAGTATCTTGACTAGCTTGGGCTTATTACATTTTCTATATTATACTGTTTAAGTTTTAAAAAGTTCATGGTAAACCAATTATTTTGCCCCACACAAAATGATAGTCTCTATTAGCCCTGCAGGTGACTAATGAATTCCATTAAACAGACTGAACTATATGGAAGTTGAATATATTCCTAAGTATTAAAAAGATGTGCGTGTTCTGTGCCTACAGATATAGAAAAGTTAAGCACCTATTGGGTACCTATGCACTACTATTTTCAGTGTGTGATGCTTAGCAGCACAAGCTATTGCATATCTAAAAGCATAAATGGAAGATCAAAGGGTATAATGATTATGGCAAAAAATGTGTGAGATATCATCAATAATGGAAAACTTAGGGAGAAGTCAGCAAGCTTGCCCTGATCCTCTTCTTCCTACCTATTTCTTTCCTCCACTCACTTTTTCCATTCTGTGTTGTTTTCTTCCCTATGTGGTTAAGTGGTATAATAGATTTTCATTTTACTATTTGAAAAAGAAACCTCTTGTTGTATTTTGTAAGCATATTCCCTCTGCCCGAAGTATGATGTAATTTACAGCAACAACATTTTAAATATATTATCTACAAGAAATTGGCAGAGAGGGAAGGATAAACAGAAGCCACTGAGGCTAAAATGGTGACCAAAACTGAAACAAGGATATACCCAAGCAACATCTTCTGCTTTAACTTCCAGAAATACAAGTGAGATTGCAGGATATAGCACTATTAGGTACTATGAGAGAAGGAGCTAGGTCCTGCCTTAAGGATAAGTGTCAAAGCCTTGGTCAAGCTCCCCCCCACGCTGGACACTGACCAGGCTGTTTGGATCCACATACTAGGCCTTTGGTCACTGAGTGGCTCCAGCCATGTCTGGGGCCAAGCTCTCTGGCACACTTCTTGGGGCCCCAAGACTGTGCCCCTTAAGAGTCCTCAGTAGCTTAAGTACACCCTTTTGAGAGAGCACCACCCTGGAGAGAGTTCTGGTTTACAGTTAACCCTTTCAAAGGTATGCAATTGTTGAATCAAACAGACATGGACTTTGCCTAAGATTTCTAAAAACAATCATTTTACTTTAGACATCAACAGATATAAAGCCATACAAAATAATACCTGTACCATTCCCTGTCTAAGTCTCTTAACCACTCTTGAGCACTCTTTGGGATTTGGTTAGAGTCTAAGGAGTCCAAGGTCTCCCCCTTCCCCTACACATGGCTTCTCCTGAAGATCGTGTAGTCTCCTTTCTAACCCCTCTAGCCAGACACCTTCAACTTGGCTTGTCTGGCAGTCAAAAATAGTTTCCCTCTTTCAGGAAGCATGCCTCTTTGTTCTTCTCAGCCAAATTTTTCAGCCTCTTGTTTTATAGGGCTGTATCAACACCTAACCCACTGGAAAGAACTTAATTCCTTAAGACCAAGTAGGTAGCAATATAACAATGAACAGGTAAACCAAGTCACGTCATTTTCACAAAGATATAGAAGTTTCCCACATTCTTCACAATAAGCAAAGTAATCTGCCAGATGTGGCAAACCCATTGTAAGCTCTGCAATTCATTCAGCCATATTGTAATCATTGAGCACCCCTGACAATGGAAGGCCTGGGTTTCTACTCTGGTAGTTTGGGTTCACACGTAAGGTTTGCCATCACAATGCCACACAGCAATTAAAGAAAAACAACAGAGTGGCTACATATGACTTGCCAACTACATATATACACTGTCAAATCTCTGTATTTCTTATAATTACCCATTTTGTAAAACTTAAGTTTTGGCCAATGTCAACAATAACCTTACCTCTAGAGAAGAGCTGCCTTTGTCAATATCAGTTTCTTGCAAGTTCTTGTCAAAATCCTCCACCTCAACATCTGCATCCTGGATTTCTTCATCATGAATTTCTGCAGTTACTGAGCTGATTAACAAGACACCCAACAACAGCCAATCCCACTGGACTTCCATACTGATTATCTGCAGAATTAATAAGTACATTGTCACTGCAAAACTATAGTTTACCTCATTAACAGTTCATTTGCAAGAAGGGCTACAGGAGAAATACATTTAAAGATAATATGGGACAGAGACTGAACATTCATTTTGTTATTTGCATTTTTTCAAAAGCTCAACAGCTTTGATAACCCTCATGAAAGCATTCTGAACAAAATATTTAAATATGGCAACGAAGTTAAAAAGGTAGCAACTGTAAGACAGTGGAACATGTTTTCTCGTCCTGTTCCATCCAAGGAAAGTCAGATATAACTGGTGCAGCCAAGATATACTTATCCCCGTTATTGGTGGTTTTTAAGAACAGATTAGACAAACATCTGCCAGGAACGTTCTAGGTATACACAATCCTGCCTCAGCACAGGGAAAATGGACAAGATGACGTCTTGAAGTCCCTTCCGGTCCCACATATCTATGATTACTTTATCGATACCACTCAGATGGAGACCATCTTGGCTGGCGTTAGGCAGCTTTTCTATTGCACAGTCAACCGCAGAGTTTCACTCTAGTGTACTGGTGTTTGAGAACATCCATGGACTGCCTCAGCAAGATTTAAAAACCTGTTTCAACACTTGCTAAAGCTAGTTTTGGGGTACCATCTTCACTGCACATGTCCACAAGGCCCATGTCCAGCGACTTTCCAACAAGATGCCACACCATAGCTACCCTTAACTCCTTCTGTGCTACTCACAAAAGAATGTGTTAGCTTTCTCCTTCTATTCCTAACACAAATCACATACAAAAGCCCCTCCTTTGACCTGCCATATCAGAAAACTGACCATAAAAAAACATAAAACAAGAAAAGCCACAAACCACCCACCCGCCACCTTGGGAATCTTCAGCTATCACTGAAAGGATACTGTCTATTTATGCGCCGAAGAGTCCTGTGACACCTTACAGACTAACAGACGTATTGGAGCATAAGCTTTCGTGGGTGAATACCCACTTCATTGGATGCATGCAGTGGAAAATTTCAAGTGGCAGGTATAAATATGCAAGCAAGAATCAGGCTAGGGATAACGAGGTTAGTTCAATCAGGGAGGATGAGGCCCTCTTCTAGCAGTTAATGTGTGAACACCAAGGGAGGAGAAACTGCTTTTGTAGTTGGCTAGCCATTCACAGCCTTTGTTTAATCCTGAGCTGATGGTGTCAAATTTGAAAATGAACTGAAGCTCAGCAGTTTCTCTTTGAAGTCTGGTCCTGAAGTTTTTTTGCTGCAGGATGGCTACCTTTAAATCTGCTATCGTGTGTCCAGGGAGGTTGAAGCGTTCTCCTACAGGTTTTTGTATATTGCCATTCCTAATATCTGATTTGTGTCCATTTATCCTTTTACGTAGGGACTGTCCAGTTTGGCCGATGTACATAGCAGAGGGGCATTGCTGGCACATGATGGTGTAGATTACATTGGTGGACGTGCATATGAATGAACCGGTGATGGTGTGGCTGATCTGGTTAGGTCCTGTGATGGTGTCGCTGGTGTAGATACATGGGCAGAGTTGGCATCAAGATTTATTGCATGGATTGGTTCCTGAGTCAGAGTTACTATGGTGCGGTGTGTAGTTGCTGGTGTGAATATGCTTCAGGTTGGTGGGTTGTCTGTGGGCAAGGACAGGCCTGACTCCCAAGGCCTGTTTGTGCGTCTTCTCCTATGGTTTTCTCTAATCTTTCATTAGAAGGATAGTTTGGATGAAGAAAAAAAATGTATACATCTCCATTAACGAGATGATCATCTTCTGAAAATGGACTTAAAGTAACCATTTTTTTCCCCTCACAGTTCAGTAGCTGGGTCAGTGATTCATAATCAAATATAAAACATACAAAAAACCTCCTCAGCATTATCTCCAATTCTTATCCATCTTGTACCTCATTTTTAAAAGCCCTTCCACTGGCAATTGCTCCAAATTCTAAAAATCCACTTGTTAATCCTTCTCTTCCAGCACTCATTAGCCCAAGGACTAAGTCTACTCACCAGATCAAAATGTGTTAGTGCTTCAAGCCACAACTGCTCCTGGTCCATCTCCAGCTAGTCAGGTATCTTCAGCTTGGACCCACAGATACCACTCTTCACTCCAATATTAATGCCCCCCACCCATACTCCAAATCAACTGAAGTTGAGCAGTCCCCCAGACAGTGAATCAGTTTATACCATTACCCCCCCCCCACACCTCAACAGAATCCTCTGCTGAGGTAGCAGATGTCCACCCTACCTTCTCAGCAAACATGCATAGAGGCCTCTTCTGGAGTGGAGTGTGTGTACACACATCCATGGAGCCCTCTGCTAGGGTGGCTGGACTCCCCAAAGAGCTTCCTGCTTCAGGGTTTGGGAGTGAAATTCTCCCCCCTCCCTCTCACACCCTTCCCTTAACAGCTAACTCCCTCTCTTCTCCCCCTCAACACACACCACCAGTGGCAGCAGTGGTCTGTGCAGATTCAGAAAGACATTACTGCATTAAATGTATACTGTTCACATTAAGCAGGCTCTCTTCATAACCATAAGGCTACAAAATGTCTTTTTTCAATCTTTAAATGAAATCTTAGATCCCATGGGTATCAATGGCACTTCCCTAGAGATTTCTGAAGCTTTATGTTCCCATATTTTGCCATCATAATTTTTCAAAACCACAGTTTCTACTCTTGTTGGTGTTCATAGATTCCTAGGCTAGAAAGGTCTGTTACAATAACCTAAACACCAGAATAACAAAAGCCACAGTAATTCCTGCATTAACCCCTGAAGGTCTGTTTGAGGATATCTTTTTGATAGTCATCCAATCTTGGTTTTAAGGACTTTATGCAATTGAGAATCCATCTCCTCAGGTAAATTCCAGTGGTTAGTCACCCTATTAAAAACATGTAAAATATTTCTAGTTTGAATTTGCCTAGCCTCATCTTCCAGCCACTTCTACTACATTAAAGAGCATCTCCTGTTAGAAATCTTTCCCACATAGACCTGTCTCCTGTTGGCCGTAATCAAGTCACCTCTTAACCTTCTCTCTAGATATAAAGTATGGTTTGTCATGCCTTAGATCATTTTTGTAGCTCTTTTCTGAACGCTTTCCAAATGTTTCAACATTCTTTTTTTAAACAAGAACAGCAGAACTGGACATGGTATTTGAATAATGGTCTCACTAATGCCATATACAGAAGCAGTATCATCTCTCTACTCCTACTTGATATTCCCTTATGTTTTCTAGGATTACATGCATCTTCTTAGATATGCCACCTATTATAACCTTGAGTCCTTTTCCACAATACTGTCTCATCTTGTATCAACATTCTTTGTTCCTAAAAATAGGACCTTGCATTTGGCTCTATTAAAAAAAACCAAAAAAAACAGAGGTTGTTAAAATGAGCCCACCTTGCTTAAGCCATCGAGTTTGACCTATTCTCCATCATTATTTACCGTCCCAACAATCTGTATTATCGGCAAGTTTTGCCAGCAATTATTTTACATTAAGACTGCCAACACTTCTCATTTTAAGAGCCGGTTTTCAGTTGCTTATAACTTTGCCAAACTTTTTGGGCTGAAGTTCTCCTGTTCATTTGTAAGATTTCAGCCAAAATGATTCAGTCATCTGCAAGAAAGGCGGGGCAAAACAATATTTTCCTCTATGTTCAAAAATTCTGGCAGCCTTCTCTCTGAAATGCTCTAAGGCTCTCCTGATTTGGCAGGGGGTGGCCTTTGATATGTCTTATGAAATCCCTGTGAAAATTCACCCAAATTGGGCCAAGTTATAAGCCCCTAAAACTGTAGAGCTTGCATAAACTGAAAGTTGCTACTGGGCACAAACAGCTAAAATCTCCAAAGTCCTTGTCCTCACTGAGCATACTCAAGCCTCACAGCTCTCAGTGCTGGCCAGATAGAGCATCCACCACCCCCTCTCAGCTTCTACATGCGACTAGACTGCAGAATGCTCCAGGCCCAGCCCACGGCTATGGGGTGAAGTTGAACTTTCCCTGAAATAGCTGTTCTGGGACAAGGTGGGGTGGGGCCAGGCACTGGACTTGAGAACCTCTCTCTCCTGTGCTCTCAATGAGCAAGGGAGACAATGCCCAGTTAATGCCCAGGCATTGTGAGGAAGGGAAAGGAAGAGTTTGTGGGAAACACTTTGGATGAGGACCCCAGGGAGGTAGAGGTATACTGAAAAAAGGAGCTGGGGACTGGGACTCACAGGGAAAGCAAACTGACTTAGTGAGCCCAGAGGAAGAGACTAGAACTGAGATGAGAAACCCAAGGAGTGGGACTGGGTAGGCAAAAAGAATGTGAGTGGGACAATAAGCCAGGAGTGGAGAAGAGAGACAGGACAGACAGAGTTTGGAAGCAACAGGAAAGAAGGCATCAAGCTGGGGGAGCGGGGGGGGGGAGAAGAAAACAAGCGTCTGTGCCCCCTGGTGAACACTCCCCCCCAGAGCTTGGAATGAAACCTTAAAATTCTTGAGTCTCACTATTTCTCAGCTGTCAGCAAAATATTTATGAAGCCAACTGGCAAAATCTGTCTCATATCCCCCTCAAATACTGGTCCCCATATAGTATGACCACATATTACTGCTATCAGTTACTCAACTAACTCAAGTAGCAGAGAGGTCTTAGGTGGATCTAATTACAACCCTGATGATTACCCATGTCAGTGTCAATACAATAGACTTTTCTCCAGCTTGCTTTTTTCCCTCCTCAGAGATTACATAAAACCTACGTTAAAAGAACATTAAGAATGAAAAGTCAAAATAAAATGTTAAGCATAGGTAGTCTTAATTCTGGCACTTTCTAATTGTCTCCCTTCCTCATCCATCTCCATTAGGATATATTCTAATTACATGAACACATACTATTTTTTTTGCACAGGACCCTTGCCTCATTCAGTGCATAGGATGGACATGTTCTGTGGATAAATCAAGGATGTGTAGTGAAGAAGGCTGTTGTCTGTAGGACCCCTCCCTCTTTTGCTGAGGAAGTTGGAAGGTGTGTAGTTACTAAGGCAGGGGACTGCAGGAAAAGAAGAAGAGGGATTGGAGGGGCCTCATGGCTGAGACAGCTGAAAACTGCCCTGGAAACCTGGATTCTATCCCTGCCTCTGCCAGAGTTCCTATGTAATTCTAAGCAAATCACTTAAACTAAACATTTCAGATATGGTCAATAATTGTGTGTTGATTATTTTCTGGATGCCCAACTTGAAACTTAAGGGTCTGAGTTGCAGAAGCGCTGTGTACTCAGCTGAGACTGTAGTAAATGAGAGCTGTGCTTGAATATGCATTGCACGATCATGTTAAGTACTCTGAAAAAAAAAAAATAATAATCAGGTCCTGGGCAGCTCAGTCAGGTCCTAGGCAGCTCCCATAGTCTGTGGATACTTCTGGCTTTAATCTGCGTGCCTCAAATCCCCATCTACAAAACCAGGGATAATGGCATGTCTCACCTCACGTACATTTTGAGAAGATTAATTAATGTTTGAGGAACTATATTGATAAGTGCAATAGGAAAACCCACAAGCAAATTAATACATTTCTCCTCATAGCAGGGTTTGAATAGTTAGCAGTAAATATGGTCTTGGGACATTACTGACACCAACCGGTTCAGTTTCTATTAAAATCTCTGAAACCGTCTATAACCAGACCACAGATAAGGATTTGGGAAAGTTCAAGTTGGAAGACAACTTGGGTGAAAGTGATCATGAAATAATAAAAAGGAAGTAGTGAGAGCAGCAGCAGGGCAGACTTCAAAAAAAAAAAAAAAAAAAAAAAAAGGAGACTAACAAATTCAGAGAGAACTGGTAGGTAAGAACCCATACGAAGAACATTTAAGGGGAAAAGGAATTCAGGAGGGCTTGCAGTTTCTCAGCAAGACAGTACTGAAAAGGCAAACAGAAGCAAGCTATCCCAGTGCAAAAGGTAAGATAGAAAGAAAGAATAGAGAGGTCAATATGGGTGCATTGGGATGGGGTTTGTTTTTTTGTTTGTTTTTTTTAACTGACTGGAAAAATCTTATGAAAAAAGTGGAAATAGGGACAAATTGCTAACAATGAGTACAAAAGAACAGCACAATCATGTAGGAACAAAATCAGAAACTGTAAGTCACAAAATGAGCTACATCTAGTAAGAGACAAAAAGGCAATAAAAAGATTCTATTACATTTGGAGTAAGAAAGACAAAGGAGAGGGTAGGTCCATTATTAGCAGGGAAGAAGGGCTAATGGATGACACCAAAGAGGCTGAGGTGTTTTAATTACTGTTTTGCTTTACTCTTCAATAAAAAGGTTAATTGTGATCAGACGCTTAACAATTATGAAGGAGTAACAACGGTGAAGGAACACAAGCCAGAATAGGGGAAAAAACAAGTTAAAGACTATTTCAGCCCTGGTCTACACTAGCACTTTAGGTCGAATTTAGCAGCGTTAAATCGATGTAAACCTGCACCCGTCTACACGATGAAGCCCTTTATTTCGACTTCCGTACTCCACCCCTGACAAGTGGATTAGCGCTTAAATCGGCCTTGCCGGGTCGAATTTGGAGTACTGTGGACACAATTCGACGGTATTGGCCTCCGGGAGCTATCCCAGAGTGCTCCATTGTGACCACTCTGGACAGCGCTCTCAACTCAGATGCACTGGCCAGGTAGACAGGAAAAGAACCGCAAACTTTTGAATCTCATTTCCTGTTTGGCCAGCGTGGCAAGCTGCAGGTGACCATGCAGAGCTCATCAGCAGAGGTGACCATGATGGAGTCCCAGAATCGCAAAAGAGCTCCAGCATGGACTGAACGGGAGGTACGGGCTCTGATCGCTGTATGGGGAGAGGAATCCGTGCTATCAGAACTCCATTCCAGTTTTCGAAATGCCAAAACCTTTGTCAAAATCTCCCAGGGCATGAAGGACAGAGGCCATAACAGGGATCCGAAGCAGTGCCGCGTGAAACTTAAGGAGCTGAGGCAAGCCTACCAGAAACCAGACGGGCGAACGGCCGCTCCGGGTCAGAGCCCCAAACATGCCGCTTCTATGATGAGCTGCATGCCATTTTAGGGGGTTCAGCCACCATTACCACAGCCGTGTTGTTTGACTCCTTCAATGGAGATGGAGGCAACATGGAAGCAGGTTTTGGGGACGAAGAAGAAGAAGATGATGAGGTTGTAGATAGCTCACAGCAAGCAAGTGGAGAAACCGGTTTTCCCGACAGCCAGGAACTGTTTCTCACCCTGGACCTGGAGCCAGTACCCCCGAACCCACCCAAGGCTGCCTCCTGGACCCGGCAGACAGAGAAGGGACCTCCGGTGAGTGTACCTTTTAAAATACTATACATGGTTTAAAAGCAAGCATGGATTAAAAGCAAGAAAGGATTAATTTGCCCTGGCATTCGCGGCTCTCCTGGATGTACTCCTGAAGCCATTGCATAAGGTTTCTGGGGAGGGCAGCCTTATTGCTTCCTTCATGGTAGGACACTTTACCACTCCAGGCCAGTAACACGTACTCGGGAATCACTGTACAACAAAGCATTGCAGTGTATGTTTGCTGGCGTTCAAACAACATCCATTCTTTATCTCTCTGTGTTATCCTCAGGAGAGTGAGATATCATTCATGGTCACCTGGTTGAAATAGGGTGCTTTTCTTCAGGGGACATTCAGAGGAGCCCATTCCTGCTGGGCTGTTTGCCTGCGGCTGAACAGAAACGTTCTCCATTGTTAGCCACGGAGAGGGGGGAGGGTTGAGGGGGTAGCCACGCGGTGGGGGGAGGCAAAATGTGACCTTGTAACGAAAGCACATGTGCTATGTATGTAATGTTAACAGCAAGGTTTACCCTGAAAGACTGTAGCCACTGTTTTATAAATGTGTCTTTTTAAATACCGCTGTCCCTTTTTTTCCCCTCCACCACCTGCATGTGTTTCAATGATCATAGGATCTTCTCCTTCCCAGAGGCTAGTGAAGATTAGAAAGAAAAAAAAAAACGCACTCGTGATGAAATGTTCTCTGAGCTCATGCTGACACTGACACACTGACAGAGCACAGACGAATGCGTGGAGGCAAATAACTTCAGAGTGCAGGAAAGCACAAAATGACCAGGAGGGGAGGTGGCGGGCTGAAGAGAGGGTTGAAGCTCAAATGTAGCGGCAGCGTGATGAGAGGAGGCAGGATTCAATGCTGAGGCTGCTGGAGGATCAAACCAGTATGCTCCAGTGTATGGTTGAGCTGCAGCAAAGGCAGCTGGAGCACAGACTGCCACTACAGCCCCTGTGTAACCAACCGCCCTCCTCCCCAAGTTCCATAGCCTCCACACCCAGACGCCCAAGAACGCGGTGGTGGGGCCACCGGCCAACCAGCCACTCCACCACAGAGGACTGCCCAAAAAACAGAAGGCTGGCATTCAATAAATTTTAAAGTTGTAAACTTTTAAAGTGCTGTGTGGCATTTTCGTTCCCTCCTCCACCACCCCTTCTGGGCTACCTTGGTAGTCATCCCCCTCTTTGTGTGATGAATGAATAAAGAATGCATGAATGTGAAGCAACAATGACTTTATTGACTCTGCAAGCAGTGATCGAAGGGAGGAGGGGAGGGTGGTAAGCTTACAGGGAAGTACAGTGAAACAAGAGGCGGGGGGTTTCATCAAGGAGAAACAAAGAACTTTCACACCGAAGCCTGGCCAGTCATGAAACTGGTTTTCAAAGCTTCTCTGATGCATACCGCGCCCTCCTGTGCTCTAACTGCCCTGGTGTCTGGCTGTGCGTAATCAGCAGCCAGGCGATTTGCCTCAACCTCCCACCCTGCCATAAACGTCTCCCCCTTACTCTCAGATATTGTGGAGCACACAGCAAGCAGTAATAACAGTGGGAATATTGGTTTCGCTGAAGTCTAAGCGAGTCAGTAAACTGCGCCAGCGCGCCTTTAAACATCCAAATGTACATTCTACCACCATTCTGCACTTGCTCAGCCTGTAGTTGAACAGCTCCTGACTACTGTCCAGGCTGCCTGTGTACGGCTTCATGAGCCATGGCATTAAGGGGTAGGCTGGGTCCCCAAGGATAAACTATAGGCATTTCAACATCCTCAACAGTTATTTTCTGGTCTGGGAAGAAAGTCCCTTCCTGCAGCTTTTGAAACAGACCAGAGTTCCTGAAAATGCGAGCGTCATGTACCTTTCCCAGCTATCCCACGTTGATGTTGGTGAAACGTCCCTTGTGATCCACCAGAGCTTGCAGCACTATTGAAAAGTACCCCTTTCGGTTTATGTACTCGCCGGCTTGGTGCTCCGGTGCCAAGATAGGGATATGGGTTCCGTCTATGGCCCCACCACAGTTAGGGAATCCCATTGCAGCAAAGCCATCCACTATGACCTGCACATTTCCCAGGGGTCACTACCCTTGATATCAGCAGATCTTTGATTGCGTGGGCTACTTGCATCACAGCAGCCCCCACAGTAGATCTGCCCACTCCAAATTGATTCCCAGCTGACCGGTAGCTGTCTGGTGTTGCAAGCTTCCACAGGGCTATAGCCACTCGCTTCTCAACTGTGAGGGCTGCTCTCATCTTGGTATTCATGCGCTTCAGGGCAGGGGAAAGCAAGTCACAAAGTTCCATGAAAGTGCCCTTACGCATGCGAAAGTTTCGCAGCCACTGGGAATCGTCCCAGACCTGCAACACTATGCGGTCCCACCAGTCTGTGCTTGTTTCCCGAGCCCAGAATCGGCGTTCCACAGCATGAACCTGCCCCATTAGCACCATGATGCATGCATTGGCAGGGCCAATGCTTTCAGAGAAATCTGTGTCCATGTCCTGATCACTCATGCGACCGCGCTGATGTCGCCTACTCGCCTGGTATCGCTCTGCCAGGTTCTGGTGCTGCATATACTGCTGGATAATGCGTGTGGTGTTTAATGTGCTCCTAATTGCCAGAGTGAGCTGAGCGGCCTCCATGCTTGCCTTGGTATGGCGTCCGCTCAGAAAAAAGGCGTGGAATGATTGTCTGCCGTTGCTCTGACGGAGGGAGGGATGACTGACGACATGGCTTACAGGGTTGGCTTACAGGGAATTAAAATCAACAAAGGGGGTGGCTTTACATCAAGGAGTATTTCAGGCAGGATTTCACGGAGGGTTCCAATAAGAAATGGTGCACCTAAGTAATTGTTCTTATTGGAACAAGCAGGTTGGTCTGGCCTCTGATTGATACATGGCTAGATTTACCTCACTGCACCTTCCCTGTGAGTGATTGCAGTGTGACCTAGAGGAATGAGTCCCCTAGACAGGGGAGGGGAGGAAGCAAATGAGTACAACACACATCTGGTCTATTTCTTGTTTTGATACACTCCATCTATCTTTTACATCTTTGGCTGGCAGCAGACGGTGCAGAGGGACTGCTAGCCATCCTCATCTCTTGCCTGCCTGGCAGAAGATGGTACAGTACGACTGCTAGCAATCCATATCGCCTGCCTGCTCACCATAAGATGGTTCAACAGGACTGACTGCAGGACTAAAGAGAATGACTTGATCACGTCACTCCAAATATAGTCCCTGCGCCCATGTCTGTCCAGGTGCTCCCGGCCGACGCGGCCAGGAGCACCTCGGACATGATGATGATGGCTACCAGTCCTACTGCACCATCTGCTGCCACAAGGCAATGGGTTGCTGCTACTGTGTAGCAATGCAGTACGGCGTCTGCCAGCACCCAGGAGACATACGGTGACGGTTACCTGAGTGGGCTCCATGCTTGCCGTGGTATGGTGTCTGCACAGGTAACTCAGGAAAAAAGGCGCAAAACGATTGTCTGCCCTTGCTTTCACGGAGGGGGGAGGGAACGGGGGCCTGACGATATGTACCCAGAACCACCCGCGACAATGTTTTAGCCCCATCAGGCATTGGGATCTCAACCCAGAATTCCAATGGGCAGCGGAGACTGCAGGAACTGTGGGATAGCTACCCACAGTGCAACACTCCGGAAGTCTACTCTAGCCTCGGTACTGTGGAAGCCCTCCGCCGAGTTAATTCACTTAATGCACTTAGAGCATTTTCTGTGGGGACACACACACACTCGAATATATAAAACCGATTTCTAAAAAACCGACTTCTATAAATTCGACCTAATTTCGTAGTGTAGACATACCCTAAGACAAGTTAGATGCACTCAAGTCAGCAGGGCCTGATGAAATTCACCCTAGGGTACTTAAGGAACTAGCTGAAGCAATCACTGAACCATTAGCAGTTATCTTTGAGAACTCTTGGAGGACAGGTAAAGTCCCAGAGGACTGGAAAAGGGCAAACATAGAATCTATCTTTAAAAAGAGGAACAGAGCACCTGGGGAATTACAGCCCTGTCTGCTTAACTTTGATGCCTAGGAACATACTGGAACAAATTAAACAATTTGTAAGCACCTAAATGTCAAGAACAAATCATGCCAAATCAACCTAATTTCCTTCTTTAACAGTGTTACTTCCCTACTGGATAGGGGGAAAGTAACAGCAGACGCAATAGATCTTGACAGTCCCTCATGACAGCCTCTTAACCAAACCAGGAAAACTTGCTGTAAACAAAATTACTATAAAGTGGGTGCAAAAAAGGGACGTATTCCAGGCTGTATTAACAGGAATGTCACCTGTAAGACAAAGGAGGTAACTGTTCCCCTCTACTTAGCACGGATGAGGCTTCAGCTGGAGCAGTACGTCCAGTTTTGGGCATCACACTTTGAGAAAGATGTGGACAAATTGGAGGGACGGGGGGAGGGAGGGAGAGAGAGGGAGAGAGAGGGAGAGACCTCCCCACCCCTAGAAAAGCACTGAAAAAAGAAAATATGTCGAAACATGACCTATGAAGGAAGGTTTTTAAAAAATGGGTATATTTAGTCTTAAGTAAAGTAGACTGAGCAGGGACCAGATAGCAATCCTCAAATGTGTTAAAAGGCTATTGCGAAGAGGATGCTGATCAATTGTTCTCCATGTCCATGGAGGGTGAGATAAGCGGATCCCTTCCTGATCTGAGGCAAAGGAGATTTTAGTTAAGTAGTAGGAAAATTTTCTAACTATAATGCTAGTTAACTTGTTCTAGTGCCTATCTAAGGAGGCTGTGGAATCCCTATTATTAAAGGTTTTTGTTCCCCATTATGATGTTTCCCGTGGGTACCCAAGATTGCAAGGCACTTTGCTACCACCTGCCCTTAGCATGAAGAAGCCTAGCCTGTGCTTGCTGAGGGCCAGCACCCCAAACCCATCAGCCACAGGCAATACAAGAACTCCCCTCCAGAGCTACACAAGCCCCACTTGCTCTCTTCAGGTTAGTGATAGGCACAGTCCAACCTCCAAGCATCCACCCCCGGGCCACTGCTTCCATAGTAGCAGCTTACCAGTTTCCCTTCAGACGACCACTCTGTTATGTGTATAGGGAAAACAAGTTTAACTAAGTAGAGATTTCAGACAGCGAGCAGAAATACTGGAAACAAAATAAAATCATAACATACATTCTAGAACCTAGATTTAACTTGTTATTGTTTCACAGTATTGATCAATGTTTTTAAGCCAGGTACGCTGTGATCCTTTTTTCATGAAATACATACATACACACACACAGCTCGTCTCTTCCCTTTGCACCACAATTTACACCCCAAAACCCATTGTCTTTACTTGTAGACTGGATGCCCACTGCTGTATTATCCCCCTGCAGATCTCCTCTTATGTGAATTCACAACTCTTTCCATTAGCACTAGGCTCTGTAAGACAGATGTATAGTGTCTCACAACATAAAATGACCAGCCAGAGAGTTTACAGCCCCTTGCCTGCCTCCTGATGACCTGTTTTAAATTACACACCTTATGGACACAGTTTTAATTATAGATAAGTTACTCCTTAAATATTATCCAAACAGATAAGCTATTACCAACAGGAGAGTGGGTTTGTGTGTGTGGGGTGGGGGTGGGGGGGGACGACCTGGATTTGTGCTGGAAATGGCCCACCTTGATTATCATACGCATTGTAAGGAGAGTGATCACTTTAGATACGCTATTACCAGCAGGAGAGTGGGTTTGTTTGGGGGGTGGGGGGAGAAAGCCTTTTGTAGTGATAAACACCCATTTTTTCATGATGTGTGTGTATAAAAACAAATATCTTCTGTATTTTCCATAGTATGCATCCGATGAAGTGAGCTGTAGCTCACGAAAGCTTATGCTCAAATAAATTGGTTAGTCTCTAAGGTGCCACAAGTACTCCTTTTCTTTTAGCTCTTGTTAGAGACCTTGCTTGCCAAACTATTATATACATCTCTGTAAACCCTTATGTATCCCTTATACCACTGCCAGGTGGCATCAAGGGGGTCCCTTGATCACACCGACGTAGGCACTTATAGGCTATGATCAAGTCATCTTTTATCCTCCTCTTTCTCACACTACATAGACTGAGCTCCTTGAGTCTATCACAAAGACATTTTCAAATCCTTTAATCATTCTCATGCATCTTCTCTGAACTCCTTCCAATTTATCAACATCCTTCTTGAGCTGCAGACACCAGAACTGGACACGGTATTGTAGCAGCAGTCACACCAGTGTCAAATATTCTACCCCTACTTGATGCTCTCATTTAGGCATTTAAAAATCACAATACTCTTTTCACCACAGCACTGCACACAAGTTCAGCTGATAGTCCACTATTCAAAAGTCCTTTTCAAACTCACTGCTTCCCATAATAGAAGACCCTGTCTCATCCTACACGTATGGCCTGTATTCTTTGTTCCCTGAGAAAAGACTAATATCTGGCCACATTAACTTGCACATTGTTAGCTTGTGCCCAGCTTACCAAATGATCCAGATCACTGTAACAGTAGCTGTCCTCTTTGCTATTTACCATTGCTCAAGCCTTAGGTCATCTCCAAACTTTGTCAGTGATTTTATATTCTCATTGACAAAAGTGTTAAATAGCATAGGGCCAAGAACCAGTCCTTGTGGGACCCCACTAGAAACACCTTCTTCAATGACACCTCTCCATTTACAACTACCTATTGAGACCTATCTCATGGGTGACCGCTGTAACTTTAAACTTCAGTCACCTAAAGGATCAGTCCTCTGTTTCTTTATAGCTATTGAACAGGAGTAGGGCAGCACGACTGTTTTCTGCACAACCTCATAACACCACCTTTTTAGTTTTCCAGTGGAGGTCTCACCACATTTGTCTTCCTCACAGTAATTTATTCTACCAGTTGAAGTACATTAGTTCTCGAGTTAACAGAGCTTCCATCTTCGATTCTTCTTTGAAAAGTTAGTATTTAGCCCAGGTCCTTACTTTCTCCACAGCCAAGAAACCACTTATACAAGTGTATTTCTCTCCCTTATTTTTGCCTTAAATCTAGACATCTTTAAGAACACAGTTTAATGCTTTGGTCCAGTGATATTATACTTTAATGACACCTGAAGATTGGAGAAAGTCAGATCTTATTCTTTCTTCATGGGAATCTTTTTAAAACAAGCATTTTTTTAAAAAAGTCTCAGTAGATTGAACCAAATATGCCAAGTAAGCAAAACTCCCAATAAAATCCTCAAAGCCTTAGGTTGCATACCATACAGCTTTGTTCAATTATATTTGCAATTCCTTCAAACGCTACAAGAGTGACATTCCTTCCTCAGCTGAGAAGTCTTTGGGTCTTTCCATTTCATTTGATATAAACTAAGCAAGCAAATAAAATTAAGGTTATAAAAATAAAGTTCTCAGTTTTTTAAACTTGTATTTGATATTTCTTCCCTTCCTAGGAATGTATTTTTCTTGATAATTCCAATAAGTAGAATCCAGATCAGCACATGCCCATGTCTGAGAAACGGAAGATTTCTTACTTGCAATTTCTATTTCTCACAATGGAGGATATCCATCTGCACAGACTCTCCACACATATAATATAGAATTAACACTTCCATAAATCTACAAAGGTATTAAGTTTTGTGCAGTTTCAGTTTTGGAAGTCATCTCCTGTGAAGAGATTGTAGTACTACAGGAGAGAGGAAAAATTCTACAGCCTAAACTGCCTCCACTAAGGTGGCCTGAGCAGGAATAAACCGTGAGTATCATCCAGACCCTCTTTATTACAAGAAATAAAAGTTACAGGTAAGGAAATTAATTTTTCTCCTCTTTTAAAAAACCCTACTCTTTAAATTGTCTTATGAGATTGTTGTGAGTCACCTCCTCAGACTATTCCAGTCCAGATCCACAAAGATCCCCTTTTTCTGTCTAAGGTAAAGAGACCATGAGAAAAAAAGTGATGTTATTTTTCCAACTCTTCTTGGATCTTCTGCCCACTCTTCTCTTTTTGGGAGTGGAGATTTAGGAGATGGGAGAAGAAAAAGTGCGAGGAATTTCAAAAACATCCTCATAACTCTACTTAAGATAGAGACTGCTCTGTGTGGTAATCACTCCTGTCATCATATAATCATTGGATGACCCAACCAGTAAGTAAGAGTACTAAAATAAGAAAGAGGTCTCCAATAGTATCCAGGGATTATGATACCCAAATCAGACCAGTTTCTTTGCCTTTATAATATAAACTCGTTTAACCACTTTACAAAAAGTACAAAGTTTGTTCTGTAAAGCCTCCAAGACATTACAGCGCTTGCCTTTTGCATTCCCAGTATCACCAACCCCTGTATGCTAGTCATTAACAGGGATTCTGCTGAGAAGAGATTAATAGTAATCTCCTAAATCCACCTTTTACCTCAAGTCCCCAACTGTCATCTGTGGGAGGTATGGTGGGAAGAAGAGTTCCATTCATGACTTCTCATAAATTGTTTGAGATGTGACTGTTCTTTTTTAAGATGTCTTTTGGAGTTTTGGGGGAGGGGTTTCTGAAGCTGTATACGATATATTTAGATTGCAGTAGCACCCACAAGATGTATTAAACCAAAACACTGAGGAAAACAGTTTCTGTACCACAAAGAACATACATTTATAAATCTGTGGAGCAGTCTCGGATTTTCTAGATTTAACCTGCATTTCTATATTCCTGTCAACCACAGTGCAGTGACAAGTCTGATGTTAGAAGAACTTGAAATTATGATTTTCTTTGTAATTTCTATAGGGCAGATGGATAGCACTTACCTAAAGATTAAATCTTGTAGAGAAAAGCGATACAGGCAAGGCCTAAAAGGGCCAGAAGACCAGGGGGAAAGCTTCTAAGAGAGCAGTGGCAGAACTTTCATTCAAGACAATGTTTTGGTTGACAGTTCTGTTCCAGCTGACTCCAGAGTGGGAATGACACAATCCTATCACTGAGAATGGTGGGAAATACTTTAGCCTTATACAGTGCTCCAGTATGCTTTAAAAGAATTAGTTGTCACTGTAAACATAAAAAGATTTCCTCTAAACAAATGAAAGGAGATATCCCCAATGCTAATCATACAGAAGACTCTCCTTTCCACATGCAAGCAGCTTAATGAATTGTTGCACATGCTACCTCTCTCTCCTGCAATTTGTTACTACACTTTTAGTCTCTTCTCCTAAGGTTATTATGCAGAAAGCAATACAATGTTTGGAACCTCACAGAAGAAGAAATGTAATATCTACTGCAAAGCGTTTACAAGCTAGCGTCTGACATTAGCCAAAGAGAAAACCAAGACAGCCAGGGAGAAGCATAGGGAAAAGAGGAAGAACAGAGGCATCATCCGTATGATTATGCAATTATTCAGCAAGACTAGTGCAGAACACAAGGAAGATAAACCACTCAGACAAATACAAAAATATGTGACTTATTTAGCTAGTCTCTTGCAGGCATTGCAGAAGAACTGGATCCAGCTCAAGAAGAGCATTCCAGATCTAAGGGAGAGACGTAGAAGCAACTGAAGGCATGCCTACATTACGAAATTAGGTCGATTTTATAGAAGTCAATCTTTAGTAAGCGATTTTATACAGTCGATCGTGCGTATCCCCATTAAGCACATTAGGTCGGTGGAGTGTGTCCTCAATACCGTGGGTAGCATAGACTCACGGAGTGGTGCACTGTGGGTAGCTATCCCACAGTCCCCACTACTCACTGGAATTCTGGGTTAAGATCCCAATGCCTGATGGGGCAAAAACATTGTCACGGGTGGTTTGGAGGTACGTCATCAGTCTCCCCTCCCTCCATAAAAGCAACAGCAGACAATCATTTCACGTCTTTTTTCCTGGGTTATCTGTGCAGATGCCATAGCATGGAGCTCACTCAGCTGTGCACGTGTGTGTAAACACCTCTTACATTATTCTGCAGTATGTGCAGAGCCTGGCTAGGAGTTGCCAGCACAAGGAAAATTGTGAGGAAATGGACACAGATGTTCCTGAAAGCATGGGATGTGGCAATTGGGATATCATGGTGGCATTAGAGCATGTTGATACAATGGAACGCCAATTCTGGGCCTGACAAACAAGCACAGACTGGTGGGACCCACATAGTGTTGCGCGTATAGAGTGATTCCCAGTGGCTGTGAAACTTTTACATGCGTAAGGCCACTTTCATGGAACTTTGTGAGTTGCCTTCCCCCACCCCGAAGTGCAGGAATACCAAGATGAGAGCTGCCCTGACAGCTGAGAAGCAAGTGGCGATAGCCCTGTGGAAGCTTGCAATGCATGACTGCTACCGGTCAGCCGGGAATCAATTCGGAGTGGGCAAAGCTACCTTGGGGGCTGCTGCAATCCAAGTAGCCAGGGCAATCAATATCCTTCTGCTAAGAAGGTAGTGACTCTGGGAAATGTGCAGCTGATAGTGGATGGCTTTGCTGCAATGCGGTTCCTAATTGTGGTGGGGCAATAGAACATATATCCCTATCTTGGCCCTAGAGCACCTTGTCAACCAGTACATAAACTGTAACGGGTACTTCTCAAGGGTGCTGCAAGCACTGGTGGATCACAAGGTTCCGTTTCACAGACACCAGTATTGGATGGTTGGGAAAGGTGCATGATGCTCTCATCTTTCGGAGCTCCAGGCTGTTCTGAAAGCAGCAAGGGACTTTCTTCCCAGACCAGAAAATTACTGTTGGGGATGGTGAAATGCCAATAGTTATCCTTAGTGACCCAGCCTATCCCTTGCTCCCACAGCTCATGAAGCCATACATAGGCAGCCTGGACAGCAATAAGAAGAAGTTCAACTATAGGCTGAGCAAGTGCAGAATGGTGATAGAATGTGCCTTGGGAATGTTTATAGGGGCGCCGGCACCCCCTGCGGAGGTTAGACCTCAGCGAATGCAATATTTGCATTGTTATTGCTATTTGCTCCATAATATCCATGAGAGTAAGGGGGAAGATGTTGGGGGGTGGGGGGTTGAGGCAATTCGGCTAGTGGCCAATTTTGAACAGCCAGGGCAGGGCAATTAGAAGAGCACACCGAGGCGTGCTGTGCATCAGAGAAGCTTTGAAAAACAGTTTCATGACTGACTAGGTTATGGTGCGGCAGTTGTGTGTGTTTGTCCTTAATGTAAAACCACCCCCTTCGGTGAATGTACTTTGCTGTAATCCAATCCCCCTCCCTTTGCCCACAGCTGGCACAGGAAATAAAGTCCCTATTGTTCTGAATCCATCCATTCTTTATTATTAAAACAAACTTTGGGATCACTGACAAAACTGAGTAGTAAAAAGGTAGCCTGGATGTACAAAGGGTTTGATAATGGGATGGGGGAGGAGGGAAGGACAAGGCCACATTGAAGCCACACTACAAATCAAAGCTATTTGAATGATGGCCTTCTGTTGCTTGGGCCATCCCCTGGAGTTGAGTGTCAGGGTTCCCGGAGACTTCCCCCCGCCCCACGTTCTTAGGCGTCCGGCTGAGGAGGATATGGAACTTGGTGAGGAGGGCAGGCGGTTACACACTGAATGCAGCAGGGGTCCTCACTCTAGTTGCCTTTCCTACAGATCCACCAGACGCCTCATCATGTCCATGTGCTCCCCCATTAGCCTCAGCATCTCCTCCTGCATGTTCCAATCATACTCACTGAATGCTTTCCTGGCCTCTGCCACCAAATGCCTCCAGCATTCAGCTGCGCCCTATCAGCGTGGGAGGACTGCATGAGCTCAGAAAACATGTCATTGCAAGTGCGTTTTTTTCACCTTCTAATCTGTGATAAACTCAGGGATGGAGTTGATGCAGGGAGCATAGAAACAGTTGCAGCTGGGGGGGTGGGGGGAGAAAGAGTAAATTTTAAGATACTGTGTGAGAACAAAAGGGAGATTCTTTCAAAGTGAATCAAGCAATTCACAGTAGGCAGCACATGTGTTTTTATGTACAAGGTTGCATTTTGCCTTTTATATTGAGCGCCTGCTGGTATGGTGACACACCACACATGGCTGGGCAACAGAATTTGGTTTCCAGGCAGCCAGGGTAAGCCAAAGAGTACGTGGGGTCGGCTTCTTCCGCGTTCATAACATGTGGGAATGGTTTCAAACTGCAGCACCTTCCTTTCCCATAGCAACCAATGCTGGTTGGGTTTGCTGTTTAAAAGGAGGGGCTGCAATTTTGGGGTGGATGTGCAACACACACACACTTCTCCAGGATAATCCCTTTTAGCCAAGCACAAACAGCCCAGCATGAACAGGGATGAGTCTAATGTGTCAGGGGAATTTTTGTAAGGGACCAGTAATCCCCTCTGTTTGGTGATCCCTATTTCAACCAGGTGACCATGAATGATATCACTCTCCTGAGGCTGACACAGAAAGATAAAGACCGAATGTTGCATGAATGTGACCAAAACCCAGGACCATTTGCTGCCATGCTTTGTGCTGCAGTGATTCCAGACCATCTGCTACTGGCTTGGTGTAGTAAAGTGTCCTACTGTGGAGGACGAAATAAGGCAGCCTTCCCCAGAAACCTTCTGCAAAGGCTTTCAGAGTACCTCCAGGAGAGCTTCATGGAGATGTCCCTGGAAGATTCCTGCTCCATCCCCAGATACGTTAACAAATTTTTCTTGTAGCTGTACTGGCCGTGAATACCTCCCAGTTGTTCAGGTCAAATAAAACATTAAAACACAATTTAACCCCTGTAGTGTCATTACAAAATGTGCACTTACCAGAGGTGCCTCCTCTGCCTTCAGGGTCCAGGAACAATTTGCCCTGGGAGGCTATTGGCTCCAGGGTGAGGAAAAGGTCCTGGCTGCCGGGGAGAACGGATTCTCCTCTTCCACAAAATCCTCACCCGTGTTGCATGAGGCTGCCGCCTTACAGGTGTCCATGGAGAGTGGTGGGGTACTGGTAGGTTCCCCGCTAGAATGGCATGCAGCTGATCACAGAAGCTGCACGTATGGATTCTAACCCGGAGTGACCGTTTACCTCCTTTGTCTTTTGGTAGGCTTCCCTGAGCTTCTTAATTTTCATGCAGCACTGCTGCGTGTCCCTGGTGTATTCTCTGTCCACCACGCTCTGTGTGATTTTGGCGTATATATCAGCATTTCTTCTGCTGAATCAGAGTTCTGCCTGCACAGATTCTTCTCCCCATACAGCAATCAGATCCAGTGTCTCCTGTTCGCTCCATGCTGGAGCTCGTTTGCAATTCTGGGACTGCACAGTCACCTGTTCTGCTGAGCTCACCATGCTGACCAAACAGGAAATGAAATTCAAAAGTTGCTAGTGCTTTTCCTATGTACCTGGCTAGTGCAGCGGAGTCAAAAGTGCTGTCCAGAGCGGTCACACTGGAGCACTCAGGGATAGCTCCCGGAGGCCAATACCATTGAATTGCATCTGCACTACCCCAAATTCGACTCATGAAGGTGAATTTTAGCACTACTCCCCTTGTCGGGGAGGAGTAGAGCAGTCGATTTTAAGAGCCCTTTAGGTTGGTTGTGTAGATGCATTCGTTATAAAAGAAAAAAAAAAATCAACTTAACACGGCTAAATTTGACCTAATCTCATAGTGTAGACCAGGCCTGAGTGGTGACACAGTGGTGGAATATAAAGAAACATGGCAACAGAGTTAGTATCTTTGATGGAATGAAGTGAATAGGGGTGATGTAATAAGAAAGAGGCAAAGTTATGCAGGGCCTTGAAGATTAGTGCAAGTAGTTCAAACTTACTGTGAGGGATAAGGAAAGACAGTGGAGAGATTCAGAGAAGGGATATTCATTGAATAAAAGTTTGAGGGGAAAATATACTTTATGTTTCCTATAACAAGCAAGCTCCAATTCTGGACTTCCCAATGATATCAAGCTGAAAATACAGTTGCAAAGACAGACATTAAAATAAAACTAAAATAGTTTTGGATATCAGGTCACCCCAAATTACTGATGTTCATTAGATACACGTAAAAGAATGTTATACTGCTTGCCAGTTGCCAAGAAAACACTTGAAGTTCTTTTGAGGGGAAAAAGAAAGTTAGTACAGGTGGCAGCTTTGCTTGCAAAGGAAAAAATGATAGGTTCCTTCAAGTAAACACCAAGAAAGAGAGGTTAGCTTTAAGGCTTAGTTAGCAGATCATGCTGTGGATTTGACCAAAAAGAAGCTACCTGGGGTGAAATCCTGGTCCCATCGACTTAAACATTAAGGATGAAATTCTGGCCTCATTGATTACTTTGATACTGACCTGCAGTGTGGCACTGGGCAAGTCACTTTACCTTTCCATGCCCAGTTCCCCTCTCATCTGCTCTGTCTTGTCTATGTAAAGAATAAGCAGTTTGCAGCAAAGACTGCATCTTACTGTGTAATTTGTACTGTGCCAAGTGCCCTCTGGCTCCAGTCTTGGTTGGGGCCTCTAGGCACTACTGGAATACAAATTACACAAGACAGATCAGGAAGGTTTTGGAGCAGATTTAAGACAAAAACCCAAGTTAGTTATTTATTCAGGAACACCAATACAACATTGTGTTGAACATGCCAGTATATTACAAGTTATTACAGCAGCATCATAAGCCCCAGTCAGAATCCAGGTCCCCTTCTGCTAAGCACTGTACAGACACATACAAAGATGATCCGTGCCCCATAAAGATTTTTAATCTACATTGTAGCAATTTCCACTATCATTTCAACCCTGGGACAATTATCGCTTTCTATATTTCTTAACTCTACTAAGAGATTAGATTTCTTTGGGGATCTATTTTCCCCTACCTAGTGGGGAACACTTTAAAAAACCAAACAGACTAGCAATATACAAAAGAATGTACATAGTATCTATTTCTTTCTGATCACCTTTAAAGCCTGCTACTCAATGCAAGAGAGAATCAGAGAGAGGACTCTTTGTCCTGAATACATTTAGATGTACAGGGGTAACAACAACAACAAAAAAAATGCAGTTTAAACCCTCTGTTGAAAGATCCAATTAACTGAAATGTAGGGCCAGTCAGGGATTAGAGACCCAACACATTTGTAATTGTTAACATTTGTGATGAAGCATTAAGAGTGGGTTTACCCATAGTTAACTTTAGACAGGACAAAATGCATGAGATGGTCTTTTTCCTAACATTCAAACAAAGCAGAGAACACAGTAAAGAGATGGTTATTTGGAAAGTTCCAAAATCATGGTCAGTGAATTTATTGCACATTAAAGGAACCTGAGTAGGCTGAAGTCTTGTTTAAGCCACAGCACAGGGAGCAGACGTTTCCCCATACTATCTAACCTGCACAATTGAAACCTGACCCAGAGAAGCTTACTTCTAAGGTTAAGAGTATTTTGTTCTCCATGTCTATTCAGTCCTTGGCCTCTGATTGAGGATGCCAATGTTCTTGTGGTTAGGTAACATGATCAAGGACCATCACCTTATTTCTCCCAACAGCTATCAAATGCCCTCTTTTTTTCCCCCGATCTCTGTGCAACCTTAATCCATCCCCTTTGTGCACATGCATTATGATACAGTCTTTATTTACACAATCACATTCTAGTTTTTCCACAGAACCCCTGCCTCATTCAGTACACAGGGAACGATTCAGGATTACACAGTGAGTGAGGCTGCTGTCAGTAAACCTCCCCCCTCCTCACCCAATCCACCCACCTCATCTGTTGAGGAAGTTGGAAGGTTTGTAGCAAGTGAGGTAGGGGACTGCATGAAGAGAAAGTATGATCTCATGACTGAAGCAGTTGAATACCATCACTGAGAAGTGAATTCTATCCCTGCCTCTACCAAAGAGCTGTTATATGATGAAGGGCAAGTTATTTAAACTTGTCACACAATTAGGAGAGGGAAGCAGAGAAGCAGCAGCATTAAGCAGCACAGTTGTGGGCCCTGGAAGCTGAGAGGCAGAAAGAGAAGAAGAAAGCAGCTGCACACCAATGAGTCATTCAGCTGGAAGAGAAGAAAACCCTAGAGAGAGAGGCTATAACACCTAACCACCATGGAGAAACATGGACAGATCCCACAGCTCGCATTACTTTCTCATTAAGATACACTCAGCTGAGATAAGCGGTGTTCTGCATACAAAAAGATTGCAATGAAGAATACTTTGCCATTTTTGAAAGATTCTGTGAGGTGCATAACAGCAGCCATATTGGGCCAGACTAATGGTCTATCTAGCCCAATATCTTGTCTTCCGGTGCCAAATGCTTCAGAGGGAATGAACCGAAAAGGGCAATTAAGTGATCCATCCTCTGTTGTCCAGTCCCAGCTTTTGGTTGTCAGAAGTTTAGGGATAGCCAGAGCATGAGGCTGCATCCTTGTCCATCTTGGCTAATAGCCACTGATGGACCTATACATCCATAAAGTTCCAGAGAACAAGAGACCCATTTTTGATTCTCAGGGAAAGCTTTAAATGTATTTAACGAAACAAATTGAACAAGCATTGAAATATGGTGAATTTAAAAAGATTGTATTGCAAAGGTTACAGATTACTCCTGAGGTGCATAGAACAAGATTTAGAAGACTTAAAAATGAATGAAAAAAAGAGTCAGAATATTATATATAAACTGTGTGATTTGATGAAAACTGGGTCAAAGGGAAGAGGAAGGGGGGGCAGGCGTGGGTGGCATTTTGTTCCTGGGAAGAGAAAGGACCGTTGGGAGCCCTGGCAGTCTCCTCCCCAGACTATATCCTCCCTTGGGAATCTCACTGGCAGACCCCATGTACCGAACAGGTCAAGAAGGTGTTTCACATGTGATTTGACTGAACACCCAAGAAATAACTGCCCTAAACTGAAATAAGATAAGTCCACACCCCATCCAGCCTAACTTAATGCACCTGTCCTTAAAACAGGATCCGAAGAGGTAACTGCAGGTCCTCTGATTAGTTTTGTGAGGTCCGACACATTGAAGGTTAACATGGTTACTTTGGCAACTTTAACAAAGAAAGCATTTGGTAGAGACACTGGTGCACAGATTTCTCTGGTCAGGGAAAGCACGGTTAAATAGACAGACATGCTCTCTGGGGAGAATGCATAAGTCCTAGCATTGGGGTGATAAAAACTCCCTTTATCTTTAGCGAAAATACAAGCAGAGAGGAATGATCCAGAGGGAACTCAGAAAGTTGGCATGCTGGGTAGTATTCCAACAGCAATTCTTGTGGGACATTATATTTTGTCTACATCTAAAGTGGTTAATATAGTAACTCACAGCAAGAAGTAATATTGTTCTGTGTTCTTAGGAGATCATTGTGCAGACAAAGCAGCAGCAAAGGGTGGAGGAGATGGCCCCAGCTCAGCAGGAGAAAGCAATGTGCTTTCAGGTGTGGTAGGGGCCGAAGCCAGCTCCAGTATAGCAGAGGACAGCAACACACCTACAGAGTTAGAGGATGAGGAAGAGGTAACCCCTATAACTGAAGAAGCTCTGCCAGCTGTCAGCTGCTAGGGTTTTGCAGATCAATAGACCCCACACTAAAAAGCATCCATGGGTACATCCTTAAGGGGCAGGGAGGGAAAACAGGGAAAGGTGTTTTTTTTTTTGGCGTGTGTAAGAGAAAGGGTGATTATACAGGGAAGTTCCCACAAGCAAAGGTAAAAGCCATGGGAAACCTTACAAGCAATTGATTGTGCTAACACAGTTGTCCTTTTGCCAGTCACTTGGGGGCACAGGATAAAAATTTTTACCGGCCAGGGATACAGAATTAGAGATATTGCAGATTTAGTGACTTATGTCAGATGAGAAAGAGACCTGCAGGACCCCCAGAAGTTCCTGTACGTCCCTTGCCTGTGATACAAGAGGCATTTTTAGGGTAGCAATGGACATTTGGGGCCCTATGCCACATCCTACATCTGAGGAGACAAAGGAACCAAACACTTCATGCTCCATGCATAGGGTCCTGGTCAAAGGGTCTGGGTCAGCCATGCTGGAGAAAGAACAATTGGTGAGAAAGCTACTTTGAGCTAAGTCTGTAGCTTGTTTAGTTAGGTCTTGGGCATCAAAAAGCATATTTGTTTGTAACCCATTCTATCTTCAATCTGTTTTACTTAGTATCACTTAACCTTTGTTTTAATTTTTACTATAATACAACTCTGTGCTGTGTTTGAATTGAAGTGATTGTTAGCTCCAGTTAAAGTGATAACTTGTGCCTTTTACAGGAGCAATGGACCTTAGTTCCCTGAGTATTCCAGGAGAGGGCTGGACTCTTCATGGCAGACAGTTTTGAGGAAATTCAGGAGTTGGGTTATCCTCCAAGTAGTAACTACGGCTGGTGGAGGCCAGGGTGGGGCTGTTGTGTTGTAGGCAGGCTGCTGGGGTCAGAGCACTGGATCAGGGCTCCACAGCATACAGACATTCAGGGAACCACATGCTTGTCTGTGAGCTGGTGGCACCTGAGCCACAAGCAGCGGAGTATTTAAGACACCCAGGATTACAGGACAGGAAGTGACAACCCCTTACTAGGCTGGGTTGAACCCCAAAATATTACAGTTACACCAAGGAAGCCCTCCTGTAATAAGAACAGATTTAGAGCAGCTAACATGTAAGATTTTAACAATATATTCAAGATGGATACCTATGTTTAAAGCTACCCACAAATGAAGACAAGCATATGTTCAGAATCAAGAAACTATATCCACCCCAGGTAACAAACCCCACAAATCCAGGGCCTACATTTTGACAAAGACCCATCACATGGTCCTTAAGGAGGGTGCATTCCAGGGCAGTGCAACCCTCCTCCTCAGCCCCCTCCTGGCCCCAGGGATCTGACTGCAGCACAACTTGGCAGCACATGCACAAGAGCAGCTAAAACCAGAGTCCCAGAGTTTGACTGAGCCTAACCAACAGAAACCAGCCAATTAGGTGCAATTAGCCACAACTTCCCCAGTCAGGCAGATAAATAGGGGACCTGCTTATTTTTATACTCGCCCTAGCTATACAACTCCGCTGTCCGTCCCCCGCCCCCATACGGAGCTAATTGCTGTTGTTCTCTCTGGCTGGTCCCACTAGGTCCCAGAACAGCTCTAGGGAGAGGCGGGCAGCTGCTGCCGGGAAGGGCAGGGAGCTTTCTGCCCCATCCTTGGGGGTGGGGGGCAGTTTGAACGAAGTCAGATGTCAGCTTGGACGCTGGAGCCACTACACTGAAGGGAGGGGGCACAAGACTGAACGCGCTCCCGGGGAACCCCGTCAAGCGCGCGTCCAGCAGGGAACGCGCAGCGCCTACAGCTGGCGCTTGGAATCCTCATGCCACTGACATTCTAACGGCAAAATAACGGCCTCACCCACATGCCGAGGGGTCACCGGCGGGGTGGGGGGAGGGTCGGCACGGCAGGAGAACGGCCTCCACTCCCGACTTCCTCCGCGCAGCCCCTGCCTGAGGGCCGCCGCGTTCCTGAGCGCCTGCGGAGCCCGGGCCTCCCAGTAACGGTTGACCAAGGGAGCAACTGCCCCAGCACCGTCACTCGCCTGCGGAGCGAGACCCGGGCAGAGCTCCACTCCGGCCCCGCGCGGTGAAGCTCATAACCCCAAGCCACTACACAGCGAGCGGGACCGCAGGTAGCCCGCCCAGCGTAGCTCAGAGACGTTTAGCCGCACCCGGGAAGACAGTTACCGGCAAGATAGAAGGTCCCGTCCGCCTCGCTCTCCGGTAAAGCCGGGTAGCGTTTCCCAGCGCATCACGTATATTGAACTGCGCATGCGCTGTTGCACTTTCGGGGATGCTGGCGCTGAAGAGCAGGTGCAGCCGGGCAGCCCGAGCCAATCCGCGCACGCGCTGAACAGATCAAGCGAATCACAACTCGGAACAATCCCGGCGCAACTCACTGGCAGCGGACTCCCCGCCCGAGCCAATCACGGCTCAATCCGCCGCGGTCAGAGCCCCGCACGTGCCGGCTAAGCCAATCACAATCAGCCCCCACGGGACTGCTCGCGGCGCCGCGCATCAGTCACTGCTCAGCCTACGCCGCCAGATTCGGTGGCCAGTCCCTGCGTGGGAGCTGGGAAACAGTTACCAGTTTGCTGCCGCCCCGCTTCCTGGCCAGTCCCCGGGCTTGGCGCGCTTCACCCAGCACAAAGCGTCAGCACCTGCCATGGCTCCCGCGTTAAGCCTGTTCCAATAGCAGGGATTCAACCTCCTGTGCATGGAAAGTACAGCCTGTCCTCCCTCCACTTACAGCGCGTGCACTGGAGAGTGGATTTCTGAAAGGGGACTAGAAAACCCATTCGCCTCTGAGCTACAAAAGAATTACAGGCTGCTGGTTCTTTGAGATCTTTAGCATCTGGCAGTCTTTACAGTCTTACGTTTGGAAGATCAATCCGAACAAACACAGACTCGTCTAACTTTCCACAGAGTTAAAATCAACCGAAATCTTACGGGCAATATTTGAAAGAAGAGGTTGTAATTAAACTAATATTAATGATTGTTGTATCTGATTGTATGATTAGATTACAAATAGGCTAAGGCAGTTTAGTGGGGACATTATGACATCAGAAATAAAGCAACCACCACCACTCTACAGCTAATTTTTGTGCAACAACTTTATTGGCTATAATGAGATAAGATCGGTGACATATCTTTTCCTGGACCATATCTCTTGGTGAAAAAGACAAACTTTTGAGTTAAACAGAGCTCTTCTGGTCTGGGAAAGGTATTCAGTGTCAAAGCTAAATACAAAGTGGAACAGGTAAGGAATGAACATATGTTGCCCAAAATCATTCCAAGGGAAATGGACATTAACACATGACAAAGGAGGATGAGTGGATTACAGATTGTGGTAATGAGCCGTAAATCCAGCATCTTTATTAAATCCATGATTTTTGGTGTCTAGTAGGGTTCTGAATATAAGTTCCCAAGCTTGTCTTTTGACGCTGTTATGCATGTTTCCTTTAAGAGCGAAGACTGAGGGGTCAGATATGGAGCAATGGTTTTGTGAAGTGTGTTCACTCATAGGTGATATTTTGTTTTTGTCTTACTGTTTTTCTGTGTGAGTTCATGAGAGAGCAGAGCAATTGTCTTATTTCATCTACATAGTTGTTATTGGGGCATTTAACACACTGGATGACATACAGTATACCAGATGTGCTTATAGGCCAGGATTTTGAAAGCCGTGTTGTCAGGGGTTATTGATCGTTGTAGCAGTGAAGCAATGTCTGCAGGTTTGCATCAGTTGTTCTGGCTGGGTCTGGTGCTGCTTTGAGTTGGTGTGTGGGGAGGTTCTGATGATGAGGTTGGGGAGCTGTTTGAAGACCAGAAGAGGGGGGGTCAGGAGAAATTCCTTCCAGAATGTGGTTTCCGTCGGCTGTACGTGTTTAATGATTCCTCATAGAGGTTCAAGGAGGGGTGTATAGTCAGAGGGTTCTTTTCTCCTTGTATTGAAGCAGGTTCTCCTAGGGTATTTAGGTCGATGCAATCTACTTTCTGGTGGAGTGTCCTTGTTTGGTAAAGGTGGGTTTTAAGTGTGTTAAGGTGTGTATTCCTGACTTTCTCCTTGGAGTTTATTCTGTGGTATCTGAGGGCCTGGTACTTGCAGATAACTGATTTCTTGGTGCGTTTGGGGTGGTTACTGCACCTGTGATGGTAACTGTGATGATCTGTGAGTTTCTTGTATATAGATGTCATTGCTGAAGCTGATTATGGTGTTCAGGAAGTTGATGCTGGTGAGGGAGTGTTGCAATGACTCATCTGTATGAGAGACACTGGACACGTTTTCCAGAGTTCTCACTGGTAGGTTACTTGACCTGCTCTTTGAAGATTTCATAGCTGTATTCCATCTTGGGCATGTTTATTTATAAAACTTCTAATAAATGTTAAACTAATTTCCGGACCACGAAGAAAATTAAAATGGAGTTATGGTTGAGAGTATGTTTCAGTAACTTATGGATAAAAATCACTGTAGAAGTGTTGAAATTGTAGCAGTCTTCAGAGAACTTGGAGGGAGAAGCAGTTTTCAGGAGGGAAGCTTCAGGCTGTGTGCATATGGTTTGAGTGTAGCTGCAGTTGTAGCAACTCTGTAACAGTTCTTTTAATAAAGAGAGAGTTTAATTTTAGAAACATATTTTTACCCAGCATGCGGTACTTAAAACAGTAATTAACACAAAACCAAGCATTATAAACCTGGGAAAATTCAGAGTTAAGATTACACTTAAAAGACATTCCAAAATGTTAAGGTAAGAAATCCACAATTATGGAACACAAACAACCTTAATGTTGCCCAGTGGTGATGCCACAAAGGAAGAAAATAGGACAGTGTCTTTAATTTTTTTTTTAAACTAATCTGGATTCACAAATACTAAAATGCCTTAAATACTGTAGGCTATTGTATAGTGTCACTGTATGGCATAGTTAAGATTGTTTGGGTGCCTTGGTATATAGAACTATGAGCTAGTAGTTAAGGGGATGCTCTTGGGGAAGGAGGCAGGTTTATGAAGCAGCTCTAGAAATTCACATAGGTTATTAAGTCCCATTGTATTGAGACATACTTGAGCTGGATGGAAAACAGAAATCCCTTCCTGCAAAAAAATTTACATTTTTGAAAAAAAAATTGTCCTGAAATTTTTCCCACAAGGGGATTTCCAGAAAAATTCCATGTCAGGAGAATGGAAGCTGAATGTTTTAGCTTCATAGCTGTGTGCTGTGATGATTTGGGGAATCTATCTGTACAATTTATGAATTTTGTGTAGATCAGGAACTCTATGTATTTTATCAGGCGGCAAACTCCATTGTGAACGTGCAGCTTGTTTGTCTTCTCTGTGGTCTCTTTACTGCCACGTGGGTCTGAAATTCCTGCACGGGTAGTGGGAAAGGCCTAACGATAGAACATCATTACACTTTGACAAGCAGCCATCATTAAGAGAGGTCTTCTCCCCACTGCAAACCACTTTTTCAAGTCTAAACTCACCTGACATAGGGGGCTGAAAGTTATTAAAGGGCAGGAGCTGCTTTACTCGGGGGATCACTTTTCTCCAGCTCAAGATGAGAGAAGTAACCCAGCATGTAGGAACCTGATGAGGCAGTGGACCTGCCTGCCTCGTTACGTAAACAGAGATGGGTCTCCCAAGGAAAGGGTGAACTAGTAAGGGCCATATTGTAGTTAGGATGGTGGTAGTTTTCTAAGCGTATGTCTCTACTTGGAGCTAGGGGTGTAATTACCAACTGGCATAGACATACTGGTGCTAGCTCTCACTGAAGTAGCGGGCTAAAAATAGTAGTGTAACCAGGTTAACACAGGTGGCAGCAAGCGGTGGCACTGGCTAGCTATGCTGAGAATGTATGCTAGGGGTTCAGGCAGCTTTGTGTTTGGCACAGCTAGCCCATGCCACTGCTTGCTGCTGCCCAGGCTATCCTGGCTACACTAGTATTTTTAGTGCACTAGCTCCATTAGAGCTAGCATAAGTGTGTCCACACAAGCAGGGAATCACACTCCGAGCTATAAGTGGGGCTCTCTTGTGCTTTATTTGTTAAATAAGAGAACCCTGTGCAAAGTGTCTGTGCGTGTTATATGCTATACTTACACTGTGCCTCGAGAGAGTTAAAGTGTAACCCCAAATGCTCAGATCTTTGGTGAGATTCTGGGAGAGGGTGTGTTTAAGCTACAGGGGAATCTAAGAAGTCAGCACTGGTTCTGGGGTCTGGGCAGAGGACCACAAGGTCACGGCTCTCAGAAAGGAGGGTGCAGAGCCTCTGTCTAATACTGACAATGTGCCTGTGGACCCCCAGGCTGCAACAGTGCTAGGCTCTGTTCAGACTCTGGAGGCTTAAAACACCTAGGTCCCTTCACAGCAGTCCAGCGAGTGTGCATGAAGGGTCACTCAACCAAATTTGTGACACTCATATGGAAGATTTTTGTCCCTTTTTCCAGGGAGAAAGTGATATTGACAAAAGCCTCCATGTGGGCATCTGTGGAGCCATCCTTTGGATTTTCCTGATGGATTTTTTTTTTGGGGGGGGGGGGGGGTAAATTTGAAAAAATCACTTTTGCAAAAAGGGCATTTCCCATCAGAAAAATCATTCTCCTGGAAAATTCCCAACTAGCTCTAATACATACTTACTGAGACTCTCACTAGGCTGGGGTAGGAAAGTCTTTCTTGCAGTCACTAGTTGAGGCAATTCGGCCCAAACCAAAGAAGAAAAGTCTCCCACTACAACTGGGACGTCTATCGCACATTCCTATCATACATTTAAGGAATAACTGAGTGAGGGAATCAATTTCAGCTATTCCAGACCGACTACTGGGCTCAGATCCATAAAAAGAGTGCCATTTACATGCATGTAATCCAAAGCAGGCAAGCTAATAAAAATACATCTGGAGAAAAATTTATTTATTGCAATAAATAAGACATGTACAGATGTTTACAAAACATAGAAATACCCTGACAAGACAAACAGTTTATGCAACATAAAAAATAGAGTTAAACATCTACAAAGATTATGATTTATAAGTAATGGAGAAAGAGGAAGAGTGGATGTGGAAGGTGGAACTCCCATGTGTGGTCTGTACATTAATTCAGATATTTTTAAAGATCTATTTTAATCTAAATAATTACAAGACTGTATTAATTTGTTTGGCCTACATATCTCAATTATATCTGAAGGATTACTCTTGTCTCAGAGGGATCTGTTCTCTTCTCAGAGTGCATGCCTATTGGTGTTAACAGTAGTTATGCACAGGTATCAAGACCACATGGAGCTTCCCTTACTTATGCAACTGGTCACATAATGAAGGACGGTAGAATTTTTCCTGCAGAGCATAGAACCTTAAGATATCAATAAATAATTCAACAAAGAAATTAATAAAACCAGATGGATAATTCCTTTTAGACCTAACCAGATTTTAGGATTTTCCTTTAAAAGTCCATGGGGAAAATAAAAAAAATCTAAAACCAGACTGCTAAAACATAGGCACTAGAGGTCAGTCACTTTCTCATTGCACTTAAATAAAATCAAATAGGTTGAACAAGCATCATTAGTATGTAAGTATTTGTCTGAAGTTTTTTCCATATCTTTTAAACTAATTATTAATGTGTGTAATGAGTCTGAGGTAGCCTGTGTTTTGGAGAATTTTTTTTTAAAACCTCATTAAGGCAATATAGTGCTTGTACTAAAATAGTATTTCTTACTGAAAGAGCTCAGTGCCCTGCTTTGGAATCTGACATTTTGCCATTTTATGTTTTATTTTTGTAACTGGCATTTACAATCTTTCCTTCATGCTTTGTGTTTACAATATTTATATAATACACATGTATAATACAAAGAATACTTTTTTTCTCTATGAGGTCTCATATGATCTAATGTTCCTTATCCTCTTTTTCCACTTCTTTCAAGTATCAGCCAGCTCTGTTGCAATTCCCTGGCACTTGCTGACAAATGTGTAGGTGGGACCATTGCCAGTTCTTTATGAGCCCACCAGGGGATTCTACAACAGCCATGTCACTGTCCCCAGACATTTCTTATGTAAGTTCTCTTGGTTCAGTGCTCTGGTTTGCAGTGCAACTCTCAGGTTTGAGTCACAGTTTGAAGGGTCAGCATGAATGTACTGCCTGTTCAATAGCCTCTTCTTTTGAGCTAAACTCGTATATGGAGGGGCAAAACTATGGAGTTAATTCCCTGGAGTTGCAGGTTTGTAGCTTCCACTGTTAGCTTTAATGTAAAATACATAATGTGAAGCTACAGTAGGAAATTTTGATTACTGAGCCAGATTTCTGTTCTCATTTACACTGGTTTAAATCCAGAGTTGCTGTTTATTTCAGTGAAGTTACCCTGGACTTTCGCCACTGTAATGAAGAGCAGAATCAGGCCTGCTGACACCAAACTTTAACACTAACCTGCTAGAATTCTGTGATTTGTATCTCCTGCAGCTCACAACACAGCCTCAAGTTTACTGTTACTGTGACAACAACCTTTTAGGTATCAGAAAATTTAGAGTATGAAACTCAGTTCTCAATTACCCTTAATGAAAATCCAGAGTAACTCCAATGATCCAGTTAGTTTGGCTTTACACCAGGGTGATTAGGGCTCTGATTCTGCAATAAGTTTTGTACAGACAGACCTCTCTGGCCACACACAGCTCACTGCGGGAGGGGTTTGAAACAAAGTTTGGCCCACAATAGTCACTATTTATAAGCAATACTTACACTAATTTAATATTTATAATGTGCCTGTACTTCCTCAAAGTGAATGGTTAAGGCTCCCAGATATCACAATGATGGGGAACATATAAGAACATAAGTAGGCAGATTAGACTAGATAGAAGGTTGACTGCATGGAAGGAAAAATTTCTACAGCAGTGCAGCTAGTTACCCCTGAAGAATTCAGGTTGATCAAAGCATTGTGAACTTTCTGACATTTTACTTCAAAGTTTAAGGGCAGTTTATTTGAAGGGAAAAAAAAAAGAGGGTTCTTTTAAGTAGCAAAAGAATTATACTAGCTTAAACTACAAGGCACTATCATTCTAGGTCTATTTTCAGTGGTTTACAGCTTACCTAAATATTTTCCTAGACCGTGCCACTCCCCGCACCAAGTTCAGGGGGGCATTTAACGTGGCAACAGAGTGTTTAGCACCTTGCAGGAGGCACTCAGCACCTTGTTGGATCAGGCACTTAATTGACAAAAGGTTCTGGGAGGCCATGCTTCTTCTTATCAGTTCTTCCCTTTATTTCAATGGGAGGAGGAGCAGACCGCAATATAACATGTGATTCACACTATAGAAACTGCAGTCAATTAAAAACTCAGGTTTAGCATTGCAGGATTCTGACAGAAAACCTGAAGATGTACATAACGATCCTGGGACCCAGTGTCATTTTAACAGAGAATACTGTCCCAAAAACTGCAGTGCACTTTAGAACTAAACACCCATTTTTTCATGGTCTGTGTGTATAAAAACATCCTCACTGCATTTTCCACTTTAATTATGCGTCCAATGAAGTGAGCTGTAGCTCACGAAAGCTCATGCTCAAATACATTGGTTAGTCTCTAAGGTGCCACAAGTACTCCTTTTTTTTTTTTGCGAATACAGACTAACACGGCTGCTACTCTGAAACCTGTCAGAAAATAAGCTTGGTTTAAACATTTTCACATTGACTGGGGTTTCTAAAGGCCAGTGAACAGAAAAATGAAAAGTTTGGGCCTCAATCACATGCTTGTGTCTTTCTGGAATGCAGGTACCCCGTGGAAGTGTGTGTTTTCCTTGGAGATGCTACAGTGTTTCAGGTGAAGAAGGGCGTGAATTCTGTGCAGCTTGAACTTCTGTAACACTGAGTGAACTAACCTAGTTCCATTACCTTCGAGGCCTTCTGAAGGCTGCAACATTTGGCTCATTAAATGTTTTTAATGAGAATGGTAGTATGCTGTACCATACTGTATATTGTACAGTATATACCTACATCTTCATTGCCTAAACAGAAGATTTTTTTAATCTATATTAATCTCACTTCGTTTAATCATGCTTCACTTATTAGACACAGATGAGGGTAAATTCCCCTCACAGTTTCCTCTGCATCTTCCCACTAAGCAGAGTGGTTTGTTGCACCATAGAATGGGGAGCAGGTGTGGTCTGCAGACTCTGCAGATCACAAGGCTCCACAGTGAGGGCCCAGTCTTGCAAACATGCATGTAAATCCCTGATTATATATGCAACTAAAATTTCTCATGTGTGTCCATATTTGCAAGATTGGAACCTCACTGGAAATTGCCTAAAAAGGGATGAGGAAGAGGCAGACGTATGGACCCACCCCATCTTATATTACTGCCTGGGTGCGCCAGGTGATCAAGCTGCAATGTCCTAAGGAATAGCATAGCAAGAGCACATACTCCTTGCAAGCTGGGAACAATCCTTCCCCCTTAGGTATACAGTTCTGTACTGCTCCCTGCTTAGGGTTAAATGACACAAATGTAAATCTCAGAATGTTGTTTACTTAATAGCATACATTATCAACAATATTCTAATATTAAAACAAGATTTTTTTTAAAAAGACCATGAACTGCTGATCTGTTTCAAACAATGTAAAGAAAGTGTATTTTAAATGAAGTTATCTTGCTCTAAATTTATTATTATTTTGTTTAGAAACATGTGGGCCCACAGTGATGTCAGTGGAGTTACACTGCTGCAAAACTGGTGTAAAGTAGTTATTTTTTGGTAGTATGTGCAATGACTCTGTGTGAGAGACACACAGTATGCACACTTCATGCTAAAGAGGTATGTGTATGAAGTCTGCCACTAACACCAGACCTGACTGTGTATTATGGATTCCTTATTATATTCATTTTAAATGGAGCTTCTCCTGTTTATATTTTTAATTTAAAATTTATACTAAGTTGTGCCTCTTTGTGACTAGGATTTAAGTACCAGCACATACAATTCAGGAAATAATTTATTGTTTACAATTAATTCAGTGTACAATTTTACAGTGTAGTGTATATTTCACTGAAGAAAAACTGTTTAAGATTAATATTATTTAAATGATAACTTAAAGGGGCTTTCTATTTAATAGGTACTAAACATACCCCATCCTAAATGGGCTTCAAGGCTGAAATATTAGTTAACAGAAAGCACCCTCAAATCATCATAAAACTTCAATGTGCTCTCCATATTGATAAACTGTCCCTAGTTAGGATGGATTTTCCTATATTATATTATATTGTATTATAGCAAAATATTGATTGTTTTCCCACTCTGTTCCACTTCTCCTCCAAAATGCTCTGTCAATATATTTCAAAGGAATTTAAAAAGTGTTGTTTTTTTTCTCCCGAATGTCCCTATTTCTGGTGGGACTGAATTTGGAATAAGGACTTTAATGTTATGTTCCCTGTGGGAGGTCTTATAACATCTTGTCTTTAACAATGACTATTTTGTTTTAATTTTACAGTAGTGTAGTGGTCACTCCCTGTGATATGTCTATGTATTCAAATTAATAAAGCATTTATGTTTCTAAAAGGTCTACCAGGAACATTTTATAGATTTGTTTTTTAAATATTCAAGCCCTTCAAAGAAAATTTTAGGTCCCCCCCCCCCCACTTTTTAATACACAGTATTAAGTAGTAGTAGTAATAGTACACAAGGGTTTATTTTTTTTCCCAGCAGACCATTTGTTGCTACCACTAGGTGGCCTGGTTTTCAAAGCAATCCTTAAGAAAAGACACATCAAAAATGTGATTTTCTGCAGTTTTGTATTTTCAGGAAGTCTTGATCAATATCTGGAAAAAAAAAAAAGGAGGAGGAGGGAATAAAATATATAATAAATTTACAAAAATCATACCAAATGTTAGAATAAAATTTATTTATTTTCCCCTTTCGGATACAGTGATGGATTTCCTCCAAATTTTTTCAGTGAAATCCTTTGAGATTTCCGCCCCCCACCCAATGAGATGTGGCTATTGAGTCTATAAACAGTCAACAGACACAAGCAGTTTTAAAATTACACTATTGTCTGAAGATGTTTGCCTACTCTTGCTACAAATAACACCTGAGATTGCTACTACTGAAAGAGAAGATAGAAAAGAATAAAAGTAAACAAACTAGTCATGGAGAAAATTGTGTCCACCATGGTTCAAATGTTACTAGCCTCACTTATTCCAAGTAATATTTACTGATAGGCTTCTTCTCATTGAAGTAAAGATGATTACTTGGGTAAGTGATACTCAACATAGGCAAGGTTGGAGAATCGGTCCCTTTGTCCATTTCAGTACTTCTTGTGCAGTTTCATTTTTTCCCTGTATTGTTATTTTCCCCTGTCTGCATGGGGCTTTCACAATTTTTTTTTCAAAAATTAGGAAAAGGGGATTGTAAACCCATAAATATTGGCAGGTAGACTCAGGGGCAGGAACGGGAGCTGAAACTGCTTTTAACAATAGACCTATTAATATGCTTCCCATATGCTTACCTCACTCAGTAATGCCCACACAGGAGAATCAGAATGGATAGATAAACGAATAGCCTGTATTTTTCCTACTGATGGACTGATGATGCCTTCTGCTATTCCATTATCAAATGTACCTATGTATAAACAAAACCAATCAGCACTAATATGAGCTATAAATGAAATGCATTTTTCTAGTGGACTTAGCGCAGACAGTTTTAATGTCAATAATAAATGTTACCTAAGGCCCAGATTCACAAAAGTTAGGCACCTAAGCCTGAGATTTAGACGCCAAGTCCCATTTTTAGGGGCCACTGTTATCCTCAAAACCCACACTTGGCTTCTGCCTAATCCTGTAGGTGCCTAAACTCACCATGAACCTAAATTTTTGCAGTAATTGTTCCCTAGGTGACTATGTTTCTGCCTCTGGGCATGAGCACTGTTGCCTCTAAGTGCCTGCACACCAATCTCCTGCTAAGCCCCAGAGAGATCCTCAGACCAGGGAAAGGTAGATGAGTGGACACCTATCTTGCCTGCAGGGCCCAATCCATATGTGTGCTCAAAGCCCACTTAATTCCACACACAGAGTCCAGAGGAGGAAGATCTCCCTTCTCATTTTTAGCCCGGTGGTTAGGGTACTCACCTGGGAGGTGGCAGATCCCTGTTCACATCCTTTCTTCTCATCAGGCTGAGGAGGGACTTGAATCAGGGGATCTCACACATCCCAGTATCCTAACCATTGGGATAAAGATTACAAGGGTCATCCTCCCTCTCATGGCTGTTTTGTGTGAAGTTAGGCAGCCTCTGAACATTATTGAAATCATTCCTTTGGTGTTCTATGAGTTTGTGATGTTGAGAGTACATCAGCATATTACTAATAGAAAATACTGTTTAATAGATTTGTATCATGTTAAGATGTAGAAGATCTCTTTAAAAATAGCATATTCTGATGAAACATTCACCTTTGTTGCTGGCTGAACCACTAGTTAATGATGTCAAAATCAATTAGCTCAAGCTGCAAAACTCAAGTCACGGTCAGTTATCCTACTGAAGAGCTTGAAATGATTGGGCTTTTTCTTTAATTTAAAACCTTCACTATCCCCTTTACTAAAGTCTGTTTTCATTACTCTGCCATATTGAATTCTAAGTAACCAAACCACATACTGCAACCTGCAGAAGTTCAAAATGTATTCTTTGATTACTTTGAGATACTGAGTTTCTTATAGAACTAAAGGAGCTTTCAAGTGTATAGGTTTTTTTTTAATAGTATGTATACACAAGCAAATTGTTTTAGTCTTTGAAATGATAGTAAGTAGTTTACCGATCTTTAAATATCCATCTTTGGTTGTTTGGTCGTTAACTTTGCCTCCATTGCCTACTGCATCTTTTAATAATTCTGTTTCCTGTAACAAAACAAAAGAGTAAAAGTCCCAACCAGGTTTTATAAAATATATTTTTCGACAATTCATTCATAAAATGAGTAGTATTGTGTATTGCATTGGGAAACGAGACACTTACAGCAGCAGGCCAAACTTCTACAGTAGTGTTAAACAGTTTATCACCAGGGTGTTCCATGTTTCCACTTCTAAAGAGGTACCTGCCAATGAGAACTATATGATTTCTGTATATTTTTGTATTGTAGAAAATTCTAGGTGAATAGTTCTCAAGAATCATTTCTGAAGTAAAACTTTAAATACACGTTCTCTATTGCAAGTAGCACGTGAGTGAAGCCAGAGACAGATGTTAACATTTGCAGCCAGTTGGCCAAACTGTACTAAAACCTTTACATTTCAAACAATATCTCCCCAAAAGACAACCTGTTCTGGAAACAGTGACAGGGGAAAGCAACAACCATGCCGAATTGTCACTAACCTTTCTCCCTTTCAGTGCTCAAATCCCAATCAACCTAACCCATTCCAAGCTTCACCAGCCCTTACACACAGACCCCAGTGATCCCATATCATTCCAAAGCCTAGCTGAGGCCTGCAGCACCCATGCAGGCAGCTGCATAAGGATCATACCCAAGTCTTGCTACAAGAGTGTGGAACTCCTTGTGAATCCAGCATTCTTAGGTACAGAAAGTGGGCTGTCTCCTAATTCTTATGAAACTTCCTTGATGACAGGGTGTCCAACTAGCACCTCTTATTGTGGGACCTATGTGCCAATGGCAGCCCTCAATTATTCATTGAGGTCTACTGATCAATTCAAGTGTTTCTAAGAAGCTCCAATATTGGCCAATGAGTGACAGTTTTGCCAACTTCAAGCATTCAAAAATCATGAGTTAGGCCCCAAAAAAACTCATGAGATTTTAAAAAATATTTTTTGGATTCTTTTCATTTGCCTTCAGGCCTTGGAGCCTCTTTAGATTTCATGCTTATAATACTTTCTTTGCAACCATTCAGGCTCATATATGTTTTTTTTTTAAAATGAAACCTGAGATTCTCACTTTCACATGAATCCAGGAGCTGAGGCACTAAGAAAAACTCCAAATATAAGGTTCACAATAAAAATCTCAACATTTAGCAGCACTAGAGTAGTGGAGCATCAGCGAGAAAAGGCAATGTTGTGTAGAAGCCACCTTCTTCCTTTTTAGACCCCACATTGGGAAAATGGAAGATATGGACTATTTAAGTTTATTAACATGTAAGCTATTGAATTATGAACATTGTGAGTCACAGCAGTTTCTATTTATGCTGCAATATTTGTTATAATATTGTTATGATGGGGTCACCTGATGGGGATATTACACATGATCTTGTAAATTCTTTTTCTGAGTGTGTAAGCAGTGTAAAATCTTTGAATAAATGTTTGGATTGTTGTAGTGTTTTGTGATGCTGCAAAGCAGTTTCCTCCCTGCCATATTCTCTCTAACCTGAGTCTATTCTTGAGGCAGAGGTACTCCCTAGGAGTCGGGCATTGGTGTTTTGGTGAAGATCCCTGAAAGATGAGATGGGCAAACAATATTCAGGCTGCCTTCAAGGATGGTATATATAGTGCAAAATACCAAAACTGCACTAAGAAAATATCCAGATCTGTCACCCATGTTACCGATTTTTCATCCAGTAAGGAACTGACCCACAAGACACCAAAGGGGCAACAGCATTTTTTCATTACATTAATGTGTTGTAAAATACATTTTACAAATCTAGTGGTATAAAATGATTTCATGTACATTATTTGTGATGGAGAATGCATTTCACAATGTATTTTTGCAGACTGTGTCTTTCTGGGAAGCCAAGAGAGAAAACATTATTTGTCAAAGACGACAGGATGGACATATGCAAAATAATTAATAATATAGAGAACGAAAATTAGGAACTTCCATTCACCCCTTCTGATAATACACGAACAAGAGAATATTTAAATATGTTGTCTTTCAATTTAGTTAAGCATGATAGAATAATTTTTCACGTAACACATAGTCAACCAATGGAGCTCACTGTCAAAAGATATCAAGACCAAGAACTTACTAGGATTAGAAAAATTTAACGTGTATATGGATAATGAGAACATCCACAATTACATTAGACAAATTAAAAAGTTTAGGTGTATAAATCCTCTTGTTTTAGGACATAAGCCAACTACTAATTTAAGGGGCTAGGAAGAATCTCTCTCTGTAAAGAGGTTATTCCATAGTTGTTTGCTATGGGCTTTCTTGCACTTTCCTCTAAAGATGTATCTGGAAGTGGCCACACTCAGGAACAGCATATTGGATTAGAGGGACTGCTGGTCTGATCTGCTATGACAATTCCTGTTTCATCATTGAAAGGGCAGGACTGCAGCTCTGCTAATTAAGCATTTCAACAAGGATCTAATTTAAGTGGGGACCCACTCTTAGGGCATGTCTCTAGGATCTCCTGAATCTTTGGAAGTTCATTTCCTAATATCTGCAGAGGAGGAACTTCCCACCTGCACATGGGAGACACGCAGAACAGGAGCACCTGTCCTGGCCCTACTGCAGAGTTTGAAAAATCCCTTGCCCACTGCTCTGTTCTACCAACCAACAACACCCCAGACCAATTAAAAAATGGCGCAAGCTGCCGAAGGTGACTAGTAGGATGGTATAAGTTAAAGAAGTCCTTGTCCAATTTTAGTTTATATTCACACCACTGCAAGCATTCCTAACATGGCAACACAGGAAAGCCCCGCCAATGCACCCCAGTGTTGGGAGAAACTATGCTCTTAGACCAAACTGCATTTCACCACTAAAACTCTGTTTTAAAAGTTATAAAATTTGTATTTTAAGAAATTTAAATATGTGGTATATATTGGAAATTCATAACCATATATTATTTTAAAATAGGAGTATATAGCATAAAATATATTAGAAATGTTTACAAGCCAGACAAAATACAAGAAGCTTGATTCTGATCTCACAATAATGTTATGTTGTTGCAGCTACATTTAATTCAATGATTTACACCACTGTAAATTCAGAAGCAGATACAAGGTCCTTGCCCAGGCTCTCACCTCCCTCCTCTAAGTCCTTCCCTAAAACATTTCTTCCTTAAGGCATATGAACTCTAGCCTTCCTCACAAAGAAGTATAAACTAAATCATAGAAGGAAAGCGACAAAGCAACAAAAATTAACACAAAAACTTTAGAACTGCCAAGATGTGTTGTAGTAGTAGGATTTTATATTTGTATTTTGTATAATTTAGAATAAAAGATAAAGAATAATCATGTAGCATGCATTAAATGTATTGATGTCTGATTTGACCATATCCTGCCAGCCACCCTTTCTGAAAGCAGAAAGGAATGGCCTAATGGGCCATTGGTAAAGATGCATCAGCAAGAATCTTGTGGCTGAAGCTGATTTCAAGGCAGTAACAGACCTTTAGGGTCACCACTTTGTTGTAGGTTTAGCATTTTGAAATAAGTAAAAGAATGCAATGATTGTTTTCTCCTGCATTGCAGTTTGATGTTCCTGTTCAAATGCTTTGTGTAAATCAAATCTGTTTTGTGTGTGAATGAGGAACGTGTGTGTTAAAAGAGAAGTGTGAAGGCCATCACCGGACCAGATGTTCTAGGGAGGAATCGAGGATGGATATAAAGGTACCAGGAGATTGCAACATGCCCCTATTGAGATGTCAGAGGAGGGCAAATTGACGACTCTAAAAGATGTGGCAGGCACCCATCAATGGGGACAAAATAACTGATCAAAACCAGCATGGGGTAACTCCCTAAAAGGCTAATAAAAAATAAGAACAATCTAAAAAAACAAGCATTCATCAAACGGCAATTGATTACAGCATGACAGTGCAAAACTCATTGGTCCCAATGAAGGAAGATCACTATGTAAACAGGGTTCTTTGCCATGAAACTTTGGATTCGTCCTGACAAGACTTCCCCAGAGCATTGTGTCGTGACCGACAGAACCCAGCTCCTCTCTACCTGGCATCAACCTAGCTGGCCAATAGATTGATCCGGACTCTGGACTGGTAACTATAACATCGACTGGCAGGACTGTGTGTGTGTGTGTGATTAAATGAATATGCTAATTGTTGTATCGCCAATAAACACGGCGTATTGCCTTTTCCCCTGAAAAAAATCCCATGTGCTTCTTATAAGCATAATAGTGTCACCACTCAATCAGTTGTTTTTCACTGTTTTCACTATAGGGTTTACACTTATTTTTGTTTCTTTGTTAACTATTTAATTTTCATTCCTGTGAGAAGTCTAGAATTCATAAGCTTTTAAGGAAGAAGTGTATTTCAGGGAAAGCGTTAAAAAAGAGGAAAGGGGCATAGCAGACTTATTTAAGTGGGAAGTTTGTGAATACTCGAGCAATAGAGAATTGGTAATCTTGACAGGATTCAAAACTGGGTATAAGTATCCTACCATATCATTTAGTACTTACCCTTCTGCTTTCAATGGCTGTAAAAAAGTGAATAAGATATAATCTCCAGCCACTGGAGAAAAAGCCCAAAAACAGTCCATTCCTTCATAAGCCTTTTCCAAAGTATAATGCTGGAATATTCTTAGGCTGGTAGTCACTTTTGCAGGGGGGTTAACATGTGCTTTATGTAGCATGTTTTTGCCAAAATCTTTATCCTGGTAGACACAAAGAGAAACAATATCACATATAAAGACTCATAATTCAGTGTTCAAATATCTTGGATCACAGAGGGCTGTTATAGAAAATGAAGAGTTATTATCTGAACTATTTTTATATAAAATGATACATTTAGGTTTTAAATATTGCATCCCATATTTATGGGAGCTCCTTCAGTGAAACCACTAAAACTCAACAATATGTTGTATAACTATAAACTTTATCAATCATTTCCTAAATGATGTAGAAGCTTTTCCAATGGGCAGGCTGTTCCATAATTTCCCATTATACCTTCTTCTGTAACATCTGGTATAAGCCACGGTCAGAGACAAGTGGACTACACAAAACATTGGTCTGATCCAATATGGTGATTTTTATGTAATCATACAGCACTGACTGAAGTCTTGTACTTAAGTGCTCTTATATGGTGAGAACAACTGCTTTATTGGAGGAGGTATGCCACAGGCAATACAGACCTGTGGTGCATTACTAATAGGTGGGAGCGTATAAGGAAAGGCCAGTATCTAAGGAGGAAAGGCTACCAGAAGGAATCTCTCCATTTCCTCAGGAACCTCAGGAGAATCTTTGTGGGTAGACTAGAAATCAAGCCCTATGCTAGTTTGTATTATTTACATTGTTTATGTAGCCATTCCAGAGTCTCTTGAGACGGTATTGCATATGACTACTGTGGATTTGAGATGATCTAGACATAATAAAGGAGGCCTCCCTGAGAAGGTGTTTTTCCCCCAGTTTAAGTAGAAGAGCCTCTGATTGTTTGTAGTAGGACACTGTAATTGAAAAACCCACTCTTGACCTCATGTGCCTCTCCAAATACCATCTCATCTCCCTTTCATCTCTAAGCTCATTAAATGCATTGTATACAATTGCTGTCAGGAGTTCCTCTTCCCAAATTCCACCCTAGACCCTCTCCATTTCAGCTTCCACCCCTTGCACTCCTCTGAAACAGGTCTCACTAAAGTCTCTTATGACCTCTTCCTAGCCAAAGCTCAGGACCAGTACTCCATCCTCACTCTCCTTGACCTTTCAGCTGCCTTCAACGCAACTGACCATGCTCCTCTTGAAATATTGTCTTCCCTTGGCTTTTGTGACTCTGTCCTCTCCTTCTTCTCCTACCTCTCTAATCACTCCTTGTGTCCTTCGGAAGACCTGCTTTGTCCCCCCCTCCAACTTTCTGTGGGGGCTCCAGAGGGGGTCCTTGGTACCCTTCTCTTCTCCCTTTATACCTTATCGCTACGTAATCTCATCCGCGAACACAAATTCAACTGCCATCTCTACGCTGATGACTCTCAGATCTACCTCTCTACTCCAGACCCATCTCCTCCTGTCCAAACTAAAATCTCAGCTTGTCTCACTGACATCTCCTTATGGACATCTAGACATCAGCTCAAGTTCAACATGGCTAAAACAGAAACTCTTTTCTCTCCCCTCCCCATCTCCTGCCAAGCCGACTACTCTACCTCCTTTCTCGATCATTGTGGACAACACCACCAGTCCGCCACCCAGTCCGGTAAGCTGGGAGTTATCTTTGACTTGGACTTCTCTCTAGGTCATCACATCCAGGCTACATCTAAATCTTGCAGATTCTTTCAGTATAAGATCTTTAAGATACTTTTTTTCTTATCCATCCACAGAGTGAAAATTCTCACTAGGCTCTCATCTCACATCTTGATTACTGTAACATTCTTCCCTTGGCAGATGCCCCACTCATATCCATTCAAAATGCTACTGTAACGATCATTTTCCTAGCCTGCCACATGGACCACATCACCCTTATCTTTGAATCCCTCCACTGTATTTTACGTGATAAAAGGGGAGACAAACTACATTGGTGGGGTATGTAAGGGTTAAGTAAAGACCTGGGTAACTGCTAGCATGGTAATAGGGAGTAGGCGCGGGCACTCACTGTCTCTTCGCTTGATAAAGTTGCTACCCTTTTCCCTTCCCTTCTGCTTGTTAAGGATTGATAAGCATTGCCGCTGCATAAGGAATGTGGGGATCTAAAGGATACTTTTTGTGTAAAGCAGTGTTACCTCCCCCTCCCTTCAAGCTTGGGGTCATGGCCCCTTCCGCCCTTCCCTGAAAACTCCTGATTAAGGGAATTCGTGGCTGCATTTATTGCAAAGAAAGGTATCTTCAAAGTAAAAATGTCAGTAGAATATGCTTAATGCTGTAAACAGTAAACAGGGGCGGGGAAATTATATTCAGTATATAGCTATTAATATTCATTGCGTAGGCATACATATTACTCTATAAGGGTTTTGGGGGTGTTGTAGTAAATGCAGGTATTTACATACTAAGATGAAAAGAGTGTGCTGTAATTAATTCAGTGTTTACTTGACAATTGGGTCGAGGGGAACAAGTACAGCAATAAAGAAGCCCGTCTATTCAATCTGCCTCTCGGTCCTCCTGCTCTATCTCTAACATATATGTCTTCACTTTCAATGCCTTTCATGGTCAGTCCCTACCTATCATCTTCCATTAACTATTGAGACGTTGACTCCAGCCTCAGCTCAGCTCCTGAGGCCAATCTCCATTGCCTACTTGTTAAAGTTTCAAACAAAGACTTTTATGCTTTCTACCATGCCACCCCTCACAGTTAGGAGGTGGGCCTCAAACATCTGCAAAGCTACCTCATTATCCTCCTTCACATCCCTCCTCAAAACTTTCCTTTGCCATGATGCCTACAAAAAAATTGACAACAGTTAGCATGCTGGTGTCCTCAGACCACGGCTTATCCTGCTGACCAATATTGTCTCATTGTTTCCTTATACTTCCCCATTTGTCTGTATCCTGTTGTCTCTTGTTTTATATTTAGATTGTGAGCACTTTGGGGCAGGAACTGTCTTTTTGGTGTGTCTGTACATTGCCTAGTACAATGGGCCCTGATCCATCCAGAGGGATCCTGGGCACTATGATGGTACTACTACTAATTAATTGAAGGCCCAGACTCAGGGAAGATATCCTAATATGTCCTGTGAGTGTATTTCCCCCACTCAGTTCAGATTACAAATTAATATGGTCCTCTCATCTCTCTCCTCCATTAATCTGCACTTCTGGTACATGAAATTTATCACCAAATACACAATGTTTTTCGGTTCAAAAAGCATACAAGTCAGAATTCATACAGATAATTTAGAAATATAGTGGAAAATTTTTTAAGAGTCTTACTTTTAAATTCTGTATTTTTCCAACCAAAGATGAATGAATTCCCACGTGCTGAAAAAGAGATGGCTTAGAACGGATACGTAAATAAGCCTTTTGCTGTTCACAATGTTTCTGGAAAGGAAATAAAAAGGGTCATGTGTATGAATTTTTTCCCCCTCAACAACAAAGAGATCCGTCCTACCATCAGTAATTCAATTTCATTACATTGCTATAGCTACAGGCTTTGTCCTGAAATCCATATTCACAAAAGTAATCCTTTGGTGAGTATCCCAATGACTTCAGTGAGACTCCTTAAGAACCATTCACATAAGGCAGAATTGGAACTCTTCACTTAAGCCTCTATTCTCTCTGAACGTTTGAATGTTATTAGGTTTTGTTTGGGGTTTTTTTGGTCAAAGAAATAACAATAGGAGAAATCAACTAAAGACCACTTTCCTATCTATATTTCTGTCTAAAGTGTGGAGGAATGTAATCCTAGCTCAAGTTTAGTTGTATTTTATTGCAGGTTCTGTCTGAAAAAATTCAGTTTGCTTTTTGAGCTCATCATATCACTTTTACCAAACAGCTCTGACCATAATCTGCATTGACCATCTTGTTGTAGATCCTGGTCACTTTTCCACTCCTGGCTCTTTCTGTTGTGTTTGATACAGGCAATTGTTACAACATTATGCTGGATCATCCTGAAAATGACGTGGAGTTCTCAAGCACTGGGTTTAAATCTTAGTGTTCTAATTTAGGTATAACTTCGGACAATTAAGTGACAAACTGGGAAATGCAAGTAACTGCCGTTCAGTAAGAATTTCTGCAATGTCTTGTTCCATCGGTGTGTTTTCTCAGATATGAGAATATTCCCCTAAAACTGATTTGTGCTCTGGATGTAAACAGCAGTGCAGTTTGATACCCTAAATATAGTAGGCCATAATGATAAATATAAGGAAGCCTCATGACCTAAATAGAATAAAGCACAAGACTACAGGCAGAAGCTGGGTTCTACTCTCAGCTCATCACTGAATCACTGTGCAACCCTGGTAAGTCACTTAACCTCCCTGTACCCCAGCTTCCACATCTTTAAAATGGGCATGATAATATTTAACCAACCTTGTAAAGTGTTTTGAGCGCTATAGATTAAAGGTGTTATGTAAGTTCTATCAGTACTAGTTAAAGTGAAAAGGGATGGAAAAGCTGCATCTAACTAGCTCCAATGCAAAATCTCAGATGGGATTTATGGCTCTTATCGAAGTACTAATTAGATACACAAAGACAGCTGAGAGCATATAAATAGAAAAAAGTGTTTTTATATTTGCGGCTAAAGCAGATGTTCAGTAAAACAATGCTAGAAAAGGGGAGTAAATGCAAATCAGTGCACTGGCAGCTGTTTCTTTAGAAAAGGGTGCTACACTTTTGAAACAAAAAGATACAATTGTGACACGTTATTGTCCCTGCTGGTGGAATCAATGTGTAGCTATACCATATTTTACCATAATCACAGTGACTACAAAATACTACACCAGAACCTTGGTCCCCAATAAGTCCCTTTCTGTGCCACTGCAGCAATGCAAAAGTGACTTAACCACCTTAAAGCAACTTAGGAGGATATTGCAATCATAGAGGAATCCTCAGTAGGCCTAGGGTCCCAGCCTAGGGTGTGTTGTGTGCAAAGGTAGAGCATGATACACTATAGCGGGGGTTCTCAACCTTTTTCTTTCAGACCCCTCCTCCCGCCCCACAACATGCTATTAAAATCCAGGGCCAGAGTGTGGGGGTGGGGGGGGGCGGGGAGAGAGGACTTGGGGCTCTGACCACCAGGTGGGGTGGGGCCTTTGGGCACAGGCATAATTTGACTTCTATTTGGGGCAGGGGACAGGGCCTGGCAGGACTCAGGCCAGCTCCACATGCTAGGGCCCAGGGAGGGAATGCCACCTCCACCACAGGCCACACCTCAGCAGGCCACCCAGCCTGTCTGGGTTGTAGGGACAGGGGTGCAACCAAAAATTATAACTCAAAGAGGAGGGCTCATCTTAAAAAGTTTGAAAACCACTCAGAATGCAGGCAGGGGATAGCTAGGAGCTATATGCAAGCAGAGGGTAGTTCAGGATGGAGGCAGGGAGGTAGCTAGAAGCTGTGTGTTTTAGCCCCATGGGGGACACCGGGGCTCCAGGCTTCAGCTCCTGACATCAGCCCCGCGGGGGGCACCGGGGCTTGAGGCTTCAGCCATGGGGCCTTGCACCCCTGGCCCCAAATGGCTCACAGACCTCCAGGGGGCGATAGACTCCCGGTTGAGAACCACTGCATTATAGGAATGGTGAGTCTACTCTAACTTGTACTGAAGTTCAATTAAGATCCTTGCAATCCTCAGGATCCAGGGGAGAAAACGGGAGACAACCAACAGATTTGTTCCAATCACACTGTGAATGTAACCTTAATTTATATATGCCTCAGTGACTTTTAAATATCAATTTGATTAGATAACCAATTTACCTGATAGATTTCAGAGTAACAGCCGTGTTAGTCTGTATTCGCAAAAAGAAAAGGAGTACTTGTGGCACCTTAGAGACTAACCAATTTATTTGAGCATAAGCTTTTGTGAGCTACAGCTCACTTCATCGGATGCATACTGTGGAAAGTGTAGATCTTTTTATACACACAAAGCATGAAAAAATACCTCTCCCCACCCCACTCTCCTGCTGGTAATAGCTTATCTAAAGTGACCACTCTCCTTACAATGTGTATGATAATCAAGGTGGGCCATTTCCAGCACAAATCCAGGGTTTAACAAGAACGTCTAAGGACGGGGGGGGGGGGGGAGTAGGAAAAAACAAGGGGAAATAGGTTACCTTCCATAATGACTTAGCCACTCCCAGTCTCTATTCAAGCCTAAGTTAATTGTATCCAATTTGCAAATGAATTCCAATTCAACAGTTTCTCGCTAGAGTCTAGATTTGAAGTTTTTTTTGTTGTAATATCACAACTTTCATGTCTGTAATCGCGTGACCAGAGAGATTGAAGTGTTCTCCGACTGGTTTATGAATGTTATAATTCTTGACATCTGATTTGTGTCCATTTATTCTTTTACGTAGAGACTGTCCAGTTTGACCAATGTACATGGCAGAGGGGCATTGCTGGCACATGATGGCATATATCACATTGGTGGATGTGCAGGTGAATGAGCCTCTGACAGTGTGGCTGATGTTATTAGGCCCTGTGATGGTGTCCCCTGAATAGATATGTGGGCACAGTTGGCAACGGGCTTTGTTGCAAGGATAGGTTCCTGGGTTAGTGGTTCTGTTGTGTGGTATGTGGTTGCTGGTGAGTATTTGCTTCAGGTTGAGGGGCTGTCTGTAGGCAAGGACTGGCCTGTCTCCCAAGATTTGTGAGAGTGAAGGATGACCCAACACTTCAACACTTCATTTGCAAATTGGATACAATTAACTTAGGCTTGAATAGAGACTGGGAGTGGCTGGGTCATTATGCAAGGTAACCTATTTCCCCTTGTTTTTTCCTACCCCCCCCCCCCCGCCCCCCAGACGTTCTTGTTAAACCCTGGATTTGTGCTGGAAATGGCCCACCTTGATTATCATACACATTGTAAGGAGAGTGGTCACTTTAGATAAGCTATTACCAGCAGGAGAGTGGGTTTGTGTGTGTGGGGGGGGTGAGAACCTGGATTTGTGCTGGAAATGGCCCACCTTGATTATCATACACATTGTAAGGAGAGTGGTCACTTTAGATAAGCTATTACCAGCAGGAGAGTGGGTTTGTGTGTGTGTGTGGCGGGGGCGGGGGGGAATGAGAAAACCTGGATTTGTGCTGGAAATGGCCCAACTTGATTATCATACACATTGTAAGGAGAGTGATCACTTTAGATAAGCTATTACCAGCAGGAGAGTGGGGTGGGGGGAGGTATTTTTTCATGCTTTGTGTGTATAAAGAGATCTTCTACACTTTCCACAGTATGCATCCGATGAAGTTAGCTGTAGCTCACGAAAGCTTATGCTCAAATAAATTGGTTAGTCTCTAAGGTGCCACAAGTACTCCTTTTCTTTTTGCAATTTACCTGAGATGTTTTTCTGGAGGACTGCAGAGTGATTTGAGGTTTTGGGCTGTTTTTTGTTGTTGTTCTTGTTTTTAAATGTTAGCTCCCATTAGTCTCCCTCCACTCCAGTGAGTGTACTTATTGCTATCCTTACACTGAGGGTATGTCATCTGTGATGAGCCAGGCTTTGTGTCTTCTCCTCAGTGTAGGGTGACCAGATGTCCCGATTTTATAGGGACAGTCCCAATTTTTGGGTCTTTTTCTTATATAGGCTCCTATTACTCCTCACCCCCTGTCCCGATTTTTCACATTTGCTGTCTGGGCACCCTACCTCAGTGCAACGTGCATCCTTTCTGTTGCTATGATGCTTTTGGCACCTACTTTATCAACAAATTTTACGTTGCTGCAGCCAGCTCTCTCCTTCCCATAATAACCTGAGTTATAATGGTAAGAGGAAAATTCACACCATGACACTCCATTCCCTGCTCCGTCTGTCTAGAAGATTCAGAAGTGTACACACACATACACACACCCACCCACCCCTTTAGATAATTCTTCTACTTGTGGGTGGGAATTTGGAGAGTTACCGACTCATCCTCAAAGGACCTGAATTTCCATAAAATTATATGAACCTTTCCATTCACTTTTAAAGGCAGATTTGAATAAGTTCCTGAAGTGCCCATGGACCTGATGGCTGTGCCCATGGACCTGATGGCTGCGCCCATTCACCAACATTTAGTGAAAATATATGGTTGCTTCTACAATGGCTCCCAAACGCACTGCGAGGGATGGAAACATGTACTTAACCTATTGGCCAGATGATTAAACATACCAACCAGAGGTGGATAGGCTGGGGCAACACACTAGTAAGAATTCCAGTTGCTTGGAAAGGGAAAGTGTTGGAGTTACTTTCAGGGTCCTTCCCTTAACCCTGGTTGAAGGCTCCATCTTTCATATCAGCTTATGAGCTGCTGCTGGGGGAAAAGGCTGTCTGTCCTACTGTAGCCCTCCTCCCACTCTTGTTTGTGGCATACTTGTAAATAGCTGCCTCTGCTGCTGCTCATTCCACTGGCAGCAGCAGCATGCAATTGACTTGACTTGACAGTGTCCCTGCAAGGCACAGAATTTTGATTAGCAGATGTGAAACTCACTAGAAACTTGTCGTCATCACTCTACTTTTGCCAACTTGAAGCTAACACAGAAGCAGAGACACATGCTATTTTATCTTCCTGGTTTATGTATGATTCACAAACTTAGGGGCTACCAACTTTTTTTTTTTTAAATGAAAACTAAGGGCTCAGTCCTTAGGAGCTGAGCTCAGCACATCTGAGGAATACGGAGGGGGAAGAGGTGACATTATAACATCTTTCCATCACCCCTTGTTGGTGCATCAGACGCATATTGGGGCCACTTCAGGCCTTGGATAAATTAGAGCTCCAGGGTTGCCAGCCCAGGATGACTGGAGTAAAATCCTGGTTCCTCCTATGCTTAAGTGGGGAGTGTGAAACGCCATGCTGGGGGAATCCTCAGCTGCCTCCTTAAGGCAGTTTTAAGTCCTCTTTATACTGGTGGAGCTTAAAACAAGCCACCTTCTGCCATCCCCAAAGCTCATCTTCCCTACAGCGTGTCATCATAATGAGTCTTTTTAAGCCCACTTGCTCAACTCTCTTCACTCACCCATTTACACATCCCATATCTTTCTCACGTGGAATCATTTTCCACCCATACCAACAAAAAATAATACACATGCAAAACACTTAAAAAAACCACAAAGAGTGAGAACTGTCATTATCCTATTCTCAAGTAAAACCATCTGCGCTCTAAAAACTAGGGTGGAGGAAAACCTCTTGTTGCCCCCCTGTAGCGTAGTCAGCAGTCCTCTTCAGGAGAGCTTAACCTAGCCCAGGATCTAAGAAGGCCATGACTGGTGACAAAAGGCACCACAGGCTGTGTAAGTGTGGGAGTTAGAGAACACTCAAGCACCATCTAAACAAGTGAAAAGGAGTGTAAAAATAGAACTATTTTAAAAGAATCACACAGTTAAAATGCTATTGGAAACATTTGGAACTCTAGAAATGGCACCTTCTCCAATATTACCTGGAACTGTTTATTTCAGTTTCAGTTAAAACAAGTACATTAGGTTGGTTTTGCACCAAACACTTTCCTGCATTATTTGCAAACAAATACTACAGCCTTTTCCTAACTCATGAAACCAGACAGTGAAACAGACTAGAAACAAACCAGTCTTCCACTTCTAAACAGAGGGAAATATAAAAGGTAAATAGCATGAACAGTTTCAAACAAATTAGATTTTAAAACTGGTGGTTTTAATAAACTAAGGTGTTGATTAGTAATGCTTAAATTTTATCTTAAGTATCCTAGCAGTCTGAAAATACTATGAAATCAAATGCTAAGTCTCAATACAATATGCTACATAAGGCTCTAATTCTGCAATTGACTACACAGGCAAACTCCTGAACCCATAAGAAGCCCCATTAAAATCAGTGGAGCTTCATGTAAATGCAAAGTCTGCCCACACAAGCCATCTATAGTACTAGAATCTAAATTCTTATTTTTCCTCATTAGGTTTCTTAGAAGGAACATTTTAATAGGTTTGATGTTTACTTTTAATCTTTGTTCTTGCCATTTTAATTCCCATGTTGCCATAGCATATATTAAGTAGCAAGCATTGCTTTTACTGGTTAATAATATAGTTGTGTATGCTTACTTCATTACGGAATGAAATCAAACAAACTATTAACACAAGATGTCCAAGCTAGTAGTTCAGTTAAATTATACTTTGAATCACATTACAGTACAATCCCCAATAACTGTTTACAAATTCCAAACTACATAAATGTGTTTTAGGGATTTTTACTTTTCTGTTTTTGAAACTGAATCATGTATTAACTGTGATTTATAATATAATTTATTTTGTAGTCATAAAATATGGAAATACTTACTGGATCCTTTTCTGGATTGCATACTTTAACCCAGAGAAAGTGGTCTAGAAGCCAGTCTATGGGCTTATCTTTGTAGAACATTAAAAAGAATTCTACTATGAGTGGTAAATCTTTAGTCCTAAACAACTTTCCTGAAAACAAAATAAAAGAAATCACACATTTCAGTCATATTTAGTCCTGTTGCATATCACTACAGCCCATGTTTTCTTCCTGCACCCAAACACATAGGGTAGAACCCAGACCTTACTGAACTTAACAGAAGTTTTACCATTAGAATCACAGAACCATAAGACCACAAGGGTCATGTAGTTTAATCCCCCTGCCAAGATGCAGAATTTGTTGTGATTAAACCATCCAAGACAGATGGCTATCCCGCCTCCAGTGAAGGAGCTTCCACGATTTTCCTCAATATGTTTGTTGGAACCTCCCATGGTGGGGGAACCTCCCATCAGTGGGGTCAGGCTTTCACCCATAAATTGTGTCTAAACAAGGAAAGAGCATGATTTAAACAAAAAAAACAAAACAAAACAATTCATCTCCTGTTTACTAATCCCATATGAAACATCTGTTAGCACGTACTGTAGATGCAGTTAAACACCTTTAAAATTGTGTTAAGTGTTGGAGTCGATGCTAGATGGGAATACAGCACTTGCAGGATTAGGCCTGGTCTACATGTTCCAGCCTTATCTTTGCTGGCAGTGTTGGATCATATTAAAGAAGTTCTGTATTAAAATCACAAATGAGTTTGATTCCCCATAGTTCAAATTCCAGGGTATTACTAATGAAGAGGTCTCTTGGTTTTTGGTACTGTTTCTCTCCCTCTATGTGTGAAACTTGCAAGCTGCTAATTGCGTTAGTACATTCTAAGACAGAGTCTGTTCTCAAAGCAATTCACAGAGAGAGAGACTCAAAGCAATACTCTAACAAGAGAAACAGCACCCAGAAACTCCCCGCCCTTTTGTTGTATTAACAATTGTGATTAAAATAGAGATAGAGGATGTATGTGGATGGATGCTTGGTGTGGGTAATAACTGAATGATCAGGGAGGTGCCAGCCTAAGAATCCAGTGTCCATCGGCTGAAGAAGGCGTCAAGTGGAAATAACTAGAGGACCCCCGGAGGGCAGACTGGAATCCACCCAACAGCCTCAAGAATGGGAGAACCAAAGAACAAGATAACATCTAGCAGCACGGAGCCGTCAGGAATGTGCCATCTGCTGATTGATTCAGCAACAGCATGATGAAGCAATTCCCATAGACTGGCACAGGAAGAAATTCCTATAAAAATGGACTCTAGAAAGTGAGAACTTTGGGGTCTGATTCTTCAACTTCCAACTTCCAGGAGCATCAGATGAGCATCTGACAAGGCCCTGCTCCCTCCTCATGTCCAGGCCACCTGGCCAGTGGCTTGGCATGAGCAACTCTAAGGCTGGTACTATGATAACAACAGAACATGTGTGTGTGTGTGTGTGTGTGTGTGTGTGTGTGTGTGTGTTTGTATGAATGAATGTGTGAATAAATATGAGATTGAATGGAATGTTATAACTATAACTAACTGCTTACTATGATTCTTTCTGTATTCACAATAAATGTGGTATTTTGCCTTTTTCCCTTTAATAAGATCCTGCTGGTTTTTAATTTATTGGTATAACAGCAGCGGCATGTGGTGTATCTGTAGCTACAATCCACAGGGAAAAGCAGGCTGCATCCACACTGCTGTGTGTAGCTGCATGCCACAGTAAAAGGCTCTGGGGCAGCAGGGAAAGACTCCAGCAGCTCCCCAATGCTGGAACCATTACCTACTGCAGGTTACTGCTGGAGCCTCTCCTGGTCAGGGAAAGGCTCTGGCAATGAAAGGAACCTGCTTGGGAGTGTATTGAACAGTGTAGAGTACATACCCTGAGGTTCAGGCATGTCTTAAATCTCTTCACCTAAGCAGTGCCTCACCATCTATGCTGCTATCTATATCCATGCTAGGGGAGCGTACAGTGTATGTTGCTATAAGATCGTCATAGCCAAAGTTGAACCAGTTTAGCTAAAGGTGTAATCTTAAATGGATTTAGTTAAACTGGTGCAACTGTGTGTGTGGAGACTCATCTCAGTTTAACCCACACCACCTTCACTCCCAGCCCCAGCCAATGTCTCATTTCCCTGCTTTGCAGGATAGCTGAAGGCTGCTAAATGGAACAGGGAAGCATCCTGCATAGACATTTCCCTCCTATATGACCCAACCATAGATTTGTCTACAAGTTTGCTTCCTCTACACAACATTCAGGAGCAGGATGCAGTTCAATTTGTTTGTTGAAACAAAATCAGTTTTGAATTACCCATTGTTCGTATTTCTAGACTGTTAAACTTGAGAATGTTGTTTGCTCATAATATGTATATTTTGTGATTACTTACCATGTTGTCAGATAGTTCAGTTATACTAACAGTTATTAAAGCAAAACAAACAACTCCTAATTTATGATGACTTAGCTGATTTAATGCACAAACTCAAGGGGCACTAACAACCAATGGGCCAAGTGTTACCTTTGGATGAGTACGCATAGCTCCCACTGACAATGAGTCAAAGTCCACTGACTTGAAATCAATTGGAGCGAAAGGCAGAATACGGCCCATTGACATTTTGGCAATCTAACCCACTTAAAATTACTTCTAGAGCATCATTCTGGTTGTGCCATAACAAGGATACACAGCTTCTAAAAATTTTATGAAAAATTTAAAATAGATTTGCAAAGGGGCTGCATTTTATTTTTAATCTTGAATTTTTAGGAATTGCTATGTGATCATCAACAGACATATAGAAACCTTTGCATGTTGAAGTATACATGTGTAAAAGGGGAACACTCACCACCAGTGCTGCAAAGGGGTCAGGCAGGGATGCAGCAGGTGGTCACATCTTTTCATTATAGTTATGTCCTTCAGCTTCCCCAAAGGCTTTTGCCTTAATGTGGGGACTTTGGGGATTTGGGCCCTTGAACAGTCAGGGTCTTCCCCAGATGGACTCTCTGTCAAGATAAAGCCTTCTGTTGATCTCCTGGTTTTTGGGAATGGGTTAGGTATCTAGGCCCACCCTCTCCACCAAGCTCTGATCCAGGGCTTGATGATGGGCAGCTATGTTCTGCACCTTGGGGTGCTATGCAGCTGCACCCCCACCACCCCTGGGACCACTTCATACCCACGTTTCCCATCTCTCAACAGAATAAGTTACACAATTGCAAATAAAGGCTCTATCCATCCCAATAAGCATCTTTGGAAGCCTGCCACACCTACAATTATTGTGCAAATTGTCAGTCTTGGAGGGAGGGGCTGACTCCTGAGTCCAGTTAAGTGTGTAGACAGTTAAAAAGGAGCTGGGAACATGGCAGGACCTCTTTTCCCTGTGGGAATGAATACAGTGTGACTGGATCTTGGGTTAATAGGATCCTGCACTATAAGGATAATGCCTACAGGCTCAGTGCCATACAGCATGGACAGTGAGAGACTCTGAACATAGACTGGGAGTCTTACATGGTTGTAGCATTTCCTAGAGAATCAGGGATGTTTTGGGATTAGCCCTTCCAGGGGCTGAAACACAATTCCATGTAAAATTTACATTAGTAGTGCACCTCTGAGTTTGAGCTGTATGCTAATGATCCTGCAGAAGCTGCAACACTTACCAATAAATCCAAGCTGAGAGAATTCAAGAATCATCCACTCATCAGATGGCTGTTTAAGAGCAAAGTTTTTTATTTTCTGAATGTACTGAGGTTTTGCTACAATATCATCTTCTAGCTGAAAAAAAGAACAATGAAACTGATGTTTTCCTTGCTTACAGAGAGGAGGTTATCTTAATACATATACATTATATATTTTGTTTTATTGCTGTCAAGTATGTGACTGGGATGTGCCAGACTCTAGCACATGATAGTGATTTCTCTAGTCTTCTCAAAAGAGCCCCATCTCAGAATCACACAAATACTTGTTTTACAGTAGTACCCATAACATGCTAAGCACTTTCCAGATATTCAAGAAAGCATGAGACCCTATCTTAAGAGCTCTAAGGGAAAATCTAAGGATAAATAGACAAACAGACGGAGGTTAAGGTAAGGGAAACAATAACATTTTATATAAAAATAATCTCCATTCATTGTAAGAAGCATGGTAGAAGTGACTCTTTAAGAGAGACTTCTAATGTGAATGGTGTAGAGCTTTGCAGATGAGCTTGCAGGGAGGTTGTACCATGTATGGGGCTGCATGGGAGAGGACATGGAGGCAATTGTGTGATAAGCTAACAAACAGCTGGACATGGCAGGGGAATACTAGTGGAGCAAGAAGAGAGGTGTTGCAAAGCTCAATAAGGGGCAGAATCAGAGCTTTAAAATTGGTGCAAAGAAGCTTAAATTAGATGCAAGGGTGGATGGGTAGCCTCTTTACAGAAGAGAGTGGCATGATCAACTTGATGGCAAGGAAAAGGACTTTAGCAGCTGCAATTTGTATGGTTTGATGGGGACAAAGTGTGCATTTGGGAGGCCAGAGAGAGGCTATTGCAGTTGTTGAGGCAGAATATAATGAATACCAGAATGAGAGATTTGGCTGTAGTGATGCAAATAAAATGATGGAACTTTGAATTGTTGGGGAGGAAGAATTAGCAGGACTTGTATAGAGACTGGATTTGTGGGACAAGGAAAGGGGAAGAGAAAATAACCCTGAGATGACAGAAATTATGGTGTGTCAAGAGTGAAAGAAGGTTGGTGGTTGGGAATGGAAGATTAGGAGTCTCCTTTGACCACGTCATCAGCTTAAACTGATTATAAGACATCAAAGAGGAGATGCCAGAGATAAAATGAGATGCAGGAGTCAATGTAAGGAGCAGTTATTCAGTGGAGAAACAGATTTTTCAGAGATCACACCTGAAAACATATGAGCTGGTGAGATTATCTAGAGGCAGGGCATTAAGTGAGAATAGCTAGGAGACAAGGACAGAACATTGGGGAAACCTCCAGAGAGAGGAGAAGAGGAGAACCCACCAAGAGAGATATGGACAGAACTATCAAAGGCGGGAAGAAGAGTAAGGGAGGACATTATCTCAAAAACCCAATTAGCATCAGATGTCAAGAAGAAGAAGAAGAAGAAGAAGAAAGCTGACAACATCAAAAATCAGCAGAGAAGATTAAGATAAGTAGAGGTCCTGAAATATGGTCACGAAGAGATCATTAAAGACTTCAGTGAGAGCAATTAAAGTAGCAGAGAAAGCAGAAGTCAGTTTCGAACGGATCTAAGATGAAGTTTCATAGAGTCTAAAGCCTGATAGGACCATTGGATCAGCTAGTCTGACCTCCTGTATATTCACAGGCAATTAAATTTCCCCCATTTACCCTTGTATTGAGACTTTAACTTGTATTTGGCTAAAACATAACTTCCAGACAGGCATCCAGTCTTGATCTGAAGATGTCGAGAGATGGAGAATCTACCACTTTCCTTGGTAGTTTGTTCCAGGGGGTTAATCACCCTCACTGTTAAAAATGTGTCTAACTTCTACCTTGAATGTGTCAGTTTCCAGCCACTGGTTCTTGTTATGCCTTTGCTATGATGTTGAAGGAAAGAAAGTCAATGCAATGGTTGTGCAGTGCTTGATCAGGAAGTTTAGCGATGAATGGGAGGCGGGTGTGGAATTGTATAATCTAGTTGTCAGGACTGACACCTGAGAGCCTAGCAGAACACAAGACTACAGGCGTATCTTCCTTTGTTCATCAGTACTTCATAGATTAAAAGAGGCACTTTCATATGAGTGAGGTTGTTATTAAAATTTGGTTTTCAACTAAGGAAACCAGAAAATGAGAAAATAAAAAAAGCAGCAAAATAAAATGGAAAATGACAGTTGTTCAGATTTCAAACATTTTAGTAAAGCATTATTTCACTTTTTCAGACTATTTAAAATATTTATTTGCATTTGTGACACATGGCCAGAGAGGGTTAAGCAGCTTGCAGGCTAATAGACCCCCAATTCAACCTTTAGGGAGATATTGGTAGATAATGTCTCTGTTTCTGTGTGTTTACATATATATTGTTAGCGGTTAACAATGTAATCGAGCAGTCCCTGTCTACGCTCTATTCTATTAATTCAGAGATCAAAAGGAAACATTAACATTTAAATGAACTGTAAACACAGTGATATCACTGTATTCATCTCTCTTTGAAATGTATAGCAAATCACCTGCGAATGGTGGAAGACAGGCAATTGCCTTATGTTAATCCCTGTAGCTAATTACCGATGATGCTTAGGAAATAGGTCTACTTCAAAGTCTCCATGATTGCCTATTGTTCGCCTAAGGACTCCAAGCTGTCAAAAGAAGGCCTGGAACTCTATAAAGATGTCTTGGGTCCTGATCCTTTTTATCTCCGATCAGCTTGATGCTTCATGCAGAGGAAGCTTGGGTTGTAAGACAGATATCCAGTCCCATCTGGATCACCCTGAATATGAACACTGGACGATAACCTATGGACTAATTCTGAAAGAACTCTTTGCAACTACAAAGCTCACCATCTCTACTATGAATCTGATCTAAGAATTGTACTCATGTCTGTATGTATACTGATCTTTTAACCAATACTCTCTCTCTCTCTCTTCTTTTTAAATAAATTTTAGTTTAGTTAATAACGATTGGCTGTAAGCGTGTATTTGGGTAAGATCTGGAATACTGATTAACCTGGCAAGTAATGTGTCCAATCCTTTGGGATTGGTAGAATTTTCTTATATGATGAATAAGATTTTCAGTAATCCTCATCATATTTGACTTGGGTGTCTGGGTGGAGGCCTAAGGCTGGGTTGCTTTAAGGGAACTGTGTTGTTGGCTTCTGGGTAACCAGTGAGGTATTACAGAAGCTGTTTTGTGCTGGTTTGGTAAATCTAAGTATTGGAATATCCACCAGCTTTGGGGATTGTCTGCCCCATTCTTTGCAGTTCACCCTAACTGAGTAACTCCAGTGTGGCTCCCTGGGGCCCTGATCACAGCATTTTAAACCACTATTAAGCAAATATGCAAACACCGTTTACTTGAAACATCTTGTTCTAGCACGCCCCAATGTGATCAGAACATTCAGTTATCTCATTCAAGTAAGAGACCCCCTCCTTTTTTGAAAAAAAAAGCATAAACAACAAGGAAAGCTGCAGGTTTAAAAAACACTTAAAGATGACACCATTTAGGAGATCTTCCAAACAGAGGGGTTGATACAAAGCCCACTGAAGTAAATGAAGAGAGTCTTATTGACTTCAAAGATCTTTAGGTCAGGACTCAAACAGCATTAAAAAGCAAATTTAAAATCCCAGTCCACTCAAGGGCTTACTGACAATGTAGTGAAAAATGTAACTATTAAAATAATACAGGAAATACATTTTTTCCCTTAAGACCTGATCACAGATGATTTTTGATACGTTTTTCTTGCTGTTTTCACTGAACTGCCTTATTGTACACTTTTCTCCCAATTTATCTTAGTTTTATTATCTTTTGTAATTTGTCTACCCAAGATCTCTTTCAATTAATTGGGCTGAGATTAAGATCATCCCTACTGATTTCCACTAATATTAAGTCAAAATGGCACTATATGTGAAAGAAAGCATATAGCATCAAATACAGTAAAAAATCTTAAATTCATCAAAACGGTACCATAGAATCTCTATGGATAGAAATTCCATGCTTGAATAATAGGAGTACAGCTGTAGGAATATACTACCAATCACCTAACCAGGATGGTGATGGTGATTGTGAAATGCACAAAGAGATTAGAGAGGTTACAAAAACAGAAAACCCACTAACAAGGGAGGATTTATCACCTCAGAACATGTCACCTCAGGAAAGGATGCACAGATAAAATTTCTGGACATCATTAATGACTGCTTCTTGTAGCGGCTAGTCCTGGAACCCACCAGGGCAAAGGCAATTCTTGATTTAGTCCTAAGTAGTGTACAGGATCTGGTCCAAGAGTTGAACTGCTTGGTAATAGTAACCATAAAGTAATTAAATTTGACATGCAGTAGAAGGAAAATGTCAAATAAACCCACCCCAGTATCATTTAATTTCAAAAAGGCAAGTTAAGTTAAAGAGAAATTAGAAGTAACAGTCAAAAGTGTGGAATGGATGCAAGCTGCATGGCAACTTTTTAAAAACACCAAAATAGGGGCTCAAACTAAATGCATACCTCAAATTATTAAAAAAAAACAAAACAGTAAGACCACCAAGAAAATGCCACCATGGCTTAACAACAGAGTAAAAGAGGTGGTTAGAGGCAAAAAGACGACATTTAAAAATTGGAAGCCAAATCCTACTGAGGAAAATAGAAAAGAGCATAAACTCTGGCAAGTCAAGTGTAAAAGTATAATTAGGGAGGCCAAAAAAGAATTTGTAGAGCAGCTAGTAAAAGACACAAAAATTAACAGCAATTTTTTAAAAAAGTAAATCAGAAGCACAAAGGCTGCCAAACAATCATTTGGGCCACTGAACAATCAAGGTGCTAAAGTAGCACTCAAGAATGTTGCGGAGAAGCTAAATTAATTCTTTGCATTGATCTTCACTGAAAAGGATCTGAGTTAGAATCCCACACCTGAGCCATTCTTTTTAGGTGACAGATGTGAGGAACTGTCCCAGATTGAGGTGTCAATAGAGGAGGTTTTGGAACAAACTGATAAACAGTAATATGTCACCAGGACCAGGTCGTATTCACCCAAGAGTTCTGAAGGAACTCAAATATGAAATAACATATCACAGTTTGTAGTTCTGCAACCTATCACTTAAATCAGTCTTTGTATCAGATTACTGGAGAATAGTTTATGTAACATCAATTTTTTTAAAAGCCTCCAGCAGCAATCCTGGTAATTACACGCCAGTAGGCCTAACTTCAGCATCAGGCAAATTGTTTGAAATGATAGTAAAGAACAGAATTATCAGACACATAGATGAGCACTACATGTAAGGGAAGAGTCAACGCAGCTTTTGTAAACGGAAATCTTGCCTCACCAATCTATTAGAATCCCTTGAGGGTAACAACAAACACACGGACAAGGGTGATCCAGTGGATATAATGTATCTGGACTTTCAGAAAGCCTTTGACAAGATCCCTCACCAAAGTCTCTTAAGCAAAGTAAACAGTCATGGGATAAAAGGGAAGGTTCTCTCATGGATTTCACAAAACTGGGTGACTGGGCAACAAAACAGTAGATGAAATTCTGTGTTGATAAATACAAAATAATGCGCATTGGAAAACATAATCCCAAATATACATACAAAATGATGGGTTCTAATTTAGCTGTTAACACTCAAGAAAGATCTTGGAGTCATTGAGTAGATGTTTTAGGAGAACTATCCACAAAGTGCAGCAGCTGTCAAAAAGCTAACAATGTTAGGAACCATTAGGAAAGGGATACATAATAAAACACCTTGAATACTGTGTGCAGTTCTGGTTGCCCCATCTCAAAAAGGATATATTAGAATTGGAAAAGGTACAGAGAAGGGTAACAAATACGATTAGGGGTATGGAACAGCTTCCACAGGAGGAGAGATTAAAAAATCTGAGACTGTTCAGTTTAGAAAACAGAGGATGAAGGGGGGATATAATAGAGGTCGATAAAGTTATGAATGGTGTAGAGACAGTAATAAGGAAGTGTTATTTACCCTTTTATGTAACACAAGAACCAGGGTTCACCCAATGAAATCAATAGGCAGCAGGTTTACAACAAACACAGGGAAATACTTCTTCACACAACACACAGTCAACCTGGTAACTCGTTGCCAGAAGATTTTATGAAGGCCAAAAATATAACTGGGTTCATATAAGAATTATACAAGTTCACAGAGGATAGAGCCCTCAATGACAATTAGGCAAGATGGTCAGGAATACAACCTCATGCTCTGGGTGTCTCTAAGCCTCCAACTGCCAGAAGCTGGGAATAGATGACAGGGTATGGACCACTCAATAAAATTGCCCTGTTATGTTCATTCCCTCTGAACCATCTGGCACTGGCCACTGTCAGAAGAGAGGATACTGGGTTAGATGGACCATTAGTCTGACCCAGTATGGCCATTCTTATGTTCTTATTAAGATAATGGCAGTCATTAAGAAAAAATTGTGAGATGGCAGGTTTGCTACAGATACTAGAGTGGAAAAACACCTCAAAAAAGTAAGGCTGAGTATATAACAAATTCTGAATGAAGATGGTGAAAGCTGCTGTCATATTTAATGTTTTCGTTTAAGTTCCCATGAGGATTGATAGAAAGCACTTTCCAACAACTGTAGTAATTGAACTACTCAAAGATGCTTTCAGCTTTGGAAATACATAATTACCTAAGTATAAAACAACTCTAAATGGACATGAGAAAAAAATTACATCTCCTCCTAGGTATGGAGAAATTTGATAGCCTGCTTTTATGGATGACTTACAATCCTATTATCCTGGCTCTGGCATTAATACAAGTGTCTCAAGAGGCTCTAGTGTACTGCAAAAAAGTTGAGCAGTTACAGTGAAAATGACAATTGTTTCTAAACATCTCTCAATCTTTTACTGATTAACAAAGACATTACCAAGTATAAAGAGAGCAGAGCTGAAGATACAGTAGCTGATCACATACAAAAACTTAAAGTAGAAGAGATGACTGAATAAATGTTAGGTCTCGTTATCTTTTTCCAAATATTTATTTGTGATAAGTGCACTTCACAAAGCAGCTCACTTAGACCCCAATTCAGCAAAGACCTTATATTTAAATGCTTTGCTGAACTGGGGCTTTAGCTGGCATGTGATAGTAAGTGAATTGTAGATACACAATTACATAACTTTATTGTCTTTTCAACTTTAGAAGTTCATATAAGTTATTTACCAAAATGATACTATTTCTGAGAAAACAGTAAAATAAACTCTCCGTTTTAAGATTTCCCTAAAATACTAAATATACCCAACAAGTAAAACAAAAGCATCTGAAAAAATGTCACCAAACCTCAATTTTAATCTAAAATGTTTACGTTACAGTATGGTAAGTAATGGGCTCAGGAAAAGAATTTTTAAGCTTTTTCTTCATGTTGTTATGGAGCTTCCAAATAGTGGCCTAGAGTATTCCCATTAGATCCATGCGTGCAGGGGGTCCTCAACTGCCACTGTAGCACCCATTTCATCCCCCTTGTCTGAAGCCTCTCTGTACAAGTCAGGGTCTGTGCTGGGGAAAGATCCAGAGACTGGACAGACCAAGGGAAGGAGTGGCAGGCTGGGAAAGGGCCAAGAGGAAGGGCATCATTTCCCGTCTAGTCCTCCAGAAAAGTGCTATAGGCACCACCACAACCTAGGTTCTGGGTATATGCCACGAGGCAGCCCCTAAGATGTCTCAGATAAGGTAAACAACATTTAATTATTCTTAAAGGAAACTGGAAATTCATAATAACCATCCCTATGCAAGCACCAATATTTCTGGTATTGTTACAATCTTCCCCAATCACACCAACACAAATCATAGAATTATAAAAGATTAGGGTTGGAAGAGACCTCAGGAGGTCATCTAGTCCAACCCCCTGCTCAATGGAGGACCAACCCCAACTAAATCACCCCAGCCAGGGCTTTGTCAAGATGGGCCTTAAAAACCTCTAAGGATGGAGATTCCACCACCTCCCTAAGTAACTCATTCCAGTGCTTCACCACCCTCCTAGTGAAATAGTTTTTCCTAATATGCAACCTAGACCTCCCCCACTGCAACTTGAGACTATTGCTCCTTGTTCTGTCATCTGCCACCACTGAGAACAGCCTAGATCCATCCTCTTTGGAAGCCCCCTTCAGGTAGTTGAAGGCTGCTAGCAAATCCCCCCTCACTCTTCTCTTCTGCAGACTAAATAAGACCAGTTCCCTCAGCCTCTCCTCGTAAGTCATGTGTTCCAGTCCCCTAATCATTTTTGTTGCCCTCCACTGGACTCTCTCCAATTTGTCCACATCTTTTCTGTAGTGGGGGGCCCAAAACTGGACGCAATACTCCAGATGTGGCCCCATCAGTGCCGAATAGAGGGGAATAATCACTTCCTTCAATCTGCTGGCAATGCTCCTACTAATGCAGCCCAATATACCATTAGCCTTCTTGGCAACAAGGGCACACTGTTGACTCATATCCAGCTTCTCATCCACTGTAATCCCCAGGTCCTTTTCTGCAGAACTGCTTCTTAGCCAGTCAGTCCCCAGCCTGTAGCGGTGCATGGGATTCTTCCATCCTAAGTGCAGGACTCTGCACTTGTCCTTGTTGAGCCTTATCAGATTTCTTTTGGCCCAATCCTCCAATTTGTCTAGGTCACTCTGGACCCTGTCCCTACCCTCCAGCGTATCTACCTCTCCCCACAGCTTAGTGTCATCTGCTAAAAGTACAGAGCACTTTGTTTGGAGACATTGTTAACTTCTGGACAGCCATCCTCTCCCTGGCTGTGTCTAAGGTGCATTAGAGACTTGGGTAACATTTTCAGGAGTGTGCAAGTGACATAGGCAGCTCAATCCCATTTTCAAACATGACTTAGGCGGTTAGGAGTCTATGTCTCATTAACTTGCACTGATACTTTAGCTCCTAAGCACATAGGTGCTGGAACTAGGGGTTGGGGGGGGGGTGCTGTAGCACCCCTTGGCTTGAAGTGGTTTCCACCATATAGAGGGTTTACAGTTTGGTTCAATGGCTCTCAGCACCCCCACTATATGAATGGTTCCAGCACCCCTGCCTAAGCAGGTCAATCATGTTTGAAGATCGGGCTTAGGCTCTTAAGTAGAACTGGTCAAAAATTTTCGGATGGAACATTTTTCCACCAGAAAATGCTGCTTTATCAAAAATCAACATATTCTCCAGGAATGAGTCTTTTTTGACAAAATTCTGATGGAAACCTGCCTGCCAAGGATTACCAAAACATGCCTGGTTTCCTGACAGCTCCCCTGTCTGGCTCCTCAGGAGCCCATCTGGTGTGCTAACATGGAACCAGAAGCCTGGAAGCTCTGGAGGCTCCCAACTCCGTAGCAGCCTGGGCTTCCTCACTCCAGGGCAGCCTGCAAAGTGGGCTGCTGAAGAATCAGGGATTCCAGGGTCCCAAAGCTCCTCATTAGCCTGGGAACTCTGGCTCCCAGGATCCCCAAGTTGTGTAGTTCCTCACTTGGCAGGTTGTTGGGGTTCTGGGCAGCCTTGGAAACATTTCTAAAAACATTGAAATGAAATGGCCAAGTAAAAATTCCCATTCTGTGGGTAATGTCTACATCTCATTTTTCATTCTGTTTCAAAACAATTTTTTTTGAAGTTTCAGTATTTCCCGCAGAACAGGATTTTCCATCTTTGGACAGTTCTACTCCTAAATCACTTTGAAAGTTTTACCTTTAACCAGTAGCAGTTCCAGAAAAGAGGAGAAGCAGCCCTTCTATGTGCCCCATCCTGCTGCTGACCACCTGGGAGAACCCTTCCATACAGAACCCTAGGATCCATCATGGGATTGGGAAAGCCTTACTCCCATTCCAGTTCTCTTCCCACCTGAATGGAATTTCTGGATGCTCTCCTCTCCAGTGAAACCCTTGGTAAACATTAAATGAGGTAAAGATGCTTTCTACCTGGTATTCTTTCCTGGTTTCATATCTCTTCCCCCACACATCACCACCATTATTTTTAGCTAGTTTATTGTTTCTCTCAGACAGCTGTTGTGAAATTTTCTAGATGGTTACAGTGCAGTGCATTCTTTTCATTGTAGACTGCTAATCAGCCATATGTCTTGACTTGTTCTGAAGTTAAGCCCAGATTTATGTAGATCCAACCGCCCACACGTTCTGGGGAAGTTGTGGGTCTGAATTTTGCAGTTCAGCATACACACATCCCAGTTTGTTTTAATGAAACGAACTAGTTCATATTTTTCCCATTTTGGAAAAATCCTTTGAGAGATTTTGGCCAGCTATGACCTGGGCTGTCACCTGGATCTGTAACCACACAAACACACTTTATACTACAAGCAAAAACTCATTAAAAACAGATTCCCCTAACCTGGCCAGAAAGTTGTTTGATGGTTCAATTAGTTTGCAAGTCTGTCATTCAGCCCTGCGAATATCAGAAAGGTACAAATGAAACTACCATTTTAGATCAAATAATACATAGTTGTAAGATGAATACCTATGAAAATATGGAGACTCATGCTTACAAATGATGTGAGCAAATATACTGAAAAACACAGGAGACTTACCTTCATGGTGTAGTTCAACAGTAATTAAACTGCCAATACTAAAAATCAGCACATTTTATTTATTGATTTACAGTTGGTTATTGATAATGTGAACATACCTGTAAATAAAATGTTCCCTTAGGTTGTGCATATAGCATTAAAAAGCTATAATCCAAATTCTGTTTAGTTCTCCACCTAAACATAAACAACACATTCTGTTAAACTTTCTCTGGATTTCTCAATGGAGTCATCAGCATAATACTGGCATTAGAACACTGTAGTTATGAAGTCTATACTAGCAACTACTCCCACTCACTAGTAAATGGATCAGAGGAAAGCTAGTAAAAAAAAGTGTCCGATTCAAAATAAACTCAGTTTTAGAATTTCCTCTATGCACTGCACATAAACCAATTTACACATTTCAGGTGAACTAAACCACTCTTCTTGTTTTGTTATAAATAGCACTAGTCAACATACAGTTATAATTTATTGAGATTTCACCATGCAGTAAAATAGAGTGCTTTTATGAGTCAACACAGAAGCAGGTCAACAAACTTAATTGTTATATTTAATAGTAAAATGTAAATTTTCCTCTACAAAGCAAACCATCTCATTTTACTATCAATAAAGTTGATATTTGTTAATCTGCGACAAGACTTTAAAGAAGCAGATTTATAAAAAGTGATAAGCAAAAAGATTTCCAGAAATTAATTACTGTAGTACATCTGATAGGCTCATGACTTTAATTATCAAATTCCATGTACCTGATACATTCCTGAACTAGGAATATTTTTACCTTTATTATCTTAGAGTATATATATACAATTTTCAGTACCTCATAATTTTGTTCAGCAGTAGAGATCAAAGAGGTGATCATTTCATACTTGTCACCAAATCTTTTTCAGGCAGTCTTTCCCATATAGTTTCAGTGGGGGCAATAATGCTTGTGTGAATAAGGAGAGTACGATTTTGCCATTCGTTTAGTACTTAAGATCCTTTAATTAATCTGTTTCTCATTCTAAACATTTTCTAAACATTCCTTCTGAGAAGTGAGAGTCCCTTAAAATCTATCATGCTTACCAGAAGATAGTTAATTTACAAATGATCACCTGGGGCCAAAAGTTAAAAGGCGCTCAAGGCCAAATTAGAAAGTGTTCAAGCACTCAACGTGGGAAATTCCAATATTACAAAGTTTGTTTTCATCCCAAATTGGGACAAAAGTGAAAATATTAAAATCTGAGTGAAACACAATTCCTCAAAAGTGATTTAGAATGATCAAAAATGGGACTATTCAGACATTCCTGAATTGAAACATTTCAATTTGGTTTGTGAAACTGATTGCAATGTTTCATTTTGCATCAATTCGACTTTGAAAAGTGTCGACCTGAGCTACCGTGGTGCCTCATGGGAGTTGTAGTTTGAGCACACCACGCCATCAGTCTCCTTTCTAGGCCATGTCCCCCAGTTGAACTGTATCTCCCAAGACTCATCACCACGATTCAACCAGAGAAGAGACTAACGTGGTTCATGGGAGATGCATCCAGCCAGAGAGCTCAGCCAGAGAGGAGAACAGGAGCATGAGGCACCATGGCAACTCAGGCAGACACAGATCTGAACTGAAACATTCTGATTTGGTTTGACAAACCAAGGTATTTCGATTTGGGTCAATCCAACTTGAAATGAAATACTTAATTTCATTGTTACTGAGTAAAAATGGAAAAACTTTGGCAAAATCAAAATTTCCCATGAAAAATGTCAAATTTGTGGAAATTGCATTTTGATGAAAATTCCTAATCAGATCTATTGATATTAAATATTGGTTTTGCTTATTATTTTTGAAATTCCACAAAGCTTATTATAAAAAAGAGTTCTTCCTTCACCTTATCTATAAAGGTTTGAGGATGACTACAAAATCCAAATTATAGCTGTGCAATTCTAAGAATTTGGGCCTTGATGGGAGCAACTAGGAATATTCTACTCATGTGTACCAAATATATTTGCTCTCTAGAAAGAATGGGTTTTAATTTAAAAAAAAGCAACCTGATTTCATTCATGTATGCAACATGCACTACTGTTCTCTTGCTAGCATCTGTGTTGCTTCAAACTGGCAGCTCATTGCTCTTGAGCATATGAATGTGGAGCCACGAAAGTTGTTGGTGACAATCTAAACTTATTTTTGGTCTACGAAAAACTGATTGGCTTCTGTAAATCAACCAGTTTCAGGTTATAGTTTCCTGCTAATGAATTTGAAGCAAGTGGGCCAGTGATACCACCAGGAGTTAGTAAAGAGGATTCATTATATTATATAGAAGTAACAACAAAAGTGAGGCCATCTATCAACATACTATTCTAATCTATATAAATCATCATCTGGCACTATATACTCAGTTTTAAACCTGTTGGATTTTTAGAAGCAGGAGAGAATGTTTTGCTCTCACTCTGAAGTTGATGGACACCGACAACAGCATTGGTTTCCACCATACTTATACTTGTATTAAATAAATTTTCCATGACTTTCTGCTTAAACTTACAGTGCTTTATCAATTTAAATACAGTGGACTATTTAAAGGAGTTACTGCTGAACAAAATTCTTGGAAAGTTTTTACATAGCCTATCTTACCTTACTCTTTCCTTTGAGTCTCCAAATGTTTCCTTGAGATTGGAGAAGTCTGGGTAATAGGAAGCAACAGGGGAAATAACCTCAAGAACGCCCGACTGCACTTCGTTAGGGAAGCTGTAAAGAAAAGATTAATAACTATGGGCTAAATCAACAAAAGGACTTAGACATTGCAACTACCAGCATTGCAATGCCTAACATTTAGGCACCCTGATGCTCAGTGGAATCTTGAGCACCAAGTTATACAATGCATGGGGAAAGTTAGGCACCTAAGAATGGGATTCTTAGAAGCCAGGAAGCTGATCAGGACCTAAGCTAGCCAGTAGGAAATGCTGGGGAGAGGAGCAGGGACTAGGCCCCATGCTTCAAATGTAGTTAGGTGCCTAAGTGTGGGTCACAGGGAGGTGCCTATCTCCACTTGGAATGAACCCTTTCCTGGAGTTAGGTGCCTAGGTCAGGTCAGCCCTTTCTCACAAAAATGACCAAGAGAGAAAGACCACTCCACCACAGCCAGTAGCCCAGAGGTTACAGCACTCACCTATGATATGGGAAACCTGTTTTTCAAATACCTACTCAGCCCAGTTTTGAGCAGGGATTTGAACTTGGATCTCCCATGTAAGTTCCCGAGTCACTGGGCTATTGGGTATTCTGGGATGGGTATACAGACACACACACTCTCTCTCACTTGTTTCTTGATCTGCTTCCCCCCGACTGTCTGGCATGCTCTGCGAATCCCTACCAGATCAGGCCCCACAGGTGAGACAGGCAGGGTAACAACTAGTTTGAGAATCCTGCTAGGTCTTAGACATCAGCTAGGGTGCCGAGCAGTCAGTGGAATCAGGATTCAGGTGGTTTTGTGCATGCCCATTGGCAAAAACTTAGATGCCTAAGGAATTTAAGTACCTACAGGTTTAGGCGGTAACTGACTGGACATTTTTAAGATCATAGTGGTGCCTAAAGGGGCAGTTAGGTATTTAAGAGCTTTTCTACACAATGGGATAATGCACTCAAAGGGGATGTGATTTCAAAAGCACATTAATTGGTCTATGTAGACTCTGCTGGTATGCGCTAAATGTTCCCTTGTCTGCTTTGATAATAGTGCTGTTTGAAACAGCACTATGTTAAAGCAAACTGGGGAACCCTTAGACCTGCTAGTGCACACTACACGAGCCAATTAATACATGTACTTTAGAAATCACCCTCCCATACAGTTCATTACTCACCATGTAGACAAGCCCTAAAATTGCTTGTGGATCTAACTAGCCCTCAGGTGTTAATCCTGGCATAGGGATCTGTACAGGCAGTTCCTAACCCCACGTTCAATCCCAGACCATGTCTACATGAGTAAAAAGATGTGTTTTTAAAAATCAAGCTAACTGATATAAACTTAACTCAACCGAAAAGTATACTGAGGCTTGGTCTACACTTGAAAGTTTTACAGGAACAACCATTTTGGTTCAGACATTTTAGTAAAATAGTTAAACTGGTAATAGCCCTAATGTGGATGTAACTATACTGGTATAAAAGTGACCTATACTGGTATAGCTTTTCCCATATGGGATGGGGAATAACTATGTGCTAGAGAGTAGAGATGTCACACTTCATGTACACTCTTCATGAAGTCTTTGGCTTTCCTATGACACACTTTCTGCTGTGGAGGAGAAACAAAGGAACCTAGAACAGGACAGAAGCATGCTACAGCCAGACAGTTGCAGGAAGTTTTACCACCTTATTTCTGTGCATAGTTTCCATTCTTAATAAAGGGTTATCTTCAAACTGGTCTGTTTGTTGTTAAAAAATGGTTACCTTCCCTTCTATAGCTGTTCTTTGAGATGTGTTTTACATGTTCAGTTCCACTGTAGGTGACTCAGAAGCAAACACACACAGAGGTGGGTTTGGAATCTACCTGAACAGAGACTGTAAAACAACCCGCCTGAAACGGGTATCATCTCTGGACTGACTGGCAATGGCATAATGAGAAGCAAAACTGTGGACTAATGACCAAGTGGCTGCTTTACAAATATCTACAATTGGCACTGGACCCAAGAAAGCTGCAGAAGCTGCCTGTCTGGTGAGAGAATGCACCAACACTCTAGTTGGCAGAATGGTATTAGCCAGTGGGTAGCACAAACACGCATGAAGTGGGACCTAGGATGAGATTTTCTGAGTGGAAACTGGTTGGCCTTTAGCTCTGTCTGCAACACTACAAACAACTGCGTAGAGGATCTAAAAGATTTACTCCAGTCCATGTAGAAAGCTAAAACCCTTCTCACATCCAATGAGTAAAGCTGTTCTTCATCCCTATGTGCATGAGGTTTCGGAAAGAACAATGGCAAAGAGATTGCTTGGTTAACATGAAAATCAGAGGCTACTTTCGTGAGAAATTTTGGGTGAGGACAGAGATAAACATTATCCTTATGGAAAACAATGTAGGGGGGTTCTGACAACTCGCCCACCCTTCTGGCTGAGGGTGCCATCAGAAATGATACCTTCATGGAAAGGTGAAGAAGAGATCAAGTTGCCAGGAGCAAAAAGGGAGGTCCCATAATTTTTGCTAGAACTAAGTTCAGGTCCCCAGGAGAGATGGGGTCTCATACATATGGGCATAATCTGACCAAGCCCTTTAGGAAGTGGGTAATGATGGGGTTTGAAAAAAGATCTATCATCCACCAAGAAGTGGAAGGCCAGAATGGCTGTCAGATGCACCCTTATAGAGCTAATAGTCAAACTCTGTTTTAGATCTAGCAGATAGTCCAGCACGAGGTCCAGGGGTGCCTGCTCTGGAGATGCACCTTTCACATGACACCAGATGGAGAAATGCTTCTGTTTAGCCATGTAAGTGCTTCTAGTTGAGAGTTTTCTGCTATTCAGAAGCACTTCTTGAATGTCCTTCAAGCAGGACTTTCCAAAGGATATCAGCCATGACGCATCCACACTGTCGGATGAAGAGCTTGGAGGTTGGAATGGAGTCCCAGAAAATTACATCTAAATCCAATGGGAGAGACAGGGGAGGCTTGACTGACAAGGATATCAGGATCAAGTACCAGTGTCGATCACGCAATGCCGGTGCTACAAGGATGAGGTGAACACGGTCTTGTTTCACTTTGAAAACAACCATGGGAAGCAAAGGAATCAGGGGAAAAGCATATAAGAGAAATTTCTTCCAGGATAGAGAAAAGCATCTGTCAACAAGCCTGGACCAAGCCCGCCTTGGAAACAGAACTGATGTCATTTTCTATTGGTTTTTGTTGCAAACAGGTCCACTTGGGGAGTTCCCTGGAGCTGGAAGATGGACCTGGCCACATTTGAACGTCGTGAGCACTCATGGTGATCGGAGAAGGATTTGCTCAGCTTAACCACTAAAATGTTCTGTTTTTCAGGATGATAAGCAGCTCTGAGATGAACTGGGTTGGCTAAAAAGAAGTTCTAGAGGCACGCTGCCTCCTGGCACAGTTAGTTCAACTGTGCTTCTGCTTGTTTGTTTATGTAAAACATGGTCACCGAATTGTCTGTCAGAATTAACAATTTTTTCCCCCACTACATGGGGGAGGAAGACCAAGCAGGCTAGACATACCTCTCTTAACTCCCTGACATTTATGAGTCTTTTGAGGCTACCGAAGACCTTGAGTCTGCAGGGACCCCATATAAGTCCCCCAGCCCAGAAAAGACACATTAGTAGCAGGGGGAGAAAGGGAACCCCCATGCAAACTTTCAGAAGGTTCATCTACCAGTCTAGAAATGACAAAATTAACATTGGCACTCCAACCACTTTAGCCAAATGGTGATGACTCATGGCACACATTAATACTAGCCATGCCTGCAGCTTTCTGAGGTGTGATCTGGTGTGCTGAACTACATAGGTACATGCTGCCATGTGACCGAGAAGACTGAGGCAGCTGCATATTGTTGTGCGGCAGCATGCTCTCAGTTGCAGCACTAAATCCTGTAAAGTTTCTAACCTGGCTTGTGGTAGCAAGGCCATAACCTTTGTGGAGTCTAAGACTGTCCTGATTAATTCTTTTGTCTGTACCAGTTTCAGGATTGATTTGTCTCGATTTACTAGGAGCCCCAGCGCATCACATGTGGACAGGACAGTTGAAACACTGGATAGGTCTTGAGCCTTAGACCAACCTCTGATCAACCAGTCGTCCAGGTAAAGGAATATATGAACACCTAATTTTCGTAGGTGAGTTGCTACAACTGCCATGGATTTTGTGAACACTCGGGGAGCAGCTGACAGACCAAACACAAGCACTGTGAACTGATAATGGCACCCATTCACCACAAATCTGAGACACTTCCAATGATCGTGATGTATTGCAACATGGAACTAAGCATCCTTTAAGTTGAGGGCAGCATACGAGTCCCCCTGCTCCAGGAAAGGAATAGTTGAAGCTAGGGTAACCATGTGGAATTTTATTTTCTTCAGGAATTTGTTCAACTGTCTTAGATCTAAAATAAGCCTGAGACCCCCCTTTTGTCTTGGGGATCAGGAAGTAGTGGGAATAGAAGCCCTTCCCCTGAGGTACAAGGGGACTTCCTCTATGGCCCCTGCCAGAAGAAGAGATTGGACCTCCTGTTGAAGGGAAATCTTGTGAGAGTGGTCCCTGGAGAGGATTGGGGAAGAGGGTTGAGGGGTAGAAATTAACTGGTTGGCATACCCAGTTCCACTGTGCTTAAGACCCACCGGTCTGAAGTTATGTGGACCCAAGCATTTAGAAAGTGGGATAAGCGACTGGTAAACAAATGATGGCGAACAGAGGGAGTTATGGTGACTGGTACACTGTCCTTGACAAACCCATCAACATGCCTCTTTGAATGAGGCAGTTGGACAGGGTGAGCCCATTGATGCTTAGGAGGAGGGCAGTGGAGGGCATCTCCTATAACCTTTGCCCTTTTTCCTTGGCAGATCTTGAGATTGGGAAACAAACCCTTGTGTCTCTATGGCTGCTGCAGATGAAACTGCTTTCTTTTCGCTGCTGGGATATAGATCACAAGGAATTTGAGTGTTGCCCTAGAATCCTTAAGGTTATGAAGCCTGCCATTTGTTTTCTCTGAAAAGAGGGAGGGATCTTTGAAATGTATATCCTGGATAGTCTGTTGGACTTCTAGAGATAGACCACAAGACTGCAACCACGTACATCTTCTCATAACAACACCTGATGCCATGGTTCAAGCAGCCAAGTCTGCACTATCCGAACTGTCCAGGACTGGAGGGCAGTCCTGCCGACCAGCTTACCCTCTTCAGCCATTACTGCAAATTCTTTTCTATAGTCCTCTGGTGGCTTATCTTGAAATTTCATGATGTTCTCCTGGAGGGTGAAGTCATATTGACTCAGGAGAGCCTGTTGGTTTGCAATCCTTAGTTGTAGTCTTCCTGAAGAATAAAGCTTGCAACCAAACAGATCCAGCCTCTTTGAGTCTTTGCATTTTGGCATTGAAGCTTATTGTTCTTGTCTTTCCCACTCATTTGCAGCTCCCACCACAAGAGAACCCGGAGGAGATGAGAAAAAAAATGTTCATATCCCGTTATAGGGGACAAAGTACCTCCTCTCAACTTGTTTTACTGTCTGGGGCAAGGAGGATGGTGCCTGCCAAAGGGCCTTGACTGGCTCCAAGAGGCTTCATTAATTGGTAGCACCACCCTGACTGGGGTCGCCGATACTAGGATGTCCACCAACATATGAAAGCTTTCATGAACCTTTTCTGCCTGAATGTCAAGTACAGAGGCCACTCTTTTTAAACTATCTTGATAAGCTCTGTGGTCCTTTGGCAGCTGTGAATCACTTGACAGCTCCACAGCCTCATCTGGTGATGAGGATGAAGATGCAACAAACATCTGAGGTGGTGGTTGGTCTGTGGCTTGTAGCAGGGAGGGTGCCTGAGTGGCTTTTGGCCAGGGAATGATGCTCTCAGTACCAGTGCCTCCAGTGCACTCTCAATGACAGCAAGCAAGATGGTTCAGGGGAGGTCCTAGCCCAGCTGGGGGATGGGGGCAAGACCACACAGTGCCCATAATTGCCACTTATGTAGGCCCAGGACCTATCCTTGCCCAGGCCATTGACCCTTAGGAGGACACCAATGCTGGGGCTGCTGCATGGCGCAGGGTCCCAATGACTCTGATGGAGGGCATGTTCTCCATCCTGGGTGGGAAATAGAGGACCTCACCTCTGAGTTGGGGAAGAAGAGTCAGATGCTTCTGGCGGTGAAGATGCAAATCCAGATGGGACTGGTGAGAAATAGCCTCATCCCAGGGATGGTGGTACTGGGGAAATCATGGGAGGTGACTACACAGGCTTTTGTGGAGGTTTGGGTAGTGGCACCATAGGATCTTGATCTGGACAGGCATGATCCATGGGCATCCATATTGGCTGTGGACCTTCCCCTGCCAGTGATACAAGTACTGAGAGGCTAAACAAGTCTCTTGTGGCTGCATACTCTGGTAACCTCTCCAGGGTTGTTGGGATCAGCGCTGTCTTTTGGCTCCACAAATGTCTTTTGGCTCCACTAATGTCTTTCAGGAGATGGCCTTGACAGACCTAGCACAAACTCCAGAGGTGGCAATCCCCTCTTGGGAGGAGAGGAGTGTCTCTTCTGAATGTTTTTTCAGGTTTCTACCTCTAACTGATGCAACCAAGCAAGGAACCACACCTGAGGAAGGCCTAAGCCTTTTCTTCACACCTGGAGAACAGTCCTGAGGAGCCGCAGACATCTCCAGTGGAATGCTCCATACCATAATTGATGAACTTGGGTGCTCGCCATGTGTGAAGACTCTGATGGGGGTCAAAGTGCTGCCTCCATAAGCGAGCACTTAGCCTCACTGCATTATCTTTTTTTGAACAGCATTTGAATCCTTTGCAAATATGACATTTGTCACTAGCATGGGATTCCCCCAATCATTTCAAGCAGGCCGGGTGTGGGTCACTGACTGGCATGGGTTTTGCAAGGCCCGGCAGGACTTAAACCCTGGCAAACACAGCATCATTCCAGTACTGTTCCCAGTATTGAAAGATAAAAAGCGATCAAATGAGACCAAAAATGGGAACCTAAGTACAGTAAAAGCTGTGTTATCCAGCACTTTATCAACCAGAAAGCTCTATAAACCAGTATTTCTGATATTCAATGGGGTTGCTAGGTGTCTGGTTTTCGACCAGAATGCCCGGTCGAAAAGGGACCCTGCTGGCTCTGGACAGCACCGCACACTGGGCCATTAAAAGTCCGGTTGGCACAGGGCCAGCAGACCCTACCTGGCTCCGCGTGGCTCCTTGAAAGCAGCGACATGTCCCTGCTGCTCCTAAGTGGAGGAATGGCCACGGGGGCTCCGTGATCTGCCCCCAACCCAAGTGCTGGCTCCACAGCCCCCACTGCTGGGAACCGCAGCCAAAGGGAGCTGCAGGGGCAGCGCCTGTGGGCGGAGGCAGCGTGCAAAGCCGCCTGGCTGTGCCGCCATCTAGGAGCAGCAGGGACATGTTGCTGCTTCCAGGGAGCTGCCCAAGGTGGGCGCCACCTGAATCCGGCACCCCGAAACCCCTCCCACCCCCAACCCCTGCTACTGAAACTCTGCAACTTACCTAAAATAACACTGAGGGTGAGAAATCGCTTCTTGAAAGCAGTCTCTTTAAGATCTTAAGCTTAGTATGCACGTTTTGTTTTATTTGCTCAGTAATCCACTTTATTCTGTTTGCTATCCCTTATAATCACTGAAAATCTGCCTTTTATAGTTAATAAATTTGTTTTGCTTATTATTAAATCCAGTTAAATCTAAAGGGGCCAGGGGGAAAGAAGTAGTGCATATCTCTAGTCACATTGAGGGAGAGGGTGAATTTTTATGAGCTTGCGCTGTGCAGATCTTCCTATACAGCACAAGTCAATATACCTTTGGGTCTGCACTCCAAGGGAAGTGAGCACCTGAGTGCTGGGGCAAGTCCCTTAAACTGAGTCTTCCCAGAGCTGATCTCAGTGTCTGTGTCTTTCTGCAGCTGGGTGTGGCCCTGTCTGTGTGTGTTCTAGAGCAGGCTTAAGAGCCTGCCTCAGCAAGACAGAGTAAAGGGGGCCCATGCTGGTGGAACAGGTGGGCTCAGTGGTATCCCAGTACATCAGGTGGCACCTTAAAGTGGGGCAATGCATTACAGATCCATCCGGTCATTCAGTTCCAGTTTCCGGATGTAGTTATCATCAATTATATTCTTTGTCATTCAACTGCCTTTCCACTCTGTATCCTCCTTGCATTTAATTGTTCTTCTTTAGTAAGTAAAGGTTGATACTTAAAACACAGCATCAACAATGCAATGTTTTTCACAATCAGCTAACGTAGCTGCAGTCAATATTCCATTTAAATGGGCAATTCAAGCACTTGTCCCTTTCAAGCAAAGACTTTCAGTTTTTCAAGTGTTACTAAACATTTACCAGAGAGTAGGATAAGAGCAAGCAAAATTACAGTGAAATCTCAGCCTCAGCTTATTTCTTCATAACAGTCACACTTGAATTCAGTCTTTCAAAGTCTTTTCAAAATTACTTCATACTGAATCGCAATATAGATAACTGAATTAGTGCATTTCATTGAAGCAGATTGCTATCCAAAATCTGTGGCCCTTAAAAAAAGAAGAACTGCTACCCAAACTATCAAACAAAGACACCTAGAAAATGTCACAGATCTCAGCACAGATAGCTATAGATTTTAGGGGACTGAGGTCAATGGGGACAGTGTATGAATACAAAGGTGCTTTGGATTGCACTATTAATTCCTTGGAAAGCAGGCTCACATTGAAGAAAATTAACGTATGTTTCAAAGGTTAGAATGCAACCTAAAAGCATTGAATTATGAAATGTGAGTAATGGCACCATTTCAGCAAGTTTTAATTTTGTAGTTCATTGTTGAAACGCTGCAACTTTTCATGTAAAACTGATTAGCCATTAGCCATACAATAGGTCCTGAGGGAGGACTTACCTGGTTCTAACACTTTCTGCAATACTGTTAACATACTCTGCATTCACCTAGAGAAGTAAAGAACAAACAAGTATCTAACACACTCCTTCTTTTTACCCAATTTAATATTTTCATTAACTTCCAGTCTAACTGATATAAGTATACATAGAAAACACTTCACTGCCTAATTTTTTAATTCTAGGCAAGAGTAATTATATCAGTGTTCCTACAACTAAATATTGTTGTGTCATCCAGGCATCTGAATTTATATTATAAATCATAGATGCTTCATTTGTGTGTAAATTATTTGTGTGTGGACTACAAACAGGTTCTCATCACTTTAGTAAGAGAGAGATCACAGATTTGTGGCAATCTGTCTACAGCCTCTAGTTGTGAGGACTAAATTTAGTATGCCCCTCTGATCCTGTTCTCAGTAAAGAGGTCATTTGGATTAATCATCAAAATAATCACTAACTTTTATTAACCTGATCCCGTTGTTGGTGAGAAAACTCACCTGTGCAAACTTTCCTTGCCTAGGGCTACCCATATCCAAAGTTTTAAACAGGAGTTTGCTCCTCATTTAACTAACTGGTGGCATTTAGCCTGGAAATTAGAATGTCAGTTTTTGCTCATTATTGCTGCCCCATACAACTAGCAGTTTTATTATGGAAAATTCAGGCTTTAACTAAATGAAAATCTAACACTGCTTAAAGGTGTTGTCCCTTTGGAGATGTAGGGGTCATTCTGTCAGTTTAGGATTGGTTATTTAAAAAAGTTATAGCCAAGCTTCATCACAAGATATACATTAAAACAGCAATAAAGTCAAGAATACATAGCTGTTGAGGGTTGACAAGAGAAAGCTACTTCAACAACTGTGTTACCCACTTACAGACATGATATTACTTAGAGTTACCCATGATGCAAGCATTTGTGAACCTGATCCCCAGAAGCTTCACGGGCTAATAAAGCTACTGTGCCCAAAGCCATTTCACTCCGTTTAAGTTGGGAAATTACACCAAATTAGAAAGTGACCCTGAGGATTCCTGGGGAGAGATTCCACCCTTCCTACCCTACACTACTCTGGCCTGGCCCTTTTACACTGCTACAGCAGCATAAAGAGACAAGAAAAAATCTTTAGCTGGCTGGTGGGCAATTCCTTTGCTGCAGGCACTATGCAAAGTTGCTGTAACAGCCTTACATAGGACCCCTCTCAAGCTCCTTCACTGGAAGCGTGCTGGGGGAGGGGCAGAGCTTAAAGCAATCTTAGCCCTGGTCTACACTAGGACTTTAGGTCGAATTTAGCAGCGTTAAATCGATGTAAACCTGCACCCGTCCACACGATGAAGCCCTTTATTTCAACTTAAAGGGCTCTTAAAATCGATTTCCTTACTCCACCCCTGACAAGTGGATTAGTGCTTAAATCGGCCTTGCCGGGTCGAATTTGGGGTACTGTGGACACAATTCGACGGTATTGGCCTCCGGGAGCTATCCCAGAGTGCTCCATTGTGACCGCTCTGGACAGCACTCTCAACTCAGATGCACTGGCCAGGTAGACAGGAAAAGAACCGCAATCTTTTGAATCTCATTTCCTGTTTGGCCAGCGTGGCAAGCTGCAGGTGACCATGCAGAGCTCATCAGCAGAGGTGACCATGATGGAGTCCCAGAATCGCAAAAGAGCTCCAGCATGGACTGAACGGGAGGTACAGGGGATCTGATCGCTGTATGGGGAGAGGAATCCGTGCTATCAGAACTCCGTTCCAGTTTTCGAAATGCCAAAACCTTTGTCAAAATCTCCCAGGGCATGAAGGACAGAGGCCATAACAGGGATCCGAAGCAGTGCCGCGTGAAACTTAAGGAGCTGAGGCAAGCCTACCAGAAAACCAGAGAGGCAAACGGCTGCTCCGGGTCAGAGCCCCAAACATGCCGCTTCTATGATGAGCTGCATGCCATTTTAGGGGGTTCAGCCACCACTACCACAGCCATGTTGTTTGACTCCTTCAATGGAGATGGAGGCAACAGGAAGCAGGTTTTGGGGACGAAGAAGATGATGATGATGAGGAGGTTGCAGATAGCTCACAGCAAGCAAGCGGAGAAACTGGTTTTCCCGACAGCCAGGAACTTTCTCTCACCCTGGACCTGGAGCCAGTACCCCCTGAACCCACCCAAGGCTGCCTCTTGGACCCGGCAGACGGAGAAGGGACCTCCGGTGAGTGTACCTTTTAAAATACTATACATGGTTTAAAAGCAAGCATGTGAAAGGATTAATTTGCCCTGGCATTCATGGCTCTCCTGGATGTACTCCCAAAGCCTTTGCAAAAGGTTTCTGGGGAGGCCAGCCTTATTGCGTCCTCCATGGTAGGACACTTTACCACTCCAGGCCAGTAACACATACTCGGGAATCATTGTACAACAAACCATTGCAGTGTATGTTTGCTGGCGTTCAAACAACATCCGTTCTTTATCTCTCTGTGTTATCCTCAGGAGAGTGAGATATCATTCATGGTCACCTGGTTGAAATAGGGTGCTTTTTTTCAGGGGACTCTCAGAGGAGCCCGTTCCTGCTGGGCTGTTTGCCTATGGCTGAACAGAAATGTTCCCCGCTGTTAGTCACGGGGAGGGTTGAGGGGGTAGCCACTCGGTGGGGGGAGGCAAAATGCGACCCTGTAATGAAAGCACATGTGCTATGTATGTAATGTTAACAGCAAGGTTTACCCTGAAAGAGTGTAGCCAGTGTTTTATAAAATGTGTCTTTTCAAATACCGCTGTCCCTTTTTTTTCTCCACCAGCTGCATGTGTTTCAATGATCACAGGATCTTCTCCTTCCCAGAGGCTAGTGAAGATTAGAAAGAAAAAAAAACGCACTCGTGATGAAATGTTCTCTGAGCTCATGCTGTCCTCCCACACTGACAGAGCACAGACAAATGCGTGGAGGCAAATAACGTCAGAGTGCAGGAAAGCACAAAATGACCGGGAGGAGAGGTGGCGGGCTGAAGAGAGTAAGTGGCGGGCTGAAGAGAGGGCTGAAGCTCAAATGTGGCAGCAGTGTGATGAGAGGAGGCAGGATTCAATGCTGAGGCTGCTGGAGGATCAAACCAGTATGCTCCAGTGTATGGTTGAGCTGCAGCAAAGGCAGCTGGAGCACAGACTGCCACTACAGCCCCTGTGTAACCAACCGCCCTCCTCCCCAAGTTCCATAGCCTCCACACCCAGACACCCAAGAACGCGGTGGGGGGGCCTCCGGCCAACCAGCCACTCCACCACAGAGGATTGCCCAAAAAACAGAAGGCTGGCATTCAATAAATTTTAAAGTTGTAAACTTTTAAAGTGCTGTGTGGCATTTTCCTTTCCTCCTCCACCACCCCTCCTGGGCTACCTTGGTAGTCATCCCCCTATTTGTATGATGAATGAATAAAGAATGCATGAATGTGAAGCAACAATGACTTTATTGACTCTGCAAGCGGTGATCGAAGGGAGGAGGGGAGGGTGGTTAGCTTACAGGAAAGTAGAGTGAATCAAGGGGCGGGGGGTTTCATCAAGGAGAAACAAACAGAACTTTCACACCGTAGCCTGTCCAGTCATGAAACTGGTTTTCAAAGCTTCTCTGATGCGTACCGCGCCCTCCTGTGCTCTTCTAACCGCCCTGGTGTCTGGCTGCGCATAACCAGCAGCCAGGCGATTTGCCTCAACCTCCCACCCCGCCATAAACGTCTCCCCCTTACTCTCACAGATATTGTGGAGCACACAGCAAGCAGTAATAACAGTGGGAATATTGGTTTCGCTGAGGTCTAAGCGAGTCAGTAAACTGCGCCAGCGCGCCTTTAAACGTCCAAATGCACATTCTACCACCATTCTGCACTTGCTCAGCCTATAGTTGAACAGCTCCTGACTACTGTCCAGGCTGCCTGTGTACGGCTTCATGAGCCGTGGCATTAAGGGGTGGGCTGGGTCCCCAAGGATAACTATAGGCATTTCAACATCCCCAACAGTTATTTTCTGGTCTGGGAAGAAAGTCCCTTCCTGCAGCTTCTGAAACTGACCAGAGTTCCTGAAGATGCGAGCGTCATGTACCTTTCCCGACCATCCCACGTTGATGTTTGTGAAACGTCCCTTGTGATCCACCAGAGCTTGCAGCACTATTGAAAAGTACCCCTTGCGGTTTATGTACTCGCCGGCTTGGTGCTCCGGTGCCAAGATAGGGATATGGGTTCCGTCTATGGCCCCACCACAGTTAGGGAATCCCATTGCAGCAAAGCCATCCACTATGACCTGCACATTTCCCAGGGTCACTACCCTTGATATCAGCAGATCTTTGATTGCATGGGCTACTTGCATCACAGCAGCCCCCACAGTAGATTTGCCCACTCCAAATTGATTCCCAACTGACCGGTAGCTGTCTGGCGTTGCAAGCTTCCACAGGGCTATAGCCACTCGCTTCTCAACTGTGAGGGCTGCTCTCATCTTGGTATTCATGCGCTTCAGGGCAGGGGAAAAGCAAGTCACAAAGTTCCATGAAAGTGCCCTTACGCATGCGAAAGTTTCGCAGCCACTGGGAATCGTCCCAGACCTGCAACACTATGCGGTCCCACCAGTCTGTGCTTGTTTCCCGAGCCCAGAATCGGCGTTCCACAGCATGAACCTGCCCGATTAGCACCATGATGCATGCATTGGCAGGGCCCATGCTTTCAGAGAAATCTGTGTCCATGTCCTGATCACTCACGTGACCGCGCTGACGTCGCCTCCTCGCCCGGTATCGCTCTGCCAGGTTCTGGTGCTGCATATACTGCTGGATAATGTGTGTGGTGTTTAATGTGCTCCTAATTGCCAAAGTGAGCTGAGCGGCCTCCATGCTTGCCTTGGTGTGGCATCCGCACAGAAAAAAGGCGCGGAACGATTGTCTGCCGTTGCTCTGACGGAGGGAGGGGCGACTGACGACATGGCTTACAGGGTTGGCTTACAGGGAATTAAAATCAACAAAGGGGGTGGCTTTACATCAATGAGTATTTCAGGCAGGACTTCACGGAGGGTTCCAATAAGAAATGGTGCACCTAAGTAATTGTTCTTATTGGAACAAGCAGGTTGGTCTGGCCTCTGATTGATACATGGCTAGATTTACCTTGCTGCACCTTCCCTGTGAGTGACTGCAGTGTGACCTAGAGGAATGAGTCCCCTAGACGGGGAAGGGGGGGGAAGCAAATGAGTACAAAACAAATCTGGTCTATTTCTTGTTTTGAGCCACTCCATCTATCTTTTACGTCTTTGGCTGGCAGCAGACGGTGCAGAAGGACTGCAAGCCATCCACATCTCATGGCTGCTCAGCAGAAGACGGTGCAGTAGGACTGCTAGCCATCCTCATCTCTTGCCTGCCTGGCAGAAGATGATACAGTAGGACTGCTAGCAATCCGTATCGCCTGCCTGCTCACCATAAGATGGTTCAATAGGACTGACTACAGGACTAAAGAGAACGACCTGGTCAAGTCACTCCAAATTTAGTCCCTGCGCACGTTTGCCCAGGCGCTCCTGACCGACGTGGCCAGGAGCACCTCGGACATGATGATGACGGCTACCAGTCGTACTGTACCGTCTGCTGCCACAAGGCAATGGGTTGATGCTGCTGTGTATCAATGCAGTACCACGTCTGCCAGCACCCAGGAGACATACGGTGACGGTTACCTGAGCGGGCTCCATGCTTGCCGTGGTATGGCGTCTGCACAGGTAACTCAGGAAAAAAGGCGCGAAACGATTGTCTGCCCTTGCTTTCACGGAGGGAGGGAGGGAACAGGGGCCTGACGATATGTACCCAGAACCACCCGCGACAATGTTTTAGCCCCATCAGGCATTGGGATCTCAACCCAGAATTCCAATGGGCAGCGGAGACTGCGGGAACTGTGGGATAGCTACCCATAGTGCAACACTCCGGAAGTCGACGCTTGCCTCGGTACTGTGGAAGCACTCTGCCGAGTTAATGCACTTAATGCACTTAGAGCATTTTGTGGGGGGGGGACACACACACTCGAATATATAAAACCGATTTCTAAAAAACCAACTTCTATAAATTCGACCTAATTTCGTAGTGTAGACATACCCTTAGCCTCCCACCCTCTGGGCTGTATCTGTGTGTGCTGCACCTCTTGGAGGTGCAGCACATAATTGCACACTTCTTAAATAACATGGTATTAAATGTAATTTATCACTCAGTGTAGGGAGGGATTGTCTTAATTAATACTGTGTCAGTTGGTCAAGGCTAACTCTAGTGTGAACCTAGTATTTCTACTTCTGCCCTCCACTGGGGTCCACCAAAGAGGCAACTTTAATTCCCACTGAAGAGCCATAGGAGCTCCACCAGCAGGAGTCACAATGGAGTAACTGAATTGGTATATTCCCCAGTTGTCCTGGCCTCCTCTCCTTTACAGCAAGTATTACTCACTTTTACCTCAGGGGTGGCATATTATTGCCTACCCCTCATAAGTAGCTTCTTTATGCCACTGTAACCTAGACCCCTTGCAGGGCAAGGCCCTCTGCCAGGACTTATCCCACTGTAAAACAGTCTAAATTTACTGGCTTATTTTCTAGTCTAGCTAAATTTACAATTTAATTTTAAAAATTAAACTATCATAGTGATCTGGACCAGAAAGAGACATCAGGATCCTATTTAAGCTGATGAGGTGAAGTGTGATCTAGGTATTATTTATAGTTTGAACAGTTATAAATGTGGTTAACTAAATTAGTACACTTTATTTTACATTTAATAAATAAGTGGAAACTAGCCGTTAAAGAATGCATAAAGACAGCTAGATTGTGAGAACGGATGTGGGTCCCCAACCACCATCATCTGTCTGCAAAGAGTTGCTGAATAATGCACTTTTATTAGGTGTATTTCATAGCTATAGTTCTTTCACCATAAGAACAAGAGATTCAGGGAGAGGAAAATTCCCAGTTACCTGAAACAACCTAATTTATGCACATCATTTTCAAACAAGAGCTATTATGTTTTGTAGATTTTATAACCACATTATTTACTTTTCTCTGAAAAACTGTCACTTCACATGCAATCTGCTAGAGCGTCAGAGCATCTTGTAAAATACTCATAATCCTAAATAGCTGACAAATACCTCTATTTCCTTCAAATTAAGGTAATAAGCTCATCTTTTGTCAGGTTCTATGGACTTCTGTGGATGACAGTTTTCAACTCCTTTCATTCTAAGACAAAAATGAATCCACATGATTTTATTTAAAGGAGATGTGACTGCAAGCAGAGCAAGAGTGCCTGTGAATATAATGTGACAGTTGTTACCTGTATAATCTTTTTTTCACAGTTCTTTTCCAGACAAGACCAAGGCACTGACCACTACACAAGTCCTAATAGGCACAAAGTTTGGGAATTTTATGACTGCCAACATCATTACAAAGGAATACAGTATGTCAGCTTCTAGCATTTAGTTAAATAGGATTCCATGCAAATTCTTGACCATGTTATTGGTCCTTTATTGAAAAGTAGGGATATTTTCCCATATTTCAACTGCATGGAGAAATCCTTCCAAAAGCAATGATGATCAGTAAATGAAAGTGCTTCATACACTACTGTACTCACACATAGATTCCTATATTGTCTCTTTATTAACATAAATACACCTGTTCATACTAACTTACCTCTGCTACAAAGATAACCACTACACAATCATTCTTCTGCTCTGCAGACATCTCATAGAAGAGAGAGTTCAACGTGCCCAGCAGATAACTTTGTTTTCCCCTTTTCACAGTAGGAATACCCATCACCAGGGAGACTGCAAACAGAAATTAAAATAATTTCATATCAAGTCAAATAGAGGCTATTTAGTGAGTTTTTGCAATTTTATATGATGAAAATAACACACAGAAAAGGGACCATCATAAATAGGAACTTCAATAGACTGATCAACAAGTTAATGTTTCTGCAGAGTTTTGACAGGGTATGAACTGCCATTTGGCATGGGATATACTGTGTGTCATGACCATAAATTAGGTTGGAGACATTTTCATTTGTACGTTATCGGCACTGGCTCTACATTACATAGCTGTTAAGCAGTTTTGAGGACTCTGACCATGTTTACACGGGGATCTTACATTGATCTACTTTGTGCACTCTGAGTGCAACAATTAAATATATCCAACCAAAGTGTGTATACACCATTTTGTTTTGTTGGCTTAAGGTACTTTCCTTTATAATCATTGCATCCACACAGCTCCAAGTTTGTTTGAATGAATTGCTCAGCACTCTGATCTGTGATTTTTCTTTTGGTGCATTCTGGGATGACTACAAGAAAGTACAGAAATTTCTGTAATTGGGGGGCTCAAACTAACAAATCCCCATGATTCCTCTCCTGACACCCTTTAGATTTGACAGAGCCATTTTAGAACTGCTGTCAAACAGAACGGAAGACAAACTGCTGAACACTGCAATCATAAGTCATTACAACAGAGGTGTGCAAACTATGGCCTGCGGGACCGTTCTGCCCAGCCCCTGAGCTCCTGGCCCTAGAGGCTCGCCCCGGCCTCTCCCTTGCTGTCCCCTCTCCCTCACAGTCTCAGCTCACTGCACCGCTGGCGCAATGTTCTGGGCAGCAGGGCTGTGAGCTCCTGGGGCAGCGCAGCTGCAGAGCCCAGCCTGAGCCGGTGCTCTGAGCTGCATGGCTGGCTCCAGCTGGGCAGCGCGGCTGCCTGTCCTGCCAACTACCGATGCTCCAGGCAGTGTGGTAAGGGGGCAGGGAGCGGGGTTGGATAGAGGGCAGTGGAGTTTGGGGGGTGGTCAGGGACTGGGGGGATGGATAAGGGTTGGGGTGGTAAGAGGGTGGGAAACAGGGGGGTTGAATGAGGGAGAGGTGCAGGGGGCGGTCAGGAAGGAGAGGGGGGGTTGGATGTGGTGGCGGGGGGCTTCAGGGGTGGGGGTTCCGGGGCAGTCAGGGGACAGGGAGAACGGGTGGTTGGATGGGGCAGGAGTCCTGGGGGGGGGCAATCAGGAAGAAGAGGGTGGGTTGGATGGGGGCTGTAGGGGCCAGTTAGAGGCGGTCAGGGGACAGAGAGCAGGGAGGGTGGATGGGGCAGGAGTCCTGGGGAGATCGTCCGGGAATAGCGGGGGTTGGATGGGGCAGGAGTCCTGGGGCGGGGGGTGTCAGGGGGCAAGAAGCAGGGGGGTCAGATAGGGGGTGGGGGCCGGGCCACTCCTGGCTGTTTGGGGAGGCACAGCCTCCCATAACCGCCCTCCATACAATTTCTGAAACCCGATGCAGCCCTCAGGCCAAAAACTTTGCCGGTCCCTGCATTACAACAATGTAACAAACAGGATCAGGCACGTGCATTTGGAGTCAGGGGGGTGGATGCATTTGGCTCTGCAGTTTCATAGGGCTGTTGATGCTTGTGACAGCGTTCCAGGGGTGCAGCTTGGACTGTGGAACTACTGAGCACTCTGTCCCACCAACCTGGGCTCCCTCTCACACTGTGATGCTGTTGGCAAGCTACAAACCTCTGGCAGGTACTGCATATACACAGACATCCATAGGCAGGGACACACCCAACTGCGTTACATGAATGCGTCTCCCAGCCACTCATGAACCAAGAAGAGAGAGGCTTCAGCCAATTCCCCCCAGCTCCCGAGCCTTGCACCCCAGAACTGTATGGTCTTGCCCTGTTAGAAGCCTGACCAGTGTAAGTTCATTACCCAGTCCACCCCTCCCTCAGTGTGGAGAGGACACACACTAGCCTTTGTAAACTGAGCTGAGATTTCCCAAGCACTTCAACCAAAATACACTGTTTTAGGTAAAACATAAAGCAGATTTATTAACTACAGAAAGATCGATTTTAAGTGATTAAGAGCTTGTCTACACTACCGCTTAAATCAGGAGTGGCCAACCTGAGCCGGAGAAGGAGCCAGAATTCACCAATGTACATTGCCAAAGAGCCACAGTAATACTTCAGCATATGAGTGACAGTCAGCCATGAGGGAGGTGTGAGGATGCAGTTGGTATAGCAGTCTGTAATACTGCTGTCCCCACAACTGCTTGTGCAAGAAGAGGCCTGGACTAATGTGTAATGTTTCATGAAACTATGGCTAGAGCTGCAGATAGCCACCCTACAGATGTCCAGTATAGGTATCTCTCAAAGAGATGCTGTAGAAGTTGCTTGTGCTTTAGCAGAATGGGTTCTCCCCTCATCCACAGGAGAAATATGCACCAGTTGATAAAGAATGATGCAGACAGAGGTCCACTTAGAGTGTTTCTGAGCAGATAACGCTTGTCCTTTAGATCACTCTACTAAAGCAACAAATAATCTAGGCATTTTCCTCATTGGTTTTGTCGTCTGCAGAAAGAATGCCAAAGACCCTCAAATGTAAAGAGAGAAGTCTTTTCTCCTCATTGGAAGCATGAGGTTCTGGAAAGAATACTGGTAAGTGAATAGATTGATTCATAAGAAACTCAGGAATTAATTTAGGGATGAATTTTGGATGGAGGCAAAGGGAAACCTTCTCCTTATGAAATGTGGTATGTGGCAGATCTGCCATAAGCACTCCCAGTTCACTCATTCTTCTGGCTGATGTGATGGCAATTAAGAAAGTGACTTTTCATGGAGGTGTAGGACATGGAGCAAGTGGCTAGTGGTTCAAAGGGAGGTCTGGTAAGTATTGAAAGAACAAGATTAAGTTCCCATTGTGGTGTTGGTTTCACCATCAAATGGAAAGTTCTAATGAGGCCCTTCAGGAATCTGGTTGTTGTTGGATGAGTAAAAACAGCATAGTCCTCAACTGAAGAATCGAAGTTGCTGACTGCTGCAAGGTGGACCCACAGTGAGCTAATGGAAAGACCCAACATCTTGACAGTGAGTAGGTAATCTAAAATAATAAGAGTTCCCACAGATTGTGGGGATAATTGGTTCTGTTGTGACCTTGTGGAGAAATGTCTCCATTTTGCCAGAAAGCATTTTCTGGTGGAAGCCCTTCTGATTTGATTGAGAACTGATTGATGTTCAGGCCTTTAAAAATGAATGCTCTAAATCTGATGCCATTTTAGATTTGGTTTTGGTGAGTAGTGAGGACCTCATAGAAGAAATGGTTGAAGGGGACAACCTTGGTTCAAGCGATCATGAGCTAATTCAGTTCAAACTAAATGGAAGGATAAACAAAAATAGATCTGTGACTAGGGTTTTTGATTTCAAAAGAGCTAACTTTAAAAAATTAAGGAAATTAGTTAGGGAACTGGATTGGACTGAAGAACGTGTGGATTTAAAGGTGAGGAAGCCTGGAATTACTTCAAGTCAAAGTTGCAGAAACTATCAGAAGCCTGCATCCCAAGAAATGGGAAAAATTCATAGGCAGGAGTTGTAGACCATGCTGGATGAACAAGCATCTCAGAGAGGTGATTAAGAAAAAGGAGAGTGGAAGATGGGAGGGATTAGCAAGGAAAGCGATCTGACTGAGGTCAGAACATGTAGAGATAAAGTGAGAAAGGCCAAAAGCCATGTAGAGTTGGACCTTGCAAAGGGAATTAAAACCAATAGTAAAAGGTTCTATAGCCATATAAATAAGAAGAAAACAAAGAAAGAAGAAGTGGGACTGCTAAACACTGAAGATGGAGTGGAGGTTAAGGATAATCTAAGCATGGCCCCAATATCTAAACAAATACTTTGCCTCAGTCTTTAATGAGGCTAATGAGGGGCTTAGGGACAATGGTAAGATGACAAATGGGAATGAGGATATGGAGGTAGATATTACCACATCCGAGGTAGAAGCCAAAAAGTTGAACAGCTTACTGGGACTAAATCGGGGGGCCCAGATAATCTTCATCCAAGAATATTCAAGGAACTGGCACATGAAATTGCAAGCCCACTAGCAAAAATTTTTAATGAATCTGTAAACTCAGGGGTTGTACCGTATGACTGGAGAATTGCTAACATAGTTTTTTCCTATTTTTAAGAAAGGAAAAAAATGTGATCCGGGTAACTACAGGCCTGTTAGTTTGACATCTGTAGTATGCAAGGTCTTGGAAAAAATTTTGAAGGAGAAAGTAGTTAAGGACATTGAGGTCAATGGTAATTGGGACAAAATACAACATAGTTTTACAAAAGGTAGATCGTGTCAAACCAACCTGATCTCCCTCTCTGAGAAGGTAACAGATTTTTTAGACAAAGGAAACGCAGTGGATCTAATTTACCTCAATTTCATTAAGGAATTTGATACAGGTCCACCTGGGGAATTATTAGCTAAATTGGAAAAGATGGGGATCAATATGAAAATTGAAAGGTGGATAAGGAACTGGTTAAAGGGGAGACTGCAACGGGTCACACTGAAAGGTGAACTGTCAGGCTGAAAGGCGGTAACTAGTGGAGTTCCTCAGGGATTGGTTTTGGAACCAGTCTTATTTAATCTTTTTATTACTGACCTGGGCACAAAAAGCGGGAATGTGCTAATAAAACTTGCGGATGACAAAGCTGGGAGGTATTGCCAATACAGAGAAGGACTGGGATATCATACAGGAAGATCTGGATGACCTTGTAAACTGGAGTAATAGTAATAGGATGAAATTTAATAGTGAAAAGTGCAAGGTCATGCATTTAGGGATTAATAACAAGAATTTTTGTTATAAACTGGGGACACATCACTTGGAAGTAACAGAGGAGGAGGAGGACCTCGGAGTATTGGTTGATCACAGGATGACTATTTGCTGCCAATGTGATATGACCATGAAAAAAGCTAATGAGGTCTTGGGATGCATTAGGCGAGGTATTGCCAGTAGAGATAAGGAGGTGTTAGTACCGTTATACAAGGTCCTGGTGAGACTTCATCTGGACTATTGTGTGGTTCTGGTCTCCCATGTTTAAGAAAGATGAATTCAAACTGGAACAGGTACAGAGAAGGGCTACTAGGATGATCCGAGGAATGGAAAACCTGTCTTATGAAAGGAAACTCAAAGAGCTTGGCTTGTTTAGCCTAACAAAAGAAGGCTGAGAGGAGATATGATTGCTCTCTATAAATATATCAGAGGGATAAATACCATAGAGGGAGAAGAATTATTTAAGCTCAGTACCAGTGTGGACACAAGAACAAATGGATATAAACTGGCCATCAGGAATTAGACGAAGGTTTCTAACCATCAGAGGAGTGAAGTTCTGGAACAGTGGGGGCAAAAGACATATCTGGCTTCAAGACTAAGCTTGATAAATTTATGGAAGGGATGATATGATGGGATAGCCTAATTTTGGCAATTAATTGATCTTCAACTATTAGAGGTAGATATGCCCAATGGCCTGTGATGGGATGTTAGATGGGGTGGGATCTGAGTTACTCCAGAGAATTCTTTCCTGGGTGTCTGACTGGTGAGTCTTGCCCACATGCTCAGGGTTTAGCTGATCGCCATATTTCGGGTTGGGAAGGAATTTTCCTCCAGGGCAGATTGGCAGAGGTGGGTTGAGATCTCCTGAAGGTCTGAAAACCAAAAGTGTCTGGGCCAGTTCTGCACAATAAGAGTGACCCAAGCTTTGTCATGGCAAATCTTTCTTAGAACTTCTGGTATCAGTGGGATGGGAGGAAAGGCATACCTGAGGTGGTCTGTCCAAGGTAGCAGAAGGACCTCACCCTTGGAGTCCTGGCCCAGAGCTGGTGTGGATCTGACTTTTTTCTCTGTTTTTAATAGATCTTGTGTTTGTTTGAATTAAACCATTTGCATAATAGATTGTAAAGAGGTAAGATCACTGAGGTACATCTGGAAGGGAAGACAACCTCCTGACATCTGGTGAAGGAGAAAACAGTACTATTCCTAGACCACTCAGCCAAGGCAACCTCCTATGTGTGCCACCCAGATACCACAGTCAGGAGGGATATGGGAAAAGTTGATGGAGGAGTGGCAGGAAATGGGAAGCAAAAGTTACACTTTTAGTTCAAAGTTTTAAGAAAAGCAAGCTGTTGTCCTGCTTCCTCTAAGAAGGGTACTACAGAATAATGAGTCCCATAGGATTTTTATTGTATAAGCATTAATATTCTAAGAGAATAACCTTTCTAGGCTAGTAATAAAAATGTATGTTTGTTCTTCTCACAAAAAATTTTCAATTTAAAAGTTTATATAGTTACTGATGTAAATTAAGCCTTCATTACTTTTATCACCATACCCACTCTGGACAATGTGATCATGCAGCTTCAAATAATACATAACTAAAAATAATCTCTGCTGACAAACTGTAGATGTCAGGTATGAACTAAAATTACTGAAATTCCCTAAGAAAAGATAATGAACTATTTTCTTCATAAAAAGAAAAGGAGTACTTGTGGCACCTTAGAGACTAACCAGTTTATTTGAGCATGAGCTTTCGTGAGCTACAGCTCACTTCATGCTATGCATCCGATGAAGTGAGCTGTAGCTCACGAAAGCTCATGCTCAAATAAACTGGTTAGTCTCTAAGGTGCCACAAGTACTCCTTTTCTTTTTACGAATACAGACTAACACGGCTGTTACTCTGAAACCTGTCAATATTTTCTTCATGTTTCGTTTTATGGGTTTTTTTGCAGAGGGAGACGGGGGGGACAATGACTGTACGGTTAGTTGCTAGGCTGTTAGAATTTGTTTTCAGAAAAAACATGTACTGAACTACTGTAAAGAATTAAGTGGTATTTTCAAACAGGTATAATAAAGATAAAAATTTATATATTAACCGGCCAAATTTTGAAACTACAAACCTTGTACGTCTCTTCAAGTGAAAATAAAAATGCCACCAAATATTAAACTTTAGCTCTTACCTCCAGTTCTCCCTTGTCCAATGACAACATTTGGATAAAGGCTGTTTTCATGCTCCCGGAGGTGAGGTAGGTAGTAGTGTATGTTTGTAAGACGCAAAGGGAGTTTGCTGGTGAGATTTAACACTTTCCACTTCATGGCATCTTAAAAAACAAAAACAGAAGAGGATTGAGCTCATTACTCTGACAAATATTTTCCCTCAAATAAAAGTTTAGCATATTACAAATACAAACTTATTAAATCAGAGCCATTTTATCAGAGATTACTGTAGGTCAAATCAATTCTTTTTCATGGTGGTGAATAATTAGCTTTCTTGTTGATTGCAGAAGTTAAATAGCAGATCCTTCAATCAAAAACAATTTTCCCAAAGTCTCTGATGGACTGCAGGAACAGGCCCCAAATGAGTTTCTTATTGTGAAGTGTTTGTGTCAAGGTTCCTTCCCCACTCTGAACTCTAGGGTACAGATGTGGGGACCTGCATGAAAGACCCCCTAAGCTTATTCTTACCAGCTTAGATTAAACACTGCCACCACCAAAGTGTTACACAAAGAACAGGGAAATGCCCACTTGGAAACGTCTCCCCACCAAAATATCCCCCCCAAGCGCTACACCCCCTTTCCTGGGGAAGGCTTGATAAAAATACTCACCAATTGGTACAGGTGAACCCAGACCCAAACCCTTGGATCTTAAGAACAATGAAAAAAAAATCAGGTTCTTAAAAGAGAATTTTAATTAAAGTAAAAGAATCACCTCTGTAAAATCAGGATGGTAAATACCTTACAGGGTAATTAGATTCAAAACATACAGAATCCCTCTAGGCAAAACCTTAAGTTACAAAAAGACACAAAAATAGGAATATACATCCCATTCAGCACAACTTATTTTATCAGCCATTTAAACAAAACAGAATCTAACGCATATCTAACTAGATTGCTTATTAACCCTTTAAAGGAGTTCTGACCTGCATTCCTGCTCTGGTCCCAGCAAAAGCAACAGACAGAGAGAACCCTTTGTCCCCCATCCTCCCGCAGCTTTGAAAGTATCTTGTCTCCCCATTGGTTGTTTTGGTCAGGTGCCAGCGAGGTTATCTTAGCTTCTTAACCCTTTACAGGTGAAAGGGTTTTTCCTCTGGCCAGGAAGGATTTAAAGGTGTTTACCCTTCCCTTTATAATTTATGACAGTTTGTATTACAGTTGGTCAGAAACATTTCCTCAGAACAGTTTGCTGTCAGAAAATGCCATTTAAACAAAACCAAAATTTTTCATAAAATTATACTGATTTTGAAAAAAAAATTAGAAAAAATTGCAAGAATTGTTTTGAAATTGTCAAAGTGTCCTGGTTTGATATTTTTGGAACAAAAAGTTTTGATTTCTCATTTTGAAATTTAATTTTATATAAAAAATTAGGTGTCAAAATTGAAACTCTTCATATGTATCAAAATGTTTTGTTTCAGCTGACCCTAAACATATTTTTAAAATCTTTTCTTTTTGCAGGATCGAAAATTAATTTTCTGACCAGCTCTAATTTGTATTACAGTAGCACCCAGAAGTCCCAATCAGATTGGGACCCTATTGTATTAGGATTCCTACAAAAAACATAGTAAGAGAGAGTCCCTGACCCAGAGATTTTACTATTAAATGCCCCAGTCCTGCAACTGCTTGCACATAGGCAGACTCCTGCATCCATACACAGGTCCACTGATTTCAGTGGGGCTCTGTAGGTGCTCTGCTTATGCACAAGCAGTTGCAGGATTAAGCCTCATTTGAGAGAAGAGCCAACAAGTCAGTGTAACAAACAATTAGAGAGGATAATTTTTGTCAGTTGTAAATAAACAAGAAATATCATTAATATCAGTAATTCCTAATCCTTAACTTCCAGTGTTTCCCAGTAGGCAAATGGTGAACATTCTCTCTTAGAATGCAATACATGGAGTTTTTAACTGAGCACATGAAGGGCCTGAATCAGATGTCCTTATACAGTTAGAACTCCCATTGTTTACAAGGACAATGGGACCATGACCTTTAAACAGATATTGAGCAAACAAAAGCTGCAGTAGCAAAGAGTAATATGTAGCACTTTATTCTTGAATCTTCAGAATTTTAAAAGGGAGGCGACATTTAATTAAAATACATACCAATGTTGAAATAATCCAAATGTGAATTTATAAAAATAATCCAAATTTACCAAATACAATCAATTAAAGTTGAAAATTGTCACTTGCTAACTTTAGCTGTCTAGATATAAATATATTACATTTCTATGGGCTCCAGTTTTGTGCATCATAGAATATCATGGTTCGAAGGAACCTCAGGAGGTCATCTAGTCCAACCCTGTCATAAAAATAAAGGGAAGGGTAATCACCTTTAAAATCCCTCCTGGCCAGAGGAAAAATCCTCTCACCTGTAAAGGTTTAAGAAGCTAAAGGTAACCTCGCTGGCACCTGACCAAGATGACCAATGAGGAGACAAGATACTTTCAAAAGCTGGGAGGAGGGAGAAAAACAAAGGGTCTGTGTCTGTCTGTATGCTGCTTTTGCCGGGGACAGAACAGGAATGGAGTCTTAGAACTTTTAGTAAGTAATCTAGCTAGGTATGCGTTAGATTATGATTTCTTTAAATGGCTGAGAAAAGAACTGTGCTGAATAGAATGACTATTCCTGTCTGTGTGTCTTTTTTGTAACTTAAGGTTTTGCCTAGAGGGATTCTCTATGTTTTGAATCTAATTACCCTGTAAGGTATCTACCATCCTGATTTTATAGAGGTGATTCCTTTACTTTTATTAAAAGTCTTCTTGTAAGAAAACTGAATGCTTTTTCACTGTTCTAAGATCCAAGGGTTTGGGTCTGTGGTCACCTATGCAATTTGGTGAGGATTTTTACCAAACCTTCCCCAGGAAGTGGGGTGTAAGGGTTGGGAGGATTTTGGGGGGAAAGACGTGTCCAAACTATGTTTCCCAGTAAACCCAGATAAAGTTTGGTGGTGGCAGTGGAAATCCAAGGGCAAAGGGTAAAATTAATTTGTACCTTGGGGAAGTTTTAACCTAAGCTGGTAAAAGTAAGCTTAGGAGGTTTTCATGCAGGTCCCCACGTCTGTACCCTAGAGTTCAGAGTGGGGAAGGAACCTTGACAAACCCCCTGCTCAAAGCAGGACCAATCCCCAACTAAATCATCCCAGCCAGGGCTTTGTCAAGCCTGACCTTAAAAATATCTAAGGAAGGAGATTCCACCACCTCTCTAGGTAACGCATTCCAGTGTTTCACCACCCTCCTAGTGAAAAAGTTTTTCCTAATATCCAACCTAAACCTCCCCCACTGCAACTTGAGACCATTACTCCTTGTTCTGTCAGCAGCTACCACTGAGAACAGTCTAGATCCATCCTCTTTGAAACATTACTCAGAATAAATGCTAGGAAATTGCTAAAATATAGGATTAGAGAAGCTACTAAAAACCTATATAGCCTGTTCCTAAAATCATTCAGAAGTCAATTAAAAGCTGGTGAAACAAAAATATTTTCCACTTAATTAATACAAGACACCCAATGTGCAAAGATGATGGGTACCATTAGGTAAACTAATAAATATTTGAAAGGACTAAATGAAAGACCTTACTCTTTATTTTGTTTTAAGAAAGGAACCTGAGCAGCAAAAGATCTCTTTCACTCAGATGTGTACCTGCTAAGCAGCTAGCAAGAAATCATTTCAAAACTTAACTTTACCAGTTGCCTTAGGGCTTATTTCTGCTGTCCTGACCCAGGTGGGACTCCTATGTACATCATATGAGAACTCTGTCTGTGTCATTCCCTCCCTGTCGCTGGGACTACCCATGCTCATGTAGGTTGTCAAGGTTCCTCCCCCACTCTGAACTCTAGGGTACAGATGTGGGGACCTGCATGAAAACCTTCTAATCTTACTTTCACCAGCTTAGGTTAAAACTTCCCCAAGGTACAAATTAATTTTATCCTTTGACCCTGGATCTCCACTGCCACCACCAAACTCTAACTGGGTTTACTGGGAAACGTAGTTTGGACACGTCTTTCCCCCCCAAAATCCTCCCAACCCTTGCACCCCACTTCTTGGGGAAGGTTTGGTAAAAATCCTCACCAATTTGCATAGGTGACCACAGACCCAAACCCTTGGATCTGAGAACAATGAAAAAGCATTCAGTTTTCTTACAAGAAGACTTTTAATAGAAGTAAAGGAATCACCTCTGTAAAATCAGGATGGTAGATACCTTACAGGGTAATTAGATTCAAAACACAGAGAATCCCTCTAGGCAAAATCTTAAGTTACAAAAAAGACACACAGACAGGAATAGTCATTCTATTCAGCACAGTTCTTTTCTCAGCCATTTAAAGAAATCATAATCTAACACATACCTAGCTAGATTACTTACTAAAAGTTCTAAGACTCCATTCCTGTTCTGTCCCCGGCAAAAGCAGCATACAGACAGACACAGACCCTTTGTTTCTCTCCCTCCTCCCAGCTTTTGAAAGTATCTTGTCTCCTCATTGGTCATTTTGGTCAGGTGCCAGCGAGGTTACCTTTAGCTTCTTAACCCTTTACAGGTGAGAGGATTTTTCCTCTGGCCAGGAGGGATTTTAAAGGGGTTTACCCTTCCATTTATATTTATGACATAGGTATATATGAGAACAAGCACATATATAGGCCTGAAAGAGAGCAAAACTCCTCTGATTTGCCTGAGAAAAGACTGAGTACGCTTCAGGGGCGATATCCTCAGCTCTGCTTCTAGAGGTTTTGTACTTTTCAGTCTGTGCAAAGCACCCAGAAAACTGGAATTCTGCTGGTACTGAGTTATCTCTAAGTTGCACAAAGCAATCAGTGGCTACACACCCTCTCTGCATGCCCTCAAATGGTGTGGTGTAGTGCAGCAGTGGCTCTGCCTGTTTCCATCCTGGCCTTGAGCAGAACAGCCCAGCTGCCAACAGCTTTCAGGTTAAGGTGACCTAGCCCTCCAGCTAGGTCAGATAAAAGTACCATCCCTTCCAGAGTCCAAAATAAACACAACTCTTCCAAACCCTAAGGCGGGGGGTGGGTGGGGGAGGGAGAGCTCTAATAGGTAACCATTCCTGAGTTCCTGGCCCCAGCCAGCCTTCCCACCCACACAGAGCCGAACGTCTTCTCTCCCTCCCATCCAGCCAGCAACTTTTTTAGCTCATCTTTCAAAGTCCAACACCTGTTTCAGGTATCACAGTGCTGAGCTGATTGAGCCCCAAGGAGTCCTTTAATCCTTTTCTGACTTTTGCAGCGTTTACACACCCCATCACACCATCATAAAGCCAGAATAGCCATGTATATGTCATATTGGAGAAGTGATAGATGGAGCTAGAGTTTATTGTGCTTGGCAAATCCTTGCTGGTTTGTCATAAATTAGTCACCTCTCTCTCCCCTACCTCCTGGAGCTCCACAAAGTATGAGCTTGATGGACTGAGTGAGCCCCAAGCCTTGGTCCAAGATTCTTTAGGTTTTTTGACAGGAGCATAATTTTCCAAAACTTGTATTCTAATTTTTGAATATACCCTCCCTCTTGAAAGGTCTGGGTATTAACTTTTAACCCATTTAAAATTTTCCTCTAAAAAACCCAAACAAATTCATCACTTGTTTTGATAATCAAAGGGTTTCTGAGAAGGACATCTCCCTGCTACGAAGAAGCAGATTCAAAGTCAAACACATCAACAATGTGGCTTGATTAATCTTCAGAGGTTGTTTTACCTTTCTCTCTAGTGTTGACTTTCTAGGTAATTGAAGAAGAAATAATAATAAATAATAATAATAAATAATAAGAAAGAAAGGTAAGCTGTTAGAATGGGAAGGAAAGAATGGCACAGAGTCAAAAGGGAAGCAAAACTATGTGCCAGAAATAAAAATAGAAATGAGCAGACTCATGCCTAACTCCTCCTGTCATAATGCAATCATATAGGCACTTGATGCTTGTAGTTCTTGAAAAGCAGTTATTACATGGTATGAATCCCATTGCACTTCACAATGAGTTCCTTTCATTGCAGAATTTCATAAAATGGATACCTGAAACAAAAAATAATTGCTATATACTTGTGAAAGCACATTGGCCATATTAAGATATTATAGTGGCTTACATTTATGCATCACTTTTCATTCAAAAGAATTTCAAAATGCTTTTCAGCAATAGGTACACACAAATTCATACCCATAATTATCATGACTGATGTGCAAGTAAAATGTGCACTGGCCATTTGCCTCTGCAGTTAACCAGTGTTCACTCACAGTAATTACTACCACTGTGGGTATGTCTACACTACAAACTTAAGCCAACCTATATTAGGTCGACTTACAGCCACAGCAGTAATTACTGCGGTGGTGCATGTCCACTCTACCCTCCTTGGATTGACAGAGCGTGTCCTCACCAGAATCGCTTCCACCGACCTAAGAGGGTCAGCATAGGGAGCTGAGAGCTGGCAGCTCTCTGACGGGAGCCTGGCTGCTCCACTGGCTCCTGGCAGCTGCCCCCCCGCTCCCTCCCCCACGCCCCGGCTTTCTATTCCCTGCCAGGAGCCAGGGGAAGTCACCCACAGCTTCTCCCCTATCCGTTCCTTGCCAGGAGCTGGGGGAAGCTGCCTGGGGCTTCTCACCACCGGAGAGCAGGGGCCAGCTGCCCCCTGCTTCTTGGCTCCCTCTGCCTGCTCATTCCCTGCTGGGAGCCAGGCAGTCTTGTCAATTACATGGCTCACCTGGCAGGGAGTGGATGGGGGCCACTCAGGCTTCTCACCCCAGCTCCCAGTCCAGAGCAGGATCCAGCCACCGCTCTCCAGAGGAGCAGGGGCTTTCTTGTCAATTTCACAGCTCCTGCTGTGAAATTGACAAGACAGCTGATGTACCAGATGCAGTGTCTACAGAGACAGTGCATCACGCTAACTACACCAACATAAGCCTTACGCCTCTTGTGGAGGTGGAGTTATTATGTCGGTGTAATAGGGAACTTGCATTGGTGGGAGGAAGATTGTAGTGTAGACACTGACATAATTAGGTTGACATAAGCTGCTTTATGTCGACCTAACTGTGTAGTATAGACCAGCCCTGAAATGCAGTTCCCACGGAGGTGGGGAAGACAGAAGGCATTCTATGCCAGAGTTATACAGCAGTGAGTTCTATCCAACACAAACAATAATAGCCTTCCAAGCTGCATGAACCTTAAAAAGCCACATCTCCACAGCTGTTAGCTCCATAACAGACTGATTGATTGATTGCTGTCCAACATCAGAAGGCAACCATCCTAAAACAAAGAAAAATTATTACTAACCTTTCGTAACAGTTGTTCTTTGAGTCGTGTTGCACATGTCCATTCCACTCCAGGTGTGTGCGCGCCCCAAGCACAGTTGCTGGAATTTTTTCCCTCAGTGGTACCTGTCGGGGCAGCCCGAGCACTCTCTAGTGCTGTGTGCTCATAGTGCTGGTATAAAGTGCCCAGCCGACCCCATGCTTGCTCAGTTCCTTCTTTCCAGAAGACTCCTATGGAGAGGGGTAAGAGGGCGGGTCGTGGAACGGACATGTCAAAGGACAACAGTTTCAGAAAGTTAGTAACTGTTTTTTCTTCTTCTTCAAGTGATTGCATATGTGCATTCCACTCCAGGTGACTCCCTAGCAGTTGAATAGGTGGAGGGATTGGAGTTCATGGACACAAGACTGCAGGACAGCTCGATCAAATTTGGTATCATCTCTGGACTGCTGTGTGATGGTGTAATGGGAGGAGAGCGTATGCACAATGACCAAGTCATTGCTTTGCAAACGTCCTGGACAGAGATCTGCTCTCCAAATGCTGCTGACCGTGCTTGTGACCTTGTGGAATGAGCCATGGGATAGTTGGAAGGCGGTACCCCCGCTTGATTGTAACTAGCATGAGTGCAAGACTTAATCCAGGAAGAGACGAGATCAGGAGACCCTTCATCTTGTTTGCTACAAACAGCTGAGTGGACTTTCTGAATGGTTTACTCCATTCTATGTAGAAAGCTTGGACGTTAGGCGAGCCCTATAAGTGAAGGTGCTACTCCTCTCTATTTGCATGCGGCTTAGGGTAAAAGACCGGAAGGTAGATTGCCCAATTGTTATAAAATTGTGATACTACCTTTGGTAGGAAACTGGGGTGAGGTAAGGAAATGGTAACTGAACTTTGTCTTTAAAGAAGACTGCGTCTAGAGGCTCTGATGTGAGGGCCCTGAACTCCAAGGCCGAAGTGATGGCCACTAAGAAAACCACTTTCCAGGAGCGGTACAATAAGGAGCACGTTGCCAGTGGTTCAAATGGATATTCCATGAGCTTTAATAAGACCAAGTTCAGGTCCCAGGGAGGAACTGGCTCTCTTATTTGAGGATATAATATCTCTAGTCGCTTCAGAAATCAGATGGACATGTGATGTGAAAACATGGACTGGTTATCTACCCAGGGGTGGAAAGCCACTATTGCTGCAAGGTGAACGTTGATAGAGGAGATAGCTAAATCATGCTGCTTCAGGTGTAATAGATATTCAAGTCTTTCTTGTAAGGATGACTACATGGGCAAGATCCCACTTTGGAACATGCAGACCGAAAACTGCTTCCACTTGTAAAGGTAAGTAGCCCTGGTTGAGGGCTTCCTACTCCCAAGTAGAACCTGATGAACTTCCACTGAGCAAGCCTGCTCTTTGAGGTTTAACCATGGAGCTTCCAGGCCATTAGGTGACGGGAGCTTGGGTTCAGATGGAGCAGTCGACCATGGTCCTGAGAGATCAGGTCGAGGTGTAACGGAAGTGGGATTGGAGTCACCACTGAGAGGCCTAGCAAAGTGGCAGAACCAGTGTTGGCAGGGCCATGCTGGGGCTATCAAAATGATCTGGTTCCGGTCCCACTTGGTCTTTAGAAGTGCTCTGTGTACAAGCGGGACAGGAGGGAAAAGTGTAGTAAAGGTGTTCCATCAGAAAGGCATGTGTGATAGACCCTGGACTGTGGCCACACAGGGAGCAGAATTGGTGATGCTTTGTTGTACTGGGTTGCAAATAGGTTTATCTCGGGAGTCCCCCACTGCTGGAAAACATCCCGCACCACATCTGGGCGAAGGGACCATTCATGGTGACTGGAGAAAGTCCTGCTTAGGAGATCTGCCAGCTCGTTTTGGGCTCCTGGAAGGTAAGAGGCCTCTAGGTTGACTGAGTGGGCGATACAGAATTCCCATAGTTAAAGCACTTCCTGACGTAGGCTGGAAGAGCAAGCTCCTCTTTGCCTGTTGAGATGGAACATGGCAGCAACGTTGTCCATAAGAACAAACAAATCTCTGCCTGTAATATGTGGCAGGAAAGCCTAGCAGGCCAGGTGAATTGCTCTGAGTTCTTGGACACTGATGTGGAGAGAAAGCTCTTCTGGAGACCAAAGACCTTGAGTTCTGAGAGACCCCAGGCGAGCTCTCCACCCTAGTGCTGATGCATCTGAGATCAGGGTCACTGACGGTTGGGGCCATATAAAGGGAACCCCTGCACAAACATTGAGGAGGTCGATCCACCAATTGAGGGAGACAAGAACATGAGGGTACAAAATCCAGATGGTGGCAGTTTGGTGAGTACACGGAGGCCAGCAACGTGTGGAGGGGCTTGAGGCGCAGCCTTGAATGCTGCACCACATATGTGCATGAAGCCATGTGGCCTAAAAGCCTCAGACAAGTTCTGGACGTTGCGATGGATGTCCTTTGAAGTGTGCTATTAGGGACGTAGTTGTCTTAAAATAACCCTCTGGAAAGTAGGCTCTGGCTTGAGAGGAGTTGAACACCGCTCCGATAAACACTGTCCTCTGTACTGGAGTGAGGGTAGATTTCTACACATTTATCAGGAGGCCTAGGGCCTTGAAAATCAACTAGATGAGCCCAAAGCTGGATACTACATGAGCCCTAGACCATCCCTTGATTAGCCAGTCATCCAGATAAGGGTAGACCTGCTCTCTTTGGAAGGCTGCCACTATCACCATACATTTTGTAAACACCCTAGGAGCGGCAGACAGGCAGAACGGGAGTACAGGAACTCCTCACTTAACATTGTAGTTATGTTCCTGAAAAATGCGACTTTAAGCGAAACGATGTTAAGCAAATCCAATTTCCCCCATAAGACTTAATGTAAATGAGGAGGTTAGGTTCCAGGGAATTTTTTTTCACCAGACAAAAGACATATATATATATATGTATACACACACACACACACACACACACACAGAGTGTAAGTTTTAAACAAACAATTTAATACCGGTACACAGTGATGATGATTGTGAAGCTTGGTTGAGGTGGAGGAGTCAGTGGGTGGGATATTTCCCAGGGAATGCCTTACTGCTAAATGATGAACTAGCAATTGGCTGAGCCCTCAAGGGTTAACTCTCACACTCTACAAGGCAGCAGGAAAGGACAGAGGGAAGACAGAGACAGAGACACACCCTGTATGTGTTTGAGAGACGGAGATATGCATTTCCCCTTTAAGTATGAAGAGTGGGGTCAGCAGCAGGGCTGGCTCCAGGCACTAGCTTTCCAAGCAGGTGCTTGAGGTGGCATTGAGAACAGGGTGGCAGTTCCTCCGGCCGCGGCGGCAATCTGGCGGCAGCTTCTCTGTTCCTCCAGCAGCGGCAGCAAATCGGCGGCAGCTTCTTCCTTTTGCCATCTGCGGTGGCAGTTTTTTTTCACTGCTTGGGGCGGCAAAAACTGCAGAGCTGGCCCTGGTCAGAAGTACACTGCCTTGTTAATTAGATCAGCAAGCTGAGACCGGAGCGCAGCTCCCCCGGTCCGTGTGTCCCCTCTGCTCTATGGAAGATGGGGTAATCGGGGTGCAGGAGCAGGGGGGACATTAGCCCCCCCTCTTCCTCCCCTTCGCCCCCACAGCAAGCAGGAGTGTTGGGGAGCAGCTCCAAGTCAGAGGGCAGGAGCAGCACATGGCAGTGCGGGGAGGGACAGCTGAACTGCGGGCAATTGATAGCCTGCTGAGCAGCTGCCGCACAGGGAACTTAGGGGAGCAGGGAGCTGATGGGGGGCTGCCGGTTCCCCCTGGTTCCAACCACCCACCAGATAACTGCAACGGGCTGCTCTTTCTGCAAGCAGTGGACAAAGCAGGCAGCTGCCAAACGACATTGCATTGCACAACTTTAAACGAGCATGCTCCCTAATTGATCATCAACGTAACAACGTTAACCGGGACGACTTTAAGTGAGGAGTTCCTGTACCATGAAGTGGTAGTGTGCGTGGTTCACTATGAATCTGAGGTACCTTCTGTGAGCTTGGTATATCAATATATGAAAATAGGTGTCTCTTAAATCGAGGGAAGCGTACCAGTCCCAGGGATCCAGGGAGGGGATAATGGATGCCAAGGTGATCATGTGGAACTTTAATTTCTTGAGGTTGCTGTTGGGGTGGCGCCGGCCTAAAATGAGTCTGAGACCTCCCTTGGCTTTTGGGATTAGGAAATAATGGGAATAGAACCCTTTCCCTCTTAAATTCTGCAGAATTTCTTTCACGGCTCCCATCCAAAGGAGGGATTGAACCTCCTGAGCCAGAAGATCTTCATGAGAGAGGTCCCTGACGTGAGATGGGAGGAAGGATGGGACGAAGGTTTGGAAGTAAACTTGAGGGTGTATCTCACTTACACCATTTTCAACACAGAATGGTCCATGGTGATACGGGACTACGCATTGAGAAAATGGGAGAGGAGGTTGGTAAACAAAGGAGAAACAGGGTCTGGCATCATGGGAACTGGTAGGCATTCATGCATTCCACTCCACGTGCATGTGGGCCCCAAGCACAGTCACCAGAAATTTTTCCCTCAGTGGTACCCATGAGGGCTGCTCAAGCGCCCTCAGGTGCTGTGGACTCATAGCACCAGTATAAAGTACCCAGCTGACCCCGTGATCCCTCAGTTCCTTCTTACTGCCCATGATGGTCACTGGAATTGCTATTCTTGCTTTGGCAAGCTCTATGTGGTTTTTCCTTTTTGCATATCTGTACATAGTTGTAAATAGTTTAGTCGGTTTTTAGTGAAGACCCAAAAGCAAAGAATCCAAGAAACTGGATTTATTCGGTAGAATATTTTATTCTTCAGGATTGCAAACCAGCAGGTGCTGCTAAGCAGATATGATTTCAACATGTGGGATTCATGCAGAAGTCAAGGACTTGCTCCCTCAGGACTCCAGGCAAGAGTTCTCCTTGTTGGTGGACAAGGGAAAATCAGTAGTAAGGGCCTTGTTGCAAGCTGCTTTGGATGCAGCTGATTCGGCGGCCAGGTTCATGGCTTCAGCAGTAGCCATGCATAGGAGTTCATGGCTACAGTCTTTGTGTCTCCTGCAGGAGGTCGAGCAAACCCTTCAGGATCTACCCTCAAAGGAGCTTCGATCTTTTCAGAACAGACTGATGGGAAGCTTCATGGGTTAAAGGACTCTAGGGCAAGCCTTAAGTCCCTTGGTTTGTATACACCAATGACTTCAAGGAAGCACTACAAGTCCCAACAGCCCGTTTTGTACCCTGCTCTGCCTATCTGTCAGGAACTGCAGAGAAAAAGAAGCAAGCATTTTAGGCATAGGCCATCACCCCTTGCTTTCTCAATGTCCATGCTTGCCCACCTAAACATTCAGGGGGCTCTAAGCAGGCCTTTTGACAAGATATGCAAAAAGGAAAAACCACATAGAGCTTGCCAAAGCAAGAATAGCAATTCCAGTGACCATCATGGGCAGTAAGAAGGAACTGAGGGATCACGGGGTCAGCTGGGTACTTTATACTGGTGCTATGAGTCCACAGCACCTGAGGGCGCTTGAGCAGCCCTCATGGGTACCACTGAGGGAAAAATTTCTGGTGACTGTGCTTGGGGCCCACATGCACGTGGAGTGGAATGCACATGTGCAATCACTCAGAAAAGAAACCCACAAAACCTACTCACTAGGTGCAAGTTAGCAGAAACAGGACTCTGATTTCCTGTTCTCCACAACTCCCTGTTACCTGCCTTTTCCATTCCTTACCTATGACAGCAAGGACAATGGAATTTATGACATGGACAGTAGAGTTGGTCAAAATTTTTCAACTAGAAAATATTCCTGCTAAAAATAGGATTTATAGGAAAAATGTGACTGACAAAAAAAAAATAGTACAAGAAATTTTGAAGGGAAAATTTTCATTTTGTTGTGAATTGAACCCCCCATTTTAAATGTTTTTTTCTCTTTTTTTGCCACTGAATGCAAAAGAATGAATAATGTCTACAGCTTTTTCTCCACATTCCCTTCTACTCCTTTTTCCATTCTGTAACTTTTCAAAACTCCCTCAACTAGGGAAAAATAGAGAAAAGAGAGAAAAAAAGGAAGAAGTGAAAAAAATTGTGGATATTGTTAATTTTATTTCACTCAGTGACACAAAAGAGAAGAGGGGCAGAAAACGGAAAAATGAAAGTTCATTTTTTTCAAAAAAATATGTAACAAAAAGGTTTTTTTAATGTTTGGTTTGAGCCCTGTGAAATGGAAACTTCAAATTTTGTCATAAAATTGTTTTTCAACCAGCTTTAATGGGCAGAATGCTATGGACACTCTGAAATATTGTGTTGTTTAGGTGGAAATTCTCCACTCAGTCATCACTGTATTGAGGGGTGAAAAGCTGCTTCTTCAAAGATTGCCTTTCACCACACACAAATTCAGGTTCTGATTCAACATTGGTGAGGCCTCATCTGGAGTACTGTGTCCAGTTTTGGGCCCCACACTACAAGAAGGATGTGGAAAAATTGGACAGAGTCTAGCGGAGGGCAACAAAAATGATTAGGGGACTGGAACACATGACTTATGAGGAGAGGCTGAGGGAACCGGGATTGTTTAGTCTGCAGAAGAGAAGAATGAGGGGGGATTTGATAGCTGCTTTCAACTACCTGAAAAGGGGTTCCAAAGAAGATGGATCTAGACTGTTCTCAGTGGTAGCTGATGACAGAACAAGGAGTAATGGTCTCAAGTTGCAGTGGGGGAGGTTTAGGTTGGATATTAGGAAAAACTTTTTCACTAGGAGGGTGGTGAAACACTGGAATGCGTTACTTAGGGAGGTGGTGGAATCTCCTTCCTTAGATATTTTTAAGGTCAGGCTTGACAAAGCCCTGGCTGGGATGATTTAGTTGGGGATAGGTCCTGCTTTGAGCAGCGGGTTGGACTAGATGACCTCCTGAGGTCCCTTCCAACCCTGATATTCTATGATTCTATGATCCTGCCTCGGTGGCTAAAAATGTTGTGTATAAGGTGTGTTTTTGTTTTGTACGGATAGAAAAAGTTGTTACTTACTGCATATCTCCTTCTCTCCTCTCCCTACCTGGCTTCCTATGTGGCACCACCAACCTGGTAGAGTTGCCTAAATTCTTCCCCAGCTGACCTTGATTTCTAAATATGGAAAGAGGACTGCCCCAAATTATTAAGTAGATCTCAGTCAGAATCAGGCCCTCACTGAGGTAGCCATGGGGCAAAAATCCTACAACATGGACTCTACTCCAGTGTTTATAATCCAAAGCCAGATCCTGCAAACACCTAAGCATTTGCTTAATTTTAAGCACATGAATTGAGTCAATACTGGACTGGGAACTAAAAAACAAAAAAAACAAAGTGAGGAAACAGGATAGCATATACAGGCAAAGTGGTCAGAAGGACAATGATGCACATCTTAATTCCTCCTCCCTTTCAATTTTTAATACAATATTTTAATTATAAAAACCCAAAGCTTTTTTCTATGTAGATTTAACTCCATGTATTCTGTCAGAAATAATTCTTAAATATTCTGTGTTGAGACCACAATGTCCCACATTTCAACTACAACATAACATTCCTAATCTATCTCCCCACAAGAAGGCAGCCCCTCTCATTCTCTCCACTCCCTCTTGATAATGGGGTTAGCAGCAATGAGAACAGCTTTTGGAGAAAACTGTGCCTATATCACCAGGGATGTGAGAGGGCCAGCTCCTGCTCTGCCTTACTCCTCCTCCAGGGGACAGGGCTATCTGCCTAATCCATCATACTGCAACCACTAGAGTGGAGGTAGATCGCCCTAAGTATGTGCAGTAGCTGCTGAAGCAGTAGGGCCTAATGTGTTTTTAAAAGGAGAAATGAATAGAAGCTCTAATTAAACTAGAGCGGAAAGTCAGATCAACATAATATGATTAACTGAATTGGAATTACTTCTAGTATTTGTTGTCCAACTTCAAAAAGGTACCGAAGGTGCGTGAGAGTGCGAAGATGCAAGAGAAAGAGAGACTTTCGGTAATAAATGTGTTTTAGTCTGCTTCTCATAAGCAAAGCAGGATGAGAAAGGGGTAAACATTTCATAGATATTTTTAAATGTCCCCTCTTTTGAAATTTGGGGTGAAAAGGAAATAAGGACTCTTCACAAGACAAATAAAAGGAGAAAAGAATGATAGAAAAATGTTCTTAGAGTTCTCTCAGGTTCCAAGCAACCAATCCTATAAATTGTCATGCATTAGGTAAGTATTATTAGGACCTAATTAAAGAATGGTAAAAGTCTTCTCTCACCCTCTTTTTAAACATAAAAGGGCCTGATGCTGCCATCATCAAAGTCAATAGATTTGTTCCCATTAACATTAGTGGAAACAGAATTGGGCCCACAGTATATAATAATTTAATCTCTTTAGGAAGAAAAATTTTTATGAGCACAAACCTGTATGATTTGCTGTAGAGTTCAGTCTCTCCGCAACTACCCGTTTAACTGCATCCAGGACAATGCTCAACTCATGGGATCTTTTTTTATTTTCTTTTTCGGCATATAACAATCTTTGATGAAGTTCCAAAAACTGGGTTTGGTACATGTCTAAGCCACTTCCTGCAATGAAAACGTAAATGGTTTCTTCAGGGAGGGATTAACCATATACTAGAATAAGGAGGGAGTTCAGGAATAGGGGACAGCATGGAAAGAGAATGAAAAGAGAGTGAAAACAGAAAATAAAAGAGCTGATTCAAGGTTTATTGGTGGAGTGAAGAAGGGGACAGAATGCTAAGAAATAAAGACAGGATTTAGGAGAGCACAGTTATACAAAACCTTGAAAGTGAGGACAAGAAGTCTGAACACAATACTGAGGATGACGAAGGCCGTAGAAGAAATTGAAGTGGGGGATGGCATAGTCCCAGTGACAGGCAAGAAGGATGATTTCTGGACAGATTAGAGGAGCATGAGATGACTGAGTGAGAGAACTGGATGATAGCTAAAGTAGGAGATAAGGGTAAGGACATACACATTAACAATAGGGATAGAAAGTCACTTGGGTGAGAGTGTAGGTTTGACAGCTGCAAGCGAGGACAAGCATAACAGATCTACAATAGACTAATGCATGCTCTTCCTCCAGAAGTGAATTATAATGAAGAACTTCATAGTAATTGGATTCATTTTTTTTCATGAAATCCTTCCTTCCTGATTCTTAAAATATATTATATACCCTCCATTGACCACAATCTATAAGAGGAGTCCCTTCACTAACACCCCACCTCCCCTCCCCACAATCCCCTCCACACACTGTTTTTCACTTGTGGTGTACTCCTGCACTTCCTGGTTTAATCCGAGGCCAGAAGTAAAAGTCCTGGAAGCGGAACTGAAAATCTTCCAAGAGAACTTGTTCCCATGAGATTCACAGCTTAGTTTTACAAATCCAAGAAGTCTGGAAAAGCATCCCTATTTTTGGGTGCTTATCTAAACTGGACCAAAAATCCTCCAAGTTTTTAAAGGTTCATCTATCATTAATAATCATCCAAATACAGAATTTCTTTGAGGCTATCCTATGCTAACGGGTCAGATTTATGAAATAATTCAGGAGTGGGTAAGAATGCTTTGACTTGAGCTCCTGAACGTGGCCCTCTTGAAGCAATATATTCATGCATATCACACTCTCTAAACTAAACTGACCAATCACCAAACAAAAAAGGGAGCACTTATATTAACTTCTTAGAGATGCCTTACAAGTGCATTTCCGGCAGAGTATTAAGCCACTTATTGTTTTCAATCAGCAGTGAGTGATGATCATTTAAAACAACTTAAAAACTGTCCATTTAAATTAAAAATAGGAACCATGAAAGAGAAACAAAGCTATACAGACAATAAAGTACAGTGTAAGCAAATAAATCCTTAAGTGGCTCCTCCAAACAAACAAAAAACCTTTAGAACTTTTTGTAACTAAAAAGCTAACCTTTAAAAGGAGCTAACAGTCTATAAGGTACAATGATAGACACTGCCCTCATTAAAAACAAAACGCTCTCAATGATGTTCATATTCCACAAAGCAGTCCAGCTATGAAGATTATACTCCTCACTCCCATTTGCATTTGCTCAATTTTTGATTGTTCTGCAATGTCTAATAAGCTTTTCTATACTACCAAAATTGAACTCTTCCTAATTAAACCATTGGTATTGAACTGGATTAAGCACAAATGATACAACCACAATAGCCATGTTGATTTGTGCTTGGAACTGTCGTAGTAGCTTTGCATGTCCGATACTAGTGCTGTTCAATGCCCTCTGAATACTGGTCCCACAGCTCCTGGCACAGCTGCCAGAAGCAGTGGGTTCTAGGAGGCTTTGAAAAGACACCAGAGCACTATGGGACAGTAATTAAATTAGTGCAGTCCAAAATGGAACTAGCATAGAGTGGGCTGATATGGTTAAGACTAAACCACTATTTAATTCTACTGAAACAAATCTAAGCCAGATACACGTAAACCATCTGAAGCACTTCATGTTGGCAATTCATGACAGCAGAAATGGGGGGGGGGCACACTTCTCCTAGCGTAGACCTTGAACCAGTAAAGCATTTCAATACATGCATAATAGTCTCTAATTACTCACGTTTAAAATTACACACAAAAACGAGCTCTTTATTGGATCAAGCTCATGTGTAGACGAGAGAAATTTACCAAGGCTTAATAGACTTTAGACTGAAAACCTTTTTGAAAGAGGATCTCAGGTATATTTGTGTCACTCGGTATGCATTTATGGTTAGCGTAAGTAAAACAGGAACACAACAATAGTGCTTTTCACCTTCTAAGTACAATCATAGTTAATCCAGATTTTATCATTTGCTTTCCCAACAGGAAAAAAAAAAATGATGCAATACTGACCACATGGTCACATGGTGAGAGAAAAAACTGATGATTGATGGCATTGGCATCCATTATGTTTCTCTAAGGCACATGATTATTGTCTTATGGAGAGCCAGTTAAACACTAAGCTTTTCAAGTGCAGCAAAGCATACCTGACCATTGTAGGCATGAATCTTGAGACCCAAGAATAGGAATCCAGCTTGAAAGACTTGTCTTTGATTGGGGTAGAGGGTGGAGTGTCATTATTTAACAAGCTTAGAAGGGTTCCAAGTTTGGGTATTTAATGTCTGACAGAACGCCGTGTGCCTGAGCAGCATGCCAGGTTTCTGATGGGACTACCTCCCAGACGTCAGTGCAGCTATTTGGCATTTATACCAATATAACAGAGCTGAATCTGGCCCAGTGATACTACATAAAATGTTCTGAGCCAGATTTTCAGTGGGGCCAAGGAAGAGCTGGGACAGCATGGGGAGTGCGTGCAAAAGAGCCTTTTGCATCTCCTATGTTGGTTCTGTGACAGCCTGGCCTTCCAGCATAGATTAGAACAGCTTCAGACCTGTTCTACCAGCTGCCAAAAGCCCTCAGGTGCTCTTAAGGGAACAGAGGATTGTCAATGCATACCTATCTATAGGGCCCTACCAAATTCACAGTCCATTTTGGTCAAATTCACGGTCATAGGATTTTTTTTAATTGTAAATTTTATGATTTCAGCTATTTAAATCTGAAATTTCACAGTGTTGTAGTTATAGGGATCCTGACCCAACAAGGAGTTGTCAGGTGGTCATAGGCAGCGAGTTATATGGGCCTGTGGTGCCCGTGCTTTACCAATATTCAGGAACATGGGTCCACAATTGTCCACTGAGCATCAATTTGAAGGGCACTCTTAAGAACATAACAGCAGCCATATTGGGTCAGACCAAAGGTCCATCAAGCCCAGTATCCTGT